>NC_137779.1:5708624-7133600 GCF_963455305.1 Plecotus auritus | reverse complement strand
GACAGCAATACAGCCATATGGGGATTTTAAAACCCTACTGGCATTACTGGTTATGTTGTAGTGTACCCCCATCTTACAAAGGATGCCTCAAGAAGTCGAATTATGGAGTCATTTATTAAAAGCCGGCGCGGGAGCAAAAGCGCTCCAGACCTCGCAGCCCCGAACAGCTTGCCACAGATGCTTATATTGGCAGAATATCACAAAGGTATCGATTACATCTTTGGGTCTGGAATGAGGAACCTGGTTCAGTTACAGAAGCGAAATTGAGCAAGTTAGTTATCTAAAGTATCTACGAATCACTGAATCAACAGAAACACATTATCTGGGACCACCGGGGCAATTTAGTATAATTGTGCTGTCCAGATTCCGGGACCACTGAGTCAACTGGAATGCATTATCTGTAGCTATTGAGACAATTTAGGATAATTGAGCTGTCCTGGTTCCCAGAAGAATGTGCTTCGATGACCAGTGATATCACAATCAATGGGATATTCAAACCATCATCAATGGAGTATTGGGTTAGCATACATAAGTTCAGAAAATCAAAATAACTTTCTATTGTTTTAGCAAACAAATGAGTACAGAAGCCAAACAGCAGTTTCTACCTGAGATGATTGCTACCATACTTCAACTAGATCTTCTAAACAAAAAATCAACAAGGAAACAGTGACCTTAACACACTAGATTAGATTAATGTAATTGATATTTACAGAACATTTAATCCCAAAGCAGCAAAATATACATTTTTCTCAAGTACACATGGAACATTCTAGGATAGACCACATGTTAGGACACAAGTTTAGTCGTACTAAATTCAAGAAGATTGAAATCATATCAGGCACCTTCTCAGACCACAATGGTATGAAACTAGAAATCAACTACAATAAAAAAACTCAAACACATGGAGACTGAATAACATGTTGTTAAACAATGAATGGGTTAACAATGAGACTGTTGGAAGCTGCCCATTGCCTTCTCTAGTAGAGAGGTGTGGACAAGGAACCTGGAAGGCTGGTCAACCTTGAGGCTCTGGCAAGGGTCAGAGCCATACACCCACTGTCTGGTGGAGACAAAGGGAGCTGAAGTAACTTTTAGTTTTATGTAAATCCTTGCTGATGGGCTATCATCAAGCTATCACTGGAATTGCCTGCCTAAGGGCTATAGGTGGATCCCAAACCAGAATAAAAGGGATTGCAAGGCCAGAGCAAAGTGGAGTCCTCTCTTGGGCTTCTGCCTGGCCCCCAATTCCCAAATTAGTATTTTCTCGTCTAGTCTCTTTCATTTGTGTGCAGCCTCCTCCAGAGCCCAAACCCTGAACCTGAACCCTGAACCACGTGGGACGTGGGGGGTACACTCGCATGAGACCAAGATAAAAAGTTACCTGAAGACAGTGAAAATGAACACACAACATCCCCAAATGTATGGGACACAGTAGAAGCAGTACTGAGAGGGAAGTTCATAGCATTACAGGCCTACCTGAAAAAGCAAGAAAAATCTCAAACAATCTAATCCTATACCTAAAAGAACTAGAAAAAGAACAACAATGCTCAGAGGAAGCAGAAGGAAGGAAATAATAAAGATTAGAGTGGAAATAAATGACATAGAGACTAAAAAAATGATACAAAAGATCAGTGAAACCACAGCCATTATGGAAAATAGTATGGAGTTACCTCAAAAATTAAAAAAATGAAACTGCCTTAGGACCCAGCCATTCCACTTCGAAGAATATATCTGAAGAAATCTGAAACACTAATTCAAAAGAATATATGCTCCTCTATGTTCATTGCTGGTTATTTACAATAGCCAAAATGTAGAAACAGCCCAAGAGCCCATCAGTAGATGATAGGACAAAAACACTTTGGTACATTGACACCATGGACTTCTAATCAGCCTTAAAAAAAGAAGAAATCTTACCTTTTGCGACAGCATGGATGGACCTGGAGATTATTATGCTACGTAAAATAAGCCAGTCAGAGAGAGACAAATACCATATGATGCAGACCGGATGGATTTGATTGATATTTCAGAACATTTCATCCCATGCATGAATCTAATGAACAAAATAATTTAACAAAATAGAAACAGAAGCATAGATACATAAAACAGACTGACAGCTGTCAGGGGAGGGGGTTGGAGGGCCAGGTGAAAAAAGGTAAAGGGATTAAGCAAAAATACATATTATAGACACAGACAACAGCATGGTGATAGCCAAAGGGAAAGGAGATGGAGGGAAGTGGAAGAGGGCAAAGTGGGGATAAATGGGGATGGAAAGAGACTTTACTTTGGGTGATGGGTGCACAATGGTTGTGTTCCTTTTGGAACCAAGTCAACTTGTTCCAGAAGGAACACAGCCATATGGCAATGCTATTATATTGAGAATGGCTATAGAGGGGCAAGGATGGAATTGAGGCCAATGAGGAGGCTGCTGCAAAAATCCAGGGAAGGCATAATGGGGGCTTGGACCAGCTGGAGGTGGTGAGGAGTAGCCAGATTCTGAATAGAGGGACTAAGATTTTAGCAAACATGAGGTTCAGGAAGTATCTGCTCCATCCTTCCCAGCCATCGAGACCATGGGGGCTTGTGTAACTGTATTCTTGGGTTCTGAAGGCAGCCACTAAGACGCTTGGCTCCTCCATGAGTCTGCATGTATTGGACGTGTCAGCACCAGGAGTTATTGCTGGCAACATCTTTTGTCCCTCTGGCAGAAAGATCAGCGGAAGCTTTTATCTTAATTAGGTTACACAGGGCACCATCACCCATCCATCTTCCCCAGTTAACTTGGGGGAGAACAGGAGGGTGATGGCGGAAGGGAAGGCCACCCCAAGCTGATCAACATGAATCAGAACTGACTATTTGGAGTCTCTGAGGACTCATCTGAAAGGAGGAGGGAGGTGAGTGGGTCTTGTCAAAGATGTTATGGTGGAGAAGAGAGTCAGAGGGCTGTCTTGTAGTGGGGGGTTGATTTAGGAATTGCCCCAGTGGGCTTTGCCTGACTTAATGGGAGAACTCTGCCTGCATCCCACAGACCTGGGACATTGTTTATGTCACCAGGCAGGTTTGAGTATTAGGATCCTGGAAACTTCACTGATTTCTGCCGTAGGAGGAGCGTGTGTGGACTGCCATAGCTGTTTGTAATGGTGTGTCATCCTGGATGTACGTTAGATTCATCAGTGGAGAAGTAAAGGGGAGGGAGGGAGGGAGCAACGGAAGGCATTAATTTAGATCTCCATCCTAAATATACCAAATTGCAATCTGTTGGAACAAGCTCCCAGGAGCATGGACAGTGGATCTCTGTCCGAGGTGCTGAATCGCCCAAGCACACACTTCTCTTGCTGCACCTTCTTATTTCCTTCATTCAAATTTTAACAAATATTTATTGAGCACCTACCACAAAAATCCCTGCCCTCTTGGAGCCTGTATTCTAGTGGATGGAGTCAGATAAGAATTTTATAAAAAGCAGATTATATATTATAAATGGACAAGTGCTTAGGAAAAAATAAAGCAGGGTAATGGGAGAGCAGAATTTGCATTGCAGCTGTAAATAGGGTGGTCAGCTAAGGCCTTCCAGAGATGATGACATTGAATAAACATTTGAGAGAGATGAGGGAGAGAGCTATTCAGATTTGCTGAGGGCGTCACACCAACCAAGTGGTATTGCTCATGAGTCCCATCAAATCCCTGTTCTTTCTCACATCAGTGATTTTGCTTATGATGTTCCCTCTTCCTAGAATTTTCTTTCCTCCAACTTCCATCACTACCGTGTTCAAATCCTATTCTTTAGGAAAAAAGACCCTATGTAAATATCACCACCCTTAGAAAGCCTACCAGGGTTGTCCTTTTCTACTAACCGTCATAATTATCTCTCTTTCTAATAGATGGGTGGATGGATGGATGGATGGATGGATGGATGGATGGATGGATGTTGCTCTCTGGTTCTTCTTTTCTACTGTGTTGCTATGACTGCTTAGGTTCCCAGTGTGGCTCTTTGACTAGCCTGGGAGTTCACAAAGGTAGGACCTATGCTTCCCTGGTTAAGATCATAATGCCTGGAATCATTCTGATCAAATTCCTCTACTTGTTTTGGACAAGTCACTTAACCTCTGAGGACTTTAGTTTCCTTATCTTTAACATGGAGGTAATAATATTACCTGACTTAGGGGGTTTTGTGATAATTAAGCATTCATATATGTAAGGCATTCAGCAAGGTACCTGGTATATGATCATAGTAGCTAGAATTATAAATATTTCTTCTCATCTCCCCTATACCTATCCCAGATAATTTTTTTTTACCCTGTAATGTTTGTGAATGAATGCATCTCTTTGTCAATCTTTCTCAGAGTGGTCTATCAAGCAGGGCTTATTAAAATGCAGATCTCTGGGCTCTCGGCCCTCCTGAACTCAGAGGGCAGGGGTCTAGGAATCAGATGTTTAAACAATGCCCTGGGTGATTCTTGTGCACACTAAAATTTGAGAACCACGGATGATGATAATAATAGTAGCTGTGGCATAGAGATCTTCATAAATTATATATATTTCGGGGTTAGATATATATGAAATACACACACACACACACACACACACACGTGTGTGTGTGTGTGTGTGTGTGTGTGTGTGTGTGTGTGTATTTACAACTGTTGACATAAAACATAAGGCTTAGCACAGTACCTGGCACACATGGCGAGTCTTAGCTATTGTTTTCTGTCTGTAAGCAACCTCTGTAACTAGTCCGTTCATGTGAATTTGACAGGGGGCTCCTGGGCTTGCTTTGGAGGCCTCCCTACTGTCCAGCCTTGCTTTGCTCTGTGTGCACAGCTGTTCTAAAGACAGGAACCTCAGATAGGGAGAAAATGAACCAAAATGAGCTTCAAGCACTTGCCCTGTTGCTGTTGCTGCTGCTGCTGGTAGAAAAATAGCATCATCTCTGCTCTTCAAAATTCCCTCGGCAGATGTGCATACAGCTGTTCCGCCTCCTTCCTGTGGGCAGAGAGCAGGCGGATGCTGCCAGGAGTCTAGGAAACCATGCTATAACCAACTCATGCAAATGAGGCCCATGACAGCTTTCCCCCTTCTACCTAGTCTTCCTTCTTTATTTTTCTCCATGGAGGCAGTGGTGTGGGAGACATCTCTTAGTTCTAGGTGCTTCTAGAGGAGGAACTGAAGGAGGGAGGTTCCCAGAGGGGAGAACAGCCAGGAAGGAAGGAGGAGATGAAGAAGAGCAAATCTGGGTGGCTGCAGGGATGCAGCAAGGAGTGTTGGCAGAATTTAATCCTAACAACACTGACTTGCTATGTGACCTTGGGCAAGTCACTCCCCTCTCTGATTCTCATCCTGAGCCAAACGGCACATGATAGTGGAGTGAGCATAAGTGTTGGAGCCCAGTCTTTGCAGGTTGGAATCCTGGCTCCACCTGTACTAGTTGTGTGACCTTGGGCAAGTATCTTTACTTCTTTGCATCCTTAGTTTTGTCTAAAGAAGGAGGGGATAGGGAATCTTTGTCCTTTGTGCCCAACAGGTTTACTGTAAGGATGAAATGACCCAGCACATGTCAAAACACATCCTAAGAAGTGAAATGCTGGCAGTGTATGAGTTGTCATTCATTCCATCCAGGGGAACTTGATTCCTTCATCCCCACCAAGTCCAGGGAGCAGAAAACCTAAGACAAGCCACCAGGAGAGGGGTTGCCTTGCTGTTGGTGCTGCCTGCAGGAGGATCAATTTCAGCATGCACTCCACCCCACTTTCTAACACAGCTCCAGGCATTGACATAGAGAAGGCATTCCATCCATCATGGGGGCATTTGGAATAGAGGCAGTTTAATGTAATAGGTAAGCACAGGAGGCATAAGATGGGTCTAGTTTCAGATCTCAGGTCTGTCACTTACTGGCTGTATGATTTGGCACATCACTTAGCCTCTCTAAGCCCTGGCTTCCTCCACATTTACATGAAGATGATCATAACTACCTCACAGCATTATTGAGGATTAAAAGAGATAAAGTATATTGCCCAGTGCTGGGTACATAGTAGGTACTCAGTGAGCGAATGTTAGCTCTTATTCCTTCATTATTATTATGTTGAGTCTGAGGGAAGGACAGCCTTCTCAGGTTTGCCATGAGGCCAAGCGTCCATTGGCTGCAAATGTGAGGAGAGCTGGGATTAGCATGGCTGGGTGTGAGGCCTGCTGGGGCTGTGTGGCTTTAGATGTGTCCCTTCCTCTGAATTTTCACTTTCTCATCTGTAAGTGGGGGAAGTGGCCTTTAGCTGTCTCCCTCACTGGGTCGTGGGACTCAGATGAGTGACTTCATAAAAAAATGCCTTGCCAATTTGAAAGTGCCATGGAGCTGAGAAGAGGAGCTAGTGTGTAGGTACCATCTCCTCCCGTAGGCTGCTTCTTCCTTGCCATTCTGCAGCTCACTGTGAGCCAGGCAGACAAGGCAGATGGGATTTAGCTTGTCAAAGCCCGAAATAGGAGGCTGCCCTAGCCACCAAGATCTACCCCCTCTGCCAGCAGCACACGGGACATCAACAACCCCTGGCAATTCCTTAAGGCTCTTCCTACTGGCAGTTTACCAGCTGAGCCAAGACAGCCCAACTCCTCGAGAACATATTACAGTCTGGCCTCCCCAACACACATACACCCCAATACCCAGGGCCCCATGAGGAAACAGGAAGTCTGAAGAAAATTTAATGAAAGGACTACTTGAGAGGTAGGCAGGGTTAGGGGGACTTATCAGGGATATGAGACCCCCAGAGACTAGCCAGAGCTGGGAGCAGTTACCACCCCTAGGCTTGAATATCAAGGAGAGGAACCGGGTTACCAGAAGCTGGTGAGAGGTGGAGCTGGGGGTGGGGTGCCAGAGGGAGCTGTAGTCATAGAAGGACTTGGCCAGAATCACAGCACTGAATCAGGGAAGGAGTGGGAGGGAATGGGAGAAATACCTCCAAGTCTTTCTTCCAGCTTTCGAACCTCTGCTGGTGCCTCCCAGTGACCAAGCCCACTGGGAAGCTAGAGGACAAGGGACTCTATGGATGCTGTCTTAACGGGTGAGTCTCCCGAGACAGATGGTGCAGAGAATGACAGAGGGCGACCTGGTTGGGGGAGCATCATAAGCAGAGAATAGCCAGCCCCCTCCCAAATGCCCCTTCCTGTTCGTTCTATTGGGCCCCCAACTCTTAGTGAAGGGTACCCTCTCCACTTTCCTGGAGCCGTTTTCAGAGTAACATTGAACTTCTCAAGGATGTCAAATGTAGACTGTAGGAAGTGCTGGAGTCTGCTTCAGGCATAGCTGGGTGGTGAGCTCCATGAGGCCAAGGTCCGTGAACAGAGTCCAGCTCTTCCCAGAACTGTTCTTGCCATTTCTTTTTTCCATGCAGCTTGAGGGCATCTCATTTCTGTGGCTCCCCCCCATAGTGATTATGCGCATGGCTTTGGAGTCAGACAGACCTGGCCCTTCCACTGCTGGCTCTTTAGGCTTGGATGTGTTTGCTAACCTCTCTGAGCTTCAGTTCCTGCATGCATAAAAGAGGGCATACATCTACTTTATAGAGTTGTTACAGGGGTTGAATGAGAAGCTCAGAGCAAGGATCTGGCCACCCAGAAGACTCAGGATGTGACAGCTAGAACATTATACTGTCACTGGTGTATGACTTTCCCTGGTAGGGCTTCCTTGGCTGGGGAGCACCCCTCTCCTGGCCCCCACCTCCCCGTCCTCTCCTTTTCTCCATCCAATGTTCTCTGCTAGCTCTGTGCTCCTGGGAAGGGCTGCTGTCTGGCTCAGCTTGCAGAAAGCAGGGCAGGAGAGGCTGGGAGAATGCAAATGTGGCCTTATCTGCATGTGTGCAGCTGCTCCTTCCTTGAGTCCCTCATGGGGAACAAGGACAAGCTCTGGGCCCCACAGGATGCCCCAGGTTCTTCTGGCCCAGTTGATTCTGTAATATCAGCCACAGCGATACTTCCCAGCAACACCTCAGGCTTCTCTATTTGCAATGAGCTCTAATTGCTGTCATCTCACGGTAGCCTCCCAATGACCCTTGATCATTATCACCACTGTGTTGTACAGGGGAGGAACACCAAGGCTCAGAAGGGTAAACATACTGGCCCAATATCACATGGCTAATTGGTGGTGGAGTGGAGATTGGAACCCATGCAGTTGGGCTCCAGGATTTAAAGTTCATTATATTAGTGAGCATTGCTTCTGGCTGAAGTAAGAGAAAACCTTGACTCAATGTACTTAAACAAGGAAGACTTTCATCATGTCCCACACAGGCAGTCTCGAGGACATTGGGTCCTCTGGTTCCTCAGTCAGCATTTCAACAATGGCATCTAACTTGATTCTTCCCATCTCTAAGCTGGTTGGAATCGCCCTCAGTCTGGCTCCTCTCAAAGTCACAACATGGCTGCTGTGGCTCCAGGGGAGATGAGAGGCCTTCTCTTGATTATGTTGCTTTAAGAGCAAGGAGACATTTCCAGAAGCCATTGGCCCAAAACTGAGTCCCGTGTCTGATTCCCAAACCAAATCTCTGAGGAAAAAAACCAAAAAAACAAAAAAACAAAACAAAACAAAAGCAGGAATGGCTGAGACCAATTAGACTTTACTTCTGAGTCAAGAAGGGGAGGGAGAAATGGCCGTGATGGACCACCATCTGTCCCCTGCCTTCATGCTTGTGACTCCTGTACTGTTAATCCTGGCTCTGTGACTCGTTATCTATCTGTGTCCATTACTCGTTGCAAAGCAGGCTCCATGGTGTATAAGATAAATCTGGTGTTAGGACACTGGCTTTGTGGTTTCAGCCTGGCAGTGACTTGGAAGACAACTGGGACAAGAAACTTTCCCTCCCTGGAGGCTGTGCACTATTGTGAGTGCGCATCCTATCTCTGGGATCAGAAAGCTCTGTCCCAATTCGGGCCATGTGGCCCTGAACAAGCCTTCCTGACCTCCATTCTTCTTTCAGTAAAAGGGGCCTAATAATGGTGTATGTCTCCAGACTACAATGCAAAAGCACCTGGCATAGTGCCTAGTGCCTAGTAGGTGCTCAGTAAAGACCAGCCAGTGTTCATTTTCTTCCCCTTGAGAGTGAAGGAGCTTGTAGTCTCTTTGAGCCCAAGTGCTCTTGGAGACCCTGGCTTTGTGTTGAACCCCATGGCCATCTTAAATCTCATTGCTCCCCTAGAAGAGCAGGGATAGCTAATATCCTTCTGGCTCCTGAGGGAACTTTTCCAGGCAGCCATAATTCTGTGAAGCTTGACTACCATCTACACGCCATGCAAAACATCAGCTGACATTTCCTTCGCTGGTCAGTGCTGTGTGAAGCTGGCACAAAGGGGCCTAGAGAAGACAGCCTTTCTGGGACAGCAGTAGGGAGCTGGTGGCATTTCCTTCCCCCCAAGTGGCCTGGGGGAGCAAGTGACACCTAGGAGTCATCTGAGCTGCCCTGGGGCTGGTGAGTGCAGCTGTGGTCCCCCATGCTGCTCAGGAGTGTGAGTACATATGTTGGATGGGGGAGGGTGAAGGCAGAGCATGGTCGTGGGGGTTGGCATTCCCTCCCCTTCCTCTCCAGTCTCTGTGAGTTCTTTGTAGCTAAGATGAATTTTCTTATTTAGCATTTATGTGGCACTTTGGATCTGCACAGTGCTTTACAACCCGTTTTATTGGCTGCGCTTGTGTGTTATATATAGCAGCAACCTCAGCTGCACCCAGAGACTCTCTCCAGAGATGTGAACTGAGCAAGGCAAACTTTACCTAACTTTCTCAAGCTTTCTCAAGCTTGGCCCATTTCCTGGGACAATGCCTGGTCTTTTGTGTGTGGACAAGTGTGGAGTGGATTGGTGGTGGGGGTGATGCTGGGGTGGGGGTCCTCATGCGGACCTGGCAGCCAAAGCTTTCCCTTATCCCTGAGAAACTGGTGAATCTAATCACTAGATGACTTGCCTGGCTCAGCCCATACTTGCCTAGGCTAGTGGATAAGGGGCCACTTGCAAGACCGGCTTAAAACTCCTTCCATTTCTTGGTGAAGACACTTGGTCTTTGTAATTGACCTTGCAATATGTCTACTAACCTGTCTTAGAGTGAGTCACCCTCCTACCCCGACTCCACTCCCAAGCTGACCATGAGACAAGGACACGGTGTAAATAAATTATTAGAAAGGTGATCTCAGGAAGCATGAATGAGGGATAGAAAAGTGAAATGGGGAAGGGAGAAAAGCCTAGAGAAGGTGTGTTATTCAGGGGACCACTCCTGTGGCCAACTGGAGCTTTATTCTACTGGGAAACCTTGGAATGTGACTTCATTTGGAAATACATTCTTTGCAGCTATAATCAAGTTATTACGAGAGTATCAAGTTATTACGAGGGTATACTGGGTTAATCCAATGACTGCTGTCATCATGTGAGAAATTTTGACAGAGAGACACCGAGAGATGCCACGTGAAAACACAGGAGGACATTGGAGTGATGCATTTTCAAGCCAAGGAATGCCAAGATAGTTGGCAGCCACCAATCTAGGAAGAGGCAAGGAAGGGTCCTTCCCTAGATTCTTATGAGGGAGAAGAATGGGGTCCTGGGTGCACCTTGATTTCTGACTCCGCGCCTCTAGAACTGTGAGACAATAACTTATTTTAAGCCGTCCCATTTGTGGGAATTTGTTATACAGCCCCAGGGAACTAAGGTGCCACTCAAGAACTATATGAGTGCATGTGTGGAAGCAAATATAGGGAGCTGTGGTAGCCAGTGAAGGGAGGTGGAGGGGCGGGCACGGGGCACTGGAGCTGGGTTCTGAAGATGGCATAGAAGTTGTGTGTGCACAGAAGGAAGTTCTAGGCTGGAGGGAACAGAAAGTGCCAAGTTTCTGTGGATTGAGTATGACCTACCCTCTGGAGAAATGACAGATCAGTGGGGGAGCCAGGCCATTCCCCTTCCAACCCTTCTGGCTTCTGGCTTCTCTTCTAGGGCCTGTTGGTTCAGTATATCTGTCGGTCCATCTACTGGCTGTTCCCCTCTCCTTTTACTCCATCCCCACTGCCCTTGTAGAGTCCTTGTCCTTGAACAGGGTCTGGGGCTGCAGAGGGGAGGCACAAAGGTGCTTTGTGCTGTAGCACCCAGCATCTTCTGGGCAAGGGAGCTGGCTCAGCTGTGAATGGGCCTCAGACAAAAGCATCGCCTGTGAGTACCTGTAATTGGAGTGTCCGCGTGCAATGCTAGGGACAAAAGGGAGATGAATGACTGTGTTGTCTGCTGTCTGTTGCTATGGTTTCCAGGGGGCTGGTAGGGAGCATGGTTACCAGGCAACGAGAGAGGGACCAAGACAAAGTGATGGTGTGAAGGAGAGGTTTTGGGCAGGTATGAGTGTATGCAGGGTGAGGTGGGGAGGAGGTACAGAGAGAACGAGGGAGAGACCCAGGCAGACATAGAGGACAGACAGAGGCAGAGGGGAGAAACAGAGAAGATGAAAGAGAGAGAAAGGGAAGGAAAGGAAGGGAGAGGGAGGGAGAGGGGGGAGAGAGAGAGAGAGAGAGAGAGAGAGAGAGAGAGAGAGAGAGAGAGAGAGAAGGTGGGTCAGGGGTGAGGGAGAAAGAGACATAACACACAGAAAAAAGACTTAGAGAAGCAGAGACACTAAAACAGAGAAAGAGAGACAGGGACAATAGAGAAATGGAGGTACTCATTCACCCAGGAGTGCCTGCTGTGTGCCAGGGCCTGTGGCCTCTGGGGATAGGGCTGTTAGGAAGACAGATACCATTGCTACCCTGGGAGCTCACACATCCAGAGAGGGAGAAACGGATGCTGTGATGGAGGCAGGGTATGCTCCCTTCCCCCCTTGGAGTGACTGGGGCTTCCTCTCCAGGCCGGTGTCTCTTGGAGGCTGGTGGCCTCTGGAGAGGGCCTCTGGGTTCTTCCTCCTGTCTCCAGGAAGTGTCCACAGGCAGCTGCACTCCTAGGAGGCTGTACAAGTGACTGGGTAAGCGGCACTGGCTCTCTCCCTGGCAGCTCTCTCTTGGCCGCCCATCATGATGCTTGAATCTCCCACCATTATAACTACTTTGGCCAAGTTACTTCCTTTGAGGATTCTATAGCTATAAACTTCTTTTACATATGTTGCTCATCTGATCCTATATGGCAGGTATCGTCACTGCTTCCACCATGGAGGAGTGGAAACTGAGGTCATGAAGGATGAAGTGCTTTGCCTGGGGTCACACCCTCACTCAGGGGCAAAGCCCCTGCAGACTTCATATCCCCCGCTCAGTGTTCTTCCTTCTACTTACATCCCTGTCTGGGTCAGGCTTACTTGTTTCCAAGGAGCAGAAACCTACACAAATGGCCTTAGTAAAATGGGAGGTTTATTGAAAGGACAGTGAAGTGGCTCTTGAGAGGCAAGGGCAGGACTCACAGCTATTCTTACAGACTCCTTCGGGGCACTGAACAGAGATCAGAAGCCAAGGAGACAATTCCTTTCCATTCTCTCTTTCTGAGACTGGCTAGTGGCTCCTCTCTGCTTTTCTCTACACATTGGCTCAGCTCACAGGATTGAAAAATGCCAAGAATGACCTTCAAGGAAATTCTCTTGTCTTACAACTCGGATTCTCAAGAGAGACCCCGATTAGCTCACTTAAATCAAATGTATGGTCCTGGTCTAATCAGTGGTGGCCAGTGGGGAGGCTCCTAGCATGTGACATGACCAGCTACTTGTGGCTACCTCTTCTACAATGGCTGTCAAAATGGAGGTGTCAACAAGACAGCCCCCAAGTTATCCACCTAAACACATTCATTCCATCATGGGGATACCTTGCCTATCTTCCAAGGCTGTTGTGAGGAGCTCACAAACTGTCAAGGGCCTCAAAGACAAAACACCCACCCCCCATCTCCTTGCCAAGGTCACAGCCCTGACTCAGTGGAGCAGTGTTCAAGAAAATTGTTATTGATAAGCGAGCGACAGAAGGCAGGAAGAGTTGAGAGGGTAGATGGGCCAAGGTGTGTATCATGAGGAGGTGAATATGAGGAGGAGGATGCCATTAATTAATTCATTCATTCACTCGTGTACTAAGTCCTGTGAGCCAACAATGTTCTGGAAACCAGATGATAAAGTAGTGATGGAGAAACAGAGGTGAAGATGGCATGGCCTCTGTTCCCCAGAGATGCAGAGGGGGTGGGTGACAGGCACACAACCTGCTGGTTACAAAATATCTTGAGATGTTCTATGCCAGAGAGATAATGGGAACAGCAGGGGTGACTGGGAGCACCAAGGAAGGTCAAGTGCAGGTGAGCCCAGAAGGGCCTTTGAGGGATGAATAGGATCTGGAGAGGCAGAGAAAGGTAGGGTTAGAGAGTGGTGGGCAGAGGTATACTGGAAGAGTCATAGAAGCATGAGTGACACAAAAGTGAAGGGTCCCCGTTGGTGGGGTGCAGGGAGTGTGTGGGGTGGTGGTGAGAGCACTGGCAATCAAGGCTGGAGATCATCATGGAGCTAAAATATGCAGACTCAAACCTGAGGACACTGAGAAGCCATTGGGAGGTTTTAACAGGGGCTGGAGAAGAGGGTGATGCTTCAGATTTGTCTCTAGAAGATCACTCCAGCTGCAGCGCAAGTAGAATGAGTAGGGGACATGGAGGTAGAGAGGCCTGGGTGAGGGGATGGTGAGCACTGCCTTTCAATTTTTAATGTTCCCCCCAGGGAACTTGGCTAAAGGTACTGATTATAGGTCTCTGCCCAGCAGAGATCAACTCAGTAGGTTTGAAGTGGGGCCCATGGATCTGCCTTTTCTAATAGCACCCTTGGTGATGAGTAAAAATGGTTCTCAGACCACTCTAAGAAACTGTGGTCTAAGGGGCAGGAAGGTACAGACACGAACCAGGGCATATTTATTTATTTAAAAAAATATATTGATTTCAGAGAGGAAGGGAGAGGGAGAGAGATAGAAACATCAATGATGAGAGAGAATCATTGATCGGCTGCCTTCTGTAGGCCCCCTGCTGGGGATTGAACCCACAACCCAGGCCTGTGCCCTGATCAGGAATTGAACCTGGTTCATAGGTCGATGCTCAACCACTGAGCCACACTGGCTGGGCTCAGAAAGTATTTTAGAAACACCTTGCCAGTTACCACTTTAAAACCAAAGACCATTTTATGACGCTGATGGATTTTCACAAGAGTGGTTATAATTGGTTCATCATTATCATCTCACATATATATCATGTTACACACTCAGCTGCCAACATCTGTTGCTTATAACCAGGGAATAAGACAGCAGGATGGAACTTTGGTAGTAGCTCATTCTTACCATTTTTTTTTTTAATCTGCCTTCTCATAGGCAGATAAGAAGGGAAAGTTAAACTTTATTGACTACTTTCTGCAATTTTGCAATGTCCCAGATCTGGTAGGCCACCCAAGGAACTTTGAGGTTTCATGCGGGTACCTGGCGTAAGCAGGGGAGGTGAGGTAGTAATAGATCATTTAGAAAGGTCTGGAAGTTCTGGAGGGTGAGCTTTCTCAGGAGGGACTCCTCCTCACATCAGAATTCAGTTTGGCACCTACAGGAGACATGCTATTTCCTCCCTGGGCGGGGCCCTGCTCTGGGCCACTCCCAGGATGACCTTGCCAGGAGGGGGTCAGGAAGGCCTTAATCAAGCCAGGAGCTCCTCCAGCTCCTGGCTTCACTCTGTCAGACCCTGCTTGGCGGTCCATCCAGCTGGCAGCCTCTGACCTTTGTAATTTCAGAAGCTCTGCATTGCTAAATCTTTCCAGCCAAGAAAGCCAAGGAGGGTCCTCCCCTGCTGCTGTCTCCACTGCTGCCTTCTCAGGAGTGGGAAAAGGGCATGGGGGTAGATATTCACTCTCTCTTTAAGGACATAGAGGGATCTTGCCAGGCTTGCTCAGTTGGCAATTTCAAGACCTCCAGGACACAGCTGGGACAGTCCTGGGATTTCTTCTTTGGGGAGAATGGGGACAAAGGAATATGAGGGGGTGGGGGAGGGTTGGCCCAGTCCTGGCCACTAGTCTAGCTTTCTGTCCATCATCTTTAGCCCCAACATTGTCCTTCCCTCAACTATTTGCCTTTCTCTCTCCAGCTCCTCTTTCCTCCTCCTTCTTCCTCTCAAGCTTATCTGGATATTGGTCAAAGGGAAATGAGAGGACCTGGGATGATTTCCATGGCAGGTGACAAAGATTCTCTCCTCGCCCACACTCCAGTCAAGCTCCTCTGAACTCCCTTCTCAACTGGGTCCTGACTTTGGGGCTCTCCTGTTCCTCTCTGCATTTGGCAAGAATCCTGCTCAGTTGGTTGAGCCATCCTTGACATCTGCTCACCGTTCATATCTGATTGGGTTCCTCATCCTCCACCATCCCCCTGGGCTACCTTCAGCAAGATCCAAAAGGTCTGCTTAGCCAGCATCTCTACCTTTTGAGGTTTCCTCTTAGTAATTTTCTGTCTACTGACCCCCCCCCCCCAACCTGCTCCTTGACTTATAAATTCCCACTTCTGCATATTGTATTGTATTGTATTGTATTGTATTGTATTGTATTGTATTGTATTGTATTGTATTGTATTGTATTTAGGTTTCTCTCCTACTGCAAAGTCCTGTACCTATAACCGTGGTCATCCCTGAATAAAGTCCACCTTAGCATGCTTTAACAAGTGTCATGAACAACTTTTTCTTTAACAGGTCAAAGGCATTTTTTCCAGTAGATTCTATAGCTCAACAGAATTTAACCCAGCAGTTAAATAATAAGACTCTGGAGTCAGGGCGGTTGGTCTCACATCGCAGCTCTGCCACTTTCTAGCTATGTGGCCTTGAACACATGGCCAACTCTCTGTGCCTCAGTTTACTATTCTGTCCAATGGGGATAAGTACCCACCTCCTGTAGCTGCTGTTTGAAGAGGATGCCTGTAAAATGCTTAGTCTAGTGTCCTGCAGATCTTAATTTCCAATTGAATGGTGATTAGCCTTAATAAGGGTGGCTGCTTTTATTTCTGGGAATGAAAGATAGTTGAATGAAATAAGCACTTAGAGACAAGCAGGCCTAGTCTTGAATCTCTTCTTTGCTGCTTACTGGCTCAGTGACCTGGGGTTAGCTAATTTAACTCTTTGAACCTCCATATCCTCATCTTTAAAGCGGAAACAAACAGATCTAGCTCTCCAAGTTGTCCAGGTGAGGATGTGAGCTAATGTTTGTAAACTCCTTGACACTTACCAGGGGCTGAGTAACTATTTGGCCTCACCACTTACTGTGCCCTGGGCAAGTGACACTCCCTCTCCTGCCTGAGTTTCCTCATCTGGAAAATGGGGACAATGAGAGGACCTATCTCATAAGCTTGCTGTGAGGATTAAAGGATTCATTTTAAGTAAATCCCTCAAAACAGTATTTGGCACTGTTAAATATTACAATTATTCTATGATTCTTCCTCCTTCAGTAATAAAAGTTGATGGCCACTATTGACTAAGCACATTACAGCCCCATGAACTAGGAGCTTTTGGCCCCACTTTGCAAAAGAACAAACTGAGGCATAGAGAGGTAAAATCACTTGCCTAAGGTCACCTTGCTTGTAAGTGGCAGAGATACTATCACTGTCTTCACAAGCATTCATACAGTGGTCTGAATATGTGCCCACATATCCAAACGTAGTGGCATCCTGTGGCCCCAGGCTCCCAAGCTCCTCTCCGCCCCCCGCCCCCCGCCCCCAGGCTGTGGGCAAAGCCTAGTTGGGGTGATGGATGATGAGAGATCTGCAGTGCAAACAGAGAAATATAGGTCAGTTGCTGCAGCCAACCCCCACTTCGCTTTCTGCTTGTATCCCAGAGCCAATTTTGTCAACTTGATCTTCTGCCCTGAACTTCATCTGTTCTCGAGATGTTCTTGTGTCTCATGAATCATGCAAACTTAACAAAATGTGTGCTTCACAGATGAAAGACTATGGTCTCCTGACCGGAAGGCCTTTCTCTCCCCATCTGCATGCTTCTCTTCCTCTTGCCCGGGCAGCCTATTTTTTAGCCACCCTGCAGAGCGTCTTCTCTCTTCTTGCTCTTAACCTGCTCAGCTTGTGACTCCACTGCTTTGTACTATTCTCACTACAGACTCTGTCTCATCAACTAAAAACACTTTGGAGAATCCCAAGGGGTCCTGGATGAGCTTCTGGGAAATTCCCTGGGCAAGTTTAGTGGATTAGAACTCTGATCATAGGGTCCAATCAGTAGTGTAAATGGACTCTTCAATCAAAAAGAAAAGCCCTCATTTGTAGTATTTGCCAGTTTCCATGGTGCAAACACCTCCATCATGGTGTTTTTAAACTACCAGTATGACATCACTGAATGGGATCTTGGTAATAGATGCCCACAATCAGCTCTTATGAGCTGGTATGATCTGGGTGCAGTGCATGACTTTGTTCAGTTCCTGTGAGTGGTAGAGGCAGTTTTTATTATTAGTCTCAGTTTGGGTTCTGACTATGCCACTTACTAGTATTAGCTGTGTGAACTTGGGCAATTTACTTACCTCTCAGAGTCCCAGTTTCCTCATCTGGAAATGGGTATGCTAATAGGACTTATGTCTAGGGTTGTGGTCAGGGTTCAATGACACACAGAGTTAAATAGATGGGAGCTGCACTAGGTCAGACTAGAGAGGCCTCATGTCAGTCAAGATAGGCTAGGTGTAACAGATATAGTAACAGATAACCCCAAATCTCAGAGTCTTGATGTAAGGAAAGTTTATTTCTCATTCCTGTCAGGTGGCAAAGGCATGTTGGCAGGGAGGTCTTGGCTTGCCCTGGTTTTCCAGGAAAGCAGGTTAACAGTGGCTCTGTGTGACATGTCTGCATGGTCAGCACAGCATGAAGGAGAGGGCACACTGAACTGCAAGCTCTCTTAAACCTTTCCCCAGAAGTGGCACATGTCACTTCCACTCATATTTCATTAGCTAAGGCAAGTGAACGGACATACCTAAATCCAAGAGGGTGGAGAAGAGTAATCCTACTATGTGCCTGGAGAGAGACTCTGAAATTCTTGGTAAGCAGTCTTAAAGATTCCCATGCTCTCTTAGATCATTTTTTTCTAGTGGCTCCCATTTTTTTTCATTATGCAGCTATTGTTAAAACTGAACAAAGAGAGTAAGTGGGAAGCCCAGCCCTCAAAATTTACCAACTGGGTAACCTTGGGCAAGTTACTGAACCTCTTTGGCCTCAGTTTTCTCATCTGTAAAGTGGGGAACATAGATCCTTCATCTGTCAGCCTTGTAGTGCAGATTACCTGAATTAATATGCATAGTCATTGCAAGGACTGTGCTAGGTATAGATTGTCATTATTATTAACCCACTAGGGGCCCAGTGCACGAATTCATGCACCTTGGAAGGAACTGTGGGCCACAAGGCTGCAGTGGGCACAGGGGCGGGTCTCGGCCCATCCTCCGCACCTCTGCCTAGCCCCTCCTGCCGCAGCCTGGTCCCCTGTCTGCCAGCAGTCCCCGCTCCCACCACTGCCGCCACTCCCACACGCTGACGGCGCCAGCCCCACTCGCACCCACTGATGGCACAGAGCGATTGGTGCCAGCGGTGAATGCGAGTGGCAGCTGCTGCCCTGATCGCCCCTCAGGAGCAGAGGGAGGTGGAGAAGCCCTCAGGGTTGATCGGGCCCGGCAGCTGCTGCTTGCACCCACTGATGGCTCTGAGCGATCGGGGCTGGCATCAGGCACTGGCAGCAGGTGCAAGCAGGGCCGGCACCAGCAGTGAGTGCGAGCACTGGGCGGGACCATGACACGCAGGAGCAAAGAATTTTCAGTAACTACCAGAGGCTCACCCCAATGACAGCAACCGGCGACCCGCCTTGTTCTAGTGCCCCCACTCACTTGCTCCACCATCCTGCCATGGCTGATGCCCGCCATGTTCCACGCTCTGCCACCTGCTGCCAATGCCCGCTATGTTCTGCGCACGCCCCCTGGTGGTCAGTGCACTTCATAGCGACCAGTTGTTCAGTTGTTCTGTTGTGCAGTCTATTTGCATATTAGCCTTTTATTAAATAGGATAATAATCCTATGAGGTTGGCAATATCATTACCTCTTTTTGAAAATGGGGAAACAGAGGCTCATTGGAGGTTTCACTTGTCTAAAGTCATACTGTTGGCAGGTAACAGCATCAGGATTGAGTGTATGCCTATTGGACTTCAATCATTCTACTTTTGAGGAGCCTGGCACTTTTTTTAAGAGGGAACCACCAGCCTCTCTCCTATCTGGTGTGTCTGAACCCAAAGAGATGTCCTTGGCTCATCTGGGGGTTCTTCTGCAGACCAGGGACCATGGTGACTAAACAAAGCAAAAAAAGTAAACACTCATTAAAATGCAGACACATGGGTTCCTGCCTTGCTTAAAGGAAATGTCTCAATTAACACAGAAGACCTTCCTTGTTCTGTAGCTGCAGGCTAGTTTGTCTTTTGGATCAATTAAGTTGTTGACAGTCAGCACAGGAGGCTCTGTACAAACGAACAGCCAAGGTGCCTTTTGATGCAGGTGTGTGTGTGCTCTGATGGGCTGTGTGAGCAGGGAATGGACTAGAGTCAGGTTCAAATATTTTGATGCCATCTTTGGTAAGAAATACATTTTTAAAAATATATATTTTATTGATTTTTTATAGAGAGGAAGGGAGAAGGATAAAGAGTTAGAAACATCGATCAGCTGCCTCCTGCACACCTCCTACTGGGGATGTGCCTGCAACCAAGGTACATTCCCTTGACCGTAATCGAACCTGGGACCTTTCAGTCTGCAGGCCGACGCTCTAGCCACTGAGCCAAACCGGTTAGGGCAGAAATACATTTTATATCACAACCGGTACATGGCATGCACCCACAAACACATGCATGTGTGCACACATGCTCACACACACCGGATTACACATAACTATTGCACAGCGATCTTTTCATTTCATTCCATTTCACTGAACTCCATTCTATTCCACCCTGCTTCACTTCACTCTACTCCATTCCACTCTACTCCATTCTATTTTCCCCCACTCAATTTCACTTCATTCCTCTCCACTCCACTCCACTCCACTCCACTCCACTCCACTCCACTCCACTCCACTCTACTCCATTCAGTTCTGTTCCATTCCATGCTATTCCATTCCACTTCATTCCATTCCACTCCACTCCCACACCACTCCACTCCATTCTATTCCATTCCACTTCATTCCATTCCACGCTACTCCATTCCATTCTACTCCACTCCATTCCTTTTTGTTTTGTTCAACACCACTCCATTCCGTTCCGTTCCATTCCACTCCACTCCACTCCACTCCACCGTTTTCCACTAAATTTCACTCCATTTCTCTCCACTCTACTTCGTTCAGTTCTGTTCCATTCCACTTCATTCCATTCTACTCCACTCCACTCCTTTCCACTTCATTCCATTCCACTCCACTCCATTCCATCCTACTCCATACCTTTCTGTTCCATTCAACACCACTACATTCCATTCCACTCCACTTTTTTCACCAAATTTCACTACATTTCTCTCCATTCCTTTCCATTCCACTCCACTCCACTCTGTTCAGTTCTGTTCCATTCCATTCCACTTCATTCCATTCCATTCCATTCCATCCCATTCCATCCCATTCTACTCCATCCCATTCCACTCCACTGCACTCTATTCCATTCCACTCCACTCCATTCTGTTCCATTCCGCTCCACTGGACTCCACTCCATTTCATTTCATCCACTCTATTTCATTCCAAAAATTCAGGTTTCAGTTCACTGAATCGGTTTCACAGCACCATGAATGGGTTGAAAACATTGGACTGGACTGTGAGTGTCCAACCTCGGGTGTTGAGACACTTGGATATAGTAGGAAAATGCCATGGGGTTAAGGACAGGCCTGCCCACAGGAGTGAGACAGACCCTAGCACTGAATGTCAGTAAAGTCCCACTGCTGCTTAAAAGTCCTGCTTTTCTGTCTGACCTTCTCTCCCCCATTCTCCTCCTTACTGACTTGACCCCAGCTGCATTGACCTCTTTACTCTTCCTGTCATGCGTCAGCTCATCCCATCTGGAAGCCTTTGTACGAGGCTGGTCCTACTGCTCTGAGCCTTCTCCCTCTCCAGTCTCATTTCCTTTAGTCTGTCTGCTCATCAGTAAAACTTTCCATGACACCCCTCCCCCCCCCTATAAATGGCAGATCCAGTCATCTTCTATATGATTACCCTGCTTTGCTTTTAACATTTTTTACTACTTCATATATGTTTATACATTATGTAACTCTCTCTACTCAAAAGTAAGTTGCCTGGGGGCAGGAAATTTGTTTAGTTTGTTGTACCTCGGGGTCTAGAGAAGTACCTGGTGCATAGTAAATAATAAGCATTTATCAAAGGCACAGTAAACACTTAAGAAATACTTGTAGTTTTGTTTTTAACTTTTAGGTTCCATTTTTTTTTGGTATGTCCTCTATTTTTTTTAAAATATATTTTTATTGATTTTAGAGAGGAAGGGAGAGGGAGAGAGAAACATCAATAATGAGAGAGAATCATTGATTGACTCCTGCACGCCTCCTACTGGGGATCAAGCCCACAACCTGGGCAAGTGCCATTGACCAAAATCGAACCCGGGGCCCTTTAGTCCACAGACCAACACTCTATCCACTGAGCTAAACCAGCTAGGCCTCAAAAATTTTTATAACAGCTTTATTGAGAAATAATTCACATACAACTAACTCATTTAAAGCATATAATTGGTATTTAGTACATTCAGAGATGTGTGCAATAATACCACAGTCAATTTTAGAACATTTTTTATCACCTCAAATAGAAATCTCTTTAGCTATCAGCTCCCCAAACATAAGCAACCACTAATCTGCTTTTTATCTCATAAATTTGCCTGTTCTGGTTATTTTATATAAATGCAATCATATAATACATGATCTTTTGTGAATGGCTGCTTTCACTATGCATGTTTTCAAGGTTCATCCATGTTGTAGTGTGGGTAATTCTTTGTTCCTTCTTATAATTGAATAATATTCAATTGTATGGATATGTTACATTTTGTTTATCTAGTCATCAATTGATGGATTGGGGTTGGTTTCAGATTCTGACAAAATGATGCTCCTGTAAACGTACTTGTACAAGTTTTGTGTGGATATATATTTTCATTTCTCTTGTGTAGATTCCTATGGTAGAATTACTGCGTCATATGGTACCTCTATGTTTAACCATTTGAAAAACTGCCAGATTATATTCCAAAGTGGCTGCATCATTTTATAGTCCCACCAGTGGTGTAGGAGGGATCTGATTTCTCCACATCCTTGTCAACATTGTTATGTCTGGCTTTTTTATTCTAGTCATCCTTATGAGTGTAAAGTGATAGCTCATTGTGGTTTTGATTTGCATTTCCCTGATGACTAATTCATATGTTTATTGGCCAGTTGTATGTCTGTTTTAGAGAAATATCTATTCAGGTCCTGTGCCCAATTTTAATTGGGTTATTGATCTTTTTATTAACAAGTTGTAAGAGTTTCCTATATTTTTAGGTAAAATTTCTTTATTGGATAATGATTTGCAAATATTTTTCCATTATGTGGGAAAAACTTTCACAGAAGTTTTTTTAATTTGATGAAGTTCAATTTATCTTTGGTTGTTCACACTTTTGGTGTCATATTGAAGAATTTATTGCCAAATCCAAGGTCATGAAGATTTACCCCTATATTTTCTTCTATGAATTTTATAGTTTTAGCTCTTTGATCCATTTTGAGTTAGCTTTTGTGTACGATGTGTGGGAATTCACACTTCATAGTTTTGCATGTGGCTGCCTAGTTTCCCAAGTACTTTTTGTTGAAAAGACTACTCATTTTTGTTATTTGCTTGTTTACTTGTTTTGTGGTGGGTGGACTATTTTAATGAAGTCGTTCCCTTCCCCAGGTCTGTGAGTGTGGGGCACAGGCAGATGACACTGCTAGGTGCTGCCTCAGATCTCATCATTTAAGGAGGGCAATGATCAGACACAGACTAGTTCAGTGTGAAGCCTCTAATGTTGCTTCTCAGGGGTGCTGCCTGGGCCATGCCCACAGTCACACTAGGATTATAGTGCCTCTGACAGAACTCTGCTTGTTTCTTTCCCTGAGCACATTGACTGTTAAGCTCCATTATTTATTCTATTGTCAGCAACGATGCCTTGGGGAATAAATTGTCCAAAAATAGTTGTCATTTGCATGAAGCAGGTGCTGTTCTTAGTGTTCTTTACAGCCCTTCAGTCACCCTATTACACATCATTTATTATGCTTAACCCTATCATACCTCATTTATAATGAGAACATTGAGACATAGAGGTTTGAATCATTTGTCCGAGTTTGCCCACTATAGTAAGCTTTGGGGCTAGTATTTGAGTTCAGGGAATCTGACTTCAAAACTATTTTGAGCCCTAGCTAGTTTGGCTGAGTAGATAGAGTGTTGGCCTGCAGACTGAAGGGTTCTAGGTTAGATTCTGGTCAAGGGCATATGCCTGGGTTGCGGGCTCGATTCCCAGTAGGGGGCGTGCAGGAGGCAACAATCAATGATTCTCTCTCATCATTGATGTTTCTATCTCTCCCTTTCCCTTCTTCTCTGAAATCAATAAAAATATATTTAGAAAAAACTATTTTGATAAGTTGTCTAAAGTGTCTATCAAGTACACAGTAACTCCTCAGTATGGCAATTAGTAAAATGCATGCATCAACAAACCTAACCTCTAATTAAAGAAAGGGATTTCCGATCTTGTATCTGGCTTTCTTTTTTATGAACTAGTCCGTGTCTGATCATTGCCCTCCTTAAATGATGAGATCTGAGGCAGCACTTTGCAGTGTCATCTGCCTGTGCCCCACACTCACAGATCTGATTCATAGCCCTAGAAGGGCTCCAGACTCCCCAAGTGATTCTGATACAGTTCTCCTACTGACCAGAACTCTGGCTTTCAGCAGTGGCTCTCCATCCAGGCTGCACATGAGCATCACCTGGGGAGCTTTTGAAACTTAGGATGCCCAGGAGCAGCCTCTGACAAGTGCAAAGGACTGTTCCAGATGAAATGCCCCATAGACGTGCCTGCTCATCTGCCCTTCTGCCCCACGCGTTGCCTTTCTGTCACTGGTGTCTCTTGTTTTGTGTCCCTGTCTATTGATTTTATTTTTATCTCCTGTGTTTCTGTTGCTCTGTGTTTATCCTTGTTTACTGCCTCTCTCTCTTTCTCTCGCTCTTCTCTCTCTCTCTTTTGTCTCTCTCTGTATTGGGTGTTAACTCTCTGGGTGAATATTTCTGAGTCGCTGCCTCTCTGTGTGTCTCACCTGTCTCTCCCTTTTCCCAGGTTGATTGCTCTGTGTATCTCTGAGTCTCTGCCTCTGATTCTTTTCTGTCCTGGCTCTCTCACGGACTCTGGGTCCCTCTTTTCTCTTGTCCTGCCTACTGTGCATCTGAGTGTGTGTGTGTGTGTGTGTGTGTGTGTTTGTCCATGATTCTCTATCTCGAGTCTTTCCTTCTCTCTTATAACCTCCCTCCACCCCCCGCCCGCTTTTCTCCCACCTCCCAGCCCTTCAGCAGATTTTCTGTGAAATACAAAAAGACTCCTGTGGAGCAGCCTGAAACACTTGGGTCAGACTCCTGACCCCTGCAGCCCTCAGAATGTTTACCTGTAATTAGGAACCCCATCTGGGCCTATCCCACTCTCCTGTAGGGCTTATCTGGGGTCCTCAGCCTGCTGTGCTGCTAGAGATAAGTTGCCCTTTATGGCAAGGTTGCCTTGAGCAGGACTCTCAAAAGACTAGATAAGAGAAGCAAGGCCTTTGGGATCCTGAAACACTGTCCCCCTCCTCCCAGGCTGAAAACTGACCTTCCTTTTACAGTATTGACCCTACGTGTCCTAGGATATACTCAAGGGCTTTAAGGCTGGTCCAAACAGCCTTTAGGACAATCAAACTAACTTCTTTTTTGAGCTAAAACATTGCTAATTTATCATTAATTAAATAATTGATTTGCCCAATATTTATTAAACACCACTGTGTACTATATTCTGTGTTGAGAATAGAGCATTAAAGATAATAGATGCAATATTGTAAATCTCAGTACTCATAATAAATGAAATGGATTGAGCACCTACGGTGTTTCAGGAACTTAATTTATATAAGGAACTTCATAGCAGAATTCCTCGAGGGGAGACAACTGCCCGTTTTAGTGGAAAATACTTTAATTATCTGCCTGTAATCATTACAGCTCTTAATTAATTATAGCTATTAATACACTGGACACTTAACTCCCCTAGATTCAGGGGTTGTATTTAAAATGTTTAACAAATGACCAATTAACCAATGAATACATTTGTCCCACTTCTCACTGCTATAGCAGTTTATTGCATTAATATCAAATCTTCAGTTATTCATATTTCCTCCCCCCTTCCCTTCCCTTCCCTTCCCTTCCCTTCCCTTCCTTTCCCTTCCCTTCCCTTCCCTTCCCTTCCCTTCCCTTCCCTTCCCTTCCTTATATTGTTGAGGGCCTACTGGATGTCAGGTGCTGTGTCAGAAACTGGAGATACAACAATTAAGAGGACATCATAACTAACTCAGAAGAGGGGGATAGGGAAAGACATTAACCAAGTTCATGAAATGTGACAAAGGAAAAGTTCAAGAGTGTATACCTAGAAGTCTAACCCAATTGGAGGCATTAGGAAAGGCTTTCTGTAGGAAAGGACATTAATACTAAGACTTAGGTGTTGAACAGGGGTTAGCCAGATGAGGTCTCTTGCTTTCTAATTTTTGTGTTCCATAAGATAGAACATGTGTCCTGAGCTTAGTAGGGCTTTACCAAATCAAATAAAACATGTTGGCTTTGAAAGCAGATTTCTGGCTGGGTGGTAGTTGACTAAGCAAGTCATAAGGAAGATGTATGACATCTTTTGTCATTGCATGCAGCCAGCCGCTAGCCGAAAATCAAAGGCAATTTTCTCCACTCAGAATTCATGGTGACATCAGAGCTTCCAACATACTCTTTTACCTGCTCACTCCCAAGACTGATAAGCTACATTAGAGCCCAACAAAGTAGGCCTGGGATACAAAAGTTGATGGGAAAGAACATTATTAGGTCCTAGGCTCTCAAATTCATGCCTGCAGGAGCCATGCTGGTTCATGTTTCTAGAGCTTCTGTTCTTTTAGAGAAACAGAAACCTAAATTTTCTGATTTTCATGTTAGAACCTAATTTAAAACTTTAAAAAAGTCATTGCATACAGCAAATCAAATATCTATGGTTTGCTGTCTTAGTCCGTTTGGACTGCTGTAACAAGAATACCATAAACTGTGCAGCTTAGACAACAAACATTTCGGACAATTCTGGGGCCTTGGGAAGTCCAAGGTCAATGGGCTGGCAGATTGGTGTCTGGTGAGAGTCCACTTCTTGGTTCATAGGTGGCTGACTCCTTGCTGTGTCCTCACATGATGGAAGGGGTGAGGGAGGTCCCTGCGGAGTAATCCCAATTCTTGAGGGTTCTACCCAGAAGGCTCCACCTCCTAATATTATCCATCTCCTTGGGGGTTAGGATTTCAACATATGAATTTTGGGAGACACAAACATTCAGTCCATAACAGCTGCTATTTCTGACTTGGAAGTTATTACCCAGAAGTGGCAAGGGAATATGAGGAATTTACTATGTAGCAACATTGTTCTGAATATTGTACTACATGTTCCATGGGTCTTCATCGTGAATATTCATTGCATGAATATCTCTATTATCTTGTTTAATCTTTGGAACAACCTCATGGGACTGGTATTGTCCTATCTGTTGAGGAAGATTGCCAAATTAAGTCCTCAGGGACCCAATATTAACCATAAGGAAGCTTAATAGTCAAACAGAATTGGAAGTGAACTAAGGAGAGGAGAAAGCTTTTGAATTAGAGACCTGATTTTATAAGACCCCCAGGTGGTCTTATAAAGAGCCTTGAATAGCCAGATGTTTGTCTAAAAACTGTTTTTGTTGATTGGGTGCCTTCACTAATTGCTTTAAGTGCTATCGCTCTTTCTTGCAACTTTCTTGCTTAGAGAATTTTAACATGCTGGTGTAGGAACCTGGCTCCCCTGGTATGGAAAATGTATGTAACTCATAAAGTGATTCACATTCAATTAATTCACATCTGTGGTATTTCAGATCCGGCTAAGTAACACTTATAACTTCCCTTTCTGATCTCTTGATGCCTCTGAGATACTTCAGTCCTTTTATTTGATTCTCAAGAGGAGTTTCATATAAGAAAAGATAATAAAAAAATACGTACCTATTCTAGCTGGTTTGGCTCAGTGGATAGAGCATTAGCCTGCAGACCAAAGGGTCCTGGGTTTGATTCTGATCAATGGCATGTACCTTTGTTGCAGGCTCCTCCCCAGCCTGGGCCCTGATCAGAGCACGTGCAGGAGGCAACCAATCGATGTGTTTCTCTCACATCGATATTTCTCTCTGTCTTCTCCTCTCTCTTCCACTCTCACTAAAAGATCACTAGAGAAATATCCTCAGGTGAGGTTAAAAAACACACACAAAAAAAAAACTTACCTTTTACCACAAATTCTGTAATTTTTTGCCTGTAATCCTAGAGTCTTAAGGGCTTCTGTGCCAGCGAGTAGTTCACCAGATGAATTCCAAGGCCCCTCTGACTATTGCCAAGTGGGATTTGTCAGGTCGTGGATCTTCAAACCATCCCTTAGAGATGTTGTCTGTTCTAAGATGTGAACCCCGTGAATAATCAGATAACAGGGATTTACTATCTCAGAGTCACTGAAAGGTCAGAAATTGAATGGAGTAGCCACGTTGCTTAGCAAAGTGGATCTTGATTTCTGTCGTGCATTAAGCCATCGGGTTGCTTGTTGGAATGCAGATTCTTGAAACTGGTCCTCTATTCTGATTCACTGGAAGGATTAGTTATGGCAAAAGACTAAGTTATTGTATCAAGAGACCCAATAATAATGTGGTTTAGAGAACAAAGAAGGTATTTCTCCCACACAATTACAATCCAAGGTGAGTGTTCCTTATTTTTGGATACTATTTTGTTTCATGAGATGTGGCAGATTAAGGATGGCCACACATTATTTGGCATTCCTCTCATTGAGAAATGAGGTTGATGTCCCCTCTTCCAACATCTGGGCTGGTTCTATGACTACTTTGGGCAACAGGCTGTTGGGCCCAGGCCTTTAAGAGACTCCGACTTTTTTTCTATCAGAAGACTCACTCTTGGAACTCTGCTGCCATGCTGTATGGAAGCCCAACAGCCTATGAAGAGGCACATACACTGAGTGGCCAGATTATTATGACCACCTGACATTTGTAGGCAAATTAGTCATATACTGCATCGTATGGGATATGGAAGCCAAAGGCCTGTTCGAACACCTTTGCTGTCTGCAGTTACCAAGATAAAATGTCTCCAATTCGCACAGGAACATAAAGATTGGACGGTCGAGCATTGGAAAAAAGTCATGTGGTCCGATGAAATACGTTTCCAGTTGCATCATGCAGATGGCAGAGTGAGAATTTCACGGAAACAGCATGAAAGCATGTACCCCACATGCATGAGTACAACCCTTCAAGCTGTTGGGGGAAGTGTTATGGTTTGGGGCATGTTTTCCTGGCATGATTTGGGCTCTTTAATTCGTGTGGAACAACACAACATACCTAAGTATTGTTGCTGATCAAGTTAATCCTATCATGTTGATGGCGTATCCCAATGGAGATGGCTTCTTTCAACAAGACAATGCGCCATGCCACAGTGCTCATATTGTGCAGGAGTGGTTTCAAGAACATGAGGGAGACTTTACCTTGCTTAGGTGACCCCCACAATCACCAGATCTCAATCCAATTGAGCATTTGTGGGACGAAGTTAAAAGAGCCATCAGGCATCTGGTTCCACAGCCATCAAATCTCATGGAACTGGACAGTGCTATTCATCAGGCATGGTGTCAGATTCCTTGCATCACCTTTCAACATTTCGTGGAGTCAATGCCAAGAAGAATCACTGCAGTATTGAAGGCAAAAGGTGGCCCAACGAAGTACTGATGGGGTGGTCATAATAATTTGGCCGCTCAGTGTGTGTGTGTGTGTGTGTGTGTGTGTGTGTGTGTGTGTGTGTGTATTAGAGGCCCGGTGCATGAATTTGTGCATGGGTGGGGTCTGGCCAGCCTGGTCAGGGGGAGGGGACATGGGCAGTTGGCCAGCCTGCCTAATGGTTGAACTCCTGGTCAAGGGGACAATTTGCATATTAGCCTTTTATTATATAGGATATACACTGAGTGGCCAGATTATTATGCATTCAGAGATCATAATAATCTGGCCACTCAGTGTATGGAGAACAGCAAAGGTTCCTGGCTGTCAGCTGAACTCTCAGCTGAGATCCAGAAATGACTCTCCAACCGTGGGCATGACTCATTATGGAATTAGCTCCTCTAGTCTCAGTTGAGCCTTCCCAAGTCAGGGAAGCCATCCCCATCAATCCCTGCCCAAGTTGTAGATTCACATTTCTGATTAGAGTCACATTCCCAATAAATGACTGTTGTTTAAAGTCACTAAGACTTAGGGTGTTTTGTGTAGCTGTGATGACTAAACCACATAGGCATTCAGAAACCCAGGTTTCTTCCGTAAGAGTCTCCTCCACCTTTCATGAACTTGTCATCAGGTCAAGGTTGATTGAATTTCTACCATGTCCAGGTTCCAGTCTGTGGGAGAGGATGGAGAAGATGCATCTATTTCTTTCCTACATTGGCTTGGAGCTGGTACCCATTACTTCTGCTCACATTCCATGGGCGAGAACTTGTCACATGGCCACATCTAATTGCAAAAAAGACAGGGAAATACAGTCTCTAGCTATGCAGCCATATTCTCAGCCACTAAAAAGAAAGGGGAGAATGGGTTCTGGTGGAAGTCTAACAGTCTGGACTGGGGCACAGAGATCTACTTTTTTGCAAGCCCTCCAGGTGATTCTGATGTAAATGGTACAGCTATAGCATGGAAGAGTATGAGTTTTGAACTCAGTGGGATCTGAGTTTAAAACTAAATTCGACCATTTGTGTTTCAGTGTCCTTGTGTATATAAAAATGCATGAAAAGTGTGAGCACAGAGCAAGCACACGGCAAGATCTAAACAGTAGAAGGAAGGAAAGGAGGGAGAGAGAGAGGAGAAGGGAAGAAAAGAGGGAGGGAGGGAGGGAGGAAAGAAGGAGGGGAAAAAGGAAGAAAAGAAGGTTGGTTTTATTGTTAACTTAATCAAGTATTCCATTCTATCTTTTATTTTTATTAAATATATTTTTATTGATTTCAGAGAGGATGGGCAAGGAAGAGAGATAGAAACATCACTGATGAAAAAAATTATAAAACAAACAAACAAGCAAAAAACAGAATAAAGGGGGAAAAAACATCAATGATGAGAGAGAATCATTGATTGGCTACCTCCTGCACACCCCACACTAGAGATTGAGCCTGCAACCTGGACATGTGCCCAAACCAGGATTTGAACCATGACCTCCTGGTTCATAGGTTGACACCTAACCACTGAGCCATGCTGGCCAGGCAATCTTTTAAAACATCAATGCACTCAGTCATTATACTTAAAATGTCCCTTTTACCCTCACATCCCTAGTCTTAGTTCCATTTTACAGACAAACTGAGACTCAGAGAAGTTAAGTAAGCAGACCAAAAACTCTCAGTTGTTAAGTGCTGATGTTAAAATTGGAGCCAATATTTATTTCACTTGGTGTTTTATTACAAATGCTGTCTTTTAGGAAAAAATGAAGAGGACCTGTTCATGAATTTGGGGCAAGGAAGTGACATTTCAGAATGCTGTGTAGAAAGATAAATCTGAAAGTGTTGCTATGAGATTTGTGGAAACTAGAGGCAGGAGGACCAGTTTAGGAATGAGGTGAGAAGGTTCTGAATTAGGCTGAAGTGAAGGCTAAGTACATTCCTGCCTCCCCATCTGCAGTTACTTATCTCTGAGGAGGCAATCCCAGGCATAGTCGTTCCCTCCTTCACTTGAGTGTGCCTCTGCAAACCTGACTAGCCAACTCTTCCACTCATTTGGATATGACTTGCAATGTTTAGTTAGCATTGGTTCCAGAATATGATAGGTTCTTTTTGTGTGCCTCAGTTTACCCATTTGGAAAATTGGAATTACAATGCCAGCTATAGCCATTTCATAGGTATTCTATGAGGAAATGCATGGGAATATATTTTTTAAAAGTTGAAGTCATCAACTTCATGTTGAGTTTTCCTGAAAATGGAACAAAACAAGACAGCAGGAAGCACTCATTTAAACTTCAATTTCATGATTGATTCTGTGTGTCTTAATTTTGTAAATTAAAATTTTATATATTAAAGGATGAGGTAGTGGAGAGAGATTGGAAGATAAATTTTCTTGTGTTGTGGTTTCCATGGTGACCAACTCTCAGGCCTCAACCACTGGCTGAAATACAGAGAAATAAGAAAATAATGGTGCAGTGCTTTGCACAGTTCCTGGCACATGGGAAACAATCACTGTCAATGACATCAGAGTCACTGTCTCTGTAAAAGCAACCTACACATAGATGCTTCTCATGAAGACCATCATGGGAAATTCCCTTCTCCTTTGGGATACTTAAGCCTGAACATTCTGGGATTTACGAAGGTTCTAAGACAGTGAACCTTTAAGGGATGGGACTTAGATAAGGAGTTTGATTTGTGGGATCCCTGTTATTTTTAACTAACTGTGCAGTGGGGCCTCATCCTCCCAGCTCCTGCGTGTCTTATTTAAGACATCTTTGCATGCCTCCAGCTCAAGATTCTCTCCTATGTTGTCTTTTAGGCGCCTTATCATATCAGTCCACCTGGAATTGATTTTTATGTGTAATATGAGGTGGAGACCAGGATTCAGAGTTTTCATATGGATGGCCAATTTATTGCACCATTTATTGAAAAAGTCACTGTTTCTCCCTTGCTCTCCAGTGGCCCCTTTGTTATAAATCAAGTGTCTTTGTATGTGTGATTTTGTTTCTGCGCTCTCTCTGCTATTCCTCTGGTCTGTTTATCTTTCTTTGTATCAAAGCATGCTCATTAATTCTCTGGCCTTGTAATAACTCCTGATATCCAGTAGTGAAATTCATCTGACTTTGTTCTTCCTTGTGATAATCTTGGCTCTTTAATTTCTAACACATATTTTAGAATTCTCTTGTAAATACCTCACCCCCCCCCCAAAAAAAACAAAAAAGAAACCACAACACACAAAACAAAGAACCTACTTGCTGGGATTTTGATTGTGATTATACCTCTTTAGATCAGTTCGAGGAGAAATGGCATCTTTACAATATTGATTCATTTTTTTCTCACAACAACCCTGTGAGGTAGGTTCCGTTGTTGTCCCCATTGACAGATGCACCTCCCCTGTGTTGCTGGCGGAGCGATGGGAACTAATCTACTGACCTACCAAGAAGGAGAGGTGAAGCGGCCCCTCCCACCTGGATGTCTATCACATCTTTGATATGGTTTAGAAATATTGGCTTATGGTCATACTATAAAGCAAAGTGAGTATATTCAGTTTTACTATATTGCTTTATAAAATTCGGTATTAAATAAGCACTCCTTTGCTCTTTGCCCTATGGCAAACCACTCCCACTGCCTCTGGCATGCCTGTGACCTAATGCTGCCAATTTTACTCGCCTATGCAAACAGTCCGTTTGGAGGTAAGCAGTGTTGGTAAGCAGGTATGGGTGGAATCCAACTTTGAATGAGCAGGTGGCAGACACACCCAGCTTTTCAGGGGCCACAGTGGCGGTGTGATGGTGCTTTAAGTCCAAAGTCACTATTATTAATGGAAGTGTCCATAATGACTAGTCAGAGCCGTTGTCTTTGCTGAGGTGGTGACTTGGATTTCACTCCCGGCAATCTAATTCCTAATCATCATTTCTTGACCACCCCCACTGGAGATGCCAGAAACTTCTTGACATCATTTAGATTTCTTTCTGATGAACTTGGTAGAAGTACTTTACTTGCAACTCAGGATCCCGATGAGTAGAGTGATCACTGTCATTGTGATTAGTCGTGCCTACGCTACCCAGTTTATACAATGCCAACTCTCTGCACGCACACTAGCTCAGACTTCCAGAATACCAAATCTTGCTCAGCCCACACACGCCAGGCGCCTGCTTGTCAGGAGCCAAGGACTGGGCAAATACCAATTAGGACTTCTGTTGTCCAGCTGGAGCCTAATGAAAGGTGTCTCTGTTTGTAGTGGCCCCACATTAGGAATGACTCTGTGTGTTCAGTGCCCTCCAGCTCCCCTCTGTTTGGCAAGAGTTAAATGACATCATGTGGAACGAGCCAACATGCCACTGGCTAAAGGATCAATGAATCATGCTGTGGACGTGGGAAACAGCGAGGCCTTCCCTGGAAAAGCTTTCTCGTCCAAGGTACCATTAGCCACGCCACTATTTGCAATCATAATAAAAATAAAAAGTAATAGGAAACCCACGTAGAGGCAATTCTACTGCCTACTGGATTTTTAATTTTCTTGAGGATGCCAGAGGCAATCTCGAGCCCATTATGTCTGAATGAGACACATTAGAAAAGACTTGCAAAGTCCAAACTGCTTTTACAGCCATTAATTAGCCAGACTTCTAAATAGGCCCACAAGATTAAGTTTGGGTATGGTCTCTGGTCTCTCGAATGGGGTTGTAGTATGCAGAGATGTCAGAACCCATTGATCATTCATCTTTCCCTACCCTCTCACTCTCATCTCTGTTCTAATCAGATGTTGCCTTGTTTGGGACGTGGGGAGGGAGGATACTTCATGGCCAGGCACCTGATGAGAGTGCTCTGAATTTCCCTGCAAGGTCATGGACAACTTGAGCATATCTTGTGTACAGTAGGTGTATCATCCAGCATCCTTGGTGGCAAGGGACAGAAACCTAACTTTGGCTTTCTTCAACGAAATGGGGTGTATAGAATCAATGATGAGCTGGATGACCAATGAGCCTCAGGAAGTACAGCGAATGTCCAGCAGCAGAAATCGTCTGGGTCACACTTCAATTATCTCTACATCTTTCAGTCACTCACTTAAGAGTCTAAGCCCCTGGAGAAAGCATGGAACTAGAGGGACCCGAGTTATTCTCTTTCTCTTCTATGGCTGCTATGGTGACGATGAGCACTCATCCAGAACCATTCTCAATGGAAGAGCTCCCAGAGCAGAAATCAGCATGCCAACAGGAAGAGTTGTAGACTGGACATCCTTAAGTGACAGATGTCTCTGGGCTAATGTGGTCCATAAGTGTTACAGGATGAACTGACTTTGCTACCTTCCTATTCTGGGCAGAGTGAGGTGTCTCCCCAAAAAGGAAGAAATAAGAAAATATGATTTTCCCCCACTCTAATATGGGCCAGAGAGAGCTTATGGTGTCCAAGGAACTATGCTAAACATTGCTCATACATTATCCTCACAACCCTTGAGGTGTAGGAACTCAATATCCCCATTTTACACATGAGGAAAAGGAGGCTCCCCACGGGGAAGTCACTTTCCCAAGGACAGGGGTGGAGCACAGATTCAAACCTAGATCTGTCAGACTCCAAAATCCATGCTTTTAATCATCCCAGGTATTTCCTCTTCCCATTTCTGGTTTGGGGTAGGGTACATCTTAAAAGACAAAAGGGCCCTCAGAACTACAGACTTGATTGTAACCTGACTGAATAAATGAACATATCCAAACATAATAATAATATGCTATTGACAGGGAATGATGAGACTGGGAAACAGGGTGAGTGGGTAGAAGGCAAGTGGGTGCCAAGTCCATTCAGTACTGTTCAGGGGATGGGAGGCCATGGGCAACTGGCTTTTTTTTCTTCCAAGGGCAAGAGTAGGTTTTTAAAATTCCCTGAGAAGCAGCATGACTTCTGGAGCTACATGGCCCAAGTTTAAATACCCTGTGTACTTGTGTGGTGCTGGGCAGGTTATCTAACATCTCGGTGCCTCAGTTGCTTTGTGAGCATAGAGACCTCCCCTGCCCACCAAGGACTGTTGTAGTGATTAAATGGTTCAGTGTGTGTGAGGCACAGAGGAGGGCTTCTAGAACATCTCAACTTTTGGATAGGTGTGTGCTGATAATATTACCTTTCCTGCGTAGTCCTTGGTCCCTTTTCTGCTGCAAAGTATTCCACTGTAACCATTCCCCGAAGATGGATATTAGATCATTTCCCACCTTTTGACTATTACATGCAGCTCAGTCTTGAATATCTTTGTGTATCCCTCCCTGTGTGCATTGTGTCTATCTGCATCTTTCTCTAGGCTAGCTGCCAGGAAAAGAAATGTCTGTATCCTAGGGCAGCGGTCGCCAACCTTTCGGACCTCATGGACCACCAGTCACTTTTTAGTTCTAGAGAGTGTTAGGGTTGCCGAAGGAGGAAGGAACACACGAGGCCAAAAGGGGTAAAGAATTATGACTTTACTAGAGGCCCAGTGCACAAATTCGTGCACGGGTGTGGGCCAGCCAGGGGGAGGGGCCGAGGGCGGTTGGTCGGCCAGCCCCGTCCCCTGGTCAGACGCCCAGTTGAACTGCAGGTCAAGCTCCACTCTAGATGACAATTTGCATATTAGCCTTTTATTATATAGGATTAGGTCATCTGGAAAACCAGATGGGCTGAGCCCCAAGATGGCACTAGCACATAAGGACAGGAAGTCAGAGATTTTAAAGGACTCTAGATGGGCTTTTTCTGGGCGGAGAATTCTCTGGGTAGGTCTTGAGGGGAAAGGTAATGGTCTTAGCAAGTGAAATGTGGTCTAAGCAAAAGGGAATGTCCATTGTGAAGTGGTCTAAAGGTCAGTGCCCCGGGCGGGTAGTGGAAGGATGGTATCCATTCAGTTATTTGATCAGACTTAACAGAGAGTACCACCAAATGGCCCCCCCAAAGGCACTGAGCCAAGGTGCACCCCATCATTAGAGTGGGATGAACTGGTTAATCTGCCTTTTTGGTGAAGCTCAGCCTCCCTCTTCTCATTAAGGCACACCTATTTTTGGAGCTCAGCTGACATTCCTGGCTGCCCCCACTTTGTGATTCCAGCTTTGTGTCCTCAGCAGTCCCTTGCTATTGTTTCTCCTTCCCGGCTCCTATTTAATGCGGCCAAGTGCTTTTGGAATCCTTGGAAATAATGGCAGACAACATGTGGAATGGAATGTAGAAGCGGAGGTGCTGAATATAGCTTTTGTAAGGAGCTTTTGGTGTGATTTCAGCCTGAAATGGAGCACTTTTTTGCTCTCAGCCTAAATTGCCTGCATTGCACCTGGCGTGCTGGGTGGACACACAGACAGGCTGGATGTTTCTCAGGAAGAGTTCAGGCTGCTTTCTGTGGCTTTGGAAACAGGGCAGCAGCTCAGCAGGTGGGGAAGGGTTTCAACCCAGCATTGTGCTTCCAACAGCACTTTCCTTTCCCACCCTGCAGATTTCAGTCAATGGGCCTTTTCTAGTGACCTCAGAGGGAGTAATAACCCGAGATGGAGAAAAGGGAAATTTAGTGATTGAGGGCCTAAATTGGCTGTCGTAAAACCCCCTTTATTTATCATTATTATTTTTTGGAGGTATATGCGCAAAACAGAGCTTGAAAGATTACCTAAAAATCCAAATGAATGCCTTAGCAGCTCCCCGGAGGAGAAGATGGACTTAAAGTTACCTTGTATTTTCCCATTTCTTTGGAAAGTTTGCCCCCACCCCTGTCACGATTGTTGTATTTGGTTTACTATCCCCTGGGGTGTAGATTTTGCTGTATTTGCTTTCTCTGAGGAAGAAAAGGGAAGGTTTTGAAATAAATGTCTGTAATGGTGCTTTGCATTCAGATGCTAATGAGATGGCCAGGCAGAGTGTGTTGGACACTAAATGTTTACATTAAAATGGAAATATATAATCGATTTTTCAAACAGGGCCTCCTATTCACTGTTAAAATAACACTTCGTGGGACTAAAACAAAATGGAAAAAACCACCGTCTTTAAGTAATATTGGCTGAGGCAGCAACTTCTGGCGAGCTCCAGCCCAAACTAAGTAGAGAGACAATCGTTTCCAAGAATGCATCGGTACACCATCGTCTTTGTTATAATGGAAAAGGAGAGTTTCTTTATGAGCTGGGCCTGGGATTGTTATCATTTCAGTAAAATGCCTTCTCTTCAGGAGACAAGTAAAGAAGTTGATATTTCAACATGAATCAAGTTGAAGCTGTCTGAGTCTATTCATTTGACTGCTGATAGATGGTTTGAGAAAAAGTGGGTTAAACACAACTATTTCAGAGTCAGAGATGAGAATTGGAATCCAAGATCTCGTTACCAGCTGTGCAGCTTAGGGTCTTTTGCGGCCTCTGTTTCCACATCTGAAAAATGAAAAAGAAAAAAAAAAAGCTGAAAGAAGAACTGGGTTATCAGAAGAAGTATAGAAGAAAACTCACTTTAGGTAATAATTCAAAATATCTTCCCATTATATGGAGAGAACACACTGTAAATAATAAGATTAACTATTTATTGAGTGCATGCTGTGTGCCAAGCACGGTAGAACTTTAATTACATTAACAATGTAATTCTCCTAATAACTTTATTAGGTAGGTACTATTAAGTAGGTGCTAATATTATGCTGGTTTTAAGGATATTGGCTAATTTATTCAACAAAATGTTTATTAAATGAGTTTGAATTTCTCAGTAAAATAGGATTAGTTGGCTTATTCCTTGAAATATTTATTGAGTATCTATTATGTCCTAACCAATGTGTTAAATTCTGGAGCTGTGTTGGTAAGCAAAATTAGCCATAGTCCTTGCTCTCATGGAAATTAGAGTTCAGATGGGGAGGCAGACCATAATAGAATAATCTTGAAAATGGGTGAATTGTAACAAAATGAACCAAATGTGAAGGATGAGGATCTGTTCCTGTGAAAACATCTAATAAGACTTGGAGGAGTGACCTGCCCTGAGGTCTAAGGAGGTGCTGGAATTAAATGAGGGGGAGGCAATGGGGGTGTGGGCATTCTAGGCAGAGGGAGCAGCCCTTGCAAAGGTCTGTAGTAGGAGGAACATGGCATGTGAGTGAGGCCCTCCCCCCCCTTTACCCATTTCCATCTCTGTCTCTGGTCCCAGAAAGTGATAAGGATCAGGGCATGTTCTCAGCAGCTGGGCAACTGTTGAAGTAAGAGGACAACTGTGCTTTATGGGGAATGGGAAAGCTGTGGTGTAGCAGTGGGGTCATGACTATAACTCCCACTCTTATTAGAAAACTTTGTTCTAGGGGCCTGGCCAATCTTGCCGTGCATCCCAGGGAGCTATGAGATGAGACTCAAGTCAAAGTGAAGAGAAGAAGTAACCACTTTGGATAAAACCTAATGAACCAATGTGGTAGCCCAATTGACCACTGGTGACATGGAGAGCCCTCAGGGGACTTGTGGTCTCAATCCCTGTGGAACAGTTTCATGACATGGTACGTGAATGATTGAGACAGGACCGTGGATCTCCTGACAGGTGCCCTGGGATCTTATTATACTGTATCAGACCTGGGCTGGAGCATCTCACAATTACAATTCCTCTCACGGGTGGTGAGTGGGTGTGCACATGCTAATGAATTAAAATCTGCCAAATATTTCAACACTCCTGAAACAAAATGGAATAGAAGTGTAAGCTTTTGTACATGTGATTGTTACTGAGACTCTGCTTCTCAGCAGAGCCAGAGGATATTCTTGTTAAAATGTCAGTGTTCTACCAACAAGACCAGAACATGTGTTGGGATATTGCCAGACACAGGGCCTTTCTCTGCTGTGTGTGAGTATGTGCATGGTGCATGCATATGTGTGTGTACAGAAGGGTAAACATTAGATGCAGAAATAAGGGGAAATTTATCTGATTTGTAAAATATCTCAGAAATTGCCACTGGAGCCTGCTTAATTGAGAAGTCTCCTTTCTTTGAGGAATAAACATGAAATTGTTTCATTTTTTTCCAGTAACTACTGTGAGATTAATCTCTGTTCCACTTCCCACCCACTTCCTACCTTTCTGCTACCTGTTAAGTCTGTTTGGTTCTATAACTTTTCAGTCTCCTGGTCGCTGGGCCATTTTTCAACTCCAATCTTACATTTTTTTTCAAATTTCCCCTTTTGTTTCTCAGCATTGACCTGACTTGGGAGGTGGATCTGGCCTGTCTCTTACAACGCTGTACTCCACACTCTCCTGCTCCCTTTGTTTTCCCTGCTGCATTGAGGTAAGAAGGACAAAGCAGAGAAGAAAGAGGACATTTCTTTTTCTTTTTAATAGATTTTATTTTATAGAGCAGTTTTAGGGCCACAGAATAATTGAGCAGAGAGTTCAAAGAGTTCCCATATATTCCTGTCTTCACACACACACAGCCTCCCCCTCTAGCAGCAGAGTGGGGCATTTGTTACAACCAGTGGATCTGCACTGACACACCATTATCACCAAAGTCCATAGGATGCATTAGGGTTCACTCTTGGTTGTCCATTCCATGGCTTGGATAAACGTATGACATGTATCCACTATTACAGTGTCACAGAGAATAGTTTCCCTGCCCTAAAAATCCTCTGTGCTCTATTTATCCTTCCTCCTCCCGAATCCCTGGCCACCGTGATCTTCTTACTGTCTCTGTAGTTCTGCCTTTCCTGAATTCCATGTAGTTGGAATAATATAGTCATTACAAATTGGTGTCTTTCACTTCGTAAGCTCCTTCCATTTCTTTTCATGGCTTGCTAGCTCACTTCTTCTTAGCACGGAATAATATTCCATTGTGTGGATGTACCACTGTCTATTTATCCATTCACCTACTGAAGGACCTGTTGGTTGCTTCCAGATTGGGCGATGGACAAAGCTGGTAAAAACATGTGCAGGTGTTTGTGTGGCCATAAGTGTCAACTCATTTGGGTAGATAGAAGGAGCATGGTTGCTGGACTGCATGGTAAGACTATGTTTAGTTTTGTGAGAAGCTGCCAAACTGCCTGCCAGAATGGAATGAATTTTGCATACCTACCAGCAGCCAGTGAGAGTTCCTGTTGCTCCACATCCTCTCCAGCATTTGGTGGTGTCAGGATTTTGGGTGTTTGCCATTCTAATAGGTTTGTAGGACAGAGGGAGCTGGGGTCAGACCCGGTCGGAATGTGTAGGCCACGGTAAGGGAACCAGTTTGTATTAGGAGTGGGATGGGGGGCTGAACTGAGAAGTGACATGCTCTGTCTTCTGCCTGAAAAGGGGGCCTCGGGCTGCTGTGATAGAAATAGAGCTCAGGGAAGCAAGAGAGCCAGTTGCGGGGAGCTCATTGCAAATAACCTGGGTGAGGCATGATGGGGGCTTGGATCAGGGTCATGGCATTGAGGCATTGGGTAGCGGCTGAACTCTGGAAATATTTTGAAAGGTCAATTGCTGATGGGTAAAATGTGGGGTGTGATGAAGAGAGGAATTAGGGGTGATGCCAAGGTTTTTTGCCTGAACAATTGAATGGAAGGAATTGCCATTTGCTGAGATGGGAAGGATGGGGAGTTCAGTATCAGACTTACTAGTCTGACACATTTATAGGTATCCAAACAAAGCTGTTGAGTAGGAAATTTATCCTAGGACCATGGAATTCGGGGAAGAGGTAAGTCAGGGATACTGTAAGTAGGTAGCAAATGTTTCCAAAGCAACGTGTAAGTGCAGCCATAGGTGAGTGCGATGGGCTGTGGAAGCACAAGAAAGGGGCACAGACTGTGGTGCTGAGAAATGCCGCTGGAGTGAGTGGTCTTCAGGCTGTGACCTGAAGATGAAGTGGGATAAGCCAGGTGAAAATCGGGGCAGGAAATAGTTTAGGCAAAGGGAACAGCCTGTGCAAAGGCCTGCGGCAAGGGAGAGCATGTTTCCATTTTGGAACTAAAAGTAGATCAGTCTCACTCAGGGAAGACAATGGGGGTGGGGGGGTGGTCGAGGGGAGTGGGGAGCGCAGGAGGCAGGGGATAGAGACACACAAGCAGAGCCCTGGAGACCACGCTGTGGAGTCTGGACTATCTCATGTGAGCACAGGGTATCGCTGAACGTTCTGAAGCAGGGCGCCCGTGTGGTAGACTTAACATGCTTCTCCTCTAGGGAGACCTTCCCCCAGGAGCAGTGTGAGCCAAGTCTTGTGAGCTCATCTCCCTGGGGCCACCCAAGCCTGCCTTCTCGTCCATCCCCATTAGCTCCATTCCAACGCTCGTCAGGCATGTCACAGCTAAGTAGGTCAGGCCAGGCCGAGCAGTCCCTTAGGGACTTGGTCGAGTAATGGCCAGGCCCAGAGTCGGGGGTGGGGAAGTGATGTGCATGGACAGCCTGACTCCTTGCAGGGACTGGGTGCAGCAAGGGGAGAGGCAGCCTGGGTTGCTTCCAGAGCAGCCTAAACAGGAGTAGCTTTCTCTTTCTTGCTCACCACCAGTTTTCTCAAAAGGCCCCAGGCCTGTAGGTAAAATTGCTGAACTCTGAGGCTCCGGATCGGTGCTGATGAAGGTGATTTTCACTCTGGACAGCTCTTTCTCTCTGAGTCACCAGATCATGCCAAGGAGTGGCATGTGGGCATTTAAAGTGCTTGTGTATGTCATTTTCAGAGAGACCCTTAGACCATTTCCTTGGGCTTTCAGGAGGGGGTGAGTCTGGATGTGGCAGATTGAGAGCAGTCGGCTGAGCCTCTGAAGACCGGAGGCCCTGTACTTGTCTGTCATTTACTATGTGGCCTGGGCATGTCAGTTGTCATATCTAAGCTTTCACTTCTTTACCATTAAGTTAACTGGTTAAATCTGACGACTTAGATGAAGTGTACAACTTCCCTGAAGAATATAACATACCAAAATTAGCAGAGGAAGAAATAGAAAAACCTGAATAGCCTTGTATCTATTTAAGAAATTGAATTCATAATTTAAAACCTCTCCTTGCCTCCCCTCCCCCACAACTACACACACATTTTATCAAATATTTAAGGATAAAATAATGCTGAGATTACACAAACCCTTCCAGAAAGTAAAGAGAATTATTAGTTCACAGGTTCAAATCCTTTTTAAGGCGCATACCTGGGTTGTGGGTTCAATTCCCAGTCGGGTACGTGTGGGAGGCAACTGATTGATGTTTCTCTCCTCCCTCTCCCTCTCCTTCTCTCTCCCCCTCCTCCTCCCCTCTTCCTCCCCCTCCCCCTCTCCCTCTCCCTCTCCCTCTCCCTCTCCCTTTCTCCTTTTCTCCCTCTCCAAAATCAATAAACATATCCTTGGATGAGAATTTAAAAAAAAAAGAGAATTGTTTCCAACTTGTATCATCAGGCCAATATAACTTAGATAAGAAAAGCAGATGAAAGAAAAGAAAAAAAAAGCAACGCAGATGAGGACATTAAAAACAATTATAGATGCAAAAGTCCTTTAAAAATATTATCAAATAGAATTCAGCAACACATACAAAGGAAGAGTTGTGATCAGCCATGGGCACAGGGCCTACCACTCCCCCATATCAGCCCTTGACAGACATCACCAGTGGATACCTCTGGTTTTTCCAGCTCAATCTTTCTCACTTTAGCTCTCCAGGAAGCTCCCACCCATCAGTGACATTTGGCGTGTCAGAAGAAAGCTATTTGACACCATGGATCTTACCAATATAAGGCTGAGATGCTATCATTTTGTTGTGCTATTAAATTTTGAGGTCATGTATGGCAAGCATCGCTGTCTGTGTGGGAAATGGCCAGATATGGAAGAGCAAAGCTCAGTTGTTTTGGGTGATTCACTTGAAGGAAGAAGCCATAAAGATTAAATGCCAATAAGGACCATAGCCTTGTTGGTTCTCAGCACTCCTGTGTGATCAGCCCCAAAGATGTTATGGGTACACAGTAACATCCAAGACTGTGTGTTGAATGAATGCATTGCGAAGGAAGCAGATAAGTGGTTCTGTCTTTATAGAGTTGTTATGGCTTCTGCCAGTGAATTAAGGATAACCCATCACAAATGACAAGATCCAAACCCAATAGTTGGATGAATGAATGAATTCTGAGGGAGGCAGACAAGTAGTTATGTCTTTGTAGAGGTGTTATGGTTCCTGCCATGTGGAAAAGGATAACCAGCAAGTGATGAGGCCAGGAATTGGGGTCCAAGCCAAAGGCTGCCGTGTAAAGGGTGAACATCTATAGTCTGATGATTAAATTAATAACTTCAACCTCCTCTCGCCTCTGAGTTGCAGACACATCTGTCCAGCTTCCTTCTTGATATGTTTACCGGATTGCTTCACAGATTTCTTGAGCTCAGATTCTATGATTGACTGTATATCTGACCCCTAGTGTTTCCTATCTTGGTGAACCCCACAACCACCCATCCAGTTATGCAGGCCAGAGATTTGGAAGACAGTCTGAATACCATTCCCTTCTTCATGTCCCACAGCATCATTAGTTCTCAAATATATCCGCTTTTCCCTGTTTTCCCCACAACCACCCTGGTCTGAGCTCCCCGCACATTTTCTATGTGGAAACAGATAAGTGGAAGAAACTGATGCCCAAACATAGAGTCAGTGTCATTTACATGCTAAGAAAAGAGGTGTCATAATATGGTCCACTGACCAAATCTGGCCCTCTGCCTGTTTGTGTAAATAAAGTTTTATTAGAACACAGCCACACTCATTTGCTTATGTGTTGTCTATGGCTGCTTTTGCACTACAAGGACAGAGGTGAGTGTTGCAATAGAGAACATATGGCCTCCAAAGCCTAAAATATTTACTATCTGCCTCTTTACAGAAAAAAAAAAGTTTGCTGACTCTTGTTAGTCTCAGCTCCAACACATACTAGCTGTGTCAGCTTGAGAAAGTCATAGCACCTCTCAGAGCCTTAGTTTTCTCATCCACCAAATGGACAGAGTAATAGGATCTGTCTCATGGCTGTTTAAGGATTTAATGCACTCCATGCTTTGCACATTGCCTGCCACATAGAATATGCCTAATAAATGATAGCTATTATTAATAAGTTAGTACTATAAACAATGAATATCATTAATAAAACAAAGCCTTCTTTTGTGCCTTGGACAGACGTAGATACTTCCCTCGGGCCTGGCACTAAGTTTTCTTCCTTCATCACAGACGCGGTGGCAGCCCATAAGGAAACGTGTTTATCTTGAAAGCACCCAGCAGAGACGGCAAGGAAGGGGCTGAGCTGGTGGGAAGACCCCATTTCTCAAACCCAGCTTTCTATACGGAATTATTCAAAGGGAAACCTTATCAAGCAGCCTTCCAGCTTGGTGTCATCCATCTTCCAAAGGTAATTCAATAGCCCTTGGTAGCTGATGATTTATGGAGCTGGTGTCCGCGGGGAGGTTGCTCTTTGTATTACAGCTTGTTTTTATCAATGACCAGCAACCCGCTGGCTGGGGCCAGAAGCAACAGGCTCTGTGTTTAATCCTGTTCCCCTAGGCTGCAGCCAGCTCCAGGCCAGCAGAGGGCCGCTGGCCACTGGGCAGATAAAGGAATCGGATCATTCAGAGCTGAGTTTCAGTTGTTAAGTAGGACTGCTATGTCTCCTCTACAAAGCTGCTTTAAGCCTCCAAACCTCATGTGATCAATGCTGCCGTTCCCGCGAGGGGAGAGACTGTCGTTGCTGCTTTACAGATGAGATGCTGAAGCTGGGAGGGGGTTACTGGTCTGGTGCCTGGATTAAGAATGCACGGCAAGTGCTCCTGTCTTAACAGGACGTGTGTGTGCCTTGTGAGGAGGCCTAGTGTGTGGGCCGTTTATGAGGGCTTGGCTTTGTCTCACTGCTGCCTTATTCTGATCATGCCAGGACAGTCTTCATGGGAGATAGGACCTTACTCTCTCATTCGTCATTTCATTCATAGTACCAGGCCTGGCATGTGATAGGTGTTTCATAAAGAATGAATGAATGGTGCCTGGGCCTTTGCATATGCTTTTTCCTCTCCCAGAAACACTTTTTCTATCCTCTTTGTCTGGTTAGCTTCCACTTGTCCTTAAGGCCACAGCCGAGATGTCATCTTGTGTCAGTCAGTGTCTAATCAGGAAAATAGAAACCATATCAGTTAATTTAACCAAGAGAATTTGATAGGGATCTGGTTAAGCCCTTATTGGAAGATGGGTAAGGTGAAAAGGGAATGCTGAGGTCATAGAGATAGTAACCACAGTGGGTTAGTTATTCATCGCCGATGGTCTTAGGCTCTACAGCAGCGGTTCTCAACCTGTGGGTCGCGACAGGTTGAGAACCGCTAGCAGGGTCGCCTAAGACCATCGGAAAACACAGATATTTACATAACGATTCATCACAGTAGCAAAATTACAGTTATGAAGTAGCAACGAAAATAATTTTATGGTTGGGGGTCACCACAACATGAGGAACTGTATTAAAGGATCGCGGCATTAGGAAGGTTGAGAACCACTGCTCTAGAGGGACATCCCATCATCTCTGCTGTTTCCCAGTAGAAGTGAGTCCGTAAGTCCCCCTTGCACTCAAGGGGAGGGGATCACACAGGGCATACATATCAGGGGCTATGTCAGAGGCTGCCCGGCTCAGGCAGAAAGACTGTAGTACCTACGGGGCTGAGGACAAAGGGAAGAGGTTGGGACTTTAGAATCTACTAGTAGATGGTTGGAGGAAGGTCCCCATGGGCTGAGACGGGCTCTGAGGGGGTGGCCCTGACCAGTTGATACAAGTGACACTGGTGGGACTTAAAGAGGCTGTTTGTAGGAATGTGAGGAAAACAACACTTTGCAGCTGGAGCTAGCTGTTGTTTCTGGAACCAACTGGCACTGCCTGGAGTTGCGGGGAGCCATTGACACAGATAGGAGCAGGATGCAAACTGGAAGGAACGGTCCCTCTGCCCCTGGGATGGGTTGAATTCCACCCCCGCCCGCCCCCCCACCGCCGCCAACCCCCTGAAATTCCTATGGTAAAGCCCTAGCGGCCAGTACCTCAGAATGTGACCTTATTTGGAAATAGGGTCATTGCAGGTATAAGTCGTTAAGGTGAGCCCCTACTCCTCCATGACTGGTTCTGCTATAACAAGGGGACACAGTCCAAGAGAACATGAAGGCAGAGATCAGAGTGATGTATCTGCCAGCCAAGGGACACCAGAGATGGCACACCACCAGGAGCCAGGGGAGGCTGCAGCAGACTCCGTCTCAGCCTCAGAAGGAGCCAGCCCTGCTGACACTTGGATCTGGGACATCTGGGCTCCAGAACTGTGAGAGAACAGCTTCATGTCATTTAGGCTGCCCAGTGTGGCGCTTCGTTAGAGCAGTGCTTGCAAATGAATGCGACTCCTCCAGCCCTGTAGTCTCCTCCGGCACCACCCGTCTTTCGGAACCTGCAGGCATGTGTCCAGCAAAGTGGGCATAGTCACAGCCCTCGTCACCACAGGGGCGATGGAATGGTGGGTGTGAAGCTGGGTGTGAGGGTACTGGCCAGCATGTACCTCTTCCAGGAAAGCCTGCATGGACCCCGCCTGTCCCCTGTGTGTCCCCTTGGCCCTCTGTACTGCCTTCTGTCATAGCCCTTACTACCCTCTTAAACTAACTGATTGTCTGTATCTTGTCCTAGACTGTTAATTTCACGAGGGCAGGCACTCTGTCCTGTGTTCTCAGTTGTATCATCTATACCAATACAGACGATTATATGTATAATAACCTCATGTGATCCTCGTCGTAACCCTGCACAGAAGGTATTTTCACCCCCATTTGCTTATGAGAAAACTAGAGATCAAAGGACTTCGGTGGCAGAGCCAGGGCTTGGGCGGACCGCCTTCTACCTCCAACCCTAATCCCCCCACACCCCGGATTTTTAGAGCCACATACATTACAGTTTTGCATTATGCTGGGAACTGGGTTAGAACCTATCTGCATATCTTTCTCTATCTCCATATTTATGTTAGCTACATAATCATCCAGTCCCATTTTGTAGAGTAAGCAGGGCTGATGGAAAGCTAGAAACCAAACTTAATATTTCCTTTAAATCCAGCTCCACTGTGCAGCCAGAGAGCTGAAAATCAACCAACGTCCCTCCACGAAGAGCGGATTAATAGGTTGTTGATGCATCTAATGGTTTGTTTAATTGATGGCTTCTGCCATTATTAGGAGACAGGTTAGAGGGGTTTTTATGAGTATAAGGCCCACATCAATTAGCCCTGGAAGCAAGAATGTAAATACAAAATGTTGTTTGTTCTGTTGCCAAGCAAAGTAAGCACTATACTTGTAGCCAAAGCTTTAAGAATTTATTCTGCAAATATTTGAGCATGTATCACGTGTTTGGCACTGTTCTCATAGCTGTGTGGGATACAAAAGGGTAAGATGCATTTCCTTCCACAAGGACCTTGCAGTGTAGTTAAGGAAAAGAGATCTACATACACGCAACATTAATGAACAAAACAAGGCCATGGAGGGTAAATAGTGTATTAATGGAACGGACAATAGGAAAATGGTACTTATGGGACTTCAGAGGAGGGTGTGGTAATGATGATAGTAATGAAGACTTTGCTACCATTTTATTGAGCTTTTATTGCGGTCCAGGCATAGTGCTAAGTGTCTGTGTGCATTAGCATTTTACAGATGAGGCACCTGCGGTTCAGAGAAGGTGAATGACTCACACAAAGTCACACAGCCGGTGAGTGATGGAGTGAGTATTTATCCCGGGTCATATCACAAAGGAATTAGCTCTTAATTACCTACTGTGATATATCCTGAGAGTAGACTATACTCTGTACTTCCACAGAAAGCAGTGACTGTCTTAGGGGCCTGGGGAAGCTCGTGTACATGGTAGAGTTGATGGCATTTAAACTGGGTTTTGAAGCATGAATAATAGTTCAGTAGTTGGAGAAAGATAAAAACATTCTAGGCACAAGGAACAGCTTATGCAAAGCATGTAGGTTTGTCCCTCCCCCCCCTCCTGCCTGTAGCTATGCCCACCACACCCCCCTTTTCTCATAGATGGCCAGTATAAGTCAGTTTCACTCTCTTATCCCCCTTCATTCGGGGGACGGGGGTTTGGAGTGTCAAGATATTTACCCTTTGACTCTACTGGTGCGGAGGCTTGATTCTTTAGAATTCTACAGCAGACTCAGATCTCATTGAGTATTTTGAGCATTTAGAGGAAGACATGGTGGGACACCCTCCCTCACGTCAACATACGCTTATTAAAAACATTAGGAACATGTTGAGTGAGCAATCCTTGGGAGAACTAAAGTGCTTCTTGCCAGTTAAAAAAGGCCTTCCAAGAGAAAGCTGAAACAGATGGAAATAAATTGAATTCACTGCCCTAGGAGATCTTGCACAGTGAAACTCATGTAATTGACCACTGGTCTTCTGAGGGGGTGGGTATGAGAAGCGAGAACATAGCAGGAGGAAGGAAGAGGAATGCAGAGCTACATTTAAAATGGCCCAAACCGGGTTAGAAAATGGGACCTATATTAAAGTTGACACCATTTTTATTAAAGTTGTAGTGGAAGCTTCGGATCTGTCTGATCCCTGATGAGTCACTAGGGAGGTGGATTGAGCAGAAGGCAACTCCTCTGGGGGGTTTGAACTGCTGTCTCCACCAAGGTCCTTGCACTTGGAAAAGGATCCTGTGGACACGAAGGGGCAGAAGGCTTGCGGGGGGTGGGGAGGGAGGGCAGTGGGAGGAGCCACATGGGAGGACATTTACTAATAGACCAGCAATATTTCACTGAGAAATTATTTCTCCTTTGACGAGATAAATATGGCTGTCAGAGAAGGTTTTCATTTTCATTTTTAAAGATCTAGTTAATTAAGGTGGAAAACAAAAGAACCATGATTTTTCTTCCTTACACTTGAACACCAAAAATAAAACCACCACACCCATCCCTGCCCCACACACACACCTGGGGCAAGCTGGACATGTCTGCATGTTAAATAAAAGAAGAATCTATATATATAAAAGCCTAAGCGACTGAACAAGCGAACGACCAGTTGACCAGTTGCTATGATGCGTAATGACCACCAGGGGGCAGACGCTCAATGCAGGAACTGCCCTGTGGTGGTCAGTGCACTCCCACAGCCAACCTCTCGCAGCTAGCCAACCTCCCACGGTCCCTCCCCCTAGCCAGTGCCCACCCCTCCCCCCTGATTGGCCCCAATCGCCGGCCAGGCTGAGGGACCCCACCCGTGTATGAATTCATGCACTGAGCCTCAAGTTTATGAAATAATAAAGCAGTTCTGATATAGTCATTTTAAAATTTAAGAGTGTAAACTTGTTTCAAATATAACATAAAAAACAAAAATAAAATAAAATGGAGGAAAAGATGGTTTTGCAGAATGAGGAGTGCAGCCCCCTAGCAGATCTGGGTTTCTTCTGAGAGGCCAGAGGAACTTGTTAGGGATGATGCCACACATACCTTCCCAAGCTGCAGTTTCCTCATCTGTTAAATGGGGGTAGTGTCACTAAACCTTTGAGATAATATACGATGAGACACTTAAAGCATGTCCCGTATTGTCTGGTATATAATAGGGGCTCTAAAATGTTAGTTGTTATGAATGACAGTATTGTGGTCAAGAGTGACGTACCAAGTTGATATCTACAAACTGAATGTGAGACTCTGGCTCTCAGGCGTGTGATGTATTGAGCTCTCAGGAGCAAGGAGATGGACAAGGACAAGAAAAGGAGCAAGGATGTGATCTCAGTGGGAGACTAGCTACAGTCTCATCCCTGGAGTGTAAACTGTACTGTAGAATTGATGCCACATGAAGGTGTGGGGTGAGCCTTTTTAACTCCAGGTCGGTTATTACTGGATATAGGACGCCTTGTGGGGAAGGGATGTGCCCAAGGTGGGCTTTCTAGGTGAGGTGGCTCCTATTTGAGAGCAATTCTCTCCCAGGGCAGATGGGAGCCTAGCAGCTAGTACTCACAGCATCTGGGGGATGGATGCCATGGGCTCGTAAAGGGCGTTGGGGTTGGGTTCATCCACCTGTCAGGGTGAAGGATGCGGAATGGAAACTGAACAAAGTGAGTGAGTCAAGCCTATTGGTATGTAGCATGAGGACAAACCTTTTGACGCAAAGATGCCAGGAAGATCCAGGATATTTCTGACTAATTCCTCACAGGGATCTTGACAAAAGTGAAAACCTCCGCTTCCTACCACAGCCTGTCTTATGCTGTTGTTCAAAGTTAGGACGCTGGCTCTTCTCATCAGTGAGTCTTGAGATGCTACCGATGAGATGATGATGCCTTCACGGCTGAGATTACATCTTATCTTTCTTTGTGTCCCCCATGGTGCCAAGTGCAGTGACTGAGTAGTTGATTGAAGAGCAGCTCCCCCAGGCATTCTCAGGGATCCCAAAATGCTGACTTTTGGGGGGTGATTAAAGACGGTGCCTTCAGTTATGAATGTCTTGTTCCGGTGTTTAAGATCCCCCCACCCTCTTGATCTAGCCTCCAGAATTTTTTCCAATGACCCTCTCACCTACTTTCATAAGCCTCACGCTGTAGTCCAATTGTTTCCAACCTTTTCTCATTCAGTGGATACATCCATCCAGTTGTGCAGGCTAAAATCCTAGGTGTAATTTTTTTTCTTTCTTCTTTTATTTATTTATTATTATTTTTTAAAATAAATCTTTATTGTTCAGATTATTACCATTGTTCCTCTTTTTTCCCATAGCTCCCCTCCACCCAGTTCCCACTCCCCCTGCCTTACCCCCCGCCACTGTCCTCATCCATAGGTGTACAATTTTTGTCCAGTCTCTTCCTGCACCCCCCACACTCCCTTCCCCCTGAGAATTGTCAGTCCACTCCCTTTCTATGCCCCTGATTCTATTATATTCACCAGTTTATTCTGTTCATCAGATTTTTTATTCACTTGATTTTTAGATTCACTTGTTGATAGATATGTATTTGTTGTCACTTCGTTGTTCATAATTTTTATCTTTACCTTTTTCTTCTTCCTCTTCTTAAAGAATACCCTTCAGCATTTCATATAGTACTGGTTTGGCGGTGATGAACTCCTTTAGCTTTTTTTAATCTGTGAAGTTCTTTATCTGACCTTCAATTCTAAATGATAGCTTTGCTGGGTAGAGTAATCTTGGTTGTAGGTTCTTGCTATTCATCACTTTGAATATTTCTTGCCACTCCCTTTTGGCCTGCATAGTTTCTGTTGAGAAATCAGCTGACAATCGTATGGGTACTCCCTTGTAGGTAACTAACTGTTTTTCTCTTGCTGCTTTTAATATTCTCTCTTTGTCTTTTGCTCTTGGCATTTTAATTATGATGTGTCTTGGTGTGGTCCTCTTTGGATTTCTTTTGTTTGGGGTTCTCTGTGCTTCCTGGACTTGTAAGTCTATTTCTTTCATCAGGTAGGGGAAGTTTTCAGTCATTATTTCTTCAAATAGGTTTTCAGTATCTTGCTCTCTCTCTCCTTCTGGCACACCCATAATTCGGATGTTGGTACGCTTGAAGTTGTCCCAGAGGCTCCTTACACTATCTTCATATTTTTGGATTCTTTTTTCTTTTTGCTTTTCCAGTTGGGTGTTTTTTGCTTTTTTGTATTTCAAATCTTTGACTTGATTCTTGGGATCCTCTAGTCTACTGTTGGATCTCTGTATATTATTCCTTATTTCAGTCAGTGTATGCTTAATTTCTGATTGGTCCTTTTTCATATCCTTGAGGGTCTCACTAAATTTCTCGGAGGTTTCTAGAAGATTCTTGAGTAACCTTATAACCGTGGTTTTGAATTCTATATCCAGTAGTTTGCTTTCCTCCATTTCTTTCATTTGTGATCTGTTTCCTTGTCTCCACATTTTGGCTGCTTCCCTGTGTTGATAGAGTGGCTTTGTGTGCTAGGTGTCCTATAGGGCCCAGTGGCCTAGCCTCCCTAATTACCTGAGGTGGACACTCTTGGTGCACCTCTTTGTGGGCTGTGTGCACATTCTTGTTGTAGTTAAGCCTTGATTGTTGTTGGTATCCCTGGGAGGAATTGACCTCCAGGCCAATTGGCTGTGAGGACCAGTTGTGTCTACAATGGGAGAACTTCTGTGCTGGAGACACCCTTATGGGGCAGGACTTGCTTCAGTGGGGCTTTGGCACTCACTGAGTCTGCCCCCTGAGTGTGTCTCTTATGGATGTGAAGAGTTGTAGTCTGGATGGTCTCACTCTGACCACTGGGTACACTGGCTCTTGGATCTCCAAGGAGGTGCAAAGTTAGCCACTTCCTGAGGCCACCCAGCAGGAGCTACCTAGAGATCTGCAGATTCCTCCTCTTTGTTTGGAGTTTGGAGGTGCCCAGATGAGGCCCAGCTGTGAAGCAATGCAAGCTGCTGTTGAGCCTTGGGCCTTCTTTTGGAAGCTCTGGGCTCTCTGACCCAGCTGCAGTTTGTTAGGTTTGAGATTGCAAAAGGCCAGGCCATTCATATGCAAAAGCCTCCACACACAGCTTGGGTGGGGTTGTAAATTGGGTGGGGCAGGGTCTCAGGGAATCACCAGGGCGGAGCAAACAGCAATGGCTGCCTGTCAGCCCTGCCCGGAAGAATCCCCTGGGTCTCTGCGTCCCGTGGCACCATGCAGGAACAACGATGGCTGCAAGCACCTCTGAGAGAAAGCCGCTCTTGCGTTCTGGCCCAATGCCAGACAGTCCAGTTTCTCTCCATATGAGTCTGGGTCCCCAGAGTCTTGCCTGGACCTGGAGTTCAGAGTAGTCGGGAGCTTGTATCTCCCTCCCGATTGAAAAAGACAACAGAGTACCCAGTTGCCAGCCCGTTTCCACGTGCGCCTTCGTACCTCCACACCTCTGCACCTCTGCACCTCCTCCCAGTTTCAGTGCGCTTTTCTCTTTCCTTCTAGTTGTATAACTTCCACTCAGCCAGCCTTCCCGTGGTTCTGGATGACATCCATTTTGTCTTTTAGTTGTATTTTTGATGTGGTTGTGTGAGGCAGCAAGTTCAGGTGTTTACCTCTGCCACCATCTTGGTTCTCCCCTAGGTGTAATTTTTTATTTCACTCTTTACCTGATCTCCTCATCATCAAATCCACCAGCAACTCTGGTTTATTCTACTTTCAAAATATGTCCCAATCTGGCCATTTTTCGTCTTTTGCTTTGCTATTGTCCCAATCCATGTCTCTCACTCAGGTTACAACATCCTTCTCCGTGGTCTCTCTGCTCTGAACCCTGCTTGCCACAACACGTTGTATCTAGCACAGTGGCAGGCACATATGGGCTCTCAATAAATACTTGTTGAATGAATGGGATGATATTTCCTTTTTGACATTAAGAAATATTGTGTATTTCCAAAATAACAGTCCAGATTTTAGTATACGTTCCTTGAGAAACCATTTGTTGATTAATTCATCTATGAATTCAATAATGCTTTTGAATAAATTGATCTTCAGATATATGAAAGTAGTTGTATTAAGGAATGAGACTTTGGCACATGGGCATGAAAATTGGAAGATACCTCTACAGCCCTCTAGGAGGCAGTGGTTCACAGGTAGATGAGGTTAAACTAGGTCTTGGCTATTTCAAAGAATGACTCATTCTGGATTTCTGTTCTCACCTGTGTGCCTTTTTTTCTGGCTGTGCCCTCCACTTGGAATGCCCTTTTGAATCTACCTCAAAACTTTAAGTATATAAAGTCCATCCATCTTTAAAGTCTCAGCCCAAATGTCAACTCTTTGAAGTCTTTCTTGATTTTACCCAAGTGAGAAGACATCTCGCCCTCCTTGCTGACTCCCAGAGCTTTATCTGTACTGCCTTTATTTATAGCTGTGGGTGCCTGATTTAGATATTTCCTTAGCCAATAACATTTAAAAACGGGGGTGGGATGGAGTTCTGACATAGATTTGGCAACTTTTGACTTTGCCAAAAAGACCTTGAGACAAACAAGTTTTATCTGTACCATCATTTCATAAAGGAAACTTATTTAAGCACAAAAAGAGAAAACAGGGAGGAAGAACATTGTTTCAAAATAAGGAACTGTTTTAATAATGAAATAAATTTAGTTCTATAAAAAATTCATACAGAGGTGGCTTTTATTTTTCTCTTGATTCTGAGTCCTGGTAAAGAATTAATCACAGATAAGTTCTGGTTTAGAGAGGGGTATTAGGAAACGTTGTGTTCTAATTCTTCATGTCCCTACCCCATGGCCACTCTCAGCCTGAGCTTTTCATGGGTGATCAGTGGGTCTGATTCAGCACCAGCTCCCAACGAAGCCTGGCTCACTGGTGACTGTTCTAAGGCTATTTGATTGCACATCATGAAGGGCATAGACCAGCCGTGGGCAAACTACGGCCCGCAGGCCGGATCTGGCCCGTTCGGCTGTTCTATCCGGCCCGCGGAGCCGAAAGAGCGGAGGGTTCTCCTGCTCTCCCCTCCGCTCCTTCACCAGCAGCAGTGTTAACATGGCAACGTCGGGAAACACAGCCGCAGCTCCTTCTTCTGAGTGGGCGGATTTCTATCCGCCCATTCAGTAGAAGGAACAACCTCTCAATCTTCCAGAGGCTCCTTGTAATGCCTGTGGACGCGTCCCCGACATCACCCTGGGAATGCGTAGACTAGTTATCGTGGTGATGTAGGAAGACATGCCCCTGGAGAGCACCGTATCAGAGCATTAGCTAAAAAGGAGACCAACAACACTGTTCCCACTGAAGTTGATGTTTTAAAGACCAAAAACCTTTCAACCCAGTCTACATTGCCATCTACATCTACGTCCCGGGCATAATTTGGAAGTTGCACTAAAGAAAATGTTTAATTTACTGTTTACACATTTTGTTCTTTTCTATTTGTTTTAGTTTTAAATTATTTTATTATATTTAAGTTTAATTTGAAAGGCTTTTGTACCTTTCCTTTGTTAGGCAATTTTATTTTGCCTTTGCCATCTTCAATATAATGTATGTTATTGTGCTATGATTCCTCCATTTTTTGAAGTTTCAAATTATAATAATTAGTGTTTACATTCTTCTTATTAAAATGTTTGAAATGAATAAAACTATTGAAATAAAAAAAAAAGACCGTACCCTTTTATGTAATGATGTTTACTTTGAATTTATATTAGTTCACACAAACACTCCATCCATGCTTTTGTTCCGGCCCTCTGGTCCAGTTTAAGAACCCATTGTGGCCCTCGAGTCAAAAAGTTTGCCCACCCCTGGCATAGACCCTCCTCTTTCTCTAGAATGCTTTTGGTTCCTGATCCTTGGTCTCTGCACCATGATGGTTTTTCTGAAAAAGGTGAGGGCAGCGTAGAGCCCCTTGGATGTTTACCTACCAGTTCAGCCCTGAAGGTACTCATTTAGCTTTCCAGGAAGACATTGTCCACACAATGTAGCGAGAAGAGGCTATGATATTCTCAACTTGCACTGTCATAGTAGGTGCTCAGTAAATACTTGAACTCTACAATGTTGATCTTAACCTCTACAAGGTTAACTCTTTGCTTTGATCCTAGGGGCTTTCTTTGTTGAACCTGAGCCCTGTCATGCTTGGCTTTATGTTCCCAAGTACAGGTATTCCTTTAAGCAATGGCAAGACATAATGGAGACCAAAGGTGCCTGTATCTATCTTCCTTCCAGTCACCGAACAGAGGGAGGTCTTGTGACTCATTCTGTGATGCTCTGGATTATGGCTCTTTTCAGAGCCCTTGGGAGAACTGGGCCAAAGGCAAATAGCACCTTCCAGGGTCAAGGCAATAACCACAGACACCCCAGGAATTGAGGGGATAGAACCAACCCAAGGAGGCTGAATGTCTAGTACCCAGAATCTCTGTCTGTGGAATAATGAATTCTCGTTTGATCATCTGCTGTGTAAATCACCGACGATGGGGAGTTAATCATGCATAGGAAATGAACTCTTTCTCTGAGTTAATGAGCACAGAGCTCAGAGCAGCATCTGTTTACTCCCTCTACTTTAAAATCCCTGGCAGTTTGAACAATTAATTGTACCCAATAATCTCTCTTTATTTTCAAGCATTTGGAGGAAACCCCCAGTTCTCCCCAAAACACATACCACTGAGTAGTGGGAAAAGAAGCCTCTACTCGGCCTCTTTACCCACTTAAAAGTGATGCTCTAAGAATGGAAGGAAGGACATATATGTATATGTAAATGTGTGTGTGTGTGTTTGAGAGAGAGAGAGAGAGGGAGAGAGAGAGAGAATCAGGAGGAAAGATTAATTTTGGCCTCTATTTTATGAGCACTGCATAATGTATCAGGCAGCGTACCAGTGTTTCACTTACAGGATCTCGTTTCATCATCATAATACAATTACAGGCAGAGGTACTATTTTATAGAGGAGGACACTGAGGTTCAGAGAGGTTTAGTCACGGTCCATGCCACCCAGCTAGGAAGTGGTTGGGAGTGGTTGGAGCTTAGGCTTTTCTGACTCTAAGGCTCAGGTCTTAGCTGTTCTATCACAATTGCCCTTTCCTCACTCACCTGGGAGTCCCTGCTATGATGCCCCTCCCCTGATGCCTCTTGGATAACCCACAGGCAGAGGCTCTGAGGCCAAGCTGCCTAGGTGTCCATGTCCCACTTTGCAGCAGTGGGCTAGCCACTTCACTTCTCTGAGCTTCAATTTCTTCATCTATCAACTGGATATAATTACAGTGCCAAGAGAAGGAGAGGGAGAGGGAGAGACAGAGACAAAAAAAGTGACACAGAGAGAGAACAGAGCCCTATATCAGTCATATTCTTATTATTTTTTATGGAACACCAACTATGTGCCAGTCATTGCTAAACATGTTTGTTATATGCAGTATGCATCTCTAAGAATCAAAACTATTGCAGAAAGTAGGCATTAATTAACCAATAATCAGTCCATCATTTAGCAAATATTTACTGAGCATCTGCTACATGCATGCATGTCTTAGTGCTAGGGCTGGTGTCTATGTGGGAAGATAGACAACAAGCAGTAATTATGCGCTTAAATGATGATAAGAGGAAAGTGCATGGTGCTATCAGAGCACATAGTGAGGGGAAGAGGACCCAGCCTGTTTTTGGAGAAGGGGGTTTTAGAGATGTCTATTTGGAGAAAGTGACCTTTTAGCTAGGCCCCGAAGGTTGACTAGGAGGAAGTCAAGGAAAAAGATGAGGGGAGACCAAATGAGTAGGGAATGAGGGTGTGCTATTCTTATTTAAGCAGGCTCTTTCATATTTAATCCAAAGGAGTGATCAGGTCTGAGCTACTGTCAGGTCTGTGGCAGACTGTTGGAGCTGAGGGTGGGGGGCGAAGTTTGAGGCAGGGCTATGTCCTATTTAGATAGCCTGGAATGTTTCCATGCAAATGACTAATGATATCCTCAGTTGACTTTATTCAATGTATGACACTCTCACCAGTCCCTAGAATGTCAAAACTGGAAGGAAACTTTGAGGTCATCTGGGCTCAGAGATTACAAGTAGATCACACTTAGGGTGGCAGCTGGTAGTGACTGGTAGTGTCTGCTTACAGTTTGTTTTTTGTTGAAAAGAGTCCCTCTTAGTGGCAAATAGTGGTGAGATTGCTTAGTGATGTGTTTCAGGCATGGAATTGGAGGTTTATGGCAGGTATTTGAATAGGGGTAAAAAAAAGCTATATACACAATTGTCATCAGAACCCCTCTTAGAGAGAAAGCTGTCTTTGTCTTAGAATGTATTTTTATAGGCTGTTTTGGATATTAACGATGGGGCCCAAAGGACATAAGAAAACAGCAGAGAGAACTAAGTTGTTCTGCATAATGTGTAGAAATTCAAGGTTGTGGATGAAGCAGGATGCAGGGAGAGCTTGTAGGAGAGGAGAGGTTGAGCCACATGATGGACAGCTGAGCCTCAAGGAGAAGAAAAGACAACATGGGAACTCCCTGATGGTAGAGCAGCCAAAGATCTCCAATCAGGATGCCTCGTTTCCAACTTTGCCTCACTGCAGTCTAGAGTTTGTTGACCCAAATTGCCAATGAAAGTCAATTTTACACCTTGAGACTTGTATTGGCAGCAGTTGGGAGAGTGAGGGAATAGGGTCATCGTCCAGTATCAGATGACATAATATTGGGGGAAAAGAGACCACATGGGATGCTAAATGGATGATCCATAAACTGAACCAGCTCAGCGAAATAAAGAAGCTGGAGATAGAGAAATACAAGCCCCAACCCACACCCAAACATCCCTGGACAACCGAGAAGGAAACTTGGTCTGTTGCTGCATAAGAGATAACAGTCTGGGCTGATTTCTTTTGAATTTCAAAGAATGGGTTAATAGACATTGATGTATGTGAGATACTTGCCTATCTGCTTCCCAATTCTAGTTTACCCTCCTAATTTTAGAGATGGGGAAACTGAGGCGCCTGGAGGGGGAAGGAACCTAATGGAGGTCTCATTCGGTGGCTGCCCAATGAGCCTCTTCTCTGAGACTGTGGTGGAGACATTAGGCGGGAGTAATGAGCCAGGCTTCCTGTCTGCCGTCACCCTTGGGCTGCAGCACCAGCTCCGTTGGGGAAAATATCACAGTCTCAGATGCACTTGTATTTTTAAAGGGAAAATTATCAGGATTTAAATGAAGGCTGTTTAGTCGTATGCATGTGTGTTTTGTGGTGTTTGGTCAGATTATGGGGTATAGTTGGGGATCTGACGTGAAGGGAAAGGGAAAAAATGGGGATTTCACTTGGTTCCATCTCCTGCTTTTAACCCCTGCGACATCTCTCCTCCCTGGAGAGGTCATTTCAGGAGAACGCCTGAGACTTAGGTCTCATATGTAAGCGGTGGGTGGTCACTTAGGTAGCGGTAATCTAGGGCAGCCAAAGGGCTGCCTGCTGAAGAACTAGTTTGTGCTTAACATTTCCACCAGTTGTTACCCCTTTGGGATGAAGCATGGATATGCAAATGTATTTTTTCAATTCAGATGTTTATTTAAGTATAGTTGGTATACAATCTTATGTTGCTTATATTAGTTTCAGGTGTACAGTATAATGATTTGACATTTTTATACTTTACAATGTGATCACCTCACTAATTCTAGTAATCATCTGTCACCATGCCAACGTATCATAATATAGGGTGCCCCCCCAAAATGTGTACACACTTTGAATAATTATTAATTCCAATGTTTCTTTTCAGATTGAATCCATTGGAATTAATAATTATTCAAAGTGTGTATTTTTTTGGGGGAACCCTATATTATTGACTATATTCCTCTCCCATTTTCACTCATCCCCCCACTCCCCTTCCTCTGGTAACCACTCCTTTGGTATCTGTTTCTATGAGTCTGTTTTTGTGTTGTTTATTTGTTTTGTTGTTAAATTCCACATATAAGTGAAACCATGATAGATGAATAGAAAAAGAAGATGTGGTATGTGTGAGTGTGTGTGTGTGGTCGTGGTAATATGAAGACCACTTAATTCATGGTTGTGATGGTCGCAGGATGGGTCTTGATGAGTAAGTGGTCCCAACTTTACCTCTAGAAAGGTGGAGGTGGGGAGTGTACAGCTTCAAAAGAAGATTCTAAGACCCCATGAACAAGACAGAAAGGAAGGCAGGGAATTGAGATGAAAAGGAGTTTAGGTCAGAAAGACAGTGAGCGAAGACGGGAGATGGGACAATTTTGTTCATTTGGGTAAAATGAGCCCAGATGGGCCTGTTATCTGCAAATAGGCCATGGTGTAGGCCAGTGGTCGGCAAACTCATTAGTCAACAGAGCCAAATATCAACAGTTCAACGATTGAAATTTCTTTTGAGAGCCAAATTTTTTAAACTTAAACTTCTTCTAACACCACTTCTTCAAAACAGACTCGCCCAGGCCGTGGTATTTTGTGGAAGAGCCACACTCAAGGGGCCAAAGAGCCGCATGTGGCTCGCGAGCCGCAGTTTGCCAACCACTGGTGTAGGTTAATGCCTCAGACCTCGGGAAATAGTCACACAGGGTGGCATAGACGCCAACACTGTCCTTCCACATCCTCTGCAGAATCAGGCTCCGCTGCCCCTCCCCAGTCCCTGCCTATGCTGATCATTAGCTGGTAAGAACGTCAGTGCATCCTATAAATATAGACATCTCATCTTGGATTGCTTTCTGGCTCAGATAGCACCCCTTGTTTTATATCTGTGACATTAAATAAATGCTTCTGAGGACTACTCCATGCAAGTTTGTGGGTAAATGCCAAGCTCTAGGAACCCCCGGTTTGATATCTCCCTCTTTTCCCTCCCTGCCCCTCCCATTCTCTCTCCTCTCCTTTCTACCTCACCTCCTCCTCCCTCCCTGCACACATGCACGCATCTACCCATCTGCCACCCATTTCTCAATTCATTTAGTGAGTCAATACTTCTTATTAAGCCCTAGCTTTTTGGCAGGTATTGGGCTAGGTGTCAAGGACAGAAAGAAAAGAAGAAGCAGTTACTCTTTAAAGGGAGTGGGAAGCACAAGAATTGCTCTGATCTGCTCCAGACAGGCAGTGACATCTTCATCTGTTATTCCAAAGCAAGGCAGCTCAGGCTAGTTGCACTACAGTTGCACGAGGACTTATTAAAAGCACATGTCCCGAGCCCACTGCAGATGCGCAGTCTTCCGGGTGGATGTTTCGCTGAGGTCCCCAGGTGACTCTGAGGCACCTCCAGGTCTGGGAATTCAGCTGACAGAGTTTTGAGTGAGTCTCAGATGGAAAATGGAAATAATTTTAAAATAACCCCACTTTGCAGCATTGTTAGGATTAAATGAGAAAACAGCACCGGACTGTTTCCAAGTGGGCCTTCTGGATATATCCAGTCTTCTGTCCTTTCCTTTTTTTTTTTTTTTTTTTTAGATATCAGCTGGGATCCAGAGCAGACAGCTGAGTTGAGAAAGAGCCATCTGCTCCAATTAGGATAAGGGTCCTGGAAATGCTGTCAGTAGGAGCAATACTCTCTTCAAATAGAATCTTCTGGTTAGAAAAGTCTTTCTGAGACTTCAGCTTAAATTATGCCTGCTGCAGTCGCATCATGCTGTACTCTTGTTTCTCCCCCCATTCATGCGAACTCATTCTCCTGTTAGCACACTAGCTAACCACAACCCTAATCCTAACCCTAATACATGGGAACCTCATTACTTATAGGTAATTCAATTTGAGTTAATACTAAACTGCTTGGAGTGTTTTTCTTTTCTCTCTTGATGACAGTGGGTGATTTCTGCACACTGTTAGAAGCTAGTAAACCATTAATGTTCTTTTACCAGTTCCATCATATTTCTGACAGAATCCCCCACCTCTGTGCATAGGTGCTAAGCTCATAGTCTAACGTAGCTGCTCCTCCCTGCTGCTTAGAGTATTCCTACCCTTTTCTCACTCTCTGATGGCGAGGATTTAGGAATTCACACGCATTAGCATCCTTCTGCTCTGCACGTGGGGAACTGAAAGCCCACTGCCTTTGTAGGCTGACAGTAGCATGAATTCTCTTGTTCTTTCTTGACACATTCTTCTAGCAACACACTCCTAAACACACACACACACAAAACACAGCTCACGCTTTGTCTTGGTTATTGGACATCTAGCGTCTTTAGATCAGTCACTGTGTCTCCTGTTTCTCAGCTCTGATGCCATTAGGGCTAAGCACACAGTCACTGATGCTTCAGCACACATTTACAGAGGTTTGTTGTTAATAATGATGAAGAATGTTCCAGTTGTAATCATACTTTATAGCATTTTCCGAGCACTTGGAAGTTTACTAATGCATTCCTTAGTTATTTTGTGCAATTCTAACATGTCACTTTTGGCAAGTGACTGATAATTAGAATTACTGTGGTTGTATTTCAAGCACACACAATCTCAGGACCAACTGCAGCCCGGCTCTCAGACGGGCATCTGGAAGTCCAAATGCTCAGCACTCTCCCGGGCAATCTTTAAGATGATCCAGATGGGGAACCACAGTGTGGTGGCCGTGTACAGGGGCCCAGAAGTCAGCCTGACCTGGGATGGAATCCCGACTGCTGGGGGACCATGTGCACATCACTGAGGGTCTCCAGAGTGGTCCATCTGTGAAATGGGCTGATGAGACAGTATCAGGAAGATGAAATGAGAGCACATGGGGATGATATGTACTCAGTGAGCAGCAGCCACTACAATTATTTATTTTCCCTTGTGGCAGCGTAAAATTGTAGCTAAGGGCTGCAATTTATATCAGGGCTCAAGCCCTATCTCTTGCACTTATAACCCGAGTTGCCACCGAGTCTCAGTTACCTCATCTGTAAAATAGGGGTGATGGAGACCTCTATCTCATGGGACTGTTTTGAGAACTGACCCAGTTAATTGTGAAAAGTGTCATGGTAGAGCAAGGGCTGGCGCTTCACCAGGAGAAAGGGGAAGTGAGGCTTCACAGCCTGTGTTCTCTGCCTAAACGCTGGGCTCCTCCCACTTGACAAACCTGACTGTCAACCCTTCTCAGACTTAAAACCAAGTGACTGCTCATCTCTGTTTTTTTGCCTGAGGGAGAAAAGGATCACTTCTTCCCTGTATCCCACTGCCAGCTCTCCTTCCCTCCCGCAGCCCTCTCCTGTTCTCTCTTCCCAGAGCCAGGCCCCATCACCGTTTTTCAGAAACGGCAGCTTTGGGTACCACACTCAGAGGCCCTAGAACAGAGTGATTTGGGATTCCCGTCTCGTCCCCATCTGGCTGCTGCAGTCTGGACAGACACCAGAACAGACTCATCCAGTCAATGGCCTCGCCTCCTCTGGGGCTTGGGCCGCTGGGGCGTGGCTGCACATTTCCCTCAGCGGCGAGGCTGGTAGTGGAAGCTTCCCACAGAGGCCTGGGAGCAAAGAGGTTTCCAGCTTCTGGAGCAGGGGGTCGGGAGCCTGGGCGGTGGGGACTCAGAACTGGAGGCTACCTGGATGCAGCTGCGGGAAGGACATCACCTCACCACTCCGACCTCCGTGTCCTTATCTACAAGATGGAATAATAATTGCACCTGCCTCACAGGCTTGTCAGGAATATGTACATAGAGTGATGCTCTCAGGATCACCTGACCTGTACCTCCTTCCTCTCTTTGCTTCTTCACCGTCTTTCCAAACTCTTCAGTGATTTGGACTGAGGAGGAGAGTAGAGGAGTGAGTGGGGAGGAGAGTAGAGGAGTGAGTGGGGAGGAGAGTAGAGGAGTGAGTGGGGAGGAGAGTAGAGGAGTGAGTGGGGAGGAGACTAGAGGAGTGAGTGGGGAGGAGAGTAGAGGAGTGAGTGGGGAGGAGACTAGAGGAGTGAGTGGGGAGGAGAGTAGAGGAGTGAGTGGGGAGGAGAGTAGAGGAGTGAGTGGGGAGGAGAGTAGAGGAGTGAGTGGGGAGGAGAGTAGAGGAGTGAGTGGGGAGGAGAGTAGAGGAGTGAGTGGGGAGGAGAGTAGAGGAATGAGTGGGGAGGAGAGTAGAGGAGTGAGTGGGGAGGAGAGTAGAGGAGTGCGTGGGGAGGAGAGTAGAGGAGAGCGTGGGGAGGAGAGTAGAGGAGTGAGTGGGGAGGAGAGTAGAGGAGTGAGTGGGGAGGAGACTAGAGGAGTGAGTGGGGAGGAGAGTAGAGGAGTGAGTGAGGAGGAGAGTAGAGGAGTGAGTATGAACCCTGGCAAGTCACCTTGAGCAAGTCACCCTCCAGGCCCAGCTTCCTCATCTGTACATTGGAGGCGATCATCTTGATCATGTTTGCTGAGATTCTAAAGCGGGGTCAAGTATGTTGGCACATAGTAAGTGCTCAATAAACATTCAGTAGCATCCACATGAATAAGCATAAGATTGGACTCATAGCCCTTCCCAACATTTCCCTTTTTCATGTGGATGATGAGCCATTTCCTCTCCCGGGACCCTCATTGCCTGTGTGATTTGGCAGCTTCAGGATTCAGCTCTTGGGGACTCTCCTCGGCAGAGCTTTTCCTGAGACGGGTCCTCCTCCTGGGCTCCCTCCACCCATAATCCTTTGCACATAGCATTATTTGAGTCTGCTCCTCCCTTGGACTTACATCTCTTGGGGCAGGGCTCCTGTGACCCAATGGAGCTCAAGACCTTCCCTTTCACCCCCGCTACCCCCAGTAATTTCAGTGCACAGGCCCCAGGTCAATGTGAAAGAGAGGGTGGAGACTGCTCCATAAATCACAGCTTCACCAGGAACGCAGGCAGGTTCCTGTGGCAGGGACCTCGAGATGCTTAGCCGACTAAGCCCCGCACTCATTGTCAGAAAAGAGATCACCAAAGTAATTTACCATCATCTAGTTATGCCCTGCTACACTACCCCCTGGTGTGGAGACCCCTCACTCACAATACAATGCTGCTGGAGCCAGCAGAGCAGGGCAGAATGGTTAAGGCTTCCCCTCCTCCCTCCCCCGTGGAGGAAGGACCTGCTCATGGCAGCATTCATGTGGTGCCTCTCAGCATGGTGCTGAGTCACATGGTCCTGGTTCTAATACAAACTGTGCCACAGCCAGCTGTGTGTCCTTGGTCAAGTAGCTGTACTTCTCCCTTCCCCCATTTCCTCATTAGTAGAATGGGAATTTAATAATATTTTCAAATACGACCTATTTTTTTTCTGTGAGAAAATGAAATAATACAAGTTAAGCGTCTGATACTTAAGTCCGCAGTGAATTTCATAATGATCCCCCTCATTGCGGTTGCCGCTGCTCTTGCTTTAATTAATGATAATCACAAATGAACACGTTAGCTTCTGAATGAGGTGCAGAGCATCTCTAACGTGGAGAGTGCTTGAGAGATCGCATCCTCTTGACAAGAGAGAGCCCCATGTTCCTCTGGACTGGCGGTGTTGTTGCCTCCTAGCAGAAGGCTCTAGATGCATGGACATGTGCTTGAACTTTGGCCTACTAGGAAGAAGGACGCCGTTTTTTCATTCTGGGTACCAGGGGGCTTCTAACTCCTGCTGAATTGGGCTAGAGCAGAAAAAAATGGCCCAGGGAGGAAACACATACCCTCATTTCCTTTTTCTTCTGTGGCCTCAAACTTTTCTCTCCTCCCCCAAATGGACTGTTTTCATTGCTGTCCTGACCCCTCCCCTTGCCCTGGGAGTTTCTCACGGCCATTGGCATCGGTTCTTGTTCTATCTCCCAGTTAAGGACAGTGCTCAGTTAGCAAGTGGCAGAGCTCCATAGATCAGTGCTGAATCTGTGACCCTGCTTGCCTGGCATTTGCTTCTCTCCTCCACCCTGTCCCCAAAACTCAACCACCTTTTGATTTAACTCATTAGCTGAAAGAGCAGAATTTTAGCAAGCTATTTTAGCCCTTCTCTCTCTCTCTCTCTCTCTCTCTCTCTCTCTCTCTCTCTCTCTCCCCCTCCCTCCCTCACTCCCTCCCTCTCTCTCTCTCTGATGCTGAATTTCAGCAGATTTACAGATGGGGTGGCCCTGTTATCTTCAAGGACAATCCTAACAAAGTAAGGCCCATTTAGCATTTAAATCTTCTGATGGTCAAAGAGAAGAAATCTTAAGAGCAAATTATTCATGCTAATCTTATTAGAATCTTTAGATACAAATGGTCAAACCGCTCTGTGTTTGGTTCCATCATAAATTTTGAAGGAAAAAAATTTCATTTCCCGATATTGGTTGGTGGTAAAATGTCCAAGGTTGGGAAAATATAGCTAAAGAATGATATCAATTTGAACACCCACATGATTACCACTCAGGGCAAGAAGTCAAACATTGCCAAACTCCAGGAACTCCCTGTATGTACCTCCTCCCTCCTCCTTGGAGTTAACTACTATATTGCCTTTAATTGAAACCACTTTATTGCTTTTTCTTAGAGTCTTACTATTTATGTTTACATCCTAAACAATATGGTTTAAGTCTGTCTGGTTTTTAATTTTACGTAATGGACTCGTACTCTGTGTATTCTTTATTTGCTTCTTCCATTTAATGTTGTATTTGATTCATCCATGTTGTTGCATGTGTTACTAGTCTGTTTATTTTCATTGCTGCATAATTCATTGTAGCATTTATCTATTCTTCTGTTATGGGCAGTGCCATAATTCCTTTATATGTTAAGTTTGTTTGTGCTGTTTCTATGATGGATAACGGTGTGATGAATATCTTTACAGATATCCATAACAGTGTGCCCAGGACAAATTCCTAGATGTAGAATTTTTGGATCAAAGATTATGACTACTTTTTAAGCTTCCTTTAGAATGGTTGTACCAATTCGTACTTCCACCAGCAAAGTACTTTTCTGTCTGTGTGCTCACACTCCTGCTAGCTTATTTGCATGTATTTTAATCAGGCCAATTTGATAGGCAAAAGATGTTCTCTCAAGATTGTATGCATTTCCATTTCTGTGAGAATCATGAGGCTGGGCTCCCTCCCTCCTTTATGTTAATTGGCTATTTGTATTTATTCTTTTATGATTGCTTTTTTATATCCGTTGACCATTAAAAATTGTGGATTTTAATAACAGTTCACACGAGGGCTCAGCCCTGGTGAAATGTCACTGAGGCACATTTCAAGTAGGAGCGCTCAGGAGGTACAGGGCAAATGGGAGGAGGGAGGGGACTTCTGAGTGGCTGGCAGATCTCAAGTGGAGCTGCCAGGCGGAGAGTAATTTGGAAGCTTATTGTTCAGAAACCAAAGAGGACAGTTGTGCATTCAGCCCCATGCTGGGGAGAAAACAATGCTTCCTGGACCTGAAGCCATTTGAGAGCCAGCGATCCTGCTCTAATTGAATCTGCCTTCCACTTCCTTTGTGCCCAGGGGCTCTCTTTATGATTATGACTGCCTGGCTTCGGAGCAAGATGGGGAACATGGAAAAGGAGACAAAGCGTGTCGCTTGGCTTGATACTTGGGATTTGAATGACCAGCATCCCAAACTGAATTTACACTTCTTCCTTTTGTTCTCCCTGTCCTCGTCCTTTCTTCAACAAACATTTATTGAGCTCTACTATGTGCCAGGCAGTGTACTGGGTGTGAGGTGTTTTCCACCGCCCTAACCCTGATGTTTCCTAGCTTAGCTACTGGCAACTTCATCTTCCCAGTTCGGGCGAAGAAGCTGGGCGTGTTTGTGACTCTGCTGTTTCTGTAATATGTTGCAGCCTATCCACCAGCAAATTCTTTCAGCTCTACCTTTAGAATAGGGCGGGGGGATAATGTGGTCTGCTGCTCTAGAGATTGAGAGTATCTCTTCACAATATGGAGATCTTAGCTCAGATTGTCTCCTGAAAGTGGAGCTTGAGAGAATGGCTTGCATGCAGGTAGTTTGGTTGGGGAAAGATGCCAAGGAACAGAAGAGGGAGGACTTGGAAAAGTGAAATAGAGAAGGAGGGAAAGCCAGTGCAAAGGTGATGTAGGCAACAAGGCTCCTACTCAGCAGAGGTCCTCTCAACAGAAATGCCCTCCTGAGAATGGGAGGGGAATAATTTACCCATCAGTTCCTGTTCTTTACTAATCAAAGGATTGCCCAAGGGCTGTTACCTCCCTCTCATCTTCAGTGTTGTACATACACCAGAGTGCCTCTCAGATCAAACCCTAAAGCAGAAAGCAGCTAAAGCAAGGTGTACACCTGTGAGCAGGTGATTTGCTGCAGCAAGGCTGAAGGTGAAAAGGTAGGCCATGAGGATGTCAGATGGAGCAAACAAATTGCCTATCACAGGAGGTATGGGCAGGTTGTCTTAGAAGACAATGTAAATGTGGGTAGAATTAATTCATGTCTCTACTATCTGCTTGATGAATGTTTTCTGAATGAATAAAGAAATGAAAATTGATGGAAAGGGTCTTAGAGGAAGCAAGGTTTGAAGACCCCTGAAGGCTGTGTCTGGAGGCACTTGGATAATGATAATCTCTTCTCAAGTATTTTTCTACTGAGGACTGTCCGTTTTCTTGATGAGTCTGTGATGTTCTAAGGAAAGTAGAGGATATTTCCCCCCACTTGGGAATGCTGAGCACTTTAGCACAGATGCACAAGGTCAGCACCAGGTCAAAGTTTAGGTTTTCTGTCTGCTTTCTCCCCTTCACCTCCATTTTCTTACGGTCTCCTCTGTGTATAATTCAGCACAGTGAATACAGTGGTTGTTAAAACCTAAAGCAGTTTCTAATTTCGTTTCATTATGAGTATGAATGCAACCCTTAGGACCCATCCCTACGGCCTTAACTAAACGCAGTCTTTCAAGCTAGGAATCGACGAGATAAAGATCTGAATGGAGACTCTAGTTGGCAGAGGGCTGGGCTGACTCAGCCCCAGTAAACCTGCCATCAAGAAATCAATAGAGCTTTTTCAGAGCTGCCATTATACAGCAAGGAAAGAAATTTCAGAAATAAATTGTGGCATAGAATCAGATTCAGTAGATAAGGGGTGTGCTGACTCGGGCCACGTGGGGGGCAGCCCACAAGGGCGAGAATTAGTGATTTGATGAGCTGAAGTTTACTTCGCCTGTCTGTGAGCTTCAGTTTCCTTATCTTGAATTGGGCTGCCTGTTGACTGGGCCTGGGGGAAAATTATCCCACAAAGGAAGTTGCTGTGATGTTAGAACCAGAGAGAATGGATGCTGGGCAAGAACAAACCACAAGTGGGCACAGTTACAGATCCAGCTTTTTTGTCTTGACTCTGGCATTTCCAGAACCCTTAAACATGTCCCCACTGAGCTCCTCTGTGGTTGAAGTTAATCTAAGTGCACCCACAGCCAGGTGTTCTGATGGAGTCCAGACAAAGTGCAGGAACGGACCCGCGCTCTTCCCAGGGATCCCCCTGCCCCTGTGTTCCTCTGGGCTCTGCTCCCTGCCTGGTTTCGGAGCCAGGTGCTTCTTCTCCCTGCTGTCTTAGGTGCTCTTGGGCTTCACCTCTCGCCTGCTTACAATACCATTACCCCCTAGACCCACCTGACTGTGCCCTCTTAATCCTGGCACCTTTCTTCTGGCTTGCTCAGTCTTATTCATAACAGTACTCTAATTATTGGCTAAGATATGGCGACCCCCCAAATCAACATGGGTGCTTCATATGGGCTGGGAGTCTATTCTATCATATGCTTCCCTCTTGTCACCAGCGGAAATCTCATGGGTGGGTGTGGTTGCTTTTCAAGGAGGGCCCAGCTCCAGGGGGCGCCATCCATGTCATACTCCACGTGAATGGGCGCTCCAGAATGGAGGTGCCTTCAGCATCTGAGAAAGAGGACACTGCTCTTTACAGTGTTTGCAAGTCACTGTGAGGCTTTCCAAGTGCAATTGGTTCTGAGGTCAAGTCTGGCCCTGCATTTATAATGCAGGAATCCTTCATCTACTGCAGTGGCTTTGTAAAGTGCCTACTCAGTGAGGCTGAACTACATTTCCCAGAATGCCCTCCCTGGTCTGTTTCTAGAGCCACAAGCAAGGTTTCTGGGAGAGACTTGAAAGGCAGAAGTGAAGCAGCAGCCATTTTTGTTTGTTTGTTTCTGTAGGTCAAGGTAAGGCACTCTCATAGCTCACATGTATTGTCTTGGGTTCACCTCATTGGCCAGCTCCCCACGGTCCCCCTTCAGGCTCTTTGCTTCCTGGGCCAAGTGTGTGTGTGGTAAAGGACACCCACATTATCAGGGTCAGAGGCAGTACGGGCCAATGTGGATTCAAGTCCACGTCCTGTGGGTTCTAGTTTGTGCTCACAGATTCCAGCTTGTCCTTGTTCTCCCCCACTTCACACCTATCTGCTCTTCGGGACAGTCTGCCCTGCAGATTTCAAACTCTAGCATCAGATGTAAAGGCAACAACAGCCTCACAGAGACTGTTCAATCAGTTGCAATAGAGGAAGGTCACAGGCCTGGGACAGATTCTTTAAAATGCACATCAACCTCCCAGGGGGCCTGCTTCTTTGATTGAACAGCTGACTGATTCGCCTAAAGGATACATGCTTGGGGGCCTTATTTTGGATTCTTCCAAAGCAGAACCCTGACATATGTACTTGGGGGCAGGTCGTTAATCTAGGAGCCGGTTCCCAGAAGCAGAAGTGAGGGAGCAGGGAGACTGAAATCAGGTAACAATGAGATGTCAAGGAAGAATCCGCTATTTACAGGCTGTGGCTGTAGGCAGTCGGGCTGGACTCCACTAGGGCACCTGAGAAGTGTCTAGAGGCCTCCCAGAAGTCTCAGTGTGAAGGGGAGGCAGGAAGCAGTGTGTTTGTTCCTCTGAGGGCGTTAACTGCCCTGCACTGTGGGGATGCAGCTGCCTGAGGCTGAGCAGGCTTTTGAGCTTTAGGAAAAGCATTGATGCAGAAGGCAGAGAGCCCTGGGTTCTGGGCAGGTGCTTGTAGCTGAAGTGTGCCAGTGTGCTAGGGTTGTTGAGGTCACAACCAGGGATGAGCTGAAGGGTGGTGACTTGGGCACCAGGAGCATTTGTTCCTGGCTAAGCCATTGTTTGCAAGATCAAGTCCCATAGATGTTAGTGGTCAGGAAGAAATGATTAAGATGGCATAAAAGGTATATTTAAAAGGCAAAATAAATGAGTTCTAGATGTGTTTTTTTTTTTTTAATTTTAAAGGGCTGTTAGGAGCGCACTCGCGTGTGCATGTGCACACACACACACACTTTTCCTAACTCTCACTTCACCACCTTACCTCCTAAAGTACTTGCTTCCATTGTTCAGGAAAAAGTTTTTTTTTCCTTCAGCCCTGGGCTCTGCTGAGGCGGATACTTCCCAACCTTCCCAGGCAGCCTTACTCCAGCCCTGGTGAGGGCTATAAAAGAGCCCATCCCTGGCTCTTTTAAAATGAAAAGAACCCTTCATGTTAAAAAATTGAAGACTGGTAACACATATAAAAGCATGGTAGCTCAGCATCTTGGGGACAAGACTGTGACTAGCAAAAGGTTATTGATTGTCAGTTTTCAGGTAAGGGTCAGAGGCCTGATGGTTTGGCCATGCCTGTTATTTAAGGCCTGTATTTGGTTATCATTGGGTCAACTGTAATTTCTCATCCCCCGTTTCCAACCCCATGGCCTTCATGTTTGTTTTCTACTCCAGGCTCAGTGACAAATCAAGTAATCTCCTCATCTCAGTTTGGGATGCCGGCTGGGTCAGGGTTGTGCTACATGCTAGGCAGGGCAGCCTTCCCATGTGAAAGATACAGAGAGGGACAACTTCTTAAACACACAGAGTTTCTTTCCATTTTCCAAGTGGATGTTGACTTCGATATTCAAATGGATACCAACAGTATCACTTGATACTCAAACCTCCTCCTAGATGCGAACATTAGTGATAACTCTCCACGTGATAAATGAGAATGTTGAGGCCCCGAGAGAAGAAATGAGTTACCCAAATCCCAACAAAGCATTCATGGCCAAGCACATAGTAGGTCTTTAATAGTCATTTGACTATATTGATTAAGTATCATGGTTAAGGGCACAGGCATTGGAGTCAGACAGATTAGGGATATGCCCTGACTCTGCTTATCCCTGGAAATACTATTGGGCAGGAGACTTGATCTCTCTGAGCCTCAGTGTTCCCGACTGTAAAGTGGGAATAATAACAGCACTGTTGTAGATTGTTGAAAGGATTTAGTAAGATTGTGAACTGTGTAGGTGTTTGACAGATAATAGAAGTAACTGGTGATGATGATGTTGATGATGATGATGATGACAGTGATGATGATAAGTTAGCCTGACCTGGCTTGTGGGAACTTAGGTCATTCTCCAGCTACCTGACCTCTGAGGGCTTGGCAATCTTCCCACCCACTGGCAGGTAGACAGGAGCAGAGGCCTCCCAATGCTGTTTCCCTGGCTCACTGGTAATTGTTTCTTATACAAGCCAGTGTTGTATTGATTTTTGCAGGGGCCAGGGAAATTCTTGGGCCATGGAGACAAAGGCAGTGCTTTCCAGCTCGAGGGGTCCCAGGTGGGTGTCAGAAGCATCACCTGCTCTGCCCTACTTGGGACAATTTCTTAATTAGAACCAGCTGTACCCCCCCACCTCCTCCCACATGCGCCCCTTTATTGCATCCGTCAGCCCTTCCTCTGCTGCTCCTCTTGACCTTTAATAAGCACCGCTTTGTGCAGAGCTGCCGACGAGACATCGCTGTGTGCACAGTCCCCAGGACAGGCTGTCTCCCCAGCCCCTGGCCTCGCTGCAGCTTGTAAGGGAAAATTACTTTTTGATCTACATTTCCCTTTTCCATTCTTTGTCACCTGGTTTTGGAGACAAAAGGAAGAAAATAATGTTTTCTGGTCCCTCCCTCTGTCTCTTGTTGCCTCTTGGGTTATGCCTGTGTTGTTTCCTTTCTTCCCTTCCCTCTTTCTCAAGTCCATCCTGATGGTCAGTTAGGGAAGGTACAATAGCCTGGCAGGAAGCTCTCACCTAGGCCATCCAGCCCTGGACACGTGGATCATCAAAGGTGACTTTTGATGCACAAATGTTTAAATTTTTATAAAGTCCAATTTATCTACTTTTTCTTTTGTTACTTGTGTTTTAGTTTTCATATTTAAGAATCTTTTGCCTAATCCAAGGTCATGTAGATTTATAACTGTGGTTCCTTCTAAACTTACATTTTAGGTCTCTGATCCATTTGGAATTAATTTTTTAATGTGTTAGGTATGGTTCCAACTGTATTCTTTTGCATGTGGCTATCCAATTGTTCCAGCACCAATTGTTGAAAAAAACTATTCTTTTCCTCTATTGAATGGTCTTAGGATCCTTGTCAAAAATCAGTTGACCATAGACACACGGGTCTATTTCTGGACTTTCAATTTTATTCCATTGATCGATGTGTCTGTTCTATGCCAGAACCAAATTATCTTTATTACTGTAACTTAGTAGTAAGTTTTGAAGTGAGGAAGTGAGGGTCCTCCAACCTTGTTCTTTTAACGATTGCTTTATCTAACCTGTTTCAGAGCCCCCGATTGGGCTTGTAGAGACTTTATTGGATATGCATTGGGACCTAGTGCATCCTCCTGCCCAATCCAGATTCATCCCTTTCTCTTTCACATGTGTAAATCCCCAGTAACACTTTTGGAAGGCAGCTATGCTCGCCACTATACCACCAACGCCCCAGTAACACTTTTGTATTCTTAACTTTGCCATGGTGTCTGATTCCTGGGGAACCCAACTTGCAGAAACTCCCAGTGTCTGGCACATTGGTTGGAGTTCTAGAAACATTTCCAAACAGAGAAGAAAGATACTCTTTTTAAAAAATGTTTGTATTGATGAGAGAGTGAGAAAAACATCCATGTGAGAGTGAAATATCAATCCACTGCTTCCCACATGCTCCCTACTGGGGATGGAGCCCACCACCCAGGCATGTGCTGGTGACCTCTCTGTGCACAGGACGATGCTCAGCCAACTGAGCCTCACTGGCCTGGGCCAGACACTGTTGATGTGGAGGTCTAGGCACACAAGAGTGTGCCATCAGGTATAATTTTTCATTATTGATCCAGATAGCATGGTGGCCACCCTTTTAAGAACTTGTGGCCAAATGGAGCTTGTTGGTAGTGGAGTCAGGTTAGTTAGGGTGGTTAAAGGGCCTGGAATTATGCCATCCAAGGAAAGAGAATAGAACTCCCCAGTGGGACCAGGTGGTCAGAGCAGAGTGAGAGCAGAGGGCAAGTATAAGAGGGCACAGGTGACTTTTAATGTTTGCAAAGTAAAGACTTTCTCTGTGCTGCTCTTTAAGGAGAAACTTGGATCCACGACTGCTTATTTTCCTTCAGGTCTTAGATTAAATGTCACTTCCCCCAGAAGCTTCTCTGAACCACCTCCAACACGTGATAAGGTCATCATACACTCTGGGCACACTGCACTTCTCCTTTGAAACCTTTCATGAGGACAGGTCCTGGTCTGATGCATTTCCTGGTGTTTTCTCAGCACCAAGGACAGCTCTGGGCTCCTGGTAGGTGCCTACTGTACCTTTGCTGATGAAAGAAGAAACAATGAGTCAGTAGGTAAGAGTTAAAAGTGGAACAGATGTGGATTTCATTACAACACTACGTAATAGTGACTCACATCCAGCTGTGAGGGGCTGCTTCCAAGCGCTGGCTGCACAGAGTAGGGACATGAACCCAAGTCTTTTGCCTTCAGGTCCCACGAATTTTCATGACACCAAAGCTTCCTCCTGCATTTCTTTTACTTCTCTCTGTACCTTCCTCTACTCAGGAGGATTTCCATGTTCTCCAAAGGGGAACTGAGGAGTAGAATTGTTTTCCACCTGCTATGAAAAAAAAATACAAGTCAGACTATGTAGGAGCTACCCAGAAGAATAGATTTTTGGGTCATCTCAAGTGCTCAAGTATTTATTTCCTTAATAACACTTACTAAGCACAAGACACTGTATTATAAACATGACATATAATTTTTAGATTCTCAGAACAGCTCTGCTGTGTGGGAATTGTTATTTCCCAAATATGAAAACTCCCTGGTTTTTCCCAACTGCCTTGGAATTTAGAGCTACTATCCAACTTTTAAGGGAGTCGATGTAGAAATACAACCAGCTCAGTGGAGACACTCTACCATAGAATAGTAGACGGACCCCAGACCACGGAGATGGGTGTCTTCTCACACCATTCATCATGCCTCCAATTCTTCTGGTAAACAGCCCAAGAAACCAGATATGACATTTATGTTTGACTTAGTCCCACAACCATGTACCTCCCAGAGAGCTCCGACAAGCAAAGGTAAGGCTCTATTTTCATTACCCGGATTTTTTTAGTCTCAAATAAAGGAGAATGACATTCAGAAATATCTCCTAAATCATCAGAAAGATGCAATTATGTTTGTTGTCATTTGTGTTAACTGTACTTTGAGGAATGCTAATTTTCAAAACATCGGTTACCTCAATGTGTTATCTAAAAAAAGCCTCTCCCTAATCAAGAAAGCAGTATTTCCCTGAAAATTTCAATGGTAGGAAAATTCAAGCCCTTGAAGCTTAGGATCATCCCTGGGAAATTGGGTTGTGTTGTGTAAGGGTCATGAGTGAAAGTGGGAGAGTCCTGCTAAATTTTCTTTTACATCAAATAAAACATAGGTGGCATCTAAATAAGGTGGCATTAACCAGGTTATGCATATTAAGTGATTGGTAATGGGTCATGTTTAATTCATTGCCATGCATCATCCTTGGCTCCCCAGAAAATGTGTGTGCTATCTTTGCAAACTTGCAGGCAGGCAGTCAGAATGGTGGGCGTGAGCATTGTTTTTAAGGAAATCCAGTCTCAGGCTAAAGGCTTGAAGTCACAGGTGAGGCCAGTGGAAGTCACTTTGATGGAAGTCAACAGAAAGCCACTCCAGCTAGCTAGAGTGCAATTGAGGCTTTGCTGTGAGAGGCAGAAAAAGCTCATGGGAATCCAGAAAATAGAACAGTGGGCCTCAGGAAAGGCAGGGAGAATATCTGGAACTAACAGGATGATGGTTGCAAAAGACGCCTCCAAATGCTTGCTGTGTGACTTTGGGTGGATTACTTCACTTCTCTGTGCCTCAGTCTCAACAGAGAAGGTAATACTGCATGTGCTTCTGTGTCAAGTTTTAACTGGGTTTATCACTGCACTGTACTTAGCACGTACTATCTACTCAATGTGTGTTAGCTGTTATTATTTTTATACTTTTCCTGCAGTACTTTTGTGCAACTGTTCCATCGTCCTTTTGTTTCCTATTGTTCAATCTTTGCAGTGGTCCCTGAATCAACAAGACCTTCTAAGAGGGAGAATCTGATTGCTCATCCCTACCAAGATCATAGGCTCCTGCCAACCCATGGCTGGGATCCCTCTGGGTCAGAGACCCTCCCTGCTCCCCAGGTCAAGTGGCAGGGTTCATTTGGCAGAGCTGTGGAGAGGGTTTCCCTTTAGGAGGTGGAGGTGAGCAGCAGACATGTGGAGCTTGTCTAGAAGCAAGGATGAGAGCACTTCTGGCTGGGAAGTGAGAGAAAGCCTGTGATGGGCTGTGAGGATAGATTATGTGTGGGGCAGTGGTTACTGGTTAGGGAGGAGCCATCATGTGGCAGCAATTTACTTAGAAATGGAATAGAAAAGGGGTGTGTGTCTATGTGTATGTGTGTGTGCGCGCGCGCAGGCATGTGTGCGTAAAGAATTTGATGAATCTAGATCAGGGTATATGGGTGTTTAGCAAACTACTCTTTTAACTTTACTATGTTGCAGTCACTGTTTTAAGCATCAGGGACACATCAATAAACAAGCAGCCACTGAGCTGTGTATGTTGGGTTGTGTTGTGTAAGGGTCATGAGTGAAAGTGGGAGAGTATAAACAAATGCATGTATATGTTCATACAGAAGTAAATGTTTAGAAGAAAAACAAAATATATAAGGGGTTATAAAGTGATGGGTGGTGTGGCACAGAAGGGAACTGTATTAGCTAGAGTGGTCAGGGGAGACTTTTCAGAGGATGTGCAAAGACTTGCATCATGAATAGTGCATTAGGCAAAGAGCTGGGGGAGAGTATTCCAGGCGAGAGGAACAGCAAGTGCAAAGGTCCTGAGGCAGGAATGAGCATCGCAAGTATGAAGACTAGCAAGGAGGCCAGCATGGTCCGACTGGTGTGAGCAAAGGGGGCAGTGATATGAGATGCAGTCATAGAGGGAGACAGGTGCCAGATCTTTAACCTGGATTTTGTAAACCAGGATAAAGAGACTGGATCTGCTTTAAGGGAGAAAGTATGTCCGAGTTACATTTTAAAATATCAGTGTGGCCACTGAGGATTGTTCCATCACTCATATCTCCATTCCAGCTCATGGGAGAATGAAAAACGATTGTTTGCCCTCCTTTGAGTGATTCCAGCCATCATCCCCCTCCTCTCCTCTTCCTTCTCCTTGAGAACTCTCTCGTCACTGGCACGGCCACTGTTGGCATGAGGACACCCACTGGAAGCCACCCATTCTTCTTGTGCTTGCCTTTCTCCTGGGACCCTTGGCATGGCTACTCAACCCAGAGCTCCACCCAACAGGAAAGAAAAATTGTAATGGCCCTAACCAGTTTGGCTCAGTGGATAGGGCATCGGCCTGTGGACTGAAAGGTCCCAGGTTCGATTCCAGTCAAGGGCATGTACCTTGGTTGCGGGCACATCCCCAGTAGGATGGTGTGCAGGAGGCAGCTGATCGATCTTTCTCTCTCATCTATATTTCTAACTCTCTCTCCTCCCTTCCTCTCTGTAAAAAAATCAATAAAATATATTAAAAAAGAAAAGAAAAATAGTAATGAACATACCCAACAATAAGGGGTTGGTTAAGCAAATCCATTCACCGTGACACTCTTCACCATCAAAATTAAGTTGTGGGTAAGTAATTTCTATTGTTACAGCAATAGTAATGATAGCTACTGGAACATCTATTATGCAACAAGCTCAGCATTGATAACTCACCTATTTTACTTCATTTAATCTTCTCGACCCAGAGAGATCAATTCTGCTTTTGTCCCCAGTTTATAGATGAGGAAATTAAGGCCTCAGCATCTTGCCTGGAGAATTAAATAGTAGATGGTCCAGCGAGAGTCAGATGCAGGTCTTCCTCATTAAAAAGTCTTTGTTCTTGACAGAGGCCCTGGCCTCCCGTTGGAATATAACTATGTGTGGCTTTGCCAAGTCAGGAAGGTTGGCTGTTCAATAATCAGTGCGGCCTCCAGCCCATCTCTTTCAGCAACAAAGTGCATGCAGCTAAGTATTAAAGGTTGTTATCTCTGGGTGATTAATTAGGGGAGATTTTTGCGTGTGTTTATGATTTTTGTAATTAGAGTTAAACAAAAGTAATAAAAGATCTCCACGTGTTTTCCCCCCCTACTCAGCCCCTCTTTTTCCTTTCCTGTGGTCTCCAGACTGGCTCCGGGTTCTTAATGCACATAAAGCTGGAGTGGCCTCTTCCCCTTGGCCTCTGGCTTTGCAGTGTCAGCACAATTCTCTAGTTTGCTTCACTTGCTGGCATTCTGGATGCTGAGCTTTTCAGCTTCCAAAACAAAAGTGTTGTTTCTTAGCTAGAGGCTTCCATAATACATTTGCAAAAGACCCAGGTCTCTGAGGTTTTGTTGGTCATGGCCTCAGCCCTGGGGCCAGGCTCGGATGGGTGTGTCTTTGGTGATAAGAAGAGCACCGATTTGCTCAGCAAGGAGCTGGACCCAGACAATAATGGGGGTGCCTGGAACTCTGCTGCCAGCACTGAGACCTGACATCACCCACGTGTCCTCAAACACCGCCCAGGGGATGGAGATCTGTGTGTGCCATGTTTGGAGGTCATTTCCATGGCAGGTAACTCCCAGCTGTGCTCTTGGTGCATCCATGATTCACTCATTGCGCTCTGACTTGCTCCAGCCTGTGTGAAATGCTGGGAACTCAGCAGTCAGGAGAAACCCGAACCTGCCTTGGTGTGGAGTTCAGGAAATGCAGTCTCCGAAGAAGACAAACACTGAACGAGTGTCCCAGTGCTTAAATGTGACAAAAGGTGAGAATGCAGGAGGCCCTGGAGATGTGTCAGAGGGGAGCTAGCTGAGCCTGAAAACTCAGGAATGGCAGCCCCAGGAAGTGATGTTAAGCTGAGAATGGAAGGATGCCTGGGAATGAACCCCGTTCAGAGAGGCGAAGAGGGAAGTGTTTCAGCATGAGAGGGAGCCAATAGAAAGAATCGAAAAAGAGCAAATACAGGCGCTCCTGACCAGCTGAAAGAATGTATGCTATGCAGACACAAGACAGACAGGGGCATGGCATGAGCTGAGAAACCTCAGCCAGAAGCAGAGCGTCCAATAAACCACATCACAAAGGTTGTGTTATCCTAGGGATGACGAGAAGAAAGCGGTTGCAAGATTCTACTAGAAAAATAAGTGTTATTTTTAAATGACGTCACCAAGCAGCTGAAAATGAAGTTGCTTCTTGGAGTAGAGGATGCTTCTGTGACAACATGTTGTTCTTTCATTCAACAAATATTTACACAACTTCTGTAATGTAACAGGCACAGCCCCCGATTGTGGAAATGGGGGCGGGGGTAAAGGTCTCTAACCTTATGGCGTTTACAGTCTAATAGAAAGAGAAAGGTAATTTACAAGGGAACAGATAAGCAGATAATATAATATTGGGTATCACTAAGAGTCAGGGAAAAAGCAAAGAAAAATAAGGAGTATAGAAGGCCAGGGAGGTGGCCTGAGGCCATGCTCTTCCCAGTAGGTCAGAGAGGTTCTTCAAAAGTCATTTGAGCAGGGGACTGGGGGTAGGGAGGGAGCAAGGCAGACCTGTGAGTCACAAACCTGATGTGGTCTCCCCTCCGTGGACTTGAGGGCAGCCAGGCCGACTTGGGAGGCAAGCGAGGGCTTTTGAATAGTAAGGAAGGTTAGCCTTTTTGGACTTTTGACCTCAGATGTTTTAACCCTGCCTGTCTGGTGAGCACAAGTGAAATGTCCATCCGCACAGTGCACTCCAGTGTGAACCCCAGTAATTCTTTAACAGCAGCTTTGAACTTCATCGCCTGGTCACTGGTCACTACCAGATGCATGTCTTTACTGACCTTTATATTTAAACCAGAGATGAGCCTGACCAAATGCAGGTAAACCCACACTTCTGCCAGAGCCCTGTGTGGCCACGCGTCGCTGAGCTGGAAATGTCCTGGCGGTCTAACGGGCCTGTATTAGGACCGGAGTCCGAGGCTTGCTCATTCATCAGAGCCTCCTGATAAAGTCTGCAGCAGCCAGAGCGCAGGCGTGTTCTTTCTCTCTTTTAAAAGATACAAAGCGGTCTCATTGTCCTTATCCATCTCTACTGTTATTATCAGACCCCCCCCCCCCCCCCCCCCCGTCCTGTGGCCCTGCTTTCAGGGACATAGGGACCGGCAGTGGGTAAGACTGAAGGTTTGATGCTTGATGGTCTGCGTTTGAATCACATTTCCTACATACAGGCCGGGTGACCTCCCTGAACCTCCATGTGCCTCGCTGTAAATTGAAGATCATCACGCCTAACTCTTTGGCTAGTTGAGAAGATGAAATGAATTGGGGGAGCTTGTGCTTTTTGAAAATGATTCTCAAAATGTAGCTCATAGGAATGACTCTGAGAGTCTGTGTTAGAGTTCAGATTGATGAGCCTCATCAACGGAAATCTGTGACCCAGTAGGCCAGGGGTGGTGAATTTCAGGCGGGTTTGTGGAAAGGCTTCCACGGGATACACTTGGAGAAACATGGTTCCAAATTTGTGTTTTGCCAGAATGTTTCTCCTTTTATTTCCTCAGCCTGGATCGGCAATGTCCAGACACCCTGGATTCCGCCTTTGCTTTCAGATCCACAATAGATGTCGCCTCAGTGTCTCTGTCTCTCCCAATTTCCCCAGGTGTACAGGCATTTATCTTTTCTTCTGTTTAATCTCTCCTACACTATGGAACCTTCTATTATAGATTATAGATAAAATATTGTAGGCTAAATGTTATCTTCTGGAACTAAGAAAGTAATGCAGATACACTAGATACAAATTACATACTATGTATTACTTTTGCAGTAATGCAGATAACATGTTATAACATAATAGACATGGACAGTATACGTTACAGATGTCTTCATTCATCCATTCCACTACGTTTTAAGCATCTATTATGTACCAGGCACTGTGCTAGCTGCTGGGATATAGCAGCGAGGAAGACTGACAGGACCTCTAGGCACAGAGCCTGGGATCCATTTGCTGCTCCTTCCCTGGACTAAAAAACCCCGGGCTCCTAACGCCTACATTAATGCAGCCACCAGTGACTAGAATGGCATCAAGGCCCCTTTCAATACATCTGCATGATCCAACTGGTGCCTGTGGCTGGTGGTTAAATACTCCCCTTGAAATTAAATCTCTTCGTGGATTTTCATCCTTTAGCAGCCAAGCCATGATCCCCTCCCCTGGGTTTCTGCATTTGTCACACTGGCAGCAGTGGACTAATGTCTTTGGGGTTTTGCCCAAAAAAGATATATGCATCTCTTTTAGCCAACTTCCCCCCAGATTTGATTGCTTTTTGAAAATTCAGGTTCCAAAAGAGGAGGCATTATGGATTCCTCAGTGGTTTCACAATATACAGACTTCTATTCATCCATTCTTTCCTTTAACAAGAAAGTATTTCCCGTCTACCCATGCACGGCTCCGCACTGGCTTAAGCCTTGCCCCACCAGGTGCTCAATAAATGTTGGTGGAATTGGTGCTGCACTGGCAAATGCACCTGGCTCTGGGAGTTCGCTCTGTATTTACTAAGTGGTGGGAGTGTGTGTGTCGCTGGTCCAGTCGTTTCTGCCTTCCAAGTCGATGGCGATGGTGCACTGACCAGCTTTGATGCGGAGCCATCCAGCACATTAGAGCCCTGTTATCTTCTGTGCGCCAGGACGTGTTGTGCGAGACCAAAATGCTGATGTGCCAACATGGGAAGAAAGGAAAGCAGATTTTTACATTTGCAATAAAACTGCCATCCATCACACCAGCAAGACTCGGAGCACCTGAACTAATATCTGAGCTGTAAGATTGCAGTTTCTCTGGCTTTCCTGTCAATAGGAAATGTTTGTGCATAGCAATTCAGCGGCTGATACAAGCATTAAAAGACAAGGGAGAAGGAACGTAAACAAGGACACAGAAACATCCTGTCAGCCTGCCCACAGCGTGCTAATTAGGTGCAAGCCTGTACTGGGTACCGGATATGTATTGGATCCATATCCATTCTTCATCCTGTTTGGAATGTTTCCCAGCCAGTTGGTACTCTCCAAGAATAGAACAGGTGTCCTCTCATTGTGTCATTGGTGAGGATATCATCAATGTGATCGTTATCATTATCATCACAGCAAACTCATCTAGGTCTCCCATGTCCACCGAAGACTATATATATATCCTATCTAATAAAAGGGTAAGATGCAAATTAACCATCACTCCGTTACGCTACCAGCCAATAGGAGTGAGTATGCAAATTACCCAACAAAGATGGCCACACCCATATCGGCCAGGCAGCTGCACCCAGCAGCTCCAAGACCCGCCATGGCGGCACTGGGGCTGCGGGGGGCTGGATGGGGACACAAACACGCAGGGAGTCTGGCACCCCACAGCCCCAAGCCCCGCCATGGCAGCGCTGGGACTGTGGGGGGCCAGATCAGGGACACAAACCCGCAGGGAGTTTGGCACCCTGCAGCCCAAGGCCCGCCACCGTGGTGCTGGGGCTGCTGGGGGATGGGGGAGGGCAGCGGAGACACAAACCGGCAAGAAACCTGTGGAAAGGGAGATAAACTAACATAACTTTATCTCCCTTTCCACAAGATGAGAAAACTGCCCCTGGTTTATTTCGTGATGTGGCCCACATCTTTCTACAAGCACAGGGTATGTTATGACCACTCCCAGGAAGGTCTGGTCAGAATATCGTCTCCAGGGAATAACGCTACTGTGGCAAATCATCTAAGAGAGGAAACAAGCTTTTGTTGGGTTTATTCTGAAGGTCAGAGAACATGCCACCCCAACATATGCTGTGTTGTTATATTGATGATCTTGACCTGCAGATGATTGAAAAACAGCAAATGCATGCAGAGGCTTTCACTGAAGTCTCCTGATCTGCCTAAAATCGGACCCCCCAAAAGGAGCTCAAATGTCATAGGTCCCCTTCACGGGAGAAGTGTCATCAGGCAGAGAAGACTGACTCCTGTCACAGGACAGGAGAGTAGAAGTTGACATCACACCCAAACTTTGTTACAAACTATTTCCCCCACCCCCATTCATCTTTCCTAAATATCATTTACTCTCCTCTAAGAGGCCTATATCTCCCGTTCCCTTTCCCTAGGAAGAAGGTATTTAAATCTGCATTCTAAGCCACCTTGGGAGTTACTCATTTTTCCCTGGGATCTCCCACATATACACGAGGTACACATGTTAATGAACTTTTGTTTTTCTCTTGGTGGTTTGTCTTTCATTACAAGGGCCTCCACTAAGAACTTAGAAAGATAGAGGAAAACTATTTTTCCTCCTCCATAATTCTATCTCGGGAAATCAAGGCCCCAGCTGAACAATGAGGTTGGCTCAAGTACCAAGCAATCCCGGCTGACGGGAGGGACGCTTCTAGGGAGAAATCAATGATATTGGCATCAAAGTGGGATGGAGGGCACACGCATGGTTGCTGGTGGGGGTTTAAAGTGGTTCAACATTTTTGGAGGATGATTTGGCAAATTCAATAGAAATGTTCAAGGTACATCCAAGAGTCTTCTACTAGGAATCGCATCTGCTGAGATAAAGCACAAGCGCATAAGCCCTGGTCAGAACCCAGGATGCTACTGCGGGCTCCCCTTCCACGATAGGAAAACCTGGGAACAACCTGCATTTTTAGGACAAGGTGGCATGTATACTAATAAAAGGGTATGCTAATTAGACTGAACATCTTCCGGATGACCTTCCAGATGTCCTTCTGGACGTCCTTCCCGACAAAGCCATGTTGGCAGGGCCAAGGCAGAGGAGGGTAGAGGCGATCAGGCAGGCAGGGGAGAGCAGTTAGGGGGATCAGGCCAGTAGGGGAGAGCAGTTAGGGGGATCATGCTGGCAGGCAGGTGAGCGGTTAGGAGCCAGGGGTCCTGAGGGGTCCCAGATTGGAGAGAGTGCAGGCTGAGTTGAGGGGACCCCCCCTTCCCGTGCACGAATTTCGTGCACCAGGCCTCTAGTATATAAATTTCTTACACCACTCTGTAGAGGAGGAATTATTATTATCCCTGTATTATACATGAAGAAACTGAGACACAAAGAGTATGGCTAACATTCCCGAGAAAGGACAGAGCTGGGATTTGAACCCTAAGGCAGGCGAACTGCCAGTTGGATCATTTGCTCACCAGGAAATCACAAGCTGATATATTTTAGGGCCTTATGCTTCCGTCAGTTGAGTTGGTGCGACCAAGCCTGGTAATTGGTTGATCTGGGCATCTTGGTCTGAACCAAACTGGTGGGCACATCCTCTTTGGATGCTCGGCTCAATGGTGGCTGAAGGAATACTGAACTGACCCGTGAGTGTGACTCATAGGTTAACATTCACATAAATCTGAGAACCAGCCAATGCTGATGTGAATAAGAGACGTCCTCAGGAAGCTCATAATCTGGCAGTGGGGAGGGGGAGGGAAACAGACTTTGAGTGGGGGTTCTGCCTGTAGCCTCTATGGCCAGAGGAGGCGCCTCAAACCTATTCTTGGTAACATTAGCAAAAATTCTGTATTAGGAGTCATCTTACTCAAAGAGCAGGTTGGATACCTGTCTTCCTGCCAGTTGTGCATTCATTAATCGCTTCTTTTTATAAAGCAGTCAGCGGAACATTCAGAACTCCAAGGAATGGAAAACAGTCAATACAGCTTTTCTTTCCCCCTCAACAAACCCCTTTATTTTCTACTGGAGGTATCATTAAGAAGCCACCCCACTGGTTTCCCACATCTCCGTTAATGAGGCTCTCTTCTTAAATGACTTAAAGGGTCTAACTGCAATGAAAGCACCTCCGTCTCCCCTCTCCTGCTTTGGTTAGGAAAGTGGGTGAGAACCAGATTCATCCAAGTCAAGCTCCTTGACCACAACCTGGTCACTGCTTCATGCTCCTTCCCTAGAAGGGGTGACCCACCCTCTACTTTGTACCCAGGATGATTGACAGTGATGACATCCAATTACAATTTTTTATTTCTGTTTGGACACTGAGGGGGCTGGCCTCCTGTATACTGTGATAGAAATAACTAGCTGGCAAGCATGCAAAGTTTTTCATTTATGCAAAATGAATTTTAAAGGCTCATGATTTTGTTTCTTCCCTTGTTGCAACTCATGGGAATTATCCCAGGGCCCAAGCCTGATGGTGTTATGATCCGCAAGTGACGATTTATCCAGCTCTGTATCTTCAAGGGAAGAAAAGAGTGACACACAAAAATGCCCAGGAGCTTTCCACCTGCTGAAACAGCACTGTCCAAGGGTCCCCTGACACAACTTCCAACAGGAGGGCACAGCTAAGCCGAGACTTTGAGGATGAGTAGGGCTTAGCTAGGAAGAGAGAAGGAACAAGAATGCCCCAGGTAAAGATGATATATCTGCAAAAAACTTGTGGGAGGAGTTCACCCAGTGTTCCCCAAAGATCAGTGACTGCAAACAAACTTTGTTGCTAACTAGTCTACAGGTCAGCTGGGCTGGCCTACTGAGCTAGGGCAAGATGGCCTGGTCTCAGCTGGGTTCACTAATCAACCTGTGGGCAGGTTGTGGTTGTCTGGAGACTTGTTAGTCTAGAGTGGCCTCACTCACTTATATAGAAGTTACCTACCTGGTTGCTGGATGGGGTGACTGCAGGGTGGTGGCTGGGCCATGGTCTTTCATCATCCAGTAGAGCAACCCGCGCCTGTTACAAGAAGGAGAGTGGACAGGTGTAAAACCTCTTGCTTTAACCTTGGAGTGGCACACACTAACTTCCGCTGCATTCAGGCAGCCAGACCAAGTCCCACACCAGGATTGGGAAGCAGCCCTGACTCTGGATGAGAGGAACTGCAGTCACGTTGCAAGGGGTGTGGCTATCTGCAGGGGTGAAGTGTTGTGGATGTTTCTGCAATTGATATGCCGCAGACCTTAGGAAGAAAAAGGTTTCCAAGAGAGACATAAAAGCTGGGCAGCCTGTCTCCAAGCATGTGTAACTGACCTCGTGGAGTTTTGACAGATCTATTACATTTCTGTAATTTACAAGAGATGTCTTTGACCTCTGGGAAGGCAGAGTAGGAGGGTAGAGCACATGCTCCCTCCCCGTCCTCCCTTACCTTCCCCGTGCTGTGATGATGCCCAGCACCTGCCCCGGCTACCTTTAATCCTTGATTAGCTCTACCTGCTTTTGACGGACTCAATGGGATAAAGTCCATCAGAGGGAAGGAAGGTGCCAGGGTGCATGTGAAGCAGTAGAGGAACAAAACCAGACTCTTTCTCTGCTTCCCGACTCTGCCAGACGCTCATGCCCTCTCCAGATGGACGAATCAGAGAACTCAGCTCGGGCCTGCCATTGCCACACAGGTATTTAATATAGGAAAATTTTAATCACGTTTGTTTTCCCATGTTTCGTCCTAACGATGAATCATTTTTAATGGGAGACCAGGGGGTGGAAGAAAAGATGTTAGCAAATCTTGGCTGACGGTTTTATCACCAGTCTCAGATCTCTGGTCCCAGGGCTAAATTCACCACCAACTGCAAATCATCCTGATTTAGATGCACGGGAAATGGAAAGAGGGACCAATCTGAAGTTCTCCTGCAGGGGTTATGGCTCTCTGGCTCCCACTTGTCCACCATCCCCAAATGGGAATTTGGAGACTTCTGCTATATTCCAGCAGTTCCCACATTTTATTTATTTTTCTCAATCTTTATTGTTGAAAGTATTACATATGTCCCCTCCCTCCCCCCCAATGGCCTCTTCTAGCCTGCCCCCCACCCCAGGCCTTCACCACCCTATTGTCTGTGGGTTATGCATATATGCCTACAAGTTCTTTGGTTCATCTCTTCCCACCCACCCTCTCCTGCCTTCCCTCTAAGGTTCAACAGTCTGTTCCATGCTTCTGTGTCTCTGGATCTGTTTTGTTCATCAGATTCCACATATGAATGAGATCACATGATACTTATCTTTTTCTGACTGGCTTATTAGCATAATACCCCCCAGGTCCATCTATCCTGTTGCAAATGGTAAGAGTCAGGGGTCCTCAAACTACGGCCCGCGGGCCACATGCGGCCCGCTGAGGACATTTATCTGGCCCGCTGGGTGCCGCTGCCTGTCCTGCTTAGCAGCTGACTCGTCCAGGGCCCGCAGTGCGCACAGGAATTTGTTCATAGTTTTTTTTTTTTTCAACTATAGTCCGGTCCTCCAACGGTCTGAGGGACAGTGAACTGGCCCCCTGTTTAAAAAGTTTGAGGACCCCTGGAAGAGGTTTTTTTTTTTTTTTTTTTTTTTTTTCACAGCTGCATAGCATTCCATGGTGTAAATGTACCACAGCTTTATCCACTCATCTGCTGATGGGCACTTGGGCTGTTTCTAAATCTTAACTATTGTAAAATGTACTGCTATGAACATAGGAGTGCATATATTTTTTCCTGATTGGTGTTTCTGATTTCTTAAGATATTTTCCTAGAAGTGGGATCACTGGGTCAAATGGGAGTTCCATTTTTAATTTTTTGAGGCAACTCCATACTGTTTTCCACAGTGGCTGCACCAGTCTGCATTCCCACCAGCAGTGCACGAGGGTTCCTTTTTCTCCAAATCCTCGCCAGCACTTGTCATTTGTTGATGGTAGCCATTCTGACAGGTGTGAGGTGATACCTACCTCATTGTCGTTTTGATTTGCATCTCTCAGATGATTAGTGACTTTGAGTATGTTTTCATATGTCTCTTACTTTGGAGAAGTGTCTATTTAGGTCCCTTTTTTAATTGGATTGTTTGTCTTCCTTTTGTTAAGTTGTATGAGTTTCCTATGTATTTTGAAGTTAACTCTTTATTGGAGGTATCATTGGCAAATATGTTCTCCCCTACAGTGGGCTCTCTTATCATTTTGTTGGTGGCTTTTTGCTGTGCACGAGCTTTTTGTTTTGAGGTAGTCCCATTTGTTTATCAGTTTTCACATTTTAATTTTTTCCATAACTCTGTAGGGTACGGGTTCGTGCTTCACCTTGGCATACATGGAAACTGACCCTGTGGAGCCCCCAGTGCCGTGTCGGGTCTCACCTCGCACTAGGGCTTTACACCCAGGTCTGTCACACGGCGAGCCTCTGCTCTTCCCCACGTGCCATGTGGCTGCTCTTACAAATCACAAAACATTTCAAGTTTCTTGATAGTTACCGTTTCAGAGATTTGAGAGATCTGGAATTAATTTTGGTTACAGAAGACTATTTTTCTAGAGTATACTTACACAGCGGGAGAGTCTCCCTTCAGCATGGATACACCATTCCAGGTCCCAAGTGTGGGTCCCGGTAGAGCCGTGCCTGACAGCATGTCCAGGGTTCCTCTGACACCACATGCACACACGGTCCCCTACCTGCCATGTATGAGGCTGGTGCTGTGAGCCTTGCTCTGGCCGAGCCCTCTCCCCATCACCTGAGGCGTGCTGATCTCTGTGGTGGACAGACCACTGTTGTAGGACTCTGAAGGAGACCTGGCTTTCTCAGAGGGAATCAGGGTGGCGAATACTAACACTTTCTATTTTATTTTTCAATTACACTTACCTCCTTAATTACACAAAAAATACTTGACTACATCTGAAGTATTTTAAAGCAATTCCAAGATAGGATATCATTTCACTGAAAAATACTTGAGTGACTACCTCCAACAGATGAAGACTTTAAAAAACACACATATTCACACTTGGATAGCTTATTGTAGCCTTAGTTTATTCAGTTATAAAATGGCATGAAAACCCCAGAAAAGTTATAAGTCAAGAGTCAGGAAATATTACCATGAAAATCAAGAAACAGGAGAGTTTTACACAGAAGGCTGGTGAGTCAACAGCATCAAATGTTACTGAGGGGTCAAGTAGGAGGAAGGCTGAAAAGCGACGATTGAACTTGGCATTGGGAGGTCCCCAGAGCTATCCAGAGCTGTTTCAGTAGAACTGGATACTGAAAGCATTGAGGAAGTAGAAATAGTGCATCGACTATGTTTTCTGGAAGTTTGAACAGTAGAAGCTTGGGGGAATGCTTCTACTGTTGGGGAATCCAGGATGGAAGGAAAGTGCTCTTACGAAGGGGAAGCTTCAATAGCTTGCTGTGATCTAAGGGACAATCTACTTAGAGGGTGAGCTTGAGCCCAGTGGGTGTGGCTCAGTAGTTGAAAATCAACCTATGAACCAAGAGGTCACAGTTCAATTCCGGGTCAGCCCACATGCTCGGGTTGCTGGCTTGATCCCCAATGTGGGGCATGCAGGAGGCAGCCAATCAGTGATTCTGTCTCATCATTGATGTTTCTCTCTCTCTCTCCCTCTCTCTGAAATCAATAAAAATATATTTAAAAATGTATTAAAGAGGGTATGCTTAAATATATAAGAGAGAAGGGACAATTGTTGGAATGAGGGCTTGCTGAAGTAGGGAGTTGGAATCAATAGAATGAGGGGAGGAGTTGGCTTAAGAAAAAAGGAGGCGTTCTTCAATTGCCTGAGACATATTCATCGACTCTCCTTCTGTGCCAGACTCTGTACAGGGTCCTGGGCAGTACAATTGGGAGCACAGCCTGTCTTCCTCCTCAAGGTTTTCACAGCACTGGTTGCTAAGAGCCCACTATGCAAGCAGTTATGGGGGCTGTGATATATGGTCTCTGAACTGTTTATATGGAGAGGGTCAGAGAAGAATTCCCAAAAGAACAACTGTAGGCTGAGGCTTGAAAGCTAAGTACAAATGAGCTGGGTGAAGGGTATGAGGAAAGGGTGGGAAGAGTGTGTGTGAAGGCCTGCCAGCTCAAGCCAACATGGTCTTCCCTTTACCCTCAGGAGGAACAGACAGGTAAGAATGGGTGAAGATGCAGGTGAGTTTGGAAGCAGAAGTCAGAGATGTCAGGGTGCATACGGAATGGCCTATTTTCTTGGAGGTGACAGAGACTTACTGAGTAAGGGCTATGATAATGGTAGTGAGATGAACCAATTTACTATGTGTTTGCAGGGCAGGCATTGGCTTCCATCCTATAGAAAGTGGGTCTACTTTTCACCCCCACTGCCATCAACGAGTCCGAGTGATCCTCACATTTCCTCAGGACCAAAGAAATAGCCTCCTCCTTGGTCTCTGCCCATCCATTCTTGCTTCCTCCATTCCCTTTGCTGTGCACCAGCCTTTTAAATTGGTCACATATCCGCCCAGCTTAACACCCTCTGATGGCTGCCCACTGCACTTAGAAAAAAAAATCCAGACCCTTAGCCACATCCTCCAAAGATCTGTGGGATTTCTCTGCACAGCTTTCCAAGCTCATCTTGAGCCTCCTCCTCTCTCTGCTCCAGCCCCTCTGCCTTCTCTCAGCCCTTCCTTAGACCTTCCATGCTTCCTCTTGCTCCCCAGCCTTTGTACACACAACCTCCCGAGGCTGGATCACTCTTGTGTCTGCAGCATCTCCCCAATCCTGTCCCCACCCCACCCAAGTTAACCTCATGTGACTTGATAATTGAGACCTTAGCTCAATTACCACCACCTCCATGGAGCTCTCCGTGACCTCACAGAATAAGTCACCTTTCCCTCTTTACGCACGCAGAGCATGGTAAACCTCTTCATTGTGGGCACTTCATTCGGGAGCAGGTTTACATTTAATTGCCTCCTTATTCAGCTGGCATCCCTCTAAACATTACTGTAAGTGCCAGGAGAATAGAAATGGTGTCTGTTCCATGCCCCCCCCCCACCCCTTTCGCCATTATGACCCCAGGATCCAGCACATGTCTGACACATGGTAGGCATGCAATATGAATGAATGAATGAGTATTAGTACTCCTTGAAAAACCATTGCACCCTTAGCCAATCTTTATAGAGGCATTGATCTAATCCAGATTCAGCTGAGCATGTACAACCTCTTCCTGCCAAACATGAGATTTTTCCTCTTTTGTACAAACATATCAACTCCCTGCACGCCCATGCATGTAGCCCGGTGTGCGTGACCCACACCTCAGTAAACACATCATTTAGACAAGAGACGGAGGACACGCTCCCATCAAACCTGTGCCCTGGATGCTTAGCACGCATGTTTACTGATGATGCAGATTAACTTTAATCATATTGCACAGTTTCCATTTCCAATTGAAATTGAACGTCTGAGCCATGTATGGGCTTTTATTACCTTCCACTTAACGCTGCTGATGAAAGCGATCGGAGGGGAGCCATCTTCTTGGGCCTCAGGTGGGCGGCTGGGGCATAAATCAAATTAAAACTGCAATGTAGCGGAGGTGGTAATACACCATAGGAGATGAGAAGGGTTAGAAGCAATTTAGTGAGTGTGGGGCTCATCGGCAGGGCAGGTGGTGCGTGACGTGAGGGGGCTCCAACATGGGGAGAGGGGCTTCTGCCTCTGGTTATCCGCTTGGAATGTGCCAGCAGCAGGCAATTTTATAAGCAAAGGAAAATGCTATCAACCATGCTGTCAAAAACAGCTACAATGGCAAAAATTTCTCCTGAGGAAGGTTATCACTTTTTTAAAAAATAAAAATGTTTTTATTGATTTTTAGAGAGAGGAAGGAAAAGGAATAGAGAGATAGAAATATCGATGAGAGAGAAACATCAATAAACTGTCTCCTACAAGCACCCTATTAGGGATGGAGCCTGCAACCTGGGCATATACCCTGACCTGGCATCGAACCAGTGACCTCTTGGTTCATGGGTTGATGCTCAACCACTGAGCCACACTGGCTGGGCTGGTTATGACTTTTGAGTGTTTGCACATGTGGATTCCTAAGTGCAGCAGACGCTGCTGAAAGGGAGGAGCCGCCCAGGAGCCCTCCCAGAGTCACCTCATTAGAAGAAAAGAGACTCCTGTCACTTGGGAAATTACCAGGGTTTCAGGAGGCCAACTTTTAGGACAAAGATGCCCCTACTGTTCTTATCACCTAGTTCAGTGGTCGGCAAACTCATTAGTCAACAGAGCCAAATATCAACAGTACAACGATTGAAATTTCTTTTCAGAGCCAAATTTTTTAAACTTAAACTTCTTCTAATGCCACTTCTTCAAAATAGACTCGCCCAGGCTGTGGTATTTTGTGGAAGAGCCACACTCAAAGGGCCAAAGAGCCACATGTGCCTCGCAAGCCGCAGTTTGCCGACCACTGACCTAGGAAATGATGAGGGTTTCAGGAGCCCTGAGCCAGGAACTGGGGGCAGAGACCAATATGTAGTTTCTGTCATCTCAAAGGGACTCAGAAAAAGTGGGGAGGACATGTGCCCGACTCAGAGGTCCATCTTTATCCCTTTACTCATAGTGGACACTGATGGAAGGAAAGTTATAACATTGTCAACAGGAAGGACTAGCACTCAAACGGAATTGGAATGCACCCTTCCCATGGGCAGAAAAATGTGAACTGTATCCCGGCTCCGTCTTTTATCTGCCCCACCAGGAATCTGCATAAAGCGGACTCGTCTATGTTGACAGAGTGGTCTCTATTAGCTTTTCTCAGTTCATTTTTTAGTGTCTCATCTCTGATTCTACATTTTTACTTCTCTTGATAGGGACTGAGTTTTCTTCTTGGTATGTATATAAACTCTAAGTAATTTAAGTTTCTTCATCTATGACTACTGGCCTTTAGGAAAACACAGATACATACATTTACAATTGTACAAAGATCCAAGAAGTTCAGAATATTTGATGATACCGAAGGCTGGCTTATTAACAGCATACCTTGAAATGTCAAAACTTATATCCAAAGAAGTCAATGCCTAAAATTTTTTATTTGTTATTGCTTCACATTTTCATTATAGAGTGTGGGTTGTTACAGTGACGAGCAGCTGGGGTATTCAGAGGCTCTTGGAAAAAACGTATTCTCTCTGTGAATTGATCCACTGCTAAGTCAGGATGGGGCTAGTGAGTAGTCTCGTCCTATGGTCTAGTCAGTCAAGCATCGCAAGGTGGGGATCCCATGGCACCTGGACCCTCTGGGAAAAGAGACAAAGAAACTGGTTCAAGGAGGACTTATATCAGGAAGGCCTTCAGAGTCCTATTAGTCATGCAGAATCCCTTGCACCCTACCTGAGGTTAAATTGATGAGGATCTTTTCATTTACTTGAGGTTGAAGCCAAGCAAAATGGGCAAAAAACTGATTTCCTTTGGTCAACCTCTCCTTATCAGTCTCTTACCACCAGTAGGACTTATCCACGTGATTCTACCCTAATTTTTCTCCCCTCCTTTCTCTTACTAAAGATCACATTCTTTTAGTTTACTTTCCTTGGTAGAGAGCTAACTAACAAATGTGATACATTTTCTGTTATTGGAAGCTCAGATGATGCCTCCCCTCTTGCTCTCTAATCCAAAGTGTCAGCCAGAGATCTTGGATTTTAAGATGTTACAACAGACGGACTAATTTAAGCAGAAAATGGATTTATTAGAAGGATATGGATCATAGAATCAATGAGAAGGCTGGGGAACCCAGCTCAGAGGAGGAAAGGAATGCTTTGGTATGGGGTGTGGGTGAAGTGGGCGACATTCCTAAAACGGTGTCATTCTGGAGGAAGTGATGTCAACCAGTTTTCCCTCCTTATGACACTCCACCCAGGATTCAAAGTCATAGCAGGAAAGGAATGATCACACTTGAGTCATATACCCCAGGGTGGGAGGTACAGTGCTTTGACTTCTGGTATCATTATGACCACGCATATTGAATGGGAGGAAATTCTCCCAAAGGAAATGAAGGAGTTAAAGGGAATGGATGCTGGGCTACCCAAGCCAACAGATATCCTTTACTCCAAAACAGAGACCATGGCAGTAGGGTTCGAAAAAAAAAAAAGGCGGGGTAGGGGGAGGAAGAAGGACCCTGTGGACAGAAGGCTGCCCCCATTCAGATCACATCTTATCAGAACCAGATCGTATTTTGTCAGACAGCTTCACATGTTGTGAGAATTGAGTGGTGTTCTTTGCTTCTGAGACAGTTTCTGTTCACTGAAGTCAGATCAGCATGTAATCAGAGCAGGTAGGTGTCTACAGGCTGTGATCTGATGAGTTCTCGGAAGCCTCCCCTCCCAACACTATCCGTTAGCCTCTGGCCACTTGTTGGTACCTGGACTCACACGTGCAGGAGCCATCTCTTTGGATTTAGTACAGTCATGCGCCGAAAAACAATGTTTTGGCCAATGACAGGCGGTGTGTGTGACAGTGGGCCGATTATATTGGTGATTATAATGGAGTTGAAAATGTCTATCACCTAGTGACATGGTAGCCATGGTAAGGTTGTAGCACAACACACTCCTCACATGTCTGTGGTGATGCTAGTGCAAACAAGCCCATTGTGCTACTGAGTGTATGAAAATTCAGCACCTACAATTGTGCACAGGACGTAGTACCTGATGCTGATAATAAATGACTGTGTTAGTGGATGGAAGACCAGATGTAGAAGCATAGTCCCCGCTGAGCAGCGTGAGGATTATGGCTGAAGCAAAAACCTGTCTGTGATGTTTTAAGAAAAGGCTGGACCCGACTACCGTGCTGAATATACTCTGTCTCTGGGTGGCTTAAGCCATCTGAGAATTGTTATTCACTATATAACGTGGAAGCGAGCAGGCAAATTGGCCAGTGCTGATGTGGAGGTGGCTGAAGAGTTTTTTAAAATTCTAGATAAGCTGATTGGGGAGGAAAATTACTTGCCTGAGCAAATATTTAATATGAACGAAAACCTCCCTGTACACATACATATTTAAATTGATTAAACATTTTAAAGGAATTACAGACATCAGGTCACTTCACTTCTAAATACTTAAGCCTTTATATTAAAAAAATAAGGACATGGGTTGTTGTTGCTTTTTACAATTAAATAGCAATAACATTATTACTCTTTTAAAAAATATATTTTTATTGATTTCAGAGAGGAAGGACAGGGGGAGAGAGAGAGAGAGAGAAACATCAATGATGAGAGAGAATCATCTATCGACTGCATCACGCCCCCCATTGGGAATCGGGCCCACAACCCAGCATGTGCCCTTGACTGGAATCGAACCTGGGACCCTTCAGTCTGAAGGCTGATGCTCTATACACTGAGCCAAACCAGCTAGGGCAACATTATTACTCTTAAAATGAACAATAACTCCATACTACCACCTAATATCCTGTCTCTGGTAAATTGCCTCAGTGGTACCAAAAATTTATTTTTTTATTTTTCAATTACAGTTGACATTCAATATTATTTTATGAGTCTCAGGTGTGCAGCATAGTGGTTAAGACATTTATATAATTTATGAAGTGATCCCCCCACTGATTCTAGCACCCACCTGGCACCATACATAGTTATTGCAACATTGTTGACTGTATTCCCTGTGCTGTCCTTAACATCCCCGTGGCTATGTTGTAACTAGCAATCTGTACTTAATCCGTCACCTTGTGCACCCAGCCCCTCCATCCCCTCCCCTATGGCAGCCAGGTTGTCATGAATAGAGAGGAATGTTCATGATGCATTATCTGATTACAAGCAAATCTATAATGAAAAAAGAAACAAATGAAGCAAACCACCACCGATGTATATCTGAAAAGAACACCTCTTCAAGGAGAGCCCCAGGCAGGTCCTGCAGGTGGTGTTCCAGAAGGAGGCGCTGTTGTCCTGGGAGAGGACAACTCCATGAATGCCCCAAAGACCTTCAGTTGGGACAAGCTGTGGGGGTGGAAACAGTGGTATTGCTGATCTGGCCCCGTGTAGGCCTAGGCTAATGTGTGTGCTTGTGTCTTAGTTTTTACAAAAGAAGTTTAAACAGTAAAAAGAAAAAATATTTAATAGATAAAAGCTTATAGAATTCATATCTAAAGAAAGAAAGTATTTTGTTCAGCTGTACAATGTATTTTAAGCTAAGTATTATTGCAAGAGTCCAGTTTTAAAAAAGGAAGAGCTTATAAAGTAAAAAAGTTATAGTAAGCTAAGGTTAACTCATCAGTGAAAACAGAATTTTGTGGTAGATTTGGTATAGCCTAAGCATACAGTGTTTATAAAGGAGTGGACGGTAATGTCCGAGGCCTTCACATTCACTCACCACTCACTCACTGACTCGCCCAGCGCAACTTCTCCTCTGCAAGCTCCGTTCATTGGAAGCGCCCTGTACAACAGCACCATTTTTATTTTTTACCTGTATTTTTACTGTGCCGTTTCTATATTTAGCTATGTTAGATACCATCGTGTTACAATTGCTCACAGTATCCAGTGCAATAACATGCTGTACAGGCTTGTGGCCTAGGAGCATCTAGCCTAGGTGTGGAGTAGGCTAGACCATCTAGGTTTGTGCAAATGCACTCTATAGATGTTCGCACAACAACAAAATCACCTAGCGCAGTGGTCGGCAAACTCATTAGTCAACAGAGCTGTAGTTTGCCGACAACTGACCTAGCGCTGCATTTCTCAGAACCACAGCCCGTGTTAAGCTATGCGTGACCGTATTGCTATCTCTAGTCCCCGATTCAAATGGCAAATGGCCTCTAGAAAGAGCAGCATCCCAGTGATCCCACTTCTAGGAATATATCCCAAGAAACTAGAAACACGAATCAGAAAGGATATATGCACCCCTATGTTCATAGCAGCACAATTCATCATAGCTAAGATTTGGAAACAGCCTAAGTGCCCATCAGCAGATGAGTGGATTAAAAAACTGTGGTACATCTATACAATGGAATACTATGCTGCAGTAAAAAAGGAGTTCTTACCATTTGCAACAACATGGAGATGGAGAGCATTATGCTAAGTGAAATAAGCCAGGCAGAGAAAGATAAATATCACATGATCTCACTCATTTGTGGAATATAATGAACAACATAAACTGATGATCAAAAATAGATCCAGAGACAGAGAAACATCAATCAGAACGTCAAACCTCAGGGAAGGTAGGGTACAGTGGGGGTAAGCGGTAGAGATCAACCAAAGGACTTATATGCATGCATATAAGCCTAATCAATGGACACAGACACCAGGGGGGTGGGGGCATGAATGGGAGGTGGGGGGTAATGGGGGAATAAGGACACATATGTAATACCTTAATCAATAAAGAAATTAAAAAATAAAATAAAAATGGGAGCAAAAATAAATAAATATAAAAAAAAGAGCAAAATTTTGAGTCCTTAACATCTGAGATTGAACAAGTATTTTGCTGGTTAACTGGTACATTAAATCAATTCAAGACCACAAACACTGAGCACCTATTGTATGCCAGACACTATGCAGTATGCCTGCATATAATCCTATATAATAAAAGGGTAATATGCAATTTGGCCCTAACGGCGGACAGGAACAACCGGTCACTATGATGTGCACTGACCACCAGAGGGCAGACACTCAACGCAGGAGCTGCCCTCTGGTGGTTAGTGCACTCCCACAGGGGGAGCTCCACTCAGCCACAAGCTGGGCTGATGGCTGCAAGTGCAGTGGCGGTGGCAGGAGCCTCTCCCTCCTCGGCAGTGCTAAGGATGTCCAACTGTGGCTTAGGTTGATGGGAAGCAGGCCTAAGCTGTCAGTCAGACATCCCCCAAGGGCTTCTGGGCTGCCAGAGGGAGGTGTGACTGCCAGCTTAGGCCCGAGCCCCCGGGGAGTGTCCCTAAGCCAGCAGATGGACATCCCCCGAGGGGTCCTAGACTGCAAAAGAGTGCAGGACGGGCTGAGGGACCCCCCTCCCCCGAGTGCACAAATTTTCATGCACCAGGCCTCTAGTCCTATATAATAAAAGCCCAATATGCAAATTATCTCCTCAACTGGGAGTTCCACTGGGAGTTCGACCAGGGGGTGGGGCTGGCTGGCCAACCGCCTGTGGCCCTTCCCCCCTGGCCGGCCCCACCCCTGCTGACAGTGGCAGCAGGCAGCTGGCAGCCGGCAGCCACTAGGGACCCTACCTGTGCAAGAATTTTGTGCACTGGGCCTCTAGTGGTAAATAAGATAGAAGCAATTTCTTAACTCAGGGACCTTACAGACCAGCAGGGAGATAGATGTCTTAAAATGCAATGATAATAAAGTGACAAGAGCTTTGAGAACAGTAGGCCCTTGAGGGAAGTAGGGCTGTAGGTAAAGTGGGTGGGGGAGGAAAAGGTGAACTATACGCTCTCCAGGGTCCTGTAACAGCTCCCCCAGCTCTTTTCCACTTCCCTGTTCTATGGAAGCCCAGTGTATGGATCCCAGCAGAGGGTGTCGGGCCTGAGACTGCAGTTAGCACTCGGGCAGATCCATGGGTTTGAAAACCAGAAAGAAAACCCTAGGTCATTCCGGAGGCTGTCAACCAGCACTGTGTGAGGCGTCCCAGGCTGCTTTATCCAGCTGTTTGCTCTACATCTTGCAATAAAACATTGCACCAGTATTCTTTTTCTTTCTGCCAGATCATCAGTTCTCATTACGACTATCAGACAACTGAATTTGGGGGCAAGTAGCTGCAAAGAGTGAATCTTCTCTTGCCGTTTTTTGATTTTTGTTTTTTGTGGTTTTTTTTTTTCATTTTAAGGGATCTATTTCCCCCTTTTTATATTCCTCCCAGTATGAAACTAATGTGGTTACAATAACAAAGTTAACTCATCACTTACTATCTTTTAATTTAACTTTTAATTGTCCATTAATTGTCCAGTGCTGGGCTGTTTATTTCAATTTTTAATGTCAGGGAGTTAAATTGCTTTCCAAATGAAGGTTAACAAGAGAGGGCTATTCCTGACTCTGGAAACAAGTGAAATCATGTGGCATCATAAGCTCCTTCCTCTCTCCCTCTCTTCCTCCCTCCTTTTCTCACTCTCTTTTCCCCTCTCTCCATCCCGCCCTTTCTCAACTCTCACAACTACTTATTGGGCCTTCTCTGATTCTGGCACTGCCTTAGGTGCTATGGAGACAGGGGTGCAGAGAGCAGCTCTTTGCACATTGGGACCTCCCCCTTTAGAAGTTTCCCAGGGATATTAAATGTGGAAAAAGTTCCTGTGTTCAGCTCCCACCTTGGGAAGCGAGGTCTTTGCTCTTTCATTCTGAGCGAAGTCACAACTGCTTTACATTCTTAAGTATAACATTGCCAGAGACATCCAATCAATTTTAGTTTTGCTCAGAGCTGACTCTGCCATCATAGAAGCATCACAGCGTAGAGGTCAATAGTATGGTCTCTGGAGGCAGACTTCCTGGGTCCAAATGCTGCCTTTTCCACGTCTAGCTCTTAGGCCTTGGACAAGTTACATAACCTCTCTGTGCCTCGGTTTCTTCACCCATAACATAGGGAGGAGTTTCCATCTCAGAATTGTTTCCAGCATTATATAAGTCAGTATTTAGAGTGATTAGAAAAGTATCTGGTACAGAGTAAATGTTTGTTCAATAGATAAGACTTCCTTTGCCTATCCCTACACAGCTCCTGAATTAATAGCCATGCCCAGACTTAGCTGACTTTCTCCTGCATTTTCTTGTGCATGGCCCTGGGTTCTAATATGAAGGAGCTGGGGCATCTGAGCTAGCCTCAGCCTTTCTCTCCCGCCTCCTCACGAGCAGGCTCCAGGCACAGCCAGCCTTTACTCTGTATCAGCGGTGCCCAAAGACATTTGTTTTATAACATCCTTGGAAATGTTGCTGGGCAGTCAGGTTGCCTGGGTGACATGGACCATTTCCCTTGTGGTCCAGATTTTAGCTTCTGGGAATTAAATGTGTCTGCTCTGAACCGTGCCCCTAAGGAACAAATTGTACAGGGCGGGGTAAAAGTTTACCATGAGAGTACACAAAACACAGTTTAGTCTTGTATTATTGTTTATTGACTATTGCATTATTTTCTACACAAATGACTGGAAACTTACTTTACCCCACCCTGTGTAGAGTGTGCATATTCAGGAATGTTAGCCTGGGGTCAAGCCTGCCTGGAACCCCAGAGGTCGCTCTTTTTTTTTTTTTTTTTTAGAACCTCAGGGAAGACCCACAAGAATGAAGGACCTAATAAAGCTAGCATTCTGATCCTGTCCCCCCAGAGCACTTTCAGGCCCATCACAGGCTTCTGAAAATCAATTGAGTCCTGAGAGGAAACAAGAGGAACAGTCCATGGAGCTGCTGGCCCAATTCCCACTGTGATTAAACTTCATATTTTACCCTGGGCTGGGCTGGTTTCCAGAGACCAGTTGATGAAAGCGGCTATATTGAGCCAACTCTGTTTTCCTAAATAGCTGTGCGAGCAGAGCCCTTTACTGGGTTGGCAGGGACTCAGGCGGGAAGAGGCCCTCCTCAGTGTAAAACACACCAGCGCGGCGTCTGGCACCCAGGCTACTCCAGATGTGCAGGAGACATTGTCTTTAGTTAGAATGATCTTGTAGAATGGCCATGGTCTGGGGGTGACGGACATCCTGAGTTTGATCCTGGCTCTGCCTTTGAGAAAGTCACTAATCTCTTTAAGCCTTAGAATCTTCATCTGTACAATGGGTGTGTTAGTCAGATTAAGTTCATTGCTGTGGTAACAAACAGCTCCCCCTCCCCTAGTCTTGGTGGCTTACAGCAATAGAGGTTTATGTATCACTCATTGTATTTTTGTTGTGGTCGGCTCTCAGCTACGGGTCTGTGGCTCTTGTCCGTGTAGATTCTCTATTCTGAGATCCAGGATGAAGAAGCATTTAACTTACTGTCTTGGTTTTGTGCTGAGGGGATAAGGAGTGATGGTAGTCCTGCAGTGTCTCTTAAGCTTTTGCTCAGAGGCCCCCTATATTCACTTGGGCTCACCTTCTATTTGCTGTGGGGGCTAGGATGCCATCCTTCTCCCACAGACAGGCAGTGCAAATCACATCAGTAAGCAGGGTCATGTGATCCTCTTGCAGGCAGGGCAGCAAATAATTTGGAGCTGTAATTTAGCCTACCACAATGAGATAATAATACTCCCCTCTTTGCAGGATGGTTATGAAACCCAGATGAAATTGTACACATGAAAGTTTATTGCAAACTATTAAGTTCTGTGTTCATGCTAATTATTACTCTTTAATGCCAAGTTCTCCGTGGGTCTCACAGAGGTTGAATGCAGACATATTTTGTGCATTTTTCTATTTGTATGGAAATCTCTTTGCCTTCAAATATATTTCCCATGTGCTTTGAGGGCTCTCATGATGATTTCAATATCAATTTCATGCCATCTATCCCTTTTTATAGAATCCAAAGGGTTTAGTTAGTTTTGCATGCAGATGAATGTTCAGATCAATATTTTGGAAAGTCATGGTAAAGAATTGTGTCATTGCCTGCTACTTTTTGCCACTAAGAGTGACAGATTCTTCGGAATGGAGCTGGGCTTTGTCGGTTGGGATAGGACTCCTCATTGCCAACTACTCATTGATTGACTGTTCTTACCACTGGAGAAGACATTTACAGAATAACATCAGGACTGGCAAAAAAACAACACAAACCAACAAATTCCATTAATAATTGATTAGGAAGCTTGAGAAGGGGATTGAGAAACATGAAGATGCCAGGGGAAAAACTCACATAGCCTTCGTTAATTAAATAGTTTACTCAATAAATTATACTGAGTGTCTACCGGATGTTAGGCAGTTGGTATTCAAATAATTCATTCATTCGTTTATTCACTTACTTGGCAAATAGTTATTGGACATCTATGCACCACACACTGTTTTAAGCACTGGAAATATGTCAGTCAGCAGAACACTCAACATTCCTTGTCATTGCGGGACTTATCTTTTGGGGATGGAGGACTACTCAGGAGACACACAATTAATAAAACAAGTAAGCAAGTAAAATATATGGTGTCCTGGTACAAAATTAAGAAAATAAGAAAGGATGGGAGAGTGTTGAGAAAGGGGCTGTCATTTAAAGTAGAGCATCTGGGAAGGTCTGATTGGGAGAGTGATGTTTGAGCAAAGAGCTGAAGGAGGAGGGGGAGCAAGCCTGGTGGAAGAACAGTCCATGTGGAGGGAAGGACACGGGGTCTTCTGTGAGGTGGGAGCCTGCCTGGGTTGTATGGTAAGTGCCGTGGCCTGGAGAAAGGGGTTAGAGGAAGCTTATTAGGTAGAAACCAATCAATAGCTTCCACAGTCCATTTTTTTTTGAATGAAGAAAACTCTCAGGAAAAACACTGGAGAGAGAAGACTTGTGAGCCAGGAGTCTCTTAGCGCTAGTGTTCTTCATCTCCGTGTCTTGCCTGGCCATAGAGGCTACATTAAGAACCGCAGCCATCATTTACTCCCAAATTAAGCCACGAGCTCTCAAACTGCTGACACTCTGTGCCAGGAGAACCTGCCCTTTTCAAACTTGGCCTCTTCCCAAATTCAACACAACTGTCTCCTCCTCTATGAAGTGTTTCCATCATCGGCAAGTCAGATTGGTCCAGTTTCTCCTCTGTGTCCCTGTGGCAGTTCATTCATTCCTCTGCTACAATACCCAGGAGATTTCTTGTCCTTCGCTGTTTACTGTCTGCCTCTGATCTTTGCTTCCCAGACTGTGAATTTCTGCAAGATGATGACTATATCTCATTCATTTTCATATCAGAGTTCCACGAACAGTAACAGGCACATAACAGATACTCAAAAATAGTAGCTCAAAATGATGATTTCCTTTTCCTCTGCTGGGCAAATTTGTACAAAATCAGCATTTCTTAAAGAACACTAGCCCAGTGATGAAATGCTAAATATTCAGAGTGGATGCACTTTTTTTTTGGTCACCACCAAAATTCTTCTTTTGGGAAATACTTCCCCTCCTCTTCCTAGTTAATTTATTTTCACCTGTCCAATCAGATTACTTTATACACCTCACCACAGAGATTGAAGCAGACATGTGTTCATGATCCAAGATAGGTAAATTGGGGAAAATATTTTCTTTTTCTGTATCATTGATTGTAAGCTTGAGACTTCTATGGAGCCATATTGCTATCAAATGCAAAAGACTAATTATGAAGTGAAACAGAGAAGAGATGTTCAAATAGATGAGGAGAAATGAGGAGAAAGAAGAGAGATTGGAGGAGAGAGGAAAGGGGGAGAGAGTGGGATAGGTATTAATTAGATGGCATAATTTGAAACCTTGGATCCATTTAACCTAAAGTACATACAATCCTAGGATTTAGAGTTACCTGAACCAGTAGATTATATTTTTGCTTAAGCTAAATTCCACTGGGTTTCTGCCATTTGTAGCTGAAAATATTAAGATTAGTGCAGTGTTACACCTGCCTCTTAGAGAGGCACAATTGGAAATCCTGCTGCCATTCAAAAGGCTCTGACAAGTCCTGCAGGAAAGAAATCTGTTTCACTTTGTTTAAGTGAAATGTTTCCCAAACTTATGTGATCACTAATTCCTTTTTGCTAGTAACGAGTATTAATATCTATAGATACTATTTTTGTACTTTGTGAAATATAGTACTGAAGCATTTGCTAGTTAGGTTAAGGGCACCCATTTAATAATGTAAAATGAAATTAAGTGATGAGCAAAAAGATTGGATTTGTGATTCAGCTCAGCTTAATGGGGAAAGACCTAATATACTGAGTGAGGACAGTTCTGTGGAATCCCTCAGGAGCCTTGGCAGCACTTGAGCTTATAATACTACCACTAGTCATGAAAACAACTACTATTGTCAAGCACTTACTCTGTGTCAGGCGCAGTGCAGAAGCTCAGAGAAGTCTGAATGACTTGCCCAAGGTCATGAAGCCTGGAAGTGGAGGGACCAATATTTGAACCCACATCTGGCTGGCATTGAGACCCATGCCCTTTGCCATTAAATGTTCACCCTCAAAAACTTGGAAATAAATCATCTGACTAGAGGCATTGGCTGTCTCTGATGACTCTTGCCTAATCGGCACATCTACATTTCCACCAAGGAACCCAGTCAAAGAACCTCCTCCCGTTTTTAATGAGCACGTTCTCCACTGCACCCTGGCGGAAGCAGCTCATGCCGATAAGTATGGGCGATTGCCATTCTTCTCTCATTTGTCCCAGCGCGCATTTAACGGGCCCAGTGTTTGCAGTTCCATAGAAGTGCTGTGCAAAATAGAAATTCCGAAGAAAACAAATCGAGCTACCATCTGAACACTGCTATTTGGAGGCGAGATTGTGATTAACTGACATAGTTAGATGTCTTGTCTATCGGTAGTTGCTGACTCAGTAACAACACTGCACTGCTTTTGATGTCATAAAAATCTGCTCAACTCTGACTCTGGTGAATGGCCATCAGAGATAAGCTTGATTACTTCCTGGGATGGGAAGGTCACTACCTGATATGTTACCAGTCACAGAGAAGAGTCGGGTGCATCAATGAAATGTCCTCAGGTGAGGATTAAAAGAAAACAGAACAGAATTCTGGTTGTAGAAAGGTCAGGGAGAGAGGCACAGGGCCCGCCTTCCTCGGTGGCCTGGGGAGACGCTGAAACAGCGTGGGGAAGTAATAGTTCTGAGGAGAATGAGCAGGGGGCTGTAGGGGAACAGAACTCAAGTCTTAGTCCTCCTTTGCCACTTTCTGGATCTGTGGTTTGAGGCGAATCACTTTCCTCTCTGTGCCTCCGTTTCTTCCTCAATAAAAGGACAGGATTGGGATATCCAACCAGTGGTTCCCATACCTAGCTGATCACTGGAGTCACGTGGAAAGCTGCTTAAAAACAGTCCTTAGCAATAGGCTGAGACCTTTGGGTGATGCCTGGGAATCTGAAGTTTAACCAGCTCATCCAGGGATGGGAAACACTGGGCTAGATTATTTCTAAGGCCTTTCCCCAAACAAAGCATTGATAAATACCCTATCCTTCTGGGGTTAATGGAAGTCTCCCGCCATACCCTCCCTACTACTATGGTTCTGGTGAAGCTGATAATCACAGGACTTGATCCAAAACTCAAGCCTGTTCAATAGGACCACACTCCTCTGGTCACCGAGAAGGACCTGTGGAAGTCACGTGGCCAAGCCCAGCCAATTACAGCTCTTCCCTGAGACTTTGTACGTGGAACTGGAGAAGAAATAGCCTATTCCATAAGGTCATGGAACTCAGGCCTCTAACAGAGTCAGATAATGCCAATGGCCTTGTTTCCCAGGTCCCAGGAGCTGCCCTAATTGTTGCCTTCTGTTCTATTGAATGACCCCTTCTCCTGTGAACGAGCAACGTCCCTTTTGCTTGAGCCACGGAAGGTGTGTCTCTGTCACTCTCAACTGTGTTAAATTCAGGGTTTGAACCTAGGTCTGTCTCCAAAGTCTGCACTTCGAACTGCTATTCAGCCTTTTCTTCAGTGGGACAAGCACAGCCTGTTATCAGGGCCCCTCTGCCCGTGCAAACAATGCCTGCTCCTCCACCAGCCCCACCATTGTTAAAGCCTGACCCTCCTGTGTGCTTCTCACTGCGCTCTTTCCCTCCTCCTCTGTGCTCTTACGGTTCTTTTCACACAACTCATTTGCTAATGATCATTTATTGCTATGGACCATAATTTCTCATATCTACATTAAACATTTGCATTTTTTTTGTTCTGTCTCCTCAATTAAATTCTAAGCTCCTGAAGGCAGAGGACATAAGTTATATTTTTCATAAGTGATGGGCACAGTGAAGATTAAGCAGCAATTGCAGCTTTGCTAACTCGTAAACGGAGGAGCTGGGATTTGAACCCAGGAAGGCTGGCTCCGGAACCCATGTCATCCCGAGCCACAGCTGTGATGGATTAGGCACTCCAAGGGGAGAACACCCAGAGGAGCCTGCCTGTTGATACGGGGAGATTCGGAGGAAGTCGCTGCCTTCTGCACAAGCAGCCACATCTGCCAGCTGCAGGCGGGTTCCCGCAGGAAACAGAAGCGAGGTTTGTAAATCCGGCCCACACGATATAAGTGGAAGTCATTAACCTTGATTCCCTCGCCTCGATTCCTCAGAACACCGGCAGTGATGTAAGCTGCCCTGTCAAGGTCCAGAGCCCAGGCCCCCAAATGATGTGAGCCTCCTGGGGCTGCTGCCTGGGGAAGGGCACTCGCCCGACCTCTGCCCTAGCTACGGAGGAGCGCCCCCCTGGAGGGGATGCACCGCTTCCTGGGAGTCAGAGACAGAGACTCACGGGAACCAGAGCCCTGGGCCCTGCCCGCAGAGAGTGAAACTTATTGGAGGACACAGCTCACATGGCACATGAAAACCCACTTTGAATATTTATGAGGCTGCCCAGGATCCTGTGTAAACAAACAGTGCATGCTGAGGACTGAGAGAGACAGCCTGTCTTGGAGCAGGAAGGGACCTTGCAAATGATCTCGTGAAGGGGTCACCGAATGAGCTGAATTGGCTTGTAGCTGCGTGTGTTTGAGTTTTGTTTTATTTTGATTTGCTTTGAGCCGACTTTTAAACTTAGAAGAATTCATATAAAATACAGATTTCGGCTTCCCTTATAGCAGGCAGTCTGGCAGGCCTGGGCTTATGTATCTGCATGACAGCCACACCCGGCTAGTGCTGAGGAGAAGGTCTGCTCAAGAAAGGACAGATGCTCTTCAGTTTGCCACAGTCCTCCTCGGTCCCTGTTGCCTTCCCAACTCTGATGCCCAGTGCCATTTGCTGTGTACATATGCTTCTATTTTCCTTAGAGTAGAAAAATCACTCCCTATTGACCTGCTTTTCTCACTTAGATAAACTGCCTTGTGCAATAAGCTTTTGAACATATGACCCCTGGTTTCTTCCAAACTCTACATTTAATGAAATTTAGGCTCAGAGAGAGGAAGAGACTGAAGCCTGGCATCATGGAATGATCTCTGGGCTCAGTTTAAGTCGGGCAGACTGGAGGCCTAGGTCTGAAACCCATCACTGGCATCTGTTGACTATATACTCCTGGGAGAGTTGCCTTAGCCCTCTGAGCCTCAGTTGGCCCATCCATAAAATGGACACAAGAATAGCCATCCTGCAGGGCTTAGTGTAAGAATTAAAAGAGAGAATTCCATAAGCACTTTATAGACTTTATAAAGTACAGGGAATCATGTAACACGTCTGTCTGTATAGTGCTCTGAGTGTTCTTGTCTTTATAGTTTGTGTTTTATTTGGGCCTCACAGCCCCGGCCATTGGCTTACCTAAATCTTTGCAATGCTTGAAAGAATGTTCAGCCTTTTACACTTTTATTTGCCTCATCTCCTCTCTGTTTAGCTTGGATAACGGAAACGTTGTCTCCTTGGCCCTGCATCATCTGTGCTTTAAGTAATTCATTGATGCCTCTTCCAGGGCATATTTTTACAGACACATTTCCCTGAGTCCTTGAATTGGAGCAAAGAGCAAATCATTTCTTTTTATGGCCAAAAGTAACAATATTTCCTGAGCTGTTATTATGGGCCAGGCACTGTGCAAGGCAAATCTCTCACGTGCATTGAGAGTTCACAGTGGCTTTATGAGGTGAGTGTACTAAGTATCCATTGCTATGTAACAAATCATAACTCCTGTAACTTAGCATCTTAAAACAGCAATAAACATGTACTACCTCACACACTGTTTCTGGTGGGCAGGACTTTGGGAGTGATCTAGCTGAGTGGCTCTAGTTCAGGGTGTCTCATTAGGTTGCAGTCTCATCTGAAGGTTTGATGGGGGCTGGAGCCAGTTAGACCTGCAAGAAAGACTCAGCCAGAGTCATCATTCACATCTCACAGAATCCGTCATGATGAGCATCAGGTCTTGGCTCCCAACATATTCCAGACTGACAAAAAATGCATTGTATATGGCCAGAAAGCACAGGAAAAGATGCTCAACATCACTATCATTCGGAAAATGTAAGTCAAACCACAGTGAGAGACCCTCACTTCTATTAGGATGACTACTATCAAAGAAACAAAATAACAAGTATTGGTAAATATGTGGAGAAATTGGAGCCCTTGTGCACTTTTGGTGGGAATGAAAAATGGTGCAGCTGCTAAGGAAAACTGTGGCAGTTCCTCAAGTAATTAAAAACAGAATTTCCATATGATCCAGCAATTCTGTTCCCAAAAGAATTGAAAGCAGGACTCAAAAGGCCTTTTTACAGCCATAGCAGCATTGTTCACAATAGCAAAAAATGAAGAAGAAACACAAGTGCCCATCCATGGATGGATGGGTAAACAAATGTGTGGTTTTATATAGGTGCGATGGAATATTATTCAGCCTTAAAAAGGAAGAAAATTCTGACAAATGCTACAACATTGAGGACATGTTCCGCTTATATGAGCTGCCTAGCGTAGTCACATACATAGAGATAGACAGCAGAATGGAGGTTGTGGGGAGGGACAATGGGAGTTGTATAATGAATAGAGTTCCAGTTTTGCAAGATGAAAAGCATTTGTGATGGTTACACAACCAAGTGACTATACTTAATACCACCAAACTGTGAGCTTACAAATGATGACGATGGCTAATTTTTGGGTGATTTAAACCCAAATCCTTTCCACCAGCATGCACAGCCTCTTTTTCCTCTTGCTCGTGGATTTGTAGCTAACAGGAGGCCTGCTAGCCATTTCACTGTTGCTGAGGTAGCAATTTCTCAGTCATGGAAGGCCTTGGGGACACAAGTGGCTTTTAGGGCCTGAGATCAAGCTGGGGAGAAGGAGAGGGGGGGCTCTGGGACCCTTGACTGGGGTACAGCCGAAACCAGAGCAATGTCTGCGGAGAGCTAGTTCTCTCAAGAGCATCTAGGTGGGCTGCACAGCTGGGGTAACCGGCGAGCCTGGGAGCTCCGGAGGGACATTGGCAGGTCCAACTGCTGTGGAATGTTTTCCTGCACCAGCTGGGCCAAATGCCCTCAGCTTTGAAAAATCCCTGACATACGGGGATTTCACTTTTGTTTAACTTGCTGGTGGGAGGGGCAGGTATCATTGTGGTTTGAGGGGGTGGTGACTGGGGGCTGTCCCCTTTGCCCTCCCTGCCTTCCAAGCTTTGTGCCTGCACTTTCCACCTGCAGCCCCTTGCTGAGAAAAGTGACACTTTAATTCAGAACAAGTGAAAAGGAGGCTGCGCTCGGCATAATGAGAAGTGACCAGGGAACATGCTGGATTAACCAGGGGAGATTGTAAAGCGCTGGGTAAATGTCAGCGGCTGGAGCACAGGGGTGGGAGGCGTGTGAGCCGGTCTGGAAGCCGCGGTGTGAGTTAGCTGCTTGGCAACCCACTGAGGTCTGGGGCTTGCTGGGTGCTGAGACGGACACGCTGGTTCCGAAAAGAGCTTCCAGTCCTTTCTGGGCCCTGCAGGAGCTTCTTACCACTTACGATTCTGACACCACTTCCAGTGTGTGTCCCCCCTGCTCCCCCCCCCCCCCCCCGCCACACCATCAAGCAATTCTCTGACCCCAGCTGGGTGTGCTCCAGTTCAGCTCAATTCTGACATGATCTCGACTTGATCCTGTGGGTTCAGGGTCAGTCTCACAAGACTGCCTCCACTTCAAGCACCAGTTGCAAGGCCAGGTTGTCAGCTGGGGTTCTGAATGACTGGCTACTGATCAGAGGTTCCAGCGACCCTCACTTGGGGTTGAAGTCATTTGCTAGAGCAGCTCACAGAACTCAGACATGTTGCTCACTGGATTACTGGTGTGTTATAATCAGACTAGAAGCCTGGTGCACGAAATTCATGCACTCGGGAGCGGGGGTCCTTCAGCCTGGACTACGTTCTCTCGCAGCCCGGGGGCCCTCAGGGGATGTCCGACTGACGCTTAGGCCCACTCCCCTTAGTGTTGCCGTGGAGGTGGGAGAGATTCCCGCCACTGCCTCTGTGCTCGCCAGCCGTGAGCCTGGCTTCTGGCTGACCAGGGCTCCCCCTGTGGGAGTGCACTGACTACCAGGGGGCAGCTTCTGCATTGAGCATCTGCCCCCTGATGGTCAGTGTGCATCATAGTGACTGGTTGTTCCACCATTCAGTCGATTTGCATATTAGCCTTTTATTATATAGGATGTCACTCAGGAACAGCCAGATGAAGGGATGCGCAGGGGAGGGCATGGGGACCGGGCCCAGAGCTTCCATGCCCCCTCCAGGGGCCCCTCTCTCCCAGCCCTTCCAGGAGCTCACCAATCCAGAAGCTCTCTGAACCCATCCTTTTGGGTTTTTAGGAAGGCTTCATTGCGTAGGTGTGTTGATTAAGTCATTGGTGATTGAATGCAATCCTCCTCCCTACTCCATGGAGGTTGGGCTTGGGTGAGTGGGACTGAAGTTCAACCGCTCCAAACCTGTGGCAGGTTCCCTGCAGTCACCCCATCCCTAGGCTTCCCCAAGTCACCTCGTTGACATAAAGATACCTTTATCCTCGCAAAAACCGGTTTGGCTCAGTGGATAGAGCGTCAGCCTGCGGACTGAAAGGTCCCGGGTTCGATTCCGGTCAAGGGCATGTAACTTGGTTGCGGGCACATCCCCAGTAGGAGGTGTGCAAGAGGCAGCTGATCGATGTTTCTCTCTCATCGATGTTTCTGACTATCTATCCTTCTTCTTTCCTCTCTGTAAAAAATCAATAAAATATATTAAAAAAAAAAAGATACCTTTATCCTCATCACTGGGACAATTCCAAGGGTTTAGGAGCTCTGTGCCAGGAATGGGGACAAAGACAAAATATGTATTTCTTATTACCCATCACAGTATCAACTGGTTTACAGGGGTGGGACCAACCCCTGGGCAAGGAAGAACAGGAGAAAAATTCATTTATGAAAACTTACCAGATTCATCAGAGCCGGCTCCTGCTGAGTGTTTTCACACGCAGGTGGTGAAGAGCTTTGCCGTCCTGCGTGTCCACCTTTGGACCCTGTTTCTGTCCTTTGTCAGCTAGTTGACCTTGGGTCTGCCACTTGACCGCTCCAAGCCTCACGTTCCTCACAGAGAAAAGGGTTGAACAATGCCTGTCTGATTGGTGCGTTAGGGAAACTATACCTGGCACACAGCCAGCACCCCATACACGGGGTTTGTTAATGTTATCACTACCGCTATCCTCCCAGGGATCATCACCCCCGTGTTTTTGAGAAATGATCAGATCTGGAAAGAAGCAGGGAGGGTGGGTGTTTTCAGTACTGGTCCTCTCTCCTTCTCCTGCATCAGGGGTCGGGAAACTTTCTCTGTGAGGCGCCGTGTAGTAAATGTCTTCGGCTTTACAGGCCAGGTGGTGCCTGTAACAACTATTCAACTGAGAAGCAGCCACAAGCACTGTGCAGACAAGTGGGCTTGGCCGAGTGCCAAGAAAACTTCCCGCACGCACACAGGCAGCAGGCTGGCTGGGCCCAGGCGCCGTGTGCGGGTTCCTGACATGCAGCCCTCTGCCTTCTGCATGACCCGGTCGCTTTTCGTCTTGTGTCACAGGCAGCTCCTGGTGAATGCTGCCTGCGCTTCCCACCTGAACACAAGCTCCTCGAAGTCAGGATGCGTTCCGGAACTGCGCCAGTGTAGCCCGTTTCCTCAGCGTGGGGAACTTGCTGGCTAAGCATCATGGCATGCAGGCCGGTGAGAGATGGCAGAGAGCACTGGGCTCCAGTTCTGATGACTTTGGTCAGGTGCTTTCCCGCCTCTGCATCTCACACGAAGGCACACACAGTGCCCACCGTTCCGCTGGGTTTTGGAAGGATGGGTGCCTGAGGGAAAACGCTTTCTCTCTCTGGGCCTCTGCTGCCTCTCTGTCAAGTGGCGGTAGGAAGATACATTGCTGGGCTGCCATGAAGTGCTGGTGAGACAGTGAGGCTGACAACCCTGGTACCTCATGCAGGTTCTCTAGCAAAGAGCTGCTTTTGCAAGCCTCATCTTTATCTCCATCTCCTTCTTATCTCCTTAGTAACCCCCAGCCCTCATCTCTTCCTCCCATATCCTTTTAAAAAAGGGTTTATCGACCTTGGCACTATGGACACTTTGGCCAGGTCATTCTCTGTCATAGGGGGCTGTCCTGTGCACTGTAGGGTGTTCAGTAGCATCCCTGGTCCCTACCCACCAGGTGCCAGTAGCACCCTGCCCTTCCCCCGCCAGCTGTGACCACTAGCAATGTGAGAGGCATTGTCACATGTCCCCTGGAGGCAAATCCCCACCCTGGTCAGAAACCACTGCCTTAGAACAACTGCCACATGTGGCAAGGCAAACATTTGGAGGAGTAAGCCTTTGGAGGTGTCTGGGGTGTTGTGTTCTATGCAGCCGAAGATGCACAGGGAACGAGTCCTCTCCCCACAGAGTCTCCTGTGTATTACCGTGTGACCTTGGACAAGTGACTTAAACTCAGCGGGCCTCAGTTTCCTCCTAAGTAGGAGTAAAAGATCCTGCGCCCCCAGAGGTGTGTGGAAGACTCCATAGAGTAATATAAACAGGTTGCTAAGCGCACAGCAAGTGCTGAATAAGTCATAACTGTTCCTTTGACTGTTTTTTTCATTGTGGTAATTGGTAATATATTAAAATTCCCTTCTACCTCTGGAATTTGGAGCTTCTTTTTAATGCTCAATTTGCAAACTGAAATGAACGGACTGGATTTGACATTCAGACATGTTTTGTTTGGCCTGCAACATGATTTAAAAATGTTCGACCCCATAGCTTACATTTAAATGTCAGGAGAGTTTACCTCAAGTTCTAGATTTGGAGCTTTTTTTTTTTTCTGGAAAAGTGGCTAATTGGCTCGGAGCTGGAGCTGCAGACCCTCCAGGCATAAGTAGCTGGGGCTGGTGCCGGCCACCTCCTTTAGATGGAGGGTGTGCCCTTCCGTTCCCACCGAAGCCCCACCACGCTCATTTCACCTTCACTTAGTGGTGTCTCTAGGGGTTTGAGTTTGCAACTTCTTATCTGGAGTTCTTTTCCAAGACCCTCAGAGCTGATGATGAGTTGTGTCCAGATGTTTCAGTTCCTTCATTACACCTGAGCCCCCTCTCTGACCGGAGAGGGTGAGTCACGTGACTCACCCCATCTAATCTCAGTGTCCCTTCCACGGTGTCACTCTGGACAGAGTCAGGCAGGAACGTCGCCCAATCGTCAGCTCTGCAAGTCTGAGGCCCTACAGGTCTGAGGCTCCGGATCCCCCATCCTGTCATCTCTCCCCATTCTCCTGACCCGTGTCCTTCCCTGTCCCGTCTCCCCCAGCGCAACCAGCACTGGCAGCTTTTCAACAACCGTTTATCAGACTCGAGGAAATAACAGCTTTTAACTGTGGTTCTCAAGCTCGAAGACTGTGATCAAATTCCAAACCATTTCCAGAAGTGCCCCTTGGGGCCCTGGGGAGACGTGGTTTCCATGATAACAGCTCCGTGCTGTCTCCCATCTCTGGTCCCTGGCAAGGGAAGTGGATCTCACCTCCCAGTGGCATTGGAGGAAATTTAAAAAATCCTCCAGGAATGACATATTCAGAGACAACCGCACCACCTTCATGGGGACCTGCAGTCGAATGTGCTGCCAGTGACTCAGGTGTAACAGGGAGCCCTGTGGCGCCCGTGCCTCCAGACACCGCTCCCAGCCTGTGGGCTGTGTGCAACTGGAGACAGGCACTGTGAATGGGGAGAAAGACAGCTCTTTCCCAACAGTGTCCTAGCCTTCCCCTCAGACCCTCTCAGGTCTGAAGTGCCTTCACAGGATTGATAAAACATGAAGTAGACAAAGGAGAAACCAGAAAATTAAACTAAGAAAGGCTGGGTGGGAGGGAAGATGCTTCACAGATATAAAATGATAATATATGCAAATTACTTAGTGTTCTCTGGTCTCGAGAAGGCGCTCTATATTAGTGATAATATTTATTATCATCTGATTGGGTCTGCTTCAGAGGCTGCGGCGATCACCATAGCAAATGTCTACGAAGCACTTGTTCTGATTTGTGGCCGTGATCTTATTTAATTCTCACAACAATCATCCCTGGGTATGGTTATTGCCTTTTAGAGAAAAACGGAGGCCCAGAGTGGTTAAATAGCTTGCCCCAGGCCACACAGCCCCTTAGTGGGCGATCACGGACCCAAGTCCAGGCCTCCCTAATTCCACCCTCCATGGTCACATCTACCACATGGTCCTGCAGCCCCTCTTTTGAGTTTGGGGAGAGAGCAGTGTTGAGTCTATAGGGAGGGGCAGAGGACCTTGTGAGCGTCTAAAGGCGATGGATGTATCCACTTTATCCATCGTTTTATCCCCGGTGTCTAGTGCAGCTCCAGAAATGTAGCAGGCTCTCAACAAGTATGTGTTGGATCGATTAGAACAGTAATTAATTCAAATGGTGTGTCTCTATTGGTGGAGATACACTTGTATTACAATTGTCTGGTTCATTTTCCTCTCTGTCTCTGAATTGTGAGCACCTGTTTCTCTGATACAGGAAAGTATCATTGTCTGTTGGTTTCCTTGAGCTGCTATAATAAAGTAGCACAGACTGGGTGGCTTAAACAACAGAAATTTATTTTCTCACTGTTTGGGGAGCTAGATGTCCAAGATCAAGGTCAGCAGGTTTGGTTTCTTCTGAGACCTCTCTTCTTGGCGTGCAGACGGCCGCCTTCTCTCTGTGCGTGTCTCTCTCAGTCTGTGTCTTGATTTCCTCTTCTTATACCGACACCAGTCACACGGGATTAGGTCTCTGTTTTGTTTTTCTCTTCAAGTGCTTATCACCATCTTATGAGTGTTTTTGCTTGCTTATTTTTTTTTATTGCTTGCCTTCCCCAGCTAGATCTATGAGGATCTAGTTTGTTTACTGTTCTATTATTGGCTCCTAGAATGAAGCTAGCATGTAGTACGTGTTCAGTAAATCTCTGGCACATGAATAAATGAATGAATTCATCTCCTTCTATAGCCCCCATCTAGATACCTCAAAATCCAGCAGAAGGCTGTCTCTTCCTCTGAGAAGCCTTCCTGGACCACCCACATTTACAGCGATCTTCATGCTTCCCCAGAGGTGGGACATGTCAGGCAAATCTGCTGTTAAATGACTTGCTTAAAGAAGTCATATAAGCCCTGGCAGCATGACTCAGTGGTTGAGCGTCAACCTATGAACCAGGAAGTTACAGTTCGATTGTTAGGGCACATGGCCGGGTTGCAGGCTTGATCCCCAGTGTGGGGCATGCAGGAGGCAGCTGATCAAGGATTCTCTCTCATCCTTGATGTTTCTATCTCTCTCTCCCTCTCTCTTCCTTTCTGAAATCAATAAAAATATATGAGTCGTATAAGTAAAACTGCTTATATATCTACAGAAGCACATTCCCTAGCACCACTCCCAAATAGACTGAGTGTCCAAGTCTCTGGGTACCAGGCCCTGGAATTGGCATCTCAATACCCCTCTCCCAGCATCATCTGAATTACATGATCCTCAAATCAACTTTGAGAAACCCTGCAAAACTAACTACTGAGAACCTGAGGTCATAACTGCCTGAGAGTTTAGTCAAGTCTCCTGTACGTCTTTTGGCAAATAGCTACTGGTGCCTTTCCGTTTGTCTTAAGAAGGCTTGCCTTTTCTCTGATAGATATGTACAAACTATGCCACACGGAGGTCTTTTCTGATGACAAATGCTGACTTGGGGGAGGGATTTCAGCCCCAATAGGTTTTAGGAAGCCCAGACCTTTTGGTGTTTCTAGCACAAGGTCCCAAATGCTCCCAAGAAGTGGGCAGGAAAATGGGTTCTCAGGGCAAAGGTTGCAGATCCAAGGGCAAAGGTTCCAGGGGCCAACTGATTTATTTCCTTGCTTTTGTTCATGCATCTCTCTCTCATCCTCAGTAAACTCACCCATTCACCCCTCAACTTCCACCCCATGTCCTGGGCTTACGATGTAGGTGGTTGTGGGATTATGTTGGCAGGGAACTAAAGCGATGGGGGTAGGAAATCTTTCACTGGGGAAAGAATATTTTTTTCTCTTCTGTTGGTTTTAGATGTGTTTGGAAACGCAGCTCTTATTTTCCTCTTGCTCTCTTCTTTCCCCTCTTTTTCTTCACCCTCTGTCTCTTCTTTCTTCCTCTCCTCTTCCTCCCTCTTCTCTTTCTCACTTTCCGTAAGCCTGGCTCTTCTATCAAGAGTTTTCTATGTATTGTTCCACTGAATCCTTACAACAAAGATCCAGGTCCCTTTTATTACCTCCCCTGCTTTACTTATGAGGAGACTGAGGCTCTGAGAGGTGAGGTCACTTGCTCAAGGTCACACAACTTGTTCCAAGGCAGAAGTGGGATTCAAACTTAGTTTGTCTGATGCCAGACAAAGCCTATGCTTGGAACTGTGACACAAGGACAAACAAACGCAAATGCTTGCATGAGGCATTTAGACCGTAGGGAGTGGTGGGACTGTGGCCAAGAGTGAAGGAAGCTGCTGCTACTCATTTCCACCTGAATGTTCCCAGGTGAGCTCTTTCGATTTTTCAAGAAAAGCTAGAAACCCAACACTTTATGTGAAATCTCTTTGTTTTTCAGTGTCAGCAATTTCTTTTAATTGTGTGAGTCAAACATGCCTACACTGTTGAATTTAGGTGGCAGACCACCAATCTGTGACCTCTTCTCAAGCATCCACTAGAGCAGCCGTCACCAACCGGTGGTCCGCAGACCACTGAGGTCGAAAAGGTTGGTGACTGCTGCACTAGCGTGAGGCTCCTCTGGGTGTGGAGCGTCATAACATCCACCCACGGACCCCAGGTTCTGTGAGTCCAGGGGATCTTTGTCTCCTTGTGTGTTATCCCATGACTCACCAAAAACCATGGTTACTGTAATGGGGGAATGTCCTGGTAACCCCATAGCAATATCTGGTAGAACTTCACTGATGAATATAGTAGCCACTAGTCACATTTTATTAATTAAAATGAAATAAAATTTAAAAATTCAACTTCTTAGCCACGCTAGCCACATTTCATGTAGTTTGTAGCTACTATATGGACAGCACAGATGATAGAACATTTCCATCATCACAGAACATTCTACTGGACAGAACTATTAAGAATCAGACTCTAGACCTGCCCCTCCCCCCCCCAATCCCATAGGGAAACCTCTACTGGTGACAAGAGAGCTTATTTGGAGACACCTTTCATATGTGTCTATGGTAGATGGCTTCATGATCAATTCCCCTTTCTCTCTTGGTAAATGTGTCCATCATTAGCGCCCTTCTAGTGACTTTTGCCTACCTCTGATGAGTTCAGAAAAAGCAATTATTGGAAAATATTTCAGAACATACAGAGGAGCAGCAAGCCCTTGGAAGAGATGTTTTGAGGACTCACTTGCCAGCAATTGATACCTGGGAACCTCCACCCTGATGCTGTGTCTACTGATGCTTCTGCAAGGACGTTATTGGAGTAAGTTAGTCCAAGTTCATCCTAGCTCAGTAATGGGAAAGAAAATTAAACAGAGGTTCTCAAATGTATCAAGGAGAAAAGTGAGGTCTCGGTGGGGAATGTAGACTAGCTAATAAAAGAAGGCAAGCTTGAAATTAATGATTCAAAAATGCCAGAGTTACCAAGTTTTGTATTTTAAGTATTCAATGGGAAAGACAAAGTGGAGAAGTTGGAACATACACCAGACATAAAGAAATTGCTAGAATAGTTATCAGCCAAGAAGTAATTAGAAAAGACTTGGATGAGTCGAGGCATCTGCAGGGTTGGCAGAGGGTAAGGCTGGGTATAAAGCAAATCTGCCAAATTGCTCCATGATTCAGGACCTGGGTGGGTGGGGAGCCAGGATATCAGGGGAGCAGAAAGCCCAGGGAAGAGCTATCTGTGCAGAAAGTTTGCTTAGGATAGCCATCTGGAACCATGACAAGAAGACCTAATGACGGATTGGAATGAGCATCATCAGAAAGAGAGGAGTGAACCTTATCAAGGTGGCACAAAACGAATCGCAGGAGACACGAAAGTCTGTCAGATGGAACTCAAAGTGCCAGTTTTATTGCTGATTAAAAAATAAAAACCTCTTGTAGAGGACACAGCTTGCTAATACTCTTCTGAATTGAACTTAACCTCCAATTCCAACTTCAAGCAAACAAAGCCTGCTCAGCGAAGCCCAGAATGCACCTTTTCTGCACCCCAGAGAGAATACTGAGCTGAGCATGTTCAGTTTCTTCTTCCAGATTCATCAATCAGGTGGGGCAAGAGCTGGGAGTGTCCCTCTATTGGAGGGTCCCCTACTGGGAAACATGATGAGTAGGGAATAAATGTTCCTCCTCCCACACCTTCTCCTCCCAACAATATCAGGTTGTCTGAAGAAAATGGAATATTGCTTTTAAAGATAAAAGAGAATCAGAATTACTAAGTCATCAGAATCTGAGGGAAATGTATGGGGCCACCTGCTCGCTCCCTCTCTCTTTTTCGGATTCTTCATTACTAGATTTTAACATGGATAGACTTCCAATGAGGCCCTTCAATTTCATGGCATTCTTTCACCCTCACTGCTTCTGCTTTTTGTGATTTTCACATTGACTCTATGAGTTAGGTGCTCTTATCATCTCTCTGTTTTACTGATGTGAAAACAGGCTCAAAGATGTTAAATACCTTGTCCAAGGCCACATAGTTAGTAGGTGGAGGAGCCAGGGTTTGGACCTAGACCTGTGCCATTATCCACTGCCCCAGAGAACCTGATTGGCCCAACCTCTTTTCTTTGTTTCCAAAGAAAAGGCTGTGAGAGGAGTGTGTGGGTCCACAGGCAATTCAAGACTTGTCCTATCCAGCAGAAACTGGAATTCTCTGCCTTTGGAGCTGCCCATCACAGATGGTGGTTGAGAGAGGTGTGCTAGGGTCAGACAGATCAATATTCAACCCCCCACTTAGCTGGTGACTTGAACAAGTCGCTTCTTTCTGAGCCTGTTTCCTCACCATAAATACAGATTGCCCATTTCATAGGAATGTTATAAGAATTCAGTGAGACACTGAGTGCTAAAATGTAACAGAGTGAACACTGAATAAATGCATATTGTTCTTTTTGTGATAGAGGAGTCAGAAGAGTGAGTGCTAAACTTCTCATGTTTTACCCAATTATGACAAGCCTTTTCATACTGCTATGTCTTTGTCTAAAGTGTTCCTTTTCCCTGGAATGCTCTTCCATCCCTTCTACCCAACTCCCTCAATTTGATGACCTCCCACTCACCCTCTTAAGACCTAACTCAACATTCACTTTTGGGGAGCCTTCTCAGATTCTCCCAAGCAGAATGAACTGCTGCCTCTATAAATCTCTACTAGGTTCCTCTTCCTTTCTCTATCAGCGCTCTTAAATGCTATGTTACAGTGATCTGATGACTCAACTCTCTTCCCAGCTCCCAAGTAGGCTGGAGTTTTTCAAAACTAGAGAACATGTTTGAGTCATCAAAATGTTCCATCAGTCAACAAGGACAACTTGTTAAACATTCACCAAATGTCTGAGTCAATGAATATTTAGTGCATTAGTTACCTGTTGGTGCTTAACAATTCCCTCTCTTGAAATAACATCCTTATTATCTCACAGTTTCTTTGGATCAGGAGTCTGGGCATGGTTTAGCTGGGTCTCCTGCTCTGGGTCTCTCACAAGGCTGCCATCAAGGCATGGCCCAGGGCTTTAGCTGTCAGCCATCTCAAATGGGAAGGATCCACTTCCAAATTCGCTCATATAGTTTTGGGCAAGATTCAGTTCCCTACGGATTGTTGGACTGAGACTATTGAGCTGTTGGCCAGAAGCCTTCTTTGATTCTTTGCCAGATGGGCCTCTCCATAGAGCATTTCACAATACAAAACTGCCTGCATGCGAGTGAGCAAAAGAGAGGACAAGAACGGCAGCCAGGGAGAGTGCTAACAGGGGACAGTCAAAGTCTGGTAATCTAATCACAGAAGTGACATGGCTTTGCTGTATAGTCTGGTAATTTGAAGCAAGTCCCTAGATACAGCCCACACCAAGGAGAAAGGGGTTACACAAGGCTGTGAATATCAGGAGGCAGAGATCCTGGGGAAACATGCCCGGAGTTACCCAATACACTTAAAAATGCAGAATAAAACAGAGGGGAGAAAAGGAAGTGCCAAAGGGAGATGAGGAAGTGGGGATGGAGAAGAAGAAATAAGAAGAAAGGGAAAGGAAGAGGACAGAAGGGGCTCAGTCATCAAACACTGCTTAGACATCAATTGTGTTCTCAGGAAGGTGGTATACAAGAGACACATATGCTGTTCCGTGGCTCCTCCCAGGGGTGTCTGTCAAGGTCGAGGGATGAAACACCTACATGAGGAATGACTACAGAGCAACTCATGGTCCTCTGTGGGATGGGCTATGGGGTTCATCCGACTCCAAGTGTTAGGAGATTGAGAGGAAGGGGAATTCATTGGGTCTGGTATGCTGAGACAGGGGGCTCACAACATAGGTAGTTTTGCTAAGGAGAGAGGAATAGTGTGGGGAAAAGCTCAGAAGTGAGAGACTTCTTGAATAGAAGGTACTCTAAAGTAACTGACATGGAGGATCCAGAAGAGCATGAGTGGGACACAAGATGGTGGAAGCAGATGGAGACCAGGAGAAATTTGAGTTCTATTTGGTGGACTGCTAGGAGGGTTCGAAAGTGCTTGAGTGGAAGCAGTATCAAGCAGGGTGAAGCACAGACGTTTGGAATCAGAAACACTGGCTTTCCAGCCCTCAGCTCCGCCAGGTGTGCAAAGCTCCTTGGACAAAGATCCTCTGAGGCTTAGTTTCTTCATCTGTAACATGATAACATCTCTCTCGTGTGTTTGTTGTGAAGATGAAATGAAATAGTGCAGTAAAGTGCTTAACATTATGCCGGTCTTATGGCATTACACTGCTATATGGCAGAGTTGCTGCCATTGTTGTAATTATTACTGTTTAAAGGGTGGGGGGGCCTGATACCCTGAGAGATTAAGTTAAAGGTGTCAAAGTCTTCCTTTTAGTGGCAAAACATTTATTTAGCCTTTCGCCTGGTCTCTTACTCATTGTGGACCATGACAGATGAGCAATGGGGACTTTAAAGTGACAGATGTGCCATCTAGGAAAGGACAGAACGGGGAGGGACAGAGGGAGACGGGACTGAGGAATGACCTAACAATGCCTGGAGTCACGGTCAGTGGAGCTTCAGACGATTGAGGAACTGTCTTTACAGAAACGTAACTCTGAGGCCAAGGCGAGGGCAAGTTCCCAGAATTTGCCTGGGACACTGGCACAGTAACTCTCATTCAGAGGGAGGAGCCCGGCTAGGATTCCAAAGACAGGAGGGGCCTTGGAGGTCAGAGGTCAGAGGTCAATGGGATGGATGCCCTTCCTTGTACTGTCTTGTTATCCTTTGAAGGAGGTTGTTGTTATGAGCAGTTGGGGGCGGGACCACTGGGAGGGTCTTAGACTTGAGTAAATTAAGATACTGACCCTCTGGGATGGTGGGGTTATATCCTAGGTAAGTTAGAAAGTAGGGAAATTCGCTTGCTTGTTGCATCTATCATTTAACCCCCAAACACCTTCCTTAAGCATTTTTATTCAGATCAAATGTGCCTCCCTGGCCATGTCCTACACTGTGGTTCTTTCCTCTCCACTTCTTCCACCCAAACTTACCAGTTGTGGGTTACATTCTCTCCAGTTCTGCTTTCTACTCTATTATCTCATAAAGTGGTGGTTCTCATACTTTTGAATTTCAAGTGCTAGTGCATTTTCAATGAATGCACTTGAAAGTTGCTTGTTGAGATAGAGATAAGATATAGAGATGTGTCTCAACACGTAGACTGCAAACTCTCCATTTTGTCAAATAAATACCTTTTAAAAATTATTCCATAAATGACAAGTGTTATTTCTTATTCCAAACAAAGAAGAAAGGATAGTCTGAAATAAAAGACAATCTCTTAAAGGGAAGAAGCTGAGCTTTCTGAGAAACTCCCCCTACACCGACTTAATTTTGTGTGAGTAGACTGCCCTTTGGAACCTGCAGTCATAGGTGGTTTATACTAATGTGTTCATGGTTTGATAACATATCCGTCTCAGACATATCAAACTCCTCCTATGTGTTAATCCTGTGCTAAAGGCTGGACCCAAGGAGATGAAGGACACTTGGTATCTGCCACACATTCAGTCCTGATGGGAAAGCATCTGTGAATCATGCTGCTGATTACAGTGTAATCCTCCAAATGACATGGGCATGGCGAGCAGTTTAGACAACTTGCTAAGGGTGGGCCGACAAGAAAGGTGAAGGAAGTTTCACGGGTGAGAGGAAGTGAAGGAAGGAAGGGCAGTCAGGCAGAAGGACCGTCTGCTGAAAGGGAGAGCAGGGTGAGAAGAAGCACTGCCCTTTATCTTGGATCTACAGCATGCTAGGGGCTTTCATGTCAGCTCATTTTAATCCCAACCACAACTCTGTAAGGTGGATGTCACCATTGTCATTTCCGCCATACAGAAAGGAGGCTCAGTAGGGAACACCACTTGCTGGAGATCAAAGAGTGAGAGGCAGGCATGAGGTTTGAATCTGGCCCTGCTGGACATAAAAACCCATGGATTTAGCTACCTCATTGGCGCCCTCAGGAAGCCTTGAGGGCTCTTATCCACACTCCTGGTATTGCTTGTGGGGAAATGAGGCAGGAAATGAAGGCTGAGGTTAAGATGGTCAATAGGTAGGGTTGCCAACTAAAATGCAAGATGTCAACAGACCAACACACTTACATTCCAGTCGGAACCTTCAGAACCCAAGAGCGATTTCTGCAAAAAATTCTTGCTTCCCATGAAAACGCAAGTTCTCATTATAGTCAAGCTGAAATTGGATTCCCAGTGAAGCAAGATGGCTTTAGGTTAGCCCCCTCCACCCACCCATCCCTCGAAAGAAAGAAAGAGCAGTCTATCTTATTTCTTATATGGAAAAGGCCATGGAACAGACTGGGTCCCAATGTGGCAATGTCCCTAAAAGGACAGGGAGCAGGGCACAGGAGTCCTAGACCTTCTTCCTATCTTGAGGAGTCCACAATCCGTGAGGACTTCTTCGGGCCTCCCACCTCATCCCCATTTTCTCTCCTACTCTAGGCAGCTAAGCCTCTGCTTTGCCTCCTGTCCTGAGAATTCCTTTGTAGGGACTGGGGGCCCGCACCAGAGGGAACTGGGAGGGAGCCCACTTTCGGAGCACTTAACAGTGACAAGAGCTTCCCTTTCTTCTCTTCTCCCTGTGATTCCACAAACAAGAGGGCTTTTAATCACAGAAAGCAGACTGGAGTGGAGTTTTTATCTAGAGCCATTCACCAAAGGGATCATGTTTAGCTTGCCTTTGAAGAAATGAAAAAGAGTGGCTTCTCCTCCTTCATCCTTCCTGTCTGTCCGCTTTAAAAAACAAAAGACCGTTTGAAGGGAAAACACTCCTCGTGTGGAAAAGACATAGAAACTTCCTTGTTGGTTAAAGATGCATCATCAAACGTTTTGGGCAAATTAAACCTAATGCTGTTCTACATGGTTTCTTTCTGTTTTTGTTCCGCCATTTTTCTGGGCCAACCCTGTGACCCAGAACTACACACTTTTTGCCCTTTGTGTTGTTGGAGCTGCCTAGAATTTGGGGTCTGGTCGTTGTGTTAACCCTAAGATTGCTGGGAAGTGTTGGCTGGTGCGTGGGAAGAAAGAAAAATAGATGCAGGCACTTTGGATACATTATCTCATGTAATCCCTCCAACAATCCTGTCCAATAAGTACCACTCTCCCCACTTTACAGATGAGGAAACTGAGGCTCATGGAGGTTCAGGCTAGATGAGGTAAGATAAATGCTTTAGGGAGTTACGGCCACTGGGTGGGAGTTAGGGCCGGGAGGCAGATGCTGCTAATTTGACACCCACAGAAAGACTTTGGTGACTCCCCTTTAGTTGCATTCTTTGCCTTCTGAATGACTCATCCTCGCTCTAATGACAAAACCAGAGCTATGATTATAAATGTGGGTATTTCTCCCCTCCCCTCCCCTCCCCTCTCTTCTCCTCTCTGTAGTGGATCCTATAGAGCAAACAAAAGTCTTCCCACCTTCCTGACAGCTCAGAAGGAACAAGCCAAATGAGGCAACTTGCTCATTAGAAAATAGATACTAGGATTTTCAAAATGCAGGTGTGCATGACGTGTCGGTGCTGGTCAATAATGGGGCTTGCTGACCACTTTGGAAAGGTCCCTGGATTCTCAGCCATAGGCTGCATCTGCTCACTAAGCGATTAAAAACATCGATAGGAAGCCGTGGAGGCAGGCTGCGGAAACCTGCTCGATCCGATAGATGTGGCTCTTTTCCACCGTACCGTGGTCTGCAGGGGTCAGCACTTAAAATACAAAATGAAGACTTAGATGGGGGTTGGATGGGGGTTCGGGTTAAGGATGAGAAAGGAAAGGATTCAGTCAATCAAGTAGTTGTGCTTATCGTGTGCCAGGACCTGTTCAGAGTGTTGATATTGCAGCCATGAACATGACAGATGATATTTTCCAACCCAGAGTGTTCGCTCTAGTAGATGGGAGGGTGCAGACAGATTATTCCTTATGTAATCACAGTGCATGGTGATTGTTTCAAAGGAGCTGTGGGTGTGCAAGGGGAGGGAGCGGCCCTCATTGGGGAAGTCAGGGGCTGCACCCCCGGAGGAAGGTTTTGAGTTGTGAGGGTTATATAACACTGTGATTGCACTTAACGCCACTGAGTTGTAGACGTTAAAATGCTAAATTTTAGGTTGTGTATATTTTACCACAATAAAAAATGCAAAAGAAAGAAAAAAAATAGAGGGGGATTGGACAGATCGATCTGTAAGGTTAGTGATTCTGTAACTTTGACTATCCAGACTGGGTAAGAAGCCACTGACTTTGCTGCTTATTCTAAATGTGCTCTCATTGCATGCCCAGCAGGCGGGGGCTGTCGCATCATACCCGGGCAGTGCTCCAGAGTGCTCGGCCGGGCTGCGGCGGGTCTTCTGTGTCAACATGAGAAAAAGGAAACAGTATGGACAGCTTTGTGAAATCTTAGGCAAGTGAGAGTCAGTCAATTTAAAAGCATATTATTTCTTCTGAGATCACGTCTTTCTCTCTCCTGCATTTTGGGTATAAAATGTGCTTCTTTTTTTTTTTTTTTTTTGCAATGATCATGATAATTTGTGGAATTGATTATTTCAAGAACTGTCTACACTTGACAAAGAGAAGTCTCACAGCCTCTATTTATTTCATTTATTTATATTTTTAAAGTTATACTTGTTTGCAGAAACCCGACATCTCGGGATACTCATTTCTAACTTAGAAAGGGTCAAATGACTGGAGTTGGGCCTGCGAACCTGCATTTCTCTCAGCTTCCCGGGAGCTGCTGCTGCTGGTGTGCCCTGTGCTCAAGTTCCGTCTCACATCTGCATCTTTGTCCTCCAGAGCTCGCTCCCGGGAGTGTCCCCTCCCGCCCCGCCTCTTGTGCCTGCCCGGATAGCTCATACTTCAGGTCTCCGTTCTCCCTGATTCCCCGGACAGGGACGAGTGCTCCTTCTGTGTGCACCCCAGCCCTCTGTGTGTAGCCCAGGAGTTCCCCACCTTTTTTTGGCCATGTCCCACCTAAGCATCTCTAAAATCCTGATGCTCCCCGCCCCGTGACATAGAATTCTTATTATTAAAAAAATGAACTCCTATTCACATGGAGGATGCCTACAAGGCCATTCACTTGGTCTAAACAAGCTTCCAAAGAACAGGGCATCCATGAAAGAGAAAAATAAAAGAACAAAAGGACAGTGGAAGTACTGAGGAAGCAATCACTAAGAAATTGTTAAAAAAAATAATAATATTAAGTGATATGAAAAAATAGCAAATAAAGTTTCTAAACATATAATAGAGAACTGAACTGAAATGCATAAATGTGTCACAATATATATTTATATACTGTATATGAGGCCCCTAGAACCATAAGAAATGCAAAAAATTCACTGTTAATAATTCATTCTCAAATTACCCCCCTTAAAAATCAAATCAGTGGGGCGTGTGCCCCATGTTGGGAACCACTGGTGTAGCCCATAATATCACAGGTAACAGCACAGTCACTGCCTGTCTACCTGTCTATCCCCTCATCTGACACCCCCTCAGCCCCCCCCCTCCACTGTGAGCCTATCAAAGGTAGAGATATCGTCTCCTCATTGAAACCTCAGTGCTTGGTACAACCTCTTGCACGCGAGTCTGTGCCCAATGCATTTTGTAATTTGTTATAATAATGAGAGAGGGCACATGACTTGAATTACTTTTCTGAGACTCAGCCAAGCTCTCCTGGTTTGGGGCCATGTTAGGTGATCCATCGAGTAATACCTCTGGCCTCCTTCAGATCGTGTAGAAACCCACAGAATTGTTTTTCCTGGTCAATTCCACCTTCCTTCCTCCTAAGTTTCTGAAAGCAGGGAGGCTGGCTCTGTTACTGAGTTTCGCCACCCCTCCATCTCTCAGGAGACCCTGTCCACCCCCTGAGCCACTGGCATGGGTGCCCGCTGGTCGAACACAGGCTCTCAAGATACTGCAGGTGCCTCTGGCTCAGTGTCACATGGAGCACGTGGAGTGGGAAAGAGCGAGAGGCAGGTACAGCCACACTCTTTAATGGTGAAGTGTTTCCATTCACCTTGGTAAAGAGCTGCTTCTCCGGACCCCTCCAGGGCCCATTGTCTGCACTGTCCCGGCCACTTCCTCCTTCCCCTGGAGCCCAGGCTGCCCTGTGTCCAGCGCCCACCTGCCAAGTCAGCTCCATGCCCTACTAGTTGCTAAGTAGTTGAATATCACTTCTGGGCTCAGAAAGACCTAGATCTAAATCCCAGCTCTTCTTCCATTTACTACCACCTGTGTGTGACCTTGGGCAAGGCTCTTTATCTCTTTTGAGCCCCAGTTTCCTTGTATGCAAAAGGGGTACGTGTCATAATAATACCTTCCTCCTTGGACTACTATGAGGAGGGAATACGATGCGTGTAAAGTGCTTAATCCCTTGCAAGGCAGATAAGAAGAGCTCAATACACACTAGTTTCTGCTATTATTAAAATTACTGTTATGAATATTATAAGCAAAGAAAAGCTGCAGAGTGTCACTCCTGGGAAGATCCTTAGAGATGCTCAGTCCCAGGAATCGACATAGAGATAAGGGGGGCATGCATATGCACAAGGAAGGCTGGGTGAGAGGCAGTTAGGATGGTGGTGTTTGTGGCACAAAGGAGAGCATTGACCTTTGACTGTAGTCATTCAACTTCTCCAGTTTTAAAGACTCTGGGGCATGAAACAGAACACATCTGTAGGCCAGATTCATCCTGTGGGCTGCCAGTGAAGCCCTCTGACAGGCCAATCCCTTCCTTTCACAGATGGGAGACTGAGGCCTGAGTCAGGAATGAGAGTTGCCAGAGTTCAGCGAGGACAGGAATGCTGGCCCTTCACTCCGTCTGTGCATTGCCCAGACGCATCTACAGACCCCCTGAAGGAGATCAGGCTGGGAGTCATAGGCTTGTTGCTCAGAGTCCTGAATAATGGACCTCGGGAATTCTCCAGGCAGTCAGTCCAGTTGAGAGGGACATTTAAAAAAATAGCACGTATCACTTTTCTAAAAACAAAATTCTGTGACATTTATTTTAATCTCAAAGAAAAGTAGCAGGGAAAGGCACCGTGGACCCGTGCCCGTTCTGGCTGTATCATTTCAGACAAGGCCCTTCACTTAGCTGGGAGCCTGTTCAGAGGGCTGCACGGAAGGCAGTGGGAAGATGTGGTTATGCTGCGCTTTGGGGCTGTCGGGAGCCCATGTGGAATCTGGCCTGCCTGTAAGGCAACCCAGTTTCCAGGAGGAAAATAATGCATTAACTACCACGTCATATTGCAACACTGACTATCGATTCATTCGGTAATTATTTTGGCAACATCCAATCCAGGGCGAGGACTGAGGGAAGTTGCTGCTAAAGGGAGCTGTCCCCAAAGCCCCTGCTGCAGACGACACCCGGCTTCAGTTCTGCCTCGAGACCTGCAGGGGCCACAGGCGGGTGCATAGCCCTGGTTTTCTCCTTTGTGGCCTCTTTTTTGGTCCAAGCCAAAGGTCAGTTGCCTCTGTCTCTGCTTCAAAGCATTCCAGGAGAGAATTCGGTATTCCTTTCAGTAGAAAAGAAGTCACAGGCAAGACAAAGTAGCCACATTGAGAAGTTGCAGCCTATCTTTAAAAGCAGAAGGCACTAGAGGCGACACACACACACACACACACACACACACACACACACACACACGGAGGAGGGATGCTTTGGGATGCAAAACTGGATTCTCTTAGGCAAGTCCCCTTTCCACCGTACTGTTGTGCGTCCACATTTATTTTTATTTTTTATTTATTTTTTTGAAAAAATTTTTTATTGATTAAGGTATTACATGTGTCCATATCTCCCCATTGCCACCCTACCCCACTCCCATACATGCCCTCACCCCCCAGTGTCTTGCATCCATTGGTTATGCTTATATGCATGCATACAAGTCCTTCAGTTGATCTCTTACCTCCCCCCCCCCCGGCCCCCACAGCCTTCCCGCTATAATTTGACAGTCTGTTGGATGCTTCTCTGCCTCTGTATCTATCTTTTTGTTCATCAGGTTCTAATGTTCTTTATTATCCATAAATGAGTAAGATCATGTGGTATTTTTCTTTTACTGACTGGCTTATTTCACTTAGCATAATGCTCTCCAGTTCCATCCATGCTGCTGCAAATGGTAAGAATTCCTTCTTTTTTAAAGCAGCATAGTATTCCACTGTGTAGATATACCATAGTTTTCTAATCCATTCATCTGCTGACGGGCACTTAGGCTGTTTCCAAATCTTAGCTATTGTAAATTGTGCTGCTATGAACATAGGGGTGCATATATCCTTTCTGATTGGTGTTTCTAGTTTCTTGGGATATATTCCTAGAAGTGGGATCATTGGGTCAAATGGGAGTTCCATTTTTAGTTTTTTGAGGAAACTCCATACTGTTCTCCACAGTGGCTGCACCAGTCTGCATTCCCACCAGCAGTGCACCAGGGTTCCTTTTTCTCCGCATCTTCTCCAGCACTTGTCGTTTGTTGATTTGTTGATGATATCCAATCTGACAGGTATGAGATGGTACCACATTGTCGTTTTGATTTGCATCTCTCGGATGATTAGTGACTTTGAGCATGTTTTCATATGTCTCTTGGTCTTCCTTATGTCTTCTTTCGAAAAGTATCTATTTAGGTCCGTTGCCCATTTTTTGACTGGGTTGTTTATCTTCCTTTTCTTAAGTTGTATGAGTTTCCTGTAAATGTTGGAGATTAAACCCTTATCAAAGATAACATTGGGTAATATGTTTTCCCATGCAGTGGGCTTTCTTGTTGTTTTCTTTTGCTGTGCAGGAGCTTTTTATTTTGATGTAGTCCCATTTGCTTATTTTCTCTTTAATTTCTATTGCCCTAGGAGTTATATCGTCAAGATATTGCTTTGGCATATGTCTGAGATTTTTCTGCCTGTGGATTCCTCCAGTATTTTTGTGGTTTCCCATCTTACATTTAAGTCCTTTATCCATTTTGAGTTTATTTTTGTGTATGGTGTAAGTTGGTGATCTAGTTTCATTTTTTTTGCATGTATCTGTCCAATTTTTCCAACACCATTTATTGAAGAGACTGTCTTGACTCCATTGTATGCTCTTGCCTCCTTTGTCAAATATTAATTGAGCATAGTGGTTTGGGTCGATATCTGGGTTCTCTATTCTATTCCATTGATCTATATGTCTGTTCTTGTGCCAGTACCAGGCAGCTTTGAGAACAGTGGCTTTGTAATACAGCTTGATATCTGGTATTGAGATCCCACCTACTTTGTTCTTCTTTCTCAGGATTGCTGCAGCTATTCGGGGTCTTTTTTTATTCCAGATGAATTTTTGAAGAGTTCGTTCTAGGTCTGTGAAATATGCCATTGGTATTTTAATGGGGAGTATGTTGAATCTATAGATTGCTTTGGGTAGTATGGACATTTTAATGATGTTGATTCTACCAATCCATGAACACAATATGCTCTTCCATCTATTTATGTCTTCCTCTATCTCTTTTTTCAATGTCCTATAGTTTTCTGAGTAGAGGTCTTTTACATCCTTAGTTTAGTTTGTTCCTAGGTATCTTAATTTTTTTGGTGCGATGATAAATGGGATTGCTTTTTTAGTCTCTCTTTCTGTAAGTTCAGTATTGGTGTATAGAAATGCCATAGATTTCTTGGCACTAATTTTGTATCCTGCTACATTGCCAAATTCATTTATTAAGTCTAATAATTTTTTATGGAGTTTTTAGGGTTTTCTATGTACAGTATCATGTCATCTGTGAATAATGACCATTTTATTTCTTCTTTTCCAATTTGAATGCCCTTTATTTCTTCTTCTTGTCTGATTGCTGTGGCTAGCACTTCCAGTACTATGTTGAACAGAAGTGGTGAAAGCAGGCATCCCTGTCTTGTTCTTATTCTTAGTGGAAATGATTTTACTTTTTGCCCATTGAGTATGATGTTGGCTGTAGGTTTGTCATATAAGGCTTTTATTATGTTGAGGTATGATCCCTCTATTCCCACTTTGCTGAGCGTTTTTATCAGAAAAGGGTGTTAGATTTTTGTCAAATGCCTTTTCTGCATCAATTGATATGATTATGTGATTTTTGTCTCTCACTTTATGTGATGTATCACATTTATTGATTTGCGGATATTGTACCAGCCTTGCATTCCTGGAATAAATCCCACTTGGTCATGGTATATGATCTTTCTAATGTAATGCTGGATCCAGTTTGCTAGAATTTTGTTGAGGATTTTAGCATCTATGTTCATCAGGGATATTGGACTGTAATTCTTTTTCTTTGTGGTGTCTTTATCTGGTTTTGGTAGTAGGGTAATTCTGGCTTCATAGAAAGAGTTTGGAAGTGTGCCTTCCTCTTGAATTTTTTTGAATAGTCTGAGAAGGATTGGTTTTAGTTCTTCTTTGAATGTTTGGTAAAACTCCCCTGTGAAGCCATCTGGTCCAGGGCTTTTGTTTGCTGGAAGCTTTTTGATTACTGTTTCAATTTCATCAGTAGTTATTGGCCTATTCAGGTTTTTTTAATCTTCCTGGTTGAGTTTTGGAAGTTTGTATTTTTCTATGAATGTGTCCATTTCATCGAGGTTGTCCAGTTTGTTGGAGTAGTGTTTTCATAGTATTTTTTTACAATCCTATGTATATCTGTGGGGTCAGTTGTTACATCACTTCTTTCATTTCTGATTTTATTTGGGCCCTCTTTGTTTCTTGATGAGTCTGGCTAGAGGTTCATCAATTTAATTTATCCTTTCAAAGAACCAGCTCTTCGTTTCATTGATCTTACGTATTGTTTTTTTTTTTTTTTTTTTTTTTTTTGGTCTCTATGTCATTTATTTCTGCTCTGATCTTTATTATCTCCTTCCTTCTGGTTACTGTGGGCTTTTCTTGTTGCTCTCCTTCTAGTTCTTTGAGTTGCAAGGTTAGACAATTTATTACCATTTCTTCTTGTTTTTTGAGGTAGGCCTGTAGAGCTCTGAACTTCCTTCTCAGGACTGTTTTCATTGTGTCCCATAGATTTTGGATTGTTGTGTTTTCATTGTCATTTGTTTCCAGGATGCTTTTAATTTCTTCTTTGATCTCTTTGGTAACCCAATCATTGTTTAATAGCATGCTATTTAGCCTCCAATTGTTTGATTTTTTTTTCATTGTTTTTATTGCAGTTGATTTCTAGTTTTATGCCATTATGGTCTGAGAAGATACTTGTTATGATTTCTATCTTCTTTAATTTGAAGAGACTTTGCCTGTGTCCTAATATGTGGTCTATCTTTGAAAATGTTCCATGTGCAGTGGAGAAGAATGTATATTCTGTAGCTTTGGGGTGAAATGTTTTAAAGATGTCAATTAAGTCCATCTGATCTAGTGAGTCATTTAGAGATTGCTGTTTCTTTGCTTATTTTTTGTTTAGATGATTTATCCAGTGGTGTCAGTGGGGTATTAAAGTCCCCCACTATAACTGTATTGCTATCAATCTCTCCCTTGATAACTTCCAGAAGTCGTTTTATGTATTTGGGTGCTCCTGTATTGGGTGCATATATGTTTACCAGAGTTATATCTTCTTGTTGAATTGCTCCCTTTAGTATTATGTAGTGGCCTTCTTGTTATGGCCTTTACTTTGAGGTCTATTTTATCAGATATAAGTATTGCAACCCCAGCTTTTTTCTCAATTCCATTTGCCTAAAAAATGTTTTTCCATCCCTTCATTCTCAGACTGTGTGAATCCTTTGTTCTGAGGGGGGTCTCTTGCAGACAGCAAATATATGGGTCATGTTTTCTTATCCATTCAGCTACCCTATGTCTTTTGATTGGTGCATTTAATCCATTTACGTTTAATGTTGTTATTGATAAGTACTTGTTTGTTGTCTTATTTTTCCTTAATGTTTGTGTTTCTTCTTGCCTTTCTCTTTCTTCTTTTTACAGCAGTCCCGTTAGCATTTCTTGCAGTGCTGGCTTGGTAGTGATAAACTCTCTTAGCCCTTTTTTGTCTGTGAAGCTCCTGATTCCACCTTCAATTTTGAATGATAGCCTTGCTGGGTATAGTATTCTTGGGTTCAGTCCCTTGCTTTGCATCACTTTGTATATTTCATTCCATTCCCTTCTGGCCTGGAGTGTTTCTGTTGAGAAATCCATTGATATTCTAATAGGAGATCCCTTGTAGATAACTTTCTGTCTCTCTCTCTGGCACCCTTTAAGATTCTTACTTTGTCGTTGGTGTTTGCCAATTTAATTATGATGTGTCTTGGTGTCGGTCTTTTGGGGTTCATCTTGTTTGGGACTCTATATGTTTCTTGGACTTGTGTAGTTTTTTTCTTGCCAATATCAGGGAAGTTTTCTGTCATTATTTCTTCAAACAGGTTTTCTATTCTTTGCTTCTCTTCCTCTCCTTCTGGTACCCCTATTATGTGAATGTTGTTTTGTTTTGTGTTGCCCCAAAGCTCCCTTAGGCTCTCCTCTTGCTTTTTAAGTCTTCTTTCCAGTTGCTGCTGTGTTTGTGTGTTTTTTCCTACCTTGTCTTCTAATTCACTGATGCTGTCCTTAGCCTCTTCTAGTCTACTGTTTAAGCCTTCCATTGTGTTATTTATTGCAGCTATGTCGTTCTTCATCTCCTCTTGGTTCCTTTTCATGTTGGTGATATTCTCATTCAGCTCCTTATAATTCTCATTGAGTTGTGTGTATTTGTCATTGAGTTGTGTGTATTTGTCATCTAGCCGTTTGAGCATCCTTATAACCATTACTCTGAATTCTTTCTCTGGTATGTTGCTAGCCTCAATTTCATTTAACTCCCTTTCTGGTGATTCCTCTTTTTCTTTCCTTTGGGGATTGCTTTTTTGTCTTCCCATGTTTAAATTGTAGATCCGATTGTTTTGCTACCCAGGTTCTTTTGGGGATGGTGCTACTGGTGTGATCTCTCAGGTCTCTTGGGCTTGGTAATCTAGTATAGCTCCCTATTTGAGCTATTTGGGTTCTCTTGATGTAGGCCTGTGAGCTGGAAAGGCACAACTGCGGTGTCTAGAAGTCAGCAGCCATGGAGGGGGGTGTCCCAATTTTTGCTGTCTCGTGCCCTTGTTTGAAATCACGTGTGCCCAGCAGGGACTCACAGTGGCCCCCAGGGACCGTCTCTTGGGGTGATGGGGCTCAAGGGGCCTGTGCTCTGGAAAGGCATGACTGTGGTATCCAGAGTTCTGTAGTTGTGGGGTGGGAAGACTCAGCTTTTGTTGCTGCACCTGTGGTGGATAGGTGCGCACTCCCAGTGGCAGCACTCTGAAGGGCCCTGGCACTGAAGCCACATAATTGAGGCATCTGTGGGCAGGTATCCAGGATGAGTGAATTCAGAATTTCTACTGCCAGTAGGGAGTGCATTCCTGTTTGTCCAAGATCACACCCAGCAAGAGCTCACAGCTGCTCCCACAAGCGCCCTGTGGATAGATGGGCTCAGGGTGCCTGCCTGTTGGAAATGCGCGACTGTGGAGGTGCATTTGCCAGCACAGAGCTCTGATGCACTCTGAGGGGCCCTGGCACTGATGTTGAGCAGCTGGGGTGACTGTGGGCAGATATTCAGGAAGAGGGAATTCAGAATTTCTACTGTGGGGCAGCGCGCCCTTGTCTGTACAAAATCACACCCAGTGCAGGCTCCCAGGCGTTACCTATGGAGTTATGTGTCCTGGATGCCTGTGCGCTGGAAACGCGCGAATGTGGTGTCTGGAGTTCTGCCGCTGGGGAGGGGGGAAGTTGCACTTACTGCTGCTAGAGCAGTGCACCTTTGGAGGTGGAGGTCCCAGGGTCCGCAGGTCTGCGGGTCTGTGTGTGGGGCAGCAGGATTTTGGCTGGAGTGGCTGCTGGGTCGCGGGCAGTTCCAAGGCCTGTCTGGTGGTGGTGCTGATGAGTTCTTAGAAAAGGCCGTTCTCCCCTTCAAGATGACTTGGGCTCTGTGTCCACATTTAAATACTACATGAGCTTAGTCAGTAGATGAGATGTCCACAGTGTGTACATGCCTAATGTGTGCTGCTTGTAAGTAAAGAAGCTATGCTACACACCTCTGCATAAAAAGTCTGTCGAGCCCTGACCAATGTGGCTCAATGATTAAAGCATCTGCCCTCAGACCAAAGGGTCACAGATTTGATTCCCAGTCAAAGGCAGGTACCTGGGTTGCAGGTTCAGTTGCATACCCAGGACAGTCAGGGCACATGTGGGAGGCAACCAATTGATGTGTCTCTCTCACATCGATGTTTCCCTCCCTCCCTCCCTCCTCCCTCCTTCGCTCCCTCCCCCTCTCTCTAGTCCAATGCTGGCAGGCCCCTTTCCAGTCCTGGAAAGGCAGTCTGGCTGTTCCCACAGGTAGACAATACAGCGTGCCCTGTGCACTAGTGGTGTGACTACTACTTGAGAATCTCTGTAGCATCTTTGTCTCACCTGTGCTCTTACTTTTTTTTTTTCTTTTAATGGAATAATCTTAAATGAGAAATATTTTTTAAATGGAAGGATAAACCATAAGAAATTTTAAGAGTATATCTGGAGAGGGAAAGAGGATGGGTGGGACAGGGTGTCTAGATTTGTCTGAATATACCTTTTGGGAAGTTTTGACTTTAGAGCCATGTCAATATTTTACATAATTAGAAAAGAAAGATATTTAAAAGCAATCTCTAAAAATCAAAAGGCAAAGTAAGTTAATAAACTCAATGTGATTTTATTCCAGTTGACTGTAAAACACAGTAATTTGAATATACACCCAAGTGAGAAGTTAAAAAAAAAAATCTTAAACTGATTTTAGCAGTCACATTCTAGGTAATAGTCTAAGCATGGTCGTTCTGAAAGGGGTGTGTGTGTATTGTGGGGTAGAGGAAATGGGCAATTATGTTGGTGTCACTAAACTCAGATTTTTGGCATGGCATACAGGAGATACAAGTATAAGATGTATGATTAATGGGGCAAACCTGCAGCCCTTATTTGAGAGGAAATTATCAGTAGAAAGTCATAATATATATCTTTTATCCTCAAAATTTCCTAGGTCTCTATTCTAAAAGTCCTGTAAACAGTAACTAACCCAGTGGAGGTGAACAGCCCTGACACCACTAAAGGGAACCAGTGCTGTTTGGAGGAATGGCCGATTCCAGGTCTGGGCAGGAAATTTGTGAGTTGAGCTTGGAACATCTTGGCATATCAGAAAAAGAGAGTGCTGTCAAAGGCTTCTCTGGTGCCAGAGGGCTCGGGAATCAATCGAAAGGGCTGTCCGGGCTTCACGAAGACAGTTTCAGTATTAATGAGAATACTAATAGCAATGAGCTGCAGAGCGTCAAATACATTTAGATCTGCGTTTATCTGAAAGATAAAAAGTACTACCTTGTGAGGATGTTAGCACACCATCTCTATATTTTTTAAACCAGTAAATAAAGAGAAAGGGTCATGTTTCTATTCTGCTTTTTCTGTACTATTCGGACCCTGAGTTACCCAAATAGTTGATAAGGGGGTATTTCTCTGTAGAAGTGTTCCAGCTAATCCATGAAAAATGAATGATAGATTGGAGCTCACCACCATTTTGTGACCTCTAATAAATTCATAAATTAGGGAGAGATCCTCAGTGTCAGCTAGCATCACAAGAAAAGGAGAAGTCATAAATTATTAACCTCCTGGTGAAATTTCTTTTGAACTTAAATCTGATTAAACTTTCTAGATCTTACTGTCACTTAACAGGAAATCAAGGGCTTAGAGAAACGTGTTATTGATACCACAGGTATGCAATCAGGAAAACACAGGTTATGGGAAATTGTACTAGACAAACAACCAAGTTTCTAAGAAAAAATAAGACAGAGCCCTGGTCAGTGTTGATTGGGCATCGCCTGTGCACTGAAACGTTGCTGATTCAATTCCTGGTTCAGGACATGAGCCGGGATTGCTGGCTCGATTCCCAGTAGGGGGCATGCAGGAGGCAGCTAATTGATGTTTCACTCTCACATTGATGTTTCTCTCTCTCTCTCTCTCTCTCTCTCTCTCTCTCTCTCACTCTCTCTAAATAGCAATAAAAAGTCTTTTAAAAAACACTTAAGAGAGTAAACCTTGGCTATTTGATGATATTAAGGAATTATTGTTAATTTTATCTAGCATCATAATGACAATGACCCTAAACTTTAAAAAAAAAAAAGCTTTTTTTATCTTTTAGAGATAATCCTGCAGTATTTACAACTGGAATAATGCAATGTTTGGATTTGCTTCAAAATAATTTGGGAGTGTGGAAAGTGGGTCAGAGTGAGATAAAAAATCAACTTCAGCCCTGCCACAGTGACTCAGTTAGTTGGTTTAATATCATCCTGTGCACCAAAAGGTTGCCAGTTCGATTCCTAGTCGGGGGTACATAACTGGGTTGTGGGTTGGGTCCCCAGTAGAGGCATGTATGGAGGGCAACCAATTGATGTTTCTTTCTCTCTCTCTCTCTCTCTCTCTCTCTCTCTCTCTCTCTCTCTCTCTCTCTCTCTCTTCCTTCTTCTCTCTAAGCATGGCCTCAAGTGAGGATTTTTAAAAAATCAACTATGTATTGTAATGGTTAAAATTGGAAATGGGTACACAGGGGCTCATTATACTAGTCTCTTTACTTTGTGCTACACATGTTACACACATATAGTACACAAGTGGTGACTAGAACATAGTGACATAGACTTAATAACTGAAGCTATTTTTATCTGCGATAGCAATGAAAGTATTTGTCTTGTAGAGTCTTGGAAATTATGCAACTAGGGAAGGAGAATTCCTGGTTTATCTGTGTTAATCCAGGGGCATTTGAACCCGCGTCTACCTATATTCTAGGAGAGAAATGGATAATAAACAGCAGAGGTGGGATTCAGATTAGACACTAGGTACAGCCTTCAAGAAGTGAGGATTGGTAAACCTTGAGCAATGAAATCATTCCCCCCACCCCGCCCCAAATGTCTATATGAAGAAATACAGAATCCTGTAGTTTGAATAATTTAGTCTGATCCTTTTTAAAGGCATAGAGAGATGAATTGGTCTCATTATCATATTTCATATTATCCTGGTAATTATTTGAATTATTTATTGTTCACTGGACTTTTAGAAATGGGTCCAGACTGTCAATATTCAGATGTCCCTTAATGCTGATGGACAATGATTAGCCATATTGTACTGTTTAGGTATCAAAGGAGGTAATGTTATGCAAATAGAGACTTTATCAATATTGCAGGAACTTCACACTGGAACTGGCTGGGAAATGTTAATTGGTCTTGTGGAGGGAGGTAGGGACCCAGCTACCTCTTCCATGCAGGTGACTCAGTTCCCACCCCAAATGTCATGTTAAGGCTGAGTTTAAATATCCCAGGCTGCTTACAGAACCAGCTCTCAAAAGCTTTAAAATGAAAATGTCAGGAAATAGGGCCTGAGAGCCAAGGGCAGTGGGGATTTTTGAGAGGCAGGAGGGGATGGGAGAGGTGGAGCCCAGTCTCTAGTTTCCTTTACCTCCAAGCTCCCCAGCCCTAACTAACCTCACCTCCTGGCAGCAGCAACCCACTCTAAGCCAGCAAATGCATCTCTAGTTGTCAACCAGAAGGGGTCACTGCAGAGCGAGCAGCGCTCCCAGGCACTCACATAAACAGACTCAAATATCCAAATACACACACATATATCCAAAGTATATGCGCTTCTGGGCCAGTACCCGGTTACCTCAGGGTTCTTTTTCCTTCTCCTCCTGCAGCTTGTTCTCTCTGCATTCCTCCTCCCCTCCTGCTCCCCCTTCCCTTTCAAAGAATTCCTGAAGTTCACATTGCTGTTGGGGTTCCTGGGTCCCCATAGCTATCAGCAAGAGGGTGGTTTTGTTAGAGCTGTGGTGGAGACCCGGTGCTAGGCTCTTGGAGGCCTTTAAGAACTGGCGAGTTTTCCTTCCAGGAGTCTGCAGCCTGCGGAGTGAGAATAGCAACTCTGCTGAGAGTAAAGGGCTCCAAGGGAGAGATGAGCTAAGGGGTCCTACAATGACCTCTTTTTCTTAATGAAAACCCCAAATAGAGAAATTCTTCTGCCAAAACCCTCTTGGCTAGGGTTTAGTTGTGGTTCTGAGCTTCCACTTTCAGGGATTAGGGTTGAACTGGGAAGGAGTAGAAGAAAGAGAAAGAGCTAAAAAAGTAACTATTCCCCCCCCCACACACAATCCTCAGATTTTCCCCTCAAATCCCTCCCCCCAAAAGCTTTCTTCTCCAAAACAGACAAGCTGTGTTAAGAAAAGTGGCTGTTGCTGAATTCCCAGGAGTGGGTGGGGTGGGGTGGGGTGGGTGGGGTGCTCTTTCCTGTGGACCGCTTGGCAGCGGGGCGGTGGACTGGCTGGCTGTGAGGCACAAAAGCGCCGCATGCACAGATGTGACGCTGCGCCCCTCTGCGGGCGGGGCGGCTTGGCAGATGGCGAGAAGCCGAATCGGTGACGGATTGTCCATCAAATGGCACTTTCTGGGTGGTGGGGATCTCGAGGCCCTCAGGCACAAAGAGGATCACAGGGGACCCCCGTCTCTGGCCTAGGCAGCCCCTCCCAGAAGTGTGGGGGGTGGGGAGAGATTAAGTTTTTACTCTCTCCTTCCATAGGAGGTCCGCTTTGAGACTTGCCAAGGGGCTGGGAAGGGAGGTGGCCGCCTGGATCACACCCAAGAATGGATGGAGGAAGGCCTGCGATAGTGGGGAGGAGAGAGGGGTGGGAAGCAGGATCTCCTGCCTGTTTCCGTTCGGGGTGCGGGTGGCTTTTCCTGGGGTAAGCTCCGCAAGTCTGTCACCCCGGGGCCCTAGTGACAGGCGCACGCCCCTCGCCCTTTCTCCTCCCAGGACCTGTGGGCTTTTGTTATGCAGATGGCGGCGGAGGGCTGAGCCGGAGGAGGCGGGAGCTGGTGGGGAGGAGGAGACGAGAGGAGGGAGGAAAGTGCAGCTTGCGCGACCAGCCTCCTCTTCCAACGTCACATTGTGAGAGAGACAAAACCCAGCGCGCCTGAGCTCACACGCGCAGGCACACACAGGACCCGGTCGCCTCTTCTGCCCTGGCGCACCCGAGAAAGCCAGCCTTCCCTTCCTAACTGGGGCGCGGGGGCTCCGCAGGCTCAGCGCGCAGCCCCGAGCCAACCCAGAAGCCGAAGAACGCCGGGGACAAGCCTTCTTTCTCCCCCGCCTGCCCGGCTGAGGCGCCCCATCCCCCGCCCTGAACCCCGATCTTTCCCACCCGATCCCTCTAGGTTTCGCGTGGACAGAGCCCAGAGCCGCGTGTGCCCCGGTTTGGAATCATCGTTTCAGCACTTCGGACAGCGCCCCGGGAGTGGCCCTTGGGTTGGCTATGGCGAGCGTTCAGCAAGGCGAGAAGCAGCTTTTTGAGAAGTTCTGGCGAGGAACCTTTAAAGCTGTGGCCACCCCGCGTCCTGAGAGCATCATTGTCGCCAGCATTACAGCCCGCAAGCCTCTACCAAGGTAATGACCTCTTTCTTAAGGGGGAGACCCTGATGGGCCCACTTTCTGGCCTGTGCCCTGAAGGGTGGATGCAGACAGCTGGGCCACTGTGCCGGTCTTTCTGTCACTACTCGCTCTCTCCCGCTGGAACATGGGAACTAATTGCTTGCATGAGGTGGGAGCTGGCAGGAAGGGAGAGGGAGTCTTTAGCAAGGAGCAGCACAACTGTCTGCTGACCTGGCAGCTTTTGGTCAAGAGGTGTTGCTTGCTTGGGTGGGGGTGTAGGTGGAATACGACTTGACTGAGAAACTTTTCTTGGTATCAGGAGGAATGGTGGGTTTGAGGTGGCTGGAGGTTGTTGTACAAACAGAGATGAGGGCTGAACCAGCTCAAGCAGTGTTCAGCGATAGTGGCACACTTCTATACTCAGCTCCAAAACTAGCGAGCTCTGAAGGTTTTGACAAAATCCCGTATTCTGGTCCCTCCAATACACCCCAAAAAGCACCCTGCTCCTTGCCTTTCTGGCTCTGTTGCTGCTGAATTCTGTCCTCGCCAGCATCCAAAACCAGGAACGGAGCTCAAGAGTCAGGGAGGAGCCTGGCAAGATCACAGGGATGGTCTTGGAAGAGTTTTATCTGGTCTTTCAAAAAGGATCCGAGTGCTTTGCATGCAGGCATGAGAAGGGATCATTAGTGGTGGTGGACACAGTGTGATGAGGGGAAGATAGGGAGAAGTGAAAGGGGTGCAGAAAGAGGGAGAAGAGGATATGGGGTGAACAGAGAGAAGGCTGAGCAACACAGAAACACTCTATGGTGGAGAAAACCCAGTTCTTTTCATGACTCGTTCAATCTAGAGGAGTTTGAGAATGAAGGGAATAAGGCTGTGCCCTCTGTCAGGGAAAACCGAGGTGGTGTGAAAACTCATCATTTGCTCGTGTTGGGTGAGTGGTTTGGTGGGAGATAAAGAAAGAAGTGGACCAGGGGAGACTGGAGGATTTATTAATCCTGGCAGGCTGCATTAAGGGAGTAGATTGAAAATATGTCTGGGAAAGTGCTTCCGACAGAATGCCTGTTCTGGTACAGCCGAATCTGAACTTTCTAGCGGCCGAGGGCTGGAGGACCTACAGGAAATCGTACCTAAAATCAAACTCAGCCTGGAGAACTTTTCAAGGTCTGGAAGGGGCCTGGCTCATTCGGTCTTTAGAAAAATGGGTGCCCCCCATTGGGAATGGGTGGATGCAGTGAGAGGACAGCAGGATGTAGGGGCTGCAAGCAGCAGCAGCCAGTGTCTGTGGATGGGAGGGAGGGAGCACCCTCTGACACAGGCTGGAGAAGGGGAACAATGACACCCAATGCCATCAAAAGCCCATGTTTCTCTGCTTGGAAGGAGGTTCTTTGTAGAGAGTTTTGACGTCAGCGGTTTTGTCTCCTTGGGTTTCTGCCATTCGTTCCACCTTTGGAGTGGGTGCACCTACTGTTGGCAAATCAGGTGCTGCGTTGGCCAAAAAATAATGCCCTTGTCGAGGGGACCAGAGGGAATTTCACTGGAAACCAGCAGTGTGGCATTTGGTCTAGGGTCGTCCAGAGATTTCAGGGGTCCGGGGGAAGGCGAGCAGATTCCTGGTGGTATTTTAATTCTGCAAAGCTTGCCCAATGCCCTACCGGCTTGGTACCCTCACCCGGTGTCTGTCAGTCTGTTACTGGCATGCTCTTTTCTTGGTCACATTCTCAAACATAAAAATTGCCCGCGAGGTCTTCCAACTGTCATGTTTGTTGTATCTTTGTATAAATCCCAATCTCAACCATCTGAGAATCTTACAGTAGCCAACCCTCCCCACACGGGTGTTTTTTCACCCTGGTGTCTTCTAATGTTCTGGGTCTCCACCCCTGAGATGAAGGCCTGAGCCACAAGCCCCTCACTCATGTCCTGCTGGACGATCCTCTTCTGTAACAGGTGTGGCCTCCCTTAGAACAGACTCCACACTGTACCCGCCTCAGTCCCCGGGCCTCCCTGCCTGAGACGCTGCTGTTATTATTTCTATTTCCCAGCTGACAAAACAGCTCAGCAAGGTAGCGCCACTTGTCCAGGACACTCAGCTGCATGGCAGAACGAATAGAAATCCAGGTTTGTCTGAAGCCCAGGTCTGAACTCGTAACCACTGTGTATACTGCCTGTGACTCCTGGTTTGGGGCGGGGGTGAGGAGAGTGAACAGGGGGCATTTGTAGTCAAGTTTTCAGGAAAGGCTGAGTTTGAGTAGTCTTTTAACAAGACTGTCTGTAAAACCTAAAACCTGGGTCACCCCATTCTCACCCCAGCCAGCCACGCCCCGTGATGGTCCACGTCCACCCCCTTTTTGCTGTTCTGTGCTTACTTAAGGGTGAAAGCACCATATTTCCAAAGCAGAGGTCTTAGGAAGGGAAGGGACAAAGGCACGGGCATAGCATTGGCTGGGCCCCAGCGGCTTCCTCCAGAGGCAGCCTGGGGACTTGGTCTCATCAGAAATGTTGTTTAGTTCCATGAGTCAAGCCCAGTTCACAGTCAGCTGATCTGCTCCTGTCGCTGTCTGCGGGGAAATGGGGAGGAGGCGGGTGCCCCACCAGCCAGCTCTGTGGGTTACACACTTGTTTGTTTATAGATGAGGGCTACCCCCTGAATGAACTTCCCTGGGATATTTTAAGTCTCTCTCCGAAGATAATAGACTACCAGGATAGACACTTACATTCAATTCGCTGATTCCATGGCAATGTGCATACATCATACAGGCACTGGGAGTGAAGCATCCCCTGCCCCCCCCCCCCCCCCCCCCCGCCTCGCTCCCCTCTCTGAGGCATACTTGATGAGGCAATAGCTTTATAATGTATCAAATTGCAAGCAGATGTCTGACTCAAATGTCAGAACAGTGTAACAGAGTGGGTGGCAGTACATCATAGTGGTTACGAGTTCAGACCTGGGCTTCAGATAAACCTGGATTTCTATTCGTTCTGCCACGCAGCTGAGTGTCCTGGACAAGTGGCTCTACCTTGCTGAGCTGTTTTGTCAGCTGGGAAATAGAAATAATAACAGCAGCCGCCTCATTCAGGGAGGTCTGAGGACGGAGTGGGTAAAGCACTCCCCACAGTGTGCAGGGAGAGCGGTCGTTTAATAGGCATCGCCTCTAACACAGGCAGTCAGAGCTGAGACGGCCAGAGGAAATCAGCCATTCCTCCCAGGACTGTGCCCACCCATTTCCCTCCCCACCCCATTAATGCTGACAATAGAAAAGGTGGGATTTCAACTCCTGACAGGCAACTACATGGAGATGGAATTAACACACACCCCTGGGATCGGTACCTAATTCCCCTCCCTTAGGGGAAGGTGAGCTGCTTTCTGACCTGACCCAGTTGAAGAATGATCTGGATCCAGCAGGGATTGGTACAGCATCTTTATGGAGTGTTCTTTGTGTTTGCATAGAGATGACCAGGTGCTGCCAGTCTAGAGGAGGCTCAACCTCCTTGAAAATCACAATTTTAATCCCTAGTTCCATCGAATCTAGAGCGACTACATAATCTATGGTTTCTACCAATATTGAAAGGAAGAGGTTGCTCTGAGTAGTTCTCCCAGGGAGAACTAACAAGAATGGTCCCAGACAAACCAGGATGAGGGTCACCACGGTCAAACCTCACCCCATCCCAGCTGGGAGAGAGCAGCGCGCATCAATACGTCCTTGGATTCTTCCCGCACCGAAGAGGTGTAGCCATTTTCCCTGGCGTTAATGAGTCACCTTGTTAATCGCTTAGTCCGGAAGTTTGTACCCAAGAAGTTTAGGCTCAAAGTGGAAAGCCTAGTGTTCGAGGCCAACTCAAACTGTAATAATCAAGTGGACCAATAGTAGTTGAGGACTTAATGAGCATGTAAAAATCATTTGTAATTAGTATATCAATTGTTTGTGGATACACGTGAGCTAGTAAAGGGCTAAAAAGGGGCTCCCCCTTAAAATAGGATAAGCATTCCCTTTACAGTTCCTTTGGCAAACTAATAATTTTCTTCGAAAAGTCTTTCTCGTCTGAATAGTCCAGAAGCAGACTTCAGCCCAGTCCCTGTCCAAAGGGTCATAAATTCCAAACTGTTGGAGATTTTTCTGCATAAAGGGAAAGATGGCCAAATTGTAAGTCAGGGGAAAAGCATTTGAACCATTTAATTCAAGACTCCCCTTTGTGCCAAGAGATCAGTGAGCATGTTTGTATTGACCCTGTCCTGGGGAGCCCAGTGCGGGGATGTGGGAGGTGGCCTGACAGCCGTGGTCAGGAGTCAGGGACAGAGGGTCATGGAGAATGCTGGCCCTGGCGATGGGCAGAGGCTTTTCTCCGGGAAGGGCGTGTCATCGTTTTGGTCCAGCCTCTCTCCTTCTGAAGGTGAAATGTGCTGAGGGGTGTACAGGGGTTGGTAGGGGATCATGTCCGGCCATCTGTGTCCATTGGTGGGGTGCTATTGGAGAGACCTGTGCTGCGGTACATGTTGGTGACAGCTGGATGTGTTAATGGAGTGAGTACATGTGGTCCCAATCCAGCAGCAGATTCACTCTCTCCCAGTGCCACTCCCAGTCCTGACAGAGGGGATTCTGGGATTCTGAGAAGACTTGACTCTCGCTAGTATCAGGGTGAAGCTCCCTAGATATAGCCGCCTGCTGCTGGGAGATTAGACATGGCGGCTGGTAGGGGACAGAAAGTTGGACCTGGAAGTGCTTTCTAGGCCTGTGTGAGGCTCCATGAACGCTACTCCCGCTCTAAGCCACCCTGAAGGGGCCCTCCCTAGCAGCCCAACCCCCTTCATGAGGGAGGGAGCCTGGGTCATGTGCCTCCTGCTCCACAAGCACCCAGGCAGGCTGCAGGGGCACAATCACCCTAAAGATATTCTTTCTTCCAGATGTTACTTTCCTGGGAGGTGGAAGAACTTGCAGGGGCTTAACAGAGCCGGCATTCTTTAATTGCTTGTTACGAAGGCTTGCTCTGAAGTGTGAGGGGATGTTTCCGAGGTAGGGAAAGCAAAATGGTTCAAGGCTTGACTTCTGAAGTCAGAGCCACCCAGGCAGAAATGCCGCTTTGCTCTTTCCTGGCTTTGGAATCTGCTGGTCACGTCACTGCTCCATGCCTCAGTTTCCCCACCTGTGAAATGCTCAGCGGATGGGGTTGTAGTGAGGTGTGGAGATAGATAGCTCCTATAGAGAACATGGCCCAGTGCCCGGCACAGACCAAGACCCCCATAAATGGCAGTCTCCTCACTAGGACATGAGCCACCCCATGAGATGCAGGGAGAATGCCGCGTCCCTCACCACCTAGGCGGGGTTAGTTACCTGGTGCTGAGGCAAGGGAGCCTTGCCACCTGTCCCCCCCACCACTCTGCATTTATTTGAGAATATGATTTTGGCACTCCCCAGAGAGCCACCGGAGATGTGTAGAGCTGTTGAAAAGAACCTGACAGGCCCTGATGGCAAACTAATCAAAAGAATGTTTCCATTCACTGTTTGCAAACGCTTACTGGCTACGTGACTTTTGGCAAGCAAGTTGGCCTTCTCCATCTTGGTTTCTCCATCCACAGAATGGGGCTGACAGTAGCAGCTACCTGTAAGAGGTATTGTCAGGACTGGAAGGACTGATTCTGGAAAGCGCTGCTTGGCCCCAGTGAGGCCTCCATCAATGTTAGCACTTGCTTTTAATAATCAGTCATAGTTTTTATTCGTCCTCCATGCCAGGCCCATCAGGGAGGAAAGGATGAATGAAATGCAGTGTCTCCCTTTAAGGGCCTCGGAAAGTTAACTCACAAACACACGTATGACATGAGGCAGACGGTCTGAAGTACTATAGGAGGTAGGTGGGAATAAAGAAAGGGGAGGTGGAAACCCAGAGGAGGGAGAAGCCCTCTGTGAGGCTGGAGTCCCTTGCTTATAGTCACACAGTTATCCTTAGTTATCTATTCTGTGAAGTGGCCATGATTCATTTATTTCATCAATTTAACCTACAAATGCAAGGGATGATCAGAACAAATAGGGCCTTTATTCCCAGTAGAGTCTCAAGAAAGATCAGTGGGTTAAACTCTCTGGGGGAGCATAGTCAATGCGGATGAAGGAGGGCCACGGGAGGGAGCTGCCCATGTATTACAAAGCTTCCAGCTTCCCTGGCACTGGCTCAAGGATGCAGGGTCTGGTGTGGGCCATGGGGTTTCTTGTCCTTCCCCGTCCAGCTCTGGCTAAAGCGAGATTCCGTCTGCATCAGGGGGCTCAGAGTGAGCCTACACGCGTTGCAGACAAGGCGCGGGGGCGTGAATGCACCCCTGGAGGAAGCTGCATGTGGCTAAAAAATAAAGCTGTGCCCTCATTCGTTCGCCAGTGCTCTTGAGCTCCTACTCAGTGTAGCAGTGAACAATGTGAAGTTCCTGCTCTTGCCCAGGGAGAAAGATAATAAGTGAAGAAACAAACACACAGTATAAGATCAGGTGGTAACGAGGACTCTAGAGAAGAATCAAATTGGGAGAACGAGAGGGGGGGGGGGGGCTGCTGTTGGATGGAGAGGTCCGGGACCTGGATGAAGGGAGGGAGCAAGCCAGGAGGATAACTGGGGGGAAGTGTCTGAGACCGAGGGTACAGCAAGTGCAAAGGCCCGGGGGTAGAAGCATGCTGGGTGTATTGAGGAACAGCAAGAAAGTCAGTGTGGCTGGAGCAGAGTGAGAGGAAGGCTGGAGAGGACTGCATAGATGTAGGCAGCAAACAGATGAGGCAGTGCCTGGTAAGCCAGCTGTGGACCTCCCTGTCCAGGCAGGGGGTCCCATGGGGCTCCTGCCTCTCAGTCAGGGTCCAGGGTCTGCTCTGCTTCTCTTGGCTTCTCTCTCCCGATTCTTTGCAGCCAGCGGTGACTTTGAATAGCAGTGTCAGAAGCATAGCTGGGCCCTCCATGTGTTATGGACAAGCATGAAATTTACAATCTCTCTGATTGTGATCAATCAGATTAGGAAATTGAAAAAGACACTGTTTAGACTTTCAAATAGCAGTGGCAAATCTTGTTCCCATGATGACGAGGGTTTGATGTATCTCTCATATTCATGCATGCAAATCTAGACTCTCCCTCTCACCCAGCAGCCCCCTTCACTGCACACCTGCAACACCGTCCGACAAAGCTAGTTTCCCCTCCCTCCCCCCTCCCTCCCTCCCTCCCTCCCTCTTCCTCTTTCCTTCCCTCCCTCTCCCTGCCCTCCATCGCTCTCCCTCTTCCCTCCCCCTCCCCCATCTCCATTTGAGATTTTGCTGAGGGAGCTCCCATATGCCACAGCCTGTGTGAGGACCTCCGTGAAATAAAACACAGAATTAAGATGTCATAGAGACAAAGCCAAACCAAGTACAGGAACAGTGCCGAACCCTAAAACAGTCATTAAGTAATTCACGTCTACATGTGTCTGTTCAAAACAAACATGAAGATCCTCAGGATGCAAATGTCTCTCATCAGGAGATTCCCTAGTTGCCGGATTCCCAGGGCTTACATCCTGCTGACAGCTTCCCTGAGCAGGAACACCCCCCCCCCCCCGCCCCCGCCCCATCACTGTTCTCTGGCTTCATTAAAAGTTAAGCTTACGCAAGTGAGCTGGAATTTTACAAGGCAGGCACACTCCTGCGGGAGGAGAGGTGCCATCTGGGCCTGCGTGTGTACATTCATGGTGCATGTGCACACTCACTCACGATGGGGATGTGTGTGCTGAGCTCCTTGCGCATCATGTGCCCAGCCCTGTGCTAAGCAGGTTTCACCTGTTGTCTAATTCCATGTTCACCATCACTTTAGGGACAAGCATTTTTAAGAACTTGTTTTACAGATGAAGAAACTGAGGCATAGAGAGTGGAAGTGACCTGCTCAAGGGCACATGGCTGGTAGGACTCGGAATTGGGAGAAGAGCCAGAGCTCTTAATGGATATGTTTATAGTTTAGCTTGCTTTGCAGAGAAGGGAAAACTGAGACCAGGGAGGGCAGTGTGGCTTGTCCAAGGTTGCAATTTGGAAGTGATGAAAGTGAGATCTGAACTCAGGTCTGCCTGACTGCAACTGGCTACATTCTTCTCTTCCTGTCACTGTGGTTTGGCTTTGAAGGTCATGGGTGTTTTTGCTTTGTGTTGCTCGTCTTGTTTTAGTCCAATCTAGACAATCGCCATTGTTATAATCCCATCTCACAACACGCTACCCTCACCTCCTTGCCCATTCTCCACACTGAGCCAGAATAATTCAGAGCGAGTCAGATATACGTCCTCCACCCAGCTACAGACCTCCATCACTATCCCTTGGTTTGTAGACTATAGAGCCAACTCCCTGCCGAGGCCTAAAGTTTCTTTAGGGTCCAGTTCCTGCCCACCCCCCAAGATCATTCCTAAAATACTGCCCTTCACTCCCGCTCCTCTGCTGCACCCTACTCCTTTTAGTTACTCAAACTTTCCATTGCCTTCCTGCCTCAGGGCCTTTGCACATGCCGCCAGGAAAGCTTCCCCTCTCCCCTGGTGCCTAATCTACCCATACTCCACTTTAAGATTTCAGCTCAAGTGCTGTTTTCTTAGGGAATCCTTCCATAATGCTCCAGACTGGACACACCCCACATTAAAGCCTTTCTTAGCACTGTAGTACCCCTCTTGGTTTGTAATTTTATATTGATTGTGGGATCGTTGATTAAAGTGTACTCCTCCCAGTAGACCGTAAGCTTCATGAAGATGTACATTGGTACATCTCTCTCACCTGATACATAGCAGAGGACCAAACAAATGTTTGTGGAATGTATGAATTTTAACACTGTCCCTTCATCAAATCACTTTCATGCCTGATAGTATGAAATTGCCAATATATGAAAACAGTGATGTTATTTCCTTTGAGAACTGTTGGAACTTCTGAGGTAGAACCATGTCCATCTGTATTTCAGCACCTAGGACAGTGACCCACAGTTGGGGGTCTTTGAATATTTGTAGAATGAATAATTAATGAGGGCACACAGGTATAGAAGCATGTGTTACCGATGAGGAAACTTGGAGCTGGACCTAGGCACAGCATCGTATAGCATCAGAATTTTAGAGCTAAAGGATGTAGAGATCACCCAGACTCCTCAGTTTACAAGTGATGGGTGAGGGATATCTATACTAATAAAAGGGTAATATGCTAATTAGACCGGGTCGACTAGACATCTTCCAGTCATCTGGTCCTCCTTCCGGACAAAGCCATGGTCATGGGGGCTGAGGCAGAGGCAGTTAGGGGCGATCAGGCAGGCAGGCAGAGGCAGTTAGGGCCAAACAGGCAGGCAGAGTGGTTAGGGGCGATCAGGCAGGCAGGCAGGTGAGCAATTAGGAGCCAGTGGTCCTGGACTGTGAGAGGGATGTCCGACTGCCAGTTTAGGCCTGATCCTGCAGGGAACCCTGTGGGTCGAACCTAAACTGGCAGTCGGACATCCCCCAAGGGGTCCCAGATTGCGAGAGGGTGCAGGCCGGGCTGAGGGACCCCCCCCCTTGCACGAATTTCGTGCACCAGGCCTCTAGTATTTTATAATATGCGTAACGTTTTGGAACAACAGTGTGTGTATATAATTTATAAGTAAATACATATACAGGATGTCTCAAAAAATGTATACACACATTAACGGCTAATAGCTCAATTTTGAAAATGAAATGTATTTCAGTAAACACCGCCTTTATAATTATTCAAAGTGTGTGTATACATTTTTTGGTACACCCTATATGTAGTGGTTTTATTCTCAAAATCTCTTACTGAGAGGTGGGAGATCAAGAGATCTTTAGGACCCGCTGGCCTAAGTTAGCTCCTCATTTTGTGGGTGGGGAAACTGAGACCCACAAAGGGGGAGGGATTTGCCCAAGGTCCATAGCCTGAGTCAGCCTGGGTGAGCTCTGTGTTCAGGGAGGTGGTGTTTGCCCATTGTCAAGGTTCATATTTGAACTTCCCCGCTGTGACCAGACACCACTCTCTCTTGCTCCCCGCCCCCACTGTGAGATATGGCACCTGCCCCATTGAGACCTCCGGGCATATGCTGCCCGGAGCCTGGTCTGGGATCCTGAGGAGATGTCCATCTGTGCCCAGCCTGTGCCCAACAGAGCAGGTGAGCAGCTCTGGCTGCTTCTGGGATCCTATTTCAGGGCTTCCAGCTGATAAGGAGGCTTTTGTTTGGCCAGCCTGGCTTCCACAGCCAGGTGGCAGGTGACGCTGGGCCCGCCCACTGTCGCAGGGGGAGGTGTCTGGGCAGGGGTGCAGGATGGGCTCAGGGCCACCGTTTACCATGGGACGTTTGTTTCCGGAAGGAAACCACTCTCATAAAGGCGCCTTCCAATGGTTAGGTTCTTACAAACCGGCATCACCTCACAGAGGGGACCTTTGAGGAGCTCAAACACAGCTTCTTCATGTTGCAGACGGGGAGACTGAGGACAGAGGGAGCACGGGGAGTCCTGTGGCACACCAGTGTGAACATCAGAGCTGGAGCTGAAACATGGACCCTTGACACCAGTCCTAAGACCCTCCTTACACTGCTCAGAGTTCCTTGGGGAAGGAGGCAGAAAATTAATTTATCCCCGTTTTACAAACAGAACTGGTGAGGCTCAAATATGCAGAACGACTTGCCTACTATCACATCATTGAAATAACCACATATTGTTACCACTGCTGCCGTTGTAGTTAAACAGTTACTGTTGATCTCCTTTGATCCTCACAACAGAAAGGGCCAGTTTTTTTAAAAAAATATATTTTATTGATTTTTTACAGAGAGGAAGAGAGAGGGATAGAAAGTTAGAAACATCGATGAGAGAGAGACATCGATCAGCTGCCTCCTGCACGCCCCCCACTGGGGATGTGCCCGCAACCCAGGTACATGCCCTTGACCGGAATCAAACCTGGGACCCTTCAGTCCACAGGCCGACGCTCTATCCACTGAGCCAAACCGGTTAGGGCAGAAAGGGCCAGTTTTATGTCAACGTTTTCATAATGGCTACTAACCATAGTTTCTGCGTACTGACTATATGCCCAGCACTGAGCACAGTGCTTTCTCTGCAATATATCACCAACCCACTCATTCGTCCTGTGAGGTAGTTAGATTCTATGACAGTTTCCACTTTGTAGACGAGAATATTGAGGATCAGAGGGGTAAGTCACCTGCCTAAACTCGTGCAGCTGGGAAATGTCAGAGAGCGGATCTGAAGCTTGTGCTGGGTGGGACAGCTGCCCTGCCGATCCCCTGGCACAGGGAGGAACCCCCGTTGCCACGATCCTTTACTTTTCAATTGTGCAGAGGGATTGCATCTCCCTTCATTTGTTCAGATCTCCCTTCAGCACCGAGCTTCTACTAAATACAAAGCATCGTGACGAGTAAAATTTCCTCTGCTCTTTAGTTGCTCACATTTGAGTAGGGAAGATGTGTCTATAAATAAGTAACAATTAGCAGGCAGGCCAGGGTTAATATTGTCAAAAAGGGAATTCCTTAGCGGCTAGCTCGGGTCTTCAGAACCAGTGTCAGCCCTTTGGGACTAGATGGGGCTCTTAGGCCTTGGCTGGGCCATCCGGGCTAGGTCCGTTAGAATCAAATGGACCCGGGCCATGGGGAAGCCCTGTCCCCACAAGACTGCCTTAGAGGAGAGGACCCTTAAGTGAGCACCCTCGGCCTGGGAGCCCGAGTTTGAAAGGTCTGCTGACTCTCCAGGGGGAGGTGCCTGTGGAAACCACGGGGACACACTGAGGCTGGCTCCCCGGGCCTCTGGAGGAGGGGGTGCTGCTTAGGGGCGAGCTGGGCTCTTCGGTCCGGGCTCGGCTCTTCTGGTCTGGGCTCAGCTCTTCGGGCCTAAGCTCCACTCTTCAGGTCTGGGCTTTGGCTCTTCGGTTCTGAGTGGGCCCTTCCGGACTAGGCTGGGCCCTTCGGGACTAGGCTGGGCCCTTCGGAGAAGGTTCTGCCCTCCGGGACTGGCTACAGCTGTTTGGGTCTGGGCGAGGCTCTGGGGGGCTAGTCCCCTTCCTTGGAGACTGACTTTGGCTCTTCGGGACTAGGTTGGGGTCTCAGGGGTGAGGTTTGGCTCTTTGGAACCAGTGTCAGTCCTTTGGGACTGGATTTGGCTCTTCAGTCTTGGCTGGGCTATTCCAGAAAAAAAGAAAGCGGGGGCGAGGGTGAGAGTGGGGGGGAGAATTAAATTGTGAACAGGTCAGTTGCCCAAGGCCATATAAGTTAGTGGTAATGCCTTGCAATTTTAGACCTCTCCTGTTCATAAGCCAAGCTCCATGGCAGTGGATAGATACTACTTCATGGTATCTTCACCCCAACCCTAGGCCGTAGGTACCATTGTCCCCATTTGGTAGATGGTGGAAGTGAGGTTCAGAGGATTTAAGCAACTTGGCCAAGGTTATTAGCATCTTGTAAGGGTCAGGGTTAGAATTATAGCCCTGATGTGTGTGCTGCCACAGCCTTCCCTACTACCCAACACCTTCCCCAGAGGCAAGACAGGGAGCATAGGCACCACAGGTGAGGCCGCGCTGTCCTGTGAGTGTTTAGATGAGCACTTCGTGGAAACTTACGTTTCCTGGGTCGCTTCTGTGAGGCAGGCAGCAGGGAAGGGCCTGCTGGCAGTGAGGCTGCCCTCAGGTGCTGGCTGAGGGGTGGTCCTGGGCACTGAGGGTTCCTCGGAGGAAGAATCAGCCAGCAGGAAATGCCTGTCACGCTATAAGTGCTCTTCCAGCAAGGAGATTATCGAGCCTCCTGTGAAGAGGAATAGCCCTTCGTAGGAGATGAGAGATGCTGGTAGTTAATCACGTGTTTTCTTGACCAGAGCTGGACTCAAAGAGGGCGATGCAGAGGACGGGCTGGACCGTTGGTGCTAAGGAGGGGGCTAGGAGGATCGATACTGGTTAAGCACCAGTGTTTCCCACTCCCTTGCACTAACCTGTAGGGAGGAGAAGAGCAGCCTTACATTGTAAGGAAGAACACAGACAGGCCCAGGGGGTTCTTTCACTTGCCCAAGGTTGCCCAGCATGGCAGAGCTCTGGCCATTGGCTATTGGTTCATACACGTTACCGTGGTGACACCCGTCATTTCTGCCCACAGGACACCTCTCTGGTCTTTTGGAATCTCTCTTCCTCCCTCTCTCCTTCCCTTTTACTCTCTGTCTCTTCCTCTCCCCAGTCCAGAAGCAATCTTTCTCTACTCTAGAGGAATTTTTCTTCCTGTGTGTTTCTCCAAGACTCTCTGTCACCCATAAATCCCCTTCTCCTAAAAACTTCAACTTTTCCAAAATGCAAAATCTAAGAACACTCTCATATTCTTCCTGTTTTCAGTCCTGACACATGCCTCCCCTGAGGCAATGAGGATAGAGCCCAGGATCTGCTTAAATAGTTAGAAGAGAGGAAATACAGGGAGGAAAACCGTCACATGAATCAATATCAAAATATCCCATGGCACGTGCACTCTCTCCTTTCATCCCCTTCAGCTTTTGAGATGGGTGGGATTACTGTCTCCAAGTAACAGACAAGGAGGAGCTGAGGTTCAGGAAGGTTAGGTGGCTCCTCCGAGGTCACACAGCTGGGAAGTGGATCCAGGATGCAAGCCCAGGTTTGTAAGGCTCCGGCAGTCAAGATTTCAGCCCATGTCTTACTAACACACGTGAGGGGGAAAGTCACAACTGACCAGAAAGGGCACGTGACTTGCCCAAGATCGATCAGCAGTTCAGCAGAATGGGAGCCAGCCTTGCTGCTCAGGAACATGTTATTCAGGACCTGCATTGAGTGGAAACCACCCACATGCATTTGGGCCTGTGCCCATGGAGTTCAGTCTCTAAGGAAGGTACACTCAGCACCCAGTCATGAAGCTCAGAGAGGAAAGAGAGATTCCTTAGAATGTCCACCAAACCACAGAACGAGGCAACTGAGTGGATAAGGGCAGGAAGGCAAGGAAAAAAGAAAAGTCCCCCAGGGTGCCAACAGCTTCATTAGTAGAGGTTGCCTGCAGCACCGTGTTGAGGTGGCTCCTGGGCTATATGTGCGATCAGTAGCAAGGAGTGTGTTATCAATTAGTGATGTCCATCACTGGTGCCGACAAGGGCGGTGGCAGAGTCGGGGCAATGTCTTTATCTTCCCCGGGACGGGAATCCTACGGCTTTTGGGAGGACCAGATCAAGTACCAACCGTTGAACTACTATGCTGTTGGTGCCGGGTTCTTGACATTCATTGTTTCAATTTATGTTCATCACACCCCCGCATTTTTTTCCAGATATAAATAACAGAACCTCAGAAAGGCAAGTCACTTGCCCAAAGCAAAAGAAACTAGGTAGTAGCCAATCAGCACTGGTAATTACTGTTAAATACAAAACCATTGGGTTGATGGAGAGAAATGTCAATAGAAGAGCAATCCCGGAACCTTTTAATTAGTGTGTGAATGTATATATTTGGCCAAAGGGCTTTGTCTTGTTTATCTCCATAGGTCTAGCAGCTAGCACAAGCCATGCCCAAAGCCTCTTTCCTTAGAACTGTGACAGGCACGGTGCTAGATCCCCGAGGAGGGGGTGCAGTGAGTGAAGAGATTTGGCTGTGCATATGTCACAGGAAAGCATTCTGGTGCAGTGCTTGGCACAGACTAGGTACACGATACCTATTTGTTGAGTCAACCAGTGCTAGAGGACTTGGCTGCTGGGTGGGATTCAGAAGACAAGAGAGAGACCATCTTGGTAAAGGCAGGGCTTGAGGACCAGCCTGCTAGCTGCCTATTCCGCAGATGCCAAGCTCAGCGGACATGTGTGATGATCTCCTCAGGCAAGTCAGGCAGCTGAAGCGGGGAGGGAGGAGGAGGAAGCGGGTGTCCTGCACTGAGGGAGCTATTTTTGGCTCTGTGTTCTGCCAGCAGGATGCTGGGAGGCTGCAGGAGGGGACTGCTGCAGGGGCTCTGGAACTCAGAGCCAGGACAGGCCAGCTTCCTCCTGCCTGGAGCACCTGAAGGCCACGTGGCGGGGCGGGGCGGGGGGGGGGGGGGGTGGACAGCCAGGAGGGGCGGCCTCAGGGAGCCCCATCTCCTCTTTCCCAGCTGTGTCTAGCGGCTATGGGATGGCTTCATCCTCCCCAAATTCTTAGACTCTAGCCTCTGTTAAGTTTTTTTTGTTTTTTTTTTGTTTTTTGGTGGGGGGTGGAATTCCTCTTATCTGCAGAGCTGGCAAATTGCATTTTTAAAGAATTTCAGATGATGAAATCACTGTGAGATGTGTAGACTTATTTATTCCCATTTCACAGACGAGAAAAGTAAGACTAATAATAATGACAAGGATAACGATAGCGACCATGTAAGGTAGATGCTAAGCATTTTGTATATATTAACTTCTCGAAGCCTCGCAGTGCCCTGAGAGATAGGGAATATGCGCATCTCTACTCTGCAGATGAGGAGACGGAGGCTCAGAGAGGTCAGAACGTCATCATGTCCAGTCCTATCCGGTTCCAGAGCCTACGCGCTTACCCTCCAAGCTATCCCGCCTCCTTGTCAATCAGACAATTTTATTTATTAAGTAAATAAGTTGCATTTGTATAGTGTTTTCCATTTTCCAAAGACTTTATGTATAGGACATCCCAAGAAAATGTATACACATACTTTGAATAATGATAAAGGCAGGGCTTATTAAAATTCATTTTCAGAATTGAGCTATCAGCTGTGAAAATGTGTATACTTTTTCTAAAATATATTTTTATTGATAGTGTGTATACGCTTTTTGGGAACACCCTGTGTATTGTGCCTGTGAGCTGCTCGGTAATACTGCAAAGGAGGCGGAACAAGTACTCTTTCTTCTTCACATACGTTGACACGTACAAGTGGTGCCTGGAAAGTCCTTTCTGCTGTGCTCCGTACGGTGCTTTGTACAGTATGAGTGACATGCGATGCTTTGAACAGTCCCGCAAAGCACCTCCTGCGCCACACGCACTGTTTCACTTCCCCGAGCCTCAGTGTCATCACCTCCAAACGGGAGATGCCTTTCTCCCAAGGTTCCTGCGAGCATTAGAGACGATGATTTGGAAAAGAACCTCACACACCTGGCACATTAAAGAAGCATCCAGCCCTGCCGGCATGGCTCAGTGGTTGAGCTTTGACCCACGAACCAGGAAGTCATGGTTCCATTCCCAGTCAGGGCACATGTGCAGGTTGCCGGCTTAATCCCCAGTGTGGGGCGTGTAGGAAGCAGCCAATCAATGATTCTCTCTCATCATTGATGTTTCTATCTCTCTCTCCCTCTCTGAAGAAGCATCCAGCTACATCCCTTGGGGTTTTTCTTTTATTAGGAGTGAGCAAATACTTCTGTTGGCTCTCTCTTTAAAAAAAAAAATGATTTTAGAGAGGGAGGAAGAGAGAGAGAGGGAGGGGGGAGAGAGAGAGAGAGAGAGAGAGAGAGAGAAATTTTGAGCCTATATCTAATTCTAAAGGCAGTGCTCTTAACCGTTAGACCTCACTGCCTAGGCGAAGTGCCACTTTCAAAATGTTCTTGGGAAGATTAAACATGGTGATAGACAAAGTGATTAGCCTACCATTAATGCTTATATTAAACTAGAGGCCCGGTGCATGAAATTCGTGCACAGGGGTGTGTGTCCCTCAGCCCAGCCTGCACCCTCTCCAATCTGGGACCCCTCGAGGGATGTCTGACTGCCCGTTTAGGCCCAATCCAGGTAGGATAGGGCCTAAACGGGCAGTTGGACATACCTCTCACAATCCAGGACTGCTGGCTTCCAACTGCTCGCCTGCCTGCCTTCCTGATTGCCCCTAACCACTCCTGCCTGCCAGCCTGATCACCCCCTAAACACTCCCCTGCCAGCCTGATTGATGCCTAACTGCTCCCCTGCCAGCCTGATTGCCCCTAACTGCCTTCCCCTGCAGGCCTGGTCACCCCTAACTCCCCTCCCCTGCAGGCCTGGGTCCCCCCCAACTGCTCTCCCCTGCAGGCCTGGGTCCCCCCCCCCAACTGCCCTTCCCTGCAGGCCAGTTCACCCCCAACTTCCCTCCTCTGCCAGCCTGGTCACCCCTAACTTCCCTTCCCTGCAGGCTTGATCGCTCCCAACTGCCCTCCCTTGCAGGCCTGATTGCCCACAACTGCCCTCCCCTGCTGGCCATCTTGTGGCAGCCATCTTGTGTCCATATGGGGGCAGCCATCTTTGACCACATGGGGGTGGCCATCTTGTGTGTTGGAGTGATTGTCAATTTGCATATTGCTCTTTTATTAGATAGGATAGGTAACACAAAATAAAACAAGAAAAAACTCAGTTGTCAGAGTTTCTCTTTGTTTTATCCTTTGCAAATTGGTATCCCATTTAGTCACTTGTATATTCAGCGACACATGTACTGAGTGCACTTTATGTGCCGGAGCTGGTGGGGACCCTTAGCACATGACAATGAACTAGATCCTGTCTCTGCTCTCACGAAGCAGAGTTGGGTATGGGATGGCTTCATCCTCCCCAAATTCTTGGAGATTCTGAGAAAGGACACCAGCGTTGTCAGAAAAATGGGGTCTGATTGGTTAGTTCAGCCTTGGGCAAACTACGGCCCGCGGGCCGGATCCGGCTGTTCTATCCGGTTCTCTTGCTCTCACCTCCACTCCTTTACTTTGAATTTATATTAGTTCACACAAACACTCCATCCATGCTTTTGTTCCGGCCCTCCGGTCCAGTTTAAGAACCCATTGTGGCCCTCGAGTCACAAAGTTTGCCCACCCCTGGGCTAGTTGCAATGGGAACCAATTGGTGGGAAGAGTCAGTTTCCCATTCATGGACACACTGAGCCAGTAGGCAGGTATAAGGGACTGTAATATTTTTTTTTAATATATTTTATTGATTTTTTACAGAGAGGAAGAGAGAGGGATAGAGGGTTAGAAACATCGATGAGAGAGAAACATCGATCAGCTGCCTCCTGCACATCCCCTACTGGGGATGTGCCCGCAACCAAGGTACATGCCCTTGACCGGAATCGAACCTGGGACCCTTGAGTCCGCAGGCTGACGCTCTATCCACTGAGCCAAACCGGTTTCGGCAGGGACTGTAATATTTTTAAGTAAGTATTTCAAGAAAGTATTTCCTTTCCCTTGTAGTGACAGAGCCTTACCTCCATGCCAGTTAGGGCCACCATAGACACAATTACATTTCTCAGATGCCCTAGGCACGACCATTGGTGCGGGGCTAGCATATTGTCCTCAGAGAGCCAATCTCGGCCCTTCTCTGGTATCAGGTGCAAGGGAGGAGCCTCTTGTGGGCTCTGGTGGTGAGCAAGGCCCGGCTGGACAGGAGTAGGAATAGTAACAGTAAAACCAGCATTTACTGAGTGTTTATCCAATGCCAGGCACTGTGCTAAGCACTGTATGTGAATTATATTGTTTAATCCTCCCGCCCACCCAAAGGTGGGTACCTTTTCATCATTCTCATGTTGCAGTGTGACATCTGGGGCTCAGTGAAGTGACAGCACTTGTTCACGGTCATGCCACTAGCAAACAGTGAAGCAGGCACTGGATCCCTGGGCCCTAACCACTCTACAACACTGCTACCCAGCATCTCTCTATGGCTCTATATCTGGGTCCCAGGGAGGCAGGGAATGTGGGGAAGGCTGTTAGGCCTGGGGCACAGCCTGTGGCCGAGGACCAGGAGTAAGTGGATTGAATCCACCCAACGACAGTGTCACCCAATCAAAGCCCTCCACCGCATGGCTCTGCACCCTCCCAGTCCCCAGCCTGTCCTGAGCCCCAGCCTGGGGTTCCGTGGCATCCTTGATTCTTGATTCTCTCAGGGACATGCTGAAAAGATTGAAGTCAGCAATTGCATAAATCACTGACTATCAAAAATGAGGGCAATTTTATATATTTTTTCAGTTCCTATTTCCCCTACTTGCTTTGCTCAAGGGTTTGGGATTGTTCCGTAGGCAAGCTTGTAGAGGTTATGAGGGGAGGTCACCAAGAAAAATGAGCCGTCTTCTCTGCATGGAGATTACCTATGGCGCAGACAGCAGAGCCCAAAGGAAGCCCGCAGTGGGCAGAAGGCGGATGAGAGGGCCACTGGACACCCTGTCCTCCCAAGCCCCCTCCGGGCTTGCTGTCACGACCTGGCCTCAGCCACTTGTCACAGACGCCCTCCCCTTTCCTGCCTCAGTGGGACCTTGGAACCTCTCAGGCAAGTGGTCCCCAGGCCTCCCAAGCAAACCATCAGAGAGAGAGTACGGATGGTCTTTCTCTTCTCTCTATCGATGACAAAACTGTTATCCGAGGACGCGATCAGAATATGCAGCCAAAAAAAGTCTAGGGATGAAGTATGATAGTAGTGTTTCAGTCAGTTAATTAGCAATGTTTGTGGGTTTTCTCATTTTTAAAAATTTGGTTGTTTATCCTCTCATTGTAAATAAATACTGGGCAGAGCAAAAGTAGGTTTACAATTGTGAGTATGTAGACGTTTATTTTTGTACTATTTTTATTATTTTTTTCATGCTAATCAAACCCACTTTTGCCCCACCCTTTGGCACCTAATTTCATTTCTGAAATTGTATATATTTTTTCTTAAAGAGCCCCTCCACCCCCAGCAGTATAAGTAAGCTGTTCTTGGCCCTGGTTATGGCCCTGCTCTAAGATTCTGAGATCATAAGATTCTATGTTTTTATGTTCCACGAAGCTAAGGTTTGTCACCGCTGAGCCCCTTCGGCTCCCTCTCACCTCCCACGGCACATTGGGACGTTTGATTCCTAGACTTCACAATCCCAAAAGCTCCCGCTTTGCGCCCAGAACATCTGTAGACCAGGATTGTGAATTCCAGGAGGTCGTCCAGGCCCTGCTGTTTCTGAGGGCAGCTGCTCCAAGGGCCGGGCGGCAGGCAGCAGGCAGCTCCCCCCCCACACCCCCCCCCCCGCCCCCGAGAAGCCCACTATTCCTTGGCTTCTGCATTCACTGGGGTTTCTCTATGTGTTCCATCCTGCAGCTAACAGGTCTGATGAGAGAAATAGGAAGGTCAGGGTCAGCAGGGGCTCCAACCTCCTTATGTACAGGCAAGGAGATCGGTCAGAGTGCGGCCAGGGTGGTGCAAGCCCACTCAGCAAGTGGCCACAGCCAGGGCTCAGCCCAATGAAGAGACCGCCTTTCCTTGGCGCTGCTCCCCAGGAGGGCACTTGGCTTCCTGCGGAGGAGCAAGTGGGGTGATCTCCAAGGCTGAGTGGAGCCCATCTCAGAGCCTAAAAAATACGAATGTCCCAGTTCCGACCAAGCCAGCCTCCTCCTCCAGGATCTGTGTTCTTTGTTCCCTTGGTGACGCCCCAGGCTCCCCTCGGCTATGATTTCACTGTATTTCGGGGGCACCCAACGCTTTACCCAGAGAGGAGGAGAAACACTGCTAGCATTGCTGTCCCTGGGGCTGCGGGTCCCAGTCTCTGCAGATGCACAAAGCCCGAATGGAAAGAAATATAATAAGTGTCACAGCAGCCTCTCCTGGTGCAGGCTTTCCAAACCCTAGCTGGCCCTGGGGGCGAGGAGGTGGGACTGCCCTCTGGAACTCCCAGCTCAACACTCTGGGGCGTTAACACTCTCCTGTCCTGAGCTGGAGAGGAGTGATCCGCTCTGTTAGGGCTGATGGGGCTCCACTTTATGATGGGGAAACTGAGAGACTCTGTCACAGAGCTCTTCTGAGATGATAAATGGGCGAGTCCCAGGGGACAGTGCAGTGTGGTAGGTCCCAGTACATTGCATAGCGGCGTCACCTGGAGAGCTTTAAAAAGTACTGATGCCTGGCCCCACGTCCAGACATTCTGATTTAATTGAAAGAAGGTGCTATCCAGGCATCACGATTTTTCAAACACCCTCCTTCAGTGATTCTGATGTGCAGCAGTGATGGGGAACCACTCCAGTGGCGGTGAAGGGACAGGGAGGTCTCTTTGAATCTTAGCTCCACTGTGTTATACACGTACCCTTGAGCAAGTGGCTTCGTTTGTGTGAGCCTGTCTCTCGTCTGTTAAATTGGTGCCAATAATACCTGCCTCATGTTGGTTGAAAGTGGGAATTAAATGAGATGATATGCGTTAAGCACTTAAAGCAGTGCCTAGCCTGTCATAAGTGACCAATACATGTTGGAGTTATTATTGGTATTGCTATTTTATGACTAATATCTCTCCTCATCCCAAGCCCTCAGGTTGGGAGATAGAGAATCAAACTGCAAGTCCATTGATGGACCGATTCTCTTTTTTTCGGCTCTTCTGTCAGCAAACGAGCTGTGTGACCTTGGCAAACCACTTAACCTCTCTGAGTTCAGTGGCCTCATCTTGCCAGGTGGTCTCACGGCCCTGGCCTGCAGTGTCCAGAGGAGCTGTGAGCTTCAGTGAGATAATGGATTTGAACGAGCTTTGGGAACGGGGACTGCACCAGAGGAATTTGAGATGTTATGATTATGACGGCCATTTCATTCCCCTCGTGCCCTGGCTGGCCCATCTGCTCTGGGAGCTTTTGGGTCTCTCTCTGCCTCCTTTGGCCGCGGTCCTGAGCTGCTCAGTGTAACATTTGGGCAGGTTCCAGGGAGGATCCTGTCCCTCCGCCATCTGCCCCTCCAGTTAACTCTTCTCTCCCGTCTTGTGGCCTACCAGCCGATATGGGACCCCGAGTGTGTGCGGTGGGGTCCCAGAAGAGATGATCTCCTCACCTTGGGTTTCCCGCAGTGGAAGCGGGGAGGTCCCTGCCTCCAGATAGGTCTCAGTCCCAGGGCCCCACTGAGCACTCTTCTGCCCCACCTCCGTCCCCACCCCACTGCCCGGTGCTCTTGGTGATGGGCTGTGGAATATGGGCCTCGCCCAGCCCTCACCTTCTCCGGGAGGAGTTGGTGCCTGTGGGAGAATATCAGGGCACAAGGCTGGCTGCTTCCCCCGGGAGCCTCGGCCGCTCGCTAGGAGAATCCGTGTCCTTGCCCAAGTCCTCCAGCTCCTCTGAGACTGTTCTCTCCGCTCTCCAGTGGGAAACACACCGCCTCATCCATTGGTGGGATGAGACCAGATGTGAGAAAGTTGGAAACCTCTGTTGCCTCAGTGGGTGTCAGTGCTGCTGCTGGGGGTGGGGAGGGTGAGGCGATGATGCTGCCAGCCCAGATCCCCTGGCTGGGACTGGAGCCGGCACAGGCCTCTGGGCTGCTCCCTGAGGTGTGGGCTGGGAGGACCTGGGAGGAGGAGGGCCTGCCTGGGATTGGCAGCTGCTGGCCTGCTGGCAGATGGCCGCCTCAGTGGCCGCCCAGGGTCAGCTTCATGGATTTGCACATTAACCCTTCCCTCCCCGGCAGACCTCAGAGGCTGGTTCTTTAGGACTCTGACCCGCAGAAGTGCTGGGTCTCTTGCTAAGCTGTGGACTAGCCCCTGGCTTACATCGTGTCATTCCCCTCGCCACCCCAAGCATATGGGGGGCACTTGCAGAATGCAAAGCTGGGCTCTTTGGACCCTCACAATCCTCAGCGCTGGGCAAGATTGATGACAGAGTACCCTGTAAATATTTGTCACTTGTATTAATACTGATTTTTGTAAATATTGGCACACACAAAAATATCACTGCACCTGGATAACAACCGCTGTGAGATTTTGGGCATACATATGTTTTTAATTTCAGACTTTCCCCCCTAATTTAACAATACGATCTGAGTATCTTCCAATGTCAGCGAATATCTGTGCACCTCATCATCTTTAATGCCTACATGATATCTCGTTACAGGCATTTATCAAAAGAAAGGCGCCCATCCTCCGTGTTGGATGACACACAGGAGAGAGGAGTAAACTAATGCGGAGAGGCTCGGGGATTTGCACAGGGTCATGCAGCCTGTACATTAAGAGCGTGAACTTGAATTTGGGTCTTGGGGCTTGAAGTTCAGGTCTCTTTTTTCAGGTGAAAGAAGTGAGGGGTTAAGAGTGCTGCTGCTCTAAGCCAGTGTAGAGCCTACCGCAGTCCCAGGGGGAGTCCAGACCACCTTGCTGTTGATGCTTGTTGGCTCAGTCCTGGGTTAGCCTCCAGCCCTGTCTCTGTGGGCTGTGACCGTAGGCAGCATCACGCCCTCACTCTCTGCTTCTGCCAAGCAAGGCTCCTAGACCCCCCTTATCAGGCCATTGGGGGCTTAAATTAGGTAAGAAATCGTCTGCCTAATGTGGTGCTTGGCAATGGGGCTAATACTGTTCCATCGCAGTTAGAATTGTTGGTATTATTACTGATAAGAATATTAATATTATGTAACACCTATTAGCATTATCTAATATCTAATATTATCTAATGCTGTCTAATATCTAACATTAGACCCTTCTCCTTAGGCCTCAGTTTACCCATCTGAAAGCAGGGTACTGCCCTTGATTTATAAGGGTATTTCTTTCCTCCCTCCCAGCTGCCTGGGCAGATGCATGTTAACCTTGCTGGCCTTGGTCCCCCTCCCCCATCAGTGCTCTCTCCACCCTCCCCCCACCAGCAAGAGCCAACTGGCGGCCCCTCCCCCATCAGCTCTCCGGGCCTTTTGACACTAATTGATATGGAGTTTCCCCCTCTAATCCTGCCTCTGCCTCAGGGCCCTTGTTCCTAGGGCATCTGCTCGGTGAGGGGCGGAGGAGGTAAGGCCTATCGCCACCCGCCTGTCTGCCATCTGGTCCCCTTCCCCTCCCTCCTCTCAGCGCCACCAAGAAAAAGCTGTAATGAACCCGTGCCCCGCCCAAGGGGGTGGGGGTGAGATACACACACACACACACACACACACACACACACACACACACACACACGCAGGTTGCAGACACAATTATTTGCTAAGCTTTTGTGCGGCCAGCCCTCAGGCAGGCTCCTGCGGAACAGCTGCTGGGAGGGCTGGGGAGCGAGATGCTAACAGGAGGGGAACTTTAATTATCCGACCGAATGGCCTCTTGGGCAGCCCTGGGGACTGGACATGAAGGGGAAGGGGGAGGCAGGCTGGGAGGGAAGGACAATTAAATAAGAGAATGGGGCAAGAAAGGGATGGGACTCACTGGCTAATGGGGAGGAATGACAGGGAGGTCACAGGACTCCCAGCCTCTGAGAGCCAGACCGCAAATCCAGGGGTTGAAGGCAAGATTTGGAGAAGTTACGGCTTTCTTCTCCTGCCCTGAAGCCACCTGCTCTGCAGGACGCCCTCTCTCAGCCACCGGGTGTGGAGAGCAGGACCTAGGACTCCATGCCACTGGGTCTAGGTGGCCTCTGCCCCTGCTGGCTGTGTGGCCTCCAGCCAAGTGCTGCACCTCTCTGGGCCTGAGGTTCTGCGTAGACTGGAGTGATACCTCCTCACAGGGTTGAATGGGATAAGATCATTCACGCACAGAGCAAATATTTATTAGCGCCTGCTGTATACCTGACACTGACAGATGGGGTGTGGGGGTGGCACAGCCAAAAATCAAGGAAGCAGACTAATATAGAAAAAATTGTGAATAGGACCCAATACTTCTGGCAACTTTTCAGATGCTTCCCCTTCCGCTCAGGTCAGAACAGATGCCCCCGCCCCCTCTCCCCCCCTCCCCCGCTTTTCTTTCTTTGTTCCTAAGCTCGTGTGTGTGTGTGTGTGTGTGTGTGTGTGTGTGTGTGTCACAGCCATAACTGTGCACTCACGTTTCCTGGCTGTTTGCCAGTGGAGTATATTTTTCTCTGCATCAGAACAGCTCCAAGCTCAGCACCTGGTACACAGTGGGTGAATCACTCAGGCTTTACATACAAGTGGTTGGGGCTGAAGAGTACCAGCCGTTCCAGGGGAGGCCACGGAGGGGCTTCTCCGCTCAGGAAGAGCTCCGCATGCTTCTCTGCGGGACCGCCTGTGGGCTGCAGGCTGCAGGCTGCACGCAGACGGTGGGTGAGAGTGTCCTTGCTGAGGAAGGGGAGCAGGGGGTTGTGGGTATTTAGCTGTACCTCTGGGGCTTACGTATTTAACAAGAATGTTTTCATAAGTTACAAGTTTCCCCTGAATGAGTTTTGTATGTAAACATTAATTTTTAAAAAAAGATGAGGTGGAGGACTCAGAAGTAGCAAGTCCTGCCTTCCCCTGGGACTAGGGAGGACAGCGTTGCAGTGGGAGGAGCACCTGCTTCCGGTCTCCAGCGTCTGGTCTGTGAAAGAGGGAGATAGCGCCCCCTTGTCCATCTTGGGCATCTTGGTGCAATTGGTGAATGGATAGATCTGAGCCAAATCCCAACCTGGGCATTCTTGGGCAGGCCACTTCCCCTCCTGAGCTCCTCCTCATCTGGGAAAGGGGTTGCTGATCACGCTCCCCCCCACCCCCGCCCAGGTTAGATGCGAGGGTTACGTAAGCAGCAAGGCGCTCAGCGTGTCCTCACACGGCCGCATGCTCGGTACGTGGTAGCTAGGATGCTTCTGGTGGCAATGTTTGTAAATGGTACATTAGCCCACGGCCTGACGTATTCACATGGGGAAGAGGGTCGGAGTTTTTCTTTTTCTCTTCCCTGGAAGGCCAGCTGTCTGCCCTGAAGGGAATGGGCGCCGTTCATTTGTGCAGCACGCATTTCCCATACGCCCACCACGGGCCACTTGCTTTGGATCTGGATAAATCACACACAGAGTCCGCCCACAGGAGCTCCAGTTCTCCATCATCACCTGGCGTCTGAGCTGGGGACCAGCTCGGCGTCTTCTAATAGGGTTCCCATGACATCATTCCCGGAGGACAGCCCTGCTTGGCAGCATCCTGGAGACCAGGCTTTCTGTGGCCGTCCCACCCCCCTCTTCCCGCTGCCATTGGCCTTCCTTCCCCACTGGGGCAACGAAGGACAAATGGGCAGCAATCTTAAGAACACAACTTGCTCTTACTCTTACTGTTTTTCGACTGTCTGCCCCGCCCCCCTTTTAAACACCCAGCAGACTCCCCCAGGGTGATCTCTGCTGCTACTGCAGCCCTCTGTTCCTTTCCCCTCAGTCCTGCTCACTCCCCCGACTTCGTCCTTCAGCCACCATCACTGCTGAACATTGAAGCCGTGGCTCTTTGCGATTCCTCTGCAAAGACCCTGCGAAGTTCCTCCATTGCGTTTGGCGGGTGCCTCTCACTCAGGTGCCTCAGCAGGTCTAGTTCTCTTGTCGCTCCTGCCGATACCTCCCCTGCTTAGTGATTTCCTCCGTTGACATTTACCTCTGTCTCTATTTCCTCCCACCTATGACAGAGACTGACCCAATTACCTCCTCAAATTTAGGGGCGGCGGGAGAGAAAACAGGTATTTCTCCATCAACCCGGGAGTTAGTGCTGTTTACTGCCAGCACGCAGGAGCTACGGTGGAATTAACGGATGGCGAGGTGAAAATTGGATCGCCCTCTAACGTCCCCAGCCCGCCTTCATGGTGGGGGAGCAGCAGCATTATGTCTTGAACTAAGTGACATGATCTCAAAGAGATCGATGTTTACCCATGACTCACAAACAGAACACATTGTGGAGCCAAGCAGCCCAGCTGCTCGTGTTTCTGGACCAGTTTGCCCCTCCATCAGCACTAACGCCACCAAACCCAGAGCATCTCCGGTTCCGTGACGGGAAGTCAGGCCCAGAGAGGTTGAGGATGTACCCAACGTAACACGGGCATAAACAGAACACGACCTGGGGTGAGGACTCAGATGCTCCACTTTCCAGGTTTGAAGTCCAGCACTGCGTCACCTGCTTTCTGCTACATATTTTTAAACAAGTTTTAATCCTAAAAGCAACACATGCTGATCGTTTATCGAACGCACTGCAGCAGTACGCAAAAGTGGAAGTGTCTGCATCTTAACTCTACTCATCTCTGATGGAGAGACCTGCTTTCTTGTACACTGTTCCAGAAGTGCGTCGCGAAAACACAACACGTTATGCTGGGAAACTTGCCTTTTCTTCTTAAAGTTGTACCTGGGGTTTTAAATATATCACTACACATAGAGCTGCCCTGTTCTTTTCTTAATGGCCGCATTGTATTCTGGACGGCTGTCTCATCCTTGACTTAATCAGGGTTCTATTGATTCACAATCAGGTTGTTTTCAGAATTTTTGCTATAACAAGCAATACTACCAGAAGCATTTTCATACATCTTTGCCCACCTTGGAGATATCTATACGATGGGCCCAAAGTAGGCTTACAGGTGTTCGTATGGAAAATAATACAACAACTAATAATACTGTAAAGACAGCCTCTGTGTTTCACATACTCACACTGGGAGCTGCGCTGGCCCCACCCTGAGTGTCTGTGTGTCGCTCCTAGAAGAAGATGTTGCCCAGTTGCCCTCCCCGCGTTTGCACCCTCCCCTCCACCAGGGCTATGAGAGTCTCTTTCCCCGGCCTTTGCAGACGAGGGGGCAATCCAGCTCCTCCGCCGCTGTCATTGTGAGAGTTGGCGCACAGTGCACCTGGGCATTCCCCTTCTTCGCTAGAGTGAGGGCCCACGTCTTCGCGTGTTTCTTGGCCGCTGTGGGTCCTTCTGGGCAGCTTTACCTCGTCGTGCCCTTCATCCATTTAATGGCGTTGGCCGTTGTGTTTCTTTTTCGATTTGTGAGAGCTTTTTGCCTATTGAGGAACTTGTTCTTCTATCTGTCGTGTGTGTTGCCTATAAACTCCTTTGTTGTTCATTTCTGATGAGGATAGACAGTCAGAGGAGGGGCGGGGGATCATTGTCGGTAGCTTTTGGAGAAGGGACAGAAAGTAAAGCTAAATTCTATCTCCCTCCCCAGTTGTCTCTTTACCATGATTCGCGGTAGCAGATGGAGGCTGTGAGTCAGAACAGGTATGAGGCTCCGATCTGTCCCACTGGACCTGGGTTCAAACAAGGGCATGTATTTAGAGGAAAGAAAACCCGTCTGCAAAGAGCACCCAGCTACTTCCCAGCTCCACGCTGCAGCTGGCAGCCTGGTCCCGTTCCCCAAATGCCACTCCACGTATTTAAAGACCAGACAAGGTGGCATCTGGCCTACAGGAGCCCTGCAGTCTTACACGGAGGATGGCACCGGAAGGGAGGAGGCGGGCCCTCTGGGCTGTTCATCTTCGGAAGGTGGGGGAGGAGGGCGTTTCTCTGATTATCACGGGGCCAGCACATCTGTGGGCACTAAACCCCTGGGAATATATTTTGGCAAAAACCTACAATCCCATTAGTGTGAGAGTATACCACCCTGCCACCACACCCTTTCTAGCCTGGAGTAACCCCAGATGGGTGCCCAAATTCTGCTCAAGAAATTTCTTGAAGACATAAGCAATCGGATCAATGTTTATTGCAGCATTGATGTGCAAATTAGAAACCAACCCAAGTATCCAGCAGTGGGGAGTAGTAATTAATTGTTCGCTATCCAAAATATGGAATGCAATGAAGCAGTTAAAGGAATGAGGCTGAACTCTATGGGCAGGGAGAGAGGGCCACGGCTTTTGGGGAGTGAAAAATGGGAGCTGCAGGTGGATAAATGTGTAGTATTAGGACCGCAGGACCCTTCTTTGCTTCCCCAACATATAATCGATCCATCAGCAAATCTCTCAGTTACAGATAGAGCCTGAGTCTCTTCTTGTGCATCCCCACTGAGCTGGGCAGAGCTGCCATCACCTCTCACCTGGACTCAGGACAGTCTCCCAAATGCCCCACTGCTGCTTTCATCCCTCACTCCCCTCCAGTGTGCTGCATGCGGCTGCCAGAGAGATCATTGAGGATCAAACCAGTTCAAGTCACTCCTCTGCTCTGAACCTTCACTGCTGCAGGACCAATGAAACCCCAAGCACCAGGCAGTGGCCCAGCCTCTATTCTACAGCCCCGCCCCCCCCTCACCCCCCCCCCCCCACACACACTGCTTCTTTCCCTCACCCGCCCTGCTACTCCAGTCACAGGGTCTCCTTGCTAGCCCTCCTACACATGCTCCTCCCAGACTCACTTCCCCCTGGACTGTTCCTGCTGTCACTCACCCCCAGTGGTGGCTGGACTTTGTGTGTCTCCTTTAGGATGGTTTGATTGCAAGATTCCACAACTTACTCAGTGGAGCTCAAGTAGAAAGGGTTTATCACAGGAAATTTCCCAGAACCCCCTGCTTTGAATTGCCTGATTCACCCCCAGCTCCTCCTCATCTGCTCCCCACAACTGAGGAACTAGTCTCCTGCCCCAAATTCTACGTCCCTTGAAGAGAGGAACTGATTGGCAGAGGTGACGTGCAAATCAATTTGACATAAATCAAATCCTGATTTAAATGCTCCAGAGGCCAGCTCTATAAATATTTAATGGAGGCTTAAAAAAAAAATGTTGAGTACAAAATCCTTTCTGGAATGTGCAAAATCAAGCCCTCATCCAAGACATGCTGACCATCCCTGAGTTGAAACAATGGGTTCTGCATGTGGGGGCTGCCTGCAAATCCTTTCCTCCAATCAGCTGAGGGAAAGGGGACTCAAGTAATCCCGGAAGTTTCCCAGGATTTGAATTCCCCAAACATTTTCCCACCACCCACCCACCTCAGCTGCTTTGTTATTTGTTTGTTTGTCAGTTTTTTGCCGGCAACCGCAAACCCCAAACCCCAAACCCCAAACTGCACAGTTTCTTGTCTCTGGTAGCAGCTGGCTTTCACCCTCTTACCTCCCCAAATAACACTTACTCATTGTTTTACCCCAACCCCCTCACTGCTCCCTTCTCTACCCAGGAACCTTCTGTCTCCAGCATCTGGGTGTCAGACTGCTTCACTAGAAATGCCACTATGACCCCATCCCTTCTCAGTGCTTTGATTTGAGGAGTAGGGCTCTGTGGTTATTGAGTACTTCAGCGCGGGGGGGGGGGGGGGGGGGGCGCGGGGGGGGGGGTGGATTGGAAGGAGAAAGGAAATACCCAGAAACTCACAGGATGCAGGAAAGCAAGGGGCCAGAGAGACCTCATACGCTGATGGTTTTAAATCCTTCTTGGGGACTGGGACACTTTTCCCAGAAAAAATCATGCTCATACGACAGCACCAGAGTTGCTGCTTAACCTCAAGACACCTTGAGTTAGGGAAGGGGACCCCATTCCCTGGGTGGACTTCAGGCACTCAGCATGGACGCCGCACTAGGTCCCCCCCTCTCTGATTCAGTGCACACCCCTTCATTTTTATCTCAGTGATGGGACCCTGAGGCTCAAGGTGGGGAGGTGACATTCTCAAGGCCACACAGGGAGAGTCTTGACTCGCAGTCTTTCTTGTTTTATCCCTTGCACCCCACATACGCAGACCCTCCCACCTATCTCCTGATTAAACAGCCAATTGATTCCCCTCAGAAGCAAAGCGACCAGTGTGGCAGATAAAACTCTGTCATCTAAATATCTAAATTAAATCCTTGTAAAGACGTCACAGGAAGTGCCGGTAAAGCCAGTGGCCCCAGGCAGGGAAGAGCTGTTGGTGTTATCAGAAAGGCCTGGGCTGAATGACCCATTTCCAACAGTGCAGGGAATGGAATCATGGGAAGGCAGAGTCGCATGGAGAGGGCGTGAGTCCTGGCTGTTGGCCTTGAAAAGGTGCGGCTCGCAGCGGGGAGGCTGTCCTGAAAAGGACTTTCCAGGTGTTGCAGACAGGCCACGTGTGAAAGCGCAAATGAACCGCCCAAAATAGATGCGATTCCTCTTGGTGGTAATTGCCAGCGGGGTTGGTGAAAGGTTTTGTATGCAGAGCACAGGAAGGGGAGAGCTGGGGACATAAAGAGGATTTCACTGTGGAGCCATGAGTGAGGAAGGCATTTTTCGTTTGTTTTTTTTTTTTGTTTGTTTGTTTTGTTTTGTTTATTTGTTTATTTGTTGGTCTTTTCCAAAGAGAAAATGGTCCTATCTGGTGGACAGGAAATGGAGGTGCTGAAACCCCCCACAGGGGGCGCTGTTCTGGCAGCAGGAAAGTGATTCCTAGAGAAGTGGAGAGGAGCCATGAGTTCCCTTGGATGTCAGGGTGGCCTTGCTCCTGATCCTCTGCCCCAGCCTTGGTTTTCTCATCTGTACAATGGGAATGCGTGGACCACCCCTTTGAGTGGTTCCCATCAGTACACTGGGAATGAATGATGGATCTTAAAAACTTAGTGTTGAACCAATGAACCAAAGAAACCAGGGACAAAAAAGCACCTACTGTGTGATTCCATTTGTATTCAGCACAAAAACAGGCAGAACTCATCTGGAAGTCAGAAAGGTCAGGAAAGGGAGATGAGAAAGTGACAGAAAGTGAGTGGGGATTGGGGGTGGGGGTGAGGGTGCTTCTGGGTGTCTGGAATATTGTCTTTCTTAATTGGTGGAAATTCATTGAGCTCTACCTTGATGATTTAGAGACTCTTCTATAAGTGTGTTAAGTTTTACTTAAAAGTTTACTTAAAAAAACAAAAAAATGTATGCTGTGTGCATAGTTTCTTAGAGAAGATGGAACCAGTAGGCAAGTGGCAGAAAATAGAAGAATTATGGAAGAGAGGCAGAAGGACAGTCAGGGGAGATCAGCTGATTCATTGCGAGGGAGAGTGTGCTTTCATCAGAGTGCGGGCTCAGAGGATAGGACTCCTGGGACACCTTGGGTCCGCAATGCGGGCAGGAACCTGGGCAGCCTAAAGCTTCCCCAGGACCTGAGACATGGGAGGTAGGGTGTGCACCACTGCCCTCCAGTGGCCAGTGTTGCCAGAATCCCTCTCTTATCAGGCTTGAGAATTCAGGCTTTTGCCTTTTCCCACCAGGGACTCCTGCCTGAACTGAAGTTAGGAAAGGGATGTGTTTGTGACAGGATCCAAAGAGAAGAATGCTGGTTTTCTTTCTCTTACAAAGAAGCCTCCACTCGACCCCCTGATGAAGACTTCATGCTTATTTGCTCATTAAAAAAACAACAAAAACTTTTCAAGACGCATTCTCTGCTGGGGACTGATCTAGATACTAGGGTGGGCCAGGATTCTAGGTGGTTGTTTAAGGCAGAGATGATCCCCACAGGACTTCCTTCACAGGGAGACGGTCCCTAAAACAGAAGCAAAATTTAAGCCGGGTGCCAAGCAGAACTCCCTGACTGCAACGTCAGCTGACTGTGTACTTGATATGGAAGAGAGCAGCTTTACTAGACATAGATTTCAGAAATCACGGAACTGAGTTGCTAGCCACAGGCAGAGAATGTTGGCAGAGGGATTGTGAAATGTATAAAGCTTTGTTATGTACATCTCAAGCTGAGGCCCAAAGAACCTGTACCGATGAAGGTGCTCTCAGCTGCAGGTTCCAATAAAACACAATGGAAAGTGGCTTAAATAGTAACAGAAGTGTATTCTCCCGCGTAACAGAAGTCCTGAGGGAGGGCTGGTTAATCAGCAACGCACCTAGACCTCAGGTTTGGCTCTGCCATTCCCACAGGGTAAAGCTGTTTTCCCTCACTAGTACGAGATGGCTGCAGCCTCTCCAGCCATTGCATGCAAACACAGTGAGACACAGCATCCTTTCTCATGTCCTATTGTAAGAATAAAGAAAGCCTTCCCACTGGGCTCCCAGAATTTATCATATGCTTGTACCCAGGCCAGTCACTTTCCATGATTGGCTTTGATCAACTGAGACTCATTCTGTGGCACTGCAGGTGGGCCCAGGCTCTCCTAATGAGGCGTGCTCTCTTCCCCCTTCCCCCCACCCACCCAAAGGCCTAGACAGAATCAGGATTCTGATTAACAAGGATGCATCCTCAGATCACAACATGGAGAGCAACTGCATGCCTTCGGGAAGCTCCCCATTGAGAGTCAAATGATGGTTGGAGGGGTCACAGGTCTCGGGTGCCATGGCCGAGGGCCGCTTGTGTTTTAGGGGAGCGGAGCTAGAGAAGCCCTGGGCATCATCTCAGCAGTAGCCTACAGGCACTAAACAATGGTGCACACCAGGCTCGGGTCCCTGGAGCGCCAGTGTGACCTCAACATGCAAATCTGATCATGTCACACGCTGCTTAAGACCTCCCAATATCTTTGCATTATTCCCAGAAGTCTTACCTCGCCACCCAAGGTCCTAAATAGTCTGGCCTCTACCTCCACCTTCCACAGGCACTCATTCCATTTCCCCCTCATCTCTTTGCTCCTGCTGCTCTGAACTTCTTTCCCTTTCTTCGTTGCTTCAGACCCAACACATACTAGTCTTGATAAATATTTGTTGTATGGATAAATGCTGTTTTCCAGCCAAAAATCTTACCTCCCCCCCCCCCCACACACACATTCTAGTTAGTTCCTATTTATGCTTCCTCCTTAACAATTTCTTCTCTTCTTGCAAATGAAACCCTCCCTATAATTCTCTTTCATAGGCCTCTAGACTTTTCTGCTCCTACTTATCCCCGTTGTTTTGATGTATTTATGTGATTATTTGCTCAATGTCTGTTTTTCTCCATCTCTGTGTGCATTTCAAGGGCACTGTTTGTCTTTCTGTCTCTCCCTGACTATACTTCCAGGGCCTGGTCTATCTGGGGCTCAAGTATAGTCCCTGAAGCCGCGAGGAGGTGGTCTGCCTGTCGTCTTCCAGCGTGGTGGAGCTGCTGCGGGCCCGAGCCCGCCTCTCAGCCTCCAGCCCTCAGTTCTTCCTGGAGCTGGCACTCCTTGCACAGAGCAGCTGCAGGCTCATGGCGCACCCCGTGCAGTTACCAAAGGTGCCCTCTCTGGGTGGTTGGATTTGGACTGATGCTGCCTGCCAGCAGGCACACAGGCTGGTGGAGGGGCCGTGGCTGGGTCTCAGCCCTGCCACTCCCTCGGCCAGGGCCCGTGTGCAGCTCATCGGTTGCACAGAAGCCCTGCTCTTCCCAGCCCCTGTTTTGTGCATTTTCTGCTCCACACGTTTCCTATGTGTCCTAGCTGGCCCCCTCCTCCAACAGGCGCTTGTCAGCTTTGATCTTTTAATCCGGGATTGGCCAGAGCATGATTGACATGCATTTAAACTGAGCCTCCCTGGGGCTGAGACCTGCTACTGTTGGAGAGAGCAGGGACAGACAGGCTGGCCAGGCCTCTAAGCTGGATCATGGGGCCTCCGGATCTTCTCTGATCCCTGGACATCCAAACCTGGCTGATGCTGGGGGTGTACCCTGCTCGTCCTCAGGGCGCCCCAGGGAAGCTCTCTGTCTCCCCAGCCATGTGCTGCGGCCATAGGTTGAGAAGGGGACCCTTTGTTGAAAAGCACTTATTGTGAGTCAGGGCCTGTCCGGGGGCCTGGACTAATAGGGAGGATGAGAGAACCTGTCATGCCCCACTCAGAGCTCACATTCTATGTGGGGAGGCACCTGAGCCCCAAATGACAATGTAAACTGAGGAGTGCTTCGATGGGGTGTGGGGAGAGCATTCTGGGCATCTAGAGCAAAGGCATGTAACGTGTGTGTGTGTGTGTGTGTGTGTGTGTGTGTGTGTGAGCGCGCGCACATGCGTGCGCAGGGGAACAGGGGATAAAGATTTCCAGAAGAATAACACTTGCGCTGAGACTTTAGCCAAACAGGGAGTCTGGGGGTGGGTGGGGGGTGCTGGGGCAGAGGAGCAGCACGTGCAAAGACCAGGGTGTACGGAGGCACGGCCTGTAGTCCAGTTGGAGTATCCAGGGTGAGGGGTGAACAGCGAGAGACGAGGCTGGCGTCTAGGTCACGGAGGTGCTGGTTCTTGATCAGCACCCATTAATCCAGCCATTGAGTCATTTGGAGCCCAGCACAGGCCAGCGGCAGTCCCAGGATCAAACAGAAATAGTTCTTATCTTCATGGTCGGTCAGAGTCCATCTGGTTACAACTTGGTCTTCGTTTTAAAGTTGAAGTATGCTTTGGTTGTAATGAAACCTGTCAAATAGGCCAGAATCACCTCACTGTGAGCCCTTTCTCCTCCGGGGAGTGGGAGCCTTGAATGAAACGCAGACACAACAATGTCAGGGGCACAGGAAGCAGGCTGCCATGTACCCTGGTGGGAGTGCATTCCCATGGAGGGAGCCCTTTCTCAGCGAGGACAACCTCCGGCTAATGGCCCGTCCCTCAGGGCCCCACACAGCTTCCCAAGGCCTTTCTGAGGTCTGAGAACGGAAATCCATCAACCTCACGACTAAGCGTTCGGCTCTCTAATGGGCTCACTGGCTGGGCAGCTGATGAAACCGAGCAGCGACAGGAGGGCAGAGGTAACTGAAACGCGAGAGGAAATCCACAGTGAGTTTCCGTCTCCTTTCAGAACAGTGTTCCTCACAATTCCCCCTGCGGCCCAGCATCACAAAAGGTCAGACATCGAGGGATTGTAGCGAGCAATTCAAAGCACCTAGGGTGTGTCAGGACAAGGAAGCGCCTGTGCCCCAGGGCGGATGGCAGTTTTCAGAAGACAGCATCTCCTCCAGGAGAGCTGCCCATGACAGCACAGGCTCCTGTGAGGCACCTGCAGTGGTTCCGCAAGCCGGGGAGCCAGGCATGGCTCCTAGGAAACAAGGGACCCTGTTCTGAGCAGAAAATTGAGTTCTGCCTTAGTAGTTTATTCCATTGTGTTTTGTTTTGTTTTACATGTTTTTATTGATTTCAGAGAGAGGAGGGGAGATAGTTGGAAACATCAATGATGAGAGAGCATCCTCAATCAGCCGCCTCCTGCCCTTCTCTCTCCCCACCCCCCCACCGCCCCCACCACCACTGGGGATGGAGCCCACAACCTGGGCATGTGCCCTGACTGGGAATTGAACCGTGACCTCCTGGTTCATAGGTCGACACTCAACCACTGAGCCACACCGACCAGGTGCTTTTGCCCATTTTTAAAATGAAAAGCTGCTCACTATTTTAATATGATAAGGGTTTTATTAACCATTTGTCATGCACATTTTTGATACTGTTTTTCTTGAATCATGATTCCCTCCACCCCCCTCAAAACTTCCTTGTTCATATTATATTCCATGTTGTGGAGAAGTTTGCAGCTGCCTGGTTTTTTCGTTTTGGAGTATTTTTTTAAAATACATTTTTATTGATTTCAGAGAGGAAGGGAAAGGAAGAGAGAGAGAAACATCAATGTTGAGAGAATCATCGATGTCTGTGTCCTGCACGCCCCGCACTGGGGATCGAGCGCACAACCAGGGCATATGCCCTGACTGTGAATCGAACCAGGACCTCCTAGTTCATAGGTCGACACTCACTCACTGAGCCACGCTGTGGGCAGTTTTGAAGTATTCATCTTTCTTCCCTGCTTTCCTTGTACAATTGCTTCTTTATCATGGAAACTGAAAAAATTGCACCAAGATATCTTGGTGTTTATCGCCTCCTCTCCCCAGAGCTCGCTAAGTGTTTGATTGGCAGAGGGCAGCACTCACTCCACCCAGGGCGTGTCCTCGCCCTTTCTTGGCGCTCTGGCCCTCCTCACTCACAGTAGTGACGCCGGGGGTCTCTTCTCCGTGTCTTTTCCTTTTCCTTTTTCATTTCCCTGTTTCTGAATTAGGGGAGATTTCCTCCAGCTTCTCTTCACATTTCCTATTTGATCCTCTCTAATATGTGGTGGACTGCTGAATGCTCCTACTGCAGTTCTGTTTCTAATTCAGCCAACATGGTTTTCGCTTGCATGGCCTCTCCCAGGTTCATAGGTCCCCCTCCGCGAGGATCTCCTCTGGAGGCACAGATGCAGTGCCTTTTCATCTTATCGAGAAAATTCTGAACTTTCCTCTGCAGCAAGTCTGCATTACATCGAGACGTCTTTCTTCCCCTTCTTCTCAACGTCGCGTTTTTCTCATGTGGCCAAACTTTGTTCTCTGTTGGCTCACTCTTACAGTGTGAGGTCCGTGATTATTGTAAAGTGGAACCTGTATGGATTCTAAGAGGGATTTGGTAGATATTTGATTGGATATTTCAAGCCACATGAAAGGAAAAGGGGAACATTAAATTCATTGTAATTTTCCTTTTCATAGATTCAGCTGCTTGGAGAGATAAGAGCGGGAGCCAGAGCCAACAGATATCTTTGGCAAGGAGATGTGCCCGTGGGGAAGGGCTGCCTTTTGTGTGTGGGGAAGCCAGAGGTGGCCCGTCCTCGGCCAGCACCATCCCAGGGTGCTCTGCCTTTTTTCACGCTCCAAGTAGGAATCAGCGCCACAGTGGGCTGGTCCCACTCTTGGCCACTGGCTCCGCTTCCATTCCCAAAGGTCCTGCTGGCTTCCCAACCTGCCCCTGGTGGCCCTCCTGGCTGCCAGCAGGTGTTTGTAAGTCCCAGCCGGACACCTCCCGTTGGCTCCTGGGCCTGTTGTCCCGACACACACAGGCCTGCTGCGGAGCTGGGCTTCTTCCAGGCTCACCCTGTCCGCCCCACACCTTGCTGATCATCTTCCGTGTCCCTCTTGCTCGGGAGAGTGGCCATCCTCAGCTTGCAGCACAGTGTCTTGTTCACAGTCTTGTTTGTCATCTCCATGGCAGTTTGGGGACCACACGGGAAGGTGGTGGGTAACACCCTGAGGAGTTCTCAACTGGCATTGTGATTCTGAGTAGTGCCCAAGGGAATACTTGTCCAAGGTTAGGGTGAAGGAGAGGGGGACATATGCAGTTAAGAGCAGGAAGGCAAGGAGAGAAAGGAAAGGAAGGAAGGAAGGAAGGAAGGAAGGAAGGAAGGAAGGAAGGAAGGAAGGAAGGAAGGAGACGGGGAGAGAGAGAGAGAGAGAGAGAGAGAGAGAGAGAGAGAGAGAGAGAGAGAGGGAGGGAGAGGGAGAGAAAACACATCCCTGACTGGTGTGGCTCAGTTGGTTGAGCATCGTACTGTGCACCGAGAGGTCGCCTATTTGATTCCCGGTCAGACCACATGCCAGGGTTATGGGCTCCATCCCCAGTAGGGGCTGTGCAAGGGGCAGCAGATCAATGTTTCTTATCTCTCATCAATGTTTCTCTCTCTCTCTCTCTCTCTCTCTCTCTCTCTCTCTCTCTCTCTCTCTCTCTCTCCGCACCCCCCCCCCCGTCTCTCTCTTCCCCTTCCTCTCTCAAATCAATAAAAATATTTTTGTAAAAAAGGAAAACACAGAACAGAAAGGAGAATGGCCCACACGGTGGTCTGCGTGCCCACTCGTGCCCTATGGTACCTCCCACTGCTGTAACCATGGGGTGAGGCTTCCCAGGGTGGTCCCAGGTCCTCCGGGGCTATTTGAGGAACTCGATGCTGTTCCGGGTGATCTCCTTGCTAGCCCCCTTCACTCTGCCACCCACGCTTCTGGGGAGAGGACACCCAAAGGATTTTTCATGTTTTTGTCTTAGAAGTGGGTTGTGATGGGAGCAACAGGAGTTATCAAAAGCAAGGCAGCTAACCACGTCCCCTGCTGGTGAAAACAAGGAGAATGTCACCTCTTTGCCCCCAGTTCTTGGGTAGGTCACTGGTTTAGCTTCTCTTGCTCAAATGGGGTTGAGAGAATAGTGTCCGAAGGGGGAAGGGAGGGAGGGAGACAGAGAGAGGGAGCGGGAGATCTCAGAATGAACATCACCCAGACTGCAAAATGCCGTACCATGTGAGGAGGAAAGTACTCCAGGAGTTAAGGACCATTATCAGAAAATAGATTTTCCTGTCCAGAATGCAAAACAGACAGCAGGGCCTTGTAAGTGGGGCTGGAGGGAAGATTAGAAGACAGGGTGCTCACCCTTCAGGAGGAGGACTGGATTTCTATGGAATTTTTTACAGATGCCTGTGTGCCTTCCCCTCACATTACAGTCCAGGTGAAAAATTACCCCAGGCCCACCAGGGAAAACGGGTCTACGTGAGCCAAGACTGCATTGCCAGGGGCCACAACAGCACATGGAATTTCGTTATGGGTCTGCGTGGCTGGCTTATGTATATGTGTGCCCTGTGGGCGTCCATCAGCCTCCAGGCTGTGTCACTGCGGGGACCCCTGGCGGATGGTATCTGGGTTGCTCGGGCCCATGTAGCATATTCCCTTACAGAAGGAGAAGGAAGGCATGAAAATGGGTCTGTGCTGCTCCGAGCACTCAGGGCCCGAGTCTGGGGCTGGCAGTTGAGATTCATGGGTTCTCATTCCATCTGCACACATCAGCTGCTGGATCCATAAAGGCGGGTGATGCAGCGCCCGGCTGGGTCTGTTTCCTCCACTGTAAAACAAGGTAGTCATATTCCTGCTGGTCCAGCCGGCCTGTGGGGTGTGATTGTGGCTGGAATGCGACAGGAGAGACTGACATGGGCAGCAGTTATGACACTACTCATCCATCTACTTGTGCATGTACCGGCATTTATGGGGCACCTGCTCTGGGCCATGCACTTGGACGGGCGTGCTCAAGGTGGGCCCCGTCCCCGCCTCTGCTCCGCTCACACCGGGTGTCTGAACCCAGCTCGCCGCTCTCCCTGTCCTGCTCGTAGATGTGCTTCTCTACCCTTGAAGTCCAAACATTCACCAAGACTTCCAGGAGTTCATCTTCTCTCATTATTGTTCCCGGAACTTGCTGAGTCTATTTGATTTGCTACCAGAAGTCATTCATCCACTCAGCCAAGTTTTCTTCATGATTTCTGCATGCTCTGTTCTCTCCTCCTCAGCCAGGATCGAGGTGTCCTGGATTCGTGTGCCCCACCTCTTCTTTCACCTGCTTCTTTTTCACGTCTCCATGGAGTGCTGCAAGGGTTGGTGTCCCCAGGAATTTGCTAATGGGTATTCCCGCCGCCTGGTGAGACCCAGTTCATCATGGCTCTCTCTGGAAAGCAGCTACGATTCTCTCTCACCGCCTTCCGTGAGGGTGCAGAGAGGAGCTGAACTGGCCCTGTGACGTCCAGGTCCTTCTAGATAACGTGCGCCACTGACGGAGGGCAGGTCCCTCCCTCAGGCCTCCCATGAGAGCGTGCGCAGGAGGCCAGAGAGCGGAGGAAGTCAGATGGGACCGGCACCAACACAACAGGCGTCGTCTCAGCCTTACCCTGGGGAGCACTGACCACTGAATCAAATCGGGCTCGTGGCCGTCCGCAGCATCGCCGCCCCGTGTCCTGCCACGCAGCCCCCGCCCCCTCGGAGCACAGAACAAAAGGCCCTCAGAGCCCAGTGATGCTGCGGACACGGCACAGCGCTGGAAGCCAGCCGTGGCGCAGTCTGCGGAAAGGGCACACGCGTGTCCTGCTGGGCCTGCTGGGGAGGTGGTCCCTAGCAGGTGGAATTAAGGGTGGCCTGTTTTCTTCTGGGTTTTGTATGTTTCCGATGTCCCATAATAGCATGTTTGCCACGCGTATGACCGGTATTATTATTATTAGTTGAAGGAGTCTAGTGTATCACTCATCACTGCGAAATGTAGGGTGGCCAGCTGGTCCCGGTTTGCCCAGGACTTCTGCCGGGTTTTAGCACCCAAAGGCCCCCCCCCCTCAGGGATCCCCCAGTCCTGGGCACACCGAGGTGGTGGGCCATCGTCCCAGTGTGACAAGGAAACGGCGTGGCAGGGGAGTGACGCACGGAAAGGGAGTGCTGAGGTGAGCATGGCCCGAGGCTAGCCCGGCGAGGACCTGTGCCTTTGCTACCGGAATCAGATCCTAACTTGACATCCATGTTTCCAGATGGGACCGTGTGGGGAGCATGTTCATTGCCTTTGTGTGCAGTTCCCTCCTCCCCCACTGCCACACACACACCAGTAAATATGACCCAGTTATTTCCATACTCTGATCAACGAGACTGACAGCTTTCACAAGGACGGGGGAAGTATCCAGTGGAGAGGAGGCCAGCAATGAGAGAGTGGGTGGGAGTCGCCCCGTAGGGCGAGGTGTCCGCGTGGGGGAAGGAGGGAAAGGCACGTCCCAACGCCAGCAGCAGCACCGACGGCCCCCTACAGCCCGGCGTGGCCCGGCACCAGGTGGAGCTTCCTGCATGCGTAGGCTTTTCTATCTTCATGAGGTCCTCGTGCTAGGAGAGTGTTCGTACAGCCAACGCTCGGTGCGGGAACGGGGCACAGAGAGGTGAGTTCGTTCGCCTAAGACACTCAGCTCCTTAGTGCAGAGCTAGGACTCAAATCCGGCCCTGTCTGCCTGTTGGGGTACAGTGAGTCCATGTGGGTTGTAGTCAGAACCCTCAATGTGCATGACTTTGGTTAAGCCCCTTAACTTGTCTCTGCCTCAGTTTCCTCAACTGTCAGGGAGGGCGCTATCCCCTGAGTAAGGACACAGAGAGGTTAGAAGCCCCAGCGAAATGGTAGATGAGGATGCCCTTCCGCAGTCCCTCATGTGAGTTCCCATGTTGCCTCTGTAATACCAAGGATATGTCCACTCAAGGATGAAAGGACAGCAGGAGGTTCAGAAGAAGCCCTGGGATCCGGAGCCCACGGGCATTTCCAAGTTGGGCTGTTAGACGAGTAAGGTGCTCGGGGAGGTCGGTCCCCAGACCAAGAGCCCTGGGGTTCTGTGGCTTCTGTAGGATGCCTTTGCCGGGGCAGGCAGGCCTGTGGAGAGGGGAGGAGAAAGGGTCTGGGTCTGGAGGAGAGAGAGAGGAGGAGTGAGAAAAAAGAAGAGAGGTGGGGAGGTGGCAAGAGAAGGCAGCGTGATGGAGAAACAAGATTTGCAATGAGTGTGAGGGATGCTATGGAAATTACTTTTTGAATGCCATTTAATTGGTTTATTAGTGTAATCCAGTTGCAGTGTGATTTGATTCAGACCTCCGATGTGTGTGATCCAGCACCCACCAAGGGCTCTGCCAGTCTTTACACACAGCAGCAAATGGCTAACAGAGAGGAGGAGGTGCTGTGGGTGATGGGAGATGAGAGGGAGAGAGGAACGGAGAAGAGAGGGGAGAGGTACAGAGGGGAGAGAGGGGGAGAACGGGAGAGGGGAGAGGAACGGAGGGGAGAGAAGGGGAGAGGAGGAGAAAAATGGAAGGGAGAGGGGAGAGAGGGATAGAGAGAGAGGAAGGAAGAGAAAAAAGAGGGAGGGCAGAAAGAAGGAGGGCAAGGAGGGAGAGAAGCTATGGGCAGAGAAGATGTTGGTCTCATTACTGGTGGTAAGACTGGGCTCAGCCATATGGATGTGGGGACTGAGGACTGAAAGGTGAACACACTCACAGTCTTGCAGTTGGTGCAGAGCTGGGATTGGAGCCCGGACCTGCCTGCCAGCGCAGCACTTCCCTAGACTCCAGAGTCCTGTTCGAAACCTTCCCACGTTGCCATGCTTTCCTGCGTTGCCACGCTTTCCCGCGTTGCCAGCACCTCCGGCCTGTTTCTTCTGAATTGACGTCAGCCACATCTTTGATGCAAATGCCTGGTTTTGAGAAGGAGAGAGGACAGAGTAGTATTGTGACCTAGACTTCAGAACTCCTGGGCCTTTGTCACTGCCCCCCACCCCATCCACCCTTAGGTTACACACCCAGGCACCCGCATGCACACACGCATGCACACACGCATGCATGCATCCTCCATCTCCATCTGTAATTATAGAACCTACGTCAACATGGCTGAGAGTAACCGGCTGGGAACACAGGCCGGCTTTATCTCTAATGCCGATTCCAGGGACCTGTGATTTCATTGGTGCCACATGACTGTTTATGCAACTGAACATGCACATACAGCTAATGAGCTATAATTCTGGAGCATCCTGTCTTGATTGGGACTAATCCTATCTAATAAAAGAGTAATATGCAAATAGACTGTCACTCCAACACACAAGATAGCTGCCCCCATGTGGTCAAAGATGGCTGCCCCCATGTGGACACAAGATGGCTGCCACAAGATGGCCAGCAGGGGAGGGCAGTTGGGAGGGACCAGGCCAGCAGGGGAGGGCAGTTAGGGGTGACCAAGCTGGCAGAGGAGGGAAGTTGGGGGCGACCAGGCCTGCAGGAAAAGGCAGTTGGGAGGGACCCAGGCCTGCAGGGGAAAGCAGTTGGGGGGACCAGGCCTGCAGAGGAGGGCAGTTAGGGGTGACCAAGCTGGCAGAGGAGGGAAGTTGGGGGCAACCAGGCCTGCAGGGAAAGGCAGTTGGGAGGGACCCAGGCCTGCAGGGGAGAGCAGTTGGGGGGACCAGGCCTGCAGGGGAGGGCAGTTGGGGGCAACCAGGCCTGCAGGGAAGGGCAGTTGGGGGGGGGGACCCAGGCTTGCAGGGGAGAGTAGTTGGGGGGGACCAGGCCAGCAGGGGAGGGCAGTTAGGGGCGACCAGGCCAGCAGGGGAGGGCAGTTAGGGGCCATCAGGCTGGCAGGGGAGCAGTTAGGCATCAATCAGGCTGTCAGGGGAGTGGTTAGGGAGTGATCAGGCTGGCAGGCAGAAGTGGTTAGGGGCAATCAGGAAGGCAGGCAGGCGAGCAGTTGGGAGCCAGCAGTCCTGGATTATGAGAGGTATGTCTGACTGTCCGTTTAGGCCTGATCCTACCTGGATTGGGCCTAAACGGGCAGTCAGACATCCCTTGAGGGGTCCCAGATTGGAGAGGGTGCAGGCTGGGCTGAGGGACAGCCCCCGCCCCCATGCACAAATTTCGTGCACCAGGCCTCTAGTTATTTTTATAAAGATGACAATCAATAATCTTGGTGACCCACCGATGGGGCAGCGAGGCCGGCTTCAGGCACCATGAATCATCCCAGGGCTGGTTTTCAGGACCCTCCAATGCTTCTCAGCCAGGACAGGGCGAGAGGGACGGAGTTCCTAGCTACCCTCAGCAAAGAGCCTCTGCGTGGCCCCTGCGGGCGGGGGCGGGGGAAGGAGGAAAGCACAAGTGTGGCCCCTCAGCTGGAACATCTCTTGGCTTCTGTCCACCATGAAGCTCACCGGGGAACTTGGAGCTGGAACCCTGGATGAGCCTGAGGTCTCGGTTTGAATTCCTGCCGTGGGCATAAGCACATGACAGTTTCAAAGGGTTCCTTTCCCGAGTGTTCTGGAAGTTACCCTCAGCACGGTGCTGTGAAGCAGGAATTAGAAACCCCATTCTACAGTTGGGGAAACTGGAGATCAAAGTAGCAATGGACGGAGCTTGCCCCTGATCACACACCTGGAGAGTGTGGCCAAGCAGAGCCGGAGTCTGGTCCCCCAACCCAGCCCCAGAACAGAGCTGGGCCCGTGTCCTCAGAGGAAGGAGATGGGTCCCAGTGCCCTTTCCTTTCTTCTTCTTTCTAAAACCGGGTCATCAAGATGCAGTCAGCCCATGTGATGGGGGTGAAGGACGTAGATAAAGTGGCAAGAGCAAGCATGAATTGTGAGCTGGGAGGGGGGGTGTTATTCTCACAAACCTCCCCAATGCCTGCTAGGTTCTGAGAGTATGGGAAGTCCAGGCAAAGGGAGCCAGGCCCAGAGCCCACCTCCGGCTCCTGTTTGTTAGCTGGTCTTGGATGTGTGACTCACTTCTTGAGCCTCGTTGCCTTACTGGTGAAACGAAGATGACAATAACACTTGCAAAAAGAGGTTGTGAGGATCCATTCATTCATTCATTCATTCAAGGAGTACGCATTGAGCACCTACTATGTGCTGGACATTGTTCTAGATGTTAGAGATGTCACAGTCAATATGAGGAAGTCTCGGCCCTTGTGAAGCCTCATGTCAGTGCGAAGAGAGAGGCCATAGGTGGATGTGCAAGTGAATGCGCAGTATTATAGATGGTGGAAAGTGCTGAGGAGAAAGGTGAGTCAGGGTACAGGGGTAGGGAGAGCCTGGCCTTGAGTGGGGTCCCTGTTGGCCATATGCAGCCTGTTCACATCTGGGGTTTAAGGAAAGCCTCGTGGTGAAGTGACATGGCGCAGAGATTTGGAGGAAGTGCCGGAGCAGCCAGGTGACAGCTGGGCTAAAGCGTCAGGCGGGGATGCGCCAGTGCAGAGCCCTGAGGCGGGAGCGCACTTGGCCAGCAGGGAGGAAGCCGGTGAGAGAGGCTGAGAACCGTATGGCAATATTAGAGAGCAACAGGGCCCGCATGTACACTGGGTTTGGGTGATTTTAGGGCTTTGATTTATACAGTGAGTGAGACGGGAGCCCGAGCTGAGGAGTGACACAGTCTGACTTCACCTGAGAAGGGTCTCTCTGGCTTTGGGGTGGGGAATAGACTTAAGGGGACGAGGACAAGGACTGAACAAGAGATTGCATGTGGAGCCCTTCACACAGAACCTGGAGTGCTTCCAGTGGTCAGGCAGGCGTGGTCTGCTTGGGCTGGGGGCTTAAACCGCACACATTTGTTTGCTCACAGTTCCGGAGCCTACAAGTCCAAGATCAAGGTGTCAGCAGGCTTGCTTTCTTCTGAGGACTCTCTCCTTGGCCAAGACGTGGCTACCTTCTCGCCGTGTCCTCACATGGCCATCCCCTGGTCTTTGTGTCGTCTGTGTCCTCATCTCCTCTTGTCATGAGGACACAAGTCCTGTTGGAGTAGGGCCCCCCCATACGACCTCACTTCGCCTCACTTATGTCTTTAAAGGCTTCAGCTTCAGACACGTTCTGAGGTCCTGGGGGTTGGGACTTCCGCGTATGAATTTGGAGGAGACACAACTTAGCCCCCAAATAATAATAATAAAAGTAGTGATAAATTATTGTTGTATTATCCTCATGGCCCATTTAGGATCTCTCTTGTCTAGGCCAGTCACGTGCTCTTCATATCTGAGCAGCAGCACCTTCCTGGGACTGACACAGGCTTTGAGGCCCCACCCCCCACCCCGTGTTGTCTAGTCACAGCATTTACATGTTCTCTGTGCCGGGGTCTGGGATACTGTGCTGAGCAAGTAGGCAGTCGCTCTGTTGACCTTGACATGACATGGTTTCTGGAACCTTCTCCGTCTCTCACAGTCTGTTCTGGATCTGCCCAGGATCTCCTTTCAAGACGCATTTGCTGGTCGCCCACGTGTGCCAGGCACTGTGCCAGGCTTTGGTGGTGGTGATAATGGTGGCAAGACAGGGCTCTGTTCTCCAGGAGCCCCTGGGGGGTTGTTCAGTGCAGCTAATCACACAAACAAGCCCGCCCTGGCACATTGGTGGCTGTTAATAAATCTTCCTCGTGAGATAGCATATGTGTCTCTTGGAGATCCTGTAATTCAGCAGCGTGTGGCGGGGGGAGTGCAGGCCGAGGGACAGGCCTGTAGGGGAGGTCTTTGGGCACAAGAGCCTGGACGCACAGGGTCTTGTAGATGATGGCTTACTCGGCTGGTGTCTACTTTGTTTGTGAGAAGAGAAGTCAGTCTGTCATTTTTCACTGTACATCCCGTATGTGGCTTCGTGGCGGGCACACTGTCGTACTCAACAAATATTGCGCAATACATAGATGGACCTCAGAGTGCACGGTCCAGCTTGGAAGCCACTCCCCAGCTCTGGCTGTGTAGATTTAAATTAAAAAGTAAGTGAAATTAAATCGTATGATTACATGTACTATTCATTAATTACCAACATTAAAAATCCACTTCCTCAGTCATCTTCGCCTCATTTCACGTGTTCAGCAGCCACGTGTGTGCGTGCTGCCCTGTTGGAAAGCACAGATGCAAGTTGCAGGCGTCTCCGTCGTCACAGAAAGCTTGATCTCGGCCAGCGGATCCCGCCCGGGAGCAGTTTTACCCCCGGGGCACCGGGGAGTGTTTGGAAATGTTTCTGTTGCTGTTGTCACAACTGGGGGTTGCTGCTGGGATCTGGTGGATAGAGGCCAGGGATGCTGCTCAACCTCCTGCAGTGCCCGGGACAGCAGCGCCCCGACAAGGGTGCTGAGGTTGAGCAACGCTGTTCTGAGTTCTCTGTCTTCAGGAAGGCGACCCCGAAGGTGACGACCTGAAGCGACTTGTCTTTACATGAGATTGCGATGCTGCTTTGTGGATGAGAGCTCAGATATCTACAACACTGGAGTCATCCGTGTAATTCCCCCAATTCTGGGAGCAGTTAGGGCTGGCGTCATTGCCAGTTTATGGGAGGGAAAAGCAAGTCTCAGAGATATTGTGTGTCTCAGAAGAGAGCAGACATGGAACTCCAGTGTGCAAGTTATAGAGAGGCTGGGTTTTCTCAGCTAAAGATCTTTCTAACCATCAGCTTTCTGAAAGTGGAAGGAGTGAGTTTCCTCTCATTGAAGGTATTCTGACTGAGATTACTCCACAGAGTACTCCATGGAGTACCAGCCCACTGGGCCACGAACAAGATTCGGAGGCTCCAAGTGTTTTAGAAAGCCTGCATGACGCATTCCCTTTCTGGGTTTTCGCATTGCATTTAAGGCATTAAAGGCTCTGATAAGTCCTGCAGCAGCAAAACCTGGTTCTCTTTGTTTAACCTAGTATTTCTCAATCTCATTTGAGTACCTTGTTCCACCCCATACCATGATAGAGGAGCAAGCAACTATTAATGTATTGTAGACCAAGGTTCAATAGAACACATTTTGGTAAATGTTGCTTTATAGCATAGTCAGGCGTGGAATGAAATACCCAAATCTCTCTGTCCCTTGGGTCTGCCAGTACTTAATACCTGTGTGACCACGGGCAAGTCCTGGTGTTTGGGGAGAGTCATTGTGGGTGTCTTACCTCAGGCCACACAGCTAGAGGGTACCTTTCAGAGCTTGGCAGGCATTTCTGCCATTGAGTAATCATTTTCCTTGTAATGATTCTTGGGAGTCTATTTGAGTCCAGTCTTTCTCCCCAAGAGCCTGAATCAGATGCAGTGTGGCCCGTTCACCTGCTTGACACCACATTCCCCAGGAGAATTACATCACCTGCCTCATTTAGAATATGTCACCGTGGCAACCGTGGCTGTTCTTTAGTGCAGACACAGACGGCTCCTGTGTGGCAGTGGGTGGGTGCTGACTCATCTGAAAGAGGGGGCAGGGCAGTGGTTTCCACTGGGGAGGACCATGTGTGTCTGTCAGGTGGCAGTTGGGTGGGTGTTAATGTTGGTGTGCAACACAGTGTTTCCAAGACTCACTTGGGAAAAGACCCTTGTGACTTGAAGACTTCTTTTTTTAAGCTTTGATTAATTCCAATCAAGTACTAACAAACGGACCGTCTAGCATGCCCAGCTATTGAGAGAGGTCATGGTAGAGTCTAGAAGGGAGGGTCCGTAAGGAATAGATAAATTGGAGTTCAGGATGCTGTGTTTTCCAAAGTTTTGGATCCACATGATTATTTGGCTATTTTAGGTGGCCCTAGGGCCGCAGCATGAAATAGCATGGTGAGAAAGCAATTGCCCTTTTTATCCACTTTCTATCCCTCCGATTGTCAGTGCTGTCTCCGTTTGGGACTGCTGTGTTTTTAAGGCCTCTCAGCACCTGCTGGCTAATCTTCCTTTCTTAACAAAAGAGGGAGCAGGTGGCAGGCCCCGAGCCTGGGCGGGTCGCACGGCATCGCTGGAATGTCATTATGTTCCCGCATTTCCTCACATCTATTTTTAAGGCTGTCTTCTATTTCTGAACAGGACACCTATTTTCCATGTACAGTCATGATGTGAGGTTTCTGATTTTAACTATGTATGGGAAGTCAAAAAGCAAGTTAATTTCAAGAATGATATTAAGCAAATGCTCTTCCAGGAAACAGATGCGTAAATGGACAAAAATCACAATTGGTCATATATGAGCAGCTGAGGTTTGGAAAACACGTTTTGAGGGTGACATGGCTTTGGAGAAAGCAAGCCTGTGTTCAGTGGTGGCTCCGTCATACCCCAGCTGGGTTGTCTTGAGCATGGCTTTTTGACTTTCCGAGTCTCAGTTTTGTAGTCAATGAAGTGGGGATAATAAATTACCTATCTTATGTGATTCATGTGAAATAGCCCTAGAAGGCAGAGAGCGGGGCTCAGAAATTGGAAATCCATTGTGCGTATTTTATGTCTAACATCAGTTTGTGCAGAGGGTGCCTCTAAGGGTCCCAGGTTTGGGGTAAAACAATTTCTTTCTCATCAACATCCCAATAGTGACATTTGCTGAGTACAGCTGACCCTTGAACTACACGGGGTTGAACTGCATGGTCCACTTAGACCCGCATTTTCTTTCAAGTGGCCCACACACTTCAAACCTGCATTGTTCAAGGTCATCTGGCGGTTGGTCACACATGCAGGGACCGACTGTTGTTATATGTGGATTTTCAACTGCAGGCGGTCAGTGCCCTTAACCCCCACACTGCTCAAGGGTCAGTGCCCTCACTCTGTGCCAGGTGCTGCTCTAGGCACTCACCACTAATTATCTCATTTAACACTAGAGGCCCAGTGCATGAAATTCGTGCACTTGCGGGGAGGGGGGGGCCTCAGCCCAGCCTGCACCCTCTCACAGTCCAAGAGCCCTCATGGGATGTCCTAAGCCAGCAGTCGGACATCCTTAGCACTGCTGTAGAGGCAGGAGAGGCTCCCGCCACTGCCGCTGCACTCGCCAGCTGTGACCCCACCGATGCATGATTGGGGCTGGGGAGGGATGTGGGAGGTTGGCCAGCCGGGGAGGGACCGCAGGAGGGCTCCATGGTATGTCCAGCCCATCTTACTCAGTCTCGATCAGCTGGACCCCATCAGCAGTCTAACTTACTGGTTGGAGCATCTGCCCCTTGGTGGTCAGTGCATGTCATAGCAAGCAGTTGAGCAGCCTTAGCATATCATTAGCATATTACACTTTGATTGGTTGAATGGCCAACTGGACGACTGGACACTTAGCATATTAGGCTTTTATTATATAGGATTCCCAGTGATTCAGCAAGATAGGGGATATTACCCTACTTTACAGAGGAGGCATGAGGAGGTAACATACCTTACAAAAGTTACACAGCTAGAAAGAAGCAGAGGCCATCCTCAGCCCCAGGCAGCTTGCCTACATGCTCTTAACTACTCTTATTCGTTCCAGAAGCTCCTACATTTTGTAGAACTCTAGTGAAATTGTTTGTTGTTGATAATGAGACTGGTTGCATTCGTTAGTAGCCCTTTGGTAACAAGAAACATAAACCACATGAAGGTAGCTCCAATAATAAAGAGAATGTATTGGTTTTTATTACTGAAAAGTTGAATAGCTTCAGGTCTAGCTGGATCCAGGAGCTAAAACAGTGATGTCGCCCTATCATTTCGTAGATAATATCTCCTCTTCGGCGACAAGGAGGCTGCCATCTTATCCTTTTTAGCGACCTCTAGCAAAGGAGTCCCTTCCAAATAGTTTCAATGAATGTCCCAGAATTGAGTCTCACTGGCTCCATGGGCCTGATTTGCATAGGTGCCTATTTAGGGACCAATCACTGTGGCCAGGGGCAGGTGATGCTCTGATTGGCCAGGGCTGGATCATGTGCCCCTCCTTGGAGCTGGGGTGAAGGCACCTTTGCCTGAAACAGATGGACTGAGAGTAGAGAAGGGAATGGACCCCTCAGAGAAGAATCTGCTGCTCACATCGTAACAGCAGAGAGCAGACGCTCAGCAGGGACAGTCATGCCCCTGTGAAACCATACTCTCACGCTTCATCGAGAAGGCTCATGGCTAGGGGCTGCCCCTGGAAGGGGCAGACTGGGGTTTCGTCACTCCTGTCCCTCCGGTTTGCTGGGTGACCTTGGACGACCCCATAAACCTTACTGTGTCTCAGTGTCTGCCCTGTGACACGGGACAGTGATTCTTGCCATCACACTGTGCGAGGCTATTTTAAAGAGCAGAGCACATGCAGCAGGGTGATTTATCAATGTAGTGAACATTGCAGCTTTTTATTCTCCATGGTTCCTACAAAAAAACATACTTTAGTCCACGTGTTTTTTTTCCAAAGGGCTAATACCCCTCTCAGAATCCCAGTTTAACCAGTCCCTGCTGGATGTGTAAGACCTGCCTCTATCTGTCACACATTTCCTATGTACTTTCAAATAAGCAGTTTCAGAGAGCCCTCATGCAATCCAGTGCTATCTTACCAAGATGTCTACATGCCAAGATGCCACATGGCGAAAGCTGTGCTCATGTCTTACAGGTGCCATCCTAGGTAGTCTCCTGTTGGCAATCAGAGGCAGAGGAAAGCATGCAGGACAGGCAGGTTGAGACTGAGAACCAAGTGCAGATCCCGATTCTGACTCTGATAGCAGGACCGGGGCGAGTCACTTAGCCTCTGAGCTTCAGTTCCCGCATCTGTGAAATGGGAACACAGAGGCTCTGTCGTAAGGTTGTTGGGAGGACACTCATGCTAATGTGTGTAGGGAACTTGGCTAACTGCCTAGACCTGGTGGCACCTCCCAAGGTCACACAGCGGGCATCAACCCAGCCTGCCTGCCTCGAGGACCCGTGGCACCCACAGGATCTTGTAACAGAGCACACCTCTTCCGGGGCCGTGGAGGGCTGCCCTTGGGCTCCCAGCAGGTCAGGCTCGCAGGCCCCTCCCATCTCCCAGGTTTGCTCTGTGTACTCAGGCTACAAACTGCGTGCTGCAATGTCCTGAAGTAACTCAGCTCTTCCGGCCAGCCCCCTCCCTGCTCCCTCCCTCCCACCAGGCCCAGAATAGCCACGTACATCACGGCTCCAAAACAGTCTGCAGGATGCATCCTCCCCTTTGATGATAGCTCAGCCTGGTCTAAGTGCTGGCATAGCCAGGGCCACTGTGCCTGGTACAGCCTCCATAAGGCTTAGGGGTGCTGTGCTGTGGTGGAGAGATGTCACTGATTTCACTTGCAAGGAGATGTCACGCTCATTGTTATTCCTGGTGGGGGTGGCAGGGCAGATGGTGTGAGCTCACCTTGCCAATGCAGAAACCAAAAGGCTGGTGACAGGCCCATAGCTGTGGTCTGATGTGACATTTCCATGAGGTCTGGCTTCACTCTTTATTAAGAGAACCAACATCCCTTACCTTGCTTTGTAGTCTCCTTGCCGTGGCCTGCAAAGTTCTGCCAGAACCGGTTTCTGCTCACCTTTCTGACCCTGTCCTACTTCTCTCCTTTCCTCTCCCATTTTGCTCATGTCCATCTCACCTCTTTTCAGTTCTTAAAACCCACTAGGCTTTCTCTCTGCTGCCTCAGGACCTTTGCACATGCTCTTGTTGCTCCCTGAGAAGCTCTAACCCAGCCCCTTCTGAATGATTTTTTCCTTCTTGCCATTCAGACTTCAAGCAAGTCTCTCCCACATTTTCCTTTCCTTTTTTGTGCATATCACAAGGTATAATTACATATATTTTTCAGAACACTTATTTTTTAATGTCCATCTCCTATGCTAAATTATGAGGTCCATTATTGGAGAGACTTGGCTTATCTTGTTTCTAGAGGTTTATCCAGACCCCAGGAGTGTGCTGGATCCTTAAGATGGGTTCAGTAGGTATTTTTGAAGGAGAGGCACGTTGACGACAATGTTATAGGATAAGCATCATCACCCCTATTCAATGGATGACAAGATAGAGATGCAAAGTATCAAGAGCTTTTCTGAGGTCACTGTCAAGGTTAAAAACAGAACATAAATAAAAACCTGAGTCCCAGACTCTCAGTCCCAGGGTTCTTTCTACCTCTCACATCTGCTATAGAACAGAGACATGATCATGGTTTTTCCTCAGGTGATACCAGGAAGGTTTTTTTCTGGGAAATAGACTTTCTGAGCTGAGTCTTGACCTATGAATAGGCAATCACTGGGGAAGATGGGAAATGTGTTCCAAGAGAGGGAACAGTAGACACACAGGCTTGTGACTCTCATGGTAAGCCCTGAGCAGATAGCAGGTGCCTTCTTATGCATTCCTTCATCTGTTAACTTACTTCTGCTATATTTACTTGCAATCTGCTATGTGCCAGACACTTGGGGGGCACTAGAAATACCTGGTGAAAAATAGCACAAGGCACTGATAACACTAGTAAATCTTTACCGAGCCCATATCGTGCCACAGACACTGTATTAAGTGCCTATGTGGACTGTCTCATTTTTAACCCTCGTAACCATGAGATTGATACACCCTGAGACTGGTACAGGGGTCGTCCCCATTTCACAGAGGAATAGGTGGAGGCTTAACAAGATTAAATAACTTTTCATGTCACTCAACCCATAGATGAAAAAGCTGGGATAGGAACCTAGGCAGCTTGTGTCAAAAAGCCAAGTTTATAAGCCATTGGTCATTGCTCCCCTCCCATAGCTGTTCTGGGTAAGAGGGTCCATCATAATCTGGAAGGTTTCCTGAGATAGCACAGGCGCATTCCTCAGAAGTACGAGCCGTGTCAGAAATCCCTCCCTTCCCCACCTCTTCTGATGCTAATGCTCCCTAGAGTTGGACACCAGCGAGCAGTCCTTCTGCACCACCCACTCCTCTGCCTCTCACTCCCTCTACCTACCTTCTTCTTCCAGAGACTTTGTCCCCTCAACACCCTTCATCTTCTCTCTAAGATTGTCCCTGCCCGTGGCAGCCACGTCCAGGGCCGTCACCACATCTGCGCTACCTCTGACACTCAGCGGGCTCTCCAGTGGAGACGTCTATGATCACTTCTCCCCAGAGCAGAGCCAGACATGGAAGGAGTCGCCTTCAAATTCTGCAATTACCACTCCCTAGATTGCAGCTATTTGTCTGGAGACACCACTGCCCAGCCCTCCTCCGTGCCTGGCAAGCACCAGGGCAGCATTTCAGACCCTCTGGGGCCAACCTCAGCCCTGAAATCACTTGTTTGGCTCTTGACTTAAGAAACATTGATTCTACCACCTCAGTGTCCCCTTCCTACCCACTCCCCAGGGCTTCTGCTTCACATTCAGTCCCTTGCCAACTCTGTTGAAGAGACTCAGAGTGATGTTTCTTTATTCGTTCGTTAGTTCGTTCATTCATTCACTCATTCATTCATTCATTCATTCATTCATCGTGACATGCACTGAGCAAGACTCTGGGGCTACAACACTGAACCAACCAGATAGAGACACCAGAGAAGAACCTACCTGTTTCCCTCTCCCTGAGAGATGGAGCAACAGATGAGGGTTACTTATCAAAATAGACAAAACCTGAGGTATAAGCAGGAGTTGGCCAGGAAAGAGGAGAGAAGTCATATCCCCATTATATGCAAAGGTGAGGAAGGGCCTGGCCCACCTAGGGAAATGCCTCGCTGGCAAGAGTGTGGGGTGAAGGTTGGAAGTGGAAGGAGAGGGAGCTGAGAAAGATACAGGAAGGGACTGGATCCTCCTGGTCTCATCCTAAAGGCGATGCGGAGCCACACAAGGCTTTAGGCAGTTGCATCTTCTGTGAGTCTCATGTCAGTGCTAACCGGCTCTGGCTTCTCTTTCTCGGTAAGTCTTTGTCTTCTACCAGCTCAAATCCTGGTAGCCCTGAGCAGGCTGGATTCTAAGACTAAGGTATGCAGCATCTCTGGGGAAAGGAGAGAAGGCGTGAGGTCCCTTCATGTGGGGGTGAGATGGAGATTAGAGCTGGCTGGCTCAGGAGCCAGTTCTCTGCCTGATGCCAGTTCACTCCCCGTGCTGAGGACTCATGACTGGTGAGGGGCAGTAGCCCCGGGAGGCCAGGTCCAGGCATCGCCCCGACTGCTGTGCAACTTAGTGTGGATTTAACTCATTTTTCTGGACCTAGTTCTCCATTGACAAAATGCTGTGCATGGAGGCCCTTTCCACTTTGATCTTCCATAATGGGCCTCAAGGGAGAATAAAGTGCAATCTGAGATGACTGGGACCTGGAACATCTCACATGTCAGCTCATGAGGCAAAACGCTTTTCCCTGGAATTATCCACTTTGGTGGACAGGTGGACAAAACAACAAAAAACAAAATGTGAAAAACTGCCCTGGAGAATCATGGACCCAAAGGAGAAATGGCTGTTGATATGACATGGCACTCCTACCCTACACCATCAAACACTCCTGGGCATTTTTACATGTATGCATGCCAGCATTCCCACATAGCTCACATCACAGATAACTACATATATGTGCACCCACATGCCCTCATCCATACACTCAGATTCCCTGAGGGTCTTTCTGTACCACCAGTTACAGGGGTCAGATCTCTGTAAATGCTCTGCAACTGTATCTGGGTTTCACACACACACATACACACACACACACACACACACACACACACACACACCAGACTTAGCCCTTGTAATTTCTGGAGCCTACACAAGGAAGAATATGCCAGGCCCTAAGGTTTTCAACCAAGTTTCAGTGGCGACTAAGGAGGTGAGATCTGAGTTAGTGGATTGGGAATTGGTGGACTTGTTCCGTGCATTCTCTGTTAATTTCTTAGACAAGAGCCCCTCCCAAGTATGGTCCAGAGGAGCATAAGAATGAGGACAGGGACTTAAGCTCCATAACAGGCAACTCCCCAGCCCATCTAAAGCCTTGGAGAATTGCTTCCATGTGCTGGATCCTCCTCATCTCACCCTCCAGGTCTTCTAGCTTCCTGAAGGACATAATGACCTCCAAAGACCCATGTTTAGGATGAGATCAGCTCCCTCCTGCTTTTATCAAACATCTTATCAACCTTAGCTCATAGTCTGAGATGGGAGAAGGAACATAGTTCTCACCTGCCAACCAAATCCTGGCCACTGGCCACTGGCTAATTTCCTTTAAGAATGAAACTGCATCCCATCATTTCACACCCCCACCTCCTCCTCAGGACACTCTACTTCTTGGTCTCCTCTGAGCATGCCTATTCCCTCCCTGCACCTCTTAATGTGGAGTGTGTGTGTGTGTGTACGTGTACGTGCATCAGTATGTGTGGCAGGGCTGTGTACTCAGTGGCAGGAAAGTCCTTGAAGGTTGAAGGAATGAATAATGGAAGGAAAACAATGACCACCTTGTCAAGCCCCAGAACAAAAATTCTTCAAGATGGACTCAAAAATAGAAACGTTTCCCGCATGTTAATTAACTTGTTCCAAAGGTGGGTTCAGAGTGTCCTTGAGATGTGGAGGCTAGAAAAGAAAAAAGGTGCAGCCCTGCGCGTGCACTTGGGCCTGTGGGCAGAACTTCCGCTCCTACTGGGGCTCTGCTGGTACACGTCCCTGAGAGCCTGCCGGTGGTTCAGCACCAAGGACAGCGGCTGAACAGGCTGTGGTGAATCTGACCTTGAAACGCTACCTGGCTGCAATGCCTTCGTCCTTACCTATAGAACCTACTAGTTACATCACCTTTCAGGTGTCCCTCACTTTACGGGAAATGTGTACTCCTGGAAAGGTGTATATAAACCTATATCTTATAATGTGATCAATTCAGACACACATTTATTTCCAATAAATCTTCCAGGAGGGAGGGTTGGAAATCTTGAAGCTTTGGTCTCCCTGATTTCTGAAAGGATAGATGTGTGCAGAGACAGTGTAATTTATTGGTTCAGAGCATCGTAGGACTATCTCCCGGTTCCTTGGCATTCGAGGCATTTGGAGCTGGATAATTCTTTGTTTAGGAAACTGCCCTGTGCATTGCACGATGTTTGAAGCATAAATCCCCCACCTTCACAGAGAATCTGTGGGAAAGGTGTCTCTGAATTTGAATCTTGGCTCTGCTCCTCTTAATGGCTCTGGCCAATTGGCTTACATGCTTCGTGCCTCTGCTTTCTCATGTACAAAATGAAAACCACTTTAATATTTATCTTATGGGGTTTCTGTAAGGAATCAGATACTCCTTGTCAACTTACTTAGCACCATGCTAAGCACGTAATAAGCCTTCAAAGATGCGAGTGTCATCCCCGTCATCGTCATCATCCTCATCTTGGCCAGTGAATTCCTGAGACTTTGCTGTTGTATTTCTAAGTCATTCATCAGAAAATGTCGCTGGTGTCCACTAAGTAGCTGGCACTCTGCTAGGCAGTGGCTGTTTAAAGATGAGCAAGCCGTTCGTCTCTTTCCCTCCAAGAACCGCAAGTCCTGGATTTGATATCATGGCCATCAATGCATGTGACTCCCATGGTGACGTGTGTATGGCACTTTATCCTGTATCTCTCAGCAAGCACAGGCTTCGCAGCAACCACGTGCCATGGTCACAACCAAGCCCCAAAGGTCAGGGGCTTCAGACGACAAAGGTTTCTTTTCGTGCTCACACTGCATGTTTGTCTTGGGTTGATGGGATGCTCTGCTCCATGTTGCCCTCTCTCAAGACGCCAGACTGAATGAACCCCCACCATCTGGCACATCTGTAATTACTAGGGCAGGGACAAAGGGAAACTGGAGAATTGTGCAGTTAACTTGTAAGGCTTCTACCCAGAAGTGGCACACACCAATTTTTTCACACTTCAGTGGTCAGAGCAAGTCCTGGCATCACACCTCAATCCAAGGGGAAGGGAAGTGCCATCCACTATATGTGCCTGGAAGAAGAATGTCTATTCCTCAGTGTCAGACCCCCAGGATTAAACCCATGATGACACTGGGGCTACGTGCTTAAAACATCCTCAGAAGGGCTCGTGCTTTTCAAAAGAAAGCAAGAGGCAAAACAATCCCCCTACATCTGGTTTTTCCTATCATCTTCTGAAAATAATGAGCAGGAAGTTTTAATGGGAGCAGGGAGAAGCCAACGCTATTGATTGACAGCTCAAATCGGGATAATCCACATCAAGGCCCCACTGGCCATTTCATTTTGGCTTCCAAAGGCTCTGTATTAATTCATTTTTAAAGTGATCTCTCTTACTCCCAAGGGGTGTATCCCAAATAACTATGTGCTTACAATACTCTATTTGATTAAAATTTAACAAGCTGTGTTATTGGCAAATAAACTATTTCAGTGCTGTTGCCAATGCCAAACAGAATGTTTTGAACAAAGGAACAGAATTGACACATTAAAGAGATCGTCATTAATAATTCACAACAGCCAAAAAGGCAGGCATATAGGTTTTGTTGTTTTATTTTTCAGTGATGGCATTAGAGTTTAAAATACCAGAGGAGTCAGCCAAAGTTCTGCGGTTTCCTACTTATTAAAAGGGGGAAATCCAAGAAACTGAACTTAGGCTGTCATGTGGTTTAATAAAAAGAACATTTAAGAAGACTAGCCACCCCCCTGCTGTTCACTTGCTGTGTGACCTCAGGCAAGCCACTTACACTCTCTGTGATTATTCCCTGTTTCAGAAAATGAGACTAAGAAAACATTGCTTATTTAAAGCTTGGGGTTTTATCAGGATAACAGAGAGGAAAGATATAAACAGAATTTTATTGATAAGTGCTTCTCTTTGCTTCGCAAGCCAGACACTGATTTATCTGGCAGGGATTTGTGGAAAAGGGAGGAAAAAGGCCATTCTCTCAGTTTGAAGGGTTTATATTCTCAGGGGAAACGCTGGGGAAAAAAAGCTTGGATTCAGCTGATAATGAAGACACTGATCCAAGCAAATTGCCCCCGTTGACCCTCATGAACCCTGCTCCACTGCTAACAGTACTGGTAGGATTTGTTTAGCATTTAATTAATGTACACCAGGAATCATGCCAACCTCTTTCTATTTATGCATTATCTCACAGCCACCCTGCAAGGTGGGTTCTGTTAACATGGCCATTTTTCTAGAGAAGAAAATCGAGGTTCACCAAGTAGGTTACGCATCCACGACCACTCAAACGGGAATGGATGGGCCAGCGCGCAGGAGCCTCCCGCCGCTGTCTCTGCAGAGCCGCAGTTCCGCACCACCTCTCGCCTCTGGATTTGCGTTGGTTGGGGACACTCTGCTCTTGTTGCTCCCTGGCCACCTCTGCCAGGGTGTAGACCGCCCTGGGAGAGTCCGAGCTCCTGCATGAAACATGGAAATATGAGCCAGTTGGCTTTCCAGAGGGCACAATGCTAGAGCCACTTGACTGTAGTACCTAGGGAGTTTTTCGCCAAAAATAGGGGGTTAGAAAAATCTGTGGGTAGGTGGGAGGATGGATGGTTGGATGGAGGATGGATGGAAAAATGGAGGGTGAATGAATGAGTGGATTTCACACCAAATGAATGGTTAAATAAGCAATCTGATTTAGTAGCCATGAAGAAATAGCCTCCAATTCCTGTCTGCCTTTGAAGTCTTGCTTGACAAAGAGTAACCCCTCAATGTGTGTTACCAAATTTTTGTCATTATTAATCAATATTAGCTACTTGTCACTTTAGTGACCCCAGGCTTTGGGTGATCATCGAAGATACCATTTTTTAGTTTCAGTCCTCATGTGCTATTAGCTAAGTGCTGGTTTAAGCTTTGCTCTGGGTGATAACAATAATAGTGACTATTATTTATTGAGCCTCTCATGTGCCCAGTACTATAATAAGCCTTTTATCTGCGTACTACAAATACAGCTCACTCACCATGTTGATGTTACTGGTCTCATTTTACTGAGTGCTGGGAGATGATCCAGTCCTGCCCAGGTAAACGGGGACAGATGCTGGATTCAGCTCCAGAGAACATGCTTGCTGCTGGGTGCCTTTCACGCTGCACTCCTGGTTCTCAAACACGGCCCCACATCGGCAGAAGCAGCTCCTCGGGAGCTTTTTATAAATGCAAATTCTTGGGCCCCAACCCAGCCTTACCAATGCAGACACTCTGGGAGGGCCAGCAGGCTGTGCTATGATAGCCCCCTGTGTTTCTGGCGCACATTCAGTTTGAGAACCATGGCTCTCGTCTAGAAATGTTGCTTCCTTAGATTTCAAGGATGCATTTATACAAAATCATCCAGTTTGTTACCTTTTTGTGAATCTATGGGGTCAGAGCTTGGGGCTCTAGAAGCTAACAGGCCTCCACCCACACTCTATGCGACCTGGGATGTGTGACTTAATTTCTCTGAACCTCAGTTTCCTTACCTGTAAAATGGGGGCAATTGAGTAGTGGGAGGGGATTAAATGAGATAGTCCACATAAAGCTCTCAGCCCGGTGCCTGGCATCATAGAGCGAGTGATCTGTTTTTATTAAATCTGCCCTCCCCAGCTGTATTGCAAGTTTTCCAAGCGGCTGGCAGCACACCTGTCTAGAGATGGTCACACACTACAGGTCCACTGGGGATGTCCACGCAAGGACAGAACCTAGGACGTAGCAGCACACACTGGCTTTTAAGACAACAGATTCAGAGTAGGCGGTGCCTGGCTCTTCCACCTCCTGGCTGCATGCGCTCGGGCAAGTTTCTGAACTTCCCCAGGTCTTGGTTATCTCATCTGCGATCCCACCTTGGGGACACAGGACCTGTGCCGTGGCTATGGCGGGGTCAAATGCAAGTAGAGCGTGTGGAACGGTGCCAGGCATGAGCCAGCCTGTAGCAGGTGCTGTGTCCCATGAGCTGTCATCATCGTCATAACCGCCGTCATCACGATGGTGGCCCTGCTGATTGCAAAAGCAGGCTTTGTGCAGACTGCGTGCCCCACAGCCACATCCTCTGTCCTCCCCATTCCTTCCCTCCCCTCCCACACTGGCCCGCCCACCAGCACAGAGAAGCTTGGGAGGCCGCAGGGGGCAGGCAGCCTCATCGGAACTCCACTCTCCTTTCCTTTTGTGTGTGTGCAAAATCACCTTGAAGAGCCCTGTGTCCATGGCTTGGGGAGCTTTCGGTATTTATCTCCCATCTGTGGAGGCCCCTGGGCGCGGTCATCCACGCTGGGCGTGCCCCGTAGCATCTATCGCTGTGGCTCAGGGCTGACTCCTTCCAAGTGCCGGCCACGGAGGTTCTGGCAACAGCTGATGGATTTCCAAAGCCCAGAGGTAAAACTGTGCTTGTTCCTGTTAATTGATCCTAAAAAGAAGGCGACGGGGAGAAGGAGTCTGGGAGAAATCTCCACATAGAGCTTGGGGGGGAGGGCAGTGCCTCTCCCCAAAGATTCTGTTGTGGGGTCTTTTTCCCCTGCCTGTGCAGCACTGTGGGACTGGCATTGGGGGTCCGAGCTAAGCCCAAAGGATATTGTCTAATTGACTGAGGGAGAAAATGAGCAAAAGCCATTAGGCTTAGGAAGGCATCCTTGCGGGGAGTTCAAGGTGAGGCAGAAACAGAAACAGGAGAGCCCTAATGGTGACGCCAGCAATGGAAGAAATGAAGGCAGAGCAGGTGGACAAAAGTGAGCGGTTCAGCCTGTTGCCTGCCGTCCTCTCGCTGGCTGGGCACAACGTCGCCCGCGGAGAGCTTTCTATAATAGAGACCCTGGAGCCCACCCTCCTCCACCACCGCCTGTGGGGTCAGGATCCCCAAGGGGGGCCCGGGAATCTACTTGCAGAAAGCGCCTTAAGTGATTCTGAGCCAGCCATGGATTTCCATGTCGAAATATAATCCTACCTGCCGAAGACCACAGCGTCAGCCTCCTGGCTCCCCCCAAGCCTGATCGGGCCGAGCCTGCACTTTGGAGCAGAGTCCTGTGTGAGAGAGGAGAACGTGGGTGGTGGTCGTGTCTCACCGGCGAAGAAAGCGCGAGCGTGGCTGCTGAGCCAGCGGGCAGCTCCTGGAGCGCCGCTAGCCCCTGAGAGACAAGTCCCCTCCCGCTGCCCGCCCAGAAGAGGCAAGGATGAGCCCGGGTTCTGGGCCAGCATTACAGGGGCCAGTTCATTCCCTAAAAGGCGCCGGAATCTGAAAGCCGCCGTATGTTACCGACTGTCACCGTATGTCCCGGCTGCCTGGCATGGCTGGCCCCGGGCGTGGCTGACTCTGCATCACCACCTTTGAGGAGAGCAGAAGAAACTGGTCTCTCAACCAGAACTCACAAAATGCAATGCCTGCCAGGGTCCAGGGACCGCACATGGGTGAAGTGAGCCAGGCGGGGACCGGGTGAGTGGGGGCCACTGCTGCCCAGAGCCCGCTGATGGCTGCCTTGGGAGGGGAAAGCAGGTCCCTCATCTCCAGTCTGATCTTTCTTAAAGCCAAACTGTGTGCATGAAACGCCTGGTGTTGAAACGTCGTCAGTGAGTTTTGAGCATTTGCAAAGTAGCATGCAACTCCAGCACAGCATGTCTGCGGACTTGGTTCTCCAGGAGTGTCTTGTACAAGAGGGGAAAAACAACCAAAAACCCACAAAAACCCTGCCGCTTTCCACCTGTCCATTCGGTGAACGAGCTTTGCAAGTACCTGCCCACTTAGCAGCAACTCCCTGGGCCAGTGCTGTTCCGGGTGGGGAGGGTTCCGTTGCGGACGAGACGGACCACGGCCGTCCGAGGCATCGACTCTGTGCCAGAGCCGGGGCGTCTGAGAGGTCACTGTGTCTGCGGTCTCCAGCTGCGATCCGTGACTGTCTCAGGCTGGCCGTGGAGAGGGAGGGGACGGCTGGGGGTTGGAGAGCCAAGCCACCAACCCTGCCTCAAACGGAGCAGCTCTGTTCATCTGTTCTATGTGGGCGATTTTAGGGGGTCACCGAGTCTGCGCACGGGAACACTAAGGACCAAGTGTCCTGAGCAAGGGCGCATCCCTGGAGGAGTCACACGTTGTGTCTTCCCGCATGCCAGGTTTATTAGGGGAGACTCCCCAGTAAGCCAGCAGAGCCACACGTAGGTTACACGCAGAGAGGGGCAGCTTACGTGATAGAAGCGAGCAGAGTGAGTATCGGGCACAAAGTCCTGGCCACAGGTGGTGTCCGCACATGCAGAGTGGGTCGGTCTCGGGCCAGGTGGCTGCAGTGGTGTCTGGTGGAGTGGACGTCCCGCAGAGCTCTGACCGTGACCTGTGGTACAGCCCTGGCCAATTTAGTCCCGATCTCCCATTTAAGGAAGGCAGAAAGGGGAGACATTTCCCCCACCACCCCCAGCTGTGAGGAAGGGAGGGTGACTGTTTTCTCTGAGTTGATTGATGTTGCGCTCGGGGATCTGAATTCTCTGATGTAATTACACTGTGTGCTCCGTGCGATAAGGGGATTAATCAGTCCATTACGCAGGGGCTGCTTCACCCACAGACGGAGGTAATTGAATGGAGACGTCGGACATCACGGGGTCCCAGCCAGCCAGCCAGTCTGCTCTGGTAACAGGCAGGCGCTGGCCTCTTGGCGGCTAGGCCATCTTTTCCAAAGAGGAACAAACTGTTGTTACTACCACTTAGTGCAAGGCAAGTTCCTCTAAGCCTCACAGTTCCCTGTGAGCGGGCCGCTGTTCTAGACCCATTGTAGAAGGAATAACTGAGACTCAGCTACTTGAAGACATTGTCCCAAGAGTCACAGAGCTGGTCAAAGTTTGGATTTGAATCTAGCAGGTGGATGCAAAGGTGCCCACGATGGTTACTGCCTGGAAAAGAAAATCAAGGCATGAAATGAGGCCAAAGCTCACAGCCTGCTTCTCTGTTGTCGGTGGTCTGCGTGGACAGGTGAGGCAAGAGCATTGGGTCATCTCGGCTGGAAGAATGTGGCAGTCCAGGAGAGAATGGAGTCCAGGAGCCAGTCTGCAAAAGGAATTGCCTGTCCCTGAAAAATAGGGAAGTATCGGGGTGAATCTGAGGGCAGCGGGGAAAAACACGGGGCTGCAATTGGAGTTACTGTGGGGTCATTTTGGAATATGTAAAAGCATCGAATCATTATGTTCCACACCCGAAACCAGTGTAATTTCATGTCAGTTGTGCTTCTTAAAAAATACACCAAACACTAGACTTGACTCTGGCGTGACCACCTCATTGCTGTGTGACTTGGAGAAGTGAGGTCAGCTGTTGGCGCCTGCACGCTGTCATCGGAAAGCTGGCATCATAATCCCCCCTTAGGGAAACCATGCAAAGTACTTTAAATGAGAGGCTGCACAGAGTCCGGACTCGTTGACACTGCTGCTAGCGGTGGTGCAGTGTGATGGCGAGACGGGGTGACTCCAGGTGCTGGGCACACTCCCCCTGAGGCGAAGCATGCTTCCAGCCTTCCTGTCCTCTGACTGCTTGCCTTGGACTTAGTAAAGGGAAGAGAAAACAATATCACATGTTGTGGGCATTTCTGATGCCCCTGGCTCCAGCCAGGTCCCTGTGCTCACCACGAATAGGTCTAAGAAATATACGTTCTCACCCTCCGTGTAGAGATGGAGAAACTGGGATGCCGAGGTTAAGTAGCTCAAGCACCGTCTTCATGCACCAACAGGGCTGTGGTGTTTAGTACAATAGATCATTGCCGCTCAGTTCAGTAAACATTTATTGTGTGCCCATTAAGCTCCGTGTTGGGACCGTGGGTGCAAAGATGAACAAGACCTGCTCCCAATGGCCCCGCGTCGGGTGGGCTAGGAAATCAGGCGTGTGGATTAGTTAAATGGTCTGAAGCAGTTAGAATACATCTCTGGGAGGAAGGAGGTGCTTTTAAAAAACATCAGTGCCCAGGCCCCTGCCCCAGGGATTCTGTTTCGTTGGGCGGAGTTGGTCCTGGAAATGGCATTTTTTAAAAGTTCCCCTGGTGATCCTTAGGGGGAACACTGATCTGGAGGCCTCACAGGTGTTCTAAAAGCCTTAAATAAGCCAACAGATTTGCCCCCGCAACCCTGACACACCAGCTGCCAGGCGAGTTGTGGTCCTCGAGTGAGAACATGAGCTCCCAGGTGGGATGGACGAGAAGTTTCTCGAAGGCCCAGCAGTGTGGGAGCAACTCCGAGGATGGTGGGCTTGAGGAAGACTGCAGGGTGAGGGCAGTGGTGTCTTAAAGGTCGAGCCGTGAGCGTGGCCGGGGACGCAGCCTGGTGTCACTGAAGACACGGGCAGGGTGCGTGGGCTCTGGGTCAGCCCCCCGCTCACGCACTCGGTCACGGTCAGGCCAGTTATACACCCTCCTCTCTGTGCCTCGGTCTCCTCTCTGGGAATTAAGTCTCTGACTCTCCCAGGTCTTCGCAGGATATGATTCAAAGATGTCAAGTACAAAAATAGAATAAGGCAGGAAGGCTGGGAGGAAGGTGAGGGGCTGGTCGCTGGTGGCAGTTATTTCGGGGAGTTGTCGAGGGCTGGTATTCAGTACCCGGAGGAAGTAGAAGGTCCAGCTGGCACGTTGCTGACTCAGAGGGACGGCTGGCAGGGAGACGGGGCCAATGCGCTGAAAGTCTGTGTAATCAGAGAAAATGCCTCCGTGATTTGCGATTATAATTCTCGACAACAAACTCTGAGACTCCAGCATCACTACTAATAACTGGTTGAAGGAGGTGGCGGTTAGGAATGAATTAAAATGTTTGAAAAGCTGCTTTTTGGTAAAAGCACGGGGAAATATTATGGGCCCCTAAATTTAAAGGGGTATTTTCAGCACCGTAATCCAACCAACTTGCTAAACACATCTGCTGGTGCGTCGGCAGCAGAACACCTTTGCCTCTCGTTGCACATCCCCGCAGCCCTCCGGGACCATGGGCCAGTGCCTGATTTTATTCCTTTCATTATGTGTTTTCCAAATCAAATGAGCGAGAAGATCGAATGGAGTATTTTCTTTTCTGTTGAAAAAGGCTGGTCCCCACCTAAAGAGTAGGGACAGCATTCTCACACGTTAGTGAGCATAAGAATCCTTGGCATGCTGTATAAAATGCCAGCTCCTGGGCCTTGTTCTCCAATTCTGCACTTTACACAGTGTCCCTGGTGCTGCTGGAACAGGTGCCCATGGACCACGCTGGGAAACATTGGACTTGGAATCAAGTGGAACTAGGATAAGGTTCTGGCACCATCATGGACCAGCTCGTGGCTCTGGACAGGTTACTTTTCCTTTTCTAAACACCAGTCGCCTCATCTGTAAAACAGGATGTGAATGGCACCTACCCTGAACTCTTGTGAGGATTAAATTCAACACATTGGCTTAGCACAGAGCCAGGGATGTAATAAGTGGTCACAAATGTCAGTCATCATCATCCTTGTTCATTATAACTACCTGAGCAGGCCCTGACTTCTTCCTCACTCCAGGTCTCACATTGGCAAAGTGGGAGGAATTGTAACAATACCTTAAAACCAGCTTTCATTTAAGGGTTGTAGATTACATCAGAAAACGTTTGCAAAGTGCTGACCACACTGCCTGGCACATAGTAGGCATCCCACAATTATTTGTTCAATGAATAAATGAATGAATGAGCTGATGAGTGAATAAATGAGTGAATGAATGAATGAAGTCAACTCTTGCCTTCCACAAACTACAGACATTAAGTGACTTAAAGAGAACTTCCCCTCTCCAACACCATGAGATGGGCCGCTAGCAGATACCCAGTGTTTGTTGCTTCAGATAACGCTTGCCATGATAGGAGAAAGCATAGCTGTTCTGAAAGAATGGAAGAGTGGCTTCACACCCAGCCAGGTGGGGAAAGGAGGGACGGGTGTTCAAGGCAGAGGGAACTGCATATGCAAAGGCATGAAGTCAGGAGTACATGAAAGGTTCTGGGGAGCTCCATCGGGTTGGTATCCTTGGAACAAAGGCTGCGGGAGGAGTGGGGACATGATGGGCTGGGACCAGATCACGCCCGGCCTCTGAGCCATGGCTGGGAGTCTGGAGTGCTCTAATCTCAACAAGAATCCAGTGAAGGGGTTTAGTACAGGAAGTGACTCAGTGAGGTGTGCTTTACAAGAGGCCCCTCGCTGCGTGGAGGAGAAAGACTGGAAGGGAATGGATGGGAGACAGGGAGACCAATTAGGAGGCTGCAATCCAAGACCTGACTGGCCGCGGTTCTTGTCAGTAATTTCGTGGAGGCATTTGCTAGCTGATTGCCGGCCATCTTCCCATGCCCGTGTGTTTGCAACAGCTGGAACTGTGCAGAGAACAGCCATTTAATCACGTTCGCCTGCTGCATCGCACGCGCGGCCCTGCCCAGTTGTCACTTTCTTTGTCAGAATTGTGGGTTGCGCAGCAAAGAAAAGGGACCCTGGGGCCAGCTACCTCTCAGTAAACCCCCAGAGCACCCTGTGTTGTCACATCCTTAAAAAGCTCCGGCTATTACGCCTGATCATTTCCACCCATGATCCTGTCGGGATCGCCTCGTCAATTACTAGTCAAGTGGGGTAATGGACGTTTCATTAGGAGCCTCTCCTTCAGACACACACAGCGCTTAGGAAATGAAATGCGCTGGGGTTGTGCATTTTTTCAGCCAGTGATTAGGGGCTATAATTAAGAAGGCATTGTGTCTGATTTCTAATCTTTTTTCTTTATTTAAATTTAATTGATTTTTCTCCTTGATTTAATCAACCCAAATCCTGCCACCCAGCGCCCCTCTCCCCTCAGATGCTCAGGAGAACTCTGGTGCTTAAAGACGTAGGACCACACCTGGGAAATGTGGGTCAACCTCTGTTAGCTGGTGTGTGAGGTGTCGGGATGTTAGGGCTAGAGAGGGAGGAGGGAGGAAGAGCTGGTTTTAGACCTTTGAAACCTGGCTGTGCTGTGTAACCTTGGGTGAATTATTTAACCACTCTGTGCCCCATTTTCCTCACCTTTAAAATAGTAGGAATTATAGTGTTGTCCTTATCGTACTCTGATGATGATTAAACATATAAAAGCTTCGAATGATGATTGGAAAATAAGTGCTAAAAATATGACTTATGTATGATTTTTACCATATCATTATCTACCCAGTAACTCCTTCAATCCCCACATTTCTGTGCAAGTGGGCTATTCCCATTTAAGGTAAAGAATTGGAAGTCCACAGCGAAGTAAGTGGCTAAGCCAACATTCAGTCTCAGTCTCAGCTCCAAAGCTCACACTCACGTGTTTGGTCCCTCCTACCCCGTGGCTTCTGTCTCCCCATGTAGGACGTGAGGAAAAACAGAGGTTTTGCAATTAAATTCTCCAGATGAGCTCACTCAGCTCGTGGTGGCAGGATCAAGACCTGAGTGCTCTTGGTGCAATGATGACCCATTGTTCTCAGCTGTGTCTCAGAGAGGGCAGGCAGCGTCTTCAGAGCCACACAGCAGTGAGGAGCGAGGAGGTACTCTCAGTCTGCACATTTGTCTTATTGTTCTCAACCTTTTCCCCCAAACAGTCCAAACATCTACCAGATGGTGTGACCACGCACAATGCCCCTCCCCCACGCATAGACCAGGTCACGTGATGTTAGCATTCTCAGCATGCGGACTACTCCCACACCTCTCTTTCCTGCTCAGGGAAGCCTAACAGAGCACAGCTCAGGGCAAAGGACTCTGTGGCAGGAGGGATCTGGGATCCGTTCACTTGTTCATTTAACAAATATTAATTGGGCCCTTACTGTGTCCCAGGGCACTAGTTAGGAATATGGAGAAATACTGTGAACAAAAGAGACCAAAAAAAATTCCTGCCCTCATGAACTTAGATTCTAGTAGATGGGAGTGGGGGAGAGGAACTCATACAATAAACAAAAAACATGGAGTAAATGGTTATATTATATTACAAGGTAACAAATACTATAGAGGGAAATAAAGCAGGAATAACATACAACAGAAGGGGCTCACACAGGGTTGTTGGGGAAGAAATGTCACGGAGAATGTGACATTTGAGCAAAGACTTGAAGAAGATGAGGAAGGAAGTCATGTGATATTGGGAAGAAGACTTTCAGGCAGTGGGAACAGCATGAGGTAGGATTCTAATGGGCATGTCAGAGAAGCAGCAAGTAGGCCAGGGGTGCAGGAGTGGAGAGAGCAGGAGGAAAGAGTAGGAACAGGGGCCAGATTGCATGGGAAGCCTTGGCGAGCTTTGCAGAGAGGAGTGTCATGATTTAGCTTGAGTTTTAACAGGATCCCTGCACTGCCTTCTGGGGAGTACACTGCAGGAGGGCCAGGCCGGAAGCAGGAAGACCTAGTAGTCACTTGCAATAATGCAGGTGGGAGATGCTGGGGGCTTGAACCAGGGTGGCAGCCACCTGGGAGGAGAGAAGTGACTGGATTCTAGTTCTGTTCTGAAGGTAGCATCTGGATTTGCTGACAGGTCAGACCAGAAGTTTGAGAGCGCGAAGTCAAGGACAACTCCAAGGTTACCACTTCGAGCTGCCATCAGCCGAGATGATGAAGATGCATGTATTTATACATTTGTTTTAATTGGAAACCCAAATGCTCATCTTTAATAATCATTAGTAACAAGCCATGGCGGAGCTGCCATCGATCCAGACAGGCCCTCATGGCACACTGTGGCTGACCTTGCTCCCACGAGCGGGTAGAGGCTTGTTGGTCTCGGGATCAGCCTCATTATTCCACGGGACTTACTAGGAGTGGGCGGAACCCACGGTGGGGCCTCCGAAGGGCTCTGCAGCTCCCCTGAACATGAGCCAAGACCCTCCGTCAAGGGAAGCAGCCCCACACCTGTCCAGTCTCTGTCCCCACTCCTCTCTTTGTTAGGTGTGAGACAGACAGACAGACGTGGGAGCCCCCTCCCTGCATCCACTGCGGATCAGTCCACCACCACCCCCGCCTCATCACCCCCTTCTCCGTCTCTCCCATCGTCCTCCCGGCTCAGACCGTTTGGGGAACTGTGGGCCTGCATGGGCGTTGGCTGGAAACATTGGGTTGCTCCCAATGGGCTGCTCTCTGGGGAGAGGGAGAAAGTGTGTGCGACGTCTCCCCTTTCTTTTAAAATTGCGACAAAAGGCAAATCCTGTTTTCTTCCTGAGAGTGTTCTGGTGTATCAGGACGCATTTGAAATGCCGAGCCAAACCGCCCCGGCTGGTGACTTGGCGTGATGAAGGCTTCCCTGGCTACCAGCTCTGAGTGGCAGCCAGCTGACCTTTTCTCTTCCCTGCGCCGGCCCCACCCCTACCTCCAGCAGCACGGGCAGGGACGGGGCTTCCAGGAGGAGCCCCCATCAGGGTGCCTGAAGCCCAGGACTCAGGGCTCACTACTCCGCCACCCCCTGGCTGCGTGACCTGGAGCAGGTCAGCCCTGCTCTCAAACTTCCTGGGAAGAAGGGTTTGGCAGGGGGACTTGGCTGCCCAGTCTTTATGCTCCAAGTCTTAGCAGAGCAGAAGCTCCAGAAATGCCTGGGGAGCAGGAGAGAGAAAGCGGGAAGATGAGAGATGTCATTTCTTAATTAGTAAACAGAGCACTTGGGATGTGCCAGGCACTGTTCCCAGAGCTTTCCATAGACTCACTGTCAGTCCCGGAAATACCTGGGAGGTGTGGGCGCTGCTGCTGTCCGCATCCAGGCCAGAGAGCGAAGTCAGGTCCCAGGCCACAGAGCGCCAGGACCAGGGTTTGAACCCAGCGGTTGAGCTCTAGGCTGTGCCCCGAAGGCCACGCCGTGCCGCATCTGTTGGGGAGAATGCCTTGAGCCAAGGTGCCCGGCTGTTCGGGCCCTGCAAGGACTTCAGCTGGTTTGATGGCCTAGAGAATGACACACCTGGACAGGTGAGCAGGGCCAGGGCCTTGAGGCCAGAGAGCCAGTCGAGAATCTGGCCTTGCTCCTCAGGGCTCTGCAGAAGGAGAGACGTGATCACCTCCGCATTTTGGAAGGTAACCCCACCTGCTGCATGGAGATGGGCTGGGCAGGGCCAGCGCAAAGGCCGTGGCATTTTTTCGGTGAGAAAGGATTGTGGCTTGGACTTGGGAGGGACAGTGGAGATGGAGAAACAGAGATGATGCTGAGGTGCTTTGGGGCGAGAATGGTCAGGATTGGCTGATGGGCTGGATGTGAGAGTCAGAGAAAGGGAGGGTCCAGGCTGGTAGCCAGCTGGCTGCTTGGATCAGGAGGTTGGTGCTGGGGGCAGTGATGTGCTGAGGTTTGGACAGGTAAGTTTCAGGTGCCTGTGGTGTTTGCATGAGGAGACACTGGGCACCGAGTGTCAAGGTCAGAAACGAGAGACAACCAGGATGACCACGCGCCCTGGGGCTTTTAATCAGTGCCCCGTTGGTCCCCAGAGTGTCCCCATGTGGACAGTGAGTTGTATGGTCACCCTGGCTCTGCCAGTGACACATCTTGATATTGAGAACATCTGGGTCCAGGTTCTTCCCCATCTTACACACACTCACACACACACACACACTCACACACACACACACACACACACACACACACTCAGCTGGACAAATCCTATGCATTCGTGTGGATAGTCTTAGCTGGACACAAGTGACAGGGTGGCCGTCATGTGCAGTTCCGAGGGAGGCAGTGTCACGATGGTCAGGGAGGAGGGGACTAGTCTGAAGACCAATGCTTCAGTCCCTCCAGGCCCCCCCACACTTGTCCAGCCTCAGGCCCCACCACCAGGGAGGTTTTTACAGAGAATGAATGAAGGCTGTGTCTATGCCCCACCAGCCAAGTGGGTAGACGGATTTTTAAAAATGGTCTTTCTTTTCCACTCAAATCACATTCCAAAGCCCCCAGGTGGCCGCCGTTTCCCTCCACGAAGAAGGAGTCCACAAGTCCAGCGGGGCTCACGGGACAGCACCGAGCCTGCCGCGGCGCTTCCCTCCCGCCACCAGGTGTGGCGCGAAGGCTGTAGGGAGACCCAGAGCCCTGGGGAGACAGTTGGTCCCTAAGGGCAGCCACCCCCTCAAACAGGAAAGCGCCTTCTCATTCCTTGCCACCAATTCCTGCCGACGGCTCCGCGCCTCCCACGCAGTGGTGTCCACGGTGACAGAGTTCACCAGGCAGCACGCCCACCGCCTCACCCCCTGGCTCTGCACACCCTCCTGCGGCTAGAAGGCACGGTGCTTTCTCACCCCACCGCGCGGTGCCCAACACAGGAGGCACTGTTGGGGCTCAGGGATCCCCAAGTGGCCCCCGTGGTGCCCAGCCCAAGAGGCAGGATCGGGGGGCAGGGTGTGGCTTCCGGAGGCTGACTATCTGGGTTCAAATTCTGTCTCTACCACCTGTTAACAGGACCATTGGCCTCAGTGTCTTCATTGGTAAAGTGGGGTTGATCGTTGCACCGGCCTCGAATGGCTGGTGAGGACCATCAGAACCACGGCAGCTCTCAGGAGCGTGCTGAGCTCAGAGCCGGGGCTCCGCAGCAGCTGCTGTGATGATGATGATGATGAGGAGGAGGAGGAAGAGGAGGAGGAGGAGGAAGAGGAGGAGGAGGAGGATGATTCGCATCTATAATGGCGCCGTCCGTTATCCAGCATGGACACGGATGCAGGTGGCAGGAACCAGGATAAGGAACAAAGAGGAAGGGAGCAGACACAGGCGCTCTGGCTGCCAGGGCCTTCTCAGAAGCCCCGAGGGGTCCACGTGATGGCATTCCATTGAGGCTCTCCTTTTACAGGAATGAGAAATGCAGGTTCTGTGTCCGAAACCATTGCAAATTCCAAATTAGTGAGGCTTCATGGTCTGCGGAGAGGCGCTGGAGGGGAAATCGGTGGACGGGTGTTTTCTAGCTGTCGGAGCAAGCTGGCTGATTGATTGTGTCGGTCAATAGACTGTGCAGACAGCAGCCGGGGAACGGCGCAGCGGTGGGGGGGTGGGGGCGGGGAGGAGTGAGAAGGAGGCGGAATACCAGGCAGGGTGGAGGGGCTGGGGACGTGGCCAGCTACAAGCTGGAAAAGGACATTAGTTACACCACAAGCTGTGTAGACACAGCCTGAACCGTATAGCCAGGCTTAGTCCGGGGCCAGGGACACACGGCCACAGTTCCTTAAGAATTCTGGGCACCCTCACTTTTCACTGTGTGACCTTAAGCAAACCACTACCTCTCTGAGCCTCTGTTTCCCCATCAACCCTTACAATACCCACTTCCAGGGCTTATAATGGGACTTACTAGTAAGTGAGAGAATGGGTTTTAAATGACTGATGAGGTGTTTGTAGGCGCTCAATTAATGGGGTCCCTTTACTCTATCTAACACAGCGAGTTGGGGGCGTCGGCGTGCCCATGCTGCAGCCTGTGAGCTCAGAAGCTGTGTTTGGAGGTGACAACTCTCATCCTTAAATTGGGGGCTAACGGGCCATGTGTGAGGTTCTGGGCCCTACTGTACCACCCCAGTGTGTTCAGAAAGGTGAAAAGATGGGGATGTTTTAGACACAGAGAAGAGTGTGACTCACAAAACCTAGGAATTGGACAGGCTCTCCAGAGGTCATCGGGGCCAATCCCCATGTCTTCGGGGTCCCACGCTGTCCCAGGCAGATTGGAAGCCATGCCCTCATCAAAGATGACTGGGAAGGATCATTCATAAGGCGCCTCGCCAAGCAGAGATTCTTTGTCACACGAGAGCTACCAAGCCTCTTTCCAAAGTAATTGCAGTTATAATTACAATAATAAGACATCGTGCTTAATTTAATAAGTACATATTTCCCATAACCACCTCAATGCGAGGGGCATTATGCCCATTTTAAAAATGAGCAAACTGAGGCTTAAATAGACAAGAGGCCTTGCTCAAGGTCATGCTGCAGTATCCTGGATGGATTTACAAGGAGCCATTGGAGCAGGATGGAGTAAAGAATTTATTCCTGTGGGGAAGGGGCAGTGGGGGTCAGAAAAGGCAGGTGTGGAGGTGAGCTGAGCCTTGGAGGATGGGTGAGGCTTCTCCAAGGGAAGGGGGGACCCTGAGAACGGAGGGACCAGCTGAGCAAAGACAGCAAGGTTGGGAGCTTCTGACCTGGAGCCTATTTGCAGTGAGTAATTGCAACAACAGTGACAGCTAACACTGATGAAATGCTTGCTCGACACCAGGACTGGCGTCAGGCACGTGACGGCGTCATCCCCAAGGCTGGGCACTAACATCAGCCCCTTTTGCAGAAGAGAGGAGGATGGCTTGTCCAAGTCCCAGTATGAAAATGCAGGCGGCTTTGCAACACCACCTGCTGAGTCCCGAGCCCCTGGCGGCTCCTGGCTGTTCAGTGGCTGCCCGTTGTCAGCAGATAAACCGTGGATCTGAATGAGACCTCTGCTCATGTGGTCGCGAGGGGCTGCCTTGAGACCCCTAGGCTGTTCCTGCACAATCCCTCCCCGACTCCCCAGTCCTCTTGGAGCCACGGGGCACCCATCAGAGTTGGAGGGAGATCATCATGAAGCTGAATGCCCAACGAAGACAGAGCTCTCCAATCTCCCAGTCCTGCCGTAATGGGTTTGACTTTTAAAAGGCAGATGAAAGTCCCAGTGGAGGGACAGACCTTCCCCATCAGCTCCTTAATTAGGATGACTGTGGAGGAGCTGTTTCCTACAGGTGGGACAGCTGGATGCCTGGCTGGCACTGACAAACAGCCACTTCCGTCTAAGCCAGACATCTGCTCTCTCCAGAGACCCCTCTCCCACAGGGAAATCCTTTGTCAGAGAAGAGTGGCAATGGTAAAAGATGGGGCCTCTGGGACAAGCCTAAGGGAGGGTGAGTGGCAAGGGTGTGATTTGAGAACTCGCTGCTGATTGGTGCTGGAGCTGCAGAGGCGGAGTCTTCTGAGAGCTTTCTGCCGATTGGTGGAGTTGCGATGGACCAAACTCTGCATTCATTCTGCTGCCTCCATCATCATCATCACCATCATCACCATCATCATCGTCATCTCAAATAACGTATATTGAGCTCTTATTGTGTGTCCGGGAAGTGGGCCACGCATTTCACAATAACCTTGAGGCAGGTTATATTAACATCCGTGAGGTGTTAATATCTCACAGCCTCAGCTAGGAGAGCTAAGGCCTGGTGACATTAAACAACTTCCTGTGGTCAGCACGGTCCAGAAGTAGCCTCCCCTGCTCAGGCCCTGCAGTGGTTTCTCATCTCATTCAGAGAAAAAGTCACGTTTCTGCCATAGCCTACCCGACAGCCCATGAGCTGGTCCCTCCTTACAGTCTCTGACATCACCCCTGTTACACTCCCCCTTGCTCCCTCAGTTCTAACCTCAGTGCGTGTAGTATGTCCCTACCCCAGGGCCTTTGCATTGGCTGTGCCCTGTTCTCATTCCCAGGCATGCATGCAGCTCACTCCCTCATCATCTTCAAGTCTTGCTCAAATGTTCCCTTCTCCTTGATCACCGCATTAGAAATTGCAGCCCCCAGCGGCATTCCCAGTCCCCCATCCTGCCTCATTTCTCTCCTGTATGGCACTCGTCACTCTCCAGTAGTTGATATGTTTACCACCTTATTATGTGAAAATGCTCCTCTCCGCCTCCCCCTGCCCATCCCGGTAGGATGCAAGCTCCACCAGGCAGGCCTTTCCCTCTTTTGTTCTCTGTTGTGTCTCTGGTGCTTAGGACAGTGCCTCATGTAGCAGGTGCTCAAGAAGTATCTGTTGAGCCGAAACCGGTTTGGCTCAGTGGATAGAGCGTCGGCCTGCGGACTGAAGGGTCCCAGGTTCGATTCCGGTCAAGGGCATGTACCTTGGTTGCGGGCACATCCCCAGTGGGAGGTGTGCAGGAGGCAGCTGATCGATGTTTCTCTCTCATCGATGTTTCTAGCTCTCTATCCCTCTCCCTTCCTCTCTGTAAAATATCAATAAAATATATTAAAAAAAAAAAAAAGAAGTATCTGTTGAGTCGGTGACTAATGAGGAATGAGTGACTGGTCCCTGGCAGCACCCTTTGAGACCCGTCGCTACTCTCTCTGCTCTTGAACCAAGGCTTCTCCAAACCTGGGTGGAAGTTTCCCGTCAGGCCACGCGCTCTGCCTGTGCTCCGCAGATCTGGTTTGCTTGGTGCCTCCTCCAGCAGTGGCTGTGATGATGCCCCAAAGGGACTCATCAAGCCAAGAAAATATAATCAGCAGCTTGCCCTCCCTGGAGAAATCTAAACCCTGTCTGCAATCCCAACTAACGCGGAGGTCCTGAGGGTGCCCTGGGCGGGAGCGAGGGATGTTATTCTTGCCCGCGGTGACACAGCTTGGCAGAATCGGGGCGTGAACTCAGGTCAGCGAGACTGCAGGGCCTGGGCACTTTCTCAGCAGCATCGTTTGCAACCCGTTCAAGTGGAAAACCACAGCATTTTGGAATGCAGCCGTTTCCCTCGTCGGGGCAGCCTGCATTCCAGGCAGTCCCAGGAAGAGAGAGCCTCTCCCTCAGCAGTGCGATCCCTCACCCGGCAGACAGGCGATCGGCAGGCCAGCCTGTGGAGGGAGAAATGACGGGGTGATTTGGGGTCGATGGAGGGCAGTGGCTGGATGTGTTCCAGGTGAGAGTTCAGAACCCAGGCAGGTTGGGGGCATGACCCGCTTGGTTGAGCTGGGTAAGAAATGCTGAGCTTATTTTTCTCCATATGGTTCTTTTGTCCTTTGACCTAAACTTGGGAAGCTGGCAGTTTTTGATATACAAGAGTGTTTACCACACACACACACACACACACACACACACCTGTTCACACACATACCTGTTCACACACACACACCTGTTCACACACACACCTGTTCACACACACACACAACACCTGTTTACACACACACCTGTTCACACACACACCTGTTCACACACACTCACACACACACCTGTTCACACACACACACACATACCTGTTCACACACACTCACACACTCACACACACACCTGTTCACACACACACACACTCACACACATACCTGTTCACATACACTCACACACACACACCTGTTCACACACACACCTGTTCACACATACACACACACACCTGTTCACACACACACTCACACACACCTGTTCACACACACTCACACGCACCTGTTCACACACACACACACCTGTTCACACACACACACCTATTCACACACACACACCTGTTCACACACACACACATACCTGTTCACACACACACACACACACACATACCTGTTCACACACACACCTGTTCACACACACACCTGTTCACACACACACACCTGTTCACACACTCACACACACGCACCTGTTCACACACACACACACCTGTTCACTCACACACACACCTATTCACACACACACACACACCTGTTCACACACACCTGTTCACACACACACCTGTTCACACACACACACCTGTTCACACACACACCTGTTCACACACACACACACATTCACACACACACCTGTTCACACACACACACACACATTCACACACACACCTGTTCACACACACACACCTGTTCACACACACACCTGTTCACACACACTCACACACACCTGTTCACACACTCACACACACGCACCTGTTCACACACACACACCTGTTCACTCACACACACACACATATTCACACACACACACACCTGTTCACACACACACACACACCTGTTCACACGCACACACATTCACATGTTCACACACACACAACTGTTCACACACACTCACACACACACCTGTTCACACACACACACCTGTTCACTCACACTCACACACACACTCACCTGTTCACACACACTCACACACACTCACCTGTTCACACGCACTCACACACACACACCTGTTCACACACACACACACACCTGTTCACACACACACACACACCTGTTCACACACACACACACACCTATTCACACACACACACCTGTTCACACACACACCTGTTCACTCACACACACACCTGTTCACACACACACACCTGTTCACTCACACTCACACACACTCACACCTGTTCACACACACTCACACTCAGACTCACACCTGTTCACATACACACACACTCACACTCAGTCCTGAGAACTGAACGAAACCACTCTCATCAGTTGCCTGCAGCGACAGCATGCTAGGGGTGGTGCTTGCCTGGCCAGGCCAGCCCTTGTGTCAAGTCCAAGTCCTTTGTAAAATCCATAGTCTGGCTACTCAGCGTGTGGTCCAGGGACCAGCAACATAAAGGGGGAATTGGTTAGAAACATGGAAGCTCAGAGCCTCACCCAGACTGGTTGAATCAGCACCTATGTGCTCACAAGATCCCCAGGTGAGTCCCCTGTACCCGAAGGCGTGAGAAGCACCTGCCTATGGCTCTGAAGGATTCCAGCCCTGTTTTCCTTCTTCATTTCCACTTCTTTTTGCCTCCCATGTTCATTACAATATTATTTACAATAGCCAAGACATGCAAACAGCCTGAGGGCCCATCAGCAGATGATGAGAGAAGGTGTAGTATAAACATCTACGGTGGAATATTATTCAGCCACAAAGAAGGAAACCCTGCCATTTGAGACAACATGGGTGGACCCTGAGGGCCTTATGCTAAGCGAAATAAGCCAGTCTCGGCTCTTGCCTTCCACCCTTCACCCCACCTTCTCTTCTAGCTTGCTGCCTCCTCTGCAGTTACATGAAGTCCACTGCTGTGTCTGGGTGGTGCTGGACTTTTGCACACGCTACTCTACTCTCCATACATCTTCCAGCAAGCTCTCTCTGGCACCCACCCACGTTGCCCAGGCTGGACTGGGTGCTCTCCCTGTGGTTCTGTGGTCCTCTGAGCTTCTCCCTGTCAGAGGACTCACTATATGACTGTCCCTCCCAGCTGAGGGATCAGTTTTCCCCTCAGGCTGGGAACTCCTTGAGGGCAGAGACAAGTCTAAGCTGCTTTGGGTCCTTGAAATCTGATACTAAGTAGGTGTTCAGTAAACAGTTGTTGACTAGATGAAAGCAATAATGAGGGAGATGCCAGCCTCGTCAGGCTTCCTTCCCTTTCTCATTCCGTTTCTCCTGAGATGAGCATGACTGCCCCACGTGCGAATGGTGTCGTTCTGATGATGTCTCTGGAACGCCCAGTCTCCCCCAGGCTCCCGTGCTTTTCCCACCATCATAGCAAAGCTCAGAGGCACAGCTCCCGCAGAGCGCCCCCAACCAGCTTAATTCACCTCCAAAGGGCTTGGTACCAAGACTCCAGCCAGGATATTAACAGAGCCAACCTGGAGCCTCAGGAGCCCAGCACAAATTAGCCATAAATCCATCTTGTCTGCGGGCTGGGTCGGCCCAGGAGAAGCCTTGGGCTTCCTGGTGGACTCGTGAGCTGAGGGTCTGGGCTGTGATTCTCTCCCGAAATAGGCAGAGTATAGGTGTCTGGCCAGGTGCGGGGACAAGGGTGGGTTACTTCTGGCCATCGATGCATGTGTGGACCAAGAACCCGAGGCATGAGCCTGGGATGGGAAGCAAGTCCCTTTGCCTCCCAGGTCTCAGTGTCTTTATCTGTGTAACGGGGATAAGTTGGTCAAACTGAGAACCTTACAGAGGGTTGCCAGCATCAAGGGAGACACTGGATTAGCAAACCCTGCACCCCTAAGAGAGGCTAATCATGCAATGGAGGCACTAAGGGTCAGGGAGTCCCAAACCTGATGACCAGGGCCATTCCTTGCTGTGTGGATGTAAGATTCAGGCCAAACGTTGAGTTATAGCCTCTTCTCCAACACACAAGGCAAGCCCCTGCCTTACAGGGTAATTATACCCCACTCCTTATTTCCTTACATTTTCAAAGTGTTTTGCAGATTGTCCTCCTTTATCCTCAGTTGATTTTTATACTAGGTGCACCGGTTAATAATAGCGGATTTTGTAATCAAAGAAAACATAATAATTTCAAGAGAAACATCAAAAGTGCTTTATTCAATGTCCATTGCTAGCTACACATTTCCCCATCTTTCAGGTAATTTGTGGATACCGTCCCAATAGAACTTTTCTTGTTTTGAGGCAAACCATTCAGAGACCCAATTTTCCACTTCTTCGTACATTTTGAAGTGCTGCTCAGAAAGTGCGTGTGCCATCGATCGGAACAAGTGGTAATCTGAAGGAGCAAGGTCTGGTGAATACCCGGGGTGGGTTAATACTTCCCAGGCAAGATCTTTTAACGTGTCTTTAACTGGTTTTGAAGTGTGTAATGGTGCATCATCATGAAGCAAAATTACTTTGCCATGTCTTCTGGAACATTCTGGTCGTTTCACAATCAAAGCGTGGTTCAAATTGATTATTTGTTGTCGGTAGCAATCAGTATTAATGGTTTCACATGGTTTTAGAAGCTCATAATACACCGCACCTTCCTGATGGCACCAAACGCAGAGCATTGTCTTCTTTCTGAAGCAATTTGACCTTGTAGTTAATGTTGATGGTTGACCTAGATCAACCCATGATTTTGTGCATTTGGGATTCTCAAAATAAATCCACTTTTCATCACCAGTCACAATTCGATGCAAAAAAGACTTTCTTTCGTGCCATTGAAGCAACATTTTACTGATGACTTTTCCGTTTTCCATTTGTCTTTCGTTCAGTTGATGTGGCACCCATTTTCCTTCCTTTAAAGTCTTTCCCATTGCTTGTAAACGATTGGAAATTGTTTGCTGAGCAATGTTTAATCTTTCTGCAAGTTGTTTTTGAGTTTGACACGCATCTTCATCCAATAATGCTTGTAATTGTTGGTCTTCAAACTTTTTCTGTTGACCTGGACGTTCTTTGTCTTTCACATTGAAATCATCATTTTCAAAGTGTTTAAACCAGCATTCACAAGTATCTTGAGATGGAGATGTTCACCATAAGCTTCCTGAAGTATTCAGCAGCACGTTTCTTCAAAATAAAGTAATGAATTATAACTTACTGCAAATGTGGGTTTTTTTGGCACGAAATTCGACATTTTTAGTGTAAAAATATCTATGATGTTAACACCTTCAGCAAATTTGACATATGAAGTTTTGAAGCTTGTTGTCAATACAAGAAAATAGCATACATATCAAATCGCAATATATCAACATATGTGTAACTCCATCTAGTGAAAAATCTGCATTATTAACTGGTACACCTAGTAAACACACAGGGCAGGGTGTTCTTGCCACTTACTCTTCCGACTATCAGTTTTCCCATCTGTGTAATGGGGATGACCAGGTGTACTCCTGGGTGTCTTTGAAAACTTCAATGAAATGATACATGGGAAGTGCTGACCCCAGGGTCCAGCATGGAGCACACGCTTGACACATGCCAGCTGCTGCTGTGACCAAGTGACATGGAAAGAGCACTCGACTGGACGTCAAAAGGCTACGGCTCCAGCTGCTGGTCTAACATGAGTCACCCACGGTGTGGCCTTGGGCAAGTCCCTTTGCCTCTTGGGGTCTCAGTTTCCCCTCCCCATACCAGGTGGGCCGAGGCTGGGGCCCCTTCCCGCTCCCCTGCAACATGGTCCATCTCTGAATGTTCAACTCGGTTAGTGCTGGGCGCCAGGACCTGCACCCAGCCCTGGGCCCAACAAGCACTTTGTTGGGAGAGAGAACCAGGGAAGTGGCTGGGGAGTCAGGCATCTCGAAGAGTTTTGCAGAAAGTTCAGCCCTGGCTCTTATCAGAGGCTGTAAATCTGCTGGTTGCCATGACTACAAGAGAGCAGCTTCTAAGCTCCAGGTCGCTGATTAGCAGGAAGGGAGCGGGAGGCCTTGTGAAATCAGCACTCAGTCTCCCTCCCTCCCTCCGTGAGGTGGAGCAGCCTCTGGCCTTTGACTCCACTGTGCCCGCCTCTCCTGAAGAGCTTGCCTTCTTTTAAGTTTTTTTAATGCAGCATCGAAGGGCCATGTGGTAAAACGGGTCCTTCTCAGCAAAGATGGACACAGCGTTTTCTTAAAACCCTGCAAAGCCTGGCCAGCGTGGCTCAGTGGTTGAGCATCGACCCACAAATCAGAAGGTGACAGTGATTCTGGGTCAGGGCACATGCAGGCTCGATCCCCAGTGGGGGGCGTGCAGGAGGCAGCCGATCAATGAGTCTCTCTCATCATTGATGTTTCTATCCCTCTATCCCTCTACTTTCCTCTCTCTGAAATCCATAAAAATATATAAGTATGTATATATTTTTAAAAACTTGCAAGGATGCAGATTTGGAGGCAGGGAAGGGAGATGGGTGGGGCCACGAAGGGAGGGCAATTTTAAGTTGCAGCCAGCCCACTATACCTGTCTCATCAAAGCATCACCAGGAGCTCCCCATCCTGGATTCTGAACCCTGCTGAAGGCAGTGATGGATGAGGCATCGTCTTCAACCTGAGCCTATGCCCCACCATCTCCCCCTTCCTGCAGATGGCCCGTGTCCCTGCTCCCTCCATGCACAGATTCACCAAGCCCTTCTGCCAGTGCCTGGACTGCTCTCCATGCATTTATTCACCGCCCAGCTCCTCACATCAGCTCTCCGTGTTTGCCTGTGGCAGGGCCGCCTCTGGTATGGACTTGTGTCTTATCTTCCTATAGTGCCCCAGAGAGTCGGAAATGCCATTCTCCTGTGGTCCAACTCATGATCTGCTAGGCCATCTGCACACGTCGCTAAGCTCATGGCTCGCTTTTCTAAGAGACATAGCGGGCGGAACAGAACAGGCATGGATGGGTCTGTTGAGTAGACTGAGGCACGGGCTAGTTTATTTCCACCAACTGGCACACGGGGGTTCGCTCAAAGCATCTCCAAAGCCCTTGCTAGCTTTTCGAAGCAAATGTTCTCTGCAGCCATGCATGTGCTCTTTAATTTATGCCTTGAACATGTGTTGTGGGTGTTTGCTAAGCAGCAGGCTCGGGGCAGGAAGGCATGACCCTACTCTGAGGGAGCTCATAGTTTAGTGTGAGAGAAGACGGTGAAATGGTCATAGCACATGATTAAGAGTTGCAGTGAGGGTACCAAATGGATTAGCACATCCTGGGAAAGGGGTTAGACCGCCCCAGGTGTCTACTCCCTACGTCGCCATGTTCACTTCAGCGGTGGTGACTCTGTCTGGCCAGCTGCTCAGGCACTAAACCTTGGAGTCCTCCTTGACCCCTCCCCTTCTCTTAGTCTCTTGCACCCCAATTTAACCAGCAGCAGAGGACACTAGTTCTACCTTCACAATATGTTAGCATCTGACCACATCCCATCACTTCCACTGCTGCCCGCTGCCCTGAGCCTGGACTGTTGCTGCAGTCTCCTCGTCGCTGTCCTTCTCTCTGTTCCATCTGTGTCTCCAGCCATTGGAGGGATCCTTCTAAAATGCAAACCAGACCGTACCTCTCTTCTGTCCAAGAGGCTCCTCATGTTGATCACAGAAGACCCAGAGTTCTCCCTAGGACCGACAAAGACCTGGTCTCTGATCTTCTCTCTGATCACTCTGGCCCTTGCTTTCTGTCCCTTGTGTATGCCCAGGGTCTTTGAACTTGCTGTTCCTTCTGCCAGGAGCACATGTCCTGCTTCCTGCAGAGGCCTGTGTAGAAGTTATATGTTACTGGGCAACAAATTACCCCAAATCTTTGTGGCTTAAAACGATAAACAGTTATTATGTCTCGGTTTCTGTGAGTCAGAAATTTGGCTGGGCAACTGGCTCACCATCCCTCATGTGATTGTGGTCAGATGCCAACCAGGGCTGCAGTCTTACCTGAAGGCTGGACTGGGACTGGGTCCACGTCCACGGTGGCCACTCCCGGGGCCGGGTGGTGCTGGCTGTCGGCAGGAGGCTGTGGCTCTCCTTCACCTTGGGCCTCTCATGCGCCAGCTTCCCTGGAAGTGGTCAGTTCAAGAGAGTGTGGCTGAAGCTGCCTTTTTACCTAGACTGGGAAGCCACACGTTGTCACTGCTGCTGACTTATTCTGTTTTCCATCATTTATTGTATTCGTTAAAAGTGAGTCACCTGGCCCGCCCGATACTCAGGGGAAGGAAATTAGATGCCATCTTCTGATGGCGGGAGTGCCCAGGAGTCTGTGAACATATGGCCAAACCATCACAGCTGCAAGGTTAGTCCCTAGCCCTTCAAGTCTCCACCCCGTTACTTCCTCAGAAAGGTCTTCCCCGATTACTCTGCACAAAAGAGCAGTCACCCCTCCCACTCCCTAGTCCCATTTCTCTGATTTATTTCTCCATAATTTTATTACTACCCAGTAAGCCTGATTATTACTCACTTGTGTGTTTATTACCTGCTCCCCCATCTAGAATGTAGACTCCATGGTCACAGAGGACATCTGTTGTGTTTGCTGCAGCCCCGCACTTTGAGCTGACCGGGGCACATTGCCGACCTCGGGGCATGGGCGTTCATGAGTGCAGTCAGCCCCGGCCAGACAAGGGTAGGGGAGGCACGCCTTGCTGGGGGCTGGGCAGAAATGGCAAACCTTGAGTTGTCTGAGAAGAGCCAGGACAGATTCCACATGGACAGACTGGCCTGGGCAAAGGCATGGAAATGGGACCCTCAGAGGAGGAGGGTGGGCAGGGAGGTGCAGGGGACACAAGCTGAGCAGGATGGAGGGAGCTCTGGAAGCATGCAGCCAGCAGTGAGGAGGGCTGGGAAGCCCTGACCTGAATGTTCATTCCTCCTTGGCCTGCAGCATCTCCCCGCTCTGCTTCTAAAGATGCACCGTAAGCAGCTGACAGAGATGGATGCGTTTGCTGTCCTTCCTTCAATATTGACTGGGCTTGGCCTGCTCTCCTGGCAGCCCTGAGGAGCAGGGGGCTTATCAGATGCATTCATCCCCAGTCGTAAAACCAATTTTGATGCACTGGCTGCAGCAGTTGGGGGCATGAGAACTGCCGACGTTGCTGATCGATGCTGGCCCTGGAGTCTGCAGGCAGGGCGGGCAGGGAGGGGCCCTTGCTGGTGGGCGCCAGATCCACCTGTGACTCTGTATTGCTGACTCCTCCCGCTTAGGAGCCAGCAGATTTGAGTGACAGTCTCTTCAAAGACTGGGTAATTAGGCAACTTCTTTTCCCTCCCTGGGACTCAAAGAAGGAGGGAGAACTCAGGGAACTGCCTTGTGTTGTTTGGAGCTCATCTTAGAGGCAGAAGAGGGAACTTCAGGCCTTCTTCAAGTGGGTGGCCTCAGACCTGCTACGGCACCAGATGGGAGGGTTGGTTACCAGGGAAGGAAAGGGAAGGAAACAGACACTTTTTAGGTCTTCCTGTTCACTTGCTTTATCTTCACCACAACTCAACAACATATGGGCTGATACTATTCCCTACTTTATAACTCAGAAAACTGCAACTCAGGTCGAAGAGCTGGCCCCCGGACCTATAGCCACTATATGGTGAAAGTGGTATTTAAATTCAGGTATCTCTGTTCCATATACATATAAGGCAAGAAAAAAATGGAATTGAAATGGCAAAGAGGAGTTGGAACTAGTGACATCATGCTTTGGCCTCAAATTGTGTCTTGAGGAAGGAAGTGAAATGCTGGTTTCCTGCCTCTCGCTGTGATTTAGTCAGGATAGGGTTCGCTGTGCTGCAGCAACAAATAACTCAGCCTCAGTGGCTTCACCTAACTAAGGTTGATTTCTGTCATGCAAAGTCTGATGTGGTTAGGCATCTCTGCTCCATCAGAGTCGCTGTGACAGAGGAACACAGTAAGACCTTACTGTGTCAAACTGAACATGACATGTCATTCCCACTCAGAGACCATTGGTCAAAGATAACCTCATGGCCCCAAACTAACTGCCAGGGAAGCTGGGCTACGTTAGGGCGTCTAGGAAGGTTTGATGAGCATCGCGAGTCTCTGTCACAGTCTAACACGTTTGCTTCCTTATTTCTGTTCCTGTAGGACAGAACCCCAGAGCAGCCCCATGGCTCCAGGTCAGGATGGACCCTCTGAAAAGCTGAGCCAGCATCTGGCCACAGAGGCCTCGGGCACCAGCTGGGAGAGAGACAAGGCCTGCCGGGAGCGCAGTCCTGCCAGAGCACGCAGGTGAGGTGCTGCCCACCCCTCCTCCAGGCCAGAGAGAATGTGCACGTCCAGGAGGCAGAAATGAGTCTGTCTCTCTGGCCGTTCCTCCCCTCGGGCTTTGCAAGCTCCACTTTTCGACCCTTACATCGGGATCAGCAAGCCTCCACTCTACCCAGAGGCAAGGGCTTTCTGGGTTTTACCCCATCTGCGTCTAGGACAGTGGTTCCCAAACCTTCTCCCCTGGGACTCTCGGGTTCCAGAGAGAAATGAGAGTTATTGACTGAAACAATGAGATCTTTCTGTTTCGCACAATACACTTATAAACGGTGTTTCCCCCCTTAAGTATCCCTCCCTTAAACACTTTGGATTCTTTTTTCTCTCAAATTCCTGGCCACTGTTACATTGGGGAGTGTTTATATGAAACCAGATGATTTAACATGTGGCTGCATTATTTCATCCATTCACCCCTCATTTGGCCACTCACCCGATATTTATTAGGCTCTTCCTCTGTGTCAGCACTCGTTGAAGGAAAGATTTGGAAGTGGCCTCCCCCAGTTACCCGGCAGCCTGTCTGCTTCCGGAAACGCGTAGTGTCTGTCCTCTGCGTTTTCTCACATGTAAGTGTAGTTAAGCAGCTGAGTCGCAATCCCCTTGATATTTAAAATATTCTGGCTACAGCTCTATGATTTCTATCCTGGCAACGCGGAGACCTTAGCGTATGTTGTAACCACTTGTCATTTTTTCCCCACTCACAAAATGATCAGGTTCTTGGAGTAGAATTCAATATGGCAGCGTTTTATGCTGTTCTAGAGAGAGCTGGGTGCTTCCCAAACGCGTGGCCGCAGAAACAGAACCCGGAGGCAGCGGGTTCCGTGGGAAAGCCCGCAGGGCAGGAGCCACACTTCCCGCCTGCAGCGCGGGCGGCCCGTAGGAGGAGGCAGTAAGAATCAGCCCCTCTCACCGCGTCTGCGAGCATCCACGCATTGAAAACGCTCGCCATGTATGTAGTAAGTGAATAAATGGTAGTTGCATTATGGCTAATAAAGACAATAATATTCTTATTAATATGTCATTTTCCCACTGTGGTCCAACTGGGTTGGCGTGTTTCAATTTCCAAGTGGTTTTTCATCCCCAACCACCTCCTTTTGCCATGGATAGTATTTTAAAAATATCCCTGGAGCCTGCCCTGATTATAATAGGAGATAACTCGACTTCATTTAACTGCAGCCTGAGCATTTGAATTTAATTGAATGGGAAATAATTATTCCTGAAAAGCGGAGAGTTTTGAGGTTCTGTGAGGCGATATAAGATATGTATCTCGTTACATTAGACTTCAGCAAATATACTTTCAATAATCAGCTGCCACTTAACACATACGCCTCCTATTACATTTCCAGCAGGCACTATACAGACAAGACGTATTGGGGAGGGAAGGGGCCGGACTGCCGATTAATTATTTAAAAAGCGATTTATTTACCAAGGTAAACCATTTGCAAGTTTGATAGTAAATCAATTAAGGAAAAGTTAGCCTCTATAATTTTGTTTTAAATAATCAGTTGGTGTTTGGGTAACGTACAGCGTCTGTCTCATTAGGTCGGCATTAACTCCTTATTTGAGGCACTTAGTCTGAAGTGTGCCCGATCCAGCCATGAGGCGTTAATTAGGGCCCCGCTCTGGGCCTTCACCCTCCAAGGAGCTGGGTCCTTCTTCCCTCGGTGGCAACAGCCCTGAGGGGCTCAGGAATCCTGAGTCCTCTAACGCCAGACTCTGTGCTCCCTACAGCGCCTCCCGCGACAAAGATCGGACACCACCGCCGTCCTCCAGGGGGAAGAAGAAGAAGAAGAAGAAGTCCACCCGGAAGAGGAGAAGGAGGTGAGGCCCAGGGAAGGGGACTCCTTGAAGATGGGGGATGGGACAAAACGGGGTCAAAGGGGCTTCAGAGCCAGTGACGCCTTGGGTTGAGTTCCTTCCGCTGCCTCTTAATTAGCTGTGTGACCTTGGAGAAGTCACTTCACCTCTCTGTTTCCACTATGTAAAATGAGGATAATGCCTACCTCTTGGGGTTTGTGTGTGAATTAGGTGGAAACCCAGATGCGGAAGGAGCTGTCACAGTGTCTGACACATAGTAAATGACCAGTTAATCAGAAGCATCATCATGACCATGAATATTGATTTGGGTTTTGGGGTTTTTTTAGAACTCTCTCTGTGTGGACCCTTGACCACAATCTACCCGGCAAGCATTGTTGTCCCCATTTTAGAGATGAGAAAAGAAAGGCACCGAGAGGGGGTGACAGAGCCCCCAGGGACATGACTCCAGGCTCCTCATTGGCTCTGCCACACCCACCAGCAGGTTTAAAGCCAAGGATAATGGTTTTATATTTGTGCCAGCTATTGATTCTTTTGTAGCCTATGATTTTTTCTATGTACAATTTCTTTTAATTCTTTTGTATTTAAAAAAATTCCCAGATATTCTTCTAAGCTGCCATTCATTAGACCCACAGTGGTGGGCAGAGACCTTAAAGCCGGAGTTGAAAAACACACCAAACCTGGAGGCAGTATTCGAAGAAGCCTGCAGGGGGCAGCAGAGAGGAGTGTCTGAGTGACAGGTCCCGGGCACCCCTTAGCCTCCTTCTGAGGGGGCCCAAAGGGGAATGTGGATGAGACCCTGACTTCCAGACATGGTGGGGCGAGCGGTGGAATGGGGGCAAATGGCTTATGCCTCTGGATCTTAGGACACTTGAGAGAAGGCAAGCACGGGCAGCAGGCTTCACTAAGTCGTTCTCATTCAGCAAATGCCCAGGAGGCTCGTGTTTGGGGACAGGCACCGTGGCTCCGAGGAGCCGGGCTGTTCTCGGCCCTGCCCTCCCCAGGCGGACATGTTTGTTGGCTTTTGTGTGGGGTGTCTGGTTTGGTTTGGTTTTGGTTTTGTCTTTTTAATTGGTGGCCAACGTTTAAAAGCTCGGAGATTTCACATAAAAAGATGTTTTCTGGTGACTTCTGTTGAAAGGGAGGTTTTCTGGCAGCCCAGGCTGCATTCCCACACGGACCCTCGGCTGACCTCCGAAGCCTGCCTTCAGCCAGGTGCTCTCTGGTTGGCCACAGTCCCCACCACTCCCTACTGCCTGACCCCGGGCTGCTGCTTCCGTTGAGTGTGAAACTACGAATCTTTTTCAGCCTTGGTGCTTTGTCAGGGGGGAAATCAGAGAGAGCAGTGACCTGCCCGAGGTGACCTCGTGAGTTGGTAGTAAGGTCAGGATTGGAACTCGGGTCACCTGACCCTCAGCCTGACGTTTCAAACAAATACTTTGGGGTGTGTGTGTCACTGAGAGAGCTGAGGCCAGCATCGGGGCTGGAAAGGGGTCTTTTTGAAATCATCCCCGGCCTTTAAGAACCTCGCTCTGGCGACGTCTCCCTCGCCCACAGGTCCCCGTCCTATAGCCCGTCGCCTGTCAAGAAAAAGAAGAAGAAGAGTTCCAAGAAACATAAGCGACACAGGTATGGCCCTTCCTCCTCCGCCAGCAGGGACGCGCCAGGGGGTGGGGTGGGGGTGGGAGAGTGGTGGCACCGAAAGGGCATTCGGGAGCATCTCAGTCACATGGAGTGTTTCTCTAGGAATTGCTTTTGTTGTTTGTCTTTGTATTTTGCACAACGTGAGACCCTGGCTGCGAGGGCCAGAGGCCCACCAAAGCCACTTGGGTAGAGGGGACTGGGTGGTAGGCGGGCAGGGGTGTCCCAGGGACAGCCAGGCCTCCGTGAGGGTCTAGAACCGGGGGGCGGAGGCCGATGGAACCCAAGCAGGACACGCGGTTCCCCGCTCCACGTGGAGCCACGGCGGCCCTGCTGCTGTCTCTCCGCATCGCAGGCCCAGCCACAGGGAGACACGGACTCTCTCCATCAGAATTCCCAAGGAAAGGCCTCGTGGTTGGTCCCCGTGTCCCACGGCGGAATCATGCAAACAGGCTCTGGGATTGTCCCCCCTGTGGACAGTTAAGGGGCATCTGAACTGGACACACGTTCCACAGGTCCCAATCCACACGCAGGCACACACACTCACACGTGTGGGTTCATGGGGTGGGCAGGAGAGTGGACAGATGCTCAGCAGAGGACGCGAGGCTGTGTTTATGGGCCAGGCTGGTGCTTTGTCCCGGGGCGATTAGGACACGCTGGTGCTGACCTCCCAGACTCTTCCCTCTGAGCAGCACCCACCCCACGCTGGCCCTCAGCGTTGAATGATGGCTGACTATTTGGAGACAGGAGCTAGGAGCAGAGGATGCATTGAGATTTTTTTTCTCTGCTCCATTAAAAAGGCTTCAAGTTTTTAAAAAATTCTACTTTTTACATCTGTTTATTGAATGCCTTTATGTGGCATGAATGAGGATTCTGGGCCCCCAGGAACAGAACAGCCACCCAGGCCCAGCCCCTACCCTCAAGTTGCTCCCATTTAGCTGGGGAGCTGGGTGATGATCATGTGAGCAGGTCTGGCCTCGGAGCTTGGGAGGCAGCGGGGAGACACCCAAGCAGCCTGGGGATCGGAACACGTTCCAAGGAGACGAGGCCACCGGAGAGGCACTCCAGGAATGAGCAGGAGTTACTCGGGTGAAAGCTGTGTGACCTTGGGCAACTTAACTAACTTCTCTGAGCTTCGGTGTCTTTGTAAACTGGTTGTTAATAGTATCTCCCAGGGTTTGGGGGAAAGATAGGATGAGGGTGTGAGATGCTGAGCATGGAGCCTGGCCCACAGTGAGTCCCACATGTGGAACTGGTGGTCCCAGGCGGATGACAGTGATGATGATGATAATGACAGTGATGCGTCCACAGCTGGGGAGAGACAGATGAGTGAGGCTGGGGGTGGGGAGGGGGCAGAGGACGCCCTTACGTCACCCTCACCAGACTCGCCCAACCTCGTCGCACACGGGCTCACTGACGATTGGGTGAGGACCGAGCGCTGATAGGTTTTGACCTGGGAATTCAAAATGCAGACAGCGCCTCCACGTGGTCTTCATACCCTTTTGAATCTAAGAGACGAGGAGGCTTCACTAGGCGTCCCGACCCCAGTGTCACATGATCGCAAGCGCACTGACACCTGCATCCCAGGGAAAGGCCCTCAACCTCACCTCTCTTTATTCTCTTCCTCCCTCCCCCCCTCCTCCCTCTGTGTCTTCCTTCCTCCTTTCTCTCCTTCCCTCCCTCCCTCTCTTCCTGTCCCTCCACCAGGTGGTTCTCCAAGAAGAGAAGGCACAGGTAAGAACCGTGTCCCCGTGCTCGTGGGCTCAGCCTCTTCCTCTTCCTGTGTCCGTTTCCTCCCAAGTAGCGGCCTGGCCTGCCTCCCTGAAAGTTCCGTCAGCTTTCAGCTTCCACCAGGCAAACAGCTGCCCCCACCAGCGCTGGCAGGGCCCCTCCGGAGCTTCCCCCACTTGCCAGAGCCTCATCTGAGCCCTGACAGAGGCCTGGGGTGGGGCGTGGAGAGAAACATCAGCCCCCCCGACTAGCCTTCCCAGACCCTGGCTGAGCGATGGAGGCAACCCCACTGTACTGGAAACTGGGGGGGGGGGGGAGGGGGGGGCGCACAAACACAGCTAGGGTACTCCCCATACGTCGGAGCCCGTGCTGAGCCCTTTCCATGCGTGTGCGTATTTAGTCCCCACGAACCCTCATCACAGCCTGTGCGGTGCGTTCCCACGTTACCGATGAAGAAACTGAGACTCAGACAGGCGCTGGGACAGGCATGTCCACAGACACACAGTCAGAAGGTGGCAGAGCCAAGTCAACCCAGATCTCCGACAGCGTCAGGACAGCGCGTGGCTCCTCAGTAACGCAGCCACATCGCGCGGCTGGCCAAGTGCAGAGCCATTCCGTCCATTCAGGAACAAGTAGACGTGGTTTCCAGTGTCCTCCATTCACTCGGCCCAGCCGCCTGGACCGCGGCTCACTGTCACAGCCGAGGAAGGGTCTCCGAGAGACGGGCCACTTGCCCGATGTCGCACAGCACCTGCTGTGCGGCCGGAACTTGAACTTGGGTCTTTCAGGGAGGCCCTGCCCCCACCCTCCACCTCCACTGAGTCTCAAGCATGAAGACAGATCCGCGGCTCATGGCGAGGTCCAATGTCAGTGCAGAAGCCAGCCCTCCCGTCCCGGGGCCTGGCCAGTCACACCTTTTGTTGATTCCTGAAACCCATCTGCCTTGAAGGCCAAATCCGCTGACCCTCAGGGCCTCCGTTCCTTTACGCCGGGACCTCGAGTCATCCTTGTCCATTCTGTCCATAGCCCAAGCCTCTGACTTAGAAAAAATAAGACACTAAAACCCAAATGCTTGAAGATTCATGGGCAGGACATTTCCGCATCTACCAAGCTTGCTGAGGCTTCAGAGTGTCTCCCTGAACATTCCGTTCTCTTCTCTCAGATACAGATGGCTCGGCGGCCAAGGGCGTGGGCTCTGGGCCCCGGTGCGGCCACGCCCCCTCCCCTGTGTGACTGCGGCTCCTCTGGGGCTCAGTGTCCACATCTGTAAAATGCGTCCTTATTCAACTTGCCCTCTGCCCCTAGGTGTGGGGAGGGTAAAATGAGATGATTGACAGAGTGTTAAGCAGAATGTCCACTCTATAATAAAGCCTCCAAAATGGCGGTAGTGTCATTGCTTTTATTAGTGTTAAGCTACCAAAGCCGGCCCCCACCTCCCGCCTGTGTGGGCGGAGTCTCTGCTGGTGAAAGAGTCCGCGCCCACCCCCACCACTAGCTCCGAGCCCTCCCGGCAGCCTGGCTCTCTGGCCCCTGGGTGTCATGCATTTTAAGCACTTGTTTATGTTTACCTTTGCCTGGAATTCTGCATCTTTCAGTTAACTGGCCATTCATTTCTCTTTTAGCTCCTCCAGCCCAAAAAGCAAGAGAAGGGAAGAGAAGAGGCACAAAAAACAGTGAGTAGAGACCTCTGGGAAGGTCCTCCCCACCTGGGGAGCTGCCCAATGATGGGGACAGGGAGGGGACAGGAGAGGGTGGGACGCGGGAAGGGGAGGACAGAACTGAGCGGACTCGCTCCAGGGGCTTGGGGGTGCGTAAGGGCACACAGTGGTCTGTACGATGGGGGTGTGTGCATGAAAGTGAAGGGTGTGCACCCATGTGCCTGGCACACCCCTTGTGTGTGAACTGGTGCTCCTGTGCATGTATTCTGTGTTTATGTGTATCTAGCGTGTGTATGTGTAGCGCCCACATTGTTTGTAAATGTCTATAGATTTTCCCATCATGCAAATATTTGTGTGAACTGTGTGTATAAATGTACACAATATGGGTACCTCATGTGTATGTGTGTGTGTGGTATGTATTTGTGTTCATACGAATGCATTACATGTGCCCGTGCTTACGTGAGCATGACTGTATGCACATAGGTGCGCTGTCTGCCATTGTATGGGAATTGTACACCCTGAGCGTGCACTGCTCATATCTGTGTGCATTATGCACTCGGGGCGGGGGGTGGGGGTCTTTACCTGTGCACATGTGTGCTGTGTGTGCACAAGGGGTAAGGGGGCATGATCATATGCATGCACATGCATGAGGTGCACATGAGTCCAAGCCCTGGCCGCTGGAGCTCGGGGCACCAAGGTATCGGTGAGCCTTTGCCCGTCTTGGGACCCCAGCGGGTGCACGGTTTGTAGCTGGTCTAGAAATTCACATCAGTCGGCGCTTCCTGCTGAGTTCACTTCGCAGCCAAGTTAAAAGCACATTTGGTTACAACCCACCTACTCTGTCCCCTCAAATGTTAGTGCATGTGTTTTCCAATCAACTGCTATTTTATCTCCTGCCAAGAGGCCTCTAAAGTGAGGATCAAAGGCAATGGGACGAAAGGCAGGGCACAGAGGGAGGGCGCTCAGCTTTGCGGCTCCCAAGGTCACTTCACCCAATGTCAGTGCAAAGGAGGGCATTTCAGCCACCACCACGGTGCCCGGAGAAAGCTCCAGAAGGAAGCAGTAGTGCTTCGAGTCAGCTCTGGGGGCTTCCTGGTCATCAGGCTGGTGCGAGTCAAGAGGCAGTTATTGGTCATGGGCATTGCATGTGCTGTCATGCCAAGTACAGACAGTGCCGTTCTCTGCGCCCTCGGCCCCGCTTGCCCACTGGGCTGCAGAGCCAGGGGCTGAGCCCCGACCCTAAGGGCGGGGCGGGATCCTCGCTGAGATCAGGCCTGCCCGCCTCCCGCAGCACATGACCGCCCTCCCGAGTGCCAAGAGCTGAGTGAGTCCCAGAAATCACCAGCAGGACGGTCACTCTTACCACATCCGGGCTGCTTGTAAACAAGTGACCCCGGGGTGAGTCAGCCCCTTTTATTCGCATCCCTTAGTGAGGCCCTGACGTCGGCAGGCCCTGTGCTGGGCCCAGGGCAGAGCGCAGCCAGCTTTCTTCTGGCCTCGGGAAGCTCCGGTGCAGCGCACAGGAGCCGGGCAGGGGCGGGCGCGGCACAGCAGTGGCAGAAGGATGCTGAGGGAGCTGTGGGAGCCCTGGCACGGGAAAGGGGGCATGGCAGTGAGGGGGGCTTCCTGCAGGAGGGGGTGTCAGGGTGGGGTGAGGATGAGGTGGAACTGTTGTCGGTTGCAGGTTAGGCGAGTGCACAGACTTTCTGTGCCTGGGTTTCCGCACCTGTGAAATGGGAAGAACAGGGAAGCTGCGCCATAGGTTGCCGTGAGGAACAGCCGAGTCCATCAAGGAAAATGCCTGGAACACAATGCCTGGCCGGCAGTGTGTCAGTGCGGGCTGCCTGCCCTCCTCGTCACTGTCGGGGGGCCGTCAGGACCTGGGCCACGTGTGAGCCAGAACACAAGCATTTCGGAGCTGCTCGAGCCCCAGGGGAGGCTGCAGAGCTAACGGGGTGGCTCCTGGAGGTGCTTGGGGTTCCCGGTCAGAGTTTGGACTTGACGTGAGGGCAGTGGCCTGGTTATCACATTACAAGGTCCCGAGTCCTTGGCTGAGATCATCAAGCTCCCCCGATAGTCATCTCCACCCCCCGTGTCCTCCTGGCTCGGCCCAAACCTCCGGCACCCGCAATGGCACCGCTGGTTCCGGTCCTTGTTGTCGTTGAAAAGGAGCTGAAGTCGCTGTCAGGATACCGTGCAGGGACAGTGGTCATGGCTACCGTGCTTTTTGTCATCGGTGATGTGTGACTCACTCTGAGAGTGGGCTTTTGACTCCAGGGGAAGATTCTAGACTCCATTTCCAGGTCTGAGGTTACAAACTGACAGCCCAGAGGCCTCATGTACTCCGCAGGTGTGTGTGTTTGCCCCAAACAGTGTCATTTTTAAAAACAAGCTTCCATTTAAAATAGGAATCTTTTACATTAAAAAACCCTATAGTTCTGTATTTGCTTGAGAAATTGGAAGACCCAGCACCAAGCCATTATTGTGGGCAAAGGCTCCTCCTGTAGCCCGGGCCCTGGGCTGACACCTTGGTGCACTGCGGTGCCTGCCCGGCGCGTGGGGCTGCTGCTGAGACTCCGGCCTTAGGTGAGGGAGAGGGGGCAGGAGGGGCCGCTCCTGTCCAGGGTGTGGTCGGCAGCCTGCTTCCAGCGGGGAGGCTGGGTCCTCAGGCGGCTCCTCCCGAGGACCCCCTTCCTGCTCACTTGTGTGCGGTACGGCTGGTGAGAGACCCCAGGTGCCCCGTGGGGAGCAAGGGTGATGGGGTGAGGTGGAGGGAGAGGCTTAACTTTGGCAGGGACACTGGCAGAGGACAAGGTGTGTCACACGAGTCCGATCAGACTGCATCCCAGTCCGATCAGAAGGTCAATCACTCAATCTCTCTCTCTCTCTGACTCTTTCCTCCCCCCCCACCCCAAGATCGCGAAGCCGGCCCCGAAAGTCTCACCGCCTCCGCCACCACCACAGGCCCTCGCGATCCCAGAGCTCGGAGTCCCGGTCCTCCAGCTGCGAGAGCAGGTAGCCCCTCGCCCCAAAGGGCCCTCACCCAGCCGCTGCCCAGAGCCCAGTTTCTGTTACATCAGCTTCGCCTCCCATGCCGCTGTCCCAGCGGAGGGATGCCCACCCCCCCCTCACACCCCGGCACTGTCATCACCACTAACCACACATATGCCTCCTAGCGCCCGTGCCGCTATCAGCTACAGGGGCCCCTACAACCTTAGGAAATAGGTGCTATGGTGACCCCCATTTTAGAGATGAGGAAACAGAGGCACAGAGAGGTTAGGAACTTGCTCCTCACTTAGCTACTGAGTGACAGACGAGGATTGAATGGGGCGTCTGGCCCTGGACTTTGCACTCCCGCTAAGGGTTGCTCTAAGCACAGAGATGTTAAACAACCTATAAAAGGTCACACAGCACTAAGTGCCTCGTTCTGAGGCCCTTCCAAGTCGGGTTTCTCCTCACCTGGGCCCTTGCTGTGCCGCTTGAGAACAGAAGAAGGAGGGGCTTTGTGGGCGAAGGAGGGGCCTGTGATTGAAGTTGCTGATGTGCGGGAACACCAAGGCCAGCTTCTGGATGCCGGCGGCCGCTTGGTTTTTCTTAAGTGCTTCTCCCACGTGGCTACGTGTCCATGTCACCCAGAGGTTTTAAATCTGACGTCCTTGTCCGCTGCCCCCAGTCTGATGAGAAAGAAGCTCTACAGCAGCGGTTCTCAACCTGTGGGTCGCGACAGGTTGAGAACCGCTAGCAGGGTCACCTAAGACCATCGGAAAACACAGATATTTACATTACCATTCATAGCAAAATTACAGTTATGAAGAAGCAACGAAAATAATTTTCTGGTTGGGGGTCGCCACAACATGAGGAACTGTATTACAGGGTCGGGCATTAGGAAGGTGGAGAACCACTGCTCTAGAGCAAGGAGGAGGGGAAATGTTTCTCCAAGCCCACGCTGCCTGGCCCTGAGCTACCCTTCCACGTACATTTCTCTCTCAGTCATCCCAGGAGGCCACGGGCTACAGGCCTTCTGCACGTTGGCTGCCCTTTGCCATCACCTTGGGAGGTTTTAAAACACCAGTGCCCGGGCCCCACGCTGCACACGGTCAGATTCAGTTCGGATGAGGGCGGGGCGAGAAGGCAGGATTTCCCGTTTCCCTGGGCGATGTGGGCGAGGCGCCGGGCGTGAGGAGCCCACAGGAGTGCCCTTTCTGAGAGTCAGAGGCGCCCCTGGCCGGCACGGCGGGCAGGGTGGCCAGACCTCGGCCTGACAGGTTTGCAGGCGGCATCTTTGTCACTTGTCAGCTACATTTTCCCCAAAAAGTTTCGGGTGACAGTCAGTGAGATGCCTGTTTCACAGATGGCGAAGTCACATACACAAAGACGCACAGAAATCTGCGGTTATATTTATAGACAAACACATGAAAATACAGACGGACAGGCCCAGACACACAGTCACATACAGGCGCAGACGCACAGACAGCCTCTCAGATGTCCCTAAACTGAATCAGGGAAGCGACCTTCTCTGTCTTCATGGCTGCATCCCAGCCCCTAACACGGTGCCAGGTGCATAAATAAACATTTGTGAAATGAACAGGTGAGACGATGAGAGAATGAATGAATGGGCAGGTGGGTGGGTGGGGGATGTTTGGATGGATGCGCGTGGAGTTTATACAAACACTCTAGTCCTCAGATCCAGTGGGACCCTCAACCTCCTCTCTGCCAAGCTCCCCTTGGACAGACGCTCAGGTCTCTCTCCCCTGACCCCAGGCACCGCGGCCGGTCCCCCGAGGAAGGGCGGAAGTCTCGACACAGGCACTCCCGCCGCTGCTCCAAGACCCTCGGCAAGGCCAGCCCCCAGGCCCCGTCCAGCCACCCGCCTAGCCAGCCCCTCCAGATGCTCAGCCTCCTGTCCGCCAGGGGTGTAGTAAGTATTCCGCACGGCTCCTCGGCCAGCCTTGGCCACGACACCTGGGGGGGTGGGGGGGGCGGGGGGAGGCACAAGCTCAGGGCAGTGTACATCACATGTTAATTCAGTTTCGGGCAGATATCCCCCTGGTTTCAGACCTCATGGTAGATCCATCCAATGCTCGTTCGCCAGCCTTCGGCAGCACTCGGCTTGGGGAGTCGGGGCTGGGGTGGGTGGTTAGACAAATGGAAATACCCAGGGGGTGTTGAAACATACGCATTTGACAGTCTCCAGAGTGACATCTTCAGGAACGCATGTGTGAGGCACTGTGGGAGCCACTGGGGGAGGAAGGGACAGGGGGTCTTAGAGGGACCAGGGGCACCCCAGCTGATCAATGAAGTCCACGTCTCTGACGCCAGCCAGCCCCCTCTTTGACTGCCGCCGGACGTGGCTTCACTGTGTAAACACAGCCCTACCTGCATCCCTCACGGTCCACAGAGGTCCGGGGGCGGGGCGGGGGGGGGCGGCACGGTGGGCATAGCTGCTCTCCCAGTCCCTTCCACAGATGGGACAAAAAAAACAAACGGCTCCGAGAGGTTGCGGTCTGGGTACACACCACAGAGCAGAGCACAAGCAGGTGGACTCGGGCCACACGCCCCGTCAGCAGTGACGAGCTGGGCTGCGACCAGACGGCGCCCGCGACGCCCCTGGGCAAGGGGCCGGGGTGGAGGGGACCCGGTCCCAGCGTTGCCACTTCCGGCTGTGCCGCTCTGGGGAGGTCCCTGAGCCTCATTGAAACGCGGTTTTCTCAGCGGTAAACACGCTCACAGAAGGGGTGGTTGGGGATATGCAACAACATAAAGTCTGTGACGGCCTGTTGTAGGCGCTAAAGGGGCAGGCAGACAGACGAGGGGATTCAGCCCTGAGGGAGCCTGCCTGAGCACCTGCCAGGTAGGAGGGGCCCATCTGTCTGGCCACGAGCAAACAGGCGATTTCAGATGACTGCTCCCTTGAAAGGAAGTGGAGGAAGACAGGGAACGAGGTGCTTGCCGGGCGGTCGGGGAAGAAAAGGTGATGGCACCCCTTGTTGGGCCTCATTGACACACTGGTTGGCTCCGTCCGTCGTGCGTTCTAAACCCTCCGTCACCAGCCAAGGCGCCCTGAGTCACCGAGGGTCAGTGTTGCCCAATCCCCCCTGGCTGGAACCGCCGCGCCGCCCAGCTCCTCCGGGGCGTGCCTGTGTGCGGGGTGCGGCGCCCGCATGCCGCCCTCCCCGAATGCCCTCCGACGCCCCTGTGTGCAGAGGTTCGGAGTCCGGTTCCAGGCGTGGCTCGACAATCCCTTTTCTCCCTCCCAGCCTCAGCTTTCTCACCTGCAAAATGGGGAAATGGCCTCCCAGAGGGATTGTTTCGAAGGTGGAAATAAGTTTAAAATCCAAGCAATAGGGACAGAAGAATGCCTCTAAGTCAGTGAAAGCCCCGTCTCCCTGGTCATGGCGTTTGTGGCAAGCCATTCAGTGGCCCCCATGACCCTCATGAAAAAGTGCCCCGGGGAGCAACTGGCTGTGTGTGCCTGGGAGGGTTCCTGACAGCACAGGTCTGCCAAGGAGTCGGGGGGGAAGTGGTCCGCCCACAGTCGGTGGGGGACGAGATGGCTGCTGGCTCTTGAAGCCATCATGTCCCCCTGGGCCCAGCCCTTCTCAGAAGAGCTGAAAGCTCGTCCGTGGGTAGAAGGCAGGGACCTGGAGAGCTCGCCCAACAACGCCCCGATTCCAGGAAAAGAAACAGCCTCGCAGAAGGCCAGTGACCCCACGAGCCATGGCAAGTCAGAGCTGTGAGAGCACGCGGTCAGGTTGTGTGGTCGAAGCCTGGCTCCACGCTGGGCATCGTTACTGGAGCCTTTGGAGCCTCCGTTTCCTCATCTGTTAAAAACGTGGAGATAAGGCTCTTCTTCAGAAGCCTCGTTGTTAGGACAAAAGCAAAGCCATGTTGTGAACCCCCGTTCCTGGTGCGTGGCACAGGGCAGAGCCCAGCACATGTTAGCGGGTGTCATGACAACAGCATCCCGGTGCTGGCTCCGCCCCTCCCTCTGGGGGACCTTCAGCAGGTTCCATGAACCTGCCGTGCCTGTTTCCTCTAAATCTGCAAAACTCAGATAATAAGGTGGCCGACCTCCTCACAGGTATGTTGTGAGCGTTCAATGAGTCAGTGTAAGTAAGCATCTCAGGCTGCGGCAGGCGAGTGCAAACGCTGTTATGGCTGATGCTAATGAAGTAGCAGTGGAAGCAGGAATGGTAGCAGCCATGGTGGTAATTGTAACACAGATTAGTGTGCTTCTGGCCCAGACTAGACAGCAGATGAGTCGGGACGTAGAGCCAGGCCCCTGCTCCCACTGCCTTCAGTTTCCTTCCAGCCTAGAGGGCGGCTGGACCCACCACACTTGTGGTTGCCTGACTTGTGGGCACATCGGATGCCCCCAGTTCTGGCCCTCTGAGTGCCCTCCACACCGGACCCGCTCTCATCTTCTCTTCTGCAAAGGCAGAGGTGAGAGGAGGTGCCAGGGGGACCAGAGGTTTTCCAAGTCCTGGCCCCACATGTTCCCTGAGCTCTCTGTTAAAGGGAACAGCAACGCCACTGTCATTGATCACCTGTTCAGTCATCCGTTCCGATCAACCAGTTACCCGCTGAGCATCTATGAAGGGTCAGCTCTGACCTTGGTCTGGGGATCCAGTGGGTGAGGAGCAGTCTGCACCTTCATAGGCGGCGGCAGACGGGTGAAAACTGTGTAAGACAATCCACAGCAATGAGTGCAGGGATGCTGAGGTGGGCTTGAAGGTGAGCAGGCTGGAACAGGACTTGGGAGGTTATTTTAGGGCAGAGAAGGCTAACTAACTGGGAAACCAGAGGTGAGCGGGAGTGAGCTGAAGGAAGCAGGAAGTGAAGGCTGGAGTCGGGGGTGGAGACAATTCCAGGACAGGAGGTGGGGGTCTGGAGAGGACAGGGGCCCGAGCATGAAGGGTCTCCTGTGCCACGGTTCCTGCCCCACTCCACTGCAGGCATTTCATATGCACAACTCTTTGAAAAATCAAGGGCGGTGTATCACATCAAGGGGCATATTTGCATATATGAATATGCAAATCTGGGGTCCTGTCTTGTTGCAATCGTACTTGGTGAGCTAAAGATAACCTGAAGCCCTCTTGCTAGGCCTGAGCTTAAATCCAAAGGAGGGTCCCAAGGAAACGACTTAGGGACCCTTCACAGCCTCACTCATGTTCCTTATCTCCACTCAACCATCTCGTTCAGGCCTTAGAGAGACAGAGACATGAATAAAATACTCCTTTTGAACTCCAGAGCTCATAGTCTAGTAGTCAACAGAATGCTGAAACACAGAGAGATGAGTGTTGTAATTAGGGCTGAGACTGAGTCGGTGAGCACCTCCTCAATTGTTAAAATATTCAAATACTTGCACACCAGTTGATAAATAGACCCTGTCATCACCATCTCCACCCCCCACTGCCACCCCTGCCCTCTCCCCCACCCCCATTCAACAAAGCCATCTCCTTTCTCCTCTGGTACTTTCTGGACCTCTTATAGTCCAGCAACTAAACAGTTATACTGGACAGCCCTTCAGTACCAAGGCCAGTGACCTTTGGAAGGAGTATCCACACCAAACCAATTATTGTTGAATATTTGTAACATCACCTCTAAGATGGAAGCAGACACAATGGGTAGTAGGACCACAGAAGAAGGACCAGACAGTATTGTCTTGGTGTCTGAGGGCTTTATAAGTAAAGGAACATTTGAGCTGGGCTTTGAAGGATGAGTAGGAGTTCACCAAAATGAGATGGATGATGACAGAGGGAGGCGGAAATACTGCCATGTGCCAGGCCCTGTCACATATTTTACAGTTTTTTTCCTCACTTGATCCACAGAATAGGTTTTTGAGGTAGATACTATTATTATAAAAACTGAGGCTTAGAGAGGGGAAATGACTTAGGCAGGTAGCCCAATTGGGAGGAAGGGGAGCTGGTATGAATCACGGCTTGTGCCGCAGAAGCTTACTCTGGGAGCCAGAGCACGGAATGAATGGCAGGTTGATGGCCACAAGGTTTGGGAACGCCCTGTTTACAAAATAGGAAGCATATCGCCATGTAACTAGGAGGGAGTCTGGACGGGGCTGATCGAGGCGGAAGCTAGACCTAGGAGAAGGGCAGGCTCTGTTTCTCCTCCTCCAGAATCTAGCTTGGGCTAACAGTTGCCACAAACTCGTTGCCAATAAAAATCTGCACAGATGCCACAACAAAAAACAAGAAAGAAAAGAAGCAGAACTTGGGGTCCATAAAAATGGGTCTCATGACGTTTGTCTACAAGAGGCGATAGAGGGCAGAGATGAAGACTCTGAGGCAGGTCTGGATACTCGAAAGTTCTTGACCTTGTCTTCCTGTGAGACCCAGGGTAACAGCAATAACTAATGCTTACTGAGCACCTACTGTGTGCCAGGTGCTAGGCTGAACTCTGTACATGTATCATCTGATTCATTTCTCCGAGTAGCCCTTCAAGGGCTTCCATAATACCCCCTTTTACAATGAGGAAACCACAGCCTAGAAAAATTTAGGAAGAGGCAGCTACTCAATGGAGAAGTTAGATTCACACCCAGAACGCCCAACCTCAGAGACCATGTGTGTAGCTGCACGGCCCCCCTCATGTCATTTCACTGCGCCGGGCCTCAGTGTCCTGTCTGTACCGTGGGCTAATCGGGTAGTCGTGCAGATGGAATGAGATAAACTCTTCCTTCATTTGAAGACATGCATGAAGCACCTACTGTGTGCCAGGTACTGGGTGAGCAGGCAAGGTTCCTGCCTCATGCAGCTGCAGTTCTGTGTGGAAACTGCCCAGTGCTTGGGCCATACCCTCAGTGCACAGTGTCGCCCGCGTTATTGTTTGTTGTCAGAGTGGCTTTATTGGACTTACTCCAGATAGACACCGACGTGATGTTTTTGGAGTTTCTCTCACTTTGCAAGGTTTAATCACAGCCAAGCTCTCTGGTGACCCGCAGAACAACCCTCGGAGAAGGGTGGGATGGCAATTTGCTTCTTATTTTGTAAACAGGGAAACTGAGGCCACGGGCAGCACGTGGGCGGGCCTGGCTTTCGGAGCCCTGGCCCAGGCTCCTGCAGATTCTGCAAAAGCCCCCGGGCTCTCCCCAGACGGGAAGGCTCCACGCCCAGCATGCCCTGTGGTTTAGAGGAGGGACCAGCATGCAGAAGGGCAGCCTGAGGCTTGGCAGGCTGTGCGACCCGTGGGTTGTGTGTGTTTTCAATGGAAAGTGGCATGACAGTGTCAACTTTTACTTTTGCCGAGTCAGGAGAGAAAGAAAACAGGATTTTCTATCATGAAAGTGACATCTCCCCACCAGAAAAGGTCAGAGGGCATGGCCTCAGGAGAAAGGATGCGCCTTTAAATGAATGCAGCTCCTTCCACTGCACTGAGTCCTCTCGTTTCAGTTGGGGCTGGTGAAAATCCATCCAACTGGATCCGTGCTGAGAGTGTGAGAACCGGTGGGCTGGGGCCAGCAAGAGGGCCTTCAGCGAAATTGGAAGCTGGAGCTGCCCCTGCTCACCTGGAGGGAAAGACAGGAGGAGGCCAGAGCACGCCCTGGGCCCCAGGTCAAATGCGGTGCCCAGCCCTGCACAATGGCTCCAGCCCCGGGGCCTCTGTCACCTCCCCACAACCCCCTGCAGGTCTCCCTCTCCTTCTCCATCCCCTGCTCCTCTCAGATGAACTCCCAACAGGTCAATGAATCCATTCTTTGCTGTCTTCCTAATTAGTTTGCAAAGGAAGACAACAACAGCAAGCAAAATAAACTTAATGTCTGTGCCACAAAAGGATTTTTTAAAAAGAAACAACCAGCCCCTCTGGCTAAAGCTCTGCTAGCAGCTCCGGTTCACTTGAGAATTCCCAGCCCCGTATGGCAGGGAAGGAAAAGAAATTTATAGCCCTCTCTCCACGGGGCCCTGTGAAGCTCAGCAAATGGACTTGTTCAGCTTAATTGGAATTCTCTTCTTGATTGTATTTTTGTAACCTATTAGGCTATGCTGCCTCTTGATCTCAGAATTCAGCTGAAATTAAATTTTAAAGTGTAAGTGAGAGGTTGTCTTTTTCCCCTGTTCTTGATTAAATAATGATTTGAGACAAAAACAATAAATAACAATGCCAGCTTCCCTGGAGGGCTGAGTGAGACTCCCAGTGAAACGCCGGGAGCCGGAGTTCATGGTGAGGGGACTTAATTACTTATTAACAAAACTCAAGCGTTAACGCTGAGTGTGTTAGGGAAGGAGATGCGGCAGGCTGGTGAGGCGGGAGGACGAGAGCTTCAGCGGGAGGACGAGAGCTTCAGCGGGAGGAGCTGAGGAGGAAAGAGGGGCTGCTTGCTTGCTTCCTCCCCAGGACCAGGAGCTTGTTCCTTAAAAATAAAATCTGAGATTGGCAATCCTTCCAATCGATAAGGCTTTATGGCTCTGGTCTCCTCGTTCCTTTCATTGACAAAGGCCATGAGGGGTGAAAGGTCAAGATGGGGGAGCAAGAACAATCCATTATAGCTCTGGAAGGGAAGACGGGCCACGCAGGACACACATGTCTGTTGCTTTAAGGGTGATTGGGGTAACAACACTTAGAACAGAGGGTCACAGACTTGGGTCTCAGTGGCCAGGCAGCTGCGACACAAGCCAGGGGTCCTTGTGGGGGGCTTTGTGGGGCTTGGGGCCGGAGAGCTCAGGCGCCGAGGACAAGGCCGCCTCTGTGACTCTCACGCTGATACTGCAGGAGTGTGGACCCCGCATTGCAAGATCTTATTCCTTCAACACGCACCAAAACGGGGTTGTTAGGTGAAACCAGTTAGTTCACATTGGTGGTCGCGCACACCAAGGGGGCGTATCTAAAACAAGGCACCGCTGTCCCGGGCCACTGGGGGCTGCAGCCGACTGTCCGTCCCTTCACGCTCCTCACCCCAGGGCTTATGGTCAACTCCCAGCTGCCAGGCAGTGTCTCTGTCTGTCAAAGGCCACCTGGCCTGGCCATGAGGCCGTCTGGACAAACGAGAGAACTGAGAGCTCCGGCGCGGGCTTCATCCCGAGTGGGAGGGGCGGGAGTGGGGAGTCAGTGCCGCAGCCCCACCCGGGCTGAGCCGGACCCTGGCGTCAGCTCTGCCCTGGTTCCTGCCCCTCTAGCACCCACTGTGGCAGCTGGTTTGATGCATCTTCTACTGGGTCCTCTGCTCCCTCCCTCATCCCCCCACGTCCCTACCGCCACGCCCTCTGGGATAAACTACCAGCCCTCAAAGGCCGGCTTGATTTCCCCGAGAACCATCGTAAGACGGGTGCTGTTGCACCTGGTGGCTAAGCAGATCTTACGGGGCTGAAGGTTCATGCCAAGACCCAAAGGTGGGCCTTTGTGAAGACATGAAAGGAAGGCCGAGGCCGAGGCGGAGGAAGGGGTCAGAGTGGACCAAAGAGGGCAGCCCTGGTCTGAGGAGCGCCCCGTCTTAAATGGGGTCCCTGGTTCCCTGAAGACAGTGTTACTGGGCAGCAGGTCAAGGCGACTCCTCAAGGATCTTGAGCACCGTTTTGCAACCAAGCCGGGAAGAAAGGGGCAGGGAGCAGCTGCAGGCCTCGAGGAGACCGTGCAGAGGACGGAGAGCTCAGAGGTGAATTCTGAGAGGCCTGTTATGCAGAGGAGGCGACAGGGTGGGGCCGGGGGGCTGCCCTGGTGTCAGTGTGGTCCGGGCCACTGTTTGCATCTTCCATGCTGGAGGGGGTGCCCAGCTCGGAAGGAGACCCCTGAGACGGGAGGGCAGAGGCCAGGCACGGAGGCCTCTGTTGTCTGCCTGTCACGAAGTCGAGACTTGGTCTCCTGTGCGTCCTCGTAGCTGTCACCCCCCCCCACACACACACACACACATTTGTCTCTGGATCCCCTCAGTTGTGTCTCCTCTTTGTGTGGGGTGAATGGCAAGCTCTGGAAAAGGTAGAGTCTGAGGCTGCGAGGCCATTAAACTAACCAGACATCTCTAATGAATGTATTAAAATGTCCTGTCCCTGGAAATATAGACAGAGCCATCAAGACGTGGAAAGACAGAACCAAATAGATTTCAGGGGAAAGAAGCAGGGATGAATGCCCTCCCTCCCCCACCCCACCCCAGGTAAATACTCCAATCCAAGCAGGTCAAATAGAGGGAGAAGGATTGTATGTCCGGCACCTGCCAGGGATGTTACATCACACTGGTGTGCCCGGGCCGTGGAATTAACCCGCCCCCCCCCCCCCGCCCACTGACCAGGCCAGTTGTGAATACTGACCTGGGATGCCGCAGCCCAGAGGGTGGGCTGTAAAGGATGCGTCATGCGTGTCACAGAATTGAGATTCATCCCGAGCAGTGGGACCTTAAACAGGCCGGAGAGGCTGGTATTTTCAGGCACCAGGGTCAACCCAGTGGGAACACTGCAGTAGCACCTATATCTCTGTTTGCTGGTGATGATGGAAAGCACGATGCCATATAGAATTCTTGGTTCTAAGCTCGCAAGTCCCATGTGGATATTGGCTGTGGTCAGGTAGAGACGCTCCGAAAGTGTCCCCATGAGCACAGGGTGTGGGGTTGAGAAGGTGATGAAGAAAAGATCCCTTTCTGCCTCCACCAGCCCTGAGGGGCCTCCCACTTGCCAAATCTTTGCCGATGGGGACCCACAATGCACCAGGGCCAACCATTGGAAATTAGTAGACAAGGCTTTGCGCACAGACAGGGGGAGGGTCCAGCTCTGCCAGGTTCTGGGGAGAGAAAGGCCCAGCCTGGCTGCCCAGCGAGCAGGCCAGGGATCACAGGATCGTTGTTCTCACAGTCCCTTTCCTTGAGCCTGGTTCTCTCCAAGGAGGGCTTGCCTGGCCCACTGGTGACATCCTAGCCACCAAACATCCACCACCTCTGAGGCCGAGTCTTGGAACCCATCCCTGGACCATGCCCAGCTGAGCGCTCGCCCCAGCGCTCGGCCCGGGTCTAGCTGCCTGGCATGGCGCTGTCTGACTCCTGACCGGCTGTGGAAATACACCTTACCTTTCCCACCCCAGAGGCAGGGAAGAGGTGACATCCACACCCCAAGGCAGGGAAGAGGTGACATCCACACCCCGAGGCAGGGAAGAGGTGACATCCACCTTGCAAACAGGAAGACCAAAAGGAGCTAGAAACTCCTCCTGAGCAACCTTAGTTTGAGGTCCCTTCTCCAGGGCAAAGCTAGCCAGGACCCAAGCAGGGAAAGCAGCAGCGGTGCTGGGTAGAACGTGGCAACGCTGGGCCACCCCTTGGCTGTGCTCAAAGCCTCCTGGGAGAATCCACGAGGAAGCCCCGCCTCCCCGGCCCAGAGCTGACATGCTGAGCTGTCAGAGGTGCCTGTGACTCTCCCAGTTGCGGTGTTCTTATGTCTCACCCTCAGGCCAACTGCTGAGAAGGCAGGAATGTTCCTTCAGAAAGCCCCAATGCGTGAGATAAAGTGGGGGGCAGGCAGGCTGTTGATGGTGAGACCCACACGAGGATGTGTGGGGTCCGGGGCAAGCATCTAAAGGCAGCCCACATGCTATCCGTCTGCATGTTTAAAGTCAGGCCGGCGGACTTCAGTGAAGTGTGTGCTCCTACCTTGGCAGCATGTCTTCACAAGTATCTCTGCTCTAAGTCGGGGACCTCAGGCCCTTCAGAGAGCCGGGCAGGGCGTGGCAGTGTGGGAGCCTGCTGAGGGTCTGGCCCCCCCTTCTCGTCCGCCTCCTACACCACGCGGCACCTGGATGGGCTTCCCACGCCTGCACGCTGACACCTCAGCCTGAACCTCCAAGGCCTGTCCAGAGAGCCCCTTGGAGCTAGGAGTGGGTACACCTTGGAGAACAGGTAGATCCAGGAGGAGCCGCAGAAATCCCGGGCTTGGGGCCATTTACACAGGATTCTGGGGTCTTGGTGCCGGGAGAGTCGTTCCCGAGGCGCCTCTGGATCCCATGGGGTGGTTATCGTTGGAGGAGGCCCAGACAGGGGATCCTCTTGCCGCAGCTAAATACGCCTGCACTGTTGGGGACCAGAACCAAACATGGGGTCATCTCAGGTGTGAGACACCCAGAACCTGGGGAGAAAACCATCCGCTGGCTTCTAAACACACCGCCTTCCCACGGACGGGCTCTCCAGCACCCCTTCGCTCCGTCTGTCTTAGGTGAACCCCAAGCAGGATTCTGGGAACCCCTCCTTGTTCCCAGTCACCCCAAAGCCAAATCTCCAAGCCCCTCCCCAAGCTCTTTGTTGCAAGCAGACCCTCCCTGTGTGGCCTGATCCTGGCACCCGGACAGATGCAGCTCTGGCCCCGCACGCATGTCAGCAAGCTTTCTGGGTCCAGCTTGGGCACTCAGGGACTGACGCGAGGGAGCGCTGGCAGCTTGAGGTCCCCACAGAGGACACAAACAGCTCTGCCGCCTCCCCGAACCCGGAGAAGCCAAAACTCGCAGTTCAGGGCCAAGCGTGAGGGTGTGCAGAAAGGTGTGTGTGTTTTCTTGTCATTTGCGACTCTAATGATGGACTCACGTTGCCCGCTCTTCCCTTTCTCTTACACCTTACCTACCTACTAAAGGAGGAGCTCTTGCTTGGTAAGTGGATAAAATCCGCAGACATGAGAGCCTTTATTAGAAGCCACTCGAGAGCCTTAGCCACCTGCTCCGGGGGAAGGACGCACACAGATGCCGTAGAGCTTTTTGTTTGTTTTCAGTCAGACTATTAGACTTCCTTTTGCCCGCCCCTTTCTGTTCCCCTTTGATTGAACACTACTAAAATGTCATTTTGTGACCTTGACTTTACATATATATTTTTAAAAACTCATCTTTATTTCATTTCTTTTCCCCATGTGATATTTGTTTAAGGATCTATTCAGGCAACTTTTTATTTAAAAGAAAAAATAGTCCAAATCATTGAGAATTTGGTTGAAGTTTAAAATTTTGGCTTTATCTTTTTTATTTTTTTCAGTTCCAAGATAATTTGTTTTTCAGGCCCACAGTCCCATTTCTTTCCCCTTCCCCTTCCTTTATTTTATTATTGTTTTAGATGAAGGGTGTATCCACCCCCCTTTCTATTAAGTTGCCTCTTTGGTTTGCGTTAATTCATTAGAAATTAAATTTTGTATAATTTCCTTTTTCTTTTGTTTAATCTGGATCGCATGCTTTTTCTCTGCATGATACCTAAATCTTCCAGTTCTCCTAGCAGGGGGTAAAAGATATCTCCTTTCTGTGGTATTTTTTCAGGAATTTGTGCTTTTGTTTTTTGGCGTCTCTTCTTTCCTCTCTCTCTTTCCTCTCGTTACAGTGCATCATGACGGTAAACATTTCTAGGTTATCTAGACGCAGCCGCGGGCCGATGCTCAGCGCGTCCAACGGGTGTTTTTGCTTTCAGATCACTGGGTCGGGGTCTGCTGCTGACCTCTTTACCAAAACAGCCAGCCCGCTCGCCACCCGCCGCGGCCGCTCCCAGGAGTACGACTCAGGCAATGACACCTCCTCGCCACCCTCCACACAGATCAGCTCCAGCAGGTCTCGGGGTCCGGAGAAGGAGAGTCCCGGTGGGGAACGCAGCCAGGGCCGGGACCTCAACAGCGGCAACACCTCTGATTCAGGGAACTCCTTCACCACCTCCTCTCCCCAGAACAAGGGGATGGCTCCGGAGAATCTCTCCCCCGCCAGCAGGGGCAGAGAGCCAAGGTCAGTGCCCTGGGCGGGAGGAGGGGGCCCCTTAGCTCTGCATCGCAGCCTCGCACCCTTACCCTGCATCTCCCACTGGGCTCCGACCCAGGAGTCTTTTATTTGCAAGAGGAAAAAAACTCGAACTGGCATCGTTTTTAACAAATCCTGCTTTTTAAAAATGTTTTTTGAAATATTCAGCTTCAGGTACAGCAGGGTCCAGGGGCTCAAAAATATATCCTTGGGAATCTGTCTTTCCCATCACATCTCTCAGCTCTGCTTCCCTCTCTGTTGCTTCATTCTTGAGCAGGCCCTCCCAAAGCACTGGCAGCGGTGCCATCCAGCTAACATTACATCTGTTAGCCAGCCACTGGCAGGGAAATGCCTCTTTCCCCGAACTTCATCAGAACACCAGGGCAGGTGCCCATCAGCTCTGCTCGGCCAGCGTGGGCCCCTTGCCTGCAGTGGACCAACCACTCTGGCCAGGGGAGGCTGGATTCTTGTATAGAATAAGTCGCTGTCATTCAAAAATAGACCCCAATATTTACCCAAATGTATTGAAAATGTATGTCCACACAAAAACCTGCAATTGATAGCAGCTTTATTCTTAATTGCCAAAACCTGATGTAACCAAGATGTCCTGTAGTAGATAAATGGAGAAATAATCTGCGGTCCTTCCAGACAATGGAATGTTATTCAGAGCCAAAAAGAAATGAGCTTTTAAGTCATGAAACGACATGGAGGAAACGTAAATGCATACTACTAAGTGAAAGAGGCCAGTATGAAAGGCTGCCTACCGCCTGATTCCAACTGTATCACATCTGGAAAAGGCCAAACCAGGGACAGGAAAGGACCAGCGGTCGCCGGGGGCTGGGCAGGGAGGGGGGGAGAAGGCCGAGCACAGCGGCTCCTTAGGGCAGGGAAACGATGGTGTATGAGACTATAGTGGTGGATACACTTGTCAAAGCCCATGGAATGGACACCACCAAGAGTGGGCCCTCATGTGAGCTGGGCTTGGGGTCAGGCTTATCTATATAATAAAAGGGTAATATGCAAATAGACCAAAGAGCAGAACAACCGAACAACCAATCAAAGCATAATATGCTAATGATATGCTTAGGCTACTCAACCGCTCTCTATGACGTGCACAGACCACCGGGGGGCAGAGAGTCGACCAGTTGATCAGTCGCTATGACGTACACTGACCACCAGGTGGCAGATGCTCTGACCGTAGGTTAGCTTGCTGCTGGGGTCCAGCCAATCGGGACTGAGCAAGATGGGTCAGACACACCCTGGAGCCCTCCCAAGGTCCCTCCCCAGCCCGATTGTGCACCGGTGGGGTCCCTCAGCCAGGCCTGCGCCCTCTCGCAATCCAGGACCCCTCGGGGGATGTTGGAGAGCTGGTTTCAGCCTCCATCCCACAGGCCACTGCCCTTGAGAAGGTGCCAGATGCAGGGCTCATGGCTGGTGAGCACTGCTGTGGCAGCATGAGCCTCTCCCGATCGGGACTGATTGGGCGCAAGCCCAAGGCAGGCAAGTGGGGCCGGGTTGAGTGGGAGCAGCAGGCAGGAGCTACAGATGGCGTTGGAATGCAGGTTTCAGCCCGATCCCTGCCGGCCACCCAGAGGGACCCCACTGGTGCATGAATTCATGCACCGGGCCTCTAGTTATTTATAACAAATGTACCCTTCCGTGAGGAGTGGTGACAGTGGGGTAGGCTGAACTTGTGGAAAGTTGTAGATATAAAACTTTACATGCCTCTTGCCCATTTCACACACCTGCTGGGTACAGTTTTCTGTGGAAAACATTTCCGTGCAGCCACATAGGAGACCGTTGTAATGCTCTCATCACCGAGGACAGCGCCAGGGCAGCAGCTGCTGCAGTTTGCTGCCCACTCCCTCCCCACACTCATGCAGGGTCTCATCCCTCAGCTCCAGGCACCTCCCACAGGCCGGACCCTGGTTGTGCTGGAGATACAAAAGCGGGGGCCCTTCTCCCCGGGAGCGAGTGTTAATGGGGGAGATACAGAGATGAGGAGGGTGGGAAGGACGGGCTTGCACTCTGCCATACAACAGTGGGGTCTTCCTTCTGGGGATGGGGTCTGCTCTGGTTCATAGTGGCCAGGTTTCAGAAGACAGGACTCGGGTGGGGTCCCTCAGCCTGGCCTGTGCCCTCTCACAGGAGCTCTAGGCTGTAACGTGCTATGCTGATCGATAGGGTGTCAGCATCAATATGGGGACCTCCTGTGAGTATGGGGACCTCCCGGGAGCGGGGCCCACCAGGATGCCTAAGGAGGGGGAACAGGCCCAGGTCGGAAAGACAGCACAGCCACGGCAGCAGAGCCGTCTGCAAGGACAGAGCACCCTTTGTGCCCAGCACATAGCCACTTCTGTCCTGGACACCGCGTGGCATCCACACAGAGACCTGGCCTCTGGTTTGCCGCCTCAGGACATCCCTGACCCCAGTTCACGCCCAAGCTTGGCTGGGAGCCAGGGCTGGGCCAGAGCAAATGTCACTGTCTCCAGAACAGGAGTGACATTTCCAGATGAGCGGGGACACATGTCTACTGACACAGGCTGTTATGCAAGGAACACCGAGAGTAGCGATAGAAACACCAGCAGCAGGAGTAACAGCAGCAGCTGGTATTTACGGAGCCCCTAACATATGCCAGGTCCTATGCCATGTGCTTCCCTGAATCATCTTCCTGCACGCAGAACCCTTTACGGGATCGGTCCCATTATAACCCCTTTTAGCGGATGGGAAAACTGAGGCTCCGAGTAGTTCGGAAACGCGGTAATGAGGGTCAACACCGGATCCAAACACAGGTCTGTCCCTGGAACTGGAGCGACGCCTAGAAGCGTCGGGCAGTTACCTGCTTAACTTGCTCGATGTGGACAGTGATGCGAAATAATTCAGCCCCAGCCTTGCACTTTGAAATGTAAATGATCTTTAAATCCACAGCTATTTGTGTTATGTCAGCTCTGAGCAGATGGCTGAGTGCAAGAGGCATCAGCTCTAAATCCGGGGAACCCTCATCCGTGAAGGGGCGGTGGCTGGCGAGGTGCAGGGGCATGGGCTCAGAGCTGGACAGATCCGGTTGGGGAGTCCAGGAGGCCTGGAGTCCTCTGTGAACTGGGGTAACAGTGGTGCCGCTTCTCTAGGCTGTTGGTGGGACCGAGGGAGATGAGGCCTGTGAAGGGCCAGGGCACTGGGCGTCTCCAGGTGCTTGTTCTGCAGCTGTGTGTTGACAGCCTAGCGCCCAGGTTTCAGGGGCTGGGACAGTGTCCCCAAGGCGATCAGTGTCTGCAGGAGGAAGAAACAGCTATGAGGCCAAGAGGTCTTGTTGGGCAGAGGGAGGCATGGGGGCGGGGGACACACTGGAGGGCACCCAGCCAGATTCAGGGGGTGTCAAGGAAGGGTTCCCTGAAAAGGTGAGGTCAGACTAAAGCCTGGACCCTGAGTAGGAGTTTTCAGCTGAAGAGGGGAGAACGGGGGTGCCAGGCGGTGGGAATGCTCCAAGGCCGGACACAGGGAGGGGACAGGGACATTCTAGGAGGAACCAACAGTCCGCTAGGCCCCGAGTCCAGAGGGAAGAGCTGAGCCTGAAGGCTGAACCACGAAACCTGCTAATGTTGTTGGAACTTGACCCTTGACCCTTGGTCCAAGCCAAGTGAGCAGGTCCTGACAGCCCCGAGTGGCCCTGGGCAGGTGAGAGCACAGGGCGGTCGCTGTCCTTGGTGGTTCTGAACAAGCCGCTACCCTCTGGGTCTCAGTTCTCCCAGGTGCAGAATGGCGACACCGTGGTTTCCCAAACGCAATCCAGCTTCTTGATTTTCACCGTCTCTTCATGTAAGGACACTTAGGGTGCCACCTTAAATAGAACATTAGTACCACTTGTCCTAAATAGAAGGCACCCATAAAGGTACACGATGAAACCGTGTATCTATTTCTAGTTAGTCACAGTGGCCTGCCTCCTCTCTGGGAGACTGCAGACTGGAGAGGTGGTGAAACCCAGCAGCACCCAACACCCTTCCCACGAATGGAATCAAAGGACCTGGAGAGACTGGAAAGGGAGTACATCTCCCAGCACGTGATAGGAGGGAAGGGGGTGCGGGGCGCCCACAGCTGAGGCACAGGTGGGAGGTGAGTGTCAGCTCACGCCCGCAGGCCAGCGGCAGGCGGTACTGACGATGGTCTCCCTCCCACAGGGGACTGCGGTCGCCCGTGAAGTCCAGTGCAGTCCCGCCCACAGCCCAGAGCTCCCCCAGGAGAGGGTGCTCCCGCAGCTCCTCCCACGCCAGCACCCGGTCTTCCAGCCACTCCTCCCGATCCCCCAGCCCCAGGGCCTCCCCCAGGTATACCCGGAGCCGATCCGCCTCCTCTGGGAAAAGGTGAGTGCCCTCTGACCTTGGCTCTGCAGCATTTCCTCCCGAGGGAGCTGATGAGGTACCAGAGACCAGAGATGTCCTTGGACCCATGGGCAGAGGAGTCAGGCAGACGTGAGTTTGAATGCCATTTACCCAGTTCTGGCTGCTCGCCTTGGGCCTCCGTTCCTCTCTCTGGGCCTCAGTTTCCTCATCTGCAAAATGAAAATAACAATACTTACCCTGAAGGGTTGTTCCAAGAACTACAAGGCACTTAGAGCAACTTGGAACATAATATTAGTTATTATTGTTGCTATTGGCATGATGAGGAGCTGATGTGTGTCAATTAGCTTCTGCAAAAATAAAATAAAATAACCCCCCACCCAGCTGGCATGGCTCAGTGGTTGAGTGTTGTTGACCTATGAATGAGGACAGTGGTCGGCAAACTCATTAGTCAACAGAGCCAAATATCAACAGTACAACAATTGAAATTTCTTTTGAGAGCCAAATTTTTTAAACTTAAACTTCTTCTAACGCCACTTCTTCAAAATAGACTCGCCCAGGCCGTGGTATTTTGTGGAAGAGCCACACTCAAGGGGCCAAAGAGCCGCATGTGGCTCGTGAGCCACAGTTTGCTGACCACGGAACTAGGAGGTCATAGTTCGATTCCCAGTCAAGGCACATGCCCGGGTTGCGGGCTCAATCCCCAGTGGGGGACATGGAGAAGGCAGTCAATGAATGATTCTCTCTCTCTCTCTCTCCTTCTCCCTTCCTCTCTGAAATCAATAAAAAAATATATTTTTAAAAATTAAAAAAATTGCCCTGACCAGTTTGGCTCAGAGGACAGAGTGTCTGCCTGCGGACTGAAGGGTCCCAGGTTCGATTCCGGTCAAGGGCAGGTACCTTGCTTGCGGGCACATCCCCAGTAGGAGGTGTGCAGGAGGCAGCTGATCGATGTTTCTCTCTCATCAATGTTTCTAACTCTCTATCCCTCTCCCTTCCTCTCTGTAAAAAATCAATAAAATATATTTTTAAAATTACCCCCAAACTTAGCACCCTTAAACAAGCATTTATTTAATTTCTGACTGTGGATCAGCAGTCTGGGCTGGGCTCAGCTGAGTGGTTTTCCAGTCTCTCTTGGGCTCATGTACGTGTCTTCCGTGAGAGGGGGCTGGCTGCTTTGCTCCAGGTGGCCTCTCACCTTCCAGCTCCCTTGCCTGGGCTTCTCCACGCGGCGATGGCCAGGTTCAGAGAGAGAGCGTGGAGGAAGTGTGCGAGGCCTCTGAGGTCCTGGCTTGGAATGAGCGTGATATCCCTTCTGCCATTCTGTTAGCCACAGCAAGTCACAACGACCAATCAGACGCAAGGGGTGCTCCTCTGAGTGGGAGGAGCTGCAAGGTCACATTTCAAGGGGTGTGGCTACAGGAAGACGAGTCCATTGTTTGCATTCCACCACTGAGCACAATAGCGATTGGTAATTGCTTCTTTTTCTCATGTCCAATAAGGATGCAGCAGAATGCACAGACAGGAAACCTCAGGGTCTGCAAGAGTGCACCCCTGGGCTTCCTGCAGTGCAGCTCCCCTCTGCAAACAGGAACTCCCCACAGATGTCCTTGAGCAGATTCTATCCCCTGCCTGTGCCTCTGTTTCCTCATACACAACAGGACTGGTCACAGGACCCAACCCTAGGATGTGCTGGGATTAAAGGAGACAACGCACCCAAAGCTAATCTTAGTTCCATGTGGCACAGAGTAAAATACATACTATGATCATATAGACCCATCATAGCTAACATTTCCCGCGTGCTGGCTCAGCGCTAGTCTGCTAAGTGATTTACCCTAATTTACTCATTTAGTTTCAGTTCTGTGGGGTAAGTACTATTATTAACCCCATTTTAGAGACGAGAAAAGAGACCCAGAGGCATCACCTACCTAAGGTCACGTGGCTAATAAGTGGCCAGGATAGGAAGAACTCAGTCAGAGGAAGATGCCTGTGTTATTATTAACCACGTGACAGGGAGGGCATTTCATGCCAGGAAGGACCTGCTGCCTCGGGCGGCTCCGGAAACAAAAGGCCTGGGCCCAGCTGGCCATCCAGGCAGCCCTGGCGGCCAGCAGGCGTCTCAGGGGGCTCCTCTCCTCCAGGTCCTCCTCGCGCTCTCCCAGCTACTCCTCCAGGTCTGGCAAGAGGAGCCCGCCCAGCAGAAGCTCTGGATCCCGCCGCAGCCCCAGCTACTCCCGCTACAGCCCCAGCAGGTACGGCCCCGCCCCCAGGCACTGGCCCCGCCCCTCTGGGTAGGCCCCGCCTCCCAGGCTCACAGTGGAATGTCCCCAAGCCCCGCCCCTACTCCCCTTAGGTCAGACCAGCCTGGGGTGGCAACTGAGACCCAAATATATCCTTGTGCCCTAATGTACCCCACCCCAAAGCTCCCAGGGCCACACCCCAGAATTTACATCTCCACCATTCACACCCCCCATAGTACCTCTCATCCCCATATTGAGCCCCCAATTCTTACTCATCCGGGCCTGTGCAACCTTCACATCCTCACCCCTGCAGCACCTGCACCCCTGTCCCACCCCCAAAGGCTGACACCCTGCCCACAGTGCTCACCCACGCCCACGGTGCCCACCCACGCCCATGGTGCCCACCCTACCCACGGTACCCACCCTACCCACGGTGCCCACCCACGCCCATGGTGCCCAACCACGCCCATGGTGCCCACCCTACCCACGGTGCATGCCCACGGTGCCCACCCTGCCCACGGTGCCCACAGTGCCCACCCTACCCACGGTGCCCACCCACGCCCACGGTGCTCACCCTACCCACGGTGCCCACCCACGCCCACGGTGCTCACCCTACCCACGGTGCCCACCCTACCCACGGTGCCCACCCATGCCCACGGTGCCCACCCACACCCATGGTGCCCACCCTACCCACAGTGCACGCCCACGGTGCCCACCCTGACCACGGTGCCCACAGTGCCCACCCTACCCACGGTGCCCACCACGCCCACGGTGCTCACCCTACCCACGGTGCTCACCCTACCCATGGTGCCCACCCTACCCACGGTGCCCACCCATGCCCACAGTGCTCACCCTACCCACAGTGCCCACCCACGCCCACAGTGCCCACCCTGCCCACGGTGCCCACCCTACCCACGGTGCCCATCCTGCCCACGGTGCCCACAGTGCCCACCCACGCCCACAGTGCCCACCCTGCCCACGGTGCCCACCCTACCCACGGTGCCCACCCACACCCACAGTGCCCACCCTACCCATGGTGCCCACCCTACCCATGGTGCCCACCCTTCCCACGGTGCCCACAGTGCCCACCCTACCCATGGTGCCCACCCACGCCCACGGTGCCCACCCTGCCCACGGTGCCCACCCTACCCACGGTGCCCACCCTGCCCATGGTGCCCACCCTACCCACGGTGCCCACCCTGCCCACCCTGCCCACGGTGCCCACCCTGCCCACGGTACCCACCCACGCCCACGGTGCCCACCCTGCCCACAGTGCCCACCCTGCCCACGGTGCCCACCCACGCCCACGGTGCGCACCCACTGCCCACGGTGCTCACCCTACCCACAGTGCCCACCCTACCCACAGTGCCCACCCTACCCACAGTGCCCACCCTACCCACGGTGCCCACCCACGCCCACGGTGCCCACCCACGCTCACAGTGCCCACCCACGCAGACTCTGCAGCCCGGTCATCTTCCCTCCCGCCCTCTGGACCCTGAGCAGACCCTGCCCCAGTGGGGGGAGGGCATGGGCACAGGAAGTTAGTGCCCCTCTCTCAGCCCCTCGCACAGGAAGCCAGGCCAGCCCCAGCTTCCCAGTAATCCCCTCCGCACCCCTTCAGGGACCGGGACCCCAAGTACAATGAGAAGAACTCGCAGCAGCGGGAGCGCGAGCGACCGCGTAGGAGACGGAGGTCCTACTCGCCCATGCGGAAGCGCAGGAGAGACTCCCCGAGCCACCTGGAGGCGCGGAGGATAACCAGGTGAGAGGCAGGTGGAGGGTAACCAGGTGAGAGGCAGGCGGAGGGTAACCAGGTGAGAGGCAGGCGGAGGGTAACCAGGTGAGAGGCAGGCGGAGGGTAACCAGGTGAGAGGCAGGCACGGAGGGTAACCAGGTGAGAGGCAGGCGGAGGGTAACCAGGTGAGAGGCAGGCGGAGGGTAACCAGGTGAGAGGCAGGTGGAGGGTAACCAGGTGAGAGGCAGGTGGAGGGTAACCAGGTGAGAGGCAGGCGGAGGGTAACCAGGTGAGAGGCAGGCACGGAGGATAACCAGGTGAGAGGCAGGCGGAGGGTAACCAGGTGAGAGGCAGGCGGAGGGTAACCAGGTGAGAGGCAGGTGGAGGGTAACCAGGTGAGAGGCAGGTGGAGGATAACCAGGTGAGAGGCAGGCGGAGGGTAACCAGGTGAGAGGCAGGTGGAGGGTAACCAGGTGAGAGGCAGGCGGAGGGTAACCAGGTGAGAGGCAGGTGGAGGGTAACCAGGTGAGAGGCAGGTGGAGGGTAACCAGGTGAGAGGCAGGTGGAGGGTAACCAGGTGAGAGGCAGGCGGAGGGTAACCAGGTGAGAGGCAGGTGGAGGGTAACCAGGTGAGAGGCAGGCGGAGGATAACCAGGTGAGAGGCAGGTCGAGGGTAACCAGGTGAGAGGCAGGTGGAGGGTAACCAGGTGAGAGGCAGGCGGAGGATAACCAGGTGAGGGGCAGGCACGGAGGGTAACCAGGTGAGAGGCAGGCGCAGAGGGTAACCAGGTGAGAGGCAGGCGGAGGGTAACCAGGTGAGAGGCAGGCGCAGAGGGTAACCAGGTGAGAGGCAGGCGCGGGGTCCAGGTGCGACCTTCACCCTTACTCCCACTCTCTCCTCACCGGTGGGAGCTCAGGGACCACGTCGCCCCAAACTCCCAACCATGGAAATAGTTTGCCTTCAGAATCTCAGGGCCAAGTCAGCACCCCGTCCACCCTACTGGCTGGGAAGAGTGGGGCCAGCATGAGGATTGGGTGTGGCCTGGGCGGTGGCCGGAGTTGGGACCAGGAGGCGGGGCTTGGGAAGAGAGTGAGGTCGGGCCAAAGCAATGGGCCTGGGCCTTTGCCTGGGGGTGGATCTGGGCAGACCCACCCGCTCAGAATCCAGGCCGAGATAGGCCCATCTGCATCTACACCCTAACCACGTGTGCAGAGGGCAGGTGGGGTGAAGCTCACAGGTGCTTGGAGGGAGGTGAGGAGGAGAGTCCTGGGTTTGGAGTGGAATCCTGGCCATGCCACGTCCCAGGGCAGTGGTCGGCAAACTGTGGCTCTGTTGACTAATGAGTTTGCCGACCACTGGGATAGGGGTTTAATCACAAGGAAAAACAACAGCCTGTAATTATTGGAATCAAGAGTGTAGGTCAGTGGTCAGCAAACTCCTTAGTCAACAGAGCGGCAAACCGCGGCTCGCGAGCTGCATGTGGCTTGTGAGCCGCAGTTTGCCGACCACTGTCCCAGGGGAACTGGAAAGTTCTCACCCAGGAAGTTTGGGAGGAAATCAGTCCCGGGAGTATCATGAGCTGGAATGAAAGGAGACAGAGATGGGGACGTGCCTTGTGAATTAAATGCAGAACACTAGGCCCCGCTGGGGGCCATCCTTATGGATGGGCTGGTCAGGTGCCAGGTTTCTGTAACAGGTAAGGTCTCAGAGCAGAGAAGCCCGAGGTCTGAGTGGACGCCAGCTGGGAAAATGCCTGAGTGCTGCCCTCCAACTGGCTTCGGGCTTTTCCTGCTGACCCTTCAAGGCTCAGCCCAGAGACCCACAGGGCAGGGGCGCCCCCTCATGCCCGGAGAAGGAAAAAGAACTTGTGCCAGAGGAGGGGACTCCTGGACCCACTGCCATGTCCGTGGGGCCGGCTTAGAGGAAGGCTGACGTCATGAGAGTGGCATTTCCAAAGACTCGGGTTTCCTTGGTCAACCCCAAATAGTCCATCCGATGAACTCATCAGTGTTTCCCAAACCTCAGCCCCCACCTTTGCCTTGTCTATTTAAGTGGCCTAGTGTTGACTTAATTTTCTCTAAATAGACTTGCCTTTCTTAGAGGGCCATACATTTCTCTAAAAAGGAAACTGAGACACACACTAAATGGAAAATTGTCCTTCCCTGCCATAAATAGAAGGTTCCAGTCAAAGTAAAAATAACCAAACTCGGATTGAAGTTTAATGTAGACTCCGTGGCCAGCTGGAGGCTCTGAGCCCCGGGCCTGCTGTGTTAAAAAGTGCAATTTCCACTTTTTAGGACTTGTCAGCACTAGATCTGTCTCCCTGGCGCTCGGAACCGCCAGGGGAGAAGAGCCGGCTCTCTCCCCTGGCACAGGCACAGGCACAGGCGGGGCGCAGGCGGAGGAGTCTGGCCCTCATGCTCTCCCTCTGGTTTCCGCAGCGCACGGAAACGCCCCATCCCCTACTACCGGCCCAGCCCCTCCTCGTCCAGCGGCCTCAGCAGCACCTCCTCCTGGTACAGCGGCAGCAGCAGCCGCTCCGCCAGCCGCAGCTACTCCCGCAGCCGCAGCCGGACCCGCACAAGCAGCAGCTCCAGCTCCCGCAGCCCCAGCCTGGGCTCCCGCAGCCGGAGCCGCAGCCGCAGCCGGAGCCGGAGCCGCAGCTCCAGCTCCGCAGACAGCGACTCCAGCACAAGGCGCTAAGCGAGGCCTCTGGGAGCCAGCTGCCTGCGGGCAGGCCTTGCCTCGGCCAGCCCCCCTCCCTGCCCACCCTGCCTTCTTGGTGATAGACTTTGAGGGCTCCTGGACCCTGTCCTTCCTGAGCTCCTGGGAGGAAGAAGAGAGGGGTCGGCCTCTATGTCCAGCTGCTAGGAGCCTTCACCAGAGCCACCCTGGGTTCAACTCAGGCCTGGACCTACGGAGAGACCACACTCCCCTCAAGGCTTTGTAAGCAGCAGCAGGCCATGACTCCAGGGGTTGGGCCTGGCCAGGGGAATGCAGAGGTGGCTCCACTGACTCCTGCTGCCAGGGTGCAGGGCGATTTAGCACCCCTCCCTCATGCAGGCTCCTGGCTGCAGGATTATGGATCCCTCGTGAGGGTGGGTGTGGGGTGGGGTGCAAGAGAAGAGACCAAGGGCCCTTCAGCTCCAGGAGAGGGTCAGGCCTTTCACCCCCAAACAGGCCAGAGCGAAGGCTAGAGGCTGTCGAGTCCTAGAAGGGATGTGTATGAGCAGGGACGTGGGCATGTCCGTTGGGAGGAGGGTCCTCTGCCCAGGGATGCAGACACAGAGGGCGAGGGCGGCAGCTCCAATGCCCCCGCAGGTCAGGAGAAGGAGCCGGCAGGTTCTAGCACAGAGAGGCCACCACTGGCTCACCCACAATGCCTCTGGGCTGTTCGCAAGGACCTGCAACCTCCCGGAGAAAGGACACAGCCCCCCTTCCTAAACCTGCCTTAGCCCCACCAGCTGGCACCAACCTAATTCCACAGGACCATCTGCCGAACATTCCCCAGTGCCATGGCCAGCTGCCAGCCCCCAGCGCCAGCCCGTCTGGCCTTGCCCTCCGGTTGGCGTCTGCCTGCCCCCTTCCCACCACCCAGACTGCCACACCCTGGATCCTGCCCAGTGCAGCTGAGTACCCACCTCAGCCCACGCCTCCCCCTTTGCCTCTCAGGAATTTTGCTAGGATGGGGCAAAACAGCTCCAGTTTGGGGGAAAGACCCAAATCCAGAAAGTCTGGGGGTCTTGGGTGCTTCATGCCCTGAGCTACCAGTGGCTTCTGAAGTTCCTTGTCAGTGGAGAAAGCCCCACCCTATTTCTGCCCTCTGCCCCACCCCCACCCCGTCCCCTGCCCAAGGCTGGGCAGTGGGGTAAGCTGATCTCTAACACACAAACACCAGCAGCTGCTGTGTGCACAGAAGGCAGAGAATGGGGGTGAGAGAGGATCCCTAAATAAACTCCGGGGCAGCCCCCTCACCAGCTGACTGGCTCTCCGGAACCTCGTGGGTGGGTTTCACGTTGCGGTGGCCACAGCAGCAGGACAGGACGTGGAGGGAGTGAGGGGACACTCTCAGCTTTGGGGAAGCAGGGATGAAGCACCCTTTATCCCTCACACCACAGGGAACACATTGGGGAAAAGCATGTTTTTTTTCTGAAGCAGCAACCCTCTCCTCCTCAGTCTTTCCCATCACATCAGCCTGAGGGGCCACCTGCCTGCAGCCACCCACAGCCCTCCACCCGGAGCGGACGGGGCTGTCCAGGCAGCGTGAGGACCTGGCCCTCCCATGACGCCTCTGGCCCAGGCCCGGCCCCCGCCCGCCAAGACCTACCGATGCCAATGCTGTCACCACGGAGGCCAGAGGGCAGGTGCCCGGGACAGGGCAGGTGCCCGGGACAGGGCATGTACAGCAACTGTAAATAACCCTCTTCCCCACCCGGAGCCCCGCTGGACGCCACCCCCTTCACGGAGACTGAGGCTCCCGGAGCCACGGCACCTCCTTAGGAAGAAGCGAGAGGCCTGGCGGCCCCCAAGCCTGTTATTTATTTTATGTATTTATGTTATTTATTTATTTATGTGATGAGATCTCGCTGCGCCACCATTAGCAGTATTCACTATTTATTTATTTATATGGAGAGGCTGTGTGTGTGTGGGGCAGGGGGGAGGAAGGGTTTTTTCTAAAGTATTTCTGTGGATCTCACTTCTTTCCCCTCGTGTCTCTCTGGACGGGATTTGAGAGGCGGATGCGGGTGGGGATGTTGGCTTTCGCCCTGAAGGTGAGACCCCTGAGCTCCAAGCCCCAAGGTTCATCCCTCAGCCCCGCCTGTGGGGTTCAGGCTGGGCCCCGCCCTGCCCACCCGGTCAGCAGCTAAGAAGCTTATGAGCGGAGGCGAGAGTTGACGTGAGGCACAGCTCCCGTGGGGGCTGGAGTCTAAGGTTAGCTGGAAGGGCGGGCCGCAGTCGGGCCCCTGAAAGTCCTTCAGGCGCTGAGGGGGCAGGTGGTGCCAGGTGTGGGGGCCTGCCCAGCCATCAGTGCTGACGCGGCTGCCTGTGTTTGAGGCCTGAGGTTGGAGGTCACGGGGTCACCAGGAGTGATAACGGGGAGGCACTTGGAGCTGACGAGGCGCTCAGGTCCTGAAAGAGGCCGCCGGGAACGTGCACCCCTCGCCTCACCCTGCCACAGGGCACCTGCTGGCGGGCAGGATCACTGGGCATTCCCCAACACCCGGCTGGCTTCCTGCGACCCGCTTCCGACAGGCGTGGCTCATTCCTCCCGTCCTGAGACCACTCTGTCCTTTCTGCCAGGGGTCCCGCTGCCAGGGACGAGGTGCCAGTCATCCCGGGAGACACACCCCCCCGCCCCGCCCAAGTGAAGGCCTTCTTCTGTGACCTCATGCTCTTCTGTCAGGAGAGAGAACAAAGCTGTTTCTGAAACTGGGGAGGGAGTAAAATGAGCAGCTAGAGGCTCCCCCCGCTCCCCGCAAGAAGGTCACCTCAGAACCCGTCCAGGGACCCAGGACCCAGAGGCTCTCCCAGCCTCCTCGGCCCAGCCAGTGGGGTCTATGGCTGGGACGGCTGGCCCTTCCCACAGTCACCCAGCCGGGCCCTGGACGGTCACTGGCCTGGCCCAGCGCTGGGTTTGGTGAGACTTTTGCCGCAGCCCTGGCCGTTTCCCTGGCAATGTGACTCACCTGCCTTCGCCCAGACGTCCCAAGCGAGGGAGCCCCTGGCCTGGGAAGGCTGGCAAGAAGGCTGCTTCGGTGCCCCTGGGGACTCCGTCCCTCGCTCTCACTGGGTGTGCTGCTCATCTCCTTTACACCCCCCGCCATCGCTGCTCCCCCTGCTTCCAGGGAACGAGGCAGATCCCGAAACCTCAGGCAGAGCGCACTTGAACAACCAGGACGGAAAAGGGAGGGAGACCTGGCTTGAGGCCAAACACCTGAAGCCCTTGGCCCCCGGCTGCGGGACTCACTGAATGAGTGCGCCTGGGAGAGCCGCTCCCTTTCTGGGGCCAGATCCCACGTTGAGAAGTGGGGTTCACCCGAGGCCTGGGCAGTTCTCAAAGGCAGAGCGAGCTCCCTGAGACTTGGAGAAAAAAGGACACATGGACATGGTGAGGTCGTTCATCGGAGAGTAGAGCCTGAGGCAGTTTGTGGGTTCCCTCTGGCTGAGAGGAGACGCCCCCGGATCAGAGCCCCCCCGGGCATCCGGTCCATCTGGGTCTCACTGCATCCTGTGTTTCTCCCCTTTCTTTGAAGGAAAGTTAGTCTTTCAGAGGCAACAGGAAATCAAGATGTTGGAAGGACACAGGGCCTCAGAGAGCCCCCATCCCTTCGTTCCTTCAGACCCATCTTTCCCAGGTTTGCTTGAAGAGGCCAGAATTCAGGGTGCGGCCATGGGCTCGAAAGCATCTTCTCCTCCTCAAGTGCCACTTCTGTCGCTGCTCCTGCCACAGTCTCCCCCCAGAGAGCCAAAGTAGCCTCCTGGCACGTATCTTGCTTTTCTCTTCAGCTGAATATAAAATTTTGTCTCATAAAATTTTTTTTAAAACCTACAGGTTTCCTTAACACTCGCCCCTCCTGCAGTGGCCACCTGAGTCCCACCGGGGCAGGCTTCGTGTTTCTAGCAACGCTTCTTAACACCGCTCCCTCCCTCTGCGCCGAGCCAGGCGCTGCCTCCTCCTCTTCCTCTGCGGCTGCTGTCTTTCCTTTGTTGTTTGTTTTTATGTTTTGAGGTGATTTTTTTTTTAGTGGTGCTGGTTTTGCATTGTAAACACCATGATGGGGACCTCTTATCAGAACTTGGCTTTTTAATAATTTATTTCCAATTTACGGAGTGGTGTTGGGAGAGGAGAGGGCCTGCCCGCCCCAGAGTGGCTCCCACCTCCCAGCTCCGTGCGGCCGCCTGCGTGGGAGCGTCAGCACCCAGGTAATGAGAGCGGAAGCTCCGAGCAGATTGGAACTGGCAGCAGCGCAGGCTTCAGTCATACAAATTAAGCTCAAATGGAACTGAAACACTGGTTAACTCCGGGAAAACCTCATTTAGATGGAAATTAATTGAGGAATAAAATGCCTGCACACGAACCAACTTCTATTAAAAAGTCACAGCTCCTTGGGAGAAAAAAGTGAGGAAGAAGATTGTAATCCCTCTTCCCCGGCCAACAAAAGCTGTGCCTCACCTTTTAACGTGAGCCTGTGTCTGCCTGCATTGAACGGAGTGCGTCTCGGGTCTCGGGTCTCAGCCCTACTGACTGCAAAATGGGGTTTGGCCTGTGTTCTTGGCGGCGTGGAGCTGTCTGAACCCACGGCCCGCAATCTCAGGAGTGCTTTCTGGCCCGGACTATGCTTGAGGACTTCTGTGCTGTATCGCTTCCCTCCCAATTCTCAGCTGTTTCCTCAAGCCGTCATGAGCCCAGGACCTAGCAGAATCGACCACATCAGCCCAACAGTCTTGGTGAACCCCAAGGCCATTTCTCCACGTCAGGGGCTGGAACGCCCATCGGGAAAACCCCAAACCAGGGGCCCACCACCAGCCCAGCTCAGTCTGAGCAGCCAGCCTCTGCCCAGGACAGCCACAGCGGAGGGAGCAGCTCTGGCGTCCTCCCGCGTCCTGGGACCCAACGCCCAGCCGCCACGCCTGCTTGCTTCCCGATTCACAGCTGAGCAGAGCCGTCTCCGGGGTCCGATTCTCAGCCTGTACGAAACACGGGTCTGTCCTAATAAAGGTCCCACAGTACGGTGTTCGCACACACGGCGTGCTCTGTGCCTACTGGGGTGAGGCGGAGGGAGGGCAGCGGGAGGGGGAGGGGGGAGGAGGGAGGGGGAGGGGGGAGAAAGGGAGGCACACCTGTCGCCGTACTCATTTCTTCAACCCGCAGAACAAGCCTGGAGGCCTGGGCTTCGTGTGCCCTCCCTGCGGCCCTGCCTTAGGGGGCCGGTCCTGGGCCTTGGCAGGCGCTGGGTCAGCCTTCCCCACGACGCTGAGAGGGGTGTGAGGTCCTCCTTCCGACAGGGGAACCAGGCCCTGAGAACACTTCCCTGCTGCGGCCAGGAGGCGGCGACGGGACCAGGCCCAGGGACCCTACCCCTGCCCGCCTCTGCTCCCCCACCCCCTGCCCGCCTCTGCTCCCGGCATGGGCTGGGGCCAGCTGGGGCCACGAGGAGCCAGTCCCCTCTGTAGGTGGTTTCTCCACGCCCCACGGGGCAAGAGGAAGTTCCATGCAGGGGACACACGCAGGACCCAAGGACCAGACCTAGAGCGCGACCCTGCCGCCACCAGTCGGTGGCATGGAGCAGGGGTGACCCCGGGCGACTGGTTGCCCATCTGTAAATGGGGACAGCAGTCCCCTCCCTGAGCCTCTGTGGGAACTGAGTGCAATGGGGGCTCTAAAAAAAAAAAGGCCGGCCAGTGTGGCTCAGGGGGTCACAGGTCAAAGGCATGTACCTAGGTTGCAGGTTTGATCCCCGGCCTGGTCAGGCGCTTGCAGAAGCCAACTAATGAATCTCAATCTCTCTCTCTCCCCCTCTCTCTCTCTCTCTCTCTCCCTTCCCCCCTCTCCCTTCCTCTCTCTCTCTCCTCCCCCCTCTCGTTCTCTCCCCCCCTTCCTCCCTCCCTTACATTTTCTCCAAAAATCAGTGGAAGTGTCCTTGGGTGAGGACGAACAAACGAATGCAATAGGGCTCACTCAGGGCCTGTGTGAGCATCGTCACTGTCCCCGGAGCCGAGACGAGGGTCTGCAGGGAGGGCTCGTGCACGTGGCCTCGCAGACCAGGAGCAGGGCCCGCAGGCCGGAGCCTCCCGTGTCCTCAGTGCCCAAAGCTGCTGCCCTGGAGACGGGGCTGGAACACACGGCGGGAGGCAGGGAGGGAGGGGTCGGGGCCAGCCCAGGGGGACCTGGGGCCGATCCCAGGCCAGAAACCTCTCCCTTTCTCAAGGAAACCTGAGTTTTTAGATAAAAATTTCCGCACTTTTAAAATGTAACTCATTCCTCCTCCCCGAACACTATGTGGGTCAAAAATGTGATACACACAAACACAGAGATAACACATGTCATCTCAGGCCAGACCAGAGGCGGGGCCCGGCCCCTCACCCCTCCGCAGGGCTGGGGAGGATTTTCACCCGAGTCCTGCACAGTCTTGTCTACACCTGTGAGGGGTTACCACTGGGGAGAAAGCAAACAGACAGGTTCCCACCGTCCCCCCCCCCCCCCCGGGGCATCCTGCCCCCTGGAAATCTCTCCTGGGAGTGACTGGGATGGGACACACCCCTGGGTACATCCAGTGCTAACCTCCACTGTCACTCCCCCCCTCGCCCCCGCCCCCCCCCACACGGATTTACTTCTTCCCACATAGGGGTACGGCAACAGCCCTATCCTCTTCCGAAGTTCTGTCAGTAAAGAATAGTAACAATAATAACCTTTGATGGAGCAATTAGCCCTTTTCCCACCTTAACTTATTTTCATAACGACCCCATTTAGTCCCATTTGACGGAGCAGAACGTTGAGGCTCACGGAAGACTCCAGAGCTAGTGGGTATGTGAGCCCAGGTCCGGGGGCTGCAGGCTCCCTGCTCGGCCCTCCCGCTCTGACGGGGGAGAGCTGGCCTCCGTGAGGGCCCCCTGACGCCTTTCCCAGGAAACGTGGCTGCCAGGAGGCTGCCCTGTGCTGCCAGCTCCCTCCCGAGTCCGCAGGAGGATGCCAACTTCCTATTTCCTGCCTGGCTCCCACTTACAGGAACCTCCAGTGGCTGTCCTGAACAGGCGCCCCCCTCCCAGCTCCACGCCCTGGCTGCCAGGGAGAGGGACCAGCTTTCGGAGGGGCACCTCTCCCCAAGACGGGCAGCTGCCCAGGGATGGAACGCCCAGGGGCACACACAGCCTTCAGGGGGCGAAGGCATCTGGCCAGCAGGGGGAAGAGGCTAAGCGAGGCAAGACTCGGCCCACTTGCTTTGAGACCTAAGCAAATCGAGCCCCGTCTGGGACCCGGTTCCGCCACCTGTTACAAGAGGCCGCTGAGGCCAGCGGTCCTCACCTGACAGCCATCAGAGCCACCTGTGACTTCCCAGAGCCGCCCGGAGGAACACCTGCTGTGGTGGGAGCCAGACTGGGTGTTTTGAGAGGCTTCCGGGTCCTGTTAATACGAAGCCGGGAGGGATGGAGAACTACTGAATCCGGGGGCACCTGGAATGTCACCTGCCTACAGTCTGGGGTCCTGCGCGTGCTACAAGCTGTCGTCATGGTGATTTACAGCTACAACAGCGCCCTAGAAAAACTGATGTCTGGGCTGATGCTGGGGAAGGGACTCAGGAAAGAGGAGGGGATAGGCAGGGGTGGGCAAACTTTTTGACTCGAGGGCCACAATGGGTTCTTAAACTGGACCGGAGGGCCGGAACAAAAGCATGGATGGAGTGTTTGTGTGAACTAATATAAATTCAAAGTAAAGGAGCGGAGGGGAGAGCAAGAGAACCGGATAGAACAGCCGGATCCGGCCCGCGGGCCGTAGTTTGCCCACGGCTGGTGTAGAGGCATCCCTGGCTGAGCACGCACACGGGCACACGTTCTGGACCAGAGGACCGCCTTCCACCAGCCTGTAGGCTCTGCAGCCCCGCCTCCCACGCATTCCTCCCCTGGGCTCACGACTATGGTAATTGGTATGTGTGTTAGTTCACTGCCCGCCTCGCCTCCAAGAGGACCAGCTTATCTGCCTGTTCACCGCCCCCCCACCCCCCGCCCCCCGCAGGCCCAGCAGGCAGCCACACCTGGTCCAGCAGCTTTGGTAATTGGTATGTGTGTTAGCTCACTGCCCACCTCGCCTCCAAGAGGACCAGCCTTATCTGCCTGTTCACCACCCGCCACCCCCCGCCCCCCGCAGGCCCAGCAGGCAGCCACACCTGGCCCAGCAGCCCTCAAATGACGGGCGAGGGTTCACTTGATGGGGCATGCGGTGTGCAGCCCAAGGGCTGTGGCCAAGTGGTGACACGTCGCACTTGGGGAGCCAAAAACGCTCTCTCGCTCTTCCCTCGGCGACTGTGTCCCTCCTGGGCCTGAGAGAAGGCAGCGAGGCAGCCAGACAGTGGACAGACGGCAGACAGACAGATGGCACCTGCTTCCAGTCCAGCACCATGGGCAGCTCTGGGGTTTATGTCCTGAAATTAGAGAATAACGTGCTTTTTAAAACTAATGTTCTTTAATTTTTCTATGACGCTTGGCATTCAATGTCATATTAGTTTCCGGTGTCTGGCCGAGGGGTAGACATTCTACAACTTAGGAAGCGGTCCCCCCAGTAGCTCTGTCACCACCTGGCACCGTACTTGGTTTTCACAGTAACTGCTGACTGCGGTCCCGGTGCGCCACATCCCATGACGGTCTGTAACTGCCCATCTGGACTTCGCAACCCCTTCGCCTTTCTTACCAGTTGCCCAACTCCCCGCCCTTCTGACAGCCTCTAGTCCAGGGGTGGGCAAACTTTTTGACTCGAGGGCCACAATGGGTTCTTAAACTGGACCGGAGGGCCGGAACAAAAGCATGGATGGAGTGTTTGTGTGAACTGATATAAATTCAAAGTAAAGGAGCGGAGGGGAGAGCAAGAGAACCGGATAGAACAGCCAGATCCGGCCCGCGGGCCATAGTTTGCCCACGGCTGCTCTAGTCTGTTCTCTGTGTCTATGAGTTTGTTTCTGTTTTGTTCGTTCATTTATTTTGTCCTATAGATTCCACATATAAGTAAAACCATATGGTATTTGTTCTTCTCTGACTTATTTCACTTAGCATATTAGCCTCTAGGTCCATCAATAGTGTTACAAATGGTAAGATTTCCTTCTTTTTCATGGCCAAGCAATATTCCACTGTATAATGGAACCACATGATTGTTGTTGTTGTTTAAGGCAGTGTCTGTCTGAGAGTGAGAACTTGGGCGTTAGAAAGACCTAGGTTCCAGCCTGACTCTGCTACTTCCTAGCTGTGTGTCTATGTGTAAGTGGCCTAACCTCTCTGAGCATCAGGGTCCTCTGCTTTCCAATGAGGACAATAAGTACCAGTCTCATAAGGTTGCCATAAAAATGACTAGAGCTGTTGCACGCAAAGCACTTAGCCCAGTGCCTGATTGCATTATTATCATCATTACCGACACACACACACAAAAAAAAATTAGGGGGGTTTCTGTTGCCCAGGTAAGCTTATGACACATTTTTGGGATGGTTCCAGGTCACCTGGGCAAAAGGTCAAAGTGCCTCGAATACCAAATTCTCAAGAGAGTCACTCCCAGCTGCCGCCCTCCACAAGTCTCTCCCCCACGCAGAAGAATCCAGAGTCTCCTAAGCAGTGGGCGAGCTCCACGTATGTCCCCACCGCGACACGTCATCCACATTTCCACCAGACCTGTTCCGACATCAGCTCACCAGTGGAAGGCGTGGGGCGCTGCACGGGCGCTCTCCCCACTCTGCGTCCTGGCCCTCCACGTCCGTCGCTACGGCCCTCCGTGGCCACATGGCTCAGGGCAGTTTTCCGTTGTGTCTCTTTCTTCCATTGCCAACGGGCTTGATCAGGTCATTTCTCCAGGCGCCGCTGGGCCCTTTCACAGCCCACTCTTGAATCTAAAACCAAAATAGACACCAACCATATAGAACATGCTCATATTTGCACGTGCGCGCGCACACACACACAGTTTTTTCCCTCCAGTCTCCCTCACCTCCACCCTATTTCTGGATGAAGTGGTCTTAACCTAAGGGAATCCATGACCTCCCACTAAGCTTTTATGTATAAAAATACCCGCATTTTGAGGCAGAAAAGTACATGTTTCTCACCAGTTTCCCAAAGGGACCCAACTTGGAATCATTTGCAAAATCTGTCTTGACTCTCAGGTTATGGCAGAGGTTCAATTGCCTCCTAAGCGCCATTGCCCTTTCACCCCTGGCAACAAATCCCCCCCCCCCCCCCCCGCTTTTTACCTGGGTTCACAGCCGCCCAGAGTGAAGACTGCACTTCCCAGACTCCCTTGCAGCTAGGTGTGGCCATGTGACTAACGCTGGCCAATTAGATACAGGCAGAAATTTTGTGTGGTAGCGTTCAGACATTTCTATAGATTTGTGTGTGTGCTCTGCCCTTCTTTCTTTTTTCCCTCTTTCCCTCCTTCCTTCCTTCCTTTCTTCCTCCCTCCCTCCCTTCCTCCCTCCCTCCCTCCCTTCCTTCCTTTCTTCCTTCCTTCCTCCCTTCCTCCCTCCCTCCCTCCCTTCCTTCCTTTCTTCCTTCCTTCCTCCCTTCCTCCCTCCCTCCCTCCCTCCCTCCCTCCCTCCCTTCCTCCCTTCCTCCCTTCCTCCCTTCCTCCCTTCCTTCTTCTTGCTGGATGGAATGTGGATATGATGCTGGAACTCAAGTGGCTCTCTGGTCCATGAGGTGGCTTTGGCAATGGAGCCCATAGAGACAAAACAGTAAGATGGGAAGGTCTCGTTCCGAGACGTTTTTGTGGAGTAGGAGTCCCATGTCAGTACCAGACAGTCTCTGGACTTGAACATGAGGGAGAAACACTTCTCTCTTGTTTCAGCCACTGTTATGTTGACTCTGCTATTCGCAGCCAAAGCTCATCTTATATTCAGGGTGAAACAGTCCCAAACAGGATGTCTGGTGTGCTTACAGCTCTCCTTGTCCATCTCCGCCATCCTCCCAGCTCCTTCTCCCCCTCCGCCTCCCCCGCTAGCCTCCTCCTCCCTCCCCCACACAAACCATGAGAACCCTCAGTCTGAACCCACCCAAGAGCGAGCTGCCAATTCCCAGACCTAAAAGCAACACAAAACAAATAGACAAACCAACTTGTTTCCAAAGCAGATGCCTAGTGTCAGGGTCACCAACTGGTCGAACCAGCTCTGCCCTGACCTCACCTCAGAGGTACCTGGGAAAGGCACCGTCAAGACGCCGCTCGCACCAGCTCTCCCTCCCCCAAAGGCCTCAGGGCCACCCTCTGCCTAGCGCCTCAGAACCCCAAACGGCCAGGAGAGGTCTCGTGCCCTGGGCCGGGGCTCCTGGCAGAGGAGCAGAGGTGGCCCTCAGGATGGGGTGGCCCTCAGGACGGATGGCCCTCAGGACGGGGTGGCCCTCAGGACGGGGTGGCCCTCAGGACGGATGGCCCTCAGGAGGGGATGGCCCTCAGGAGGGGGTGGCCCTCAGGACGGATGGCCCTCAGGACGGGGTGACCCTCAGGACGGGGTGGCCCTCAGGAGAGGGTGGCCCTCAGGAGGGGGTGGCCCTCAGGACGGGGTGGCCCTCAGGACGGATGGCCCTCAGGAGGGGGTGGCCCTCAGGACGGATGGCCCTCAGGATGGGGTGGCCCTCAGGACGGGGTGGCCCTCAGGACGGGGTGGCCCTCAGGAGAGGGTGGCCCTCAGGAGGGGGTGGCCCTCAGGAGAGGGTGGCCCTCAGGACGGGGTGACCCTCAGGACGGGGTGGCCCTCAGGACGGGGTGGCCCTCAGGATGGGGTGGCCCTCAGGACGGATGGCCCTCAGGACGGGGTGACCCTCAGGACGGGGTGGCCCTCAGGAGAGGGTGGCCCTCAGGAGGGGGTGGCCCTCAGGACGGGGTGGCCCTCAGGACGGGGTGGCCCTCAGGATGGGGTGGCCCTCAGGACGGATGGCCCTCAGGACGGGGTGGCCCTCAGGACGGGGTGGCCCTCAGGACGGGTGGCCCTCAGGACGGATGGCCCTCAGGACGGGGTGGCCCTCAGGACGGGGTGGCCCTCAGGATGGGGTGGCCCTCAGGATGGGGTGGCCCTCAGGACGGATGGCCCTCAGGAGGGGGTGGCCCTCAGGAGGGGGTGGCCCTCAGGACGGGGTGGCCCTCAGGACGGGGTGGCCCTCAGGATGGGTGGCCCTCAGGACGGGGTGGCCCTCAGGACGGGGTGGCCCTCAGGACGGGGTGGCCCTCAGGATGGGTGGCCCTCAGGACGGGTGGCCCTCAGGATGGGTGGCCCTCAGGATGGGTGCTGAGGACGCTCTTTGAAGCCACACCAACAAGCACAGGAGGACAGAGGTCGGGAGGCAGCTCCTGGGAACAGCCAGGCCACGACGCCCCGTTGCAGATAAATGTGAGATGCCGGCGCGGCGCCCGGAGGAGCAGAGCCCCTTTCTCACCGGCGGGCGCTCTGCTCCTCGGCGGCGGCGAGGCTGGCGGGACGCGGGAGGAAGAGGCCGCCGGCTCCCGCACTCGGGCACCAAATGCTTTGAACCGGCAGCCACCGGCTCGCGTCTGCTTCTCACTGCCTGGCCGCATCCTGTCGCACGCTCCTCACACCACAGGCGCCAGGACAGTCGGTGCCACCTGGCATGTGCCAGGACCTGGCTGCGCCCCGATGCCTGCGCCGGGTCCCGTGCTGGTGTCGCTGACCCGGCCACATTCAGACGCCAGTCCCTGCCCTCAGCCCTCACGGCCCGATGTTGGAGGGAGGAGGCAGCAGACAAACATGGCAGATATGACGATGGGAGGGGCAAGTGCGGCTGAAGAGAGGAAGTCAGCGATGACAGAGTGACTCTAGGGCGGGGGGGGGCGGGGGGGGGGGCTTCTCTGAGGCGTGGCCTTGCAGTGGAGTCGCAAACGAAGGGCGGGACAGCCTGCGGAGGTGTGGGGAAGGCCCCGGGCAGTGGTGGCAGCGGAGGGAGTGGGGCCCTCAGACAGGAACACGTGTGGTTCTTCTGTCTGAGGACAGACAGGAGGTCATGGGACTCAGCAGGTGAGGGAGGGTGGTGGCGCAGGGGATGGGACCAGAAAGGTAGCCAGCAGCCTTCATCTCCTTCGTAGACGGCGGCACCTGCAATGCGTTCACTGCGGGTGTGATGACGCGTTTATGGACAGACAGGAGAGCCACGGCGTTTGTCCCGCCCCCGCACTGCTCCTTCTCTGGCCCTCCGGTGCTTTGCGTCTAAGAATGAAGAACGGCGCGTGAACGAATGAAGGAGCCGAGGCGCGTCCTTGCGGGGCTGCTTGGGAGCCGGTCAGCAAGACGGGACTCCGCTTAGCCGTCCGGCATGGAACAGGGGTGACAGCGCCCTGCTGCTCCGAGGGTGGCCGTGAGGACGAGGAGGCGAGGCACATGGAGCATTTAGCAGAGCGGGGCGCGGAGCGGGTCTCGCTGACGGGGTGCTGTTCAGAGGATGACACCACGGTTAGCAGCCCAGACGGCAGCCAGCTTGACTGGGTCTGAATATCTGCTCTGCCACTCGGAAGCTGTGTGACCTTGACCCAGTCATTTAACCTCTCTGTGCCTCAATATTATCGCCCTCGAATGGGGATAATAAACCTATCTTAGAGCAACTTGGGTGAGGAATACATAAGGTGACATCTATAAACACAACTGGTGCAAAGCACTCAATGTTTGCCCTTCTAATTGTTATGAGGATGATTATAATTTTCTGTAGACGCGGTCAGGGGAGCTGGTCCCCTGCAGAGAGCTTTGGGGCGACAACAGGAGGCTGCTAGGGCTCAGTCAGTAGCGTTACCTTCATGGCGCCGTGAGGCACAGACTTGGTGAGGTGGGCCCGTGCCGGTTGCTATGTTATCTGAGTTATTAACCGTTTGTTTTTGTACGGGTGTGCGGCGGGAGCGGAGCAAGGGCCCCACGTTCAGCCACAGCTGGGCTCAGAACCCACAAGCTGGTGGCCTTGAACAAGTCACATCATGCCTCGAGCCTCAGTTTCCTCATCTGTAAAATGGGATGATGATAATAGGAACCTCTGTGGTGGGGGGAGGGGACTGATGTGAAGATTAAATAAAAACATGCTTGGAAAGCACTTCCCTTGGGGTCTGCACCTTCTCAGCGCTCGCTCGGGAGATGTTAGTGAATATCCCAGAGCTGTCACTGTGTGTGGGGTCTCTCACAGGTGAGCTGTCACTGTGGGGGGTCTCTCACAGGTGAGCTGTCGCTGTGTGGGGTCTCTCACAGGTGAGCTGTCGCTGTGTGTGGGGTCTCTCACAGGTGAGCTGTCGCTGTGTGTGGGGTCTCTCACAGGTGAGCTGTCGCTGTGTGGGGGGGTCTCTCACAGGTGAGCTGTCGCTGTGTGGGGGGGTCTCTCACAGGTGAGCTGTCGCTGTGTGTGGGGTCTCTCACAGGTGAGCTGTCGCTGTGTGTGGGGTCTCTCACAGGTGCGCACAGGGTTGCTAACACCTCTTACTCGGCCAAGATACACTGAGCTCCACAGGGCACCAGGCACCCTTCCAGGCACGGGGGTGGGGGTGGGGAGGCGGGGGCGCTGCTGCGTACAGGACACCCAATAATTCTGCCCTCGGGAGCCAAGTGTCTTCTGTGAGGGGCCCGAGGAAAAGGAAGGGAAAAAGCAGGAGCATATGTGCCCCTATCTGCTGGAGGATGTGCTGGCTCTGGGGAACTCAGAGATCAGAGGGGGATTCGGAGTGGGTCTTCCCGGGCCTGGAGCCGAGAGGGCCGGGGTTTGGCCCCCCACCCGGAAGAGAGTCCCGAACCCTTGGAGCTGTGGCTGAGACGTGAGGCAGGAAAGTCCTGCGGAAAACCTGCCTTTCAGGGCCTCACGGAGGCCTTCCAGCGCCTCCCACCCTGGCTGCCCGCAGTGCCGCCGCCGATGCGCTGGGAGGAGGGCGGGCACGGGCTTCCTTTCTGCGCCAAAAGCAACGGCAGAGTCAGGCGAGGACAAGCCCGTGCCTGTCCGCCTGGCACTGCCGTGTGGCTGCGGGCCTCTCCCAGGCCCGAGTCCCGGATGCCGGTGATGCCACCCCGCCCTGGCTGGCCTGTTCGAGGCTTCCCTATGGTCCTTCCGGTGGAAGCTCCAAGAAGGTGGCAGCCTACAGCACCCGTCCCAGGGCCTGGGGTCGAGCATCCCCCACCCCCTCCGAGGGTCTCTCCTTCCCTAGACCAGCCTGGACGGCCCCTCCTCCCTGGCCTCCCCAGGCCTGGCCCTGAGTTCTCACCAGGGAGCTTGCTGATCCTGTTCCCGGGGGTGAGCTGACTCCTCCCGAGGTGGCTGGGTCAGCAGGACAAGCAGCCGCCTCCCGGCTCAGCCTCCCCAAGCAGAAGGCTGGCCTGACCCCAAAGTGCAGCGAGTGTCCAGTGGGGGACGGGACCGCAGGCCCGTGGGAGGGTCACCGAACAGGACCCGAGTAGCAGAGTCCATTCTGGCTGCTACCGTGGCTCGCAAGTCCCACTGGCTCGGGCTCCAGCCCTCAGCCCGCTGTGTGGCCCAGGGCAGGTGGCTTTACCTCTGAACCACGAGAATTCAGTGCAGTCAGAGTAAAGAGCTGTGCGCAGGGCCTGGCACGCAGTCCGTGCTCAGTAAATGCAAGTGGAGACCATGATTATAAGAGGCGTAGAGCAGAGGCCTCAAGAGCGACACCGCCCAGGTTCGAACCCTAGCTCTGCCACTTAACAGAGACTGTCTGTATGGGCAAGTCCCGCCATCTCAGTGTACCTCCGTTTCCTCATCTGTAAAGTGCGGTAATGACAGTCCCTTCCTTGTCGGCCCTGGGAAGATTAGATGAATTAATATACATAAATTTAAAGAGCTTAGAATAGAACCTGCCACATCGCAAGTGCCAGATAAATGCCAATGATGCCTAAATCTGCTTGCTAGCTGCACGCCCTCTTCTCTTCCCTCCCCAGGGCCTCGATGCTGCAGGCACTCTCGAAATGAAAAGGTGGATGAGGCCCGCGGTTGTGTCCCCACCTCCTCCCAGGCCCTGTGGGGCTGTGGAAGGGAGGCCTGGAGAGGAGGGAGAGGAGGGAGAGGAGGGAGAGGACGGAGAGGACGGAGAGGACGGAGAGGACGGAGAGGAGGGGCTTACAAAATAATTCCACCTGCAGACTTGCCATAGACAACACAGTCCCAACAGACACCCCCCCACTCAACCCATAGCAAACCCACTCAACCCACAGCAAACCCACTCAAACCCACTCAACCCACAGCAAACCCACTCAACCCACTCAACCCACAGCAAACCCACTCAACCCACAGCAAACCCACTCAACCCACTCAACCCACAGCAAACCCACTCAACCCACAGCAAACCCACGGGACCAGCCGCTCCCCCTCCCACCCACCCAGGTCCCTCACCCAGCCCCAGCCCAGGTCCCAGGCCAGCCAGCGCCCGCCCTCTGGGCCACGCAGTCGCCGCCATCCTGGCTCCACACCTGGCCCAGCAGGAAGTACAGAGCTCCCAGGCTCAGGCTCAGCTGTGACATCAACCCTCAGCCAGAAGCTTTCAGAGGGATGATCTCGCCCCGGGCCAGCGGGGACCCAGTCGCTGGGATGTGGTGGCAGGGGCCAGGCTGGGGGCTCAGCCTCCCTCCCAGATAGAGGGCGAGGCGGGTGGGGTCACCACCACTGGGGTCCGGTCAGTCTGCTCAGCAGGCATCAGAGATTCAAGAACAACCCAGACCCCCTCCCAGGCCCTGCCGCCCCATAGCTGCATGTAGGGGCCTACCCCCAGCGCCCCTGTTTCCTCGCCTGCAAAATGGGGTGGTGATGACACCCCTGTTGTTGCGAGGGCTGCAGTTGCTCCCCACACGCACGGGTGGGCACGCAGGGCAGTAGAGGATGGTGAGTGCGGGTACCCTCCATGTTATTATTTTTAGCAACTGCCTCATGCGGGCAGCACTTAACATCACAACGATTTCTCAGCCAATGACTCACTGAATTCCTCCGCACCCCCACCCACCCACGGGCAAGGCGGGGCTGAGCCCCAGAAGCCCACAGAGGGACCGCCTGCCTCAGATCGCCCACCTGTTGGGGGCAGATCAAAGATGGGCCCTCCCATCGAAGGGGGGTTTGTAGTCATCCTCCAAGCCCCGGGGGCGGGGGCGGGGAACTGGAGAACAGGTCCTCTCTGCCTTCAGGGTCAGGCCCGGCAGCCTGCCTGGGAATCGCACCCGTGGGTAAGTTTCAGTAGTGACCTCGCAGTAACAGTAGAGAGGCCACCACTAGTTGCCCGGCCCACGCAGTTTCAAGGGGCCTGGCACAGCGAGCGGCGTGGGTGAGAGCTCAACTCTGAAAACACGTCGGTCCGCCCAGCGCGGGAGGCTGCGCCCACTCCTCCGGGCACCCGCCGCGAGCTGGCTGCTCTGAGGTCCATTTCACAGGAGGGAACGGGCGCTTGGGGAGAACCTGAGAGCCTGGCAGGCGCGGGAGGCGAGCTCAGAGCTGTGGGCTGCTGCACCCGGGGCCACCTGCCCTCAAGTCCGCGGCTCCCGGGTCCCGGTCCCCTTCTACGGTCCGGGGGCGGCAGGATCAGCAGGCGCGGGGGAAAGTATTTGCAGAGGGTGATCTGAGCCTGCAGCCAGCAGAGGGTTATTAATAGCCGGGCCTAAGTGCTGGCTGGGAGGGCGGCTCCGGGGGAGGGCGGGGAGGGCGGGCGGAGCCGGCTGGGGGCGGGCGGAGAGCCTGTCCCAGGGGCGGGCTGCAGGGCGCTCCCAGCCCCCTCGGGCCAGCTGGGCGTCCGGATCCGCAGGGCTAGTTCATCACCTCGGAATACTCCCGTGACGGACCCTGGGCAGTACCACCTCCAGCCGCAGCAGCTATAAATAAAAGGCTCCCAGCCCAGAAGCCAGGAGAAGTTTCTAGGCCTGCGTCCCAGGGTTTATTAAGCTCCTGGCTCCACTTGAGACCTTGGCGGCTCTGGCTTCGAGCCTGGACAGCCTGGGAGGACAGAGGCTGGCGGATCGCGGGTGAGGCGGTGTGGGCAGAGCGCTCTGGGATTCTGCAGGACCAGCCCGGGTGGCCTGTAGTGGCCGGAGAGTCTTTGGGGGTTGGGACCCCAGCCTGGTGCCTGCCTCCACCCTCCGCAGTGGATGGTTCAGCAGCTCTTGAGGCTGAAGAATTAGCTTGGAAGGCTAGCCCACCCACATCACCTTGCTGTGTGACCTTGGGCAGGTGGCTCCCTCTCTCTGAGCCTCCGTTTGCACTCCAGCTCAGCATCCGCCATGGCTGATGGTCAGATGCCCTTCTCCTGCCACTACCCAAGCCGCCTGCGCCGGGACCCCTTCCGAGACTCGCCCCTCTCCTCCCGCCTGCTGGACGATGGCTTTGGCATGGACCCCTTCCCCGATGACTTGACTGCCCCCTGGCCCGACTGGGCGCTGCCTCGACTCTCCTCGGCCTGGCCAGGATCCCTGAGGCCGGGCACGGTGCCCCGGGTGCCAACTGCCACAGGCAGGTTTGGGGTACCTGCGGATGGCAGGAGCCCCCCACCCTTCCCTGGAGAGCCCTGGAAAGTGTGTGTCAATGTGCACAGCTTCAAGCCGGAGGAGCTGATGGTGAAGACCAAGGACAGATACGTGGAGGTGTCTGGTGAGTGGGGATCAGGAGGGAGAGAGAAGGGGTGGGGTGGGGGCTGCAGGTTGGAACAGCTCAGAGGACTTCTCCCGGAGGGGAAGCTGTGAGGGCTGACGCAGGCGACCTCAGGGCTCAGGAACGCAGCCCCAGAAGTTCCCTTTAGGGAGAACTCCCCTGGCCGGGAAAGCTCGGGCTGCGGGGCCTAGGGGCGCCGGCCTACCCATCAGAGCCGCAGGGAGGTGGGAACCCGGCCGGATATGGTGACGGAGAATCGCAGAGGAAGAAGTGACACAGGCATAGGAGTTGAAAGACAGAAGAGAAATAGGGTTTCTTGCACCCCAGCATCACAACATAGCCTCGAAGGTGTGTTTAATGTGGAGTGTTAGCAACAGCCTGGCTTCAAGGGCAACACTCCCCTTGTCCCAGATGAGAACACTGAGGCTTAATCGCCACTTTAAGGATACCAACTGGTAACCTTGACCAGGCTTCCTGTCTGCCAGACCCACCTGAGCGCTTCGCCTGCAGCTTCTCAGTCAATGCGACCCGAGGGCAGGGGCCCCGTGGGCCTCCCCTTCTTACAGACGAGGAAGCGGAGGCACAGGGAGGCTTAGGGAACGCGCCCAAGGCCACCAAAGGCTCAAATCCAGGCTGCCTGCGAGTTGGAGGCCAGAAGCGAGTCGGTCATTTAAGCCCCTACGAGGGACGAAGGGCCGGCCTAAACCTCTCCTGTTCCTTCTCCCCAACACGCCTCCCCCCCAGCCCTGAGGACAGAGGCCTCCAGGCCCACTTGGGCCGAGGCTAGGACCCGGCGGGATGCGTCCAAGGTCACGCTGTGAGTCAGCAGCAGGAGGAGTCTGGGCCTGCCCACACTCTGGGAGAGAGGAGACGCTTTCTGTCGCTTCCCTTCCCGGCAATTAAAGCTCCATTAAAAGGAGCTGGTTCCCAGCAGGCTCTGCCGGCCAGAAAATCAATAAAAGCCTCGCAAACACGGTGGGCAGGACCAGCCCTGGCAGGAAGGCGTTCATGGGCGTTTCAAAGCCCGGCAGGTCGGAATGATAAACATCGGAGGTTCTGGCAGGCGTGGAGGCCCGGAGTCAGGCCAGGGCCACGTGCTGCCGGAGGGGTCAGCCAGGGCTCTGGGCAGCCGGGGCCGGGAAGCTGGGCTAGGGTCTGAAACAGGCTCCCCACTGACCGGCAGGTTGTGCAGGTGACTTAGCGGCTCTCTGCTGTTTCCTAATCTGGAAATTGGGGTTCAAAGGGCTACAGGAGCATAAGGATGATTGTATCCAATGAGCTGATGCGTGCAACGTGTGGGTACAGAATGCCTGAAACGGTTACTGAAGCTGATGTTGCTAAAATGCCAGCCACACAGGAAGGCCCTGAGAAATCATAAATGGCAGATGGCCTTCGAGACCTGGGTTCCCACCCTGGCTGCGCTGTTCACTCTCTGGATGGATGTGGACAAGAACGTCTTTTCACCGCTGAGTCTCAGTTCCCTCGTCTGCAGAGTGGGGATCATCATAATATCTATCCCACAGGCTACAGAGAAGCTTAAATATATGCAGACAATATGAAACAGGAGAGTGTCTGTAAAATGGAGCTGGTGATGGTGCCTGCCTGGCGCCCCGGAAATGGGCATTATTATGACCACCCTCTCTGTCTTCGTTTTAATTAAGGTTCCTGAGTTTTCCACCCCAGGTCGGAGGGTCCGGTGGCCCTTCCAGGAGACCTCTGCCCAGCCGCTCCGTCCTCTTTTCTAGGTGCTTCTTAACAAATGGGATCGGGCAGCTCCAAGCCGAGATCCCAGCTAAGTCACTTACTGATCCAGAGGCTTTGAATGCATTTCAGAGCCTGTTTCCACATCTGTAAAATGGGGTCATTGGGGAACATAAAAAAGACAAAGACAGACAAAGCCTTTTGAGGCTGTAAAATTCTCACAGGTATGCACTTAGCCACCTTGGCTTGACAGAATCCAGATCCGCTGAGAGGACATACAGTCTCTCCCGAAAGCAATTTGGAAGATCAGATCAACAGCAGAGGCTCCATCTAAAATGCAACTTTCGAGGGAAGTCAGACGTAAAACCGGTCTCCCCTCCTGCATCTCACAGTGACAAACCTGTTCCCCACGCACTCTGTGCTGAATACCTGCATGGCTCGCTGCTTCCTCCTGTGGACTTCTAAGTCAACATGGCTAGGTCTGTTGTACCCCTTTTACAGATGAGGAAACTGAGGCCCAGAGAGAGGAATTCACCTGAGATCACCCACTTCTCCATGGCAATGTCTGAAATCCAAAGCCAGGCCAACCTAGCCAGTTCCCGGTTCCGATTGTGTGGCCCTGGGCCAAACCTCCCTACCACCTCCTACCCTCAGCGTTACCAGGAAGGTGGACTGGGTCAGTATTTGCCAAACAGTGTTCTTTTAGCTGTCACTAGGCTTCTGAGAAATGGATGGAGGAGGGCGTCCAGAATTCTAGAAGGTGCCAGATGAAACAACATTATAACCGCCCTCTTGCTGTGGGGCTTGGCAGAGCGTTGAGTTTGCTAACGTGGTTTCGGACTCTCTGAGAGACGGCCTTGTCTTATCTGACACATGTGAGTGTCCAGTTCCAAGGAAGTGTTTGGATGATGCCGGACCAGAAGATTCCCATCATGCCTCTCACACTCCCACCCCGCCCTGCAGCCACCAGCCAAGAAACGTTCCCTTCCTTGGCCACTGGGCCAGGCTCTGGCCGGGGAAGGGACTGGAAAGCCCCCAAGACCGTATGCCCAGCCCTTCTCCTTAACCCCAGGGCCCCCGCCGGCCCGGTAACAGCCTGCTTTCTGCAGCTGGGCCAGTGGCTTTCCCCTAGTGCCGATGCCCACATTTCTCCAAGGCTCCCAGAGGCCTCTTGGCTTCCCTGGACTTCAGATGAGTTCTGTTTTTCTTTCTTTAATCATGATAATCACTTTTTTATGTTTACAAAAATCAAATTATTCCCACGTAGAAAATAAACAGGAAAGCAAAATAAGAAATTAAAAATTACTCATAATCCTTCAACTGCCCCTACTAAATAGATATTCAAATGCTATGCAAATTAAGCGTTAAGGCTCAACACCTTCTTTCAACCAGATGAACCCCACCCCAGGCCCCTCTTATGGAAATCAGAGACCCTCTCCTCCCTGACCCCAAAACCTTGTTCTCAGAGCACGGACAGGGAGGGTTAACTTCTGAGGGGCAATCCTGTCCCAAACATCAAAATAAACCACAAGCGTTTACCTTCGCACAATATTTTTACAACTTACAAAGCAATTCTGTGACTGTCATTCACTCCTCAAAGTAACCCAATAATCAGGATGCTGCTGTCACCCCCATTTTAGAGAACAATACACTGAGGCTCTGAGAAAAGTAGATGTCAGAGCAGGGACTCAAGTCCAAAAACCACATACCTGCCTCTGAACTTTGCTCCTGCTCTTCCAAGCTGTGTGACCGTGGGCACATCATTTAACCTCTCTGAACTTCGGTTCCCTATCCACACAATCGCAAGCATAAGGCTGGTGTGAAAATGAATGGAGTTGTTACAGGTGAGGTGCTTAGAACAGTGGCTGACACCACACAAGTGCTATATGGGTTTGCTATTATTACTCTGATCCCCCGCTTCCTCCTTTGTTATTCCCAGGACGCAGTGTGCAGAAGGGCTGAGTCAGAGGCACTGGCCTGTCCCCAAGGGAGACAGGCCTCCAGAGGCCCAGGCCCCAGGGAGGGGACCAGGGGCTGACCGCGCTCCTCTGGCCGCGTGCCAGTGTGAGAGCCGGGCAGCTGGTGGTCAGGGCTTGGCAGGTCAGAACAGACTCTCAGAGCATCAGCACATTCACAGAATAGCAATACTCCAGTTTCAACACCATTTCCATCACTGCCCCTTCTGCCCAGCTGGGTGATTGAGCAGCACAGATCAAGCTTAGAAATTCTAGAACCCGGAATTTACCCTAAAGAAGCCCAAGAATATCGGTGCAGCGACATTCTTTCCATATCAGGAGCTGTCCCGGTGCCCAAAAGCTGGGGACTGGCTGCATGACCTTGTGTACCCCACGGGGACGCCGGGCAGCCGTTAAAAACCACGTCCAAGAGCATCTGCCGTAACAGAAAAGTAATTACGTAGAGTGTGTTAGCAAGATCCCACTGGGTAAGCTCTGTGACGCACAGCTACACCACATAACATCTATGCATTTCTAAGCACCCAACGAAAAGTCTGGAACACCCACAAAAATGCCAGTGGTTTTCTCAGGGCGATGGGGCTATGGGTGGTTTTGATTTTTTTTCATTATTTTCTAACTTACACATGCATTATCTCATAATCAGGAAAGAGTAATTAAGAAAAGAGTAATGAATAAAAAAGCAATTAATAATGTAGTTACCTATAAATGGTCAGTTTTTCAAAATCTGGGACCACAGAAAATAATATATCCCACCAGGTTATTCAGTCTAGATTCCCAAGCCCCTCCGAAGGGTGTCCCTGTGTAAATGAGGGTCCCTCGCCCTGGGCTGTGGCCCCACAAATGAGGAGGGGAATGGTTCCCCCGACACTAACTCCTTGTTTACAGAGAAATGAGAGACACTCTCCCTTTAAAAAAACAAGAATGGGAGAGGGCTACCAGGCTCAGAGTGTGTTATATAAACTGCCAGGGGAGAGGAGTTTGGGCCCCGGCCTCCTGGTAATTTCATCTTTTTCCTTCCTAAGGAAGGAAAATGAAAGAACGACACCCCCTCCCTTGCCCCCTGCAGGAGGGAAGGGGCAGTTCACACCATGGAGCCTTCCCTTCCTGAGGCAGAGCCCCTCTGGGAGGCTGGGGGGGCGGGTGCTAGCAGACTGAAGCGCTGCTGCCCACAGCTCTCTCAGGACCAGGCGCAGGAATAGGACTCGGAGCTAATAGGATGGGCAGAGAGGGTCGGACCCAGCACCTGGCTTAGATTCAGAGAGAGCTGGTTCAGAACCCGGGGCTGGGCCTCCGTTTCGGCACGGGTAACCCTGAGCAGCCCATCCTGGGAGGTGGGGAGGGTCCATGAGCTGTGCAGCCAGCGGGCGGCATCGGGGTGTTAGCCCAGGGCTCTCCTGTCTGCTGAGCGGTGGGTGCTGTCCAATGAGGGCTTAGGAGATACAAGGCCACACGGGCCTGTGACTTCCTAAGACGACACATAATTGTCTACAAACTGCAGTCAAGGCCTCCGCTCCAGGCCATGGTCTTGCTTCATCTCCTCAGCAGCCTGGGAGTGGGCTCAGGTGAGGGCCCGAGGCTCAGACTGCTGGAGCCTGGAGTCTAGATCAAGCCCCAGGCCACACCATGAGCGGGGCAGGGGCAGGGGCAGGGCTTGAACCTGAGCCTGGGCTCTCATCAGCGGGAGCCAAGGGACTCAGATCCTGACGTGGCATTCCTCCCCTCCAGGCAAACATGAAGAGAAGCAGCATGAGGGGGGCATTGTGTCCAAGAACTTCACCAAGAAGATCCAGTAAGTGACCCCTGGGTGCGTTTCCGGGTGGGCGTGGGGGCGGGGGAGGGGCTGGGACCCGCCTTCTGGGGTCCGTACCCTCCTGGGCATCGCTCCTTTGAGACACCCGCCCCTCTGATGTGGGGTAGGGACCTGAACCTTCACCCTAAAGGGGGAAATGTCACAGCAGAGGAATCACGTAAGCAGAAGGCCACCCGCAGAGCCAATGAGTCAAAGCCACACAGAGCCCCACTGGCAACCCCGTGGGCAGAGGAGGCTGTGGGTCCTTACGCTGCCGGCACACGCCTTGTTTCTAAGCCATCAGCCGCCAGGTGTGCTTCTGGCCCGGGTCTGCGTCCTGGCTGCAGCTCAACATGCAGGGCAGGAGAGACCGCACCTCCCGGGATGGAGAGCCGTGGGTGAAAGGTCCTCACGGGTGGAATTTAGAACAGCCCGAGCGACCCCTCACCCTGAACGCCCTTTCCTCACGGTGAGGAGGACGGAGGGTGACGCTAGCCCTGCGGCCTCCCCACCTGCAAATCAGAGGAGATGGTGGCCCAGGGTCCGCGCGCAGCAGCCCCTGGCAAGTGGGCGCCGACATCACTGTTATCCTTGCTGCTATCGGTCCTCACTCCGCCCAGCCCTGGAAAGACAGCATCAGCCGGATTCCTGGGCTTCTTTGGCCTCGGGATCCTGCAGTCCCGTCCCCCACGTGTCCTGGCCTGACCCCCTGCGATGCGGGTTCCTGGAAGCCGAGGGCACTTCCCCATAAGGCAATGGCCTAACTGTCTCTGCTCACTGGCCTGCCTCCCAGGACCCCTCCCCGCAGTCAGGCACCAGATCCAACGCTGCGGAGGGGAACGGGAGGGCGGGGGGGGGGGGGGGGGGCGCGGGGTGTTTCTTTCAAGAGGTTCAAATGAGGTGTCCCCGCCTCACAGACAGAGCTGCGCTGTGAAGGGGACTGAGGCAGAAAGAAGGCACCGCATTAATCGCCTTAGAACATGGCCATTTGCGTGGATGCTGCCAGCTCTGGGGCCTCGGGGGAAACAGCTCGCTGGGAGTTACTGACCAGACAGAACAGCCTGAAGCGGCCGGAGGCAGGGCTGCGGGTCAGCTGGGCCGGCCGCTGGGCCGGCAGCTGGGCCGGCTCCTGTGACAATACTGCACTAGCCACTGCCCTGAGCCCCCCAAGGGCCCTCCCAACCAACCAGCCACCCTGACCTGCCCCGGACCCTCCAGAGCTCCCCACATCCCAGAAACTAAGGGTCCCCAGGGCCCTCCCCCCTCGCCACGGCGTGAATCCTCCCACTCTGGTTGGTCAGTGCCCAGCTGCCTGTGGTTCAATCTTCTCATCTCACCCAGGGGCTTGGGAGTCCAGGCTCCACTAACCTGAGCTGCTGTCCCCCGTTCCCCGCGGAGGCGGCGGCACCCCGATGGGGCAGGAGAGGATGTGTGCGAAGCGCTTAGCACAGGGGATACCTCAGGCTCCTCCTTGGGGAGCGGCCTTATTAAAACCTCCAGACCAGGGCACCTGGTCAGAGACCTTGACTGAGTCTCTCCCCACCGCTGGGCCTCCCTCTGCCTTCCCTCCCCAGGGGTAAAATGAGAGCTTTGTCCTGGGCAATCGTGAAGACTCTTTGGGGCTCTGACATTCTGGGGGTCAATGACACGGGGCTTTGTGCTGAGATATTCACAGCCGTCAGGGTGCACCTGCACGGCCCACGGCTGCAGAACAGTGCAGGAGCTCACCCTCAGCAAGCACTTCCTGCGTACGGGGTTCTCACCACCTGCAGGGGCCGACACTTCCGTTACCCCTTCCCCTTTAAGGAAATGGGCTCGGGGGCGAGATCAAAGGCTCCAGGCACACAATCAGGAAGAGTCAGAATTCGAACTCAGGGCCCTGGCCGGGTAGCTCAGTGGGTTAGAGCATCGTCCCGATAGGCCAAGGGTTTGATCTCCACTCAGGGCACATACAAGAAGCACCAATGAATGCGTGAATAAGTGGACCAACGTGTTTCTCTCTCCCTCTCCCTTCCCCTCGCTCTAAAATCAATATATTTAAATTTGCCACCATTGTATCCGGTGCCCACTGGGTTGGCATGCGGACGGTTAAGCAGAGTTGACCCATCCCAGCAGCCAGGGGGAGGGACAAACTTCAGAAGCTCAACTTGGCAGCTGCCCATGTTCCCTCTTCCCTCCTCCCCACAGGCCCTGTTAATGCCCGCAGCTTCAACTGGGCTGGCATCTCCTGGTAGATTCGGCGCATGGGCTACGGGCTGTCCCTCCAGGAAGGGCCCTGCCCATGACCCAGAACGGGCTTACCTCACTTCTGGGTTCTTTCATCAAGACCCGGGGCTTTGCTTGTACAACAGGCAGAGCCAGCGGGGCCAGGAGCGCTCTATGGGGATCGAACCTTCTGTCCCCCCGCCCCCGCCCGCCATGGTCCCTTTTTCAAAAGTCAGGTGCCAGAGAGCTACTGTAAATCCAGAGACCAGGATTCCAATTCCATTCCCATCTGCCGTTCACCAGCTGTGTGACCTTGGACAAATCACTCCTCTCTGACCTTGACCTCCCCATCTGTGAATCAGGGATGGTGATAGAACTCACCTGGTGGGATTATGGTTAACAAGGAATGAGATGACTCAGGTGAAGTACCTGGCACACAGGAAACGCTCAGAGGCCGTTTTTATTATTTTTATTCATAAAGGCATCCCGAAGAGGTCACCACAGGTTCTCCCAGTTCCAATGGTTTGTTGGAGAAACTGTGTCCTGGGTAGCCTCATTCACGCCAAACAATCCCCACATCATGGAAGCGGCTTCAGAACTGGAGCCGGATTTGGGTTCAGAAAGCCCATCCTTGACTTGCTTGCTCACTCACAGAGCCTGTCCTCTAATTTCCCCAAGTCTCCATTCAACGCTCGATGCCACGGGCATATCAACTCCTATTAACCATTCGGGACCCACTGCAAAGCTCTGACCAGGTCATGCCTACACATGTGTTTAGGAAACAAAACACTTATCACCTACTGCAAACACCTAAGATGTGCTCCAGTCACAGCTCATTCTAAACATCACCGAGGACGTTGGCATCGGCATTCTAGCCAGGCGGCCAGCCTGACCCATTCTGCCGAATTGCCCATTCCATCATTAATTCCACCCGCAATGCACGTGGCAGGTGGAGACACACCTTCCTTCGCTCTGCGCGGGGAGGGGCTGGTGGCCATTCCTGCCAACAGCTGGTGAATGGTGGGTGCTAAGTGGAGACTTGAACCTGGAAGTAAGTTACTGCTGAGCAGCATTTTACCACTTGCAAAGCATGTTCACATTCTTCGCAAAGACTTCTAAGGCTCCAAATGCGGTACACGTTTAATAGAACGATCTCCATTTTGCAGAGGAGAGAACAAGCCCCAAGTAATTGAGTGGCCTTCCCAGGACCACACGCAGCGAGAAAGGGGCAGAGCCAGGATTCAGACCCAGCATCTACACCCCAGGCCCAAGCTCTTATCAAAAGTATTTTCTTTCGGAGGAACAGAAGAATGTGTGGCCCGCGTTAACATAAATGACCAAACCCTGTGCTCCTCCTAGGCTTCCTGCAGAGGTGGATCCCGCCACGGTGTTTGCCTCGCTGTCCCCGGAAGGCCTGCTGATCATCGAGGCTCCCCAGGTGCCCCCTTACTCCCCATCTGGAGAGAGCAGCTTCAGCAGCCAGCTTCCTCATGACGGCCAGGAAGTCACCTGCACTTGAGACCCGTCTTGGCCCATCCTTGTCACATACCGCCCCCCCCCACAAACCCCCAGGGCTTCTCTGATTCCAGGGTACATTAGTCATCACTTTAGCTGAACTCATAGACTTAGTGCAACTAAAATGTTGGGGGTCAGGGTAATCTGACCAGTCCCTAGAGAGTGTAGTACCAGGTCAGTGGTCGGCAAACTCATTAGTCAACAGAGCGGCAAACCGCGGCTTGCGAGCCACATGTGGCTCACGAGCCCCAGTTTGCCAACCACTGTACTAGGTGTTTGCACCCGAGGGCGCAATTGGCAAGTCATGCTGGGTTGCGTTAGGCCAAAATGCTGGAAGTTTTTTTTCTTTACCTTTCTGTCTTGATAAAAATGTTGTTCATTCAACAGTTGCAAAGCATGCAGAAGGGGACATAACATTTCACACAGTATCTCACCTTGCAAGGGCTGCTTTTCTCTGGGGACCTCGCATCACCCAGATTCCTATTCTGGGCCCCAATGTCCGTGCCTGCCCCCTGGTTGGCTGATGGAGCCCATGAGCTCACCCCACTGTGTTTCTGCAGCCCTGGCCTACAGAGGTGATAGCAGGGCTTACTCCCCACCGGGAATTACCCAACAGCCACGTGAAAACAGCACCTCTGCCCTCCACCCAGCACCTGCCGCACGTCCCCGAGTTCGCAGTCCCCCAGGAGTCTGGGAGCCCCTCAGTTTACCCTCTAGCTAAAGTCCCCCTTTCTTGTGTCTATGTCCTTGTCGGGATTTACAGAGGGGGCTGTCTCCAGACAGCTCCGCCAGGAACCAAGCAGAAGCCAGGCAGCCTGGCAGGCAGGATACGGTACAGAGCATATGGGTGGGACGTGTGCATCATTGTTATTTGAATTGTGCTGTTCTTTAGGAGGAAAAATAACAGTAAATATTAATAAAGGAACTGGTGTTCTTAGCCTTGTGTGCTTCCTTCGACTGAGGAATTAAATGCTACATCACTTAGATTTTTAATATCAATTGGGAATGCTCGTGGCTGCAAATACTAACACCCACCACATAGTGGTTTAACTGACATAAGCATCTATTATCTGACTTTACAACAAGTCTAGATATGTGATCTCACAATTATTTCTTCAGCTGTAAAACCCGAAGGATTTCCCTTTTTCCTCTGCCATCTCTGACAAGTCTCCCCTCTGTCTGCAAGGTGGCTGCAGCAGCTCCGAGCACCCGTTGGGGCAATGTGCAGGAGAGGAGGCGGGGCACAAGGCCCCTCATCCGCACTCTCTTTTGCAGGTTCAAGGTCTCTCCCATTGACCCAAACTGGGCATGTGTTTCCCCTGAAGCCAATCGCTGGCAAAAGGGAAAGGGCGGCCACAAGGGGCCGATCCACACTGGCTTCTCCTCTGAGCGGGAACACTGCTGCCCGAACAAAACACCTCTGCTGGGAGGGGAGCAGGCACTGTGAGGAAGTCAGCATTGCAGGGACGGTCGCAGACCGATGCGCCGGGGCACAGGCCACGTTCGGGGGTTAGGAAACCAAGTCAAACTGAAGTAAGCAAGGAGGTGCGTGTGGGTGGGTGCACACGGCTGAGAAGTCCAGGGTGAAGTCCCTTTCAGGCTCCCAGTGACGTCAACAAACGTTTCTCTCCATCCTGATGCGGAGGTGCTGCCTCCACTCCCAGTCCCCCTGTGTCCTGCCTCCCCGGCTCCTCCCCTCCATCCCCCCCGCCCCCCCCCCATCCTCTCACATGGCCACAAGATGACTCCAGTCACTACAGCCCACATTCTTCCACATTCCAGCCCTGGGGGGCGGGGGGAGAGGAGCCAGTCTTTTCCCATAGCGTTGGTCACATTCCCAAGAGTCATTCTCACTGGACCTGCTTGGGTGTCCCATGACCACCTTTGAGCTACAGCCCATGAAATCAGAGCTTTGGTTGGCCAGACCTGGGTCACATGCCCCATCCTGGAGGAAGTAGACGCTAATTTTACAATGAAGAGGCTGAAGCTGAGAGAGAAGCGGCGGCAGGGAGGTCACGCGGTGACAGCAGAACTGGAACCGAGATGTTTGCTTTGGGACCTTAATGAGGAGCTGCTGGGCACCTCCACCCCCCACCCCACTCCCCCCCCCCCCCCCCCCCGACAGCAGGGTCATGGCTGCTTCCCAAGCACCTGCTCTGCTGCTCCTGTGCTAGGAGCCAAGGGTGCAGGGGCCAATGGCCACGGTCCCCGTGGGCAAGGAGCTCCCGGAGCAGAGGGGGCAGGAAAGGAACGCCAGGCTCTCCGGAAGCCCTGCTGGGTGCCAGGCGCCGCACCAAGGGCGCCGGGTGTAGCAGACGCAGTCGCCCTACAAGTCTACGGGGCAGGGTCACCTAATCTCTAGTCTACAGGTGAGGGTGCCAAGACAAGGCAGGCTGCTGTGTCCTGCCCCTCGTCACAGCCTGGCCATCTGACCCCAGCACCTTCACCGTTAACCACCAGTTGCCCTGTCTGCCTGCTCCCCACAAAGCGAAATGAAATGTGAGCCCGTCCACCTCGGGGGAAGAAAGATGAAATTGAAACTGGAGAAGTCGGCGTTCACGCTGCCCGTCACCACCAGAGCCATAAGTAGAGACGAGGATGGAATCATGGTGGGCACTTCGCTCAGAGGGCCGGCGAGCTGAGAGGGCGGCGGGATATGTACCCTCAAAAGACCACCGTACATCTCACCTCAAGCCCCCCTTTCATACGGAGAAGAAAGTGCAGGTAAAGGGTTTGGGATTCAGGAGGGAGCAGTGGATCAGACAGGAGAAGAAAGTGCAGGTAAAGGGTTTGGGATTCAGGAGGGAGCAGTGGATCAGACAGGAGAAGAAAGTGCAGGTAAAGGGTTTGGGATTCAGGAGGGAGCAGTGGATCAGACAGGAGGAGAAAGTGCAGGTAAAGGGTTTGGGATTCAGGAGGGAGCAGTGGATCAGACAGGAGGAGAAAGTGCAGGTAAAGGGTTTGGGATTCAGGAGGGAGCAGTGGATCAGACAGGAGAAGAAAGTGCAGGTAAAGGGTTTGGGATTCAGGAGGGAGCAGTGGATCAGACAGGAGAAGAAAGTGCAGGTAAAGGGTTTGGGATTCAGGAGGGAGCAGTGGATCAGACAGGAGAAGAAAGTGCAGGTAAAGGGTTTGGGATTCAGGAGGGAGCAGTGGATCAGACAGGAGGAGAAAGTGCAGGTAAAGGGTTTGGGATTCAGGAGGGAGCAGTGGATCAGACAGGAGCCGCAGTGCGGTGACTCTGAGCGTCGGGTTCCCACCCTGAAGCTCAGGCGGACCCCCGCTGCGGCCCTCGCAGTCCCCCTGGGGCTCAAGGTCGGAGTGCGGGCGGGTCTCCTGGAGGCCAGGCGCGTCCGGTCACACATTCCAGCCCCTGGGACCACAGCTTTCTCCACCCAGCAGTGACCACGCCTATTAGCTGTGCATCTAAAGCTAAAAAATGTTTGACTTCTTGAGTTCCCCATCATTATTTCCAGGTGGGGCTTCGCAGGGGGTGGGGCTTTGCAGGGGGCGGGGCAGGCTTACAGAGGAGGGGCTCCCCCTGCCAGGTTGGAGGATCAGCGGGCAAGGAGGGGCCGCACAGGCAGAGGAAAACACATGAGCCGAGGCGAATGGCATGTCCCGGCTGAAATCCTCTTGTTCCCATTGTCCTCAGGATTGAGCACAGGCTCCTTGGCTAGACTAACAAGGCCTGTAGGTCTCAGGTTACCTCCACCCCACCCCCAGCGCCCTCCCCATCCCACCCAACTTCCCTCTGTCAATCCAACCGGACAAGCCCTCTTTTGTTAGCAGAACTTTGAACACTCTGTTCTCTTTCTCCAAGCCTTACTTTCTCGCCTCTTCACTGGTTAATTCTTGAGGTCTGTCAAGGCAGGAACGTCCGACCTGCAGAGAATTCTTGTCAGTTTACTGGAGCCCAAACTGACGACCTACGCCGGGGAGCAAGATCTCCAAAGATCTTGAAATGAAGGAGGGAACGTGAGGAAGATGAAGGGGAGGTGGGAGGAAGCACGGTGGGGGCTGGATTCCAGGACAGTAAACAGATCATGTGTCTCTAGAAGGTGGCTTTGCTTACTTCAAACGTATGTCACCTCGACTCAGAAAAACACGGACAGGGCTTGCTTACGGCAAAGAGAAACCTTTTACTAAAAATGCCATGTGCCTGGGGCGTGGCTGCCCAAGACCTGCGCCCGCACCCGCCCAGCTAGGAATCTGCCATAAGGTCCCCTGCGAAGCTCTTTCCCGTAAAACCCCTTTGGGACACAGGTCTCGGCTGGGACTCTCTCTCCTGACACAGCACACCCTGCCACAGCCGGCATTTGTGTAGCAGAGCAAATCATAGGCCCTGGCGGGTAGCTCAGGTTAGAGCATCGTCCCAGTGCACCAAGGCTGAAACCCAGGTCAGGGCACATACCGGAACCTACCAACGATGCGTGAACAAGCAGAACAACTGCTGTTCCTCTCTCTGTCTCTGTCTCTGTCTGTCTGTCTGTCTGTGAATGGAGAGGAGACGTCCCATGGGCAGGAACCTGAAGGGAGAAGGGACCATGAGAATGCCTCCTGAGATGTCACTGCCCACCTGGCCAGGGCCCTGGATGGCGGGGGCGACTTATTTAAATCTCTCCAGAGGGCATGGCTTCACCAGGTGACTGGACTGTTCCCCTGGTAGGCCACAGGTCTCTCAAAGGCCGGGCCCACATCTTGTTGGTCTCCGCTGTATCTCTAATTCCTAACACAGTTCCTGGTATATAGAAGGCATTTTGTATTCACCGGATGTATGGATGAATGCACGGAACAAATAAAATCCAAATTCCTTCCCACCGCCTTGAAAGTCCCACAGGATCCGGCCCTGCCACCTCCCAGATCCATCTCCTGTGGCTCCTGCTCTGCTCTGGTTCATCACACACGGCCTCTTTCTGTCCCTCAAACACACCGTGCGCACACTCGCCCCAGGCACACACCGTGCGCACACTCGCCCCAGGCAGACGCACCGTGCGCACACTCGCCCCAGGCACACGCACCGTGCGCACACTCGCCCCAGGCACACACCGTGCGCACACTCGCCCCAGGCAGACACCGTGCGCACACTCGCCCCAGGCACACACCGTGCGCACACTCGCCCCAGGCACACACCGTGCGCACACTCGCCCCAGGCACACACCGTGCGCACACTCGCCCCAGGCACACACCGTGCGCACACTCGCCCCAGGCAGACGCACCGTGCGCACACTCGCCCCAGGCAGACGCACCGTGCGCACACTCGCCCCAGGCACACACCGTGCGCACACTCGCCCCAGGACACACCGTGCGCACACTCGTCCCAGGCACACACCGTGCGCACACTCGTCCCAGGCAGACGCACCGCGCGCACACTCGCCCCAGGCAGACGCACCTTTTGCACACTCACCCCAGGCAGACGCACCGTGCGCACACTCGCCCCAGGCACACACCGTGCGCACACTCGCCCCAGGCACACACCGTGCGCACACTCGTCCCAGGCACACACCGTGCGCACACTCGTCCCAGGCAGACGCACCGCGCGCACACTCGCCCCAGGCAGACGCACCTTTTGCACACTCACCCCAGGCAGACACACCATGCGCACACTCACCCCAGGCAGACACACCGTGCGCACACTCACCCCAGGCAGACACACTGTGAGCACACTCACCCCAGGCAGACACACCGTGCGCACACTCGCCCCAGGCAGACGCACCGTGCGCACACTCACCCCAGGCAGACACACCGCGCGCACACTCGCCCCAGGGCCTTTGCACTTTCCCTTCCTTCGGTCAGGGTCAGGAGTACTCTGCCGCCAGCTCTTTGCCTAGCCACCTCCTTCTTACCCGATTTTCTTCGGTTTCTCCTCAAACTCCACGCCCCCCCCCCCCCCCAAGAGGCCTCACAACAGGCATCTCTGGTCACTGACTAATAAACACATCTCACTGCTGCATCGGCTCGAAGCACTCTGCAGAATGGTGTCCATCTGGTTGCAAACACACGTGCATATTGCAATCTGCGCGGCCCTCGACACACGTCACATCCACAGACACCCTGGCACGCCAACGCCAAGAGGGAAGGGCTTTCCTGTCTGTCTTGTCCACCACGGGGTCTTCCATGCTAAGTGCAATGTGCAATGCATCATGGAATAAACACGCACTGAATGGATGGATGAATGAATGAATGATGAGTGTGAGTCACCCTGGGAAATTAAGCCAAGGCATGATCTCAACCCCCAGAAACTCAGCTCATTTCAGTCTGGAGAGCTTCCAGCTTAAGGACACACGCTTTGTCATCAAAATAGATGACCTGACCCTTCCCAGGAGACCGTCAGTGAAATGACAGTGGAATATTGCTCCCGGGCTCTCGCTCCGATGCTGCTGCTCAGACAGGATCCAGAACCTGCCTCCCCACCCCACTCCCCTGACCAGCTCCCCAGAAAGTCGTATTTGCAGCCCACTCCACCGCCTCCCAACCGCCCGCTGGCCAGCGAACGCAGGTGGTGATATATGGAGTTGACTTGATTTGACCTTGAAGGGAAGAAACAAATTAATGTGTCTCAAAATGCATTCCGGGAATCGCTGGCTGGCTTTTCCCCCACCCCCTTCTCTTGGTGCCTCACGAGTTGTGCATCATAATGTGAAAATCAATCCTGCCTCTTAAATGAGGGGCTGAGGGTGGGGCTGCCAGGAAGTCCCCTCCTGTCCAGGGCCAGGGAGTGGGTAGAAGGGGTGGGAGGCCAGGGCTGCCGTGGGCTCTGCTCTGCTTGCTGAGGGCTGGCTGAGTCACCCCATTGCAGGGAGGTCAATCCACCGACCGCAGCTCCAAGGCCTCCTGGGTATGAGCAGATGCGGGCTGGACGCCGGGGAAGGGAAGGGTGGTCACGTGGAACAGCCTTGCCAGGCCCTTCTCCAAGGACAGCAGCTCTGGGGAGGAGACTCCCAATTCAGCCATTCGATGCACATGCCCTGAGGGTCTGTGCAGGGCACTAATTCACCGGCACATCCAGGTACGACAGTGCCAGTCCCAACGCCGAGCTATTCAGTACCATGTGGTACGTGGCATTGCCCGAGCCCTGAGGTGCCCCAGGTCCTAGTCCGTGTGAAGCATCGCTTTGTAGCCTGATGCTCTGACACGGGGCCTTGCTGCCTCTGGAGGGTCGGTCCCGCTCAAGCTTGGCTGACCCCTGGAGATGGCGACGGACTGGCCGGGAGCACACTCTGTATGAAAACCAGCCCATCCAGATCCCGCGTCCCAACCACATCTTTCTCTCACAGCTACCCTCGGAGCCGCTCTCTGGTGCCCTCACCCTCCCGGTGCCCCAACGCCCACAGAGATGCTCAAACTGCCTCCCCTGTTCCCACAGAAACCGCAATCAAGGCTCTCCTCACATCCCCACTGGGCCCCCTGCAGCCCGGGGCTCCCGCGTGGCCCCCGGGCACGGTGAGCCCTCCTCGTGGGATCTGAGAGTGCCACACGCTGTCTTCTCAACGGCAACCACCTCCTCATCTGTTGTCTTCGCCATCACTGGGAAAAATAAAGGCCTACATTTTAAAGCAGGGACACCTCCCTCCCAGCCCTCCCCAGTTCCTCTAGGAACAGCAGGTGCCTTGGGACTCGCGGCCGTTGGGACAGTCAGGGCCCTCGTCTGCCCCTCCCTGCCTCTGTGCGTCAGGGTGGCACTGGGCCCTCGGGACAGGAAAAGGCGGGCCGCTGCCCTCACGGTGCCAGGGGGCCGTGGGTAATATGCGTGGAAGCAAAGAACACAGCAGGAGCCAGGGCCGGGGAGGTCACGGAGCAGCGGGGCCACTAGGGGTCCGAGTTCTGGTCCCAGCTCTGCGCGCCCCGCTGCATGTGACCTGTCACCTGACCTCTGCAAGCACCTGTTTCCGCGTCCCCCAAGGTGGGTGCTGGCGATGCAGGGCCGAGGACTGAACGCGTGCTGGGAAGTGCTCAGCCCACAGGTGCCCACGCAGAGCAAGTCCACAGGAGTGGGAGCAGGTGGCCTCAGCGGGCCCCACCTGAGGCTGAGCCAGCGGCCTGGGCTCCATACCTGGAGCTGCTGTTCCAGCACCGGCCTCCCAGTTCCCGGTCTCCGCTTGGGAGAAGCAACACGGGAACACGGCACCAAGGGGCCTTCGGTGTCTGTTGTCTCAGGTCTAGAGGTAACCCTGACCCGCATTGCCATAACCCTCACGGTCAGGTAACCCTGACCCGCATCGCCATAACCCTCACGGTCAGGTAACCCTGACCCGCATCGCCATAACCCTCACGGCCAACTCCCCCTCCCCCCCCCCACCCGGCCTGCCCAAGAATGAAGGCTCTTGTGAATCAGGAGAAACCTGCCAATACGACCTTGGGATCTGAATCATATAATATTTTTATTGATTTCAGAGAGGAAGGGAGAGGGAGAGAGAGAAACATCAATGATGAGAGAGAATCACTGATCGGCTGCCCCCTGCACGCCCTCTACGGGGGATTGAGCCCCCAACCCGGGCATGTGCCCTGACCGGGAATCGAACGCTCACCTCCAGGTTCATAGGTCGACACTCAACCACTGAGCCACGCTGACTGGGTTGAAGCATATATTTGTATGAGAGCGGAGGGTGCCTTTAGCCCCTCGGCAGTCAGCACAGTTCCTAGGACACAGCAAGCACTCAGAGCATCAGCTCTGACCATCACCTCGTGGTTGGTGGTTACCCTGAAACCCGCAGAGAACGTGGTGGAGGGAGAGGGCAGACAAGCAGGGGCAGCCGGCAGCCTTCCTCCCTGGAGGACCTGGAAGTGCCCTGGGCGGCACTGCTTGGCCCGACTCACGCCTTTCCCTTCAGGTCCCAACGGAGGTGCCCAGGCACCAGCCCCCGCACCCCTCACTGGCTGGAGGGGAAGGTGGGGGTGCATGCCTCGCTCATGCCCTGATTAGAAGCCCCGGAGGGTTCTAGCCGGGCTCAGAGGAGAATGGGGTGCAGGGATGGGGCTGCACGGGAAGAGCCCAGGGGCTTGGCCCCAGCCTGGTTGGGGCAGGAGCAGTTCCTGATGCTTCTAGGAAGAAATGACATCGAAACCCGGAGGGTATTAGTAATGATGACATTATTAAACGTTTATTAGCTGCAAGGCGCTGTCTGTCTACGCTCTTCCATCTATTTTCCTATTTAATCTGAAGCCAATCCGAAAGGATCCAGAGACGCACCCACGGTCCCACAGCTGGAAGTGGTGGAGTCGCTGAGCACATCCCAGACCGTGTGTGTGCTAACCAGACAGCAGGCAGGGTGGGAGGAGGGATCAGGAGATCCTGGCAGACATGATAACTCTTGGGTTCAGTAGATGGAGCTATAAAACACACACACACACACACACACACACACACACACACACACACACACACCACACAAACTTGAATCCTCATTCAGAGCCTCACTTTCTTCATCTGTAAAATGGGAATAATTCATCACCACATTAGGGTGGCTGGGAAGACGAGCCATTTGTAAGCTAACCGTGACTACCGCTTAGGAATTGTTGCCATCCGGCAGCGAGGGCCAACGAAAGGCGAGGACCAGCTGTCCGGAAAGGTTGCCTAGTGACCGGTTATCAGGGGTGACTTCATTCTCCCTCCACCTGTTGGTGTCCCGTCAGTACTGCTTGTCCGCGTTCTGACAGTGACGGCTTACAAAACTCACAGCCAACAGGATGACAGAGTTCCCTGCCAATGGCCGCACGGGCACACACATGCCCTCAGGTCCAAGCCAGCACGGACACGGCTGTCAGGGGACAAAGGGGGACAGAAGTGACAGATACTGAGCACCTCTGGGTGTGTCCAAGATTTCACGCCAGATCAGCCCTTCCCAACACGGGTTCCATCAAAAGGAAGGGAGGGGGCGGGTCCTGCCCCCAGATGATCTCAGGAAGCGCTGGGTCAGACCCACGGAACATGCTTCTCCGGCCGGCGCTGTGCGCTGGGAACCAAGAGCAACCCACACACTGCGTAATGGGCCAGCCTCGCATCGGCGGCTAGCGACAGGCCTGTCATGTCGGAGGGACGGAGAGACGTGGATAGCTAGGAGCCGCTGTTACGCAGTTTCGAGGCTCAGGCACTTAGCAATGGCTCCGCTGGCTGAGCTGGGCTGGCTGTCCCGTTAGGGTCAGTGATGCTGTCAGCCGGAGCGGCTTCCCTCTGAAGGGCTGGCCGGAGGCTCGCTCTCGTGACTGTTGGCTGGAGGCCTCAGCCCTCAGCACGTGGGCCTCGCGCGGGGCCGCTTGGGTGTCCTGGTGACGCGGCAGCCGGCTTCGCCCCGAGCACGTGATCCGAGAGAGAGCACCAGGCAGGAGCCCACCATGTCTTTGGTGATCTGGCCTTGGAAACGGCATGACATCCTTCTGCAACTGCTGCTGGCCATCCTCGCCGTGGAGGAACCCAGGGTGGGGCGGAGTTTATTCCGAGGCCGGGGAGCTGGGCGTGAGGACGCCCACACCGACACCCATGGGCTCGGGGCTACCCGAGGCACAGAACTGGGGGTATAAACTCCATCCGCAGGCTCCTCGACCCTGTGAACAACGTGGCTCCAGTAGCCCCAGGGCAGTCCTGCGAAAAGAGCCACAGGTGCAGACCCCTGGAAACCAGAGAGCTCGGAAGCCAGGGAGGCGCAAAGGGCTCGGAGGGGAGCACAGCAGTCTGCTGCCTCCGGAAACGTCCATGATGGGCAGTGACTCAGTTAAGGGATCAGCTGGACAAATGAGGCCGCCCGCCCATCTGAGAGAAACATACGCAGCATGACCCACCAGGCCCCTGAAGACGATGTTCTGTCACAGAAACAGCAATGGGAAAAGCTCGCCTCAAAGAATCAAGATGTAGGGTGCCCCATTTAAAAGAAACCCAAACGTGCATTTATGTTTTAGTTGTTTTAAGATGCCACTGTTTTTTTCCTTTGTGCACTTTTGGGTTTTTCAACTGTTCTGCATGCAGACTGTGTTTGCCTTTAAGAAGAGAAAATGGTCTCGTTGTTACATCTAAGAGTACATGCTCATGAGGGACACTCAGTGGAATATATTACTGGGTGCAAATCACAGCCGCTCCCCGCCCCCCCCGCCCCCCCCGCCAGAACGCGGCCTTTGTGTGACTGTGTGGGGCCCTGGCTGAGCACACGCACTGGAGCCTGGCTGCCCCGGTTTGAATTCTCCTCTATTGTTTATTAGCTGCGTGACCCTGGGCAAATTCCCAACCTCTCTGGGCCTCAGGCTCCTTGGCAATAACCTAGGAGTGATGACAGTGCCTTGTAGGTTTGTGGTGAGGAGTAAACAAGTTAAGATACGTAAAATACTTAGAGCAATCGCTGGCGTATAAAAAGCACGTTGGCAGTGAAGACCGACCGTCCCCACCCCGCCCTCATCCCTAATTAGACCGAATGGCTAAGGTCCTGCTTCGTCCTTCCTCCTCGCATTAAAGCTATCCAGTGCCGCCTCCGGGGCGTCCCTCTGGGACCTGCCAGGCTAAGTGGGCACTGATGAATTCACCAGGTTGCCCAAGCCCATTCATTCATGCTCAAGTCTTACCTCCCCCAGGACGCCTGCAACCCAGTTTCAGAAGCTCCAGAGAGCCCTGCCCAGGCCTGGGGTGCACACCTGTGGCTTCTACCTGGTGGCATCCGTGTCCCTCTCCTCTGGTCACAGCCCTGTTTCCTCACCACTATGTGCAATTTCCCTGGGAATTTCCATCAGAGGGCCCTGTCCTTCCTTCTCCAGCCGTGGGCCCCTGGCCCACACTCAGCCAACCAGGGCCTCCCGCAGGACTCGAGGACGGGGAGCATGGAGTGGGTGTGTCCCACTGACAGTGCCCTGAAGAGATGCCATCGTCCTCACTCGTGGTCCCCAGAGGAGGAAGGACCCGTGGTTCCTGCCCTCCCTGGGGTCCAGCGCTTAGCCTTCCTTTCAATGATATGAGCTGTGACACATCCGTCCCCTTAAATAGGTTGCCTATTCCTTTCACAAAGTACACAAACAGAGATATAGAGCTAGAGCTAGAGCTAGAGCTAGAGCTAGAGCTAGAGCTAGAGAGAGAGAGAGAGAGAGAGAGAGAGATGGAGGTGGCAGGTTCGGCAGCGTCTCCATGCCACATCTAAAGTGACATCTGAGTTCCTTAAAAAAAAAAAATTTTTTTTTTCAGAGAGGAAGAGAGAGGGAGAGAGAGATAAAAAAATCAATGATGCCCTAGCTCAGTGGTCGGCAAACTCATTAGTCAACAGAGCCAAACAAACATCAACAGTACAACAACTGAAATTTCTTTTGAAAGCCAAATTTTTAAAACTTAAACTTCTTCTAACGCCACTTCTTCAAAATAGACTCGCCCAGGCTGTGGTATTTTGTGGAAGAGCCACACTGAAGGGGCCAAAGAGCCGCATGTGGCTCGCGAGCCGCAGTTTGCCGACCACGGCCCTAGCTGGTTTGGCTCAGTGGATACAGCATCGCCTGTGAACTGAAGGGTCCCAGGTTCGATTTAGGGGGCATGCAGGAGGCAGCTGATCGATGATTCTCTCTCATCATTGATGTTTCTATCTCTCTCTCCCTTCCTCTCTGAAATCAATAAAAATATATATTTAAACAAAAAGCAACATCAAACACACACCTGTCCCCAAGAAAACGCAGACCTCTCCCAGATGTCTCTCCCCTTCACCTGTCACAGGCACCGTCACACTCTCAATGTCCTCTGTCCTCTTATCTGTCTAGCAATTGTGACTCTCCAACATCCCTTCATCTGTTTACCACTCAACCCTCCCGACAGGCTCAGGAGCTGGTGCTATCATCCCGACAGAAGGAAGCAGGGGAATGAGAGACGGGAAGCCAACTGCCCAAGGTCACACGGAAGGAGGAGACGAGGCTGGGATTTGAACCCAGGTCTGTCTGAGCCCCTCGTCTGAGATGCTCCAGGACGCCTGAATTCAGGAGGATCAAGACCTAAGTCAGTCTCTCTGGCTGGTTACTAAGGTCCACCCTGCAAACAGCAACAGTGTTGTCCATGAGCTCATCTGTTCCACTTGGTCCCACCCAGTTCCAAATCTGGGCGCGTGACCTTGGAACTCATCTCCCAGACAACCCAAGTGATGCAACAAACAGGCAGAGCTGCCACCCTGGGCTGGGCAGCCGGGCAGGACTGGATTTGCAGCTCAGGATGCGGATGGGGTGAGGGGCGTGCAGACATCCCAGGGCCCCAGCCCAGAACCTCCCCTCTAGGTGGTCAGCACCATGTGCCCCCAGTGAGCCGGTCCTGGCGGGGCCACCAGGCGCTGGAAACCCTGCGAGGCTGGGAGGGTGGTGACCTGCTTGAGCACCAAACATTGACCGGGCGGCCCGGGCCTGGGGAAGGAGACCCAGGGCCAGGCCTGGCCTGTGAGCCGCTCGCTCTGCTCGCAAAGCAGCAGGAAGCCTAACTCCCAGTGCACCATCACCAAACCCTCTCGCCTCCTCCCTGCCTCCTCCTTGATCTGAGCCTTCCCCCCGTTGTCAATTTCTAATATTTTTTTAATCGTGGTAAAATATATTTTTAAAATTTGCCATTTTAACCATTTTTACAGTTAGTGGCATTAATTATAATCAATGTTGTGTAACCACCATCATCATCATCTATTTCCAAAACGTTTTCATCACCCAAACGAAATTCTAAACATTAAGCAATAATTCTCCCCATCGCTCCCTCTCCCCAGCACCTGGTAACCCCTCCTCTGCATTCTGTCTCTATGAATTTGCCTACTCTAAAACCACACAACTAAAATCATGTAACTAAAATCATACAACATCTGTCCTTTTGTATCAGGCTTCTTTTACTGGTATAATGTCCATACAGGTCATCCATGTTGCAGCATATATCAGAATTTCATTCCTTTTTATGGCTGAATAACATCCCCGTGTATGCTAGACCACATTTTGTTTATCCATTCATCTGCTGATGGATACCCTACCAGTCCATTCGACTGCAACGGCCAGAGCAATGCTGGGAAAAGTATTACTCAGACGTTGGCACAACTTTATTCAAACCCTTCAGTGGCTCCTCAGTCCATTCAGAGTAAAAGCTTTCGTCCTTCCTATGGCTCCAAAGTCCTAAAGGATTGCCTTTCACTCGCACGCCATTCCCTCTGTGCCCCTCTGGCTTCACCCCTTCCCGCTCTCTCCACCTCACTCCTCGCTGTTCCATGAACTCAGGGCCTTTGCACATGCTTTTCCACTGCCAGGAATGCTCTTCTCCCCAGACATTTGCATGGCTGACCCCCTCACCTCCTTGAAGTGTTTGCTCGGCTGTCACCCGCTCATCCTGAACACCCTCTTTAAAACCTCAACCTGCCTCTTCCTCACCCACCATTCCAGACCCCCCTTGTCAGGATGTACGTTCTCCATAGCATCTGCCAACTTCCTAACATATTACATAGTTGGTCTATTTATTGTTGCCTTTGTGTGTTACCTGCATCGCACCTCTAGAATATAAGCTCACAAAGACAGGCTTTTTTTTCTTTTTTGCCTGTTTGTTCATCAATATGTCTGAAGCACCTAACAGAGATCGGTGTGCAGCAGGCGCTCAGTAAATATTTGTGAAATAAATGAACATAAGTTGGGATGAGTTGCTGAATTTCTTTGAGGCCCCATTTCTCTATTCTTTTTAAAAAAATATATTTTTATTGATTTCAAGAGAGGAAGGGATAAGGAGAGAGAGATGGAAACATCCATGATGAGAATCATCAATTGGCTGCCTCCTGCATGCCCCACACCAGGTATCAAGCCCCCATCCCAGGGATCGAGCCCCCATCCCAGGGATCGAGCCCCCATCCCAGGGATCGAGCCCCCATCCCAGGGATCGAGCCCCCAGCCCAGGGATCGAGCCCCCATCCCAGGGATCGAGCCCCCATCCCAGGGATCGAGCCCCCATCCCAGGGATCGAGCCCCCATCCCAGGGATCGAGCCTGCAACCCAGGCAGGTGCTCTGACTGGGAATCAAACCATGACCTCCTGGTTCATAGGTCAATGCTCACCCACCAAGCCCCGCTGGCCAGACTTCTCTCTTCTCGAAGCGGGGGTATGCTCCATCCCTGGGGTCAAGGGTGTCATGGTGGGCATCGTACCCGATACTGACTGTCACTCTCCTTTGTAAGTCGGAGAGTACGGTGTGAGTCAGAGGGGGTGGGAGATAACTGACCCCACTGAGTGCCCTCGGGGCCAGATACTTTCCATGACAGAGCTCATTTTACCATCCCCATTTCACAGACGAGGAAACCGAGGCTCAGGAGAGTGAAGGAACCTGCCTTGAGATCACACAGCACGAATGTGTTGGGGAGTCACAGCCTCAGTCTGTCTGGCTTTTTCTATACCTTACTTCCAGCTTTCACATTTCATGAGCCTAAGAGAACACTCCCTTTTCTCCAGGGACGAGCTTTGAGCCCTGGGGAATAATAATGAGAATATGAATAATAGCTGCCTTTAATTAAAAGCTTCCTACCTGTGTCAGGCTCATTTTACTGTGTGCTGGGAGGGAGGGAGGGAGGGAGTGAGGAAGGGAGGAAGGGAGGGAGGGAGGGAGGGAGGGAGGGAGGGAGGGACTGTTATTCCCTCTTAAGAGAACTGAAGGATCAGAGAGGTCAGGCGATTTGCTTGAGGCCACACAACTGACAAGTAGCAGGCACAGCATCTGAGCCCAGAGTGGTTTCTCTAATGTCCCCCCCGCCCCGACACACACAACTCCATGACCCCATCCGGGGCCTCCCCAGCAGGAGCAGACCCAAGAGGCTGTTCCCATGGGGGGGAGGCAAGCACGCCCCCCACCCCTGTGCCCAGCCCCTCCATGTGAGCGGCGGTGCAGAAGGAATATGGCATTGGTGGGAGCTGGGGTGGGGATCCCACGGGCCTGCATTCCAACAAAGACAAATGAATGAACCATTCAGCAAACCAGGGCACTTGTGCCCCAGAGCAGAACTGTCACGGCAGATAAATCATCGGAGCTCCACGGCGGACGTGCCAATTTCAGCGGGAGAAGATGAAGGCATTTATCTGCCTGTGACACCCTGGCTGTCTCCAGGCGGTGAGGGGATGAACATGCTCCCCAGCGTGCACACTGTCGGGGGTGGTGCCTGGGTGGGGGTGGCAGGAGCGGGGAGAGGGCCTCGGACTTCCCGCGGTTGCCCACTGCGGGCCCCACGGCTCTCTAGGCCTTTTAAAAGCGTCATAAAGCCACCACTGGCCTCACTGAGTGCTTCCATGTGCCAGGGATTGAGAGGCGTGGCTTTCATTCCACATGATCTCACTGACAGCTGAAAATAAAATATTGCTGCAAAGGAATTAGCTCTTTTGAGGGTGTCTATTCTTTGTCATTATTCTCATTCATCAAATAGCATTTACAAATGGTGACCCAGGTCACCTCCCAAGGGTTCATCCACTTCTCACCATCTCTGGCCTTAACACCCACCACACCGAGCCTCCCTCTTCGTGGGGGGACTCCGAAGAGAGCGAGAGCGAGGGAGAGAACGCTGGGGACAGGGAAAGAAGACCAAGCAGGAGGCAGAGAGGAGGACCTGGAAAAGCCAGCCCGGGAGAGGGAAGGTGCTGAGCCTGGTCTCCTTGTCCTGCCAAGTTCTACTGTGTGTGTGTGTGTGTGTGTGTGTGTAAAGACTATATACAGTGTGTGTATATATATGTGTGTGTGTGTGTGCGTAAAGACTATATACAGTGTGTGTATGTGTGTGTGCGTAAAGACTATATACAGTGTGTATATATGTGTGTGTGTGTGTAAAGACTATATACAGTGTGTTTATATTTGTATGTGTGTGTGTGCGTAAAGACTATATACAGTGTGTATACATGTGTGTGTGCGTAAAGACTATATACAGTGTGTATACATGTGTGTGTGTGTAAAGACTATATACAGTGTGTATACGTGTGTGTGTGTGCGTAAAGACTATATACAGTGTGTGTATGTGTGTGTGTGCGTAAAGACTATATACAGTGTGTGTGTGTGTGTGTGCGTAAAGACTATATACAGTGTGTGTATGTGTGTGTGTGCGTAAAGACTATATACAGTGTGTGTATACATGTGTGTGTGCGTAAAGACTATATATAGTGTGTATACATGTGTGTGTGTGTAAAGACTATATACAGTGTGTATACATGTGTGTGTGTGTGCGTAAAGACTATATACAGTGTGTGTATGTGTGTGTGTGCGTAAAGACTATATACAGTGTGTGTATGTGTGTGTGTGCGTAAAGACTATATACAGTGTGTGTATGTGTGTGTGCGTAAAGACTATATACAGTGTGTGTATGTGTGTGTGCGTAAAGACTATATACAGTGTGTATATATGTGTGTGTGTGTGTGTAAAGACTATATACAGTGTGTTTATATTTGTATGTGTGTTCGTAAAGACTATATACAGTGTGTGTATATGTGTGTGTGCGTAAAGACTATATACAGTGTGTATACATGTGTGTGTGCGTAAAGACTATATACAGTGTGTATACATGTGTGTGTGCGTAAAGACTATATACAGTGTGTGTATATATATGTGTGTGTGTAAAGACTATATACAGTGTGTATATATTTGTGTGTGCGTAAAGACTATATACAGTGTGTGCATATATATGTGTGTGCGTAAAGACTATATACAGTGTTTGTATATGTGTGTGTGCGTAAAGACTATATACAGTGTGTATACATGTGTGTGTGTGTAAAGACTATATACAGTGTGTGTATACATGTGTGTGTGCGTAAAGACTATATACAGTGTGTGTATATATATGTGTGTGTGTAAAGACTATATACAGTGTGTGTATATTTGTATGTGTGTGTGCGTAAAGACTATATACAGTGTGTGTATATGTGTGTGTGTGTAAAGACTATATACAGTGTGTGTATATATATATGTATGTGTGTGTGCGTAAAGACTATATACAGTGTGTATATATATGTGTGTGTGTGCGTAAAGACTATATACAGTGTGTGTATATATATGTGTGTGTGTAAAGACTATATACAGTGTGTGTATATATATATGTATGTGTGTGCGTAAAGATTATATACAGTGTGTGTATATATATGTGTGTGTGTGTGCGTAAAGACTATATACAGTGTGTGTATGTGTCTGTGCGTAAAGACTATATACAGTGTGTATATATTTGTGTGTGTGTGCGTAAAGACTATATACAGTGTGTGTATATGTGTGTGTGCGTAAAGACTATATACAGTGTGTGTATATGTGTGTGTGCGTAAAGATTATATACAGTGTGTATACATGTGTGTGTGCGTAAAGACTATATACAGTGTGTGTATATGTGTGTGTGCGTAAAGATTATATACAGTGTGTGTATATGTGTGTGTGTGCGTAAAGACTATATACAGTGTGTGTATATGTGTGTGTGTGCGTAAAGACTATATACAGTGTGTGTATATGTGTGTGTGCGTAAAGATTATATACAGTGTGTATACATGTGTGTGTGCGTAAAGACTATATACAGTGTGTGTATATGTGTGTGTGCGTAAAGATTATATACAGTGTGTATACATGTGTGTGTGCGTAAAGACTATATACAGTGTGTGTATATGTGTGTGTGCGTAAAGATTATATACAGTGTGTATACATGTGTGTGTGCGTAAAGACTATATACAGTGTGTGTATATATATGTGTGTGTGTAAAGACTATATACAGTGTGTGTATATATTATATGTGTGTGTATGTGTGTAAAGACTATATACAGTGTGTGTATATATATATGTGTGTGTGTAAAGACTATATACAGTGTGTATATATATGTGTGTGTGTGTAAAGACTATATACAGTGTGTGTATATTTGTAGGTGTGTGTGCGTAAAGACTATATACAGTGTGTGTATATGTGTGTGTGCATGAAGACTATATACAGTGTGTATATATATGTGTGTGTGTAAAGACTATATACAGTGTGTGTATATATGTGTGTGCATAAAGACTATATACAGTGTGTATATATATGTGTGTGTAAAGACTATATACAGTGTGTGTATATGTGTGTGTGTAAAGACTATATACAGTGTGTGTGTGTGTGTATATATATGTGTGTGTGTGTGTGTGTGAAGACTATATGTGTGTGTGTGTATATTTAATTTGCCCAGTTTAATGTTTTCTAGAATACCTGATTTAAAAAGAATGATGCTGAGAAAACATGAGAAATTAAAGTAGTGTTTTAAAAGTGCTTCAGAACATATTTTATTTTTCACATTTTCTTCAATTCCAGTTGACGGTCAGTGTTATTTTGTCTTCAGGTGCGGTGGAGGGACCCATATACTCCACAAAGTGTCCCCCTGATGTCCCCAGTCCCCACCTGGCACTGTACAGTCATCACAGTTCTATTGATGGCATTCCCTGTGCTGTACTTTACAGCCCGGGACCATTTTGTAACTACCAATCTGTACTGCTCAATCCCTGCACCTTTCCCACCCAGTCCCCCAGCCCCTCCCCTCTGGTAACTACCCGTCTGTTCTCTCGGGCTGAGTCTGTTTCTGTTTTGTTCGTTCGTTTATATTGTGCTTTAGATTCCACATGTAAGTGAAATCATGTGGTATTTGAAAACCTTACTGTGTTGGTGGAACAAAGCTGCTAAAACCCATGGTCCTTGGGTGGGGCATACGGGGCCTCCGTGGGTGTGGAGGCGTCAGTGTTAAGTAAACGGGGTGGAGGGGAGGAGGCGCTGTGTGGGCACAAGAAGGCCTCCCTCACACAATTCTCACAACAAGCCCATTTGGCGGAGGAACCTAAGAAAGAAGGGCATTGCCCACAGCCTCGTGCGGCTGGGGGATGTTACTGTAAGCTGTCCCCACAGGTTTGCCATCAGAAGTCTCCCGGGTCCTGACTGGCTGGGGAGAGGCCAAAGGTGACCCCTCCTCAGAGACCCGCCCACCAAGCCCCGGGACGTCCTGTCCCAGGACCCCTGGCCCTGCAGCCACCACCCCAGGTAGCCCCAAAGCGCTTCTCATCTCTCACCTCTTTGGGGACAGAGAATAAATCATTAACAATCGGACATCTGCAATAATAAAAGTGATGTGAAGTTGCCTTCATGAATAGGATTATAATAAATTAAAGGAATCCGGTTCCAAAATAGCAAGTGCAATATGACCCCATTTTACAACTGCATAAAAACCATATACACCCACTATTAATTAATGATTTTTTTTTTTGGAGTAGAGGAAGAAAAAATGTATTGATGATTTTTTACCTTATTATTTTAGCGTCTACATATTTTCTAATTTATCAGCAATGTACCTGGGGTGTGTATCTTACTCGGAAAATAGAGACAAAATGAAAGTTGGGGGTTTTCCTCAAGAGAAAGAATGAGGCGGACGCTTCTATAAGCTGGAAACGCCCACAAGGCTTCGGGGAAACAGGGCAAGAGCTACATCCGTGGCCCCTCGCGCTGAGTTTAGGGAACACACACGCAATCACGAGACCACAGAGCAGACAGACAGACAGCGCCAGACTCCCCGTTATGTATGTGACTGCACGGCGCCCAGGAAGGGAAGGGGGCCTGCCGGCGACTCGCGGTTTCCTTCTGCGGCACCCGGCTCCTCTAATATCCTAAGGCAGTGGTCGGCAAACTGCGGCTCGCGAGCCACATGCGGCTCTTTGGCCCCTTGAGTGTGGCTCTTCCACAAAATACCACGGCCTGGGCGAGTCTATTTTGAAGAAGTGGCGTTAGAAGAAGTTTAAGTTTAAAAAATTTGGCTCTCAAAAGAAATTTCCATCGTTGTACTGTTGATATTTGGCTCTGTTGACTAATGAGTCTGCCGACCACTGTCCTAAGGGATGAGCCACCAGATCGCCTTGTAGCTCCCGGAGTTCTGCACTCCAAAGCCCCATCCGCCCAGTCCCCACCAGTGAGTAGGTCCCCACCTCAACATTCACTTCTCTGTTCACTGAATCCGCGAGGCTCATGGGAGGCCGCAGTGGGGGGAGAATGTACAGTTCAATGGTAATGGTCAAGACTGCGGCGGAAATCTAGCTGCCTGGCTTCAGGTCTTCGCTCTGCCCGAGTCTGAGTCCCCTCTGCGTGGGTTCAAACTCCTCCTCTGGCCTTGATGAATTAATGATCCTGGGCGAGTCACTTGACCTGTCTGAGCCCCAGCATCCTCACTGCTTAAGGGGGATAGTTTTCATAACCAATTCCTTGGGTTGGTTGAGTGAAATCATGCTTGCAGCCAACATGAGCCACCTCTCCCTTTTCTCTTCGACTGTTTCCCTCCCGTGGAGGTGACCAAAGGGTCAAGGTGGTATTTGGGGACACAACCAGTTTTCTCATCCTCTGACGGTCCAGAAGCAACTCACGGCTTCTACTAGGACCTGGTGACCCCACATCTCCCACAGAAACGAGAGGCCCATACCTGGCTGGAAGCCAGACCATAGATACACCAACTTGTTAAATTTGCCAAAAATGTCCTGAAGACTAGCCTGCTTGGTTTCACTCTTTTTTCTTTAAAGATGTTTTTATTGACTTTTTTAGAGAGGGAGAGAGAGAAACATCTGTGTGAGAGTGAACATTGTTTGGCATGCCCCCTACTGGGGATGGAGGCCCCAGCCTGGGCGTGTGCCCTGACCGGACATTGAACCAGCAACCTTTTGGGTACACGAGATGATGCTCAACCACCTGAGCCACACCAGCCAGGGCAAGATAGCTTTCTTCAATATTTTCAGGGAATATTCTTCTTAATAAACTGGTCTTGAACATATTCAGTGAATATCTTTTTGGCACAATTTTCAGCTCAATTTGTCTAAAGCTAAAGATCATGGGAGATGTTTAGCTTTCTTATGACTATCTTTTGACAAATAATATATTCTAGAATATCTTACAGTCTTGAATTAAAATATCTTGAATAAATTTTTGGATAAGAGTATTAAAGAAGTAAAAATTCATTGAATGTATCATCCAGCAAATTAAAATAGCCTATGTGTAAAAATGTAGTCATTGACTGTATTCAAGAAGTGTATATTCATATTCATTAACTATATTTGATAAGAACTTTCCTTATTAAGGTTTGGAAAGTTGGCAAATTTGACTAATTGGAGCAACTGGTCATCAGCAATTTGATTTTTTCAGGGAACCAAGCATTATGGATTTGGTTTTTGGTGGATGGAGCAAACTCCCTCCAAGACTGTAGGGAAAGAATCCAGCGTGCCTCCTCTGAGGTCTGAGGAAGTCCATCAAGATTCACCTCCCACTTTGGCCAGAGCCCAAGGGGGTTCCCAGTGGAGGTTACCCTCTGGCTCAGCCCTTGACCCTCTGGCGCACCTCAGTCTCTCCGGGCTCTGAGGTCAGCCCACATTTTGAGAGGAGCCTGTCCTCTTCATTCTTTTCAACTCTCAAGCACTTAGTGATGGAATACGGATAATGGACTAAGAGCCAAAACTGAAACACATAACTCTGAGTTTGAATCCCAGTTCTGCCACTGGCCAGCTGTGTGACCTTGGGTAACTAACATAACCTCTCTGATCTTCAGTTTTCTCTTCTGTAAACAAGGGTCAAAATAGGTCCACCTCTAGAGAGTCACCTGGAAGATTCCATGAGATAATCATGTCAAGTGCTGAGCTTAGTGCCAGGTCATAGTGAGAACTTTATACAAAAAATTTGCTTCTACTTTTAGGTAAGGCCCTTCATGTCTCTAGCCTGAGTGTCCTCACCTATAAAACATAAAATGGTAGACTAGATCCAGGATTCTCAAAGAAAGGTCCAGGGGTACCAGAGGGCCCCCCAATACTTTCTGGGGGCCACCAGATCAAAACTATTTTTATAATAATACTTGCACATGCATAACAAGGAGAGGAATGTTGTGGAGTCTACATGACCTATGACATCACAACAGATGCAGGAGCAGCCATGTTCTATTGTCAGACATTAAAGATCTTCGCAAAAATGTAAAGCAATGCTATTCCTTCTCACTAATTTTTTAATAATATAATTATTTTCACAAAATATGTTACTGTTGTTAACATTTCATGGGCCTATTACTGTTTTAAAATGGATTTATAAATAAATAATTTAAAAACATACCAGTTAAATGTCCGATATGGTAAATAACAGAAATAACCACACTAGTACACTCTTTGGGGTCCTCAGAACCTTTTTAAAGTGTAAAGGGGTCCAGAGACCAAGGCGTCTGAGAACTGCTGGATTAGATTATTTCAAAAGGCCCAAGAATCTGGGCTTGCTATGCGCCAGGCACTCACACATTGCTCATCATTCACTCGTTCTACAATAGATATTAAATGAGCGCTTCCTGTGTGCCAGGCACGTCCAGGTGCTGGGGATCTAATGGGGAACAAGACACAGATCCCGATAGGGAGCAGACTGACACGCGTGTCCACAGCATGACAGGCACAGGGCTTGACGATAGTCCTTAGAGGAGGGGAGACGAAGGTGGGCTGGCGCAGGAAGGGGTGACACCGCGGGTAGGGAGACCAGTGTCAGCAAAGTAAGGCCACGAGAATGCAGGAAGGGGGAGACTCGAGCAAAGAACCAGGGTGAGTGAGGGGGGGCTCCACAGGGGGTTAGGGTCCAAGCTTCTCAGATGGGGACTCGGGAATGGTGATCTCGGCCTTGGGGCCAGGTGAGATCAGCACCTCAGAGAGAGGCAACCAGGACAGGTGGGGGTTACCTAGAATCTCACAGGCTAGGCGGTGTAAACCCAGACATGTACTCCTCACAGCTCTGCGGGCTGGGAAGTCCAAGGTCAAGGTGCCACTGATGGAGAGGCCTCATCTCCAAAGGCAGCCACACGGTGGGTTAGGGCTTCGACATATGAATTTTTTTTTCAGAGAGGAAGGGAGAGGGAGAGAGAGAGAGAAATATCAGTGATGAGAGAGAATCACTGCACATCCCCTACTGGGGATAGAGCCAGCAACCTGGGCATGTACCCTGACCAGGAATCAAACCATAACTTTCTGGTTCATAGGCTGATGCTCAACCACTGAACCACACTGGCCGGGCTCGATCCCAGTTATCACCACCTCCCTGCTCCGAGGAAGAAACGCCGGTGGTAAAACAAAGCTTCCTCCCTCCTACAAGGTGTAGAGAGTAAAGATGAAAGAAAAACACATTCATCCGAGCAGCAAGCATTACACACTGACAAAGCCCTCCTGGCTTCCCACTCAAACGCAGACACCCACCCCACAGCCTTCCACTACTGCCGGGGCTCGGTTTATGGAGCTAAAAATATTTGCCACAGAAATACTTTTATCGGTAGTATGATTAGAATGTTGCCTATTTTTCAGCAAAGTCATTACAAGAGCAGGAGCCTATGGGCCACGGGGGGGCGGGGGGCGCCCACGAGGGTGGCTTATCTTCATTTCTCCCACAGGGTCTACATCAATTCCTTTCCCCCCTTAATCTTATTATTTTCTAACGACATAAAAATATTTTATTGAAGGAGAATCAGAAATTCAGAAGAAAACAAAAAGCACCCGCATTCCCCCTCCACAGAGGCAATAACCACCACCTTTCATTTGTTTCCTTCAACATTCATATGTGGAACAGATACAGACATTGTTATTATTATTATTATTACTGTTATTAGTTTACAAAACACAGTATGGAGTTTGGACTGCATCTTCCTTTTCATCACCCTACACCATGAGTCTCTTTCCATGCCATAAGCATCCCTTCGTTTTCAATGTCTGCCCTCTCTGCTGCTCCGTTATGTGGATGCCGAGCAATCCCAGCACCCTCCTGTTGGAGCACATTGAAGCTCGTTCCAGCTTTTTCATGTTCTTAAGCAAAGCTGAGATCAGCATCCTGGTGACTAAATACTTGCCCACAGTCATGCTTTCTTTCTCAGGATAAACCCCGAGAACCAGTATTTCTGAATTAATGGCTGCACCTCCTTTTGCTGGTTGGTGCATGTCCATAAATTACATGCATATATGCATTTCACAGTCAAAATGGGGGGTTCTTTCCTCTCTTTCCTGACTGCGTGTTGGGAGAGATCTTTGGAAAGACAGAGGAGATAGGTCCTTTAAAAACATAACAACACATCAGTGTTGTGCCATGAGAGCTCACTGGTCATTAAATCGGAATGCATCGCGTGTATTTAACTAACTTGAATTCAATTGTTTCACTCAATGGAAAATGTTGTCAATTTTAAGATACGCCATTATTTTATGTAAAATTAAGAAATACAAAAAATGAATTTCTTCCAGTTAAGACGCCCCGATGCCTAAATAATCCTATGTAAACCTTAATTGGTCACAATATTCCTTGTTTGAAATTTCCTTCACCTATTTTGAGTGATTTGGCAATTTCTCTTGCACCTTGGTGCCTGGCCTGGTATCTGACAGGGCACCCTTTTGCACCTAGCTCGGTGACAAAAGGCAACACAGCCTCATCTACTTGTGGTGCGTGTGTGTGTTTTCTTTTGTGGGGCTTAGTAAAGATGTGGTTGTTACTTTGCCAGAAAAATCGATATTGGAGTCATTCCCCAATGACAAGGACTTGCTTCATTCATACTGACTATCCACCCCCTCGCTCTGTTGGTGTACACAGAAACTTTCCATTTCAATGCCAAATCACATCATAGCATAATCTTTCTGAAGATAGTTTAAGTGGCAATTAAAAACAGCATGCAAAGGACCGACAGCGCATAACTCAGCGGAAGTGACAAGAGGAACAGCTATGACCTCGTGCGCATGGGCGCAGGGCAGAAGTGTACAGCACAGAGTGAACAGAATGTCACTAAGGAAAACCGGGGAGGAGTTTTAGGGAGTGAACATCTCATCGTTGGGATGGATATCTGGGGGAAAGCATTTCAGGCAGAGGGTCAGCACAGGCCAGAGCCCTGAGGTTGGAGCGTGCCAGCCTCAGGGATTTGAAGAAGGCATCGGCTAGCGTGGCTGGAGAAAGCGAGCGAGGCGGAGAGTGACAGGAGATGAAGCAGGAAGTGGGTGGGAGTTGGGAACCATGTAGGGTTGGCTAAGTGAGTCCAAGGACTTGGGCTTTTCCTCAGAGCACAGGGAGGCCACAGGAGAATTCTGAGCGGAGAATACATGTTTTTGCAGCACTTCTGGCTTTTGCTTTGAGAATAGAGTGCAGGGAGTAAGGGTGCCGCTGGGAGACTATCACAAATAATCCAAGTAGGAAACTAGGGTGGCCCAGACCAGGTCTCAGACCGCAACAGATACTGCCCTAACAAAGGGCAGTATCCTGCTTCTAACAAAGCCACTCTCCCTTTCTTCCATGGTAATCGTTGGGCACATGGCTGCTCAGTTGGGGACTACATTTCCCAGCGACTCCTGGGGCGAGATGGGACCATGTGACTAAGTTTGAACCAATGGAATGGGAGCAAAAGGAATGTGTTGAACATTGCTACATTTGCTTAAAAGAAAATGGCACACCGTGCTCTTTTTCTTCCTTTCTCTTCCTTCTGCTTTATACAAAGGCCCAGGGGTGTGCTTGGCTGCAGCGGAACCATGGCGATGAGGACGATGCTAGGGAAGAAACCCAGCCCCCCCCCCCCCTCCGCCACCCCCCCATGAGGGTGTGGAGCAAAGCCTGGCGTATTCCAAACCACTCACCTGAGGGCTGTTTCATGAATAAGAAATAAACTTGTCTTCTTTAATCCACTGCATTTGGGGTTGTTACAGCAGCTTAACCTTTACCTCAACTAATACACAGACTTTTATGGGAGATTTAGTGATACCAAGAGTGGATTACACTACAGCGCAGAATAGCAAACAACGGAAAATGTAGTCCTCAGCCACCTCATCCTTAAAGCTCCTTAACTAAGACCCTGCGGGGAACTCCCCACAGACTCTTTCCCCTGAGGTCCCTGCCTGATGCCTTTCCTGTTTACACATTCGCACTGCCCCTGAGGAACACACTTTGCCAACTTCCCGGTGCCAGGCGACATCTACAAAATTTTATTTTGTTAAGCAAATGAATTTTTTTTTCTAACTCCATTGCAGACAAACTCCAGGACCTTCCTTAGCGTTACTCAAAATGCTTGATGGTGCATCCTCAGAAAAGAAAGAGGCATCTATTCCAGGTCTCATCTTAACCCTAAGAACTAGCAGAACTGTCAAAATCACAGTTTTCCTTTCATCTGTCTCACAGTAAATATGTTTTTTTTCATCCCCTAAAAAATGCTCTCAATAAGCAGAAGGGAGGGGAGGCGAAATGCAGGAGAAAATCTATTTTCCTCTGTCCTGAGAAACCCTTCCAGTTTGCCCCTGGGTTTTTGAATTCTTCTCACATTTACTCGGACACAAATGTTTGCACAATGGATACCCCAGCTATCCATCCATGTGGTTCTTTCTCACATACACACACTCAGGCACGCACAGACACGCAGGCAGCTGGTGGTGCAGGACCCTGGGCGGTCCATTCTGTTCTTTCCTGCTTTCAAACCCCAGCTGCCAGCTCTGCGTCCTTCCCGTCCACTGATTCCCTGCGTGTCTCACCAAAATTCATAGTGAGGACCGAATGCTGCCCCTCTGCCTCTCTGCCTTTAGGGTCTGTTATGTTCACTCATAACATTGTGAGGGGAGTGCAAAATGCCCCCGAAACAAGGCCTCGTCTCGGGCCCCAGAGGCAGAGCCTGGGCTTGGCACGGGCATGGTTTTCTATCATCTCAGGAAGGGTCACCTTCTCCCCAGGAGGTGGCTGTGGTGAGCCCCGTGTCCATGCCACCCCGCCACCAGCACAGGGGTCATGGAGAAGGGCCCCCCAAGCCCTGCTCAGGGTCTAGCCAGAATGAACCCCTGTGAGGGGATGGAGGGGGATTAGGGTCTTTACTGTAGACTTCCTGTGCCTCTGTATGGAAAGATGTGAATGCATATTACATATTGACTGGGTGAGTTGTCATTGTTACATGGGTCCCTCCCTCCCTCCTCTCTCCCTCCCCCCCCCCTCCTGTTTTTGTTATCAATCCTGATCATTTTTCCAGCCCATCTCCACCTCACACCCCTCCTTCCATTCTATGTTCTAAACACTCCCATGATCATAGGTCCAACCTTATAATAAAGACCTCACGTAACTCAGGATGGTTCTGCTTCTCCGACTGGAGACACAGCCTAAAACCTCCCGGAGGACAAGCCTTCAACGCAAACGCTCAGGTGAGCCCCACATTCACTGCTGAACCCCGGGGCGCCCACCAGTTGGAAATGGCTCAGTGAACAGTGCCTTCAGGACGCTGATGTCCTCACGGGTGACACACGCCTGCGTAGGTGCGCACAGCAACCTCAACATGGTTCTCTCCGGCTTGGAGTCACACACCGGCCGCCCAGATGCACTACGTCCCACGTAGGGTTTTACTAGGTCCGGAGTGCTTTCAAAATTTTGAGTTAGTTGTCAACATTTAGAAGTCAGGTTTCACACACAAAGTTCAGGTTTTAAGCTTCTCTTTAAAAAAAAAAAATCAAAGCATCAGGCAACCTTGAGCCCATGTGCTTCTCCACGTCAACAACGTCAACAACGGGGTGAAGCTGGGCAGCCTCCCCTTTGGATGGGGGTTGTGCCCCTCCCCTCCCCTCCCCACAGCGCCCACCTGCCTCCCTCATTTACATGTCCCTTCCAGGCCCCGGTGGACGGAAGCAGAACTTGAGTTTGGACTGTTCTCTTCTGGTCTTTTTCTCATGACAGAGAATGAACTTCTGTCTTGTGCTGGTCAATGTTTCTGTGCCTCTGCTACTGGCAGCTGAATCTAACCCTAAACACTACGATGGACATCACACGTTACACAGTGTAGAACGGAAGAGGACTTCCCAGGGGTAAGTCACGCACATACCCTGAACCCAAAGAGACAGACACAGCAGTCCTTTTCCTCGTCCCAGTCACCCATTTCCTGTACGGGGCTCCCCATGGGTGAGGAGATGGGAGGGACGACTCTCCTCTATTTAGCTCACTCCCCAGCTCGCTCAGGGGGGTGGGCTCTTTAGTCTACATTCGCAGAGCGCCCCAGCCCCCCAGAGCCCTCTCTCTCTTCTCCGGTAGCAGATGTTGGTGCCCTGTCCCTCCCCCCATCACAGGCAGCATGTGTCTCTCCATCTACTGCGAACACCTCAGGCTCATTGCGAAGACGAGGCGTGGCTCCGGATGGGGCAGTCCCTGTCCTTGTCCCTCCTGCAGTTACATTATCAGGACACCCCTTTTGTTTTTTTGTGTTTGTTTTTTTAAAATATATTTTATTGATTTTTTACAGAGAGGAAGGGAGAGAGATAGAGAGTTAGAAACATCGATGAGAGAGAAACATCGATCAGCTGCCTCCTGCACACCCTCCACTGGGGATGTGCCCGCAGCCAAGATACATGCCCTTGACTGGAATCGAACCTGGGACCCTTCAGTCCGCAGGCTGACGCTCTATCCACTGAGCCAAACCAGTTTCGGCGACACCCCTTTCGTTAGCACAGCTTCGTCATGTGCCTGATAGAGTTTCTCTGTGCATGTTTAGATGCATCTTCATTTCTACAGGCATACTTACTTCAGTAAACACAGTGGGCTAGCGTTTCCCCAGTATGGGCGCTACGTCACTTTAAAATACACTGAGTACAGGTGTGTGACACCGGGGGTGCGGGTTACTCAGGAAAGAACATCAGTGTATTTAGGTGTTGTCTCCAGGCCCAGAACTATGCAAGACCCCTTCTGACCTCATTCAATGTGCACAAGCACCTTACCATAGAGGTAACACTGCCTGCGTTTTACAAAGAGGCAATTAACCGAAAGGGGAACCCTCTTAGCCCGTGTGACAGAGCTACATGTTGTAAGCTATTTGCTGTTGGTGCCACCCCCCTTCCCACACACGCCCCCTTCCCGGCGCACCCATCACCCAACCACCACGCAGGCTGGCTGCGAAGGCTCACCCCTGCGTGTCCTGCTCACAAAGATGCCTGGAAGGCTGCATCCCTTCCCAGGGAAGATTCTGGGGCCAATGACCACCTGATGTGGGCGTATAAGTGCCCACCAGCTTGCAGGAGGAGGAGGAGGAGGGAAGCAGGTTAGGGCAGAGGGAGGAGCTAGGCAAATGGGATTTCAGGAAAAATCTAGCCTGAATCCCCGTCTTTTCAGGATGCTGACCAACATGTTACTGAACAGAACTGGACCCTAGGTTCTGTCCAACACCAAGCCTGGGGATTGTCGTCCACACCACACCGCGTCCCCCTTGGTGACAGTGCACGCGCATCCGGGCGATGGCCTGCGCCTTGCTCGGGAGGCAGCAGTGAATCCGAATTGTTTGTTTGTCTACGAGCACAGTGGAACTTGACTGTTTGAGACTGTGAAGCGGGGTAACGGACGCTGTGCCTGTTACATTACATTTTATGGGTTTGTAGCAATTACATTGCATTTTATGGTGTCATAACATATTACATTTTACGGCTCAATATCAGCTTTAGTACAAGGCACCATGGCCCAGAATTCTAACAAGGGGCGGCTTCTCCTGGTGGGATGGTGGCGGGCCTTCTGCACGACCTCATGCCTTGAGGCCAGAGGCCAGAGGCCAGGGAAGGCGAGGCAGGGGCCAGACCTCGAGCAGCCTCCACACCAGCCCGTCCTGGGCCTCCTCGGTCACGCCTGGATTTCTCGCCAGAGGTCCTTGCGCAGGCGAGTGGAACAGCTGCAGCTCTGCGCTTCCAGCACCCCGCCCCCCGCTCACCCCCCTTTTATTCTCTGTGCCACAGACAGGATGATCTTCCCAAAGCACAAAGCCCACCATGACCCGCCCCGATTAAAACCCCTCCGCACCTCCCCTGGCCTCTGAGCCAAGTCCATCTGTAAGTCCATCTCACCCGCTGGTTCAGGGACCCTCCTGTTCTGATCCCCAGCATGGCTCCTCCATCCCCCATCATGCACCTAGGCTGAAGCCGCCGTGAGCTCCCTGCCATTCGCAAATGTGCCGAGCCCCCTTTTACCACCACGGCTTTGCACAGGCTGTTCCTTCGGGCTGGAATCCCCTCCTGGATCCTTACTTTCTGTGCATCCATTCAACAAATACTTCCTGAGCACCCACCACGCCGGACATGGTTCTGACTGCAGGGATGCAGCAGTAAGTAAAACACTCCAGGCTCTCCTCTCCTGGAGTTCACCTTCTGATGGAAGGGGGGCTGCTGTACCAGTTCCTAAAGCCCAGCCCGTGTCGCCTCCTGCAGGAAAGCCGCCCTGGTAAGCCCGGGATTCATTCCACGCTGGCTCAGGAACGCTGACCATCACAACTGCAGCCACTGTTCCCTTCTCTGTCTCCCCATCTTCATTTCTGTATTCCCCTGACCCAGCCAAGTCCCGGACCTTTGGGTGCCCAACCAGCTGACCAGATGAGTGAGTGAATAAAGCAAGAGAATAAACTATGAGCGTGATTTCTGGGTGCAGGTGGGGTTCTACCCGAACCAGGAAACGTTTCCAGCACAGATGCCTGGAAGCCTGCCACCAGGAACGCACCCTGTGGGTTAAGCATCGTCTCCTGCCATCAGCTCTTCTGAACGCAAATGGCGCTGAGACTTAGATGTTTTCGTGACTTCCTCCAGCAGAACACTTGGGAGCTGGCTAGAGAGGACAGGACTGCAGGGAGCTGCTCACCAGCACTGAGACGTGGAGGAGGGAAGGAAGGGGCTGTGCCCAGGGCTCAGGCCTGTCTGAGTTCAAAAATCGGTTGCACGTGTTGGCAAATACATTGACTAACGGCTCTGATGCTCATAGTGCTCTTAGAGAGCTGCAACAGGGCAATGAAAACAGCTCTGGGCCAGGCACCAGGTTTGGGCCCTGGTTCTGCTATTGACTTGCTGTGCTACCTCTGGCCAGACCCTTAGCCTCTCTGGGCCTCAGTCTACTGAACTATAAAACAAGAAGGCTGGGCAAGACATAATCCAAGCCTTTCAGAAGTGAGCGGAGTTCAGGAGTTCAGAGTCCAGCGTTGCCATCACCAGCTGTGGTCTTGGGCAAGCTACTTAATCCCATGTGCCTCAGTTTCATCATCTATAAAATGGGGGGAGTGTAAAATATATACATTCCTCAGAGGCTGGTGAAAGGATGTAATAAGTTTATACAAATAAAGCAATTAGCAGAGAACCTAGGAAATCATAAGCACCCTATCAATGAACCAAAGGTTCCACATTAAAATCTCTGCCAACCACAGAAGGCCACGCTGGGGGAGATTCTAATAAAAATAAGAGCAGATCCATATCAGGCACTGTGCCAAGCGCTTCAGATGGCATTTCCTGTGAGCCTCACAGTAACTCCGTGAGAAGGTAAGTTACTTGGTGAGTCCTGAGTTGACCAGTCACGCCCAGAGCAGGTGAGTAATATACCCAGGTACACAGGTGGTAAGTGGTATGGTCAGGGTCAAACCAGGATCTACCTGATGCCAAAGCTTTTCCTCCAACATGGTAAAATTTCAGCCATTCTTTCTTCAAATATTTGTCAATCCCACCTTTCTCACCTCTCCCTCAGGGAATCCAACTACACATATCTTATCTTATACTGCTGGATGTCCCATAGTTCACTGGTGCTCTGTCCTTTTTTAAAAAAATTATTTTCTCTCTCTGTGTTACACCTTGCATAGTTCCCATTACTAAATCTTCAAGTTCACTAATCTTTTCTTCAGCAGTATCTAATCTGATGTTAATCTCATTCAGTATATTTTTCATCTTACACATGCAGTTTTCATCTCCAGAAGTTCAATCTGGGTCTTTTTTATGTCTTCCATATCTCTACCTAACATTTTTTACTTATGGAGTACAGTTAGAATAACTGTTCTAATGTCCTTACTAGATAATTCTAATTCTGGGCCTGTTTCAATTGATTGATATTTCTTCCCATTATGGATTATATTTCCTGCTCATTTGCATGCTTATTGATCTTTGATTGGATGCTAATCAGGAGTGGGCATATGACCTAATTCTGGCCAATGAACCACTGGTCTAAGCCAGTCATAGAGATTACATCTGCCTAGCAAGTGACTGGTTTAGGAGTGAGCATGTGACCCAATTCTGGCCAATGAACTGTAAGAAGAAATCTGCAGGGAGAATTTTGGGGAAGATTTCCTCACTCTTAGAGGCCAGTTCCTCCAGATGTGACCATTTTTTATGAGACACCAGGAACTTCTGCCTTTATTGAATACTCACAGTGTCCCAGGCCCTGGGCTAAATGCATTAAGTCATGTGACATAATAGCACACCTCTGAAGTCTTTATTATCAAGATGCCTTTTACAGATAAGGAAACTGGGGTTCAGAGTGGTGAATGCCCTTTCCCAAAGTCACATGGGTAGCAAAGGGCAGAGACGGGATTAGAAGCCATGTCTCTCTGGCTGCAGAATTAGTGACCTTACAATCCTACTCTATACTGTCTGTTCAAAAAGCCAAGCCCAGGTGAGCCTCCTTCCCCTCACTGATCCATATTCATGTAGCTCAGAGCCAAGTAATTGGAGCTGCCAAAGGATCCAGAAGCCAAGCTAATGAGCTTGCTCAGCTCCTCTCTGAAACTACATCCCCTGCTGGGCTGTGGGCCTCTTTCGTCAATATTGACACCTGTCTGAGACACTGGGAACCTGCCAGGGACAGAGGAGCAGCTGCTGCTGAGATTTAAAGAGAGAAATGGAAAGAAAAAAATACAACCCCCCATCAGCACAACAACCACGTGGCACTGCAGACCCCGCAAAGCCCTGTGCATCTGGAGAAACCGGGGAAGAACAGGCCAGATGAGATGCCAGCCAATTGCACGGTGCATGACTGGGCTCTTGCACCCAAGGTCTGCCACCTGCCTTGCAGCAGCACCCAAGAGCTGGGAGGTCTGCTCTGGCAAAAGGATGATGCCTCCTTGCCAGGTACACTCCTGAGGGGCTGAGAGTCTAAGTTCTTAGACCTGCTCACAGCCACTGCCCAGTCTGCTACCCCCTGGAGAGCCAAAGTCATACTCCAGAAAGAAATGGGGCTGGGGGGCTAAGAAATCAGGACTTGGAAAGACAAGCCCTCCTTTATTTTCTAAAAAATATGATTTTATTGATTTTAGAGAGGAAGGGAGAGGGTGAAAGAGAAACATCGATCAGTCGCCCCCTGCAATCCCTCTGAGGATCGAGCCTGCAACCTGGCATGTGCCCTGACCAGGAATCGAACCGCCCACCTCTCAGTGCATGGGCCGACGCTCAACCAAATGAGCCACACCAGCCAGGGCAAGCCTTCCTTTTCCGAACGATGACACAAGGTAAGCACGGGCTGTGGAGTCATACAGTACCGGGTCTGAATCCCATAGTAAGCGAGTTATCCCAATTCTGTTTCTTCTCCTGTAAGCTGATGACAATCCTCCCCCCTTAGTGGAGTTGTGAGGACAGACAATTACAGTATAAGTTACAATATAGTTTGCAATGTGCTATGAAATGGGTAAGTACAGAAAGCTGGGGGGCCCCAAGGAACACATGACCCAGTCTAAAGTAATAGCTTCTGGGAAGAGAATAGATGGATGAGTAGTTGACACCAGCAGAGGGTATGGGAAGGGCGGTCCAGGAAGAGGGAACAGCATGCACAAAGGCCAGGAGGCCAAATAGCATGTGGTCCAATTGGAACACTGAACAAAGCGCAGTTTGTCTAGTGCCAGATCACAGGACCCTTTTGAACATTAATAGCTTGGCCTTTATCTTAAAGGCAATGAGGGGTCATTGAACGTTTTTAGGCTCAGCAGTGACCTGAATCTATGGGGCTTTAAACAATTCATTTTAACCTCTCTGGTTATCGGTTTCTTTACAACTGGCCTCAAACAGCTTCACATGCCTTGCTGCATTTGTGTGAAGACTGGGAAAAGCTATGTGCCTTAAAGAGCTTTGTAAATCATTACCTGCCTGGCAAATAGAAGGCAAGGTTATCAGCCAATAAGTCAATATCATTATATCAACTTCAAGGTTTTTCTGTCCCTAGCAGTCTCTCTCACCAACGCCACAAGTCCAATAAGATGTGGGGTAAGCACTTATTTGGCAAACCCTAGAACTTTGGCTTAAAGGTGGAGCTTTGTTAGTAGCCTCCCGCACATCTGTGTTAATTTTGGGTCTTCCAAGAAGCAGATGCTAAAGCGGGGTTAGACGTGCAAGAGGTTTATCAGGGGAAATGCCTGCGAGAGATGGAGAAGGACCGGAGAGGCTGGGGAGCCACCACCTTGATGCCGGTCTGATTCCAAGTGAAGGCAGAGAGAAGGAAAGGAAGAGAGGGGTGGAAGCGTCTTAGCTGGCTAAGCCATGCCATCCAGCAAGGCCCCCAGGGAGTCCGTGAGCCAAAGTCCCGTCAGGGCATTCTAGCGTCTCCTGGGAATGGGACTCCTTAGTGTTCCTTCCGCATCAGCCACTGGCTGGGAGCAGCCCGAGGGGAGTGTGACCCCCGCAGAAACACAGTGATGGGTTTCAGAGCACCGTAGCTGAGCCCCTCGATCCATCATGCTCCCTGCGGCGATCTGAGAGGTGCATTGTCATGGCCACCATAGTATCCGTGACCCTTCTTGTGACGACGGCCCTCATTTATTTTTAGAAATCTGTTCCTTTCCTGCTCTCACTCCACATGCCCAGGCCTGAGACAGCTGGAGCATCACAGTCCCTGGCTGCATCGATAGCGTGAATAAAGCCTGGGTGAGTTGGAGATTTGTGCTTCGGAGGCCCAACACCTCCCCCTCCCTTCCCCCCCCCAAATTATGTGTTAGGATATCGGCCCAAAGATCAGGATCAACAATGGCCTGCCTTATGTGATCAAAGCAGAGAACAAAGACAGAGAAGCTGGTTGCCATGTGGAGATGTAGGCCCTGAATTATTCCAATTATTTTACTAACTGTTGCGCAGAAGTGTCTATCACCGGGGCTGTCCAACCGCACCACCTCATACAGGGACAGTCCCACCCCCATCCCCTGGCTGAGATATGGACCTGGGCATCCTTGATCTTGGCCCGCCGTTGATTGGACCACACCTGATTAGACCCAATGTCCCTGAGTGCACCTGGTCCAAGGGCAGCCACGGACGGACTGGCTGGTGACACAGGCCTTACCCTGGTGAGCCATTCATAGCCTCTCTCCTGCAAATTTAGACTAAATTTCCCAGAGACGGAAAGAGTCCGACGCTGGCACTGAAGAAGCCAAGGCCTGAGGCTGACTTCTGGCCAGGGAGGCTCTGATGGGCCACGGACAGGAAGACCACGGACAGGCTCTGAGGAGCAGAACTGTGGACAGGAGTGAAGGCACAGTGAACAGGAGCGCAGAGGGAACCTGCGGAGAGAAGAGGCCGAGCGGGGAAGAACCAGCTCCTTCCTGCACCGGCTTCATTCCCAACGTTTCCGCTCCATTTGGCTACAATTCACGGGTATCCCCGGAAATCACTTCTTCTTTTCTGAACAGAAAAAGTGATGCGTTGTCATGGGGTAAAATAATCAGAAAAGAAAAAGCTCAGAGAGGAATATAAAAACAACTCTGATTCTCATCTGCTCACAGCGTCACTTGTCCCCCCAGTCTTTTCCATGCACTCACAGCCATGTGTGTAGATGCTTTTTCCCTATAAAACTGTGATCATACTATTCGGTTTCTTTCACTCGACAAAGTATCATAGATTTCCCTCCATTCAATATTCTTCTCTAATATGCTTTAAAATTATTTCATAGTATTCCATTCTAAGGATACGCCACCTTATGTAATTCATTGTCATTGGACAATTGGGCTTTTCAAGCCCCCCTCCCCCAGTTTGCTTTTATAAATAATGTTGCAAAGAACACAGCTGTAGCTAAATCATTGCCCTCATGATTATCCCTTTATAAATAAATGGTTAGAAGGCTGATTGCTAGGTGACTGGGCACACACATTTCTTACATCCTTTGATACATATGGTTAAATTACACTCCGGGAAGGTTGCAAAGATTTAAGAACCCATCAGTAATGTATGAATGTGTTTGATGCAAGGAGGGTGTTTTTCAATTGATTCTACCGCATCTTGGAGACCATATCCTCGCTGTTTGGAAATGCATGGTGTCCTGGTATACAACAGGCACGCAATACGTGATGATGGTTGACCCGACTGACGTCCCGGGGAGCGACTGAGGAGCCCTATTCTCTTGAGCTAGTTTGAGGGGTCTCGTGTTCCCTGCAGCCCCCACAGCACCTGACCCGCTTCCCGGCATGCTCTTCTTTGGGGAAACTCTTTCTAATTTCTCGGGGAGCCCAGAATCTCTGGGCAGCAAGCAGAGCTAAGCCGGAGGCCCTCCTCTCTTTGAGTCCATGAGCTCCCAACACTGGAGTCTACTCTTTCCTCTCTCTGAAACCCACTTCGAACAGAGGAAGAAGAAAATGAGACAGATGGAGAGCTCATTAAAACAATCAATTATTTCGACGAATTTGGACAAGACAAAAGTACACCAGGGCGTGTGCGATTTTAATAAGGCTTGTGCCAGGAGCGCGGGCCCGGCGGGCAGAGGAGGAGACGCGGCTTTCCAGAGGCACCTACTGTGATAATGTTACCTGCCGCTAATGCCGTGGCAGAAAATAGACACGGAATCGGAGAACATTAAATCTGAGATAATGGGTTTTTTAATTGTTTCCAAATTTTGGATGAGCATTTTAATTGAAGTGGTTGGGAGGTTAATATCACTTTTGTGTTTGATTATCAGGCAAGGAGAGGGGGAAATGAAGAAAAGTAGGGGAAATGGAGGGAATCTTGAAAACGAAAAACCACACACACCTCTCATAACACACTGCATGATAAATTCCATTTCTCTGCAGTCGTTTTCATTATAGGTGGCAGAGGCAAAATGATTTCTGTACGTAATTAGTGCCAAGATCAGAGAAATGCTGACAGCTGGGTTCAGCTAACCCTCTTCGTGCGGACAAGGAGGGGACGTCAGGGTTCTGTCAATAAATTTCCATTATGAGTTGAGAAGGATCTAGTGTTTTGGAGTGATCACTGTGGACAGACTCAATGCCAGGCCCTTCCCAATTTCCTGTAGATATCTCACAACACCTCTACACGACGTTTTACTGTCTCTGTTCCACGGATGAGGGGGCTCAGGCTCAGAAAGGTTAAGTGACTTCTCAAGGTCACACGCCTGGTAAGAGAAGGCTGGGGCTCTGACCCACACCTGACTTCAAGTTCGGTATAACGTCAAGGTAACGGAATGGGGTCAGCGTACCTAGATTCAAATGCCCCTCTATCACGCCCCACTTTCATCTTCTGTAACATGGTAATAACAACAATTAACAATAGCAATAGCACATAGCACTGGGACTTTGTTTTTCCCTTTTTATTTTGAGCGTTTATTGAGATGATAATTATCAAGTACTTAGCATGGTTCCTGGGATATAGTAAGTGCTCAGTAAAACAGCAGGAATCTGCCTGCTTCTGTACAAAGCTTCTTTTCAAGGTCCTGTGAGGTCAAGAAGATTTTGAAAGCCTGGTTCCCAACCTTGGGAGTTTATAGTGTGTTGGGATAATAGACCAGGATTCCCAAATTTCCAGATGGCTCTGGCCTGTGAGTGGACAGAAGGCTGGTGACCAAACGCCCTCCCCTAGTGGTCCAGCCTTTGAAATATTCTAAATTAGCATCAAAGCATGCCCTCTTGCCCCTCTCCCCACCCCACCACACATCTCAATTCTTTGTTTTGGAAAACAGCCCCTTTCATCACCTAGAAACGGGCCTCAGTATTAGACTTCATCGTCTGTGGGCAGTGATGGTGGGAAGGTGAAGTGGAAAGTCTTCAGCAATCACGGGAGGTTTCGCGTTTCTGTACCTGCAGAAACTTGCTGTGGCAGAGCTGAAGGGAGCGGCGGGGATGGGGAAGATGCCAACTCACTGGTCCATGACAGGCAACCACTCCATATTTAGAAATTTAGGATCCTTTTGCCCCCCAAACCCATACCTCAGGGCAGAATTTTCCAGTTTGTTTCTGTACTCAAACCCCATGACCCACCCAGCAAGAGCAGTGGCCATGTGTGGACTATTCACCCTGCGTCACACGCTAGCCCCGTCTGTCTGGTGCTAGAGGGACCCAGCTGGTCACTGGTGAACTTGGGATTTGAACCCTAGTTCGCCTGACATGGCAACAGTGCCTTCCTGTTGTTGCTTCTCACCAGTGAGATGAGGATTAAGCCCCATTTCTGGCTCTGTTCCATCCTCTTAAGGACTAGCCCAGAGTTCTCTCCAAATACCCAAATGAAATAGAACTCATCTCTTTACTTGTCTGTTTCCCACACCAGACAGTGAACTTGGCCTGATAGATATTAGGTGCTCTGTAAGTGTTTGTTGAATGACAAATGAATGGCTACTTCAGATGCAGCCACAGCATGTCCAAGGTTTTAAATACCAGTGTCCCACTTGTGAATATTCTGCACCGTGAGCGGTCATTTCATGCCGGTTTGCATGTGGTGAACACTAGGGGATCTGAATGCAAAAGAGAAGCCCTTCTGAGATTCCACGGATTCGCCTGCACAACTGGGACAATGGCATCCCCTGGTCCCCGGAACCTGAGGCCTGGAACAGCTCCGATGGCAGAGAGAGTGAGGGCCGGAGCTGGCGGACACGCTGACAGAAGCCTCTAATTCCTGGGCACAAGCAAACAGCTATGAAGCCCAGCGGCCTTTCTCCTCACCACTTCATGGCACGAGGTACCACCCTGGCACCCCCAAGGCCGAAGCTTTGGGAGCTCCAGGAGGTGACTCCTTGGTGAGGACAGAGCGAAGAAACAAAATGGAGTCACTATAGGCAAGCCAACGAAACTACTTCCATCAGCGTGGACAACACAGGGAGGAATGGTTTTATTTCACTTGGACTCGCCTGAGGACTTCAACTTTTGAACTTTCCAGTTGTGCGTCAATGCCTGGCTGTCCATAAATTCCACAGATAACCATCTGAAGAATTTAGGACCAGAGATCAAAAGCATCCTTGACAACATGCACTGGTTCTGGCAGCCAACACCCCTTTTCAGATGGGACGAGCTTCCAATCAATTCCCATTTCTTCCAGGTGACAGGAAAGAGCTGTTTGATGACTCAAGGGACCCTTCCGTGACCCTCCTGTGACCCTCCCTCGAACATCCCGAAAGAAGTCGCTTTAACTTCGACTTTTCTGCTTAGCTGAGCAGCCGGCTTCTCTGCAAATTCAGATGTTTCTCTAAGTAACTCACAGAAGCAAGTGCTCCCCAGAGGCCCACCCTGTGTGCTGGCATCCGTGACAGAGCGGCAGATGAAGACAACAGCAAAGTAATGATGGTGGTGATAGTGGTTAATCCTCATAAGCACCAGCCACGTGCCAGGCCCCAGACACACACAGTAGCTTACTTACCCTCCCGGCAACACTTCATGGACACTATTCCCCCCCGCCCCCCCCTCCCTCCCGTGTAGAGGAGGAAACAAGGCACAGGAAGGTGAGGTGACTTGCTCGAGGTCACACAGCCCGTGAGTGGAGCGGCAGGACTTCAACCCTGGAGTCTGGCTCCAGTTATGACACAGGCACCGTCGGGCCCCACTGGACTGGGTGGCGGGAATGTAACCAAGAGCAACAGAGGCGCAGCCCCGCCCTCGTGGCGTTTGGGGTGGGTGGGCCTTCAGTCACAGGTACACATCCGTCCATCCGAGTGCGTCCCACGCAGGGAAGAGAGCACGGCAACCCCTCTGCGTTTCCTCTGAGAAGAGACGCCAGCTCTGGAATCCACGTTCACCAGGACCCCCGGGGTTTCAGACCACAGGAGCCTGGGCTCAGGAAAGCCGGGTGGCTGTTGTTCCTTGGGACCCGCTGTGTGCCAGGTACTGAACGGCATGGTTTACGCCCAAACGCCCTTCGATCGTTACAAAGAGGGCGCTATTCTGTCCCCTCTGACGGATGGTAAACTGAAACAGACGTGGAGGGACGCACTTGAGGTCACCGGCCAGGGAGGAGCCACCACGAACAGTGCAGTGCAGTTCCTTCTACCATGGTCCGGAGCGCACTTCCCAGCGCCATCCCATTGACATCTTAGGCCAGATCATCCCTCTTGTGGGACTGTCCTGTGCATTAAGGGTGGTGAGCAACATCTTGGCCTCCAGCCAGTAGATGTCAGTAGCGCCCCCTCCCCAGTGGGAAGGGAGAAATCACTCCTGTTAGAAAACACTGCTCCGGAGCCCACCCATCCCCACCCCCAGACTCTGTTACTCACCTCTGACCACCTACACCCAGCACAGCATCTCCAGGGGTGGGCAAACTTTTTGACTCGAGGGCCACAATGGGTTCTTAAACTGGACCGGAGGGCCGGAACAAAAGCATGGATGGAGTGTTTGTGTGAACTAATATAAATTCAAAGTAAAGGAGCCGAGGGGAGAGCAAGAGAACCGGATAGAACAGCCGGATCCGGCCCGCGGGCCGTAGTTTGCCCACGGCTGGTCTAGCCTGTAACAGGTGCTCAACAAAAGTTTGTTCAATGAAAGGATGGAGGGAAGGAGTGGGAGAGGAAGTGAGACAGACAGGAGCGAGAAAGAAAGGGAGGAAAGAAGACTTCAGTTCGCCCAGTACATGGTGTAGATGAATCAACCCAAGTGGATTTTGTTACCCAAATTCTATTTGAAGTACCCAGGGGGGAAGTCAGGGTTTGAGAGAGTCTTGTGAGAAATTCTTACATGACATGAGCAGTCTTCCTGTGATATGATTCAGTGTCCACTCACAAGCACACAGATGTGCACATACACACGCATGTGAGCACACACACAAATGCCCGGCGGGTCTGGCTTTCCTACATTAAGTTCACCTGGAGACCACCACTCAGAGTGCGCCCTCCTAGAAGAAATTCCATTTCCATCTGACGAAACACCCCCAGGGATGCCTCCAGCTTCTTCACCAATAACCTTTATCAGTGACTTCTTGTTATTATGGCCAAGAGGATTCCTGTTGGGGAGCCACCCGGGCTCTCCCATTTCCAGCTCTGCGGGACCGTGCTCATAATCCCATAATCTCAGCTCAGAATCTCCCCGAGCTCGGGGCAGTGCTTCCGTTTGTGTGTTTCAATCAACAGAAGCACCGGTGTTTTCCAGGGCAGATGTTTCCTGCCGGTACATTCTGTGTCCTGAGCAGGTGGCCCCGTAAAAGCTGTGCTGCTGGACAGGCCTTTCAGTCAAGGCTTTTATTCCGGATCTGAGGGATGGGCGACAGGGAAGGGAGCATTGATGTCAAATCCAGGCAGGAGAGAACCATGCAATCTCCATCTTCCACGTGCTTCCACATGAGACAAGACGTGTCCTTGTGTTGGGCGCCTGCTGAAGACCATGGCACACACATGGACTCAAATCCCCCTTTCAACACTTACTAATGGGGTGACTTTGGAGGAGCTACTATAGTTCCTGGGGTCACAGTGCCCTCTCTTGCAAAATAGACACTAATGTTACCTGCCATATAGGGGCTACATGTGTTACTGTTGGTCAGGCAATTCTTACTCAAGTGAATGAGAATCCTAGAAAAAGCAGTGCGATCGGGGAGGTGACTGCTGATTGACTTCTAAGTCACCTTGACTTAGGAGGGTGGGACTGTGCAACTCGCTGTCCAGCTACTTCCTGTGATAACACTGAAGGGAGTTCCTAGGCACTCGGACAATGCCGAGTGCAGTCTCACTTCCTTTAGCGTCCGGGATTTGGGCTCTGTGTTCTGAATGTTCGTGGACAGGAAGTTCCTGGCTCAGAAGGATGCTCATGTGTTTTTCTGAGAACAGAGCTGGCAGATGACTTTGAAGGGTCGTGGGGAAATTTCAGGTTTCTAGAGAAGCCTGGTGTTTACAGTGCAAAACTTGAGACAAAGCTCTGCGTTTCTATCTTGGTCCTACAAGTCAGAATCTCTGCGACTGTGCAGGTGCCTCTTCACCGCCTCACATCACTGTGCAACAGGCACTTGGGATTGTTTCTCCAAATCACGTCCCCCTTTCCCACCAAGAGCACTCATTCACCTTTTCCTGTGGGTACCTCCCCCCGCCCCCAGCTTCAGCTCTGCTGTTTTCCCTGGAATTCACCCTTAGCTCTAGGGTGGGCCCTGATTGGCTAAAACGAATAAATGCATATATCCATCAGCCATGGTGATTGGTTGAGGGATGTGCACCTGAGCCGGTGCACACCAATGAGATATGAGGAGAGGATTCTGAGACAGACAAGGGTCCTGCCCTCCAGACCTGCCAGAAGAGCTCATCTGTCTCCCTTTTGAGCATTGTGCTGTGAGGATAAGAGGCCACTAGGAGTCAATCTCAGGATGAAGCCAACAAAGCAGGAGAGAATCATCCAGAAACAAAGCCAGAACCTTCATGACAGCTCCTGGCTCAGAATATCCCAGGGCAATTCAGTTATGTGAGCAGCAATCTTACCATTCCTCCCCACCCCACCCCACCCCACTCCTCCCCACCCCACCCCACCCCACTCCTCCCCACCCCACCCCACCCCTCCGCACCCCACTCCACCCCACCCCTCCCCACCGCACCCCACCCCAGTTAACTTTTTTCCTTAAGCTAGTGTAAGTTGGGTTTTCTGTTGCTTGCAACCAAAATATTCTCAAACTACTACACTCCGTTTTCCTTGCCCTACTCTCTCTCCAAAATTCTGGAAGAAGGAAACAAGATAAAAAAGAATGTGGAAAGGATATGTAAACTGCAAAGCACTGTATCAACTGGGTGCAATAAAAGCAGAACAGCTATCATCCCCGTCTCAAGGACGTCCTAGCCAAGAATAAGCCAGTTTGGAGCAGATGTGGAATATTTCCTCTCACTCCTGTGAACTATATTAGTTTCATTACGTTGAAATTATCAGATCACACATTGATAATGGTGTTTAATGGGGCTAACAGTAGTGCTCTCCTATAAGCAGAAATGTGTATAATTAATAACTGTTAAGATTCCTGGTGTTCATTGGTACTAACTTCACCCCAACCCCCATCAGTGTGAGTCCTCTGAGCAGCTAGTGCAAAGGGACTCCCCGGCCTCAGCTTCTGCTCCGACTGCCAGCTGGCAGCCCGTTTGGAGGAGAGAGCCCCCTGGAGGTCCTGGTGGGTGCTGGACAGTCCTCCCTCTCCATCGGTGCCGCTACCTCTGGCATTCTACTATGTTACTTCTTTTGTTGTTGTTGTTAACTCTCATCCAAGAATATTCTTTCCATTGATTTTGAGAGAGAGAGAAAGGGAGGGGGAGAGAGAGAGAAACATTGATGGAGGAGAGACACACTGATTGGTTCCCTCCCACACAGGCCCTGACCAGGGCCGGGGATCGAGCCTGCAACCGAGTACGTGCCCTTGACTGGAATTGAACCCTTGACCCTTTAGTGCACAGGCTGGCACTCTAACCACTGAGCAAACCGGCTAGGGCTACATACATTACTTCTGTTGACCTTGACAAGCCGTATCATGCTGGAAAACTTGGAATATTCACCCCACTTTACAGATGAGCCTAACATCAGCTCAGAGCGAAGGAATGTCTGTGAGGTCATACAACTTGTAAGTGGCAGATTCAGAACCCAGAGCTGAGGCCTTCCCTCCGCTCTGCGCACCCACTACCACTGTGTGGCTCACTGGTCGCTAACAAGAAAGGAGGGCCAGAGGCAGAGAGCAAAGAGCCCCGGCACTCGAATTCGTCTGGGCAGAAGCCGGCCCCCACTCCCTGCTTGCCTCCCTCCCACCTTTTCTTCCCGCTTCCCAGACGAACTTGATTAATCCATTAGGTTTAACCTCCCTTTAACTTCCTGATTAGTTACATTTATAAAACTCCATTTGTTTTTGCTTTCTCATCAAGCCAAGCCAACACCCCTGGAAAAAAAATTGGCCAATTTTCAGTGCCACTGATTTACTGTAATTTCTGAAAATCAGACCGAACAGAGCAGAGACCTGACTGGAATTTCAATTCCTCCTGTTCAGGGCACAGGGCATCTTTGCTGAATGGGAGACAAGCATAAGAGAGGAGAAAACTCAGTAACGCAGGCACCCAGATTGGCCCATGGTGGCAAGATAGCAAGTCTGCTAATAAGGCAGATTAATCACATCTGTAATTTCCATCCCCTGGTCGTGTAACAAAGCTACAAGGTACAGTGACAACAACGAGAGCCAAGAGATGGTGTGTTTTCATTGGCCAAGTGACACACTCATGACGGTATTGGTTTCCCTGCCTCCATCCCTCCTGCAGTCTGTGGCTCACACAGCAGCTGGAGGGAATGTTTAAAAATTAATCTTCATTTGAACAAAAGATTACATGTACATAGTTAAAAAACCAAATTTCATTATAACGTCCTATATAATAAAAGGCTAATATGCAAATCGACCAAACTGCAGAATGACTGGTCGCTATGACATGCACTGACCACCAGGGGGCAGACACTCAACGCAGAAGCTGCCCCCTGGTGGTCAGTGTGCTCCCACAGGGGAAGTGCTGCTCAGCCAGAAGCCCTGAGCCAGGCTCACAGCTGGCAAGCTCCGTGGCGGTGGCGGGAGCCTCTCCCACCTCCACGGCAGTCGGACATCCCCCGAGGGCTCCCGGACTGTGAGAGGGCGCAGGCTGGGCTGAGGGACCCCCGAGTGCACGAATGTCATGCACCAGGCCTCTAGTTTATCATGAAATTTCAGCAGTCCCTCTACTTCCTCCAAGAACACCACTCCTCAGTCCTGTTCCACCAAGGTAACTACATTCAATACTTGGGGCTGTCTTTTCTGGTCTTTAGCTCCATATCCTTTATAATAAAAGGCCAGCAACTGTAACGGCATAACGACCAGAACGACCGATCGACCAGTCACTATGAGGTGCATTGACCACTTCTCAGTCCCGCAGGCTCCGATCATGACGAATGGGAAATCGTGAAGAAGTGGGGTGGGTGGCAGTGGGGCGGGACTGGGGACTGGCAAGCAGGCAGAAGGCAGACCTCTTGGTCCCTCCCACCAGCCCGCAGGCTCCGATCATGGCGAACGGGAAACCATGGAATCTTAGGAATTCCAGCTTAGACTTTCCAACCCGCTAACAGCTTCTAATCCAAGTACTTCTCAAATTATCGTGCAAAACCAATTCTTCCCCTTCCCATCCTTCATAAGCCAATATTTGTGATCTATACTCTGGTCAACAAGATGAGTCTCCTTACCACACACTTGGATGCTGTAGAAATGTTAATCACTCTATAAGTTTGCAAATGCCTACCTTGATTCCTATGCTTATCTCATCAGGGCAAACAACAAACATCTGTTGTTTCCTCCCCTAACTACTTCCCAACAACAGCTTTTTTTCATTTTAAATTGACGTCAGAGAGAGGAAGGGAGGGAGGGAGAGGGGGAGGAGAAGAGAGAGATAGAAACTTCAATGATAAGACTGCCTCCTGCAAGACCCTCACTAGAAATTGAGCCCACAACCCGGGCATGTGTGCCCTGACGGGGAATCAAACTATGATTTCCTGGTTCATGGGTCAACTCTTAACCACTGAGCCACACGGGCTGGCACCAACAGCTCTTAATTCCCACCTGGGGACCCACATTGCTCTGGGGAAGAGGACACCAGCCCTGGCTGCAGGCATGGAGCACGTGACCTCGGAGCAGCCAATGAGTGCATTCATTCCTCAAACTTCAGTGGTTGATTGGAGGAGGGATTGGCATGTGACTCAAAGTGGTCCAATTGGCCAATTGGAGTGAATCTCAAAACGTTTCCTTGAACTGTGGGGGAAAGCGACTCTCTTCCCCTGGATTGGTGGTGTGTGTGTGTGGGCCTGGTTCTGTAGCAGTGAATTTTGCCACCAGGAGGCAGATGGCAGATCTGAGAAAATGGTAGTGGAATGAAATCATAACCCAGTCCACATCATGAACCTCTGAACCAAAACATGCCACAACCACCTTATTTCTTCCTCCTCCACCTCCACCTCCTCCTCCTCCTCCTCCTCCTTGTTTTTGTTTTTGTTAATCCTCACCTGAAGATATTTTTCCCATTAATTTTTTAGTGAAAATGGAAGGGAGGAAGGGGGAGGAGAGGAAAATTAGGGTGCAAGAAATGTTTTTGGAAACAATCCCAGGAGGTATGGTGAGGGAATGGGGATCAGAGACAGGAAAGGGGAGACAGCAAAGCAGGAGACCCTAAGGAGCTGAGTACCTGGGCTCCTGGGGTTCAGCCCCATTGGTGACTTCCAGGGGACACCACAGAACATGCTTCAGAATTATCCCACTGAGCCCTGGCCGGGTAGCTCAGTTAATCAGAGCGTCATCCCAACACACCAAGGTTGTGGGTTCGGGTTCGGTCCCCAGTCAGGGGACATACAAGAATCAACCAATAAATGCATAAATAAGTGGCACAATAAATCAATGTTTCTCTCTCTCTCTCTCTCTCTCTCTCTCTCTCTCTCTCTCACACACACACACACACACACACACACACACACACACATTCCTGCCCCCTTCCTCTCTCTCTCTAAAATCAAAAAATAAAAATTGCAGCGGGGGCATTTAGCCACCTATTCTTGCCCCTCACTGGTTAAAGGACACCCTGAGGCTGAGAGATACGGGAAGTGGTCAGAGCGCACAGGAAGCCACCGGAGCCACACCAACAGCCTGCGGACAATCTAAGGGGTGGCCGAGGCCAGGGGACAGGGGGTCCCAACAGCGTCTGCCCAGAGGAAGCTCAGAGGCTGCGAAAGCCTGGAGGAGCTCCCTGCACCGGCACCGGCACCGCGCCGGCCCGCCCGGCCTCCGGGATTGCTGTAACGACCTCCTCGTCCTCCTGCATCCGTTTGTCCCCTGGCCACCTGGTAGCCAGAGTCTTCATAAAACACACATCCAGCGACTTCACTCGCTCCTCCTAAAACTCGGCTGGGCCTTTAAGATGGAGCCCACACCTTTCAAGAATCCAATATCACTTACATCTGTGGGTTTATTCTCAGCACTCCCACACCTTCCTCATGGAGCTCCTGGAAGTCCTCACACAGAGCCCCCACTCATGCCCAGCTAAGTGCCGCGGATGGAGAAGCCTGGGAGATGGTCTCCGTGGTCTGTGGCACCGTCTCCCCGAGTGGAGGGAGGACCAGGGGGACCAGATGAAAACAGGAAGGTCACCCACAAACACAGATGCGCTATTTTAGGAAGAACCCTTTCTCCTCTGAGCTACCTAACAGCAAATCGGGGGGGGGGGGGAGGGGGACACAGGGCTGTCCCTTTGGAAAGAGAGTCTCTCCTGATGGGAGAGGGGGGAGGGGGGTGGGGGAGGAGGTAGCACCTGAGAAATGGGATGTAGCAGGGAAACAGGGGGGGCAGCGTCTTCTCCTCTCCCAGCAGCCCCCAGGGCCCCGGATGACAGCCTCCCCGGTGTCTGCCACCCCAGTTCAGTCTCTTGGGATCTTCTAAGCTCCGCAGGCACCTAGACCTTCGGCCGGTTACCACTGGGCTCCCCTGGGGGAGAGGAAACGCGGGGAATGGAGGGTGGGCGGGTCTACTTATATGCAGAAGACATCTTCTGTTTACATCAAAACATCTCGAGTAATCAGCAGTGATGAGCGAGAGGAGGGAAGAGCCTGCCTGAGAGGCTGAGCAGTTATGATCAATTAAAGACCATCCTTCCAAGCGTTCGCAGAGGGGAATTTTAAGGTGAAATTGACTTTAATTTGGCAAAGGAAAGATGAAGTGCTTTTCCTCAGGGTGCCAATACACATGTAAACCTGCCCAGCCGTGTCACCAGCTTCACGCGGGGCGTCTAGTCCCTGCGTATTATCGCCTCTATATTTTTAGAATGAATAAAAAAAAGTCTCCAAACGATGAGGGCCTACTCTGTGCCAGGCATTTTGCAAATATTACTTGCAACCTGGTAAAACCCATGAGGATGGGCATCTCTAACTCCACTGCACAGGTAAGCAAACGAAGGTTTGAGAGGCACCGCGTGGAGAGTCTGTTTTCACGCTGCGCACGGACCTATTGTTAGGTTTGACGGAGCAGTTGAGTTGATACCCTTCCCCCAGGAACTGGCTTTTCAGGTCATTTCACTATGGACATTCCCTTTGCTGCAGACCACTTTTCACTTGCAGTGACCACATTCCATCCTCTCCCCTCCAGGTATGCATAAAGAGGTCTCCGCCCAGAAAAATCCCGCCAGAAGTCCTTTAAGCCACTGACTCCCCTCACTGGTGTGTGATGATCAAATAAATCGTAATCCCTCACCACTCTGGCCTCGTGCGTTCCTTCGGCGACCTAACACGCAGTAGTGCCAAGTCTCAGGGCCAAAGTCAGAGACGGGGCTGGGGAGCTGCCAGCCCACCCTCCCCAGAGGACAGAGCTGGCTGAGGACAGGCGCCTACGGCCCAGCCTTTCTCCCCTCCAGTCTCACGGGAAGGCCAGGCCGAGGCCTTGTGCGGAGAAGCAGATATTCTGAGCAAGAGGACAAGGTGGAAATATGTGGCGCCAGACAAACTCCACTTACAAGCTGGGTGGCCCGGAGCAACTCATTCAGCCTCTCTGAGCTCCCATTTTCACATATTGGAGCTGGAGGCGGGTTTACGCGGCACCACGGGGCAAGGGTCAGTGTGAGGCTGTGTATTAGGTGCCCGGCACACAGCGGGTACTTTTCAAGGTGAGGCGCCTCCCTGCCCCTTTCCTATTCTTCCCAGGCCAGCCCTGCCCGGGGCCCCGCCCCCTTCATGCAGTACTAGTGGCCTCATGGGGCCATGCTGCGTTCAAAATGGGTCAGGTCTGTGAGCTTAGCACAGCCACACACAGGTCTCATAGTAAAACACAATGAGAATTACCATCATCTCATAAGCACCTATAAGAATTACTCTAATTATTATTGCCTGAAAATATGTGCCTCTCCTCCAAAGATAACACCTTTCTCACATGTGTCCTTACAGACACATGGAGTAACAGACAGAGGTCATGTTCCGCATGTCCAACTCGCTGCATCGTCCGCCTGATTTCCACGTGTGAACCTCGTCCTGGGCCCATAAACATCCTTCCGTTTCGTTTTTTTAAAAAACCACAGTTCTTGTGCATTTGCACACCAGGCCTTTGGTGTTGGGCAGTTCAGGTTACAATTTTTTTGCCTTTTAAAGCAGGCTGCAGTGAAAACCACTGTGGCTAAGCCGCCGGGCCCCTTCTGACTTTGCTCACCAAACACGCCGTTGTAAAGCCCAGGAGACAGGCATGCCGTCATGTGCATATCCACTCGCCTCTAAACCAATGTCCACTCCTGGATATTTCAGTTCACATGACTCTTTTGGCTCCTACAGAGAATGTTGATATGAACGTCTAAATGTCATACCTTCATATCTTATCTGCGTATTTCCCTGCGGTAAATTCGTAACAAGGGAAATAAATGGAAATTTGTATTTTTTTAAATATTCGCCCGAGGATATGTTTTTATTGATTTTAGAGAGAGGGGAAGGTAGAGAGAGAGAAACATCGATCGGTTGCCTCCTGTATGCACCCTGACTGAAACCGAACCCACAGCCTTTTGGTGTACAGGACGATGCTTCAACCCACTGAGCCACCCAGGCCAGGACAGAAATTTGTATTTTTAAGGCTTTTGACACACTCAGCAAACTTGTTCCTGGAAAGGGTTATGGGAGTTGCTTCACCCGCCATCTTACTCCGTCACTTGCATTCACTCAGCAAACATTTCCTTTGTGAGAAAAGACTCCTAAACTACCCTTTCCTTCTCAGCACGACAGTGCAGCAATGCCCCGGGACTCGGCCAGCTGTGCGCTGGAGACCAGCCCTGGTAGGCTGGGTGACTGGGCGAACCGCGTCCCTCCCCTGATCCTCCGGGTCCATCATCTCACCCACCTCCAGGTTCACTGGGACAACCACAGGAGAAATGAGATTCGAAAAAGCTTTGAGGGCCCAACAAATAGATGGGACTTAGCGCCAACACGAAGGGGACGTCTCAGGCAGCATCCTCATTATTTTGTTTTTTGGCAAACACTTGAAGTTTGCCTTGAGACTCCTAATTAGGTTTGCTTTACTCTCCCCTGCTGAGTTACCAAGACACAGATCGGATGTAATTCCTCAGGGAGGAAACAGGCCCTGAGACTCCGTGGCTGTCTCTGGACCCTATCAGTCTCGGGACGGCTACCGAACTCATCCTCAGCCTGCTCTCTGAGCCGTATTTCCGTGCTGAGATTAGCAGCATAAAAATGGCTGTTACCCCCAAAAGATGCACTTGTATTCATAGTGAATCTGATGGTGCCAGCAATTCAAACCGTGAAGGCAATTTACCATTTCGTGCTTTGTAGCCAAATAATATGCAGTGATCATTTCTTTTGCTTTTCAGAATGTTTGGACTTCTGAGAGGTGAGGGGCGGAGAAGTGAGTGAGACTGCAGGTGCCTTGAGCATCGAGAGGGTACGTGTTTCCGTATTCACCACGACACCCAGCACAGCTCTGGGCTTGCATCAGAGGCTGCTATTGTGCCGAGGATGAAGCCTTAGTCTCAAAGCCTAAACCTATAGCCCAATGGCTCCCTAGCTGATCAATCAACATCTACCTCTCAGTTACCGACAAGATGTCAGGCACTGCACTAAGTGCTGGGCCACTTTGAGCGAGTTAGTTCACCTCCCTGAATCTTCGTTCCCTCTTGTACATCATTGTTAGAAGCTGCCCACTGTCCTCACCAGCAGAGAGGTGTGGACAAGGAACCCGGAAGGCTGGTCAGCCTTGAAGCTCTGAGAGGTCAGAGCCAACCACCCACTGTTTAGTTGAGACAATGGTAGCTAAAGCAACTTCCACCTTTTAGTTTTAGGAAAATCCTTGCTGATTGGCTATTATTGGAATTGCCTGCCTAAAGGCTGTGGGTGTATCCCATAGTCTTAATAAAAGGGATGGCAAGGCCAGAGCGGGGTGGAGTCCTTCCTCCTGAGCTGGGCTCCCGCCTGGCCCCCAATATTTCCAAATTAATATTTTCTAGTCTCTTTCACTTGCGTGCGGCCTCCTCCAGAGCCCGAACCCTGAACCTGAACCCTGAACCATGCGGGACGTGGGGGGGACACTCACACATAATGAAAATAATTCCTACTCAATGAGAGGATGAAGGGAAACGATGTAAAGAAAGGTTTGGTCACATGGTGGAGGTTCAATGACAAATCTGCATGTGGGTAAGACACATAAAATGATCATTCAAATGACACAGCAACATCTCTTAGTGCCGATATGTAATTGGGCATGCTCTGTGGAGGCACCCATGAGGTGCACCCCAAAACTTGGACAAAGGGAGCGTGACTACTTGCTTAGAGTACCACTTCAAAGCATGTAAACAATACAGGGCCAGTGACACGCCATGCATGCCTATATGAGCTTCCTTAGCCCACGGCAGACACTGCTAACCAAACACAGTGATCTTTGCCGAAATCCTTTTCGATCTAGATTTCCAGCCACAGCCCTGGCCAGAGAGCTCGGTTGGAGTACTGTCCTGCTACGCCAAGGTTGCAGGTTGGATCCCCGGTCAGGGCACATACTGGTACAAAAATCAACCAATGAATGCATCAATAAGTAGAACAATAGTAGAATCTCTCTCTCTCCCTCTCTCTCTCTCTCTCTCTCTCTCTCTCTCTCTCTCTCTCTCCCTCTCTCTCTCTCTCAAAATATTTTTAAATAAAAAACGTTTCCAGCCACAACCAACCAACAGAACAGGGTTCATGAGTGTGATGAACCCTCACCAGCAGCAGATTTAACTGATAAGAGCACAGTTATCTTAAATAATCCTGTGTGAACCATGCCAGAGACCCTGACAGTCAAGGCCTTGTTGTTAGTACACCGGAATGGCCAAGGCCACTCTGAACATAGGAATCTTAATCAGCATGTTCAAAACTAAGATACCATAGCAGGTGCAAGGCCGCAGCGATCTCACAGTATACTCACACGTGCCCTTCTATAACCCAAATGACTGATGCCATTGTTGGCTAGAGGCCTCTTTTGTCGAATGGTATAATACCTGGTGCTGATCAGCTGAGTGTGCTGGAGAAGCTGAGGCAGGCACAGGCGATGTAGCTACTATGAGAGGCTGGAGAAGCTGCCGAGGCAGAGAGCTCAGGTGCCACTACTATGTGAGATGGCGAGTCCAGGAGCCTCGTGCGGCTCTCAGATAACATCTGTACAGAGGCCCATGCTGCTTTGCGGAAAAGATGTATTTTGTTCACCAGCTGGTGTGCGGCTACCTGTATGGCACTTTGCAGTAAAGAACTGTGTTGTCTGATGGCTATATGGCCACTGGTTTCTGCAATAAAGACTCTTATACACCCACAACTTCTATGGCTTCTCCGTCTACCACCCGGCATCCAAGAAGGCCCAGCTCTGGCAGAGGGGTTCGGCCCCAACCGTGAGTGCAACGGCAGGGTTGGAAAAGAAGACTGCGCTGACAGGCGGCGAAGTCGCTGGCAGAATTCAGATGAAGGTGTGAGCTCAGAGCAGCAGCGCTGTGCGGTGCTGTTTCTGACAACCTCCTTGGAGGACTTCCTTCCCGCCGCTGCTGAAACACAATGCCCTTTAAAACAGCGCTGAAGCCGGCCATCTCCTCTGCATTGAAGATCATAAAAGCTGCCTTTCAAGAGGGACCTGTCAACCAACGGGCTGCAAGGGGAGCTCCCTGCAAGTGCCAGGGAGCGCCAGAAAGTCCTCCCGCCTGAAGCCACCCAGCCCAGGCTGCGAAAGACCGGGTGTGGTCCCGGCTCAAAGTGGCCCTCTGTGCTGCCTTCCTCCAGAGAATGTGTCAGTCCAAAGAGACTAGCCTTTCTAATAGACATCTGATCTTGGACAAGGTGCTTAACCTCTCTGTCCCTCAGTTTCCTGAGCTGTAAAATGGGACAGTAACAGTATCCACTCTCAGACTATTAAATGAGATATTGCATCAAAAGCCCTGGAACATGGGACTTGCTCAGCAAGCTTTACCTATCACCAGCTATTATTATTAAGTGCTACCACGTGCTAGGCATCGCGGAGCTCTTATCATCATTGTCTTAAATTCAATCATGAGGCGGGTTTCGTGCTGTTAAATTTGTTACTCGTTGTTGTTGATTTGCACATGCATATGGCGTTTGTGGCTACAGACATTTCACTGGGAGTCTCTCTGGTTCCCGTGCGCACGCTTTGCTGGCAGCCTCGCCCAGTGCCACAGGAACTGGGGAAGACACAACGACCTGGGATTCACGTGGCTTTGAACAAGTGGGACAGCGAGTCTGTGGTGGAGTCATAACTGGACCCACGGAGTTTTGGTTCTGTGGTACCAGGAGGCTGCCTCTGCGCCTCCACCATCCCCCCTCTTCACAAACACCAGCGGAAAGCAAAGACACAAACAAAAACGAAAACAAAAGCAACGAGGAAACCTAGCATTGGTGTTTACGTACCAAGTCATTTCCTAGGTGCTTGTTCTCTCGGCTTACGTACCTGTCACAGCAGCCCCACGTGGAAGCTACTAACTAGTAGGAACCCCGTTTCCCAGGAATGCCAGAGACGGCGGAGCACGAAAGGAGGCCATGGCCCCTCGAAGTAGCGCTTCTGGCTCAGCCCCGTCCCCGCTCACTAGTTGTGGGAACTGTGGTCAGTTAAGGCTCCTCCATTTCTTGGTCTTAAAGACGGGAATAGCAACCTCTACCCCACAGGACTGTCACTCGGTCATACGTTCACTACACGCTGATTGAACATCGAACAGTAGGAACTGTGCTACGTGCTTGATATACACTGGAAAACAAATGAGCTTAAATGAGATTACTTATATAAAACTCTTAGCACAAAGCCTGGCAAATAAAACATGCTTAGTAATAGTTAATGTCATTATGATTACTATTATCATGGCTCAGTCAGGGTTGGAATAAAAGTCTTTTTAAAAAAATATGTTTTTATTGATTTTGAGAGAGAGAGGAAAGGAGAGGGATAGAGACCTAGAAACATCAGTTGGCTGCCTCCTGCTTGCCCCCTACTGGGAAGCAAGCCTGCAGCCCAGGCATATGCCCTGACCAGGAATCGAACCAGCAACCTTTGGTGCATGGGACAACGCCCAATTAACTGCGCCACACTGGCCAGGGCAAGGTCTCTTTGACTCTCAAATCCTCTCCATAAAGATGAGGGTTTGTGGGGGACCAGCATGAGATAAGAAGAGAAGGGAACTTGGGGTTGTCCAGAGAAGATGTCAAATGCTAGATTTTTATTATGTGCCATAGCAAGCTGTGTGATTCATTTTACTTCCAAAGCATTAGGTCTTCTCATTCCCTGTCATCACCCCTGTCTGATGTACACATGTCTTTCAATTTCCATAAACATCCGCCTCTCTGTGGGAATAAATGCATGTCCCCTTGAAAGTGAACCCCGTGTGTTTGATTCTCCAGAAAGGTGTAGAAACCACCCAGACACGGTGCTAATGGGATGTGACAGAACTCACAGCTTCTCCGGGCCTGGAAGGAAAAATGTTGACAAAAGGGAAGCTTAATGAGCTTCCACCCACATTTCAATTATCCTAACAAGCTGCCAAAGGAAGCCCTGTTTGCGGGGCGTAATCTGGAAAGTTTTGACAAGCCTGGGAGGAATCTCTCTGGTGGCAGCTGAGATGCTTACGGAGGGAAAACAGCCTTCCTCCAGGAGAGACGTATACAATGACAAGGCCACGCCGCAGCCAGCTCTGTCACCTGGAACTGGAGGGCCCTCTGCTCAAAGCACCTCCCTCCTCAGCGGCCCATTCAATGGTATCAGCTATCACCTGCCACCATAATGCTGTGTAACAAGCACAAACCTCCGTGGCATACAGTAATTATTTGTAATCTCAAGCCAATGGCCTCTCATATCATACAGGGACTGTTGATCCCAGGCTCAGAAAATGTATATTACTTCTGCTGCATTCTATTGGTCACGAAGGTAAGGTAAGCTGAAATCCAAGGTCTGGGAAATAGACTCCATCCTTTGATGGGAGGGACTACAGAGTCACATGGCAAAGAGCATGGAGACAGGAAGACCACTGACTGAGCCCATCAGTATAGTCAATCTCTCACAACAATCCTATATAATAAAGAGGTAATATGCAAATTGACCTCACACCCTCGCATCACAAGATGGCCAGCAGGGGAGGGCAGTTGGGGGTGACCAGACCTGCAGGGCAGGGCAGTTTGGGGGACCAGGCCGGCAGGGCAGTTGGGGGTGATTGGGCCAGCAGGGGAGCAGTTAGGCGTCAATCAGACCGGCAGGGGAGCGGTTAGCGGGCTATCAGGCTAGCAGGCAGAAGTGGTTAGGGACAATCAGGCAGGCAGGCAGGCAGGCGAGTTGTTAGGAGCCAGCAGTCCTGGATTGTGAGAGGGATGTCCAACTGCGGGATCGGGCCTAAACCAGCAGTCAGACATCCCCCGAGGGGTCCCAGATTGGAGAGGGTGCAGGTGGGCTGAGGGACAACCCCCACCCCCCGGTGTATGAATTTCGTGCACCGGGCCTCTAGTATAAACATAACACCCACCATTACTGAACAGCAATGACATGCCTATGCTATGTCACAGTGAGAGGCTCTGAGTCTTGGCTTCAGCTGAGACATTCAAACCCTTGATGTTCCTAACCAAGAAGCCGGCCTTGCAGAGGCTCCAGGAGAAAATAGTTCTGTGCCCTTCGGTCCAACACCCACACCCAGGATGTGAGAAGGCTGAAGTGGGAAACTGGGGGGAGAAACTTTTTTGGAGGAAGGAGTCCACCATGAAATGAGCCTCAGTCCCTCTTGGGGAGGAGGACAATGACTCCTGGCCACAGCCTTGTATGAGGAGCTTCAAGGAGACACCTATAGTTTGCTGTGTGTTCTCTGGGACCTGACTCAGACCTGACAAATATATAGACTAACTGACTGTGGCTGGAGGCTGTCAAGACCAGAGGATGAGGATGGAGGTTAGAAGTGGAAGAAGATGCCATGTACATCTTGGGGTACCAAGGAAGCCCGAGTTTCCCATGAGTTGAGGAGATGTGCAGAACCTGGGAAGGAGACATCTTAAAAAATATCCCACCTGAAATAAATAGAAAAGGGCACTGACCTCTACTCCCTGGCCCCCCCATGTCCCACCATGTCCAGGGACTGAGCCCTGTGGAAGCCACTAGAAGGGGCCCCAAAGAACACAAAGCACACCTCAAAAAAAAAAAAAAAGTCTCAGCTTGGAACACCTGCCAACCCCAGAGGAACGTTAAATACCTGCCAAGCAGAGAGTGCCAGGACCATTCCTGCCCTCGTCATTCTCCCTCTGTTCCCTCAGGCCTTTGGGGACATAGGGAAGCCAACCACAACCCCTGTCCCAAAGCTTGAGCGAAGACAGGGGCAAAGCAGGCTACCATTATCCACACAAATACTCACCTTTGTTGGAACATGAAAAAGGTGCCCCCCTGCAAGAAACTTTACTTCCATCTGTTTGATGTTTGTCCTAATACTAGTATACTGTATGAGTTATCTATTGCTACATAACAAATTTCCCCAAAACTTAGTCGTTTAAAACAACAGCATTGATTACCTCCCAGTTTCTATGGGTTGGGAATCTAGGCACAGCTTAACTTGCCCTCTGGCTCAGGGCTTCTTACCAAGTTACAATCAAGATAACAGTTGGATTATGGTCTCAATGGAAGGCTTGACTGGGGAAGGATCCACTTTTAAGCTCATTCACATGGTTGTTGGAAAGCTATTGGTCTGAGGCCACATTCTTTGTTCCTGGCCTTATGGGCTTCTCCAGAGAGTAATTCAATCTGGCAGCTTGCTTCATCAGAACAAGCACAAAAGAAGAGTAGAGAGGAGAGTACCAGCCAGATGGAAGACAGTCTTTTACCATCTCATCTCAGAAGTGACATTAATCTCAGAAGTGACATTAATCTCAGAAGTAACATTCCATCGCTTTTAATGTTTTCTATTAGTTAGAAGCAAGTCACTAGGTCTAGCCCTAAAGGCTAGGGATCACACAGGGCATAAAACCAGGAGGAGGAGATAATTGGATGGCTCATTGTAGAAGCTTGCCTACTTCATATACTGATTCTATTAGAGCAACACATCACTTCTATCGGCCAAAGATTTGCTATACTAACTACACAGATCTGTCCTGCCTATGACGTGAACAATGCCCTCTAGTCTTATGTGCTGTACAACCTGCCAGTCCCATGTGGCTGCCTGGAGGAGCTGCTTTAACATCCTTTTCAAATGTTTCGCTGTAGAAGTTTCCAAGCATTTATAAAAGCAGGGGAAATAATAAAAGAAACATGGCTATTCTTGTTTCCCTTACGCCCAACCTTTCTCTGCAAGCCACCAGTTACTGGAAAGCAAATCTCAGACATCGGTTATCTCATCGCTAGCTCCCCATCCCTATTAACCATCACACAAGGAGCAAGAATGCCTTCATTTCACCTCCTCTCCAGCCAGGGCTCCCATTTCTCAGACCAGTTCAGAAAGGTCTCTTTCACAGCTGGTTTGTTTGAAAGAACCTTTAGCTTAACTGAAGCCCCGAGTTTTAATCAGTCCTTCAGAGTCGGCATTTTAATTGCTGAGATGGAACTATTCTGTGAGTAGAAATGACCGTAGGATGTTTTATTATCCAGCAAGGACCAGCAAAGTGACGGAAGTGGCTCGGGACTTTACCCAGGGGCAGAGCCTCAGCTCCCCGCAGCTGTGCCCATGGGCAGTGGAGAAATGAATGAGCTGCCTTCTTGCCGGCTCCTCAGGATGGCGACTCACAGGCTCTCTCTAATCCTCCTCCCGCCCTTCGAGGTCGGGTGCTATAATCCTCATTTTCACCGATGAGAAAATGTAGATGTGGGAGAATTTTGTCTAACGTCACAGCAATTGCTTGATACAGCCGATATCCAACTCACGTCTGTTTCACCTTCCCAAGGGACTCCGGGGGCAAGCTAAAAACTGACACTCCTAGGACATGACAATACTCTGAATGCCTTTTTTAGTTGTTTTTTAAGATTTGTCATTGCTTTTTAGAAAGAGAGAAAGGTAGAAGTGGGGAGAGAGAAACATGGGTTGGCTGCCTCCTGCACGGCCCCTATGGGGGATCGAGCCTGCCACCTGGGCATGTGCCCTGACGGGGAATGGAACTGGCAGCCTGTTGGGGCTCGGGACGACGCCCAACCAACTTCCTCATCTCTCCTTGTGAAAGCCTTTTACTTGACAGCGGCAAAACCTGAACCATATCTGCTATTGACTCTGGCTTCCTAGTGCTCGGCACAGAACAGGGTACACAGCAGGTGCCTAATAAATGCCGCCTATGAAAAGCCTGGCTGGCCAGCACTAGCCCTGAAGTTGCCGTCACACAGAACCCCGTACAAAGAAACCCCAGTTCTAACAGCCAGACAACCCGTCTGAAGAGCAGTTTTACTCCACAACCCAGCCACCCTCCCCTTTACCTCAGCGCTCACCCCCTGGACCACGGTGGTGGCAGCAGAGGGCGCAGTGGAGGAGGTGAGCCAGGCCGATCCACGCCCACGCTTTCCAATTCTGAGAACCCTCGATTTTACTTGCTTTCTGGAAACTAGGTCTCAGGAAGAGTCTGGGGGAGGAGGTCCCAGAATTATTTCTTTTAATGGGGCAGCTATGGCCCAGGGAACTACATTCTTCCATTCCATGAAGCTTCTCCAAAGCCGTCTGAAAGCTGCCCTGCACCCCACCCCTTCGCTTTGCCAAGGACTCCTAATCCTCTGGGACTCAGCATAACTCTCATCTGCTCAGTGACGCCTTCTCTCTCCCCGTGAACTTCCATTCCTCTACATCCCCATCACCTGCTCCATCTGGCTTTCCCTCAGAACCGTCAGCCCAAAGAGGCGAAGCGGGCATCTGTCTTGCACTGGAACAGAGCAGGCACTCAATAAACACTCATTCCTGACTGATTCTTTTTAAAAAATAAAGCCATATTAAAACTGCCTTTTCTGAAGTCTCTTAAAAATACAGAGCCCAGAGGCATTCCATTCACAAAATAGAACAAAACTTGAAATTCATCTTTTTCTCCCCATTACTGGTCCCACGCCCACACCAACCAAATTCCTTTCCTCTATTTTGTAAACTCGCTGCATCTCCAAACCTAACTATGCCAGCTGTTTTGTGCTCTCTCTCCTCCTATAATCTCTCTTATAATCCTTTCTGTCTACTTTGGATTGTCACATCCATCCATTACAGATTCCAGAAAGCAAGGAAGGGCTAGGCTAGACACAACTCAATAATCCTTGGAACGTGGGGCAGGACTGTAACCCTCTGCAGGCTGTGCTGTTTGCCCATTTTATTCCCTTCTGTGTTCTCAGTTCTTAGGATAGCACCTGGCACCTGGTTGGTAATCAGTCAACATTTATTGGTTGCGCCCTAGCCGGTGTTGCTCAGTGGATAGAGCGTCGGCCTGCAGACTGAAGGGTACTGGGTTCGATTCCGGACAAGGGCACATACCTTGGTTGCAGGCTCTTCCCTGGCCCTGGTCCTGGACGGGGCATGTGCAGAAGGCAACCAATCGATGTGTTTCTCTCACATCGATGTTTCTCTCTGTCTTTCCCTCTTGCTTCCACTCTCTCTAAAAATCAATGGAAAAATATCCTCAGGTAAAGGATATAAAAAAGATTTATTGGTTGAATAATATATATTCTTTAAAATTTGTCACATATTTTTGTAGTTGTTAAATGAACGGATGGACAAGTAACAGAGGTGTTTCGGGAGAAAAAAGAAGGAAACGATGAACAAAGCCATATTAAAACTGCCTTTTCTGAAGTCTCTTAAAACAGTCACAGAGATGGGGAGTCTGGCTGCAGAAGCAGAGGTTCATACCAAGCGAGCACAGCCTGGTCGTCCTCAGACTAGAGGTTGCTGTCGGCTGCTGACTCAGCACTGGGGACCGGGCGAGGGGCGGCTGGCAGAGTGGCAGCAGTTTGGCTGACAATTTCCTCCTATGCTTCAGCATAATTGAATTAGCATCCATGGAGACCTTCTCCCAGACATCCGCAAATGCAATGCTGAGAGGCAGGCGCCGCAATTCATCTGGCATTACGAGGCGCTGAATTGCCATCCAGTCCCGCGCCTCGCCTCGCTGCCGTGTGCGAGCTCGTTAGAGGAAATGAGGTGGATGCGACGAGCCTGGGAACAATTAAAATCTCCCTCTTAGCCGATTCCCACAGCAGCACCCACGTCCTCCGATAAGCACTCTGGTTTGCTCGTGTACACCATGTTCGGGGGGGTGGGGGTGGGGGTTCAAATTCTGAGCAGTGGCTACCAATTCATCTTGCTGCATCCAAGGATATTAGGATGGTGGTCAGGGGAGAGGGAAAGGGGACAGCCGTGATATGAACCCACCTGAACAACATCCATGACAGACAGTGCCACGGGAAAGAGTATTTCTCAAGATGCGTCTCAGCAGCACGGCTGGATGGCGGGCCAAGGTCAAGAGCCAGGAAGACAGGACCCAGCCTTAAGTCCAGAGGGTGCATTAAGATGAGGATTGGGAGGATTTTGAGCAGGAGGAAGTGGGGGCAGAACATGGCACTGGGCAGATGATTCAGAGCATGAGAGTGCTAGACTGGACTTGCTTGGAGGCTGGGGTGGCCACTTCAAGGGCTGTTTTGCTGGCTGCAGGGAATGGCCTACGGCTGCTGGGCTGCAAGGTCATATGGGAGGAAAGCAGGCTCTGGGCGAGGTGTGGATCTGAGATTGAATCCCAGTCCTACCATGCTCGATGGTTAACCACTTCAACCCTTGGACCTCTGCCTCCTCGATGGAGGAAAGAAGACACCAGACACCAATAGGAGAGGATCCCGGTTGTGGGAAGGACCAGAGGCCTTGCATGTGCAACAGGACTTTGTCTTGGTTTGGGCTCCCCCAGAAAGGGACGTGAGATAAGGGTTTGCGTGCAAGTAGTTTATTCGGGAGATGATGGGGGGGAGGGGGGAAATGGGCAGAGAAGAGAATGAAGACAATGAAGGGGTTATCACACCAAAGACCACTCTGGGCACTGGAAATCAACCCCTGGGGAACTCTGGGAAACCACGCAGAACCCGTAACTCAGTTTTCCCAATATGTGGGGGGTGGGGGGTCTAGGAACTGATACAGAGCGGACCAGGTGCCACTGTCATTGGCTGGGGCTGCCCCTGGGGGCTGGCCCCTCCCTGGCACGTCTGGTCTGCCTTGGAAGTGGGCAGGCAGGTCTTCCTCGTCCTCAGAGCGCACCGCAGGCACCGGGTGCCGATATGGCAGGTGACAGCTGCACTTAGGCTCTGACGTGGTGCCTTCTGAGGGGCACTGACAACTCCTGACAGGGACACACTGTCCCACCGAACTGGGTCCCCTAAGCAGGCCAAGAACAAAACCTCTTTCCATGTTCCAAAGGGGCGCAAGGCCCCACAGGACTGGCCATGGAGGCTGTCAGGACCGGTTCTGTGACCCTGAGCCTCTCCCTTAACACGTTAAGCGCCATGTCACTCACTGGTGATGGACACTGTACTTTCCGTCGTGTGGTTGGGCGCTTAACGTGTTAATTCAAGGTCCAAGAGAGTTCAAGTTGAAGTGTGGGGAAGCAGAGGGGACCGACCAGAAGGAGGGTTTCTGTAGAGAGAGCTGGGGGAGTGCTGTGACATTTTTTTCTCCCCAAACCCCTGGAGGAGAAAGGCTGGGCTCTCCTCCTCTGGAGCCCAGTGGGCGGAGCTTGGAGAAGAACGCGGGAGAGCATGATCTGTGTCCCCTGAAGATCGGAGGGCCCCGTGGACTAGGGAAACCTAAGGGAGAGACCTAAGGGCTGGAGTCTGGCAAGCAACCATACTCCCACCAAAGGCCAGTGTTTTCCTTGGGGGAGGGAAGGGCGAAGAAGAGGGAGAAAGAGAGGGAGAAGGGAGAGATGGTGGGGTGGGGGAGGGAGAGCAGCTAGCTGACCTGCAGGTAAATGAAAGATGCTTTGCCCAAGAAGGCCTCCAGGAGGGATGCTGAGACCACAGTCTGGGGTGGCGGACCACCGAGAACCAAGGTCGGAGGGAACATCCGTCCTGGACAATTGGAGAGTGCATCTCGAGTGCCCGCGAACTGCAGGTGCGGGGTGCCACCGAGTCGCTGCAGACAGGTGTGCACTCCATGCGCTGAACAAAGGCGCTGCCTCAGGAGGGTGTGGGCTGCACAGTCAGCCCCTGCTGCTCTCAGGTGTGCACACTCACACCCCCGGGGTCGGGGGGCGGGGGGGGCTGACACTGGGGTTACCTCTAGGTTTGTTGTCCGGGGGGGCGAGGGACTCCACCTTGGGCCTGTTTCTTTTTCTTAACCATCATCATCATTTTCCTTTGACATCTTCTCATTTCCTCCCAGTTATGTTCAGGCAGTTGTGGTTCTCGCACAGAATTTAGTACAGAAATGGCCAGATCATTTATTGACTGAAGACACTTCGCGTTGAGGGTACAAATCCTCAGGATAGCCACACAGTCTGTAGATATTGCCGGGGCCGGAAATAACCTGTTCATGACCAGATCTGTCCCTTTGGCAGTCTCCTCAGGCTCTCGTTCTCCTCCCAGCAGGTCCTGGGGAAAGGAACCTGGCAGGAGACCTCAGCTTTCAAGCCAAAATTACGTTTAGCATTCCAGTTCCCAGTGTGGGAAACCTGACGTTTTCAGACATTTCCAAAATGCCAAAGGGAAGAGCTGCATCTTTTGTTTCAAGCCAGTGTCTTCCAAGTCAGTTTTCTACTGAGTGATTTGTCTGAGTCTTGATTGTTCCATCTGTAAAATGGAGCCAATGATAACCATCCTCTCTCACAGGGTTGCTCTGAGGATGGATGAGTGACCGGAGAACTTGAGTTATTCCCACTGTTGCTTCCATCCTCCCCTACGAGTCAGGGGAGGAAATCAGTGGGTCTGGTCCACGACAGCTGGTGGCCAACATTGCATCCAGGCTGAATTGATCAAATTCGCTGTATTGAGCAAAACGGACTGACTGCGACCCTTTGAGTGAGTTCTGATCAAGTAGCACCCACTGGTACGACGGCCAGGTTCTGTTTTGTTTCGGCTGTTCAACCCTTTCCGAGCTCTGAGAGCTACAGAAAGAAGAGGAGCTCTGAGAGCTACAGAAAGAGGAAAGGGAGCTGTGCTGTAGGGGAGAGGAGGGGCCAGGCCAGGGTTTGTGGGAGAGAGTGGTCACGGACAAAGCTAAAAGGCAGCAGGACGGGCCCTGAAGGTGAAGAGTGGCTGCCCGGCGGAGGGGTCCAGCTATTCTCCCCTGAGCATCAGGGACTGGGGAGAGAAATCAGACCAGAAAGGGGTGCCTTTCCTCTGAGGGACTCAACGCAGGGACCACACGAGGAAAAGGGCGCATCTCTGCTATGAAAAGTCCCTAAAGAAAGAAAAAGGGGAGGTGAGAAAACTTCACCTGCTGGAGCCTTAGTGTCCCCATCTGTAGAATGGGAACTAGACCACAGAGTGCTGGTGAGGACCTCACACAGGGCCTCATACACAGGTGCACGCTGCTCCCACTCCTCCCCTCTGGGGGTCTCCACCCCATCCTCACTGCTCTGTGGAAAAGCAAAGCCCCAGCAGGCCCTGGAAGGAAAGGCTGTAGCTCCTGCGGCCGCAGCGCTGTGGGACCCAGAGGCAGAGCTGGGTCTCATTCACCTCTTTTCCCCACAGGCTGCTCCCAGGACAGCAGCCAACCAATGGTTCTTCTTAAAACACACACGCACACACGCCACGAGGAAAGGAAGGAAATACACCGCACGTTCCCGTTCTCTCAGTTGTGGCTCTCTCTCTCCTTTTCGCTTATCTGCGTTTTCTGGCTTTCCTAGGACGCACATGTGTTTTTCGTGGCATCATCCCTGATATTGAAAAACACCCCCCCCCCCCCACTGGTACTAGAGGTTACCTCTGGGAAATGGGACGGGAAAAGTAGTTAATTAAGGTAGGTTTTGTTTGCTTTGTTTCACATTATGTCCATCCTTACTTTTGTAATATTTTAAAAAGAAAAACATAGGCCCTGTGCACAGGTAGCATCAGAGTTGGCATGTGAAAGACTTGATTCCAAATCCTGGTTCGTCCACATAGTAATCTCTCTAGACCTCAGTTTCTTCATCTGTAAAATGGGGGCAAAAACGCTCCATCTTACTACGGTGGAAACACATTAAAAACTTAAGGTGCGTTTGAAAGAAATGCCAGCCACCAGACTTCTCCAAGGTGGGCAAAAATACCGGGGGTGTTTTTTGTTTTGGTCACATTCATCTATTTCCATTTCTATCCCACTACAAAGCTTCCTCTGGCAAATTCATCAAGACCCTCTCCCCCATCCCCAGGAAGTGAGTTTTATCCCGGATACGATGGCAGCGCTGAGCTGATCTTCTCTATTGTCTGTGGGAATTGGCTTGCCTGTGCACCTAGGTGCCCCACACATGCTCACTAAAGCCTTCTGCCAAACTCCATGAGCCGTTTAGGCTTCTGTGATGCTGTTCCGAGTCTCTTATTTTCTGGCAGTAATTTAAAGCAACGTTTTTTCACCTCTGTCGGCAGGCCTCCATGGGTTGCAGGCTTACAAAAAGAACTGCAACAGATTTTGTCACAAATTGCCCAAAATAAAAATGTTTGGTTTCATTTCCTGTTTCATTTCCAAATGATTAAGCCGTAGCTGCCTGTCACACCTGTTAGGAAGGACTCTAAGACCATTCCCAGGCTAAACAAAAACAAAATAAACCAAACAGCAACCCAAGAACACCACAGCCTTGTTAATTCGTGTTTTCCACTAATGAGTGACTGACGTCTGCCCGGGGCTGGTGACACAGCTAACATCCCAAATCTAATAAAAGCGTTTTCTCTTTCACTGCAGAGAAGAGAACTGGTGGGTGTTTCAGGTGCTACAATATGGCAGTAACAACAGCTACTGTTTATGCGGTGCCCTCAGAGTTAGGGGTTCCCATAATAATGCTGCACATTAACCCCTTTATCAGGATAGTTTTGGTTACAAGTGTCAGACAATCAATTCACACTAACTTAAGCAAAAAGGGAACCAATTGGGCTCATGTAACTAAGAGAACTGAGTTAGTGCTTAAAATCACAGGAAGGGTTTCAGAAACCAACCTCTGTGACTAGCTACAGAAACTTCCTCTGCCCATCTCTCATTTTTAATTCTCTCTCTTGCCTTTGCCTGTCCCTCACCTGGCCTGCTATAAACAAGCCCATTCCTTCTGAAGAGGAATATGGCTACCATTCTCCCAACGGGTAGAAAGTGCTGCCTTCTCCCAACATGTGTATATCAGTCCCAGGATAAAATGCTGATTGGGTCACATGTCCATTCCTTGCACCAATCGCAGTTTGTTGACAGATGATTGGTCAGAACTGGGTTATAGTCTCATCCTTTTGGCCAAGGGCTCTGTGTGTTCCTAGGAGAGGGTTTAAAAGCTAATAGGCAGGTAAAAACAAGGTCACCGTGAATAGGAGTGCGGGTTGCATGCTGCCCAAGGTGCCAGCGGAGGGGCTCACCAGGGAAAATCCTGCCTCTGATCTGCGCAGCAGCCATGCACCCTGGCCCAGACACATCTGCTGGAAGGGATGCCATCTTCCAGTTCATACCACGATGTCGTCTAGGCCAGCAGCGGCCCTGAGCAAAAGCAACAGCAACTTCGGGCCACCACAGTCTCCAGGAAGCCAGTAATGATTATCCCATTTTCAAGATGAGAAACCAGAGGTCCACAGAGGCCAAGTGACTCGTCCGAGGCTATACAGCAGGAAGCAGGAGAGCCAGGACTGGACCCATATCCACCTGGCTCCAAAGCCCGTGTTCCTCCCATCATAACCCACTCAGCCACCCCTGGGGAGTAAGAAAAGTGGATTATGTGAGTCTCTCTCCCTGAAAACCCAACTCACCGCGTGCGGACAATCTAACCAAGAAGGCCAACCCCAAGACAAGACGCTTCACAAGCCTGTGTTTGCAAGCAGCTTGCAGGTCCCGGCGTTTCCCTTAAAAAGGGACTCTCTTGCTTGGAACAGTAAGAAATGAGATGCAATCTGTTCTGATTTCTTCCCAATTTAGGACACGCTGTAGTGCCCCATCTGAAGGCATGCCAGCACCCTTCTGTCTGGAGGATATGTTCGCTTGGTTTATGTCTGCGCTCATCAAGGGCACCTAAATCATCCCACAGGAGAAGAGCCCGGCACTGACACAGCAGGCGTGGAGACAGGCTGCGCTGCCTCTTCCTGGGTAATAACAATAACAATAACAATAATTACCGTTCACTGGGCGTTTACACCCATCACCACGCTGCTCTATTAGACAGTTTGGGCAGGGAATGGATCGGGGATTTGGGCTATTCAGCATTTGAACCCTCTTCCTGTTGGAAAACCCTTTATTGGGAGAGTCTTTTAAAAAATATTTTATTTTATTGATTTGAGAGAGAGGAAGGGAGATGGATAGAGAGAAACATCAATGAGAAACATCCATCCGCTGCCTCCTGCACGCCCCCTACTGGGGATCGAGCCTGTAACCTGGGCATGTGCCCTGACCAGGAATTGAACCAGGTACGAGAGGCACAATGCAGTCAACGCAGGCACCGCCGTGTAGTCAGGTTGACTTGGCGGATGTCAGCGTCACCAATGCCACAGGACCTCCCAGCGAGTGAGTTAGCCTCTCTGAGCGACTCCATGTCTTCATCCAAAAAGCATGCAACTGACTGTCAGCAGCATGGGATTCTTGAGAGCATGAAAAGAAATCACGTATGTATTGCTCACAACACAGTGTCTAGGACACATAAGGCACTTGACACGTGTTAGCTATCGTATCTGTTATTGCTGTTGCAGGGTGGGGCAGAGTAGGTGTCCGGTGTGAGTATGAGAACCGCAGTGGATCCCTGTATTGTTATCTTCCATATGAACAACTCTGACCTGCTTCTGCCCCACCCTGCACGTGTCCGTTAATCCCTTTCTATCGCGTCCTGTTAGAAGTGGGTTATCCGGCGGTCTGGAGGGGTTGTCCGATTTATTTCCGTCATCCCGCCCCCCTCCTGGAGACAGGGATGAAGGAAAGCAGAGGCGAGGCAGGCTTCCACTGGGGGTAATAGTCCATGTCGGACACGAGGGATTCTGAGGCCAGATGGCACTCTGGCTCTCTTGGGGCCTCAGGAGGACCCGGCAGAGAGGTTGGGCCCGAGCTCATCAATCACACTAATGACGATGGATGGCCAGCCCTTTGCCTCCATCACCAGCTGCCCAGGGTTTGATCACCATTTCCCAGGGCAAAGCAGGCCACCCCCAACTCCTGCCCAAGAGGGTTGTTTTTTTTCTTACTCCCTGTCACCCAGAACAGTGGGCGGCAAACTGCGGCTCTAGAGCCGCAGTTTGCCGCTCTGTTGACTAATGAGTTTGCCGACCACTGACCCAGAACAGAGCCAATTAAAGTGCTCATTCATTTCTCCCCGCTCCGCCCTTTTAATTGCAAACAGTGCTGAGGGTTGAATAACACAGAACAAAGGGCAGATTTATTTACCCCAGGATTAAACACGATTATCAGAAACAAGCATGCAGAGCCCTTCGATCCTGGGAGAATTTTAATTTGCTGACCCCTGCCTTACAGAAATCGCAGGTCTTTTCCAGTGATTATAAAACCCCAAGAGTTTCGTCGGCTTGCGCTATTGGTTGGCACACTGGCATCACCCTGGCCCCTGTTCTCATGGGCCAACGCTGAGCCTCTGCACTGGGGCTTTGCACCAAACTCTCTGAACAATGCGGGAAGCCTGAAAGGAACTGTCTTCCCCACCGACTTTCTCCTACCACAGCCACCTGGAACGACCGAGGCAGAATTACACTGGTGAGCTGGCATGCTTTGGTTACAAATCATTTAACCTCCCAGCAAAAGGACATTAAGCCAAAAAGGGACACTTTATCAGCTCCTGTGACTGAAAAGTTGACCATTAATGCCACCTTCAGGAATGATCAGCTCAGGCTCTAAGCAGGTCACTGGGCTCAGTCTCCCCCCCGCCCCGCCCCCCCCCCCCCCCCACGCTGGCTCCTCTCACATGGGGCATGGGGCTATGGCTACCTCACTGGACAGCCTACGTCTAGAACAAGCATGTCAAACGCACGGCCAGTGAATGCAGCCCACTGGCCATGAGTCTAGAACAGCCTTGGGCAAACTACGGCCCGCGGGCCGGATCCGGCTGTTCTATCCGGTTCTCTTGCTCTCCCCTCCGCTCCTTTACTTTGAATTTATATTAGTTCACACAAACACTCCATCCATGCTTTTGTTCCGGCCCTCCGGTCCAGTTTAAGAACCCATTGTGGCCCTCGAGTCAAAATGTTTGCCCACCCCTGGTCTAGAAGATCTTCCAGATCTAGCCATCCCACCAGAGGAGGAAAATGGACCTTGAGAAAACTCCTGTCCAGATTGTCTGGTATGAGCACAGTCCTGAAGGTGCACGTGGGCCTGCGTGTGGGAATGCCACCCGACCCCTGTCTCATGTCTAGGAAAAAGGTACAATAACATACAAGCTTCCAGATCCTGATCTCCTGTAGTTTAACCATTTCCCCACCATGTCCTTTTCCTATATCATTGCCATTCCTCTCCTCAACTCAATGACGTGTTATCATTATCCCCATTTTGCAGATGTGAAAACCGAGGCTGTGCAGGACTTCCTAATAGCAAATAACCAGCTGTTATTGTTCTGTTTCTCTGAATAATACAGAGGGCCAAGGGTGACATCGTCTCCCTGAGGACAGGGCCAGATTTTCCCTGAAGGGAGTGGACAGACACCCTGAAATGAGGTCAGACAATGGAGACACAGTCAGGCTGGGCAGGAGGCGGGGCCAGCGCCCAGGCAGGCCATGCCCCCAGCACTGCGGGCGGGCGCTGCCAGGATGGGGGCAGCTCTGTCAGTGTTGGGTCCCTGGGCTCCCAGCACACTACCTGCCATCGCAGGCAGAAGCCACACTGTACGTCTGCTTCCCTCTGACCGTCCTGGAACATTCAGATAAGTCAGTGTAAAGCTGCAGCCTGCTCTCTGATGCCGGCTGGGCAGCGAGGTCTGTCCTGCGCTGGAGGGGAGGTGCGCAGGGCAGGGCGGCAGCTGGAGCGGGAGGGAGGGAGGGAGGGAAGCAGAGAGGCACCCCAAGGCGGGGAGGGGCTCCAGAGACCCTCGCTGGCTGAAGTGACAAGCAAGATGGATCTGTGAAACATGCACAGGTTCCCGGTGGGGGAAACCTGGCATCATGAAGGAAAATAAAAAGAAAAGGAGGGGAAAAACAGAAACAGAGAAAGAAAGGGGGAGGGAGAGAAGCTTCTAGAAACTGAATGGGATGGAGCTTGAACATCACAATTAAGCCTTTAAAGGGAAAGCAGCACCACAGACTGGTAAAGTCTGAGGCCTACTGGTGAGTGAATGAATGAATGAAAAAATCCATGTGCCCAGCTGCTGGGCTGAGCCCTTTCCATGGCCCATTTAATTTACTCCTCACAACAGCACTGAACCATCCCATTCGGTATGGATGAGGATACCGAGGCTCAGAGAAGTTAAAGAAATGAATCAAGCCCTGGCCGGTTTGGTTCAGTGGATAGAGTGTCAGCCTGCTGACTGAAGGGGCCAGTTCAATTCTGGTCAAGGGCACATGCCCAGGTTGCGGCTCAATCCCCAATGGGGGCTTGCAGGAAGCAGCCTATCAATGATTCTCTCTCATCTATACTAATAAAAGGGTAATATGCTAATTAGACTGAACATCTTCTGGACAAAGCCATATTGGCAGGGCCAAGGCAAAGGAGGTTAGAGGCGATCAGGCAGGCAGGGGAGAGCAGTTAGGGGGATCAGGCCAGCAGGGGAGAGCAGTTAGGGGGATCAGGCCAGCAGGCAAGTAAGCGGTTAGGAGTCAGAGGTCCTGAGGGGTCCCAGATTGGAGAGAGTGCAGGCCAAGCTGAGGGGACCCCCTTCCTATGCACAAATTTCGTGCACTGGGCCTCTAGTAATTAATGTCTCTCTCTCTCTCTCCCTCTCTCTCCCTCCCCCCCTTCCCCCCCCTCCCTCCCTCTCCAAAATCAATAAAATATATAAATTAAAAAAAAGAAGTGAATCAACGACACACAGCTAGGAACTAGAACTAGTATAGTTAAGAATTGAATGTGACTCTGCCTGACTCCAAATCAGAGGCTCTTAACCGCTACACTCGGGCTTCTTACTAGTAAGAACACCATACCCAGAAGGTCTCTGTTTAAGCAGGAGGGGGGGGGGGGGGGACCAAACACAATTAGAAAATATTGCCACCCACTGGGAAGGTCGCAGCACACAGCAGCACGCTGTGAGAGGTGTTTCCCTTGGTCTGTGTAACAAACCAGCCCGCGATGGTTCCCTGTATGTGCCCACTTGGCTAGTCCATGGTACCCAGATATTTGGTCGAACATTAGTCTACATGTGACTGGGAAGGTGTTTTTAGATGAGGTGAACAGGTCAGTAGACCTTTAGTAAAGGAAATGCCCCTCTGCAGTGCAGGTGGGCCTCATCCAATCAGCTGAAGGCCTTAAGAGAAAAAAGGCTGATGTCCCCTGGGAAAGAGGGCGTTCTGCCTGCACACAGCTTCAGACTTGAGTGACAGCGCCCCCTCTCCCCTGGCTCTCCCCTGCAGACTCTGAACTTGCTTGCCAGCCTCCACAACCACAGGATCCAATTCCTATGTGTCTTACTGGTTCTGTTTCTCCGGGGACCCAGTCGAATACGCAGGCTAAACCTATGATGCCCCTGAAGCTCAGGATCCAGACAGGGCACAGCGCTATGGCTGGGATTGCAACTGGAACCCTCTAACAGCTGGGACTGAACAGTGGGGGCGGGAGGGTGCATCCCAGGTGGCCTTCCCCACCTGTCGGGCTCTTTGGCAGGATGATGGGCGGGCTGGGCTCAGCTGGGACTGCTGGCCAGAGGGTATATACACCATGCCTCTCCGAGGGCGGCCACCTGGTGCTCCAACTTCGGACATGGTGACCCAACATTCCAGCCTCGGAGTCACGTAGTCATTCCCACGATCTATCTGTCTCAGATTCCAGGGAGGGGACAGAGGCCCCACCTCTAATGGGAGGGGTGTGAGAGATTTCACAGCAAGGTTATGCTAGTAAAACCACCATGCTGGCCTGAGGTAAACCCATGTGTCTCATTTTGCTTAGCCCAGCTTTTCTCCATCTTCTAATCGCGTCTTCCCAGAGTCCGAAGTTGAAGTCTTAACCCCCAGGACCTCAGCATGTGACCTTAGTTGGAAATAGGGTTGCAGCAGGTGCAATCAGTTAAGATGAGGTCGTGCTGGAGTCGGGCGCGCCCCTCATCCAGCGATTGAGTCCTTTTTATAAACGGGGGGAATTTGGACACAGACACACACAGGCAGAATGGCGTGGGAAGATGACGGCCACTAGAAAGGTTTTGCATTTATAAACCAAGGAACATCAAAGATTGCCCGCAAACCTTCGGGTGCTGGGAGAGAGAGGCATGGGACAGATTCTCCCAGCCCTCAGAAGGAGCCAACGTGCCAACACCTTGATCTTGGACTTCGAGCCTCCAGAACCACGAAACCAATTTCCATTGTTGAAGCCACCCAGTTCATGATACTTTGTTACTGTAGCCCTAGGAAACGAATACATGTTCATTCACTCACTCACTCACTCACTCCGCTGAATCCCAGGCCCTTCACAGCCGGGCCCCTAATGACCGCCACTCCCTTCTCTTCATTTTCTGTTTTCTAAAAATGATATACTCAAAAGACCTGGTAAACAGGATGCACAAAAACTCACCGGCCCCCTTCTTCAGCTGTTTGTCCTGCCTCGGTCACTCCTGCTTGTTCCGCTGACCCTCTTCTGGGTTTGCTCCGCCTCCCGGGCCTCCTCCAGACACACCTGAGCTTCCAGGTTCCTGCAGAGGCTGGAGACTGGCTCCTCCCTCCCAAGCCAGCTCCTCCTTCTTGCTCTAAGCCGAGCCCCCAGGCCGCCCCAAGGACTGGGCAGGGGCTCACAACAAGCTGTGGGAAGGCTGGGGGAGGGGAGCGGTGGCTGAACAAGCTTTTGGGACTTTTCTGGGTCTGGTGGAAGCAGCAAAAAAGAGGGAATGCTGCAGGAGCCAAGGGGGGCGGGGGGGGGGGGCACCGCGGAGCCCTGGTAGGCGATGGTGCCCAATCCAGTCCCCAGTAAAAATTAGCTGTGTGGCTTCGGCAGGTCTCTGGACCTCTCTGGGCCTCAATTTCCCCATTTATGGAAGCCAATATCCGCGGGATCCTCTTTCCTTTAAAGTCCAGACGAGATCGATACAGGTACCTTTGGTACAAATTGTAGAAAATCTGGTGCCCTCCCACGTTTTCTGTGAATTCCTGGGGTGGGGTGGGGGGGCTTTCCTTGTGTTGTTAGTTCTATTTGGGATCATCACTAATGGGGTCCCTTTCAACTGTGGGGCAGGCAGGTGAGGAATTCAGCTCCTTCCTCAACCTCCACCAAGCTAACCACTCACATGAGGTTTCACGTGAATAAACAGGTCTATTGTGTTTGCTGCCCACCACCGTCTCCAATGTGAACCCCATATTCCAGAAAAACCTCTCCTCTCCTCCGTCTCAAACCATGTCAGTGTGAATGTGATGCCACCTCTGGGTCCAAGGGTGAGCACGTGACCCAGTCCTGGCCAATCAGAGCATTCCATCCCTCCAGCCACAGTGATTGGTTCAAAGAAGTCATATGATCCCAGTCAATCAAATGAGAATTCATCCTGAGTCTTTTTTTGGAAAAACTATTGAGAATCAATACATAAGAATGAACCAAAAAAAAGAAAAGGTATAAAGTGTTAATGACATCATTTAAGGCCCTGGGACCCAGTCATGCCTGGTGTATTTAATTTCATAAGCAAATAAACACTCCTAACTTATTTTTTCTTAATCCAATTTGAGTTTTATTTCTATCACTTGCTCTTGAAAGAGACCTAATAATAAACCTTGAGAGGCTAGATGAATTTACAGCATAGCAACACAAACAATATAAATTCAACATTAGATATGCTTGTTTCTAGAAGTTCTGTTTCATTAACTCAGGTCCTGCCTCCTCTGCCACGTGGCTCATGTGCTCCGTTCCAAATTCCTATTTATTCCTTGGGCAGAGTGGTTCAGCTACACCCACTGCAGCACCCAAACCCCACAGCAGTTATGAAGATACTAGAGGCCCAGTGCACGAAATTCTTGCATGGGGGGTGTCCCTCAGTCCAGCCAACACCTTCTCCAATCTGGGACCCCTTGAGGGATGGCAAATCCCAGTGGGATCGGGCCTAAACGGGAGGTCGGACATCCCTCTCATAATCCAACTGCCCTCCCCTGCAGGCCTGGTCCCCCCCAACTGCCCTCCATTGCAGGCCTGGGTTCCCCCAAACTGCCCTCCTCTGCCGACCACAGTCACCCCTAACTGCCCTCCCTGCTTGCCTGATTGCCCACAACTGCCCTCCCCTGCAGGCCTGGTCCCCCCCAACTGCCCTCCACTGCAGGCCTGGGTCCCCCCAAACTGCCCTTCCCTGCAGGCCTGGTCCCCCCCAACTACACTCCCCTGCAGGCCTGGGTCCCCCCAAACTGCCCTTCCCTGCAGGCCTTGGTCCCCCCCCAACTGCCCTTCCCTGCAGGCCTGGTCCCCCCCAACTGCCCTCCACTGCAGGCCTGGGTCCCCCCAAACTGCCCTTCCCTGCAGGCCTGGTCCCCCCAAACTGCCCTTCCCTTGCTGGCCTGGTCTCCCCCAAATGCCCTCCTCTGCTGGTCTGATCACCCCTAACTGCCCACAACTGCCCTCCCCTGCTGGCCATCTTGTGGTGGCCATCTTGTGTCCACATGGGGGCAGCCATCTTTGACCACATGGGGGCGGCCATCTTGTGTCTTGGTATGACGGTCAATTTGCATATTACTCTTTTATTAGATAGGATTTTCGCAGCCCTGACTGGTTTGGCTCAGTGGATAGAGCGTTGGCCTGCGGACTGAAGGGTCCCAGGTTCGATTCCGGTCAAGGGCATGTACCTTGGTTGCGGGCACATCCCCAGTGGGAGGTGTGCAGGAGGCAGCTGATCGATGTTTCTCTCTAGCCCTCTCCCTTCCTCTCTGTAAAAAAAAAATCAATAAAATATATTTAAAATATATATATATTTTCCCAAAGGAAATCCCCTTCCTTCCCGAGGGGAGTTCTTGTACCAGCTATTGACAAAACACAATCTTCTCTCCTCTGCATATGAAACGGAGAGGCTGGGCTATGGTTCTGCCGCCTTAAAGCTCTGGAGTTCAAAATACAATAAAGCCATTAAAATCGTGGCCTAGGAGACTGTTTTTCAAAATGCAAGTCACAACCCATTAGTGGGCCTGGAAATCAATTTATGTAGTCATAACCAGCGTTTTTAAAAAATGAAAGCGAACAAAACAGAAAATAACAGAGTACATCATTCATAATAGAGGTGAGTAGTGGCTCATGAAACTTTCATTTCAATTATAAATAGAGAAGTACTGCACGTACGCTGTACTGGATCAGAGTTTAAAATATATTTTTCACTGTGGGATCAAAAATGTGAACGCTCAGGTGAAAATCAGCACTCGCTAACAGGGAGAGATGTCAATAAGTTAAAAATTAGTATATTTTTTTGTGATCTAATTTTTGTCAAATCACAGAAAGGATAAGCTATTGTTGTATCTGGAAAAATTATGAAATTGTGTATACCAAAAGGCTAAATTATTATCCCTGGGTGGAGAGATTGTGATGTTTTTTATTTTCATGTGTCTACATTTTGTGTTATCTAATTTTTAAAAACAGATGTGTCACTTCTACAAAGATTTCTTCCAGCTTATTTTTATTTGGAAAGGTAAGTATACTCCTAAAAACCCTCTAAAAATATCTTTAAAAAATATACCCAAATATAGGAATATATGCTGTTTCGGCTGGTTTTAATTTCCTGATTCTGCAGTGGGAGAAAGAAGTTTGCAAACAAAACTTGGAAAATCAGAAATCATAGTGAGGGGGTGGGGCTGTGGGGGCGCGGGTTGGCAGGATATGCTAATTCTCTGAGTGGATTTTCCACGTCAGTGAGCTGCTTCCTTCTCTTAGCCGCTGCCTTAGGCAGGTATCTGCCAGAATGTGGCTGTTATATATTCCACATGTCATGTACCGCAACACCTGTTTGAAAGAGTGTCTGTGATGGAGAAAGAAGTGTCACTGGAGCTAAAGGAAGGAAAGACAGTTTCTAGCAAAGTGCAGGAGGCGGGTAACTGTAGGCAGGATCCATGTGCTTCCTGAGGCTGTCCTTGAACAGGATGCAGAGGACAAAACCAAGGAGAGGAGGCCGTGAGTCTCTTCAAGGGAGATATTGTCAGAAAATGGAAAAACTGGGCCACCCCATCCAGACCGTCTGAACAATGATGCCTGAGAGAAGGCAACTGTGGGAAGACTGCCTCCCAAATGGTTAGCTGAATGGTGGTTGAAAATGGTAAGTTACACAAAGAAATTACAGGGGGGACGGGTGGGGGTGGTAGGAGAGAAAGGAGGGAGAGAAAGAGGAGACAATAGTGGTGAACTAAATTCTCAGCTGTCACTTTTCAGAAGAGCAGGGAGACACGCAGGCTGGGGAAGATATGCTTTTGGGGTCAGATAAACACAAATAAATGCACATTTCAACCTTGTCTCGGCAATGATCTAGTAGCCCCATGGAGAACGCTCAAGCTTTGTTCTTTTCAGAGGAAAACACTTTTCTCTTTGCTTCTATGTGCAAAATGGGGAAAGAACTGACATTGACTTCTGTTTGTGTATTCTTAAAGTAATACATGCACATGAGTTAGAAAAAAATTCACACAGTACAAAAGGCTATCCAGGGAAAAGTAAGTTACACCTGATGCTAGAGATCTGCTTGCCACCTCCTCCTATCCACTTTCCACCTCTATGGCACCAACAGGCCCCATGGCTCTGGCCTGGAGGTGGGTTGAGCCAATGGGAGGCGTTGGCAGAGCAAAGAACCAGGTGTGTTTGGGGCATCCTTCCTGCCAGGTTGCCTCAGACAGGCTGCATCTCTCAACTACAAATCCCTGGTCCTCTCACGGACATCATCTTTGTCCTTAAGGGGTGGCGCCCGCTCCCTCCCCTCAGTCCATAGACATGGTCACAGCCCTTGGTTACCGCGCATTCTCCTCTGTCCCACCCTACCCACACCTGTGTAACGGCCCCTTTGTAAATAAGCCCTCCTCCTATCACCGTGATCTGAGCCTGCCACCTGTGTCCTGCTGGGCCCTGGCTCATATACTCTCCTGTGCTAATTCCCCACTGCTACTGGTCCCCCACTGCAAGGTGGCCGCTGGCACCATTTCCTTCGCGGCTCTCTCTCTCTCTCTCTCTCTCTCTCTCTCTCTCTCTCTCTCTCTTTCTCTTCCTTCCCCGCTCTCTTTCCCTTTAATAAACAGCACATGATGTACCTTGTTTTCATCTCTGCTGTGTTTTAACTTCATCTATGTTGAAGATGTGCTGGGTGCTCTCTATTTGCACAACCTCTGTCCAATCCATTCCCCACCCCTTTCCACATGCTCCGTGCTCCTAGGGTGGCCTGTGTGGGCTGCACCCTCGGGCTCCCTGGCCCCGGGGCCTCGAGTGGGGCCTTGCCCAAGGGCCGGGAGGCACTGGCAATGGGAAGGCAGGCGAGGAAGTGGGACCTACCCCTCCCGCCCTCCAGGTTGGCTGCTTCCCTGTTCGGGAGGGTACCGCTCTGTTGTAGGGCGGCCCTTTGTACAGGCTCTTCTCATTCTGCTAGCTGCACCCCCTTTGCCCCTCCAGGTCTAGAGCTGGCACCAGCTCCCACTCTTGCCTGCCTCACTGTGTCTCACACCCCGTGGGTTCCATGGATTTGCCTCCACCTGTAACTAAACTCTCCTCAGTGACCCCCTGGGACGTCTCCTTGTTCTTCCCGTGGTGACATCCCAGCACAGTGCTTATGAACCACCTCATTCTTTTTTTTCTTTTTAACGACAGACACAGTAACATCGTTTATTTCACCAACTCCCGGTTAATTGATTTAAAAAATATCTTTATTGGTTTCAGAGAGGAAGGGAGAGGGAGAGAGCTAGAAACATCAATGGTGAGAGAGAATCATTGATTGCTGCCTCCTGCATGCCCCTTGCTTGGGATCCAACCCACAACCCGGGCATGTGCCCTGACCAGGAATCAAACTGTGACCTCCTGGTTCACAGGTCAACGCTCAACCACTGAGCCACGCCAGCCAGGCCCGATTAATCACTATCTGATTTGAAGGTAAGACTTATTTACAACCTATTTCTGCCCCTATTCCCCACTGCCTCTCAGCTGAATTCACCCCCAAGTCCAAGTCTCATGATCCTGCTGTCAAGAATGGCCCCCCTCTTGTGTGAGGGAATATTTTGGGAGACTGGGACAGGAAATAATCCTTCCGGTAGAAAAGAATGAAACTAGTCACTCTTTTCAATGCAGGTGACAAAATATGAACTCAAATCAACTTCCAACAGTAACAACGACCACAGCCACAGCAACACACTGTTACTCGCGGGCTCACCTAAATGGATTTTGGATGGTGCTAGCCTCAAGCCCACCTGGGTCCAGGCACACAAGCACATTCCATCAGACCCCAATCTCTCCCTTATTCTGCTTCTCTGCGTGACCTCATTTTCTTCTCTTACAGGAAGACTTTTCCTTCTGGCACAAAATAGTGTCCCAGGACAGAGCCCGATTCGCACTCTTCTGGCGCCAGGACCTGAAAGGAGGACCCCTTTCCTTGAAACCATTCTGATTGGCTTAATTTGGCTGACATCCTTACCTCTGGGCCAGTCGCTGAGACCAGGTGGAATGGGGTTCTCTCTTGGCCGGGCACGGTGATAAGCTCACCCCTGTGATCCGAGCTGGTTAGGACTCCTTCCCCAATGGAAGTGCAGATTCCGGACAGCCAATGTCCTCAGGGTCCACTCATGAGGCCTTGGCTGTGTGTCCTGACACCAGGTGGAGAGGTGGGTAATCAGCTAATTTGATTTCAGGTCTTTGCAACCAACAAAACATCCTCCCACCCAAATGAAACCACCGATTGCAGACCCAGGATTAGGCTACACAGGTTTCTGTTCAAAACAAAGTTATTGGTTGGACCAACTACTGGAGAGCCATGAAACTGGGACTTCTTTTTAGCGAGCACTCATTTAAAAACCATGTTTAAACATATGCATCTATAGAAGCGGAAGGATGTTTATAGCTCATTATGTGAAAACGCCCCTTACAAGCAGGTGTGTGGCAGGGGTCCCTACCTGTGTTAGAGTCACCTGGGAACTTGACTTTTACTTAACTGAAAATTCACTGATGCCTGATGTTTAGTTTTAAGCTGCCGACCCTGCAGAGGTGTGCTGCCTTAGGATCCCAGTTGTGTGAAGAGGGAAATGGAGCTGGAGCAAGATGGGTGGGGTGTTTGTTTCCTGGGGCTCCTGTAACAAATTACCACCGACTGAGGGCGGGGAGGGGGAGGGAAGGATGAAAACAACAGACATCTATTTCCTTATAGTTCTGGAGCTAGAAGGCCAACATTGTCAAGACCCTGCTCGCTTGGAAGGCCCTGGGGGCGGACCCTTCCTTGCCTCTCTCCTGCTTCCGGTTGTTGCTGGCAATCCCTGGCATTCCTTGGCATGTAGCTGCATCACGCCAATCCCTTCCTCTGTTGTCACACAGCGTTCTCTTTGTGTGTTCTGTCTCTGTTTCCAAATGTCAATCATCTTGTAAGGACAGCAGTCATGGGACGAGGGCCCGCCCTAATCCAGGATGACTTCACCCTAACTTGAGTATAGCTGCAAAAACTCTGCCCAGATGAGGTCACATTCACAGGCACCAGAGTTTAGGACTTGAACGTATCTTTTGAGGAGACATGATTCTACCTGGTGGGAAGCAGGCTAGAGCGTGTGCTGAGTAGGAAATGATGAGCAAGTTGGAAATCCATGGGAATACCTGGCAGGGACGTGTTTTCCTACCTGTGATGGGGATTGAGATGGTTTAGGTGGATGTTCAAGCAAGTGCTCCCCCACCCCACCCCTCCAACGGCTGGAGAAGTCCACATCTCCCAGGTAGCTTGGAAATCCCAATGGTCTCAGCAGGGTTTGCAGAGATAACCCCAGGTCGTTCTGCTTAACTGAGCGCACACACACACCTTTAAGTGAAAGACCGTCAGGACAGCGTGACAGAGCTGAAATAAATCGCTCCCTTTGGACAGTGTGACAGAGTGCTGAGATAAATCGCTCACTTTGGAATCATAAAGCCTGGGTTCGCGGACAAGCTCCACCACTAACAAAGCACTAAACCCAAGAGCTCCAATTTCCACCTTTGTAAAATGGGATGAACAATTCCACATCCCAGTCCGTCCCGCCGCTCAGCATGCTGTGACATTAAGCACGTGACAACGGAAAGCACCATCGATGAAAATTGCTTGGGCCACATTCTAGGTTTCCAGTGGGGGGAATTCACTAAGAACATTCCTGGAAGCCCCATTCCTTCCTGGACCCCAGTCAAGAGGGAGAGAGGAGGAGCAGGAGGTTAACATTACGTGTTCCTTTGTTTACAGAAATCCAAACGCACCTCCCGCTCTGGGGTGTGGTTTGGAGGATGGGGTAGGAATGTGAGATGGAACCACAGAGCCCCCAAGAGGCAAGGAAGCACGCAGTAAGCCTCCTTTCAGTGGAGGAGGTACAGGTGCCGTGCAGGTGGTGCCAACACACACTGCCCAGCGTCACTTTATCTGGGCAGCAGTTCCTCAGCGGACTGCCAGCTACCAGGGGCCAGGGAGCCCCGAGCTTTACTCTTGCCCCGGGCTCCGTAATTTCTAAACCCAATGCTGACATCTCAGTAAAAATACCCAGAAGGCGTGCTCTGGGGGCTAGATGCCACACAGAAAAGTACTTTAAAGATATTTTTTAAAATGATGACTTTTCCAATAGGTTTTTAATGCCAAACATATGTATTATTGACTGAAACTCGAGTGCTGAGCAGATTTTGATATTTCACTTCAGCTACCACATTCCAAACATGTTCTTCTACTCGACACATCTCTTCCTCACGCCTTGCCTTTTGGCGAACTGGGAGGAGAGGATGCCTGTCACTTCATGTCGCTCAGTCTATATTTTGCATAAATCAGCCGGGAATTAAGAATTAAACAATCACGTCATCTCTTAGTTGTCAAATATTTCGCTGCGGGGATGTGTTTGCACAGCGGAAGACGTGCTGTGCTTTCAGTGCGGAGGGACGTGGAGAGTACCAGGCACCTCCTCCAGACAGCCCTGAGAGCAACGGCAACGGGGGCTCGGTCACCAAGGAGGTGGCAAGTTCATGCAGCAGCTGAGGGAAGGGGAAACTTCAGGGCCTGCCTCAGGCCTGGCCGCCCTAGTTATCCCACGCAGCACTGGTCTCGGGGTCTCCCCAGAAGCAGACCCAGGAACCAGATTTTGGACGTAAGTGGTTTCTTTGGGAGCCCAGTGGGGAGGTGAAACAGGAAAAGGGAAGAAGCCAAAGCTGGGTCATTGGTGAGCAGGCACTAGGGCTGCCCCTAAGTCAGTCCTGAAGGGGATGGAGAACAGATCACGCTCCAGAAATGTGCTACCTGACAGGTGAGGAGGTGAGAAATCTATAGGCACCCCACCCCGCCCCAATTCGTCTCTACCTCATGTCTACTCCTGGGGGTTTTAACTTCTTGCACATCCAGGCGGCTCAGCTCAAAGACAGAAAACATTCTTATAGCCCCGTGGTTCCCAAACTCTGCATCAGGGTACCCCATAATGCCACAGAAAATTCACAGAAGATTGGGGACGTCTGAAATCTCTGAGGGACACGTAGCAACATCTATCCAACACTGTGTGTCATTAGCTCAGTGTTATGGGTTGGTCTGTGTCCCTCCCAAATTCATAGGTTGAGGTCCTAACTCCCCAGAGGTCAGAATGTGACCTCATTTGGTGGAATACCTCTAGGCTGGGGAGCTCATTTTCTCCCTATGGAACAGGTCCCTTCGTGAACAGAGATGGGAAACAGCATGCCTTGAGCCCTCACTGGTTGCTGTGCTGTATACACTCATCATTTCACCTAGTCCTCCCAACTCTGTAAGGCAGGCATAACCATCACTACTTATCTATCTAATAAAGAGGGAATATGCTAATTGACCAGCACTCCATCACAAAGATGCTTCACCCACAGCTGAGGCCAAGTTCCCATAAGGAGCCTTAACGAGCAATCAGCAGGGACCTGAGGCTATGGCCTCCCCCACCCCCATGGGGCTTGACAGGGGACCTCAGGCTGCGCACCCCACCCTGGCATCAGGCTGGGGGACCTCAGGCCGCACCCCCCGCCTGCTGGGGCTTGATGGGGGACCTCAAGGTGCACCCCCAGTGCTGGGTCGGGGGAACTCAGGCCGCACCCCTACCCAGCAGGGCTTGATGGGGGACCTGAGGCTGTGACCCCTTCTGGTGCTGGGCTGGGGTACCTGAGGCTGTGGTCTCCCCCCCCCCCGCCTGGTGGGGCTTGACAGGGGACCTCAGGCCATGCCCCCCACCCTGGTCTGAGCTGGGGGACCTCAGGCCACGCCCCCCATCCTGGCGCCAGGCCAGGGGACCTGAGGCTATGCCCCCTGCCTGGCAGGGCTTGACAAGGGTGGGACTGGCCAGGTCTGGATCTAGCCCAATGGGGGGGGGCAGCCAGGTCTGGGTCTCACGTGATTTTGAGGTGCATGTGGGTGGGCGGGGACTTGACTCTGGGTCCCGTGGTGTGCCCCAGACTCTGACAGGAGGAAGGTTTTCATATACATTTTACTAATTTTCTTTCATCTCTGACACTTCTATTATAGAGAAAGGGCAAATAGCAATATTAAATTATTTCCTCTCATTAATCCCCTTTTAATGTGCATGAACTTCATGCACCGGGTCACTAGTCTATATATATAAAAGCCTAAGCGACCATTACGTTGGAATGGCTGGTATGACTGGTTGCTATGATGTGCACTGACCACCAGGGGGCAGATGCTCAACCCAGGAGTTGCCCGCATTGCTGATGGGGCCTGCTGGCCAACCCCCTGGTCCCTCCCCCCGGCCGGCAGGTCCCAATTGCCCGATTGGGGCTGGGCTTCCGGGCTGGAATGGGGAACTGGGGGTGAGTGGCAGTGGATGGGGCCCCTTTCCCAGGGGGGCCAAGGGCCGGCTCCCTCCTCAGGGCTGGCGGCCAACCTCCCACATCCCTCCCTCCCTCCTTCCCCCTGAATAGGGAACTGGGGGTGGGTGGGGAAGGAAGGAGTAGGCAGGGAACCTGATTGGCCCTGATCACCGGCCAGGCCTAGGAACCCCACCTGTGCACGAATTTCGTGCACCGGGCCTCTAGTATTCATGATAACATTGAGGCTTGGAGAGGTGACGTGACTTGGCCAAGATCTCATTACCAATAAGTGGCAGAGCCAGGATTTGAACACAGGTCTTTTTTATTCCAGAGCCCTTTCTACTTCCAGTTCTCACCTGGCTCCGACAGGTGGGTATTAATAACAAAAAAATAAGTTACATTTATTGTGGGCTTCCTTTTTGTTAGGCATGACTGGATTATCCATTTTAGTCCTCTGAGATTATCACTGAGACTGCTCCGTGGCCAAGTCAGTCTGACTCCAGAGCTCATGCCTTTGAAAACAGAGCTCTGCTGTGGATTTCCTCATCTTGAGCTAAAACCCTCTTCCTATTCTTGGGGCTCCTGTGGAACTAGATGAGTCTTTCTTCCCCAAGCCTGTCCCTTAAAGCCATGTGAATACAGCCCTTTGTCCGTTCTGCTGGGGCTAAACAGGTCTCATTCTTTCTTGTTTTTCTTATCCTTTCTCGCCCCAGCCCCGTCTTCTGAACATGATCCAGTTTACCTGCACCCTTCTGAAAGCACCTGCTGGTTGCTAACGCTGCCCAAGAAGGAAGCAGGAAGGAGCAAAACTTCCCGGGAAAAGAGGGTCAGACTCAGTCTTCAGACAAAGGCAAGAAAACAATGACTTCCAAGCGTTCGCCTCTGGAGCTGTGTGGATCAGTGTTTTGTATTCCGTGGAGGGTCATCTCGCAGTAGACGGCCTTCTAACGGGAAGGTGAAGTCACTGTGTAGCCATGATGACATCATAATTTTTCAGCAGTTCAAGGCTGAGAGATAAAATACGGGTCAGATTGATCCAGTGTGAAATAATGTCAAGGATAAAGCATGCAAATCAGAGCACATGCAATAAATCTCCTGCAAGCTGGCAACATACCCCACAGGGTTATTGGAAGGATTAAATAAATTAATGTACGTAAAGCGCTTAGTAGAGCGCCTGGCACAGAGTGAGTGATCAATAAATATTAGTATTAATATCTGCTGTGAAATGAACACTGCACTGTAAAAATGACGGATTCTTCCTGGGGAGGGGTGTCAGAAGATAATGATAGCTGCCACTTAACTAGGACTCCCCGTGTGATCAGCCTCTGCATACATTATCTGTTTTAATCCTCGCCAGCCTGGGGTAAAGTCATTTTCCCTATTTAAAGCTATGGAAGCCAAGCCTCGGTAAAATTAGGCATCTTATCTGGAGTCCTGCAGTTAGGCAGTTAAGAGCTTGGGTTTTAGAAATCAAACAGTCTGGCTTTGAATCCCAGCTCAGGCACTTTGTTTGAGACCCTCAGCACATCATTCAATCTCCCTGTGCCTCAGTTTCCTCGTCTATACAACAGAATCATACATCACCTTCCTTAAAGACGTTTTGTGAGGATGAGTTAATATATGTAAAACAGAGCAGTGTCTAGTACATTCTAAGCACTCAATAAATGCCATGCACCCATACTGTGTGTATGTGTGTGTGTGTAGGCTTTGAAAGATGAGTAGGAGTTTGTCGGGTGAATAAAGAAGAGAAATAGGCCCCTCCGGTTAAGGTAATTGCGAGGCTAAAGGCACACACTGAGCTACCCAACCCAAGACACAAGGAATCACTAATGGGTTAGTGGCAGGTGAGAACAGCGTTGGAAAGGAATAAGTCCTTGTAGTTAGAGAGAAAGGGTCGAGGTCCTCAGGCCTAAAAGGAGAAACCAGAGTTTGGAAAATGTGGCTCCCTGGTCAGGCACCCGCTCCCAGCCATCATCCCAGCAGCCAGAGTGCAAAACCACGCCCCCACCAATCCCAGCCAATGAGGAAGCCCTTAAACGGCGTCTCGTTGCTAGGCAACCGAGAGGCCCAGCCCGGCGGTTTTCAGCCGTTTTCTCTCCCTGTAACGGGAACCTGAGCCGCACATGGAGCCGCCTTAAAATAGGGCCCCTCCATGGGCCCCACTCAGACTTATCAGTGGAGTTTTATTTTTTTAGTTCATGTTTTATTTTTGTTTATAAGAGAAAGATACCCCTTTTCAAGGAGGGTGGAAAGCTCCGAAAAGTTTGTAACTTTCTAAAAAGTGAATAATTCCAGACTTTCCTTATCTGCTCCATCTGGACTTCCTTATCCTGTTGGTGGGAAACCCACATGACTTGCTTTGCATTAGTCATGGGTCCGAAACCTCTTTGGAGCCTCTAATTGGCACTTGGGAGTCAGAGTGAAATTGCTGGAGCTTCTCACACTGGTGGCTGCTGAGGTAGAAGATTCTGGAAAATCTCTCCCCTTGGGGACACAGGCTAAGCCTGAAGGATTTCCAAGATGACCAAGACACCAGCCCCCAAGAAGATGCAGAGTTCCCCCAACTCAGGGGCCCTCCGGGCCTTTAATGCCTCAGATCCCCCATCACAGGTAAGTCTCCGCTCTCTACCAAAACCAACATGTTTTCAATACCAAGTGAGATAGGAATTAGCCTTCAACCAACAAGGGACAGGGAAGAGAGGAGACTCCTGGTGTGACTGAAGGGTCGAGACACATCCCTGTTGCTATCATTGGTTGGTTTCTCATACAGAATGAAAATGGCAGCCAGAATGGTGAGCTAGGCCATCCCATTAGCCAGTAATTCCAAAATGACGGGAGAAATCTGCAGTGACACTGTAGAACGTAAGAAAACAGTAAGACGAATTGTAGGTCTGCCGTTGCTGAAAGTATTCTCAGCGCTGCTGGCTCCAGGTCATGGAACATCCTCTCTTACGGGCTGAGCGCGGAATGCCCGTTTTGAAGCCTGACTTTGCTCTTCACCTGTCATTGACATTAGACAACTTGGTTAGCATCCCTGAGCCGTTGTTTCTGTGTTTGTGAAGTGAGTACAGGAGCATCAACGCGGCAGAAACAGTGTGAGGATTAAGTGAAGATATGGGAAGGTTTAGCATGATACTGTCACTTGATAATGTGTATAAGTGACATGAAATGCTGGTGTTGACTTAATGCCCAGAGTCAATTGTTTCTGTTTTTAAATGATCCTAACCAGATAGACCAGTTATGTATTCATTAAGTGTGTTTTGTTATTGTATCCACAAACCCTGGTATCACCATTGATTGGCCAAGGAAGGTGAACAGTAGGGGAGAGGGTCAAAGGCCACTCTGGCCCACGGTGGTTCACCCACAGTCCTGGGGGGGAGTCAGAGCACAAAAGAACGCTTGAAATTCAGCCAGGCTTACAGGGGCGGCCCAGGTGTTCCCGGGCCTCTGGTTCCTAAGGATTGATAGCGAGCTCTCTCTGCAGGATGTGGTCTTCCTGTGTCTCCTCTCACCCTAAAGTGCTGCACAGGAGTGGGTTTCATCCAGAGCAGCCCCCGCTGGGACTGAATTCCCCGCTCAGCGGTGGGGAGAGGGGAACAAGGAGAGGCTGGGGGCAGGGTGAGTGTGAGAGCATGGGCAGTCGGCCCAGAGAGCCTGGCTTTGAAGCCTGGACCTGCTTCTTAGCAGCCCTGTGGCCTCGGGCAAGTTGCAGCTCTTCTCTGCTTGCGTGTTGCCATCTGTACAATGGGGATATCCTGGTGCTTCCTCACGGGATTGCTGTGAGCATGAACTGACGCGCCCAAGCTCCTAGAACAGCTCCCTGAGCATAGCAAGCACGCCCTAGATGTCAGTCACATCGCTCTTTCATTCATTTAGCCAACATTTATGAACCCTTGCTACGTGCTCTTGTAACAAATGAGATCTGCCTTTTAAAATTTCATAATCTATAGTGTGCATGTTTGGGATGGGGAGTAAAAGAGGTAATAAAGCAGGTAATTATAATGTCGGCTGATTAATGATGTGCTGGGGATGTATCATTGGGTGCTGTGGGAACTCAGAGGACAGCTAACTCAGACTCGTGTGTGTGTGCGTGTGTGTGCGCGTGTGTGTGTGTGTGTGCGTGTGTGTGCGTGTGTGTGTGTGTGTGTGTGTGTGTATGTGTGCTCGCGCCCGAGTGAGATAGAGAGAGAGATATGAGAAAGGAAGAAGCCATGTATTCAGGTAAGTGCAATAGTTGTCCGTCTGAGAAGAAGAAAGTAGAGTGTGTTTTGTTATTGTATCCACAAATACAATAGAGGTCGGAATGATATCTTTCTCTTGGGATGAGGGCTGGTGGGACGAGGGGGGAGGTCAGGGCGGGGAGAAGGCTCCGAAGGAACTGTTGGATAAACTAGGACCTCAGACACAAATGACTCATTGAAATCCTGCTGCCTCCGCACCACGTTCTAGGGACCTGTGAAGACCTCCAGGTGTCCCCGTGCACATCTGAAGGCTCGTGCCCTTAAAATTTTCAACTTTTTGAGCTACTATAAAGCACTGGTTAACCAAAACCAGGCTAACTAGGAACTGACAAGCCACGGGAAAATATGTAAGAGATTAGGATCGACTTCTGGTGCAAATCAAACCAGGAATTGTAGTGGTGGTGATAACGAGGATGACAGGTGGTGTGTACTGAGTGTTCACCACGTGCCAGGCTCTGAGCAAAAGTCTTCACGTATGATATTTCAGAACCATCTACAATGCTTAACCTGTGAACTGTCACCTCCGAATGAGAGCAATGGCAACACCGGGTTCAGGGGGACAGGTCCCTGACCCAAGCTCACCCTGCCGGCAAGGGGCAGGGCAGGGACTTGAGCTTCATTCTGTCTGGCTCCAGAACTCAAACCCTCCCTGCCTCACCGTGCTACTCCGTGACAGTGAGCATGCGCCACGGGGGATACAGAAAGAAGGCGTGAGGCACAATCACTGCTTCACGTGGTTTTTATGTTTGTGGGGGAGGGGGTAACAAATAAAAGGTGAATAACACATGCCAGGCAGCCAGGTAACTGTCCAGTGAGGATTGTTTGGGGACGATCTGGCTTCTCGGGGAGGAATGTCACTTACTATGAGTCCGCCACGCATGAGCATAACGGGTGCCACTTGGGAAACGCCGGAATGGGTCCTGACGCCCTCTGAAGCCAGCCACTCCCTTCCTCCAGAGGTGGAAGTCGTGACATCGTAACTACTGTAAACAATGGCACCCTGCCTTGGACAACATCTATCTGTAGTTTTTTCAATGAAAGGGATATGGATGCAAATGCTCTGCTCGAATGCCTTCTCCTGCTGGGACCGTCTGTGGGGCTCCGGCTCCCCAACCGGATACCGGGCTCCCTCTCCCTTTGTTTCCCAGGGGGCATCAGAGACGCCTAATGGGGTTGCCGTGGGGAGGGAGGGTACAGGGCCCACATTTTCCTTCTTGGAGGAGCACTTAGAACACCCCATCCTAGCATGGAAATGCAGAAACGAGATTTGGCAAAAACTGTAGAAAGGTGTGGAATCCTTTATACAAGCACCGTCTCTTGGTACCTGAAGTTTCTATCTCGCTGTCATTAAAAACCCAACAGAAAGGAGCTGCCTGTCCTGGACGGGGGCTGGCCATCGTCCCATGCACCAAAGGGTCATGGGTTCGGTTCCCGGTCAGGGCACATACCCAGGTTTCGGGTTCGATCCCTGGTCAGGGCATGTGCGAGAGGCAGCCAATCAATGAAGAGTAAAAGCTATGTTTGTCCCTTTTGCAAAGCAAACAGAGGCATCAGAGGAACCTTTGCAGCACATTTCCTATGATGTCTCATTTGCCAGAATAGTGCCATCTCCCTCTTCCAACGGCAAGAATGGCGGGACAGTGGGTACGTGACATGACTGTGGACAGCCGTGGCAAGGGGAGGTGTGGAGAGCGGCTACCGTGTTGGGACAGGTTCAAGCCCGGGACTAACGAGAGGACACGATCCTCTTGTGGCAAAGCCACGTGCAAGTCCAGCACAGTTACAGCCAAGGCTATGGTTGTAAGCTTGACCTTATGGTCCGAACCTGTGGTCCCACGTGGCTGAGTGATATGGGCTGCGGGAGGGGCAGCAAGGAAACAAAGCTTATCAGGTGCCTGTAAGTGAGTAGATTCGAATCCCACAAGAACGTTGTGAACATCTTGACTATGCCCTTACTGTGCCTTGTGGAATCTGGCTATAAAATAAAGAGTAAGCGCTGTTTGTATACACACAACTGTAAACCTTTTGCCACACCCTGAATTTATTGAGCTCCGGGAACATGCCAAGCATGACTTTAGGTATTAGGGATACTGCAGTGAAAAGAGACAACCCCACAGAACCCACTTCTGCAAGCTATGAAACATATATACTTACAGGAAATAACATGAAGAAAGAGCTGAGACCGTGGGAGGGGCCCCCCTTTGTCCTATGACCTCCATCTGTTTGCACTGCTGGAGGGGGGCGGCGCTTGAAGAAATTCGGGACAGACAAGCTTCTGCACAACTATAGGAAGAGACCTATACTTGACCCGCGCTCAGCATTTCCACAGCCCGCAAAGACTCAGCTGTCAGCTGTTATATTCAAAAGCTGCAGAATCCATGTGGGGTTCAGTGGCAAGTAGCACTTTCATAAAACCTGACAGAAGCCAATTAAACCCTTCTTAGACGGAATAAGCCAGCGTATTTCTCTCAGAGATCTTTCCGACAGCTAAATTCACAGCCATCATCGCTGGTAATGGGATACCTTCGATCATGACGTGGTGGCATTTTCCCTTCTCAATTCCTGTTTTCAGACTGCTGAGAAAATTTCTTATGGGGCTCAATTTTGATCTACTGCATTTCTGCCTGAATTGGAATGTATGCAATCGGTAGTCTGTTCTAATAACTTGAAGATTAGCCACGCCCAGGGATCTGCAAGGCTGGAAGGGCCTTGGGGTTTCTGGGTTTCACAGAGTGGGAAGGTAACACAGCTACGGTGGTCTCTGGAATGCGGATTCACAGGGTCCACGGTGGGCTGTAGCTCAGTGGCAGAAATCACAGAAAATAATGCCCATGGTAGCCTGGTACATGGTCAGGGTCACTTCTGAGGTCCATATTGAACAGCTACCATGATGGATGTCTGGGGTCTCCTCCCAAGGAACCCACAATTCCATTGGAGAGAAAATTCATAAATAACCACGGATTAAAATAGCAAATAGGAAGCACCAAAAAGAAAGGCGAAAAATATACAGGAGTTACATATGTTCCATCCTTCCTATATAATAAAAGGGTAATATGCAAATTGTCCCCTCAGCCAGGAGTTCGAAAAGTTCAACCAGCGAGCGGGGCTGGCCTGCCAACCGCCCACAGCCCCTCCCCCCGGCCGCCTGGCCTGATGGCCCCGATGGGGCGGGCCGGCTGGACCCCACCCGTGCACAAATTTGTGCACCAGGCCTCTAGTTGTATATAATAGGTGACACTATTCTGTCAAATGAGACATAACAGGAAATATATGTTATATAATTTCTACCCTGGGAAGAAATGTTGCATCGGGGATAGGTGTATATTACCATTCTCCCACAAGAAACTTCTTTCTTGGTACCATGTCTGACAAAACACTCCCCCACAGAGCTCCAGGTCAACCTTTTAATACTTTCTCTCCATACACAAAGTTGCCAAACTTTACCTATTCTGTGGGGTTGTCAAATGAGGGAGGCCTTTCCTCCATGAATTCCCACTAAAGTGTTCAATAACCAGTAAGGTCTAATGTGTTACTTCTCTCAAAGGCACTGCATTTTGCATTTCTTTCTTTCTTCCTGTCTTTCTTCGTCTTCCTTCCTTCCTTCCTTCCTTCCTTCCTTCCTTCCTTCCTTCCTTTTTTTTTTGTTAATCCTCACCCGAGGATATTTTTCCAAGGACTTTTAGGGAGAGTGGAAGAGAAAGGAAAAGACAGAGAGAAACATTGATGTGAGAGAAACACATCGATTGGTTGCCTCCTGCAGGAGCCCCGACCAGGGCCCCGGCCTGGGAGGAGCCTGCAACCAGGGTACATGCCCCCAACCAGAATCAAACCCTGGACCCTTCGGTCCGCAGGCCAACGCTCTATCCACTGAGCCACACTGGCGAAGGCAAAGTTTCGCCTTTCCGCAGAGCAGGGGTTCTGAGCCTTGGCACAGCTGACATTTGGGGCCAAAAGGCTGTCCTGTCCATTGTAGGTGTCAAGCAGCATGCCAGGCCTATGTCCACTAGATGTCAGTAGCATCTCCAGCAGTGACTGGACACAAGGAACCCACAATTTTTCACTGCAATGTCCAGATATTGCCAAATGTCCCCTGCGGGCAAAAGCATCCCCGTGGAGAACCACAGCAGTAGATGATGACTAACACCCTGAATCCCTTCCCCTCGTGGAATGCTGACTGGATGGTGAGACGGTCCCCATATCTATGTATATAAAAGCCTAAGCGACCATTACAACCGAATGACCAGAACGACCAGAACGACCGAATGACTGGTCGCTATGACGGCACTGACCACCAGGGGGCAGACACTCAATGCAGGAGCTGCCCCCTGGTGATTAGTGAGCTCCCACAGCCAACCTCCCCCGGCTGGCCAACCTCCCTTGGTCCCTCCCCCTGGCTGGCAGGTCCTGATCCCCTGTTGGGATGGGGAACTCGGGGGGGGGGGGTGGCAGCAGACGTGGCCCCTTTCCCAGGGGGGCCGAGAGCCAGCTCCCTCCTCGGGGCCAGCAGCCGACCTCCCTCCCTCTGGCCGGCAGGCCCCCATTGGCCCGCCACCCACCTGCCACAATGGCGGCACAGCGGCGAGGGAAATAAGAGAGGGAGAGGCAGGGAACCATGCAGTGGCAGGGTGCCGACGATGGCGCCGTTGGCATCCAGCATTCATTCCTTCCACACCCGGCCGAGTGACCATTGCCTCCTCTCCCAACCCCGCCGAGGCCTTCGGGCCCCCATCGGCCCGGCCCCGATCAGCCTGGCCCTGATCAGCCCTGATCATCGGCCAGGCCTAGGGACCCGACCTGTGCAGGAATTTCGTGCACTGGGCCTCTAGTAAATAAATAATGCAATTGTGCACCCAGATGTTCAGAAACCTGAGCTTCCTCTTGACCACTTCTCCATCACCCCTCAGGGTAGCTGTTGGATGGACAGGGCCCTCGCCAGCCTAACCCCAGTCCTCTCGCTAACTAGCTGTGTGACTGTGGACAAGTCACTTAACTTCCTCCTTCCCCAAGTTCAACTACCTGGTCCCAGGCACATCGTCTCTAGCCTGGACTATTCCACCTGCCCCCTCACTGCCCTATTTACCTTCATTCTGACCTTCTTCCAACCCATTGTCTTTCAATGCAAGCTTGATATTGTCTTTCCCCTGCTTTGCATATATTATTAAAATCAACTCCCTGATCCTGTGGGGCAGGTGTTATCATTGCCCCTATTTATAGAGAGAAGGAAACTGAGTCTTAGAGAGGTTGTGGTGTTTTTTTTTTAACTTGCCCTGAGAAACCCAAACAAGTAGGTTGTGGAGATAGGATTTGAATCCAGGGCCAACTAACTAGACAGAGCCTCGGTGCTCTTGAGTTCAGCCTGGCTTGCTGCAGTAAGAAGGGGCAATAGACAAGTCTCTCTCTCGAGGGGCACCCCTGGGTGATATTTTGAAGTGTACATCTGAGAGTCTCTGGCGGAAAGAAGAAAGTGGCAATTTTAGCTGTAGGCGATGCAAACAAGGAAGTGACTGTGTCCATGACCACAGACAAGGACATCTGGATTTTCCTGAGCTCTTGGTAAAATATGCTTGCGGGCTTTTTCTGAAAGAAAAACACAGCTAAGGATGGGGTGGGGGTGGGGGTGGGGGAAACTCTATACACGGCTTAGACTCATCTTTCTAAATTATGCTCATTTCAGTGAAGATTTATAAGCCATTTCTAATCAAAGTCACATTTCTAAGAAAAGCATATTTTGATCACGGGTCAGTACACTGCCAAGACCTGCTGGATGAAACAGAGAGGAAGACAGGCCAGCTAATGAGGAATGAGTTTCTGGCTGAGATGCGGATCGCCGAAAACAGCTTAATTGGGTTGAGTAATTTGGGCAAATATCTAGTTAAATGGATTCAGTCGGAACCCAAGTTCTAAACAGATTTTCTAAACACACACACACACACACACACACACACACACACACACACATATTACCCTGCATCGTAGTCACCTACTTCTTTATCTGACCCCACCTCTACACTTGGAGCTCCTTGAGGGAGAGGACCATCATGCCTTGCTCATGATTCTATCCCCAGAGCCTAGCACAGTGCCTGGCACCAGGTAGAAGCTCAATGTTCTCGAGGACATCTCTACATATAGAGTGAGGCAACAACGCCTCCCTTAGTTAACTGTAAATTCCATTTGGACAAGAGCCACAAATGTTTTAATCCCAGGTATACCCCCCAAACATCTGGGTGCTCCATAACGATGGATACCATCCCAATACTTGCTATGTCTGTGACCTCGGGCAAGTGGCTCTCCGTGCCTCAGCTTCCTTATCTTCTATATGGAAATAATGAGTTCCTGTTCCAAAGGGTTGTTGGGAGGATCATTGATTAATGTCAAGTACAGCCCCTGGCACATAGTACGTGCTCATTAAATGTTATCTCTCCACAGTTCCACTAGGGAGGGAAGCCATTGGCTCCTAAATATCAAGATTGCAACATTTAAATACTGACATTTCCAGAGATGATGACTCTCATGCGGATCATTTTTTATGCATTCAGGAAAAGGCAGCCAAAAGGGTAGCATGACTAAAACATTACATTTCCAAGAGCCCTTGAAGAAAATGCCCCAATGGCAATTAGCACATGACTGTCGCCTCTGTTGCCATCGCTTATGCGCTGATTTTATCCTCTGCTAATCAGACTGCTTCTCTGATATTTTTAGACCTTTCAAATGAGGCCTTTCAGAACACAGGAAGCAATGCTTATTGACAGGTAGCAAGGAATCTGAGAGAACGAGAACCTGCCATCCTCAGAGGGGAAAGAAAAATGACAGGACGGGGGAGCATGCTGCAAGGTCCATGGAACCAGGGTCTGAAGCCCGGACCATTCTGTAACCCCAAATAACCTCTTCACCTTTTCCCTTCTTCCCCAAACCAATAAATAGCCCATTTTCTTGCAGCTCCAGGGTGTGAGATTGAAACTGTCTCAGTAAAAGATAATTCTTGAGTTTCCCTGGCTGACCAGACAGACTCACGCCAGGACTGACTGGCAGCGCCTGGGCTGTGGCTCGTTCGGGGCCCTGTTGCTGCCTGCCTGCTCGGTGACCTCCGTGTCTCTGCTTCACTTTGCTGATGCTTAGTTTTCTCACTGTAATTGAATCTTGTGAAGATTCAAGATAATATCCGGAAAGACTGGATTCAGAATAATAACTAAGGTGGATTTATGATTGTTACTCCACCTCTTAGTGTTTTATGGACATCCTCACAGCACCCTCCCCCCACATTCTGTCATGTGTAATGCCAACATTCACGGGGGGGGGGGGGTTAATATATATATATTAGAGGCCCAGTGGGGTCCCTTGGTCTGGCCTGCAGGGATTGGGCCAAAACCAGCTCTCCGACATCCCCTGAGGGGTCCCAGATTGTGAAAGGCACAGGCCAAGCTGAGGGACCCCACCGGTGGACCCCACCAGCACACAATCGGGACTGGGGAGAGACTGTGGGAGGGCTCCAGGGCATGTCCACCCAGTCCCAATCAGCCAGACCCCAGCAGCAAGTTAACCTACCAGTTGACCATCTGGCCCCTGGTGGTCAGTGCGTGTCATAGCAAATGGTTGAACAGTCGGAGAGACAATTAGGCTTTTATATATAGACTAGAGGCCCAGTGCATGAAAATTTATGCACTGGAGGGGAGGTCCCTCAGCCTGGCCTGCCCCCTCTCACAGTCTGGGAGCCTTCAGGGGCCAGAGGTGACCCGGCAATCAGGGGAAGGCGACGCCCCATCACCTCTGCTGCTGCCACTGCCGGCAGCGCAAGCCTTGGCTGTCACTGGTTACCATTCAAGGCTTGCCTGCACCTCAGGCCGGCCCTGGGCAGCTGGGCAGCCACCATGCGAGGCTTGCCTGTGCCTCGGGCCAGCCCTGGGCGGTTGGGCAGCCCACATCTGAGGCTTGCCTGTGCCTCGGGCCAGCCCTGGGCAGTTGGGCAGCCCACATCTGAGGCTTGCCTGCGCCTCGGGCGTTGACTGGGCAGCCACCATCCAAGGCTTGCCTGAGCTTTGGGCCGACCCTGGGTGGCTGGAGGGGCTGAGGGGACTGGGGTACTCCGGAAGCAGGTGCACAGAGTGGCTGGGCCCGCCCACACCTGCCACCCAGCAGGGCTGAGGGGACTGGGCACCGCCATCTTGTGGCTGTGGGCACCGCCATCTTTGAGGGCGTGGCAGTCAATTAGCATATCCCCTCCTTATTGGCTGTGGGTGCTGCCATATTTGATGGTGTGGCAGTCAATTAGCATATTCCCTCCTTATTGGCTGTGGGTGCTGCCATATTTGATGGCGTGACAGTCAATTAGCATATTCCCTCCTTATTGGCTGTGGGCACTGCCATCTTTGCGATAGTGTGAGGGTCAATTAGCATATTCCCTCTTTATTAGATAGGATTCAGGGATAGGCAAAAGTAGGTTTACAGTTTATTCTTGTATTATGTATTTATTAATTATTGTATTATTTATATTATTTGTCCTTTTCCATATGAATAATTGTAGATTCTTAAAGTGGTAAGAGTTGGGGGGAGGGGGCATTCTTGTAGAGCTACCTGGAGTTCAATGCCTGCAGAATCTTGGCTGCTTGGTCTAGGACAGTGGTCAGCAAACTCATGAGTCAACAGAGCCAAATATCAACAGCACAATGATTGAAATTTCTTTTGAGAGCCGAAAACTGACTTCTGCGCATGGGCCACAAAGTTTCAATCACACTGTACATGCACGCCTGCACGTGGTATTTTGTGGAAGAGCCACACTCAAGGGGCCAAAGAGCCGCATGTGGCTTGCGAGCCGCCGTTTGCCGACCACTGGTCTATGCTATCCTACCTGTCTTGTCACCCTACCACTAACTGAGGCTCAGTGCCCCAGGTGACTTACAAACACCACCCTGAGGCCTACGACAACCCTGTGAAGAAGGGAGACCTCCATTTTGCAGAGAAGAAAACTGAGGCTCAGAGACCAAAATGACGTGTGTGATGGAGAAGCCAAGCCCCAAAGACCTATTTTCTGCCTCCCCTCCCCCCATGATACCCAGAGTGGCAATATTTGCCAGGATGGAGGCCTGGCTTCCCTCCCAAGCATCCAAATTCCGTTGTAGACGATGCTCCCACGGCCGGACCTGCTCAGCGCCCACGCCTTCTGAGCTCACCAGCAGCTAGGCGCACTGTGGGAGGACACCACACCGTCCACAGACGTCGCATCAAATCAGCCCTCTCGTGGCTACTCACCAAGCAAAGTGTCCCTTTCCTCCTCTGTGATACTAGAGCACAGGCCTACTGCAGATTGACTTGAAAGGATGCCAAACCCCAATGCCCCTTGTCCGCCCGTGATGGAAGACAGCCACTTCTGGCCCGGAAAAGACCTGTGTTTAATCCATGGTAGGGGCCTTAATGAGAGGGGGTGGGGGCGTGGGTCAGAGGTCAGACACCCTCTAGGCAGCCAGCCCTGATTCAGGAAAAATAAAAAACTCTCTCTCTCTAAATTCCTATCTCTCTCTTCTTACTCTCCCTTCTCCCTCCGCCTCCTCCCTGTCTCTCGCCACCCCTTCCCCTTTGTATAAATGTACTTGATATTTGTTAGCTCTTTCTATACTTCCTTTCGGTTTCTCTAATTATTGTAAAAATTCCATCTGTTTCAAAAGAGAAAGCAAACACCCCAGAGACAGCCTGGCCACTTGGACACCAAGGAGGCAGCCTTTCAGGCCAACTGCTCGGCCATCCCATCCCGAAGACTCAGAATCATCACTGTTCTCTCGTCCGTCCTGGATGGAAACAGAGCCTGCTCTGTAATTTCGGACTTTAGGTAAATAGATGGTTAGACAAGATTGATAATGGAGTGGCCCGGGGAATGTTTTAAACAAAAGCAGGTGAGAGTGAGGGTGTTTCCAGCTGTAAATGGCAGGACTGACCACAATTCCCGCAGTTTCTGGTCAGGGGGTGCGGGGTTTTTCAGCATAAATTGCCATTTTTCTGAAGACTGGCATTTCAGCTTTAACAAAGAAAAGGGAGGCTTTCTTTCAAGCTAGACACAGAGCTTAGGGTTTCAGGCAAAGGGGGGTTTGTTTTGATAATGAACTTGATATCGGGTTATAATTGGTTAATATAGACCAGGCCATGGCGTTGCAGCTAATTCCTTCATTTTACAAAGCCTGGTTCTCAACAAAGCGTAGTATTGGCTTCAAATGGATAAAAAAGGAAAAGAGGGGATGCCACAAAGGCCCGGGGGTGCAAGGCAGCAGTGGCACAGCTGTGTGGAAAGCGTGAATGAGCAGCGTGCTGTTGCTGCTGATTCAACCTGCATCACAAACACCCAGGCACCAGCTGTTTGCACGTGGAGGTGGGTTTCAGGCTAATGGAGCCCCAGCCCAAGAATCCTCTGTAGGGCTCAGGAGGCAGAGCAATGCAGACCAACAGAGCCTCCGGTTCTGAGGAGGAGGACGCGTCACCCAGAGTCACAGGGAAGCCTGTAAACGGAATCAGACGGGCCCGCTCTCCTGTCTCTGCTTCTTCCACTCCACGTGTCTTTGAGACTCATCGTGTTGTGGATAGCCAGCCATTTGTTCCCTTTCATGTGGAATTGTGTCCCATCGTCTGAACACATCGAAGTTTACCCATGCAGCTGCTGATGGGCATTGGGGTTGGTTCCAGGTTTTCTTCCTTTTAATATCTGAACTGCTCTGCGACTTTGCTGGTGCGTCTTGTACTTGACACATCCTGGTTGTCAGAGCACAGCCCCGCCCTTGCGTGAGCCCTGGAGGGGGAGTCGTGTCCGACAAGCAATCTCAAGCAGGAGGAGGGTTGCAGAAAGGCAGGCACAGGCTGTCACGGGAGGGGCGGCAGGTGCATCTGGTTTAGTCGGGGGCTTCGGGAAAAGCTCCCTGGAGAGGAATTCGAGTGAGAGTCAGGGAGGACCGGGTGTGAGCAAAGTGAAGACAGGCCGGCTCTGGGGGACAACGGAACACTCGGCGGACATGGAAGGCAGACAAAGCTAGGACCCCGCGGAACCTCTCCACAGTGAGAGAGGCACTGTGATGGACACTCAGAAACAATATTTCCCATGATCCTCGGGACAACCGTGACAAGCATACTGAGCCCCATTTAACCAACGGGGAGCCTGAGACTCAGGGGTGCGGTAACTGTCCTGGGCGACACCATTACTGATAAACTGAGATCTGACCCAGCATTTCTGTCTGGGGCCAAGGCTCATGCTCCTTCCTGGCCCCAGGCCACCCCTGGTTAGGCGACTTCAGGGGGGTGGAGAGGAAGCAACAGATGAGAGAAGGGTCCACATGTCCCTGGCACGAATGGGCATTTGAAAAGATATTCCTATTTATTAAACGGATAAATGTCTGAGAAAAGGAAACACTAGCAATTGTTTGTATTTCCTCACTTGTATTTACTTAATCGCTTATAAATGCAAGTAAAGAGATATCATTTCCAAACGGATCAAATCCCACCCATTTTGCCCTCACTATGTCACATGATACAAAGGTAGACTGTGTGTGTGTGTGTGTGTGTGGTTTGTGGTCAGAGGCAAGCACTAGCAAAAAGTGGGATCACAGAAATGCCGAAAGATGTTTGCAAATTAAAGGGCAGAGGGGATCTACAGGTTAACCCAAGTAAGATAAACAGCTCTGCCAATTAACTTCCTGTTCTCAGAAGCGGCGAGCAGAGAACGCTGCCTGAACATTGAAAGCGTGCGGGGAGCTTTCATAGTGGATGCTGTCTGCGTGTCATTTGTTCCCCTTCACACAGAAATACGAGGTTCTAACTGGGGGATGTGATTAGGATGCTGGCAGAGGCTCACTTTGATGGGCAACACACAGGCAGGCGCCCAACAGCCATGGAGATCAGAGCCGGTCTCCCTCCAGTAATCACACAAATTGCAGGCCCCCTAGTCCTCCTGCTCAGGGAAGGGCACTGGGGCTGCGATCACAACGTTTAAAAGACCCAGGCCTCCCGCTGCGTGTCCGGGCCTCACAGGAACTGTAACAGCGAAGACGCACCCACCGAGCTTAGAGGCTCACTGCTGTTCGTGAACTTGCTCATTTTATCCTCCAACCTATTATCCCCCTTACAGGATAAGAAAACTGGGTGAAGAGGTTCCATGGCTTGATCCAGGAAGCCCTTGGCTTTAACCTTGCTCTATCCTGCACCCACACCTCGTAGGGCAGTGAAGGGTGGGGCACAGGGTGACAAACCCCCGTTCGCCCCCAACAGAGGTCCTGAGACAGGGAAACTGTGCTGAGGATGGGGGTGTGGGGGGAGCCCTCCATGAAGAAATGTAAGCAGTCAGAGAGAATCCTAACATCCCCATAAAAGGGAACAAATGACATGCAGACAGCACCCAGTACGGAGGCTCCCAGTGACGCCTTCATCGCTCAGCAGCGTCTCTGCTCCCTGCCCTGGAGAACCTGAAGTCCCCTAGCGGGGAATGAGTCCGTTCGCCTAATTTTATCTACAGGAACACGGAGGTCCACAGCGAGGACCGTGAGGCAGTGAGGGGGTACCTGTGGGACCAAGGTTAGCCACCCCGGGAGACGTCCCCGGTGATGACGGAAGTGGCAGCAGACACTCCCACTGCACTCACAGTGAGCCAGGCACTAGCCAACCAGGAGTGCAAAAGTGAACTCATTCAGCCTCCAAACAACCCTGCGTGTGAGCGCTGTTGTCATCTCCCTGTTACGGAAGAGGAAACGCACAGAGAGGCTCACGGTCCCACCCTCTGCAGTCAGCCCACCCCCCACCTTTCGCACAAGAGCCTTCCACCTCAAGTCTCTCCTCTCCCAGGTCCCTCCACGCTGGCTCCCGCTTTCCTTTCCTGCGCGGTGATCCCACATCCCACACCCCCAGGGACCCCACACTCTGAGTTTGCCGTGCAAGAGTGTCACATCTTTTCTCAGCAATATGGAACCAGAGATCCATCTCAGTGTCTTGCGCATGAGCTGAGGAAACAGACCTGGGTCTGAGTCCCGAGTTTGCCCTTGACTGTGACCTTCAGTAAGCTTATCCTCTGAGGAGGTCAACCTGTGGGCTCTGTCCATCAGCTGACAAATGGATAAACAAGATGTGACACATCCATGTGGTGGAATATTACTTGACTGTGAAAAAGAACGGAGTCCTGACACCTGCTACAACATGGATGAACTTTGAAAACAGTCTGCTCGGCGAAGGAAACCAGACACGACAGGACACACATTGTGTTGTGTTTATATGAAATGCCCAGCATAGGAACATCTATAGAGACAGAAAGACTGGGAGAGTCCAGGGGCTGGGGGACTGTAGGATAATGGGTTGATATCTGAAGAGGGTTTTGGTTTTGTGTGTTTTTTTTTTTTTTGAGCAAGAGAACATGTTTTCAAATGGACTGTGGTGATGGTGGCACATATCTGTGAATATACTAAACACCACTGACCTGTACATCTTAAATGGATGAGTCATATGGTGTGTGAATCGCATGGTACTTCACAATGAAGATGCTGAAGAAGGAGAAAGGGGAGGAGGAGGAGGAGAAGGAGGAGGAGGAGGAGGAGGAGGAGGAGGAGGAGGAGGAGGAGGAGGAGAAGGGAGGGGAAAGACGGGGGAGAGGAGGGAGCTCTAGAGCAAGACTGCCTGGGTTCCAACCCCAGATCTGCCACTTCCTAGCCTGGAGCATTTCCCTGAGCCTCCCCGTTCCCATCTAGTAACAGCTGAGGATGAGGAAAGGATATTCAAATATCTGGCAACCACTGTGGTGGGGACTCTGGCCATCTGTTAACCCTTTTGCGGCTGGGTCCTGTGGCGGTCCAGGGGGACTGAGAGGACAGGCCAGGTGGCCGGGGAAGAGGCACAGGGCATACCTCTTGCCAACCACTAAAGAATTACACCTTCAGACTCCTGAGCTTAGACGTTTGCAGCCAGACAGGAGCCACCTGAAGTTCGGTGTGTCAGCAGCAGTGACCGGAGCACCGTTTCCCAGGGCGGAGATTTCTGTGTAATTAACACGAGTTCATAAATGGACCCAACTTGGGTTTCCATGGAGACGCCCTGCGCTTAGTTAACGAGGCTGGGGCTGCACCTGTTCTCCGCCCGGCTAACGCACCCACTCGCCATCTTATTTTTCCTACCCCGTGTTACCCCGATCGCCCTGCCGTTCTTTTGTTCTTTTTCCTCTTCTTTTTTCATGTTTCCTCATGAACATCCTGAGAGGAGAAAGAAGAGAGGGAGGGAGAAAAAGACAAAACCTGCTCTTTTCGGAGACAGAGGAAGAAGCGGGGAGAGGTGAAGTGCCAGCCTCCCAGCACGTATGACTTATCAGCCGGAAGAACTCGCCTCGGCTGCAGAATTCAGGCGCGTCTGACAAGGAGATGAAAACCACAGGACCGTGGCCTTATATGGGGCCTTTCTTGCCTCGGCTGGAGGAACAGACACTAAATCCAGGCCTGAGAAGTCGCCATATTTGGGAAGACACTGGGAAGGTGCTAAAGAGATTTACAATGCGCAGCCGAACAGTCAGTCTCCCTTTCAGTCCAGCAAGGGGTAAAAATTACAGTCCGGGCTGACAAGTGGCATCCCTCAGTGGGCGGGAGGCGCTGTCCAGTCTCGCTGGAGTAAGAAACACTTGCATCTCACTGTGTTTCTCGAACCTGCGGAGCAGCTGAGGTTCAGAGGCAGGAAGAGTGTAAAGCCAGCGCGTCCTTGAAAGCTGACGTGAGCGCCCCCAGGAGTCGGTCTTGCCAGAGGAAAGTGACGTGTGGTGGTTAAGAACACGGACGCCCCAGCTGCGCACCCACAGGCAGGTTACTTTGCCTCTGAGCCTCCGAGTCCCCCTCCATAAGAAGGGGGACAGCACCAGTATTTACTTAGGGGATCGTAATGAGGATAAGTGGGTCAGTGTTGAAGCAAGTAGTAACCATCACCGAGTGTTAATTACTATTGTCCTCTCCCTCCCCAGCACCCAGCACCAGGGCGTAGAGTAGATGCTAGTAAATGGTTATCGAGTGAGTGAATGAATGAATGAATGAATGGCATCCAGAGGTCAGCCAAGGGCATGCATAAGTGCTGCTGCTGTTGTGCAAATGTTTGTCTCTTGATCCACTTCCTGAAAGCAAGGATTTCAAATTTACATGCCTTCTAGGTCCAGGCAGGAAGTACAAATGAGTCGAGTCGGCTTGGGGACTCCTACACTTTACCCACCCCTCTCTATCGAACACCAGGCAAGTCCAGGCCAGACCCAGCCTTGAGACCCCATCAGAAAGCCTGGTCACTCCACCTGTGCGAACCTGCCCGAACCTGCGGAAATCTGCCCAACCTCTCCCTGGTCCCACGCCCACCCCTGCACTTAGTTCCAAACAACATAATCCATTTTTGAAGTTCAGTTTCTCTCTAACCCACAGTGTCCATAAGGAACTGAGGAAAGCATATAAAATACGAGCATTGCTGCGAAGCTCTTGGCGAAGCTGGCCTGTGGCACCCTCCTCGTCTGGGACCACGGTTTAAGTTGTCATGATAATGAACTGCCAAGGTCACTTAGGTTTGGGGATGGATCCAGGATGTCGCCGTGGGTTGTGAAAAGAAGTCCGCCGCAAAGGTGACACCTTGTACCTCATTTACAAGACAGCAATCCCGACACGAATCACAGTGGGATGGGTCACAGAAGGTTCCTTTCAGCACGGCTCTTTAAAAATGGTACTTGAGGGTTCTGAAATCTACTTAAAGGGGCCTCGTGGGTGGAGCATTCTGTCCTCCCTGCCCATCTCAGCAACGTCTGTGACATCCCGCCATCAGCCTGGACTGGAAAGCTGACATGCAGATGTGGGGGTGGGGGGACGGGGCGCGCAAACACTGGCATTCCACCTGTTTGGTTTCAAGCGCGTGGGCAGCTCTGTAATCAGCCAGAGCCTAACAGCCTGAGGCTGGGCGCCTTGGCCTCCCTACCTGACTCCATTTCTTGAAACATCCTCATATTTCTTCATTAAGCAGCTGTCACTAGAGAATTGATTCCTTCTCTAGGAGAACAAGATTGTGAGGTTGTGTCTATAAATCAGCAAAATAGGTACTTGAGATAATTAACAAAAAATGCAAGACTCCCCCACCCCCCCGCCCAGGGATGTCTGTAGTCAGTGGGGCTTAAATCAAGAAAATTGCAGGGATTTATCTACAGAGCCCAAAACGCAAATACCACAATAGATTTTGATGGTTGTATGTGAACTTGGGAAAATTTGGAATCAGGCAGAGAGGCAAATGTCAGGTTTAAGTTGCAGAGTGGGTGCTGGTGTCTTTACAAAATACTGAAATGCGAGCAAGGTGACCGACCTTGACCCAACCCCAGAGCAACCTTTACTCCCCAATGCTAAATGGGGAGCTCAGACTACGCCTCCGGTCTGTTCCAGTCATGAAATGCCTGGCACAGCCCTGGCCGAGTGGCTCAGTTGGTTGGAGTGTCATCCCGTCCACCAAAAGGCTGCGATTCAGTTCCCGGTCAGGGCACATATCTAGGTTGTGGGTTTGACCCCCCCAAGTCAAAGCACATATGGGAGGCAACCAATCCAGTGTTTCACTCTCACATCGATGTTTCTCTCTCTCCCTAAAAGAAAAAAATTAAAATTACAAAACATAGCCTCAGGTGAGGATTTTTTTTTTTTAATGCCTAGCACATAATCTGCAAACAATTGTGGTTCTTCTCCTGGTGCTTAAGAGGAGGAGGTGGTTGTGGCCAACTGACCTAACGCAAAGCTGGGTTCCAATCCCCTTCAACTCCACCAGCTGTTTTGTGATCCTGAGCAAGTTTCTTAACCTCCTGAGCCTCCGTTCCCTCGTCAGCAGATGAGGGTTTTCATCAGACCAGCCCTGCTTATCAGAGTCATGAGAAGCGTGCTCCCAAACCACTCAAACATGCTTACTCATGTGGGACCATGTGCCTCGCACCATATTAAGCCATTTCTGCGTAAGTCAAAGCAGTGTGTTGTGAAAAGAAGCTTGAAACCACACTCATAAGAGTTTACTGTCAACCAATGGTTGTTGGTGCCAATTGCACACCAACAAGACTCCCCAGTTTGGGGTGCAGTGAAGAAGGAAACTCGATTCAGCTCAATGGTGACTGAGCGTGGCTGTGAACACAGCCTGGTTGTAGAACAGCTCTGGGGCCTGGCAGCCTGGGAGGACGCCCCCCTGGCTAGGCGGCTCTGCTCTGCTGGGTCTGCTTTGTGCTCTGTCCTTGGTGTTTCCGCTCAGATGGCGAGATGCAGTTTTCATTCTTTGGTGGAAAGGAAGAGTGCTCCTGGAGCCAGAGCGAAGCTAGGCTATATGGGCACAAGTCCCCGCCCCTGGTCCCTGATTGGTCCATTCTCATGCAAATGAAGACTCTGAATCCCCACAGTGTGAATGATCCAAAGGCACTGTTCTGATTGGTCAGTATAGAGCCACTCTGATTGGTTGGAGATGCCCAGCTCTAACTGGATGGGGAAAGTCTCAATCCTATTGGTCCAGGAACTCCTTTATCAGGGCTGGGTCAGGTGGTAGAAACCCAGACAGGCAGCAGTTTGGCACAGAAGCAGGCAGTTTAGTGTAGAAGCGTCTCTATGAAGTGCCAGTTAGCGCGAGCGGCCCCTGTGCAGAAATGGCTGTAGGCTCTGCTTTTTTATTTGAGCCCCGTTAGCGACTAGGAGCCCTTCTTAGTAGGTGTCTTTTTTTTAAATCTTTTTTTCTCAATGTCCACAAGACCGCAGCTCTGCAACCCAAAATCCATATAACCTTAGACAAAGTTGCAGGGCGGGGGGAGTCTCGGTTTGCTCATCTGTAAAATGGAGGGGGTCCCCCTTCCTTTCCATAAATTCTCATTAAGAAAAGCTTGGCTTGGCCCCTTTTCAGATGTTTCTAAAACAGACCCGTTATGACATCGCAGAGACCAAATGTGGGTGATGGGGTACATTTTCCTTCCACATTGCATTTGTCACCTAGACAGGTGTCAAGGGCGTGGATAATGAACTCGGAATTCCAAATGAACTTAAACCAGTTCCTTTCTTGCTCTCTCTTTGAGGCAAGAAACGTTTCTTCGAAGGAAATGAAGAAAACTTCATCTTTGTCTGCTCCTGGCACAATACCTGCGCTTGCCCAGGGCTGAGCAGTGGGAAGCTGACTTGCCAGAGGGAGAAGACGGATGCTGCAGAGGGAGTTAGACACAGGCCCTGGAGTCCCAAAAAGCCCTGAGTTCAAGTCCTGCCTCTGCCACTTTCTGGCCGTGACACTCTCATCCAGTCACTTAAAATCTTGGGGGCTCCCCTTCATCATGTGGATCACAATACCTATGTCCCTGGGTTACTGTAGACGAGTTATATTAAGACATTAAACACAATATATTTCACCACTCCTCCATGGCAACCACGAAGCAACTACCCTGTAAGATTTGAGGCTCTTCTTGTCCCCATTTTATAGATGAGAAAACTGAGGCACGGAGAGATTAACCCATTTGCCCAACTTCAGAAGCAGTACGTGGCGGTGCTAGGAAAGGAGACATTGCAGAAATAATAAATACAGGGTGAGGCAAAAGTAGGTTTACAGTTATTGGTATGGAAAACAATACAATAATTAATAAATAGTAATATAAGAATAAACTATGTTTCACATACAACTGTAAACCTACTTTTGCCCACCCTGCACATAGATGATTACAATTTTGGAAGGAAAGGGTGTGATGAGAAATGCTATTAAGGGATGGCAGGGCTTATGAATACCGTAATGTGTCTCAGGAACGGGTTTATACAGACAGAAATCTTTCCCCCAAAACCTGAGTTTGTAGTGCTTGCCAATTTCTGTGGTACAAATACTCCCACTGTGACTATTTCCACGCCCAGTGTGACCTCACCGAGCACAGGGCGGGAAGGAGAGGGCACCGTCAGCTCGCACCGTCTCTGTCTCTCTCCCAAGCTCACACACCATGATTCTGTCCCCACCTGACTCCCACGGGCTCCCCTGAAAGAACCCTTGGCCTTCTTTCCTGGGCCACGCCCACCTCAGCAGCTGCAAACAGACGTGTCCACGAGGCTCTGAGTGAGCGCTCTGGGCAGCTCACTGAGGGCTGGGTTTGACTTAATCAGTCAGAATCATGGGGTGTGGGCTCAGAGGCGGGACAGTGTCCTCCCTGACCCGAACAGCTCCCTGCGCACGACAAAGACAATTTTCAGTAGAGTGGACAGCAGTGGAGCTGTGCAGGGAAGTAGCTCTGATGTCATTTGAACCTCATGTGCTCCTGATGCACGCAGAGTGTGGGGTGTCGGGGGGGAGGGGCTGCCCAAAAGGCCAGGGGCCAGTTTTCAAAATGAATCAAGTCCCCAGCTCCTTGCTGCACTGGCCACCCCCGCCCTCAGAGCTCTTCATGTAAGGTCTGGCGAAGGGAGAGCGGCCTAATTACCTTGCCTATTGTCTCCTAAAAATACCTCTCTCCTGGCTTTCCTTCGGCAAAAAGAGCAAAGCGGTGATCAGGCAGGAAGATCACATTGAACCAAGAAATGTGACTGTGTCGGAAGAGGACCCGACACCGCCTCCCCTGCCAGATCCACGCGTTGGACACACGTCCTCTCTGTATTTCATGACCACCTCCTCCACAGACGCCCATGTGCTGATTCCCCGGTGAAGCGGAGGCAAGGGATCCCTCTCAAGCTGAAGACTAGGATTTCCCAAGCTGCCTTACTGCACAGAGGCTCTTCCTCAACCACTTTGCTTCCTCCTGGCCCGCCTTTCCGGAATACCTGCAGGCATCCAGCACAGCAGAATGAAGGCACTGGCTCACTGTGGCCGGAGGAACGGGTCGCCATGTCCACTGGGGTCCTTTGGGAACGTTGAGACCGTTGTACAAGGGCAAGAGATCTGCTGGTTACTGCGCATGATAGGTTAAAGGGGGAGGGTATTGAGCAGGGCAAGCCTTGAGACCATGCGTGATGAGGTCGGACACCTGGGAAAGGGGAGGAAGGGGACTGAGTGTCCGGCTGCAGTGCAGCTCTGAGAAGGTCTCGGCCAGCCCGATGGAGAGCTCCCGAGCAAAGGCTGCCCCTGGCGGAGTCCCACGTTGGGCAGAAACGGCCAGGCCCCGGAGCCTCACCCAGCTCTGTCACCGGCTGGGCTGTCCAGGCAGTGAGTGTCCTCAGCTCCAAGGCTCTGCCCTCAAATAACTCAGGGGACTGGCCTAAGCCCGAGGCAGACGTCAGCGCAGGATGCTGGCTTTGCTGGGCCCGTTCTCAATCCTCCTTTGGTTCCTATCCTTCAAGCAACTTACCCTGTGTACTCCCCAAAGGGGCCACTCTGTAGGCAGTGGGGTTCCCCTGGCGGGGGCTAGGGGTGCCCTCCCCATTTCAGAATAGGGGGGTGTTCTGTAGCTTCAAGGACTTGGGGCGAGAGAAAGACTTTACTGTGCTCTGGTCCCAAGAGTATCTGCAGGCTGCCACCAGATTAGCTGGAGGGAGACCGTCCCCTCAATATTCCACCCAAGTCACAAGAGACAGAGACGGAGAAGCAGCATGATTTCCCAAATATCATAAAGCCTCGTCTGTGTGGCCCACGAAAATCTGGGAAACTCAAGTAACCAGTTCCGTTTCCTTTTTATTCTCAGTGTCTTACATGCACAAATTATAACATAAACACACACACCTTGTAAACAGTCACAATATTACAAATAAGATTAGAATATCTTTGAACACCACCCCAGACCAGTTCTTACCCCAGAAGTAGGAGTCATTAGCTATTTAGTGTGATTCCTTCCGAAGTCCCGCCTTTATATGCACAGCTAGTAAATGGGAAAACTCGGAATCAAACCCAGGCAATGTGGTTCCAAAGTCTTTCCATTCTACCTCTACACATTTCTCCTCCGTCAACGGTAACGAACTGTGAACACAGGCTCTCAAATGCTTTGCCAAGGAGCATAAAGAAGTGCTTACTGTCTGCCAGCCACTGTGCTGAGTATCTCGATTAATCTTTATAACAGGTTAAATAACTGGCCATGGAGCTAATAAGTGTCAGAGATGGGATTTGAACCCAGGTCTGTCCCCGCTCATAACAAATACTGCACCTGCCTCCCAGGACATGGCTGAAATGTTCTCTCCCTCCAACCTGTGACACTGCATTGCTGAAATTGATTTCTTCCGCCAAACTCCCAAGGCACAGGCCTGGACAACATCACAGGCAAAGCCCTATGCACGGTTAAGCCTGACACGGGCTTGTCAAGCAGCAGGCGGTGGGCTCGCTGGACAGCACAGAGAGCCGGGCCCAGGGATGACATCCTGCCTCTGCACTCAATGACAAGCCACTAACCTAAGATGTCGGTGACAGTTAATGCTCAGCCCAGAGCCAACACGTCCTGGTGGCCCAGGACCACAGGGGCACAGCCATCCGTCGACGGGCTTTATCCAGCCGTTCTCCATTCATTCTGGAAACCCCCAGCTTGGCCTGGCGAGGTCATACCAGATAGTGGCCAATCAGGCAATGAAGGGGAGGAAAATAAAACCTAACAGGAGCCGGTCCAAACCTTTGCTAGGAAACTAAAAATAGCTGTGCCTGCGGAGGCCACAGATCATGAAGCGCATATGCCAACCTAACAGGCCGGTGTAAAAGCACCCCGTGCGGGGCGTCCTCCAGGCCTCTTGCAATTAAGCTTAAGTGGTGATATATAGGGCATCATTTTCCAGGTGGAGCACGCCCAAATGCTTCGTGGCCCGGTACCCAGGGAGGCAGTGGGAGGCCTGGGCTTGACTGAGGAATGGCGAGGGCTTGCATCTGGAGCCACTGGCAGCCCCGCTGCCATCAGTGAGCGTTGCCTGAGGGCCCACAGGACCCATAGCACTGCTCCTGGCTTTGCTGATGACAGTATTAAAGAGAATGCACAGGACAGCGTGGGAGGGGTGAGTCAGCATCTTATTTCATCCCCACCGCAAGTCTGAGACCAGACACACTAATAACCACATAATGTCTGGCACATAGTGGGCCCTCAACAAAATGTGATGTAGACCAGGTCTCCCTTGAAAGTAGTATTTACAGTGAAGTGTGTGAACGATCAGAGGAAGATTTAATTGCCATAGTAATGCACAGTGACTCACCTGCGTCCAGATGCAGATGGCGATTGACGTGCGGGAGAGGCTAGGGACCTTGGAAGGGGAGGCCTGGTGTGAACTGACCCAGGGAGCTACTGGAGGGGGTAATGACTTAAAAGTTAAGCAGGCAGGAGTCTGAATGCCTAGCATGACTACAAAGCACAGCTGCAGTTGCGAATGTACAGGAGATGAAGTGCAGGTGTGAATTACATACAGATGTGCAAAAAGCGGACGAAGAGAAAGTCACACCCACTCTGGTGGCTGCTCGGACGTGTGTACGGGGAGGCAGGCAGGCAGGCAGGCACCTCAGAAACAGGCCTGAGTGCACTCGGATTGTGGAGTGGGGCAACAGGAAGTCTCCTAGTTTCTCTCTCTCACATACACGTGCTCTAGGAGGTGGCCAAGTATCTCACAGGCATTTTGCAAACTTCCGAGTATTGGATCTAAATCTCTTGGACGCTTACCACGGTGAAGGTGGTGACAGAGGAAGAGGGCGGAGTTCTCGGGGAGCACCTACCTGGTGAAGGGTGGCGGGAAAGGTATTCCTGCAGGGGACTAGTGTCTGTGAGCTCAAAGAGGTCCAGGGTGGCCCCTACTCCAGGGATGGCCCACAGGTGGCATCCAGTAGGTGTGAGTGAATGAATGAATGAATGGGCAGAGAGTATAAGAGAGAGCAGAAGATGAGGATAGAGATGTATACTTGGGCTAACCATGAGGTCTTTGAAGTCTGCTACCAAGAATTTTGACCTTGATCATGACTTCAAGGAGAAGCCATGGAAACATCCTAAACAACAGTGATGTGACTATATCTGTGCTTCTCCAGAAATACTGGGCCACTGAGCTGTGACGCTTCACCACCCTCCTATCCTGACACCCTCCAATGTCAATAAGAAGCTCTATTTCTCCCCTGTGCCACGAGGAGCTAAAAATGCCCCAGACCCTTGGCATTTGTCTCTCCTTCCCTACCAGCCTTCTGGGAAACCACCGCAGAATGGCAAGCTGGAGGGTTCATCCTCCACTGGCTGGGGTTGCTGTGGAGGTGTTAGCTCCATCTCACCTGCGTGCTGTGCCTGCTCTGGGGGCCTGCTGGGCCCATAGGCAGGAGCAGGTGCAGGTGCTGGAGGTTGGGTACTGCCACAGTGCATGGGCACTGTCCCCACCGCAGCAGCTGAAGTTGGAAGTTGGCCAGAGGATGGAGTTGTATGCCATTTACTGGGCATTTACCATGTGCCAGACACCTTCACCCACATTTAGACATGCGTCAACCCATTCAACCAACCCTGAAACACCACCTCCTTGTGCCCAATGAAGACACCAAGGCTTAGAGAAATGAACTAATTTATGCAAGGGCACAGATATGGAAGGGGTTGGGTGGAGAGGGGTTGAAGTCCAGATCTGCTTTTGCCACCAAAGCATCCCTTTCTGGAAGTTCTCAAGGTGTCATTCTGGACCCAGCCACACATTCCCAGTTTCTGAGCTGGGAAACTCTACAGCCAGAGTCCCACCCTCCAAGTCACACGATTGGACAGAGGAAAGCACCCAATCCAGGCTGCACCAATCAGAGTCTCTTATCTAGGAATTTGGACTCCGGGCACTGATCCAGATAGCCACCGAGTATCTGATGATCCCCACGGTTGGGAGCACCATGTCGGCACAGCTTTTTTAGGCTCTGTCAGGGAACAGAAGGAGCCAGGATGCAGAGCGGGAGAATAAAGAACCAGAAATGAAGGAACAGCAGCTCTGAGCACCCATGTCTTTCTGAAGAGCCCTGAGACAGGGCAGGCAGCTGAGCTTCCCTGCCATTAGATTCCTTCCTTTCTTTTTCACTGGAGCTGGATGACTACATTTCTATTTCTGCTGACCTCGGATCCCTTAATAAACACAACCTAAAAACGCCAAGAGCCGTACGAGAGGGCCCGTGCATGAGATGGGTGACTGTTTTGTAGGCAGATGAGAGATCTGGGGTGTCTGGGTTTCTCTGTCATCTCTCTGCCTGGCTGCTTTAAAGAGACATCTTTAAAGAGATGACACGCAGACGAGGGAGAGGGAGAGAAAGGTGTCGCATGCCTGGCTGCAAAATGAAAGATACTTCATTAGGGGTTCGGCATCTGCTTCATAAAAAAATAAAGAAAGAACAGGGGCACAGCCCGGCCTCATCTCTCACCACAGCGCTGCGCTAAGAAGCAGCCAGGAGATGGGTTTCTGTATCCAGTGGTTCCCACTCCATTTGTTGCCCCTCTGCGGGCTGTAACGTAAGCCAGCTCGGAAATTAACACTCGGGGAGTCACAGACAGCCAATCAAGGCTGAAGACACATTGCTCATTACAGTTCAGGGAGCCGGAGCCAGGAGAAGACAGCGTGCCCTCCCGGCCAACACCAGCGACTTAACTTCATCCAGGACCCGCCCTGGCTTCTGCTGCCTGTGGGGTGGGAGGGGGGCTCCAGAGGGGCTGGTTCTGGGCTACAGCCAGTTTGGACCTACTCAGGGCCCGTGTAGGCCTGTTTGTATCATGTCGTTGGTGTAGCCGAGCCTAAAGGTTTGGAAAAGCAGCGTGTGTGGGTCCCCTGTCACCTGCTCATCCGTGGTCATCTCTGCCACTGGTTGCCCAGCTTGGGATACTTGGCTTCATTCCCTGTGGTATCCCCAAACAACCCCCTGTATTTGTTGGGTGAGTGGGTTCTGACCCCCAAGGTAGGGACAAGCCCTCGGTTCCTTGGTGCTTTGCCGAAGGCGGACCGGCATCCTCTGTGCAGCCACAGCCTGGCGGCTGGACACTGGTCACGGGGACCAGCGCTCCCACCTCACCTTTGTGTGGCCGCAGCCCCCGAATCGCCCTGCTCGAAGCCATTTACTTCAGGTGACGGTTAGGCCCCATCTGGGCAGGTTCTGCTGCTCTCCTGCGGGAGAGTAAACAGAACAGGCGATACTCTTAGAGAAGCATCCTTTCTGGTTGTCAGGAAACGGTTTCCTCTTCTCTACCATTCTCCTTTCCTTCCCCCGTTCTCCAGACCCCTTCTCCTAACGCGTGCCGGCGGGGCTACCTCCGCGGGACGAGCTCGCTCTGAGGAAGGGGGCCACACAGCGCAGGGCGCTTGGTCTGGGAGACACCACAGTGCAGCTGCTTAAGGCGTGCGTCTTCCCGGCAGCCACTGAGGGCTGTTGGGCACAAGGACCGGGTGACGACATTCCAGTCCCGGAGACTGTGCCTTGTCTCCCGCCAGGTCTGGCAGAAATGGCAGGATAAGAGAAAACATGACTTACTGGCCGCACGCACGACAGGAGCCTTGAGGTGAATGGTACCCAACCCAGGAATGAGACCGGCAAATGCCGGCAACAACAGGAAGGCCATCACAACGCAGCCCGTGCCCCCCTCTCTGCCATGGCTGTCCGTCCAGCATTCAGACACCTCTCCCTCCGGAGGGTCCAATCTGTATGCTGCCAGATAGTTTGGGGTGGAGTTGGGGGGAGAGAAAGCTGGTGTTGGGAGACACAGGGAAGATCTTTCTATACAGAATTCTCCAGAATCACCCCATCCACCTGCTCGCTCTTGTGTTCTCTCTCCTCTCTCTCTCTCTCTCTCTCTCTCTCTCTCTCTCTCTCTCTCTCTCTTTCTCTCTCTCTCTCTCTCTCATTCAAATGATACAGCCCTTTCACTTTGCACAGCCACTTCCCACAAAGCTTTGTGTAGGCAGGTTAGGGAAAACGACATTGTCTACCAGACAAGCAGCTTTTGATGAAAAACACTGAACTCTGCCGCCGTAATTGCGCCACACACAAGGCAGGCGTTTGAGGACCCGGGAGAAGCTTCCCGTTATTTCCAGGAACCCTGAAAGAGCGGCTAAAAATAAACAGAAGACCTCTGGCTCGCATAGTTTGAAACTTACAATCGAGCACTTGCTAGATTTTTCTATAATGAGCATGTGGGATGTTTACTGTCCATTATTTTTAATGACTAAAGTTGTCAGCGAAATCTGTTTGACAAAAGGGCAACTGCTATACATGCATTAAAGAAAGCAGGGTCCTCTTTGACTGTCACTTCCCGCCCATCTCCCATCTCTACAGGTAATCTTCTTATGTGGCTCCTGCCATACCCTTTCTCTATGGGGATGAATGCATATATATGAGTCTTTACACATACTTTATTTTGAGGATAATTTTGTTTGGCATAAATGGGGTTCTACCACAGGTAGAACTTTTTTAAACTTAAGAATACGCCATGGAGGTCTTTGCCTGGTGGGATCAGTGCATAAAACTTGATGTATTATTTATAATGGCTGCCCAGTATTCAGTAGTGTTACCGAACCATGGTTCATGTCACTGGGTCCCTACCGACGCATGTTCAGGTGACTCCTCACGTCTCGTTATTACATGCGATGCTGTGATGAAATATGTGTATGTTATTTACTTTGGCAGTGATAGTGTCTTAAATGCACCCAGCACGTTCCCCCCTCCAGACATTTGCACAAGCTGCTCCCGCTTCCAAAAGACTAAAGGCATGGATGTCATTATCCGGGTCCCCGTTTAGAAATCACTTCTCTAAAGAAACCCCCCTAACCCTCCCTCCAAGTGCCATCAGCAGGCCAGGTCCCTCGGTAACACTGCACTTCCTAGACTTTTCCACTGTGCTACTTGCCATAATAACAAAACGCATGTTTGTTTAATATCTTCCTCTCCCACAAGACATGAGCCTGGGAGCTTCTTTGGGGTATGTACCAGAGGTGGTCCTGCAGGATCACCTGGTCATCCTAGTTCCAATTTTTTTAAGGAGCCATCATGCCGTTTCCACAGCCGCTGTGTCATTTTCACATCCTGCGCCTCTTCTCTTAAATGCCGTCACCATCGGGGTGCCTTCAGGATTTACAGGTATTCTGAGCTATTGGCCGAGGCCTTGGTTACTAGCCATCAGTGACTGGAAGAATGGACTGTGGCTCAATGGTTCAGGCACGGGAATCAATGTTAGAGCTTGGACCTAGCCTCAGCCTGACCTGGACAGGAATGCCAACTCCCACGCTTCGCAGCTGGGTGTCTCAGCCATTCTGAGCCTCAGCTTCTGCTTCTGCGCAATGACAGCGATGATGAAGGGCTGCTCCGCCGCCATTGCTCACTTCACAGCTCCTGCTGCCATTCCCTGTCTTGCGAGTGATTCCTTGTCCTGCTCTCACTATCCCTACGTCGTGTTCATGTTGTCTGAGTCCCCACCGACACCGCAGGTTCGGAAATGCACCTCCTGGGGCTGTGTACCTGCAGAAATGGGAATATGTCTATGTTTTTCAAATGTGCTGCAGTAAGCGGCTTTTGGAATGTGCCCGGAACACAGGACCAACGTGATAGATCAGCTCGGCCATGGAGGGCACGTTCCAGGGAAGTTCTGCAAGTGGCACCTTCTCCCAGGGGTTTAGAAGAGAGCCTCGGATGTGGGACTGTGTCCACACCTAGGCAGGGGTCCGGAGGAGAGAGATGCCAGTCTGTGGCTTCCTGCTCCTGTGTGACACGTTCAGCGAAGGCATCCAGCAAGGAAGACGGGACTCATGTCGTGGAACTGCCCTCGGAGGGAGGTGTGGGCAGGTAAGGAAAGGTCAGCGGTCTCTTCTGGTCCAGCCGGAGTACACGCAGCCGTCAGGCACTAATGAGCAGCTTAGGAAGAGAGCACCTGCACACACCTTCTCTGTCTCACAAACAGTGTTCAATGGCCCTAAGCACCTTGGGCTTAAACATTTTTGAGCCCCAAGACCTCAGCACAATGGCACATCCCTCATAGGCCCGCAGAAGATATGTGTTGAATTATAATATTCCCATTACACACACACACACACACACACACACACACACACACACACACACCATTTACTGACAGCTTGCTATGTGCCAGGTACTTTACATACAGCGTCTAATGGTCACAACCACACTGCAAGGCAGGTGCTAAGAGCATCCTCACCTTTTGACAGGTGAGAACAAAGAGGCTCAGAGAGGATGACGGGCTCATCCAAGGCGACTCCGCCAGGAAGCAGGAGACTGAGGATTTGAGACCCATGTCTGTGTGACACTCAAGTCCATACTCTCTCCTCGTGTCCCCTCCATACCTCCCTTTAGCTTCTTCCATGCATTCCCTCTGTTTCTTTCTTCCTGTCATGAAGGAAGCATGGACAGCGGCCATTGTATTGAGGGCTCACCCCAACCTCCTCTTAACTCATTGCATGTGCAAAGGCCCTATTTCCAAAAGGTCCCATTCAGAGGCTCATGAATTTTGAGGGGGACATGAATTTTGGGGAGGACACTATGCAGCCTGTTCTAGATTGTGAAGTGACAACTGTGAGTGGGAATCCAGCCAGGAAGCTGGTCCCACCGAGGGAATGAGGCCTGATGTTGCCATAAAAGGAGGACCCATCGCCACAGCAATGACTTGTCTGTGTCGGTCTCTTCTCAAGGGGGAGGGGAGGTAATGACACAGGGACTCCTGTCGGAAGGGACCTTAAAGATCAAACCATCCCCCTTTCCTCTGTTTACAGAGGGCGTGGTGGGACCAGGGTCTTACGGCCGCGTCCTCTGTCGTGAGGGTCCCTTCCTGTGTGAAACTGCTCTGCTGCACGCTGCCTCCCAGCAGGTTCCATGCAGGCGGGGCCTCCAGGGGCTGAGGAGCTCATTGGCAGAGCTCAGAACTGTCTCTGTCGCCAACGTGCATTAGGCACGCACCGGCGCCAGGTGCTGTGGGAGAGGCCTCGAGTTCCTCGGCTGTGGTCCCCACGGCGTCTGTGACGCAGGAAAGCCCATTGGGAACGGCTCGTTTTACAGGGAGGCACTCGGTGCTCAGTGCGGCTGCAACCTGCCCAGGTCTCACGGCGGAAGCTGCACTGGGACCCAGGGCCAGGTGATGCCAAAGGCAGTTTTAAAATGATGGTGATGACGATGACATTAATAAAGATATATAGGGGGACGGGTTATGAACATTTGATCATTTCAAGTGGCCCTAATTTGTCTTGATCCCAAAGAGGACGTCTCCATGTCCCCAGTTTGGGATTAAGAACCAGCCCCGGAGCGTGGAGGACTCACTACTCTCACCCGCCCCCCTCTTGTCTGTGGGTGACTCCAAAGGAGAGGCACAGGGGCCCAGAAGGTCACCCTCCCGTCTCATCAGGGGCCAGGGCCCCAACTTAATTAACCCCCGTCTCCCTGCCAACATCTCCCTCGCTCTCCCAACTGTGCAAAAGAAGCCTTTTCCTTCTCCGGGATTAAGGGACCTTTTCAGGTCTCACTTGTTCAGAATCACGTTCCTTCAAACGAGTGGCCAAGTTCTCTTTTTTCCTTTGAGCCCAATGTGCCGAGCCAGCTGCTGGATCGGGAAACCGCTGCCTGTCATGCCCAGAGCTCAGGTGGTGTCTGCTTGAGTGGTTTTTTTCTCCCTTTTAGTTATTATTTTTCTTCAAAGGGTTCTGGACTGGCAAATCCTAAGATCAAAGCCCCAAGAGGCGCCATGTACCTCCCTAATGGCCCCAGCAAGGCTGAAGACACGGGGTGGGCGGGGCAGAGGGTGACCCCATCAGCCCTAGTGACTCAGCCCTGCCTCGTCCCACAGCTGCCTCTGCCCATGACACTGCCTCTGGCCATCCTGCTCAGTCTACCCGTGCCCTCGGTGCCTCGGTGCGGCCAGAGGAGGAGGTTACCTGTGGGGTGGGATTTGAGGATAGAGCCAGCGTGGCCTCACCCTAAAACACTCCCCAACACACAAACCCCGGGCGTACCTGAAACTGCACCGTTCACCAAGCATCCCATTTAGCCTTGCCTACTGCCTGCACGCCCATGTCCAGGGTGGAAATGGCCTGAGTGACAGCCCATGTCACTCCCACCTTAGTATAAATTAGTCTACAGGTGGTTTCCAGAGGTCAGAGCAGCATAAGGATATTTGGCACCTTGAGGTGGGCGGTGGGGGCGGGGGGGGAGAACAATGTGGAAAAGTAAATATTTAGACATCACTAGAGACGGAAAGAAAAGAAGGAAGCCAAAAGTTGTTACGCACCTACTGCGTGCCAGCCCTTGACATCTATATTAGTTCTATTTTCATAACCACCCTCCAAGGTTGGCATTCTCACCACATTTTGGAGTTGACTCAGCAAAGTCCATCCCAGCTAAGTCATCTAACCCAGTGGCTTCTGGACTTGAGCGGGCACAGGAACCACCTGGGAGCCTGGCAGAGATTCCTGGCCCCACCCCCCGAGGTCCCGGTCTTGTATGGGACCCAGGAATTCGTAGGTATAATAAACTCCTAAGTCAGTGGTCAGCAAACTGCGGCTCGCGAGCCACATGCGGCTCTTTGGCCCCTTAAGTGTGGCTCTTCCACAAAATACCACGGCCTGGGCGAGTCTATTTTGAAGAAGTGGCGTTAGAAGAAGTTTAAGTTTAAAAAATTTGGCTCTCAAAAGAAATTTCAATCGTTGTACTGTTGAGTTGGCTCTGTTGACTAATGCGTTTGCCGACCACTGTCCTAAGTGATGCTGATGGTGTTGGTCCAGGGGCCATAATTTGAGAAGCACGTGTCTAGTCATGGCAATCTTACTCACCTGGCTAATTACGGTTCAGAGGACGGGCTATTTGGGCCCGTGCGACATGAAAGGAGACTTGCCAGGGGCCTCGGAGAAGGAAGCCTGGACCCTGAGAGCTGCCACAGCTATTTACAGACATGAGAGGAGGACGTCCGAGCGCAAAGCTGACCTGTGGAGACCTGACTGCGGGCAGGTCCGTGACACGGCGCAACCTCTAAGCCAATCCTACTCTGGACTCCCTCTGACACGAAGCAATAAACCTCCTTGGAGTTTAAGCAGCAGTGGCTGAAGTTTCCTGTTACTTTCAGCTCAAAGCAGCCAGACATAAATATCATTTTCAAATGAAGAAAGTTTCAGTCCAAGCCCAAGGTCACACAGCTGGTAGCCCAAGTCTGCCCAATGCCAAGTGTGTTTCCAATTTGCCACCCTGCCTAAGTGGCTTTTTCTCCAATACCTGAGGTGACTCCCCATCTACTGTGGCTCAAGTACTTGGGGTCTTAACCATCTAATCTCCTATCACCAAGAGGTTAACAATTCCATCCATCCATCCATCTGTCCATCCATCCATTCATCCACCTGTCCATCCATCAATCCATCCACCCATCCATCCATCCTTCACCCATCATCCACCCACCCATCCAGCCATCGTCCACCCATCCTTCCCTTCATCAAGCATTTATCCTGTGCTTGCTCTGTGTCAAGCATTGTGCTCCTTGCTGGTGGTGACTGGAGTTAAGCCCTGAAGCACCTCCTCTACATTCCCAAGGCTTTGGCATTGCATTCAGCCCACTGACACCCTGACGCCCAGTCCTGTTGAGGTGGCAGACAATAAAAGCCCAATCTTCTTTTATTCAACTCAGGTTTATACACCTTTGGAAAGTTGGAATTTTTAATGTCAGTAAAGCAATTCAAGATCTTCAGTAATAGGGATTATATAAATATTCAACCATCACATTTCCATGTTTATAGAGCATCAAAGTGCACTGCACATTATAAAACTTCTAATTAATCCTTGTAATGCTCTAGTGTCACGATTAAAGGGCGGATAATAACCCTGTTTTACTGACGGGACCACGGCCATGGTAATTCAGCGACTGGCCCGTGGTTGTGTGGCAGATCACCTGCATTTTACACCTTCATTAACAGCACAGCTCGTTAATTATAACAATTACATCAACCACTAGTATTTACCGAGAACCCCATAAACCAGCTCCATCCTGAGACCCGACCCTCGTTAGCATGTCGAATCTCCATCACAACCCCAGGAAGTAGGGTCTGTGCCTGAGGACGCTGAAGCTCAAAGAGGTGTTGTATTTGCCAAAGACCCTGGCCAGTGAACGCAGGTCTGTGTGGCTCCAAATCCCACCCCGGCCTTTGCTTTGCTGTACCTGCTGTGGCAGGCTGGGGAGTGAGGACCTGTGTGTGTGTGTCCTGACCCTCCCGCTGCTTTACTCTGTGACCTTAGGAACACCCACAGCCTCCCTGGTGTCTGAGTTGCTCATCTGTCTGTGGAGCAGGGAGGGCACGGACTTTGAAGCCGAACTGTCCCTCCACCTCTGCCCCCTGCTTACTATGCAACTGGGGGAATGCAACTGGCGCCCGGTAACCCCACTTCCTCTCCATGACCTGCAGTCAGTAACGGTGCTGCCTGCCAGATGTGCCGCAAGAGTGAGTGAAACGGGTTCACACGTGTAAAACGCCTGCAGCAGCACCCGGCGCCCGGAGGCCCTCCGTGAACAGGACCGTTTTCGTGTTCCTATCCTGGGATGGAGGGTTGTGCTGGGCAATCGCCCAACTCTGATGCTCTCTGGTGACTCTGACATTAATGACCTGCCCTGGATTTCCGTCCAGCCACAAGGGAATGGCAGAACTCCCCTGGGGTATAGTTTGGGGTCCTCTAGACAAAACACTTGCAATGCACTAACAACATCACCATCGAGACCCTTTTCGCTGCCAATGATAGAAAACCCCAATCCGGCGTGGCCTAACCTCCGCAGAAGAGAAACGGCCTCGGGTAGACAAGCATCCAGAGGCCCATCTACCAGCAGCTTCAGCCCATGGCACCTGCCTGCCTTCCTCTCCACTGCCCCACCCTGCCCCTCTGTATGCTCCCCTGGGACTGAGCCATTCTCAGTCACAAGTTCACGACACCTCCAGGCCTTTGCATGTGCCCTTACTTCTGCCTGCAACACCATCCTCTTTCCTCAGCTTTTAGACCAGGGTTGCCTAAGACCATCGGAAAACACAGATATTTACATTACGATTCATAACAGTAGCAAAATTACAGTTATGAAGTAGCAACGAAAATCATTTTATGGTTGGGGGTCACCACAACATGAGGAACTGTATTAAAGGGCTGCGGCATTAGAAAGGTTGAGAACCACTGTTTTAGACCCTCCTAGTCCTTCCAGACTCTGCGTGGTCAGAGACCTCACTTCCTTCGTCCCTGAGCCCCTCTGCCCTGGCTTGGTTACAAGTGTCCCCAGCCCCCAAGCCCACTCCCACCACAGCCTCTGGAACATGTCTGGTAATTTGCTTAATTGTCTGACTGCCCCATGAGACTCTGAGAGGGAGCGTTGGAAGGGGTGGGTATCCGGGCGCTGGGCTGGCACCCTCAGGGGGCTCAGGAAGCCTTTCTTGAATGAAAGAACACCCGATATGCCCTGGACAGCGGGGAGGGGTCGCTGACAAGTCCAAGGGCAGGAGAACCAGGAGCAAGGCACAGAGTGGGAGAGGGAAGTGAGAAGACCCCAACACTGGTGGAGTCGGGCAGGTCGGTCTGCACAAGGCTAGGCAGATGGGGCACACCTGAATCCCAGCTCTAGATAGGATCTTAACCTATCCCAAGTACCGGGTCTCAGAAAGATCTAGAAGGTGTGCCCAGCAAGGACCCTTTGGGACAAGGATCCTCCCCACCTAAGGCACATCCAAGGTGGTTTTACAGAAACCTTGCAGTTCCTGCACAGAGTCCTGTGCTCCGCAAACACAAACGCTCGCTCCCCTGCCTCTGCGGTGTTCGGCTCCCTCCCTCCTCTCTGCTGGCTCTCCCACGCTTGGCCCCAGGACAACATGAACATGAGCATTTGACACCATCCAGGGCATGGACCCCTGCTTTCCTGGAAGAAGGGCTCTCTGTTCAGGCTGGCTGTCACATTAAACAATAATAAGCAGTTTTAGCTTATTATTTCCCCCACCCCACGCTGCCAGCCAGCCTTCTCCCGTCTCTCCTCACCCTGGGAACCATGTTTACCAACTATGAGAAGGAAGGCGGGTGGCTTTTTCCAAACAAGGCTGAACCCCAATTAGTTTCTCAGCAACCTGATACTCATTGGTGGCGACCGCGGTTTCTCCTCTAGCGTCGTTATTGATTTGGTCAGAAGTAATTAAAGAGATAATTCTTACTCAATTACATTTCCCTGAATTTCCTGAGGTTGCTCGCTCTGCTCCCTGGCTGTATTTTCTTTTCCAAATTAATTTTGTCTTGACTCCGAAATGAGAATGGATATTTATGCTTGTTAATTTTCATGGGAAGAAAGTGGGGCTCTGTATTTTAATTCCAACTGGAGCGCTCACATTCCTATAATTTCTTTTTTTTAAAAAATTCATGTAAAATATACACAAGTGAAAAAGAAAAAAAATAGCCAGGGAAGTCTTCTACCAATGAGGAGTCCCTCTTCCTTGCTCACTTCTTACTCTCAATGCCACCCCCAGGCAGCCACTTTCAACACTTCCCCTTATTTCTCCCAGGGACCCAAACGATTTAAGTTTTACCTCAATTTCTCCATTTATACAGTTAAGATTTAGTGACCATCTGTTCTGAAAGATGAGAGGGTCTGGTTTCTTTGTATCCTTACACATCCCCACCCCAAGTCCCATCCCCACCCAAATATAAGTTCCTCCACTGGCTAATTATGTAACTTTTCAAAATATGTTATGAGGGCAGTTGGCGTATCATGACGGACACATGTCGGTATACATTTGTCCAAACCCACAGAATGTGCACGGAGAGGGAGCCCGGCTGTAAACCATGGACTCTGTATGGCAGTGTGTCAGTGTGTCAGTGTGACAGTGTGTCAGTGTGACAGTATGACAGTGTGCATCCATTGGAACAAATGGACCCCTCAGGTGGGGGATGTTGATAATGGGGGAGGCTGGTCATGTGTGAAGGTGGGGGCATATTGGAACTCTCTGTATTTCCTACTCAATTTTGCTGTGAACTTAAAACTGCACTACAAACAAAAACATCTTAAAAATAAACAATAAAAAACAGCTATGTTACACTTGCGTTTCTTGCCCCGCTCGCCATAGAGGTATCTTTGGCCCCTACTTTGCAGACCTCATCCATCTCTGCGTGTCTCCTCTACTACTTCGGCATCGTCGGGGTTGAGAACACCCACATTCTGCTCCAGACCCGCAATTCAGCTTTCCAGGCTTTGTCTATGAGTTGCGTCTAAAAGTTAAAAATCAACGAATGCTACAGCTTTGTTTCCACCCCGTCATCCACTCGCTCAACAAATAACTGCCAAGAAACCGCTCCGGAGGTGCTGGTACTGTGCCAGAGACCAAAGCTACAGCGTGACAAGGTCACACTCCCCGAGCGCATCGCAAGGCTGGGGTTTAGAGAAGAGAGAAAACACAATTTACAACGTGCACGTAATAGCTGCTTAAATCAGTGGTTTTGAACTTTATGTTAAAAATAGACTATGAGGGAAAAATACGACTGTGAGACATCATAAAGAGGGAAGCTGAACACAGCAACAGAAACACGCTTAACGGGCGCTGCTTGGTCCTCTTTTAACCGTGTGAATACCAGCAGAGCCTTGTGCTCAGAGCCCTGCCCCTGTGCCCTCTCCAGTGACCCTCAGGCAGCAGCCAGGCCACCAGAGGGGTCCACACACTGGGAACTTGTCCTTCCTCCAGGGACAGAGAAATGGTGACACATCACAGTGACAGTTCCACGCTCACAGCGATGGCTCTCCTCCCTCTCCTTCCTCTCGCTGTAAAAATGAATAAAAACACCTTTTTTAAAAACTGCATACCCTTTTGTATGTTTTTAAACCATATGAAAATGCTACCTGTTCAAAAAAAATGAAATGAAACTGAAGGCTTCATCTCTGGTCCTTAGCTCGGGCCCTCATCTCTAAGTTTATTTCGCTGAGTGGCTTCTGATGGCTTTTCAGCAGCATGACCAGCCTTAGGACGCTGCTTCCTGTGTCCGGACGCCATCGCCACCCCTGCCTACGTCCTCTCCGCTGCAGGTCCTCCCCGCCCTCTGTTGGAAACACTTCTCCCTCCACCTCTGTTCCGCTCAGCGAGCCACGCTGGGTTTGATGCCTGCACATGCGGCTGAATTACGTTTCCTACCGTCTCCTCCAGTCGCCGGGGAGCTCCTGGTGGGCAGGAATGGGGCCTTTTCCCCTGTCATAGTCCAGCCAGTTCCTAACTCATGGTGGGTAATTAACAAAGAGTCGAGCCCTGGCCGGTTTGGCTCAGTGGATAGAGCGTCAGCCTGTGGACTGAGGGGTCCCGGGTTCGATTCCAGTTAAGGGCACATGCCAGGTTGCAGCTCGATTTCCAGTAGGGGGCGTGCAGGAGGCAGCCGATAATGATTCTCTCTCTCATCATGAATGTTTCTATCTCTCGCTCCCTTCCTCTCTGAAATCAATCTATATATATAAAAGCCCAGCAACCGAACAGTGGAACGACCAGAACAACTGGTCGACCAGTCACTATGATGCACACTTACCACCAGGGGGCAGACACTCAACGCAGGAGCTGCCCCCTGGTGGAGAGTGCAGTCCCACGGGGGGGTGCACCACTCCACTGACTGGGATCAGCAGTGCTCCCACAGCGGGAGCAGCCTCACAGAGGGTGGGTCCACAGCCGCTCAGAGGGCAGGTCCATAGACGCTCAGAGGGCGGGTCCACAGCCGCACAGAGGGCGGGTCCACAGACGCTCAGAGGGCGGGTCCACAGCCGCACAGAGGGCGGGTCCACAGCCGCACAGAGGGTGGGTCCACAGCCGCACAGAGGGCGGGTCCACAGACGCTCAGAGGGTGGGTCCATAGACGCTCAGAGGGCGGGTCCACAGCCGCTCAGGGCAGGTCCACAGTCGCTCAGCTGACCAGGATGAGTGGTGCTCCCAGAGCGGGCCGATCCCTGCAGGCCATGCCCCCCATCAGTGCATGAATCTGTGCACCAGGCCTCTAGTAAAAATATATTTTAAAAAAAGAAAGAGTCGAGCTGGTCTTGCCCATCCCAGGCTCAGGGTATGGTCCATGTCGCTGGACACCAAATGGCATCCTGCAGGCAGCATCATGGAATTAGTATCACAGCAGCCTCGGGGTCACATGGAGGCTCATTCCAAGGGGAACTCAAGCCCCCAGCAGATTTTCTGCTTCTCGGCTCTTCCGCCTGCACCGCCGGCTTAGCCGGGCTCTGCTCCTGCTCCTCAGGTGGTAATGGAGTGGACAGTTATTAACCCGTGGGAGGCTGGGTTTCTTCGGACCTTCAGAGGGTTCACGTGAATTCTGCAAAGAAGTAGACTTTACTAGTATCTTCTTCCCGGGAGAGGGATGCTGAAGCCACTTGGGCTCTAACCCCTGACCCGACACTACAGAAGGAGACTGGCTTTCTTGGGTTCCGACTTGTTTCGTTTCTCTAGGATGAATCGCCAAGGAGCTTGTCTCCCTTTCAAGAAAGGGGGTAACTTGTGTGAAAGGTAATACAGGGAGCCCTACAGTGAACTGGACTGGCTGACCTCAGGCAAGTTACTTAACTAATAAGGGTCTCAGGTTCCTGAATCAGAAAACATTTTTAAAAACGGGAAGAAGAATAACTACAACACTGACCTTTGGGGTGGTCATGAGGATTCAATGAGAAAAGGCAGGTAAAGTGCTCAGCCCAGGGGTATGTCATGAACTGCTTTTCCTTCCTGGGGCCATGGCAGACATTGCGAATCAACCAAAGAGCTCTTTTCCGAGGAGACTGGACTGCAGGGAGCTCCAGACAGCCAATGCTACTGATGGGTAGATTGAAGCAGGCACTGGAGTTGGAGTCCCTTTGCCATCTCTAGTCTAGTGCATTTCTAGACACATGGGAGGTGCTGAAGAGTCAGGCACTGTTGTGGTTATTAAACAGAAGCTCTGCTGGCAAGGTGGTGGCCACAGCCTGGGGCTGGCGTCCTGAAACTCCTGCAGGACTTTGAGCAGCAGCCCTTGTGGATTCCCACTGCCTACTGGTGCCCAACAGCTGGACTGCCCGCCTCGCATATCAGTCTTTCAAAAGAGCTTATGAGGTTAATGCATTTGATCCAAGTTTCTCTATGTCTCTTTTTTTCTTGTTTTAAACTGGGTGGATAGCACATTGGCTGTTGGTCAATCCCAGAGCTAATGGGGGCTCCTTGAGGCTGGTAGCTAATTTTCATTTCCATGAGAGGTGGGAAATCCAGACTTGATTGAAAGCTATGGCATCTAGCGCCACCTACTGTTATATTGCTGCATCACTACCATTGCTGTCTATCTTGGGGTTCTTGATAGCCTTAATTAATCTGCCCTTAATTAGTTTATTTGGAAATATTTTTGTAATTTCTCTCATGCTACGTTTTTCATTTGTAATTTGTTATTCCGTTTTGTAAAAACCCCAGAGACTCCTGGTATAGTGACAAGGACAGGGACACACTGCCGTGGCATGTTAGGTTCACAAAACCTGTGCACCAAGCATGCCTCTTAGTTCCCTCACAGACGTTAGGTGAGACTGGGCAGGTGCCAGGTGGGAGCCCTGAGGTACAGAGAACACGTTTGACCTGATGTCACACAGGGGCCTGGACTCCGAATCCACATCCTATTCTCCCCCATGGAAGAGTCTGTCCCTCCACCCCTGGCTCACACCTTGTCAGGGCCCTCACAGCACAATTCCCATTCCCAAAGCCCCAGTGTGTGATGTAGATTTCACTACAAGTTTCTGGGAAGTGATAGAGGGGAGGGTCACACTGCCCCCCATGGAAGAAAAACCAATAAAACAGTCCTTTAAACTTTTTTACACGCCCTCCCCCATGTCAGCTCCTCCCTCCCCAGCCCAAGGCTCCCTGCACACCCTGCATAATACACAAGTCTCCTTTACTAACTGGGACCATTCATCCTCTCTCTGTGCTTCTCCAGTGCCCGTCCTTCACACTCATCTTCCCTCTCCACAAACCAATCACCACCTTAGAAAACAGGGAGGATTTAAGAAAAAACACACAATAGAATAGTGCCTTTCCCTCTGACACGAAGGACTGGTGGGAAAGACTGTATTTTCTGGGAGGCTTAATAGTTGAGGACCCAAGTTCTAAATACAAAGGGACTGGATGTATTAGTCAGAGTCCTTCAGAGAAACAGAACCAGTGGGGTGCATATAGACATAGACATAAAGAGATATATTATAAAGAATTGGTTCATGTGATTCCGAAGGCTCACAAGTCCCAAGATCTGCTGTTGTCAAACTGGAGAGCGGGAGAGCGGGTGGTGTAAGTTCCGGTCTGAAGGCTGGCGGGCTCAAGACCCAGGAAGAGTCAATGTTTCAGTCAAGTCTGAAGGCAGGGGAAAACTGATGCCCTAGTGCAAAGGCCGTCGGGCAAGAGAGCTTCCCTCTTATTGGGAGCAGCCTTTTGCTCTAACAGCCCTTCAACTGTTGGGATGAGACCCACCCACATCAGCAAGGACAATCTGCTCTACTCAGTCTATCGATTTAAATGTTAAACTCCTCCAAAAACACGATCAGAGAAATACCCATTCGACAAAATACATGACTGCTCTGTGTCCCAGTCAAGTTGAAACTCAAAATTAACCATCACAACAGGATTCTAGTCTTGGCTCTGGCAGCTGACCAGCTATGGGACCTAGGATAACATCCTCTGTGCTTCCTCCATTTCTCCTTCTGTAAAATGAGTCTATTAATCACTGTCTGAAAGAAGCAAATGAGGCTGGTGGCACAAAATGCTTAGCACAGTGTTGATGTGTAGCAATTCCACAACAACTTGTCAAGTTATGAGACTTGGGCATTCCCTCGTTCCACAGCCCACCCCACTCACAAAGAAGCCGGCGCACTCCACATTTTCTGAAACTTTTTAGGTTGCACAGCTAGAAAGCTGGGTGTGTATGTGAAAGATCATGATTTCTAAAGTGGAAATGAATTGTCAATAATTATAAATACTGCATAGATTGAACAGGTCATGGAGGCCACCAGAATGACATCTGTCTCTAGTCCACTCCCCTCATTTATAGATGGGAAACTGAATCTCCTGGGTTTACAACAGTAAATGAATGGGAGTGAACATATTCCAGTAAAACCCCACTTTACAAAAACCAGCAACAGGCCATAGTTTGCTGGCCCCTGGGTTAGATAAGGGTGGAGGAGGGTGTTGAGGAACGCAAGCTAATGAGCTCCACCTCTTACTACCTGTGTGACCTTGAATAAGTGGCTTAACCTCTCAGATCCTGGATTTCCTTTTCAATAAAATAGGAATGAGGATAACTCATCAAGGTTGGCATGAGGATTAAGTAAAACAATGGAAACAAAGCTCCCTCCCCCAGTCTCCCACCCCATCCAAGGCAAGCTGCTCTCAGCTGCTCTCATGGTGGGGCATTCTCTGCCAGAGTGGATGTTGCTGGTGACAGATATGGGAAGTGTTTTGTAAGAGTTAAAGGTCCCTTTGATGGTGGGATACACCACACTGACACTTGGATAGATGATAGGATCTCAGGTTCAATCCCAGTCAACCCCTGGTAAGGGCAACTAACAGGAGGCAACTAATCAATGTTTCTCTCTATCTCCCCCCCCCCCCCACCCTTCCCTTCCTCTCTCTCTCAAATCAATAAAACCATATCCTCAGGTGAGGATTAAAATTTTTAAAAAATAATTCAATAGCATACCTCATTATATTTCAGCTTGGAGGGTCTGCGTGTGAATAGGTAGGTACCTGCCTTACATCTTTATGACAAAGAAACTTCACTCTCTCTGAAGGGAAGTGCCCATCACTACCATGACACCAACAAAAGCTTAAGGATCGGTGTGCAAGCCAAGTTCCCTGGGCTCGTGTGTCGTTCTCGCCATGGAGTCTACCCACTCTCTACCTCGTTCTTTACCGCCTCTCCATAATGCGTCTGAAATGTGTTCATCCTACTGCCTGCTCGTTCCCCCTCACCACTCGACAGAACCTCCCAGCTGTTCCCCTGATGTCTGTATCAGCCCAAGTACATTTAGCAGGAATTCATTTCCATCTCAATCTGATTCTAGGAAGTAGATCATATTATAAGAAATAACAAAGTGGGGTTGGGAACATTTTTTCATAAAAGAAAAGAGAACCACAGATATTTAAAAGATTGGCTTTCCGGCCATGACCTTCGGCAAATCATCTTGATTTTCTGTCGTATAAAAATGTTTGTGACTAAAATTCAGTGGGCATGCTTTGGAGGTAATATTTGTAAATTCATAACTGGCAACTGCTCTCCCTTATATCGCCCCCACTATGCAAGACGCGGCGGGGGCAGAATGAGGTAGAATCACGAACACGTGCTTTGCTGTCACTTGAATTTGAGTTCAAATCCAGACTCAGCTTACTAATAGCATGGTGTTTTCACCGTTTGAAGCCTCAGGTTGCTCCTCTATGAAATGGGAAGAATAATATGGCAAGGTCTAACTGGACTTGTGCACTTGGGATCCTGTATGGCACATGGATGAACAATAATGTTACTGGTAGGACAGCCTTAGCACCATTTCACAGATGGGGAAACAGACTCAGGGAGGTATGTATGTAACTTGCCTGCGATGATTCAACACCTAAGTGACAGAGCCAGGATGCCAACCTGAGTCTTTCAGACAACAAAGCAAGCTCTTTCCCTGTATTCCCATCACCTCCCACTTCTCCAGCTGTCACGTTCCAAGTTGCTTCCAGATGCTACTATTTAAACAGTTCCAGCACATGAGTTTCTTGTTGTTGTTGTTGTTAATCCTCACCCGAGGTTATTTTTTACAATGATTTTTAGAGAGAGTGGGAGAGAGGGTGGAAGAGAGAGAGAGAGAGGGAGAGAAACATCGATGTGAAAGAGACACACCAATTGGTTGCCTCCTGCATATGCCCTAAGGCTGGGGATCAAACATGCAACCCAGGTACATGCCCTTGACTGGGAGTTGAACCCATGACCCTGGGTGCTCGGCCTGACACTTTAACTACTGAGCCACATTAGGGCCCAGCACAGGAATATTAAATGTGAATACATCTGCCCCCCAAAATCATCCCCACCTAAGTCTTCACTATGAGTCTGTCTGAGCTCTCTCCTCCCTCCCCCCGCCACCCCCCTCCCACACACACACACACATATATCAGTGTTTACCCTGACTCCTGACTGAACACCTGGTATTTCTCACAGTCCTGCTCCCAAGACCCATTGACAGATGGGTCAGAGAAAGGCCATCTGCTGTAGAAAAAAGGTAGACAGGCCAGAGATTCAACTCTGTTTTCCAGGAAATAAAAAATGGAGGCATCCCCCACGCTTTGCAAAGCATTGGAAAAACAGAAAGCTCTTAGGGCCAATGGCACTCCCAGGGGAAGCAAGGCCAGAACATTCAAGTCAGCTGCATTACCACGGCTCCTATGAAATCCAGCTGGCCAGGAGCAGTCACAGAGAGCAAGATCAAGGACATCAAAGAGATGGTGATGGGGTTTACTCGGCTTTTATTTTCTCCTAAATTTTTATCTTTTCCTGATTTTTCTACCATGTTCATTAGCTAGTTTCATAACCAAAATACAATCTTAAATGTAGAGTTGAATTGCAAATGTGTTACCTGGGTCGGGAGACACATTCATCAGTGTCAGGGAGGAAATATTTAGCACCAGGTTGTTTATCAGCGATGAGGACCTGAAGGGTGTGAGGCCCAGAACACGCAAGTTCTGATGCAAGAGGAGGTGGTCCACACAGATGTGCAGTGCCCAGCTCTTCTTGGGAAAGAAGCAGGCAGGAGTAGGAGGGTCCTGGATTCCCTAGACACGGGGGTTTCGTTAATGATTTTGAGGGGACGGAGTGGGGAGGAAGAATTCTGGATATGCAGCTAAGCCATGGAAAATTCTGGGGGTCTCGGGCTTAGAATCAAAAGATAAGGAATACACAGAGTTACCGTCTGCAAAGGGAGAACCAGCTTGATAGTCCCAAAGCAGCTGGTCAGCACCTGAAGCCAAGTATTTGCATAAACTATCACCACAGTCACTTGTTTTTGACCTTCATTTCCATTTCCTGCTCCCCACAGGGGGCTGGTCCCTATAACCTGCATTTCCCAGCCCCTTTCCAGCTGACTTCCCGGGAGGGGGTGGAACCGTCCTTCTTTGCTAATCTCGAGCTTACCGTGCCATCACTAACTTGGCTTTTCAGCTCTTGCAACTCCTGCTCCCCTCAGTTAAATTCCCTGTATTGAACTACCCCCATGAGCTCTGACTTCCTGCCTAGACCCTGCAGTGTGCTTAATACAGTGCATTAAAATAAACTATTAACTTTCATCATTTCAGACATTTAGATTACTCAACTTAAAATAGCATTGAAAAATCACATTTTGCTTATATTGGTAGAATTAGTCAGAATTGCTTTATAAACATGATAAACACTATTGTTTTACTACAGAAGTCATATATGTAAATTAGTTTAAAATTAGGGAAAAAAGATAACCCCAAGTTAAAAATTATTATTTATGTATAATTCAAATGCCCTGCGATAATATTGCTATTGACAGTTTGTTTTATTTCCTTCCAGCTTGTTTTATAATTAAGCATAAACTTTGCCATCTATCGATGTTTTAAAACGTAATTTATGTCAGGTTATACAAAGTTTTAGAAATTTGTAACGATTTTTATAAATATAAGTCTTAAAACTCTCTATGATCTAAGTACTTTATATTTTGTAACATGCACGTCAATAGCCACAATAAATACTAGCACCAAATTCAAATGCATCACATACCGCTGTCTGGAGAGACTGCGATTTATCTCCCCCCACCCCCCACCCCCGCACCCCGTGCCTACTGCTCACATGGAGATGTTGCTCACTATCGTTCACCGCCCTGCTATAGACATCCTCACAGATGCCTTTTCATCCCTATGCATCATTTCCTTGGCTAGAACTGGAGCTGCTGGGTCAAAGGAAATGTATTTCTAAGCTTGTCATCCATATGGTGATACTGCCATCAGAAGGGATTCTTGGAGGCTCTGTAAATTCTGACTTGTGTCCATATCGAATGGTGTTTGTAAATGCCCTGACAAGCAGACTGCCCTCACTCAAAGCCAATTATTACTGCCAGCTTATCACCACTGCAATTAAACGGTGGTCATAATGAAGACGGTTTCCTGAGAATCCAGCGAAATGCAGACATAATTGGGGGCGTGTGGGGAGGCTCCTGTCCTGCTAAAGTGTTGTGTCAAGTTGAGGGCACAATTCGGCTTTGCTGCTCTAGATTGTTCGGCACCCATTGGTCAATCCAAATTCACTCCGTTCCAATAGCGTGAATTCCTGGTGCACAGGCAGCTAAAATGAGGTGGGAATTGGGGGGGGGGTGCCTGAAATGTGGACAGCGTTGTCATTTCTTCCTGAGGAGGGTGAAATAAGACTTTTATGAGAGTGATGGGCACATGGCTATGACATCAAGCAGGGTTTTGATCACATATTTTCAAATTACCTGGTGAAGAAATTTGAGCGTGTGTGTGTGTGTGTGTGTGTGTGTGTGTGTGTGTGGTTTTTTTGTTGTTGTTGTTGTTGTTGTTCACAAGTATGTTTCATTCACAATATATTTTAAGAAAGTCACTCTGGTCCTAAAGGAAAGAGTGAGTGGGGTGCTTAAAAGAAGAGAAGGATGAGGAAGGGAGGCAACCTGATTTACCTGCTCAAGCTCAACATGGCCAATCCCCCTGCCTTCACTACAAAATGCACCAGGACAGGGGGCATCTGATTTTGATGTCTCCAGAAGGGAGTGAGAGGAGGTAAGAGGACTAGACTGCCTTGGCACGCCGGGGAGTGTATTTTAAAGAGGAATTTTATGGTTGCAGGAAACAGAAAAGCCAACTGAAACTGGTTTAAATAATAAAGGAAACGTTACAAGAAGTCCCGGTCCTAGTGAAGCTTGACCAGTTCAACAAGGCACTGGAGATCACTTTTTCTTTGAAGATAGTACTAATAATAGAAGCCTCATTTTTTTAAATGCTTGCTATGAGTCTGGAATTTGGCAATTAATTTCATTGTCACAACACGGTAGGAATTAGTCCCCCATTCTGCTGATGAAACTGAGGACCAGAGAGGTTGAGTAATTTGTCCAAGGTCACACAGCCAGTCACCGGACAGAACCAGGATCAGAGCTCAGGTCTGCCTGTCTCCAAAGCCCTGGCTATTCCACTGTCCCACATGGCCCCTCGTTGGTGTAGAAAGGACGCTGGGCTGCCCAGACGCCCTCCAGCCTGATCAGAGACCTCAGATGAACACGCGAGCCCCCTGCAGCCTGGTTCCACTATTTACAGTTGTACTAACATGTTTTTCTTTCACTTCTTGGCTCCCATCAGGTCCCAGAGAAGCCAGTGAAGAGCATCAAGTATATGGAGAAGGAAATAATAAACCTCAAAAAAGACCTGATGCGAAGCCGGTGGGTGAGCCCCCGCATGGAATAACCCACACACAGCCTGACGGGGATGATCAGGCTACGGGGTGGCGCCCACAAGTCGTTGCCAAGTCCCAGCGCCCTGCCCCAACCCTGACTTACAGGAGGGTAACCCTGTAAGGATGCATTTCCTGGTTGGACTTTTCAAAGAGTTCCTGTACCAGACTTCTGTCCCCACTCCTGTGCGTGCCAGTCCCCTGCCTAGAATCCCCTCTGCTTTCCTGCCTGGACCCGAATCCAATTCAAGAGAGTCCCTGTATTCTCCAAAAGTCTTTTCTTTTCACTCCGGGTCTACAGCATGGTAGCTGAGAGTCTGGTAGGCTCGGTCTCAGTACTGGCCCTGCAACCTGCCCGCTGGTGACACTGGAGGACTCATTTAACCTCCCTGAGTCTCTGGGTCCTCACCTGTGAAATGAATATAAAGGGAGGCTGTTAGAAGCACCGGGTGAAATGCCCCTGTGTGGCCTTAATACAGTGCCCTTCCCCGGCCCACCAATCCCTTCCCTCCATGATAGTGTGAGCAAACTCAGATCTGGGCCATATTCGATTCATCCCCAGGTGGTGAGAGGGGATTAGTTTTCCTCTCCCCTTAACTCCTCCCTGGGAGCTGGAAGGATCCAAGGTGGGATCATTTACAGGGCCCTGGGCCAAGCCACTCAAGGCAGAGTAAGATGTGGAGGCTCTCTTAGCAAAAAACGCACAAGGCTGTACCCAGGAGGGTAATGCAGGCAGCGTGGAAGGTCTGTTTGTCTGAGCGTCTCTCACTCAGAGCCAGACCACAGTGCAAATCACAGCGAGACATTTCCTTTCTTCACCTCCACCATCTGGAAGCTCCTCCTCCACCACTGCCCAGCTGCACCCCCACCCTTGACCTGTCCCACAGCACAACTTGATGGAACTGGAGAACTGAGTCCCACAGGAGGCGGGAAGGCGAGGGCAAAGAAGGTGGGGAGAAGAAAAGGGTGAAAGGGACTGAGGGCACGGTCAAGACAGGACCCCAGAGAATGATATCTCGCCATTGACCGCGGGAAGAATAGCCGTGTCAGCTGGAGGGTCTCCAGGCACCCACTGTCTGGCAGAAACATAATGCAAGCCATGGGTAGCCGCACTGAAAAAAAAAAAAGTGAGTCTGGTGAAAGTAATTCTAATAACATATTTTACTTAAGCCACTATACCCAAGGTATTATCATTCAATATGTAATCGGTAAGAAAAAAGGTATTGAGACACTTTACATTCTGCTCTGAACACATGGTGAAAAGTGATGAGAAATTTTGATGAAAAACCCAAGTGTATTTACCCTTAGAGCACGTATCAGTTTGGGCCAAACATATTCCAAGTACTCAATAGTTGTTATGAATGGAATTGTGTCCCTTTTAAAATTCTTATCTTAAAGACCTAACCCTCCAATGTGACTGTATTTGAAGACAAGACTATTAAAGAGGTAATTAAGGTAAAATGAGGCCATAATGTTAGGGCTAGCCAATAGGACTGGTGTCCTTATAAGAAGAAGAGACACCAGGAAAATAAATTCACAGAGAAAACGCCATGCCAGGACACAGCGAGAAGGTGCCCTCTGCAGGTTGAGGAGAGAGAAGCCTCTGGAGACCAACCCTACTGACACTTTGATCTTGGGCTTCCAGCCTCTGGAACTGGGGGAGAAATGCCTGTTGTTTAAGCCAGTCAGTCTGAGGTATTCTCTGACAGCCTGGCCACACGAATATAATAGCCAAGGTCGAGATAATGCTGCAGAGAACGTTCCAGGCTCAAGGGGGCTGATGGGCCTCAGTATCAGCGTCTCACAAGAAGCCAAACTCAAGGGCGGCATGTGAACGATGTGGCTGTGAGAATTGAGAGCTAGGACCCGCAAGGACTCTTCTGTTAGTTGTGGACACATTGGCCTCCACAGTGTTTGAAAACAGGCTGGAGGGCTTTGGAGGCTGATGCCTTGGGAAGCTTAACGCTCCAGGGACAGGGAAGACATAGGGTCAGGAAGCCAGGAGTTATCTGAGTGGGGACAGCATCATGGCTGAAGATGGGCCTCCCAACGGGATTTGTGCTTGGCTCCATGGTTGCGCTTAGAGGATATTCCAGGCGTCAGAAGGAACGGTGCAGAGGGAACCTGGATCAGAGGGGAGGTACAAAATACAGAACCATGTGCATGCCGTGGCATCAATCACTCAGAACAGACCCTGGCCATACACAGCCATGAAGACCATGTGAGTTCTTAACAGCTGAATATTATCAGCCTTGAGGTGGATGATTCTAAACCAGATCCCCGGCTACAAGTACAGACCAGAATCTCTAGAGCCTGAGAACTGAGAATTTCCACAATCATCTCTAGAGTAGACAAGAGCCGAGCGGAGAAGTACCAGGAGATGCTTGGAGCTGTGTTAAGTCCCAGGTACCAAGCCTCACCCAACCCAGCCCACGGAGGGCAACAAGCAGTGGTGAGCCCGCTTGTAACCAGAACCAATTGCTAAATTTTCAGGAAATTTGCAAGCCAATTATCAAACACAGCTATTATTAAAATTTAAATTGTATAAACTTACAATTAAATACATGATATTAAAACAAAGGCAATAGAAACTCAAAACTCATCATTTCCTCAGGATTTCATACATTTTCCTGTTGTTATCTATGCGCTTGAGGTTATTTCTGTCTGATGGGAAGAGTGTAAGTGGGGCTACCGCAAATTTCTTCCCAGCTCTGCATTCACTCACATCACACTGGTAGCTCAAAGTCAGCCACGAAGGGAATATTTATGTCACAGAAACCAGCAAACGCTACAAATCAGGGCTTGCTTGTCTCCTCCGAGTTAAACACCCCTGGGAACATGCCCCCCAAAATAACCAGGGTTGAACTTCCCACTCACCCAGTGTAACAGAGGGGCTTGACTAAAGGGTGATTTGGACGGTGGCTTTTCTGCCATCCTTGAGTTGGCAAGCTGAGTGAGTCTCTCTCTGCTGCGGGGCGCATTGACCGTGGCTCTGAAACCAGCTCGAATTTAACATCCTCGTGGAACAGGCTAGCTGTCCAAGGTCTGGACGTGAAGGAGAATGTGGGAAAAGCCAGACAGAAAAGCCACAAGCGAGAAAACAAGAATCAACAATAAAACGTCCCAACTGGCCGCTCTCCTGGATCCCACTGACATTTAAGGAAGCGGCGATTCCCCTTCCAAAGGAAACACCCTGTTTTCGCAAGGAGATGCAAACCCCACGGCCCCGTCTCCCAGGGCGAATTATTAGCAAAGCGGATGTTGTCTTTTCCACGTAATGTTTTCCAAGTCTGCTTCGCCTATTAGAATCCAGCCAAACACCTTGACTATCTGCTAGACTGTTATTTAATACTTCAGCCCTCTTGTGATTCAATCGCACCATCCCTGCTTTCATGGCCAATTGAACATGATGCTAAGAAGAATAAAAACCTAACTGCTCTCCTCTTCGCCGGCTCCGCCAGATGTTCGGCGGCGGAGCAGCCGCTATGCCCTCACTTGCCGCGGTTCTCCTCGCGCAAGTCAACACGGGGGCCTCTGCGCATGCCCAGTTCTTTGACCCGGTTGACCGTGGAAGCCAACCACGTCCCTTCCCTCGATGCTACGGGTGCTTTGCATTGGGAGCGTTTTAAGGAAAAGAAACACTTCGGCAACTCGAACAACTGAAAAGTTGAACCTGAAGCCATGATTTCCCCATGGTAAAGTTGCGTTAGGTACAGGCAGTAGCAAATAAACAGTGAGGAGCGAAGTCCCCGCCCCGGCGGACCCCGGCGGGCACGCATTATGCACGTGTTCATGGAGTCTGAGACTTGCTTTCTAGCTACCTTTGATGGACAGTTGAAGCCAGGCAATTAAAAAGAACAAGGGTGGGTTTTGGCAAAGGAAGAAGCTATTTTCTTTGTATGAGGTTAGGCATAGTTCCTCCTTTGTTTTTTGTGCACATTCATTTTCTTCAACAAATATTTATTGAGTACCAGGTATCGCCAGGTGTACACGGGCATCCTTGTATAAACTGGAGACAGGGCAATGAACAAAACAGACACGATTCCTGTGAATGGGAGACAATGATGTGTGTTATAATGGGGTATAAGCGACCAGCAGGAGAAACTAACCTCACCCAAATCCCTTTATGAATGAGGCTGATTTTAATTAGTGAATTTAAATAGTTGGAAAACATGTCGTTGACCTAAGATGTTTATTACTGTTCTCAGTAGCTTCTACATCTCATCATTCAACACCCAGGGCCTCCACATCCGTAGCCTGTAAACCGGAATGTCCTCATTTAGAAGTTTGAGCCTGATTCTTCCCACAGCCCCCTCCCCTGGATTTGAGACTTGCCTCAAAGCCCCAGAACATTTAAGATCATGGATTTATATCCTGCTCAATACCCTGGATGCAGGCATAGTGAAGGCTTCTGAATTGCACTTTATAAATCATTCAAAGAAGACCTTAGTGCGCCCCCGCCCCCATCACATCAACCTCATACCCTGCAGCCAGCAGGCAGACATTAATAAAGGCAAATGCTTGGCCCCATGTCCTTAGCCCAGAACTGATAAACAGCCACACACCCAAAGGGTATGTCACTGCTGAGGGCCGGAGGAACCTGGCTCAAGTTAATTGCATTTTTATCATCTTGAATGTGACCTGGGTTTCCTGCCCATTTTTCCTGTTTCTGGTGTCTTCCTATGTCTTTGATGCCTCTAGTCAGCCATAGTTCTAGGGCCAGTTTTCCTCTCTGCTTTTCTTGCACCGCTCTCCACTACAGGCAAATGTCTTTATTTCCTTTCCTTGTGGCCAGGGCTGCCCCTGCGGACTCCACAGCATAAAGAATTTAACTAGAAGATCAAAGTTGAGCATCAAAATATCTTGAAACCTTGAGCCTTTTGCCACAAAAGGGTCTACTCAAAACGTTTTCTGAAATTCTTCCCCAGATAACAGGTAGTGTGCTCCGCCTTAGAGCTGGCCTTGGAGGGCTCACATAGCACAGGAGAAAATTCACTGGCTTTGGAGTCAGCTGTGGGTTCAAGTTCCAGCTCTACCAGTTATTAGCTGGGTGGCCATGGAGCAAATGCATTCACTTCTGTAGACCTCAGTTTCTTCTTCTATGATATGGGATACAACAGAGTGGGTGATTAAGAAATACCTGTTGAATGAATGAACGCAGGCATGCTTCAGAATTCCCCTGGCATTTCCTAGGCATCGGGCTCAGGGGAACGGAGGGAGGAAGGTGAGTGACTAGATGCATCCTTAAAAAGATCATGTGGCGAGGCTGGGCCAGGAAGGAACCTACTTTAGGGCAGCAAGCACAGGCCCGGCTTCTGTCCCATGAGCCCACACAGGCTTTGAGCCAGACTTCTTGGGTTCAAATCCCAGGTCCTTCACTTACAAGCCACGTAGTGATGAACGACCTGCCCAGTTTCTCTGATCCCCAAAATGGAGAATTATAAAAAGTTTCTCCCCCTTGCAGGGCCGCTGTGCAGATTAAATGAATTAGTACACATAAAGCACTCAGCAGAGTGCCTGGCCGTGGTCAGTGCTCATTAAGGGGTAGCTGTGTGTATTACATCATTCACGTTCCCGAGTGACTATTTTACATGGATGTCTCCCTGTCCCCAGTCAGGGGGCTTCAGCCAGCATGTCACACCGGATCCCAGATTCTGAACCTGGGAAGACTACGTTTTTGGCACAGCTGGAGCCAACAGGATGGGGGGAGGAGAGGCAAAGTCAAGTTCATAAGTGGAGGCTGTGCAAATGCAGCTGTGAGTGCTGGATTTCCATATTAATTTTAAATCTCTTCCTATTGGGATTGTTCAACAAGCCATTACTCTAATGGATGCAACCACAGGCTGAACAATAAAGCACTAATCCACCACTTAGCGTAGATGCTGCATGCATTAAGCCCTGTAATTTTTTTAACTTTCTATTGAAATATAACATAATACAGGAAAGCACACAAATCATTCAGCCTCAACAGATATTCACAAAGTGAACACACCCAACATCAAGAAAGGCAACATGACCAGTGTACCCCCAAAAACCTCCTCAAGTCCCCTCCCAGTCACTACCCCACCCCGAAGAAAATCACTGTCCTGATTTCTAAACTTAGGTTACTTTGTCCTGTTTTGAACTTAAAATAAGTGAAATTATACAGTTGGCTTTTCCCCCACTCAATATTGTGTTTCTGAGAGTTATCACACTGCCGTTCTCCCTCAGTTTTTTAAGAGTTCACACTGTGTGAAGATAGCACAACGTGTCCATTCTAGTATTGATGGACACTTGGGCCATTTCCACATTGGGGCTATTATGAATAGAGCTGCTATGAGCATTCTTGCACATATGTTTGTGTGTGCACGCGAGCACGTGTGTGTGTGTTGTTGTTGTTTTTGCTGAACATATGTATGCACTTCTGGTGCAAATATACCTAAAAGTGGAATTGTTGGCTCACAGAGTTTGCATATGCTCAGTTTCCAAACTAGCAAACAAACCCTATATTTTAAAGAACTTTAAAAAAATACACAAATAAACTAATCTTGAAAAACTAGAAAATATAGATAAGTCTATATAAATCAGTAATGAAGAACCACCTGCAATTACATCACCCAGGAATAGCTCTTATTCACATTTTGGCATAACAACTTTCAGTATTTTTCTATATAGACCCGTGTATATTTTTTTAACCATAAAAACCCCATTCTGTATGTACCATTTGGTAACCTGATTTTTATTTAGCAATAGATTATGAACGTCTTCCATGTCAACAACTTCACTTTTAAAACCTTTTAGTATGAAAATGTTCAAATATCTATAAAGGCAGACAGGGCTTGATCAGATGACTCCCCGACATTCAGGCTATCTGTGCCTGGGCAGTTACCTTCGGGGCTCCAGAACGCCCTATTCATGCTCAGTCTGAGGGAACTGGGGTCTAACCAAAGTGGTCTTCCGGCCCTTTCTTACCGAGAAACTTGTAGGGAGAGCACACTTGGTTTTTGTTTTGTTTTGTTTTGTTTTGTAGAAACTCAGACATATGCCATCGATCATTTCACTAGACTGACAATGACAGGGAGTGGAATGTTTCCCCAAAGTCAAACCTCACCACAGCCTCGCCTTGCCATACCCCACTGGACTAGAGGGACCCCCTACAAAACTGCTTGGGCTTCATCCTCCCAAAATTTCCCACACTAATGAGAACAAAGTCAGCAAGAATGCTCACAGCACTTTCCTGCCCGCAGCTCAAAGATGCAAACGGCCTAACCAGACAGCCTGAGAAGCGTCGCAAATGATGCTTCAGCGAGTTGCCTGAAGTGACATCTGAGGGAGACAGAGTTGGGGTGAGGAAATTCTGAAGGTCTTGGTGCTGCTGTGCGAGGCCTGTGGTCCCCACTTAAAGAAAAGGCATGGCCTGGCCCTTCAGCGCATCTGACGGGGGGTTAGCTTTAGGGGTTGTCCCGATAAGAGTCGGATAAGCGCCCAACAAGAGCTTCCCGGCAGAAGGTGGGTGCAGAGTTCAAGAAACCAGCTAGCATCGTCTTTGCAAGATGCTCTTTAAACCAGAAGAGCTTATGCAGGGATCCGTTCAATAGAGCCAGATCCAAACAGCCAGTTACAGCGGGAATCTGATCTCCATCTCTGCCCTGAGACGGCCCCAAAGTGCCTATCAGCTGCCCCTGAGGCCCATGAACTGCTCCTGAAGCGCTTCTACCATGACCCACGCGCAGGGCTCGGGTGGGGTGTTCTATGTTCAGAGCAGGGCTGCCCCTCTGCTCTATTCCGGGGCCACGCTTCACAATGGACACTCCAGGGTGAATGGTAACCCCAAAATCCAACTTGGACAATACAATGTTAACAAGCAGCCCTTTAGTGGTAGTCACACTCACATAAAAGTAAGATCTTACAGCCCTCTGGGAGGAGGCAGCGGGGGAGAGAGAAAAATCACAGGCAAGTTACTAGTAAGAGTGTCTATAGTGGTTCGCAAACTAGACACAGCCTTAACAGGCGTGTGTTCAGGCTCATTTACCTTTTACCAGCTACACCCCTCGACACCTCTACGTTTGTGCCTATCTGGTGTAGAAGAGCGAACAGGAAAGGACCAAAGGAGAGGCATATAGGGAGTCGGGAGGTGTCCCAGGCAGAGAAAACAATCTGCACATGAGGACCACAGTCAGAGGGGACCTGGAAGGTAGGTGACTATAGACACCTTTTACCAAGTTCCTGCTCTCTGTCAGGCACTGGGCTAGGAAATGACGTAAGGATGCTCAAATGGGAGAGGAAGATGAGAGAAGGTTGCCTCATTTGGGGGACCAGACAGTTAAGAGACTAGTTTCCAACTGATACAGCTTAGCAGACCCTGTGGGGAGGGGAGGGGGCTGGCCTGCCGTCCTGGGCTGAGGTTTTGCATCTTCTAGGATCTGTCTGAATGGGCCCTGACAAGGACCCACAGTAGCTGATGATCATCCCACCCCATGTTCAAGGGGCCACCAGAAGCATCTTCTCACGATGACAGGCAAGACCAAGTTGGGAATTCAGGAAGGAAGCCTTTGACCGCACACCCCCTCCAATGGCTCTGCATCTCAGACCCCTGGGATGTCCCTGGTGCTGGCAGTTAGTGGAAACGCCATTGCACACTCCTGGGCGAACTCCTGAGGCGTCCGGGCCTCCCGCAAGTCCTCCCGGCCTTCAACCCAGCAGAAGAACAGGGGTGGAAAGATGGCGGCCGGTGGTCTTGTGCCTTATCCGCTGCCTGTTGTCTGCCTCCAATTATAAGGCAGGAGTGCTCTGCAAACCGCCCGTGCACTCCAGCAACAGCCTCTCTTTCCGCTAATGCATGTGTCTGTCCACACGGGCAGGTCCGTGAAGAAGGACCCTCCCTTCCATGCCATTTAGCCATTAAGCTCAGTAGGTAATGATGGGTATTGCAGGGTGGTGGGGTTTGCATTCTTTAAAAAAAGAAAAAAAGGTCAGTTTATCTCAGAACTGAAAACTGACGCTGAACTGCCTCTGAATGCTCTGCTGCGCCTCCGTCCTCCCAGGCGGCACCTGTCTGTGAGCTGACAGGTGGCAATGGTTAAGACAGCGGTTCCTGGATTCAGACAGACCAGGGTCCAAACGCCACCAGCCTTCCCACCATCTTCTTTGGTGACTTTAGGCGAGTGGCTGCAATTGTGTGAGCCTCAGTTTCCCCATCTTTGAAACTGTAATACCCTCTGTGAGTCTACTGTAGGGATTAAATGAAATGATGCTTGTGGGGCATCAGGGCCCTGACAACAGGGATCAAGTGCTCTGTAAGGAGAGACTATCATTAGGATGAATTTGTAAGCCCGAGTCCTCCCCAAGGCTTTCGCCTTAGGATATCTGGCTGCTTCTGCATCCCCCCAAGCATAATTTGCTGCAAAGTAAGATGGGGTAAATAGACCAGAGCGGGGGGGAGGAGGGGAGCATTAGACTCCTTTGCAAGGCAGACCTGCCAACATTCCCTTTCCAAGGAGGTTCAGAGCTCCTGAGAGCAGTTGCCTAGGAACCGGAGCTGTGGTGGGCTGCTGCTGCCTCCCAGAAGTCCCCCTAACTGGGATGCATGCAGAACTGTTTGTTGACACTTGGCAGGTTTTTCTTCTTCTTCCGGCAGAGATGCGGTCCCCTCCTATGAATGCTGACTCACATTAATGAAGGCGTAGCCATGGGCCACGGCACCCAGAAGCCAGTGCGGATGGCAGCCTTGTCAGCACCCTCTGACCAAATGGCCACATTAGGTCACGCTCGCTATGTTTGCACTTCAGTGTGTTTACCAGGTTTGCGGGGGCAGGACGGGGCGTGAATGAGCGTGAGTGTGTGTGAACAGTGCGGTCACATAAACTTGCCACGTCCAGGAGGTTGTACCATCAATCAAAGCATGAGACGTGCCTACTGTGTCACCTGATATCAACGCTGGATCTCCGCTGCCTTCAGGGGTTTAGACACCACTTGTAGCCATTTGGCATGAGGCAGGTCAGAGACCCCATTATGAGCTAAAGAAATAACTTTGCTGAGAGGCCCGTGGGGAGCCTGTTTCATTTGATCACTTCTTCCAGAACACAGCTATAGTCTCGCTCCCAGCTGAAAAAACGCCTGTTTCAAAGGCAGCTGCTCATCTCCAGCCTGTTTGGATGATTCAGCGTCTGCGCAGACGGTTCTATACATCTACTCCACCCAAAGACAACATCCAAGTTGGGTGGTGGTGTCATTGTTACACGCTCCAAAGTCGCATGCATTTAATTGGGGCTTGAAATGCAAGGGTTTCTAATGCTTTAGTTATTTGTGCAATAAGTATTTTCTGAGGACTCCCTGTGTGCCAGTTCTGGGGACGCAGAAAAGATTTAGAAATTGTTCTGATGCTCAGGGAGCTCAGATTGGGGTGGAGGTGGGAGGATGGAGTTCATGGACAGGCAAGTCCACCAGTAGCTCAGGATCGCACAGACCGGGGTGCCGAACCCAGCCTGGGAAAAGCGGAGGTGACTTCCAGTACAGGGCGGGGTTCATGCCGGAACCTCTCTGTACTTCCATTGCCTCGCTGTGAAAGGGGCTAATAGGACGACTCATAGCTGCCTTGGAGGATTATCTTAAGAAGTTAGAGAGATCAGTAGCATAAAGCTTTTTCACAGTCACTGCCACATGTGTTATTCATCTTCTAGCTGTGATGGTGGTGGTGTGGTGGTGACAGTTATTCCTACTTACTGGAACAGAGAGGTTAATTATTCTGCCTACATCACACAGCCAGGTGTTGGTGGAGTTGGAGTTAGAACCTGGTGGTCTAACTGACATTAATGTACATCCCACTTTTGCCTACACCCATATCATTTCCCAGTGTCGCCCTGTGAAACATCACCAGGCTGTGATGTGGTTCCTTCCATTCTTCTTCCCCTCTTTTCCTCCCTCTCTTTTTCCTCCTCCTCCTTTTCCTCTTTCTTCATTTTCTTTAGTGAAAATCTGAGCTAGAGATTAAGTGAAGGAAGAACCCAGGAAAGAAAACCACTTATAATTAGACATTTTCTGCATGTAATTTCTTAGTCAGCAGAGCAGAGGTTAATTCCCTGGCCCTTTAGTTTAATAAATTTCATTACGTACATGATAACCAAGCATTTCTCCTACCCACCATGACAGAGATTCACAAACCTTCATGAATCACCGAGTAAGGCAATTGACCAAATCCCCACATATCCGCGGTCTAACTGACTGTTTTGGCCGCCACGCTTAGAGAAGAGAGCCTCCTAAGCTCACCACCTGAACCGAGTGCCACTTCCCAGAAGCCTGCGGGGCTCAGAGCCAAAACACTGTCCTGGCTGTGGCCATAGCCAGAGAGTTGCAGCCACAGTCATTCACGGCTTTGATGGTGGTGGGGTGATGATGCCCGTGACACTAATTGCTGCCATTTCCTAAATACCTCCGACGTGCCAGGCACCATGCTAAATGCCTCTCCTATGTGATTTCCACCGTATCCTGAGCTGGGCATTAATTTCCCAACTTTACAGAGGAGGAAAGTGCATCTCAAACAGGTGGACATTCACCCAAAGTCACGGACATTGAGAGACAAGGAAACAATGGCCAGTTAAAGCTGAGCAGACCTTTCCCACGCCCATGCATTTCCTCATGCAGCACTCTGGGACTGGACACCTGGGTTCAGATGCCAGCTCCACAGCTATGAACCCTATGGTCAGTCAACCGGACCTCTCTGAGCCTTAGTTTGCTCATCAGCCAAATAGGAAGGAGGCAAATAGGAAGGGGGCAAATAGGAGGGGGGCAAATAGGAAGGGGCAAATAGGAAGGGGGTAAAGGGAACAAAAGTAACGTCTCTATTTTACAGGCAAAACAAATCACTTTGGCCACCCTAGAGTTGACATCCTCAGCTGAAGCCACTCTCTAGGTTGCGCCTTCTTCCAATTCAAATAGCATCTGCTGGGTGCACGTTTGCCCAGAACTCAGAAATGCCATGCAAGTTTTGCAAAGGAACCAGAAAAAATACGAGTGAAGCAGCTAAAGTGACTTTTCCACTGAGAGTCAAGTCTCCTAAGCCTTTATCACAGTCCCATAGCATCTTCCTTCCACCTGATTTATGACCCAAAGGAATCCGTGAACAGGCCCTTTGCTGTTTGGGCTGAGCCATTCAGAAAGGAGAGAAATCCATCTTGAGCTCTTGATCCGACTCCGCAAAGCTCCCATTGTTGGGCATTATTACAATTAGCAAATGACCTAGGGATAGTAAAGAGATGTTCCAATGTGACTTAATAAGAACGTGGCTGCACTAAGCACTCAGAATATGTTTGCAATCAATTTGCTGTACGCACAATATGCTACCAGAGCAATCTTTTGTGTTTTCAGTTGACCTTTATCTCCGGCAATCTTGTCCTATAAAGAAGAGTGAAATCTCCACTGCAAATCATTAGCAGTCGGGAAATGTCTAATTTGGATGCTGACAAAGATATTAACTTGGGGGGGGGGGGGGGTGGTGTGAACAATACAACGCATCCTTTTGTCAGAAAGGCAGTTCAAAATCGGTGTTATGACTACAGTTGACTGAAGTTCAATTACTGTAATAAATGTATTCCAAATTTCATCTCAATTGCATTTGCATTTTAATGAATGATTCTCACCTTCTTGTCAATTTGGCAGCCGGGCTAGATTTATTAAGTTATTGTATAAACAGGGCATTCTAATACGGGAATTTAAATGCAAAAATATTTGCTCAGTGTGCATTTGAACTGGGGCTGCCTTATTAATTTGCCTGTTGTATGAGTTGCCTGGAAATTCAAGAATTTAAGAAGAGCATTTTAGATCCCTTCTGTCCATCCTCCTTGCCCTCTCTCTTCTGAAATCAATATATCCGGGTGGGCTGACAAAGCAAGGTGGGGGAGCCAGCTAGATGAAGTAGGCTCTCCAAGCCACCAGCCTTCACAAACTGGAGAGAAACTGAATTATTGGCTATGATTTGAAAACAGTAAAATGTGTTCAGTGAAAGTTTCCTATGTAGGCAATCCCCTTCTGTAAGAGCAGGACATCCCTGAAATCGAGTTGCTAGAAGTGTTTGTTCAAGTGTAAATGTCATTCCTTCTCCGAGGAAGCACTTCTGGCTTTATAGCCCCATATTTCTTGCAGGCAGAGATGGAAAATGTGAGTGAAAAACAGCTGGATGCAAAGCTATAACGGCATTAAAAGGTGTGTGTGTGTGTGTGTGTGTGTGTGTGTGTGTGTGTGTGTGTGACATTTGGGCTGTTGGTTTTTTGACAAAGTGATTTGCAGTGGTTAATCCCATGCCCCCATAATAGAAAGGTTGAACTTAAGTTCCATTCATGGCCTCCAAATTGTCCAGCACTCCACAGCTTCTTGCATGGCCCCCAGTGAAGACAACTGGGACTGTGTTTAGAAGACCTAGTGTCCTATAGGGCCCTGAGGATGGAAGCTGACTCGGGACAGTTATTGCAAGCAGAGTGCCCTCGAGGGTGACGGTCTCCTGCAGACACACTGAAAGAACTGTCTGAGATGAGCTGGCTGCTAGCATGTGCTCAAAGTTTCATTTCAAACTTGTAGCAAGGGAATTGGCCTTCTGATAAAGCCCATTTGAAGCTTTCTTTCTGGAGTTGTTGTTTTGTTAATAGAGGGAAAAGGGTGGCTGGACCAGTACAACTCAATTTTCAAGGTGCATAGGAATTACTTGGGGGTCCTGTTAAAATGCAGATTCTGACTCAGGAGGCCTTTGTGGGGCCCAAGATTCTGTGCTTCTAACAAGCTCTCAAGCAATGAGGATGCTGCTGGTCAAGGGACCACACGTTGAGTAGCAAGGAGCCACATAGCATCACTCAATGGAGAAATGGATAGTTAAAGGTCAATAGCTTTGTTACAAGTCTGAAGGGCCACCTGTGTGGTTAAATCTAATACCCCAGAAAGAACTCTTAATCTCATTAGACTCTAATGATTAGAGTATATCAGAAAATTGCCCAAATATTTCACCAGATATGCTAGATGCTTCTCAGAAGGGCATGTTAATTACTCTATGATCCAAGTTCTGTTCCAGACCATCTTTTCTTGGGCCTGAGGCAATTTCTTCCTTAATACCATATTTTATCATATTTAAGAGGCACTTTTAACTTCTATGAACTGGAGATGCAATGTACAATCATGACTTAATGTAACTGGCATGGGTGTTTTCTTCTTCGTGGTTCATAAAATAATGATATGTCTTACAAGTGATGATGGTCAGCTCTTTTCACCATAATATGCTGTGTAACAAGATGTCCCCCAAACTCTGTGACTTTAGTATTTCTTCCTTGCTCATTTGTCTGTAGGTTACCTGGGGTTTTACTGATCTAGACTAACATTAGCTTGGTTCAGGTCTATTCCACACCTTTCTCATTCTTCTGGATTTAGTGAAATAGTGAGGTTTCTTTCCTTGTCACGGACCTACATGAGCAAGCTTATGTCAAGCTTCTGTTCAAGTCACATCTACTAACATCCCATTGGCCGAGGAAGTCACATTGGCAAAGCCTAAAGAAAGCGGGAGAGGGGATGCAAGTACTTGCTGACCAGTGGCCTCATGTGCCACAGGCAGTGTCTTGGACTCGGTAGAGCAAGGTCCAGAGGGGAAAGGCAAGCCGCCCGGTTTCCTTCTACAAGCCTAGAGGTGAACTCTGCACAGCGGCCCAGCGACGCAAAACGCTGCGCTTTAAAGCTTCCTCCGAACGTGCTTGCCGCGCGCAGGTGGAGAGATAAGTTGTGAAATCGGCCCATGGGCTTCCAATCCCTGCTGTGCTCCTTTCCGCTGTGTGACCCTCGTCATCTACCTAACCTTTCCCTGTTTTCTCATCTGTAAATCACACCAGCCTCTCAGGACTCTTGGGTAAACCGACAATAATAATAGCTCCCAATCACTGAATCCTATGTACCAGGCACCATCCTGAGCTCTTGATGTCACAATCCATTTCGTTTAATCCTCCCAACAGCCCTCTGAGGCAAGAACTAATATTTTCCCCGTTTGAAGGCGAAGAGGTTGACAACCTGCCTAAGGGAGTGGCGGAGTAGAGCTCTCATCCCGGGGCTGTTGCCCAAGCCTTACCTCTGCAGACACCTGCCTTCAGGTCTGAAGGTGCTGGGGGTGAAGCCTGGGCTGCCCACTCCTGCCCTCTGTCCGTCTCAGCTAATCCCTGCTGAGTGTGTCCCGAATGGCCACAGGAACATTCCTCATTCATCAGCTCACACAGACTCCCGCGCAGAGAACATATGTCCCTTAAAAATAAAAGCCCACCCTCGTGCACTGGTTAAGAGGAAGTTGCACTGGGTAGAGGAAACTTTTCATTTTCTAATCCGCTTCTTCCCTCCACTGCCTGACGCAGTTAATTATTTCACTCCCCATTGTTCCTCCTGCGATGTTAGCCAGGGGAGTTTTCCATTGTGAAAAGCAGTGAGCAAGAGGCCCGAGTGAGTGGGTTGAAAGGCGAAAACTGCTCTTCCCTGCAAATAGCTCCCTTCACACAAATAGCCTGGTAATCAGCAATAATGATGAAGAAAATGTAGGGAATTAAATGGGAATTTGCTAAAATATTAAGCATCTTAAATGGGCCTCCGCGTGCCAGGGGAGCATTTCAAGCTCGCTAGGTGGACATCCTGCAGACCCAAGTTCCCAGAATAGACTGGTGTGTCTGACATGGGGGTCCAGACCCTCCCCCCAAATCTGTTCATCTCTCACACACGTCTTTCCAGAGGCCTGGCAGGTGGGAGTCTGGCTGCCTGGGTTGAAGAGGGGCTGCAATGCCACCAGAAAACTTGCTTGCTAGAGTTCCTCCAACGGGCCAGCACCAACTCCCCTATCTCTTTCTGTGAGTTATTGACAAGACAGGCATTCGTCACTGCATTTCAGGGTGTGTTGCAGACTTGCTTTTCACAGTGTCCTCCCTGTACAGGTCCTTGAGAGAAATCTCTTCCTAGTTTCAGGACAAGGAATAGCTAGGCAACACCTGAACCGCTTTTTAAAAATCTTCTGGGCATTAGAAATCACGTGAGGGATTGTGTTTCCCTCTTTGAATTGGCCACTAGGATGCTCAGGGCCAAATCTGTGCCTATCAAAATACTTGTCTCACCTGATTTAATTTTCTTGTTTTTCCTGCCTTTTTATTTTTCTTTTCTGCCTCTAATACTTTTTGGAATAAGGGCACAAATAAGTCAAGTACATAAATCTATTACCAACCTCCTAATTATGACCCCCCAAAAACAGATAACTAAGATGCGAATTCTTGGAGGATATGGTCACCTTTGCAATGCCAGTGCCTTAAACAGAACTTGAAACCAAATAAGTGCCCAGCCCAGAATCTGACACATAACAGGTGCCCAGCCCAGGGCCTGGAACATAATATTCAAGCCCTTTGATTCACTGCACCATGGACCATCCGCCTATCACTTGTTATAAAATTAATTAATTAGGGTGTTACTAACATCAGAGAAAATGGAAAGAGTTAGGCTGTTCCATGAGTGAAGGGCTAGACGTTGGCTCATACTGCGTTCTTGTCCCATGGCAGCCCTAACAACGTACTGCCAGTCGGGTGGCTTAAGCGCCAGAAATGCATTGTCTCACATGTTTGGATGCTGGAAGTCCAAGATGAAGGTGTCAGGAGGCTGGTTTCCCCTGAGGACTCTGAGAATTTGCTCCACAACTCTCGCCTGGCTCCTGGTAGCTTGTTGGTGATCTTTGGCATCCGTGGGCCTATGGAAGCATCACCTCATCTCTGCCTTCATCTTCACGGCATTCTTTTTGCGTGTGTGTCTTTGTCCAAATGTCTCCCCTTTATAAGGACACCTGTCATATTGAATGAGGGGTCAAACCTACTCCAACATCACCTCACCCTAACTAATTACATCTGCAATGACCCTATTTCCAAATAAGGTCCCATTCAGACGTACCGGGGGTTAAGACTTCCAACTATGAATTTGGGGGGAACACAATTCCATCTATGACACATACATTTCAAGATCTAATTGGCTACAAGTTCTGCAGGGGAAGGTGGAGGCTTTTGTCTAGTTACACACTGAAATCAGAGCCCACAGCTCACCGAGCTGGCTGGGTCTGCCAGCGTCCCTAGGGCCCTCCCACCGCCACGCACGATGGCCACACAGGATGGGTGGCCCCACACTCTGCCTCCTGCATGTCCCCTACAGGGACTTGAACCAACAACCTTCCAGGGCCCAGGATGACACCCAACCGAGCCACACCAGCCAGGGCAAGACAGTGTCTTTCTCTATAGTCAACTCGTGTCTCCATCTCTCTAGGTTCCTGATTCGGTCTGTGAAGATAGGTCGCGGGTACTTTGCCATGCTGAGGGAGGAGAGTGCACTGAAAAAGAGGCAACAGCAACTTCAGAAACTAAGAGAGGAAGAGGAACATAAATTCCAACCAGCCAAAAAGATCTCAGAAATCCATTCCAGGGATACTGTTTTGGTGTAAGTAGACAGAGTAGCTGTGGCACGAGTGGTCTTAGGAAGGACCTTGGACAGCGAACGCTGCCTGGCTGGGTTGAGGGATGGCAGCTATCAGCGTGGGGACCCCTTCTCCAGCTAGTGTCTAATGACTGGTTTTGTCTGGTCCAGCCTACCTTGCCACCCTCACCTTCTGGAATTCAGTGGAATATTCTCTGCTCCATGTGTCTGTCCTCATCCAACACCAAGAGCTATACAGGAAACCTTGCTGGTCCCCAAACGTGCCTCTTTCCCTCTCCTCCCAGCTTGTCCCTGCCTCTAGGCCTTTTCCCATGCTGTTCCTTGGGCCTTCCATTGCTCTTCCCTCCATCCTTGTCCAACTAAGGTTCTAATTGTCTTTAAAGCCCAGCTTAAATGCTTTCCTCTCCTGTTTTCTTGGATTTCAACCCAAATACCCCCCACACCCATTTGGGCTCTGGGTTCCCATAATGTGTTTGTATGCTAGTTCACTTTAATCCACACGGATACTCTAGGCCTTCACCTGAAACCCTAGATCCTAGCTCAGTGTCCAGCAGGTGGACAAAAAAATCTCTATTGGTTTATTTAATAAAGTAGTTGCCCCCTTTGGGGGGTAAAGGTCTTTCCTCTAGTCAAGAGAGGACCACATTCAGACTAACCCATTATGAAATGTTCATCATATAACAGCAGCAATTAATAACAATAACAACCACAGCAATAATTATAGTGGGTCTACTATATGCTTTATGCACATCTTTTTGTCTAAATTTTAAAACAGTCCTATGAACTAGGTGTTATTATTAGCCCCGTTTTAGAGATTAGGAATAAGTCTTAGAGATGCTCACATAATTCCTCTTAGGACTGAGGTCATCAGTTAAAAACATCCTAAGTCCCCAACTGAATGACACCCGAATCTGTAGACGGTGCCACTCAGCATGAACAATATCCTGGGATCCTTAGCTTATGCAGACGGAATGGGACGCAAATCAGGGATAGAAATGAGGTGTTAAGGCAGAGAGAGAGAGAGAGAGAGAGAGAGAGAGAGAGAGAGAGAGAGAGAGAGAGAGAGAGGAGAGAGAGAGAGGAGAGAGAGAGAGAGAGAGAGAGAGAGAGAGAGAGAGAGAGAGAGAGAGAGACGCACTGATGTGAGAATCACCAATTGGTTGCCCTTTGCAGGCACCCTGACTGGAGACTGAACCTGCAACCTTTTTGGTGCACAGGATGCTGCTCGGACCAACTGAGCTACCCGCTGGGGCAGTTCCAAGTTTCTAATCATGGCTTTTGGAAGCCATCCAGGAACCCACCAAGAGTTGCCTTATTAGAACAACAGACAATCCTTTCACTGAGGAAATTCCAAAGAATTTAGGAATTGTGTGTCAGAAACCAGGGTCTAAGACCAAATATTAAAACAAAAGATGGTCCTAGTGCTAGGACATTACAAGGGTTTTGCAAGCTCTGTGCCAAACACAAGAGGAAGAGACCGATACATATATTTTTCTATTATTTCACAATGCCCATTCCTCAAGTTTAGGGAATCTGGCAAGAATCCCAGAGGCAGGACTTTTGAGCAGGATCTTTAATGCCAAGTGGGAGTTCATTGGATGACAAAAAAGAAGCACTGTTAGACATATGCATATCAGCCCACAAGAAATTCTTACAGCCAGTATTTCTGGTTGGGCAGGCCAGGACTGAAAGGGAGGCTGTGATGGTGTTTTTTGCCTAAAATCAGAAACATTAAACAAAAACCAAAAAAGCAGGCACATCATGACCTGAGCTTCCTCCATCCAGCCACTCCAGGGGCCACCATGAAGTGCCCTCATGGAACCTTGAAGGGGCATGTGATGCAGAGAAGGGCACTCGATGATTGGGGGTGAGGGCCGAGTGGGGTACCCTCTCCATGAGGGTCTCAGGAGCTCAGAGCAAACTCTGCCTCCCCTGAGCCGATGGTGCCCATGGTCTGCTGCTCCCAGGGCCACCGGCCAGCTGGCTGCCTTTCCTGGAATAAAAAGAAGGAATAAACCCGGCTCTTTTGTGCAGGAGCTGTGCTCAGGTGAACAGGCAAGTGAATGGGCGCTGGGAGGGGTGGCGTCTGTTAAAGATCCTTGGGTGACTGTTAAATTGTTCAGTTGTAACGTTCCCCTTGTTTGGATGGGGTTTTTAATCCACGGTCATAAAACACCATTCTCCCCTCTCAGATCCATGTTTCCGGGTGAGAGACGTGGTTTACTTAAAGTTTAATAGGTTTAAGTATGCATGAGGTCGCTCCTCTTGTAGACACTGGTCTGGTTATGTCTTACCTGGTGAATTCTATGAGCTGTACAAGGCCAATTATTAAAATACTAGAGGCTCGGTGCATGACATTCCTGCACTGGGGGTGGGGGGGTCCCCTCAGCCCGGTCTGTGCCCTCTCTCAGTCCAGGACCCCTTGGGGGATATCTGCCTGCCAGCTTAGGGGGGATTGGGCCTAAGCCGGCAATCAGACATCACTCTCACAGTCCAGGGCTCTTGCAGTCCGGGACCCCTCGCTCCTTACCACCCACCTGCAGCGGAGGCGGGAGAGGCCCCTGCCATCGCTGTTGTGCTTGCCAGCCATGAGCCCGGCTTCTGGCTGAGCAGCGATCCCCCTGTGGGAGCACACTGACCATCAGGGGGCAGCTTCTGCATTGAGCATCTGCCTCCTGGTGGTCAGTGCGCGTTATAGTGACCGGTGGTTCCACCATTTGGTTGATTTGCATATTAGGGTTTTATTATATAGGACAGTGGTTGGCAAACTGTGGCTTGCAAGCCACATGCGGCTCTTTGGCCCCTTGAGTGTGGCTCTTTCACAAAATACCATGGCCTGGGCGAGTCTATTTTGAAGAAGTGGCGTTAGAAGAAGTTTAAGTTTAAAAAATTTGGCTCTCAAAAGAAATTTCAATTGTTGTACTGTTGGTATTTGGCTCTGTTGACTAATGAGTTTGCCGACCACTGATATAGGATAACCAGAAGCTATACTGCCATTGAATGTAGCCATCAGGAGGCAAGGGTTATAGAAGAGCATTGATAGGACATCATCCTGACCAGTACAGAGTAGTGGTTAAGAGCACAGGACTGGGTTCAAATTCTGCCTTGCCCCATATAACTGTTTAACATTGGGCAAGTCACTGTGTCTCTCTGAACCTCCTTTCTCTTCATCCATACGAATGATACCAAACTCCCACATTTATTCTGAGGATTAAGTGAAATAATGTTTAGCACAGAGTCTGACATAGGAAAAGTTCCCAGTGATTGTTGGCCCCTATTATTCAATAAAAAAAAAAAAATGATCTCTTTGGGCCTCAATTACCTAAAATCCTCAGATTTATGGCTAAAACTATTTTTTTTCTTTTTATTTATTTATTTATTTATTTATTTATTTATTTATTTATTATTTATTTATTTTATTAAATAAATCTTTATTCAGATTATTACAATTGTTTCTCCTTTCCCCCCCCCCCATAGCTCCCCTCCACCCAGTTCCCACCCCACCTTCTGCCCTTACCTCCCCACCACTGTCCTCATCCATGGGTGTATGATTTTTGTCCAGTCTCTTCCTGAACCCCCCCATACCCCTTTCCCCCTGAGAATTATCAGTCCACTCCCTTTCTATGGCCCTGATTCTATTATATTCACCAGATTATTCTCTTCCTCAGGTTTTTAATTCACTTGATTTTTAGGTTCACTTGTTGATAGATATGTATTTGTTGTTCATAATTTTTATCTTTACTTTTTTCTTCTTCCTCTTCTTTAAGAATACCTTTCAGCATTTCATATAATACTGGTTTGGTGGTGATGAACTCCTTTAGCTTTTTCTTATCTGTGAAGCTCTTTATCTGACCTTCAATTCTGAATGATAGCTTTGCTGGGTAGAGTAATCTTGGTTGTAGGTTCTTGCTATTCGTCACTTTGAAAATTTCTTGCCACTCCCATCTGGCCTGCATAGTTTCTGTTGAGAAATCAGCTGACAATCGTATGGGTACTCTCTTGTAGGTAATTAACTGTTTTTCTCTTGCTGCTTTTAATATTCTCTCTTTGTCTTTTTCTCTTGGCATTTTAATTATGATGTGTCTTGGTGTTGTCCTCTTTGGATTCCTTTTGTTTGGGGTTCTGTGCGCTTCTTGGACTTGTAAGTCTATTTCTTTCACCAGGTGGGGGAAGTTTTCTGTCATTATTTCTTCAAATAGGTTTTCAGTATCTTGCTCTCTCTCTTCTTCTGGCACCCCCATAATTCTGATGTTGGTACACTTGAAGTTGTCCCAGAGGCTTCTTACACTATCTTCAACTTTTTGGATTTTTTTTTCTTTTTGCTTTTTCGGTTGAGTGTTTTTTGTTTCTTTGTATTTCAATTCTTTGACTTGATTCTTGTGTTCCTTTAGTCTGTTGTTGGGTCTCTGTATAATATATTTTATTTCAGTCAATGTATGTTTAATTTCTAGTTGGTCCTTTTTCATATCTTTGAGGGTCTTGTTATATTTATCGGCCTTTTCTAGGATATTCTTGAAAAGCCTTATAACTGTGGTTTTGAATTCTATATCCAGTCGTTTGTTTTCCTCCATTTCTTTCATTTGTGATCTGTTTCTTTGACGCCGCATTTTCACTGCTTCCCTGAGTTGGTAGGGTAGATTTGTGTGCTAGGTTTCCTATATGGCCCAGTGGGTCAGCCTCCCCAGTTAACCTGAGGTGGACACTCTTGGTGCACCCCTTTGTGGACTGTGTGTACAGCCTTGTTGTAGTTAAGTCTTGATTGTTGTTGGTATCACTGGGAGGAATTGACCTCCAGGCCAGTTGGCTGTAAGGATCAGCTGTGTCTACGCTGGGAGAAGTTCGGTGTTGGAGACAGCCTTATAGGATTAGACTTGCCAAACTGCAATAGCTTCTGTGCTCAGCTTGGATGGGGTGGAGTCTCAGGGTGGAGCAGACAGTCTTGGCTTCCAGTCAGCCTTGCCCTTGTGCGCATGTGCGCCTGCAGACCTCTGCCTTCCCTGGCTTCTGACTCCCTTCCACTAGGGAAAGCCTGTGGCAACCTCCGCAGCCTTGCACTGGCATGCGCGCCTGCAGACCTTTGCCTTCCCCAGCTCCTGAGTCTCCGCCCGAGAATCCAGATTCCCCCCACAAGAGCGTGGGTCCCCAGGGGCTCGCCTGGAACTGGGGTTCAGTGCAGTCAGAATTGGGGTTCAGTGCAGTCAGGAGCTTCGAACTCCCTTCTGCTAGGGAAAGCCTGTGGCAACCTCCGCAGCCTTTGTGCACACTGGCACGCACGCCTCCGGAACCCTGCCTGCCGGGGCTCTCCCGGGTCTCCCCCGGGTCTCCGAGTCTCTGGGTGCCTTTCTCTCTACCTGACAGTCCAGACTCCCCCTGTATGAGCCTGGGTCCACGGGGTTTCGCCCGGGACTGGGGTTCAGTGCAGTCAGAACTGGGGTTCAGTGTGGTCGGGGGCTTCCTTCCCCCTTCTGCCAGAGAAAGTCAGCCAGGCTCTCAGCCGCCCTTCCCTCTACGCGCACAAAGACCCTTTGCCGTACCTCCAATTCTCTGTGAGCTTTTCTCTTTCCTTCTAGTTGTAGAATTTTCACTCAGCCAGGTTTCCTGTGGTTCTGGATGGTGTCCGTTCTGTCTTTTAGTTGTAGTTTTGAAATTGTTGTGCGAGGCAGCAGTTTAGGTGCTTACCTATGCCGCCATCTTGGTTTCTCCGCTAAAACTATTTTTGATGTTTTTCTTGATTTGAGAGAGAGAGAGAGGAAGGGAGATGGGGAGAGAGAGAAACATTGATTGGCTGCCTCCTGCACTCGCCGCCTACTAAGGATCAAGCCTGCAACCCAGGTATGTGCCCTGACCAGGAATCAAACCAGAGACCTCTCAATGCATAGGACAATGCTCAACCAATTGAGCCACACCAGCCAGGGCCATGGCTAAAAATCTTAATTTCCAGGCACACTTGAAAGTATCTCACATCTAAGAACTATGCTTCTATAATTCTAGTCACAGAAGTATCAGAAATACAAGTGTTCCTTTTTAAACAAGGTATTTGATCTTGTGTATTATAAAAGCAAAGGGGATTCTTTTTCTCCCTTCTGGATCTAAGACCACAGGATAAGTTCTTTCAGATAAATTTTTAAGTCTGATAAACTATGCAGGGAAAAAAGAAAATCAAGCATGTCCCCAAAGATTTCTGCCTGCCCACAGTCTTTCCCACTGTGCTCAAGCTCATTTTCAGATGAAAAGGTTGGGGGGAAACAAGAGGTAAAATTTATCTTATTATCGTGGTTGAGAGAAGACTTAAAACCAGCGGTTAAGGAGTGTAAAAGATGGGTTAATTTCTGCATTTTCTAAACCACTGGGGGTAAGAGTTGAGCCAGTAAGACAGGGCACTGCCATAAAAATGGTGATAGAAGGACACTTGACTTGGGGTGGTGAATATATAATACAATATACAGATGACATAGCATAGAATTGTATGCCTGAAACCTATATAATTTTATTAACCAATGTCACCCCAATCAATTCAACAAAAAAAGTGTAAAACCTGTCCACTGAAAACTACAAAACAACATTGAAAGAAATCAACAAAGACCTGAATAAATGTGAAGACATCCAAAAAAAAAAAGACTAGGCACGCTCTGGCGTTGAATCAAAAGCCCATGGAAATGGAAATCAGGAGACCAAGTTTCTGGTCCCATTTTTCAGTTCACTCTGTGACCCCAGGATTGACCTCAAATTCCTAATATGTGCCCACCCACCCCCCCACCGCCGCTCCCTTAGCCTCCTCTGCCCCCACCATAGGCAATTCTCAAAACAGCAGCCAAAGGGATCTTTCTCAGATGCAGGTCAGAGCATATATTCTCTCAGCTCAAAATCCTTTACACTCATTCAGAGAAAAGGCCAAAGTCCTTGCAATGGTCCCCAAGGCCTGTTCTCTCTCCACCCGCCTCTCCCTTCTCTCTATTGCTCACTCCGCTCCAGCCACACTGGCCTCCTTGCTGTCTCTACCACCCAGGTGCACCTCAGGACATTTGCACGTGTCGTTCCCTCTCTCCAGAACGCCGTGCCCCGACATCTCAATGGCTCACTCCTCTACGCTCTGCAGATTTTTATCAAATGTCACCTTCTCCGTGACACCTCCCAATCATCCTACTTAAAATGGCAACTCCCAGTGCTCTCAGCCCTTACAAACTCCTGGTCTGCTTTTTGCTCCCCATAGCATTTATCACTATCTAGAATAGGGTGGGGAGGCCAAGCTGGCCAAATCCAGCCCCCACGGCTGATTTTGTAAATAAAGTTTTATTGGAACACTGCCGTTACATGTTGTTTACATACTGTCATTGGCTGCTTTCATGCCAAAAGTAGTTGTGGCATATACCCTATGTCCTACAAAGTCTGAAAGACTTGTCTGGCCCTTTAAGAAAATATATCCAACTGTATACTAGTACACCACACAATTTACCTATTCATCCTGCTTATTGTCTTTGCTCCTCCATTAGACTATGCGCTCCACGAGAGCAAAGATTTTGGTGTGTTTTTTTGTAAATCCTCATGCAAGGATATTTTTCCCATTGATTTTTAAAGAGTGAAAGGGAGGGAAGGAGGAAGAAAGAAGAGAGAGAGAGAGAGAGAGAGAGAGAGAGAGAGAGAGAGAGAAACATCTTTGTGAGAGAGACATATTGATTGGTTGCCTGCCTCTCTCACGTGCCCCAACAGGGGCTGGGGATCAAACCTACAATCCAGATAGGTGCCCTTGACTGGGAATCAAACCATGACCCCTTGGTGTGTGGGCCGGCACTCTAACCGCTGAGCCACACGAGCTGGGCGGCAGCAGAGGTTTTCCTATGCTGTGTTCACTGACTGCATCTAGAACCCTCATCTCTCAAGCCATACTTATTGCCCAGCATAAAGTTGGTGCCCAGTCGTATTTGCCAAATAACCCCTGGCAAGAGGTGTTTAAAACTGCTCACTGTCGGCTCTGTTTCCCTTTCTGCCTGTTCTCAGCACCTATGACGATGAGAAGATGAAGAAGGCAGAGGCTGGACTCATACCCCGCCCATTCACCCCCAAGTACAACTGCCTCATTTCACCCTTGCTACCTGAGTCCCACGTGTAAGTACAGTCTCACCTCTGTCTCGTCTGCCTCGCTAGCTTCTCAAGCGAAACCAAGGTGAAATGACTCACCCGGCTGTCCCTTTGTCCTCCTGAAAGGGACATGGAGGCTAGAGTCGACAACACCATTGGCGTATAAAAATAACAGAAAGCAGACACGGGGGTTTAGAGCTAAGTGGCAAATCAGCGGGGACTGAGTCACTCCGTTCCTTACCGAGCCAGACGCTCTAAATGTCAAATAGCTTGCAAAGCCTGATAGAATCTGTCTACAGCCCTCACGGAGCGTGTGCGGTCACATCTCAGCCAGGCTCAGGGGACAGGTTTCCCCAAGACTCGCAGAGCTGTTTCCCAGAGAAGCCCTGCATCTGCTGACCCCAGCCGTGAACTCATCATTGCATGGTGTTCCGGGCTAATCAACCCCCTGAAGGACACTCTGGCTTTCCAAAACCTTGACATCTTGTTCCCCTTGGGTCTACGCCAAAGAATTTCAACTTTTTCTCTTTTGCTAGTTAGCACTTTTCAATGGGAAGATTTCAGGCACAGAGATAGAAGCTTTTGACTTTAGGGCAGACAGGGTTTCTCAACCTTGGCACTGCTGACATTTTGGGATGAGTAATTCCTTGTTGTGATGGACTGTCCTGTGTATTTTAGGGTGTTTGGCAACATTTATGGCATCTACCCATTAGGGGCCAGTAGCACCCAACCCCCAGTTATGACCACCGAAACTGTCTCCAGATATTGACAAATGTCCCCTGGATGCAAAATCATACCCAGGGGCAAAAGAACATGATGCAATGAATTCTAGACTTCCCTGTCCACCGTCCACTCATTTGTCAAATATCATTAGGCCCCTATGGTATGCACAGTAATAACAGCGCACTGCCTCTCTGCAGGCATTGTCTCATCCAGTCCTCTCGTGTAGGTATATTGTTGTCCCCTCTCTGCAGGGAGAAAGCATAAGCCCAAGGTCACGGAGCTCAGTGTGTTGCTGTGCTGAGGTTTGAAGGCAGGTCTGCCTGGCTTCAGAGCCTAAGCTCTCACCACCACACACTGCACAGAAAGCACATCCCAACACCTTTGAAGAGTTCACGATATGTATATTTGAAGAGTAAAATAATGCAAAAGTGAAATCAGAGGATGAAATGGCAGACAAAAGAAGATCATTAATAAGAGCACTTAGTTCATGTGTGGAAGATACCACCATCATCATCATCACCAGCATCATCACCATCACTATCATCATCATCATCATCATCACCATCACCACCACTACCATCATCACCATCATCATCACCATCACTATGATCACCATCACCATCACCACCATTACCACCATCATCATCACCATCACTATCATCATCACCACCACTACCATCATCACCATCATCATCACCATCACTATCATCACTATCACCATCACCACCACTACCACCATCATCATCACCATCACTATCATTATCATCACCATCACCACCACTACCATGTATTTGGACACATCCTTACCTTTCCCTAATATTCCAGCTTTTGACACCTCACTCCCCACTTTCCTCCTATGTACTTCCCTCTAGTAGATATTATGATTGGCTTCTAGATAGACTTATTTGTTCAGGGACTTTCCAACTGGCAGCTGAAGGCTGATGTTCTTAAAACATCGACAGGCCTTGCAATTTCTCCTAATGTCTCTTGGAAGTCCTTGTACTTCTGCCTCTCTCTGCTATGGATGAGCCTCTGAAACCAAATGGTGAAGATCAGTGTGCCTTGCTTTCACCTGCACCCCAATCATCTGGGGATGGGAGGTGGGGAATAAGGGGTGGGGGTGGAAAGCCTGGAAGAAATGTATGCCCCACCCTCCATTCATTTGGTCTGAGCAAATTGAGGCTCAAATCAACTGTGGAACTAACTGGAAAGTTTCTTTTTTTTTTTTTTTTAAATATACTTTATTGATTTTTTACAGAGAGGAAGGGAGAGGGATAGAGAGTCAGAAATATCGATGAGAGAGAAACATCGATCAGCTGCCTCCTGCACACTCCCCACTGGGGATGTGCCCGCAACCAAGGTACATGCCCTTGACCAGAATCGAACCTGGGACCTTTCAGTCCGCAAGCCGACGCTCTATCCACTGAGCCAAACCAGTCAGGGCTGGAAAGTTTCTTGTTCATCTTCCGTCAATGCTAGATGGGGAAACTGAAGCTCAGAGAGGGGGGGAAACCTGCCCAAGTTCTCCCAACAGGAATCCTGATCTCCTAGCTCCTAAGTCAGATCTTCGTATCAGGTTTGTTAGGTGGGCTACTACTATTATCTCCTTCTCCTTCTCCTTCTCCTTCTCCTTCTCCTTCTTCTCCTTCTCCTTCTCCTTCTCCTCCTTCTTCTCCTTCTCCTTCTCCTTCATCATCTGTTATGCCCCAGACCAGGGATCAGAAAACTTTTTCTTAAAGGGACAGACAGTAAATAATTCAGCCTTTGCAGAGCAGATGGTCTCTCTTTAAACTATTTAGCTTTGCCATGCAGTATGAAAGCTACAATAAATGGATGTGGCCATGTTCCAAAAAAGTTTTATTTGCCAACACAGGCAGTAGGCCCACTGGCAGCAGTCTGCCAACTCCTGCCTGGACTGAAGGCTGCACTTTCTTCTCCTTGGCTGCTAAAAGGCTCTGCTGCATTTGATGACTTTATCAGTAACCTATTGCTGTGTTATAGACTCACCTCAGAATGGGTGGTTTAAGACAGCAAACACTTGTTACTGCTCATAAGTCTACAGGTTAGCTGGGTGGCTCTTCTGGTCCAAGCCAGCTTGGCTGATCCTGGCTAGGCTAGTGTATGTATGTGCACCCTGCGGATGGGCGAGCTGGAGGTCGGCCCATCTAGGATGGCCTCATTCTCAGGTTGTTGGTGATGGGTTGTTGGCTAGGGTAACAGAAGTGACTGAGCCCCGCGTCTCTCATCATCCCAGCTCGGGCTTGTTCACATGATGGGCATGAAGGTGCCAAGAACAAGAGCCAAAGCATCTAGTCTTTTGAGGCTTAAGCTCAGAATAAACACAGTGATCCTTCCACCACCTTCACTGGCCACAGCAAGGCATCAGTCCAGCCCAGATACAAGGAATAGGGGGAAATACTCCATCTCTCGCTGGGGGAGATGCAAAGTCACATTGCACAGTGTGCAGATGCAGGGAGGGGTGGTGCATCCAGACACTCTGTGATCAGTCTACCGAAGGCAGGGCATGCCGGTCAATTCTCACATGCTCAGTCAGCATGTCAACCAGTGTGGGCTGAGCTGCTCGGTCCCTTCAATCCCATTGCAGTTGACCCCCAAACCAGCTCAAAATTCTCAGCTAACTTCGTGGGGATCAATTCAATCACGTCAATGGAGACTTGACTTTGGTCTTTATTTTTTTAATATATTTTTATTGATTTCAGAGAGGAAGGGAGAGGGAGAGAGAGAGAGAAACATCAATGATGAGAGAGAATCATTGATTGGCTGCCTCCAGCATGCCCCCTACTGGGGATCAAGCCTGCAACCCAGGCATGTACCCTGACCGAGAATCAAACTGTGACCTCCTGGTTCATAGGTTGACGCTCCACACTGAGCCATGCTGGCCAGGCTGGAGTTTGATCTTTGAAGGGGTGAGAGAGAATAGTCTCCAGGAATGAGAAACAGCTCTGAGATGACTGGCCTGTCCCTCACAGCCTTTCATGGAAGCGACTGTGCAGGGAGGGCAGTGCCCGTGACCTGTGTCCAGGTTAGCCCTTGGCAGTCAGCACGGTGACCTGGAAGGTCTTGGTAGGCATCTTCCGATCTCTCTTACTAAATGGGGAAAACATTGTTTTCTGTCCAGGGATGCTTACACCCACAGTTATTCGGGCTGGCACGGCAGTTTCAACAAAGTGGGCTCTCCAGGCCTGCTGACCACAGGGTGCTCTCCCGGAGCTCTGTGCACAGGGGTTTCGGAAGCACGCGTGTGCGATCTGGTCGGCATTCTCATCTATTACTCCCTGCATTGCACAGGGAGGGACGGGGTCGGGTGTGCACCTGTGCTTATTACCTGCAGAAATGAATCTGATGCTCACATACCCACATCCCCCTGCGACCAAGCAGACCCCACATCCCCAATGGCCTCCGTTTACTCATCCCCCCGCCCCGTTCCCCGTACCCACCTCACCCAACCCAAAGCCCAGGCCTGCAGGGGCTCTAAGTTGTAAACAGAAGAGGGGGGGTCTCCAGGGCCTTTCACAACCTCCTGGGGACACTGTGAGGGTGACGTGTGGTGTTAGGCACAGGGCCAGGCACACAACACAGCTCGCTGCTTGCTGCTCTTGGTGAAGTGCTGGGCATGGCCCAGCGCCCAGAGCTGCCAAAATGTGGTGGGGGCCAAGGTGGCGGCAAGGGGGAAGAGAGACCAAATGGCAAGGGCTGTGGGCTGACGGGTCCTTTAAATTAAAAGAGAAGCAATGGTAGGTGCTCAGTAAATAATTTGTGGAAGGAAGGAAAGGAGGCAGGAGGGGGCTCCAGAGGAGAAAAAGAGCTGCTGACTCTGGTTTCCTCCTCAGGCCTGGTGGACACGGCCACCCCAGTCCCTGGGATGGGGTTGGGATGCGTGGAGTGCATGGGGGCAGTGCCCCTTCAAGCTGAGTGAAACCATCGCCTCCAAAAGGGATTTCCAGGATGACCCTGGGTCAGCTCGGGACTTGAGCCCAGGCGCGGGCTTGCGCTTCTGCGGGGGGACTCCTTCCTGCCCCTTGAGCAGCAGGTGCAGGGGCCCTGGGTGTATCGATGAAGGCTGGGCACGGTTTCAGAGAAGAGCGATCACACAGGTTAATAATGGAGGCAGCGTGCCCATTAGCTTAAGAGGTGAAACCGTGAGGGCGGGGGTGCTGGTGAGGACTCCACCTCTTCCCAGGAAAGGTGCAGCAGGTTAACTCTCCGCTGACCTCACCCTCAGGTGGCCACTGCGTTGGGTTTGTCAGGGCCTCGAATAATCTGAGCTCAGGCCCAGGGAAGCACAGTTTCTGGGGTTAAACAGACTTGGGTTCAAATCCTCCTAATCCTCGAGGTCAAATCCGAGTGTGACCTCGGGCAACTCGCTTTACCTCTCTCAGCCTCAAGGCCCTGGTCCACAAGGAGAACACAATCGCAGTACCCTCCCTATAGGTGTTGGGAACGGGAAGTGAGGTAGCCACATCCCATCTCTGTCACCAACAAGAGGTGTGACCAGAGCAAGTTGACTGTGCCTCTCGGAGCTGTTTCCTCTTCTCTACCGCGTGGATGAGAGTCACAGCCCCGCAGACTGCTGGGAGAATTACTAACACATGTAAAGGGCCTTAGTCAACGCCTGGCTCGTTGTAACACAAGAAGCCCCCCCAAATCAGCAAATACAGGTTAGACATATTTTAAACAGGATTTAGTTGGATTTTCAAATAATAGTTCAATATATTTTTCTTCAGTATTCAAAGGATTTACACATTTAAAGCAATGGGTCCAACTGTTAATCTGGGGCTGGGGGAGAAGTATAGTAAATACATAGTTTCCCTGGGTCTCCAGACTTCTTCAACACTCTTAGTGTATTTATTGTACTTTCATCAGGTGAACAGTTGGATACCTGTAGGATATTAATTTCCTTCAATTCCCTCGTTTGCCAAGTCAAGAGCGCCAGCTGTGGGACCCCTTCATCATCTCTCCTTTTCTCACACACAACTCCCCAGTCACTGGCACAGGTTATCTTATGTCAGATCATGGCTCTGCCACCTACTAGCTCAGTGACGTGGCACAAGTTCCCTAACTCCTCTGAGCCTCGGGTTCCTCATCTGTAAAACGGGGCCATTGCAAAGGCTTAATGAGCTGGCGCATGGGGAATACACACGCAGGAGCAGGACAACCTCGCTCACTGGGAGCCAGCACAACCTCCGTCCCCGCTGCCGCAGTTGTGAAGAATGTTATTCTGATGGGATCCCCCCGGGCTCCCTCTGTCTTTGCAGGGAACCCCTCTTCCGCCAGCTGTGCGCCCTCCACTGGCTTCTGGAGGCCCTGACTATCGACCACACCCACCACACCATGAAGCCCTTGATCACCTGCTGGAACACAAAGTAGGTCTCAGCCCTTCCACCTGCTGCAACCAGTATGGACTGGGCAGTGGGGGAGGAAACGCCTGTTTGCTCTTCCCCTGCATTTGCTGTTTTTCGGTGGGTGGGTTGCTATAGGCTTTTCTTTCCTGTGTGTTCTGGGAGATCCAAACAGGGTTAGGTTGGAACCCAGGGCATACAGCTGTGGGAGACAACTGTGTGCGTCTCCCCAGCTCCACGTTTGTGATGTCACACTGGGAGCTTCCAATCAATCAGGCTTGGTGGGAGGACTTACACCACGGCACTGGCCAGCCAGACAGGCACACCACCGGATGCACAGCCAGGCTCTGCTCTCCGCTTCTCTTCTTGGACCATGCCTCCCCAACGATATTTTTTTATTTGCTCTTCTTTGTTTTCCTCCTCTTCCCTACCTTTTACTCTTTCCTTTCCCTTTGCCTTTGTACTTCTCCCTTCTCTCAAGTCTCTCAATGTATATGTAAATGGGCACAGCTTCAGAGAAGGGTGATCACACAGGTTAATAATGGAGGCAGTGTGCCCACGTATTGTCTAGACCCGTGGCAGGAAGATTCCTGCAAGAATAGGGCTTCTTCGGGCCTATTCCTGCAAGAATAGGGTTTCCTGTGGCCTGAGCAAAGCAGAGAAGGGAGCGAAGCCCGCCAAGGCAGGCTTCCCTCCTGCCGCAGCCGCTCCCCCACCTGCGCTTTCCCTCCCACTGCCGCTGCCGCCGCCCTTGCCCTGCTTTCTGCTTTCCCTCCCTCTTCCTTGTACACTGTCTTCAGTCTTGCTCCACACCTGCATATGCAAATTAACCACCATTTTTGTTGGGTTAATTTGCATACTTGCTCTGATTGGCTGGTGGGCGTAGCGGAGTGATGGTTAATTTGCATGTTTCTCTTTTATTAGTGTAGATATCTACAAATTGACCATCACTCCGCTATACCCACCAGCCAATCAGGAGGGAATATGCGAATTGGAAGGCCAAAGATGGCGGCCGCCCAGCTGCTCCAGGCACAGAGTGGCCGGGTGGGGCAGGACACCTGCTATGAGAGGGAGGGTGGGGGGTGGAGGGGCGCGAGCCGAAGGGATCTACAGGAGTGGCATTCCAGCCGCAGCGAAGACAAAGGTGGCAGACTCTGGCCGGAGCCTGCAGCAAAGATGAAGAAGGCAGACTCTGGCTGGAGTCTGCCGGCCAGAGCAAAGGCTTGGGTCCCAGGTGCCGGAGGAAAACCAATGCTGGAAGCCAAGGGAAGGAAGGCCTATTGCACGAATCTCTTTGTGCAACAGGCCTCTAGTATATATTAAAAGGCTAATATGCAAATCGACTGAACAGTAGAACAACCGGTGGCTATGATGCACACTGACCACCAGGGGGCAGACGCTCAACACAGGAGCTGCCTCCTGGTGGTCAGTGCGCTCCCACAGGGGAAGCGCTGCTCAGCCAGAAGCTGGCAAGCGCAGCGGTGGGGGCAGGAGCCTCTCCCACCTCCACAGCAGTGCTAAGGATGTCCATCATTCAAACATCCTCTGAGGGCTCCTGGACTGCAAGAGGGCGCAGGCTGGCTGAAGAACCCCCACCCCAGTGCACAGTTTTTGTGCACTGGGCCTCTAGTGTGTGTGCGTGTGCGCGCGTGTGTGTGCACGGGTGTGTGCGTGTGTGTGTGTGTGTGTGTGTGTGTGCGCGCGTGTGTGTACATACATTTCTCCACTTAGACCCAAGGGATGGCTGTTCTGGCCCTGGTCCCTGGAGCAGCTGGGTTTGCTCAGGCACAAGCTCCAGCACATATTGTCTAGGCCAAGAAAAGTGTTGGGTGTGTCCCCACCAGCAGGGTGGGCTCATGCCAAAGCCAGAGGCCACTGCTGCAGGAACTGCCCTGCACACAGGCAGAACAAAGGACAGGCAGGCATGGAAAGCACTGGGCCTTTAAGGAGAGTCATGCTCCCTGCAAGAATGGAGCAAAAAAGGAATCCTGACTTGGGGAATTGGATGTGCTGTGTGAAATCCAAGGCTGAGTTAAATAAAACAATTCCCCCTGGTGCGGCCATGGGCAAACTACGGCCCGCGGGCCGGATCCGGCCCATTCGGCTGTTCTATCCGGCCCGCGGAGCCGAAAGAGTGGAGGGTTCTCTTGCCTCCCCTCCGCTCCTTTACTTTGAATTTATATTAGTTCACACAAACACTCCATCCATGCTGTTGTTCCGGCCCTCCGGTCCAGTTTAAGAACCCATTGTGGCCCTCGAGTCAAAAAGTTTGCCCACCCCTGCCCTGGTGGGAACTCCACACCCCTCCTGAATAAGTTTAAACCAATCAAAGGAGTAAAGACGGTCCTTTCTGTCTTCTTGGCCCCAATTCTGCATTGGCCCCAGTCTTTTTTTTTTTATTTAATATATTTTATTGATTTTTTCCAGAGAAGAAGGGAGAGGTATAGAGAGTCAGAAACATCGATGAGAGAGAAACATCGATCAGCTGCCTCCCACACACTCCCCACTGGGGATGTGCCTGCAATCAAGAATCAAACCCTGGACCCCCCAGTCAGCAGGCCAACGCTCCACCCACTGAGCCAAACCAGCTAGGGCTGGCCCCAGTCTTCTTGGCCCCAGTCTTCTCTTCCAAAGTTCTGAATGTCAATTAACCCCTTCCCCCTGAGGGTATTTACCACCCATCTCCCCACCCCATCCTCAGATCCCCACCCCACCCCACACCCCCTCATCTCTTGCACCAGAGCCCCGATAAACTAACCTCGGGTGCAACAAGAAATACAAACCATGCATCTATTGATAGACCAGTGACTCCAATGGATTCCCTGTTCTCGGTTGGGATAAATTTAAAACTGTCATTTCCTTTGATGTGGTGGTTTATACCACCCACCCCCCTTTTTTAAGCAGCAGAAATCCTTTTTTAAAAGAAATGGAAACCCCAAGAATGTAAAGCAAATTTTTCAAAATGGAGCTTCTAATGAAACGGATACTTGGGGGTCTGGGAGACCTGGGCCTCCTCCCACTCCCACCAAGGTACCCTAGTTATTTCCAAAATATCTTGTGGCTCATGGAATTTGTTTGAAAATCACAGCCTTGAAACAAGTCCCACAATATTTTCTTTAAACAAAACTGCTAAAGTAATAAATAAATATAATTTATTCCTATTAAACTTTTTCCAAAAATTCGGAAGTATATAAAATATGAAAGCCTTTATCCCTCCCTCCAATCCTCAATTCATTTTCCTCCTTAGAGGAAATTCCTCCTGAAGGTCTGAGGTGAGTCCTTCTAATGTCTTCCCCTGATAAACATATACAGAAATGCATTTTTCACAGAACTGGGATCATATTACACATTGCTTTCTACGTGACTCCCCCCGCCCCCACCTTTTACAACATCTTATGGACATCTTTCCATGATGGTATCTACAAAGTTTTCACATTTTTAAAATATATATTTTTTTATTGACTTCAGAGAGGAAGGCAGAGGGAGAGAGAGATAGAAACATCAGTGATGAGAGAGAATCATGGATGGGCTGCCTCCTGCACGCCCCCTACTGGGGATCGAGTCCACAACCTGGGCATGTGCCCTGACCTGGAATGGAACCGTGACCTCCTGGTTCATAGGTCAATGCTCAACCACTGAACCACACCAGCCGGGCCAAAGTTTTCACATTTTTAGAGACTTCCCACATTCCTTTAAGAGGATACTTGTATCTACGGTACAAATGGGCCATAATTTAGATACCCATTTCTCCATTGATGGCTCTCAAATTTTTGCATTTCAAATAGGGCTGCACGGAGCATCCTCATGCACACACTTTAAACCCTGTTGGCAGTATTTCTGTTGGCTAGATTCTGAGAAATCGAATTTCCAGGTCAAAGCAACATCTAATTTTTTTCACAGTTGACTGCTTAGATTCTAAGAAAAGGGCCCTTGGCCAATGGACTTCTAATAGCATTTCATCTCCCCAAGCAAGCTTCCAGCAGCAACATTTTGCCTCTGACAGCTGAGCGCCCGTTCTCCCAAATTGAGGTGAGAACACAATGCAGAATTGGGGCCAAGAAGACAGAAAGAACCGTCTTTCTCTGCTTTGATTGGCTTTAGGAATGTGCCCAGACTGTGACCAAAAGAACTGCTACCTGTGGTCACATTGAGAGGTTATGCAGGTTCTACTAAGACTTCTGTGGGCAGAACCTCAGCCACACCTGACTGCAGAGATTCCCAGAGGAGGCCAGAGTACTGGCTGGGGTTTGTGTTTTTAGTGATCTACTTGCTCCTGGCGGTGATTTCAGTTTGGGGTCAGTGTATGCAGGTAAAGGGTTAATTACCAGCTCTCCCAGCGGGAGAAGCCATGACTACAGTCAGGCCACGTCCTGGTGGAAATGGTCCTGCTACGTCTGCATCCAGGCTAAGCAGCATGATGTCACAGAACTCGCAGCTGGGAAGAGGTGCACGCTCAGAGCTTGTGAGCCCGTGTGGGCCAGTTCCAGCACGACGCTGCCTGAGATGGATTTTTTTTAATTTAGCAAATCAGTGGAGGGGGGTGGGGAAAGGGGCTAAGTTCCCTAGAAAGTGCCAGAAAGTATCTTTTTCGTTACAAGAAAGGCAGAGGGTATCTTTCTTCTCTTTAACACTTAATCCCTACTTGTGATGTTTCATCCTATGTCATAATGAGAATTTCCCCAAATCTTCAATTGCATGTTTTAAAGCCTAGATGGATTAGAGGGATAAAGTTCAGGACTTTGGCATCAGACAGGCCTGGATGAGCCCAGGCCCTGCCAGGTAGTGTGACCTTGGGCAAGTCCCTTAACATGTCTGGGCCTCTGTTTCTTCATCTACCAAACGGGTTCCTGACCTAGAAGAGTTGTCGTAAGGATTAAGAGAACGCACATAGAGCATTTAGTCCAATGTCTGGGAACACAATGAGTGCTCCCTGTAGGACAGCTACTCAAGATTAAAATCCCTGTTTAAGGAGCAGTTAGCTCCATTGAGACTTAAGGCTAGAAAAGAAATAAAACTTTAAGTGTTTTCCAGACTGTCGCTCTTACAAAAAGACAATGTAACAACACACACAATAGCAATTGTTACACTGAAGTGGTTTTCTGTTGTTAGGTGCCCCCGCCCCTGAAAAGCCTTGTTTCCCTCAAACCTGCTGTTTTCAGGCACCACTGGAAGAAGAGACAACATCTCTGCCCTCTGGATTCTGTTCGGGGGGGGGGGGGGGGGGGGGCACGGGTAAACATGTAATAATCAAGGTACTTGGGGATAGTCAGTGCCATGAGGAAACGGAGAGGGTGATGTGAAGTGACGACGGGGTGGGCGGGAAACACTCACTCAGGAGGTGACACTTGAGTGAACTCTGCATGGCTCTAATCGCATTCCTCCAGTCCTTTACCCAAGTGGCATCTCTACAGGAGTGGGGGGCACGGCAGGGTGATGAGCATGCACCCCTCACTCAGGAGGCAGGACAGGGCGGCCTGGGCGGTGATCCCAGAGCTTTGGCCTCTTCCTGGTGCAAAATCAGCCGTTACCTCCACTCTACATCTGGGTCATGGGCACACGACGCCTCCTAAACCAGACACAGCCTTCCCGCTCAGAGAAGAAGGTGAAACGTGGTTCAGAAAGAGAGTGAAGTATCAGAAAAATTACTCTGGTTGCCACTGTGGACAGACATCTTCAAGTGAACGTTAGGAACGAATGTGCTGGAAAGAGATGGGACAGTGCTCGGTGCCCTCACCCCTGGATTCCCAGCAAATAGGGTCTCCCAGAAAGTGTCAGCAGGTGGAAATTATGGTCCAGAAATCATAGCCACCTCTCCCCAGTGGATCTGCCTTGGTATCTCATTCCCCACCCCACAACCCCTCCTCCAAGCCACAGGAAGATCGCTGTTGAAAAGGGGATATTGCTCTTAATATTTAACTGTATTCAATTCTCTGTACAAGGAACTTCACCAAGTTCTTAGCAAGCATCTTCACCACATAGCTAATACCACCCCATTTTACAGATGAGGAAACTGAGGCTCAGAGAGGCTCAATAACTTATACAAACACACATCTAGGAAGCAGTGGGTGCAGCCAGTCCGCCCGATTCTTAAACCACCAAGATATACCACTTTCCTGGTTCTGACACTCGGAGAGACTTGCCTGAGGCCACAGACAGTAAATCAGGGACATCAATTAGGCATGCAGGGTTAAGCTGCCATAATGAACAACCCCAAAATCTCGGTGGCGTCACACAACACAAGTTTATTCCTTGCTCACCCTACATGTCATCAACATGGGGCTCTCTGCTCATTAGAGTTGCTCAAAGGCCCAGGCTGGTAGGAGCTCCATCTCAATACAAGTTTCCGCCATCCATACAGCAGAAAAGGGGCTTCCCCTCGAGGCCCAGCACCCTAAGTGCCACATGTCACTTTCATGCAAAGCAAGTCACGGTGCGACACCTGACTTCTAGGAGCCCGAAGACCTGGGACTATCTGGTGAACCCCATAATGATCAATCCACCAAGCTACCGGAAGGGACACCAATTGCTTTGCCCTTTTCCGGAAGGTGTGTAGTCAGCCCACTGTGGACGACAAAGCTCGGACGGTTCATTTCTTTTCCTCCCCCTATTGATCTTCCCTTTTGATTTATTTGCTTCTGAAAATGAAACAGAGAGACTGATTCTGTCTAACCAGGCCCTTTCTCCATCAGTGGCTTTGCGAGAGCAGGCACAGGGCTTTAAGCTCTCTGGGGAGCTAGCTGCAGGTTAGCTCATTTAACCCGCTGCCTGAAGTTGCAATAGATTTCGGGTCGTCTTGGAAGTCGGTGTTAACGGAAAACCTCCCATCTTCCCCAATCGGCCTGAATATTTAAAATTTTGAAAGCTTGGCTTGGACCAGATTTAATTTTAAAAGGTGAAGGGGTTGCTTTTGAACTTCAAGAAGGCTAGAGGCACAGCAGGGGCTGTGTTAGCAAAGGGAAAAGGCAAAAAGCTCTGTGGAAAGAAATGCTCCAAAGAGGAAGCTAACGCTTCTAGTTGGTGAGCCTTAAATCAGATTTCAGCAGTGCCAGGAGTTGGAATACTGTTTATAGGACTGAAGCACTGCTGCTCCTTTCTCTGGCTGGATTTTAAATATTCCCTAATTTGATTACTCGGGGGAGAGGCAGGCAAAACCACGTTAAATGAGCTTTACTGTTAATTATTCAGAGGGCTTTTTATTGTGTAATCAAACATAAAGTCTTAGAAAAAGCTGGAGGCACAGTCTCACCCCCTCCCCAGCTGACTTCCACCTTGGTGTCTGGGCACACTTCATGCATCGTAGCCATGAGCTGGCAGGTGCCCAGCCAAGTTCTGCCAGTGAGGAGTGCACGCGCCCCCCTTTGGGCTGGTGAAGGCCTTTGGTTCTCTCCCCATGCCATGAGAAGCCAGTCTTAAGTAAGGTTGGTCTTGATCACCTTTTGCCTCCTATATCTGAGCATCTCCCCCCACCACTGGCACTCTGCAGCCCCTGATAACTCTAGAACCCGTCAGTGCCTCTCCCCATCAAACTGGTCTGACCATCTCATTCCCTCAAGGCCCTCGTCTACGCCAGGCGACAGCCAGCCAAATGACTGAAAGGATCCCAGCCATCTAAAGTCCTTCCTGCAGAGAAAAGGGGAATAAAGAAAGAGATGGGTGGATGGATGGATGGATGGATGGATGGATGGACTGGATGAATGGAATGGATGGATTGGATAATTGGAATGGATTGGATGGATGAATGGATGGATTCGATGGATGGATTGGGTGAAATGGATTGGATGGACTGAATGGATGGATTGGAAGGAGGGAGGGAGGGAGAGAGAGAAGGAGGGAGGGAGGGATTGAATGGACAGGATGGAATGGATTAGATGGACTGATTGGAGGGAGGGATGGATGGATTGAATGGACTGGATGGAATGGACTAGATGAACTGGATGGATGGATTGGATGGATTAGATGAATGGGATGGATTGGATGGATTGGGTGGATGGATAGAGTAAGCAGTAGTCTCCCTAACCTTGATTTTCACTAGCAAGACCCAGTTATGGAGAACTGTCCCTCCCACTTCTTCACAAGTACAGGATGGGGGGGGGGGGGCGTTAATAACTAAGACCAGCCACCGTTCATCATCTGTTTATTGCATTTCTTAAAATGACTCATAATAAACTGAGACTCTGGAAGTGGAAAACTCACTGACCTGTTTCTGTTTCTCACTTAGGGACCCAGGTGGAAGCAAGAGCACAATAAAAAAAATCACTAAGGACAAGTCCATGGGACAGCGGTGGGAGCACTTCCTCTCGGCACCCAAGGTAACGCACAGCGCGTGCGACTCTGCCATCTGGGGACCAGCCCCAAGTTGTGCGGGATGCACTCTCTCCAGTCTCTCTCACTGGGCTTCCTTTTCGAGCTCGTTCTCTGCGTGAGGGAAAGTCAGAACCACATTCTCTTAGATAGCCATCTGGAGGTTATAGGAGAAATGACATTTGGCTGGACACCATATCACAGAGACGGGGAGGGGTGGCCACGGTGCTGCTCAATAGGATGTCACCAGAAGGAAATGGACTCACTCAATAATAGCCATCTCTCTCTCTCTCTCTCTCTCTCTCTCTCTCTCTCTCTCTCTCTCTCACACACACACAGAAAATAAGTGAATGATTCAACAGACAGGGCTTTCTATAAACTAGAACATGTGTTTATTAAGGAAATATCAAGAAGTCTATTCTTTTCACCAAAAACTATTCTTAAACCAAAAATCTTCCAAATTCATCCACTCAACAAAGCACCAAAATAATAATAATGACAGATGATATTAGGTATGTAAAGGTCGTGGAGAGAGCATACAACTAGAGTGTTTGCTGAACCTTTCCTTTTACCTGCGAAATGGGTATGATGCTCATCCCTGCCTCCTTCACGTTAGTAAAGGGTCCCAGGAAACAATACACACACTCACCTTGAAAATGTTCACGTGCTGCCCTGGCTGATATGGATAGAGCCTGGAGGGTCTCAGGTTCAATTCCGGTCAAAGGCTCATGCCAGGTTGTGGACTCGATCTTCAGTGGGGGGCATGCAGGAGGCAGCCAGTCAATGATTCTCTCTCATGATGGATGTTTCTATCTCTCTCTCCCTCTCCCTTCCTCTCTGAAATCAATAAAAAAAAATTTTTTTTAATGTTCAAGTGCTGAGCATTATTGTGGCTATGCAACTTTCAGAAGCTACTTTTTAACATCATTGCAATGGACCAGGTTCTGTGCTAAGGAAGCTGGTCTGTCCTCTTACTAATCCCATGAGGCACTATTCTGATTCCAGATGGAAGAGGAGAAAACAGGGGCTCAGAGAGGTTAAGTGACTTGCATGAGGTCACACAGCTGGGTAATGGCAGAGCCAAAAGTTAATCCTAGCCTGCTTATTAACCACTGTTTATGAAGCTCTGAGTCTCTGAACACATGTTCTCCACGGTATCATGATTATAATTGGCCCTCATAAAGAGTCTCGACATTTTCTTGCTCTTTCATCAGGGTGTTCATAGCTCTGAGAAGTCAGAATGCTGGTTTTTATCACAGAAAGTTGCTATGGAGATGGCGTGTGCATCTGTCTCCAGAGTTGCACAGAAAAAGCAGCAGGAGCCACAAACCTTTAAAAAATATCCTTCGGGAACATACACAAGGGAAATCAGAGGAGAGGATGAATCACCCCATGTGAACTCACACAAAATTGAATTCCCCGGGGCAAGTCTGTGGGTCAAGCTCTGGGCCACAACATGGTCCACTCTGGGGGTGGGGGCGGACAAAATTAGGAATCAGGAGACCTCGCTCCGCCACGGGGACTCAGTTCGCTGTGTGGCAGTGGACTCGTCCTTTCATCTCTCCTGACCCCGGTTTCTCCACCTGTATGCTGAGCACTGTGCAAGAGAGGCTCTAGGCAACTCCCTCAGCAAGACAGATTCTGCTATCTGTGTAGACTTAATGGTGCCAAGGCATGTGCGCAAGAGCCTGGCAAACTAAGTAAATAAAGCCCATCGGGCTGAGTAAGCCCTGGTGGGGTGGGGTCTGTGGCAAACAGGAGTCCTCTGGCCCAGCGTCAGGAAGAACCTCCGCTCCCCATTAGCTCATTTTGCCGTGTGAGGATGGGAGCCAAGGGCTTAACAATTTTGAGAGACCAATAGTCTCAGTTTCTATTTAAAAATCTCCCCAGTTTGTAAAATCTTGGGCAGCTAAACATGTCTCCCCATGAGCCATCAGTGTGGAACCCCTGCTTCTCAGGAAGTATAAGGAATCACTGGAGCCCCTACTGAGGTGTGACACAGCAGCTGGTTAACACAGCTCTTGAGTGAAATACAAAACAACAAAGAAGCACTGGGGTTAAAGTCAATTCAGAGAGAATCAGCGCGATGAGGGGCAAGGAAGATGCTGAGCCTGCCTGTCACATTCCCCCACTCTCAGTTAATCAGGAGTGTCAGCCCTTCACTTTGGATTTCCTGATTGGGATTATTAATTGAATTTTAATTAATGGCAACTTCAGAAGCACAAAATGAAATCCTACCCAAGGAAGATATGAAAAGCTCTTCTCAGAGCATCCCAGTCAGAGCATCCCAGTCCCTCCTCTTTGTTTTACAGATGAGGAAACTGAGGCAAGGCCAAGTGACTTGCTCAAGGTCCCCCTGAAGTCCCCTGGCTGAGTCCAGTGCTCACTGCACAACCCCAGGCTGCCCCAGGACACAATCTGTCTAGCCTTCAAAAATGACCTTGATCTAAAGCACCTGGTTTCTAGAGTCGGGAACTCACGTTGTGCCAGGGGAAACAGCAAGAGGCGTTATCCTTGAGCTTGAACATCCTCTCTCCCAGGGTGGCAGGGAGTAGAGGGGCTTTCTGTCAGGCTAGCAAGCTCTTGACCAATGTCAGGACAAAGAGGACACTGTATCAAGCTCCTAATTTATCCAAGGAGGGAACCTGCCCTGACCGGGAATCCAGCCATGACCTCCTGGTTCATGGGTCAACGCTCAACCACTGAGTCACACAGGCCAAGCCTGCCTTCTTTCTAAAATACCTCTTTCTTCTCTCTTTCCTTCAGACCAAGAAATTCAAAACTCCTACACAGCGCGCCACGAGTCGCAAACCAAGCCGGCGAGGCTCGGTACTCAGCCTGTCTCGGGCCAGTGCAGGGTCATCTCCCCTGAGCAGCATGATCTCCATGAACCCTGGCTCGGATGAGCCCCCGAGCGTGACTGTCCAGGCAGCAGGCAACAAGGACATCGAGGACACGGAATCATCTTCCACCAGGCCAGACGAGGATCTCCACATCAGTAAGTCCTGCCTGGGGTCTAACCAGGCTGCCCTGACGCTTTGCCTTGAAGCCAGATAGCAAGACCTCCTCCTGCTCCACTTCTGCCCCGACTCAATTAAGAGAGAAACAGGGGTTCCATAGGCCTGTTCGATCCCCTGGAATCCCTCTGCTTTACTCCAGTGGAGATCAGAAATATACCCTCTAACCTGGGCTACTCTGATCTATTTCTCCTTGAGAGACAGCCGATGGTCATCAATTTCTCTGTTTATAATGTTAACAATATATTTCATTTAGCCCAGTTTATACAAAACATTATTGTTTAAACCTGTAATCAGAAAGCCGTGTCTAAAGCACCACACATCACTTAGTTCCCAAACTCTGTGCGCCACCTCTTCTGCACCCGCTCCAATCCCTCTGCAGCTCCCCAACCCTGAGAAGCAGAGGCGAAATCAGGCTGCGGGCTGGGCCCTGTCCTGCACAGTCTGGTCTCAAGAGAGCCCTCCAGACAGTGAGCTCTCATGTTCCTGCCAGGTCTGCAGAAGCTCCTGGAGATGGTTCGGGAGGAAGCCCGGAGGACGATCATGATGGATAGCGAGGTGCAAAAAAAAGCACCCAGGTATGTTCTCGCGACCCCTGGGGCAAGTAAAGGGTATCAGGATAAGAACGGCAATATTCACAATAGCAGCTCCCAGTTACTGAGCCTTTTCTCTGCGCCAGCACTGAGCGGTGTGCTTTTCTCATGTGTATCATCTCCCCACGTTCTTACAAGCACCCTACAAGGCAGGTACTATTATCTTCATTTTACAAACAAGGAAATGCGGCTCAGAGAGGCGAAGGAACCTGCTGGAGGTCGCCCAGCGAATGAATGTAAGACCACGATGTGATTCCAGATCTTTCTGATTCCAGAAACCTTTCTCTATAAGGTTATCCGTTCATTCTGTTAGTGAATATTTAAGAAAGTGAATGGGCTATGTGCTAATTACAGAGGGAAGGGTTCCGGCAGGAAAGCTCCGACCTGTGAGAGTAAATAACATGGGTACCTGATCTCGTCTGGAATGGTGATCAGGGAAGGTCCCTCCAAGAAGAAACATTAAGCTGAGATTTTTGAATGGAGCATGAAAAGGAGCTAGCCAGGCAAAGTTGGGGAGGGGCAAGGGAGAACATTATAGGCAACACATATACATATGAGAACCTGGTCAAGGGACCATGGCACCTTCGAAGAACTGAGATGCAGCACAAATGGATGGGAAGAGGCATGAGTCTATCTGGGACCTTGGAGGCCACCTCACTGAGTCTCATGTCTATCCCAGGAGTCACAGGAATCCTTTGAAGTTTCAAGCCGGCGACTAATGGCATTGGCTCAGAGGGTCAGACTTGAACCTAACGTCTTCCTTCCCGTGGGAAGCATTGTCCACAGAGCTTCTGGCCTCTGAAAGCCTCGGAGATCACATGGGCTAGAGCTGGAGTTCCCTTCCCAAGTGTAGATCCTCCCAATAAGGAAATTACTTGCTGAAAGTAAATGAGGTACCAGGAGGGGTTCATCATCGCCTTCAGCCTACTGAGATGCCGGCTATGACTTATTGGTTATTGCTGTCACCGTAATTACAGTTCACCAAGCACTTTCACCTCCGCTTGCAATGATGAATTTCCCCGCTGCTGCCTCAGTTCGCATCAGGGCTTGGAGGTGTGGCCCTCACAGGCACTCAGAGACAGCATTGGCCCCCAAGGCCCTGCTTGCCTGCCTGATTCCTCAGCATTAAAGAGAGACAATCATGATGACAGTCGGCTCTACAAGGCCCCTCCCCGCTTTGTAAGAACTCCTGGTGTGAACACTGGCTTGGAGTCGACTGCATGGGTGCAAACCCTGAGGCTCTGGAACAAGTCCCTCAGCCTTTCTCCATTTCCTCGTCTAATAAAATGAGATCAGGCAGCACCAAAGCATTGGCCTTGGGACCAAACAGATGAAGGTTCATCTCCATCCTCATCATTTCACTGCCGTGTGATGTTGAGCACGTTGCTTCACCACTCTGAGCCTGATTCCCATTCTGCAAAATGAGGCTCACTGACAACCTATCCCAAAGGGCTGCAGTAAGAATTCAACGATCTCAGCCTGTTAAAGTATCACTATTACTGTTATGGACGTAACGTCTGCTCCAATGAGTCATTTTTATGCATTTCATGAGACATAATGCATTTCACATACTAGCATGTGCCTGGCATGCTGCAAGCATGCAACAAGTGGCAGTGATGGTCGTGGTGGTGGTGATGGCCATGACTTTTATTTCACACACATAGTGTCCCACAGTCCTCACTGCACCTTGACGAGACACACTTATTAAGCATAACCATCGCTCCGTCTCACAGACATAGAAGAATGGTGGTGAGTGACTTGCATAGGTCGCCAAAGACAAAAACCAGGCAAGAATCTGGTCCGCACAAAACTCACCACGCGGCCTCTGTGTCTGCTTTGATGACAAAATAGCCATGGCTGCAAAATGTCCCATCCTCCTCATTCCTCGGGGAGGAAAATCTCCCCATCTCTCCGGAGGCCGCAGGCAGTGAGGGCTTCTCCTCACTCTAGAATCAGGATTCCCTTCTCACTTTAGACACCAAATTGGCTCCCATCGAGGCGGACATGGAATCCTAGGGTTCCAACCTACCCAGGCCCCAGCCTCAAGGCCGGAGCGCCCTCTGTCGTCTGTCTTTAGTCCATTTGGGCCGCTATCACAGAATGCCATGCACTGGGTGGTTCATAAACAACAGACCTTTCTATCTCACAGTCTGGAGGCTGGAAAGCCAAGATCGAGGTGCGGGCAGATCTGGTGTCCGGTAAGGGCTCTCTGCCGCACAGACCGTGTCCTCTCACTGTGACCTCACATGGCAGTGGGACAAGCTAGCTCCCTAGGGTCTCTTATGAAGGACACTGTCCCATTCATGAGGGCTCCACCTCATGATCTAATCACTTCCCAAAGGCCCTGCCTCCTAACCATCACCTTGGGGGGCTAAGATTTCAATGTATGAATTGGGAGGGCAAGAAGACTCAAACATTCAGATCATAACATCGTCTAGGAAGACGGCCTTTTCTTAAATCCCTCTAGATGTATTTTCCAAAAGTCCCCAAAGATCCCCAAAGGTCCCCAAAGAATCAGCTGGGATGTTTGTGAAAAATGCAAATTTCTGGTCTTCACCCCAGACCCACTGGATCAGAATCTCCAGAAGAAAATGTATTTTTTAAATGTTTTTATTTATTTCAGGAAGAGGTAGAGAGAGACAGAAACATCAATGATGAGAGAGAATCATTAATCAGCTGCCTCCTGCATGCCCCCTACTGGGTATTGAGCCCACAATCCAGGCATGTGCCCTGACCAGGAATTGAACCATGACCTTCTGGTTCATAGGTCGACACTCAACCACTGAGCCATGCTGGCTGTGTGGAAACCATGTTTTTTAATAAGCATTTCTGGTGGGCATTACATCACAGTATGCTGAGAAACTCTCAGGTTTCAAAATGTGCTCCCTGTACATATGTATCAGAAGTGTGGGTACGTGTGTGCATGTGTGCATATGTGTTTTTAAATGCAGCTTCCGGGGTAGGGCCCCACTCCAGGCCTAATATATGCAAATCCCGGGAGCATGGCCCAGGAATCCGTATTCTCGGCAGTCTCTCCAGGTGATTCCTGTGCCCGGTAGTCTAAGGAGCCCTGCTCTAGAAAGAGAACCCTTTGTGCCCCCACAGACAATGACCGCCTCAGGAGCACCGTAGGTCTGGTACCTTACTAAGAGATTCTTCTTGCTCTGCAGTATCTCATCAATGTTGAAACAAACCAAGAGCGATTCTGCCTATAAAGACATGCAGATCACCCTCAAATCCAGGTAGGAAGGCTTGGGGCCCACAGCAGGTCGGTCAGGAGGCACCCCTCAGTTACAAGGGCCGTTGTACAGCGGATCCTCACCAGACCATGGAATGGGGAGTAGGGAGGGTCAGATTTTTTTTTTAACATATTTTTATTGATTTTTTACAGAGAGGAAGGGAGAGGGATAGAGAGCTAGAAACATCGATGAGAGAGAAACATCGATCAGCTGCCTCCTGCACACCTCCCACTGGGGATGTGCCCGCAACCAAGGTACATGCCCTTGACCGGAATCGAACCCGGGACCCTTTAGTCCGCAGGCCGACGCTCTATCCACTGAGCCAAACCGGTTTCGGCAGGAAGGGAAGGATTTTTTCTTCTTCACTAGAAATAAGCCCCTTAATTCCCGGGCCCGGGTGAGTACCCAGGCATTTCTCCCCACCAACCGCATACTAAGCAGCCACACGGTTCGCAGCCTCCGGTACAGAGGGATGCAGTAGGGAGGGTGTGTTACAGAGCTAGTCCTTCCCTCTTTATCAGGTGAGTTACAGTGGGGGAGGGGATATCTGCCCCCATCTCATCCATTCATCTCAAGAATATTCATTGAACCCACTCTGGGCCAGGAGCTGTGCTGGGTTTTGGGGGGATTCCGCAGCAAATAAGACAACTGCAGTCTGCCCTCATGAATCTCATGGTCTGGACTGTGGTCACCACTTTTCTGTGCTGTAAACAGTTGGAGGAAGCCTATGGATCCTTTCCCATGCAACGATAAATCACCGAGGTTTACGAAGCAATCTATAGTGAGACCGTAGGTGGACTATGATGTTACAGCTGCATCTGGGATGTAGTAAATCTGTGAGCTTCTGCAGCAAATGCACCATGTGACAAGGCTCAGCGGCCGCTCTAGGAATGACCGTAATTTTGGATTAGTGTTGAGGGTAAATGATTTTTCAAAACAGCTCCCACAATTGCCATATGACGTGCAAATGCCTGTGATTTCCATTCCTGTGCACGGCTAGGTAAAATAAAGATATGACTTTTTTTCCATTGCATTTATGGACTCCTTGAATCTTGTCCATGGTTATGAATCGCTGGTCCCATTTGATAAATGGGACAGTCATGCATTTATCAAATAACCCCCCCGAGTCAGCCCTGTAATCATGACTATGGCTGAATGTTGAGCACCAGGGTCTTAGCCAAGATGGACTTTGACATTTAAGTCAAGATCGGAACTATACAAGCATGTTAAACTTGCGGCTGGTAGACCACATGGCCTCATTTAAATGAGGCATGCGCCCGTCAGCCTGAGTTTGACATGCCTGAGTGGCTGGGAAAGGTGGGGATAGTGTTCCAAGCAGAGGAAATAGCATGTGCAAAGGGCCTGAGACAGGGAGCAACTTAAAGGCATTGAGCAAAGACCAGGATGGCTGAAACTCAATGAGAGACAAGGGAAAGGAGACGGAGGCAGGCAAAAGGATCTTCTGTTGCTTGTATTTCTTTTTTTTAAAATATATTTTATTGATTTTTTACATAGAGGAAGGGAGAGGGATAGAGAGTTAGAAACATCGATGAGAGAGAAACATCGATCAGCTGCCTCCTGCACACTCCCCACTGGGCATGTGCCCACAACCAAGGTACATGCCCTTGACCAGAATCAAACCCAGGACCCTTCAGTCCGCAGGCCAACACTCCATCCACTGAGCCAAACCGGTCAGGGCTGTTGCTTGTATTTCTGTGTGTATGTGTGTGTGTGTTTATCACAGCTAATAACACTCCTAGAAAAGAAGAAAGTCATCTACAAGAGGAAGGTCACAGCCAACACATTTCCCCAAATAATTTTCATCTGTAGGGTTGAGGCAGCTGGTGGCCCAATACAGGGCCTTCTGGGTATTATTACTGGGGCTCTGCCTTAGTTGAGCTGGAGCATTTGCTCCACCACCTGCCAGGCCTAAGACCTCTAGGTCCAGTCCCAGGAGCCTCTGGGAAAAGCAGAAAAGGCCAGGACCTTCCCTACAGAGAGGGGTCTGGGAGAACACCAGGCCTGCCTCCTTAAAGGAGTCCCGGAGGTCACAAGGCCAAAAGGAAAGGATTAGTCACATATCACAGGGATATGAAAAATTCTTACCCTCTACCACACAGATAGAGCAGGCAAGTCCATTTTTGAGGCATTTGGAATAAACAAAGGGAGACAGGGTGAGAGAGAAGGTGCTAGACCCTGGTGCTGAAGGCCTGGGTCACCAAAGGAGGACCTGGGAGAAGGCACAGAGGAGGGATGGGCTTGAGAAAGGGAGCTTCTCCCACTCCCCAGGAGCCCCAGCCAAGCAAAGTCACAGGAAGACACAGCCACTGAAGGAATTAAATCAGCCCCCATGTAAGAAAGGGACAAATGGTATGAGGAGCTGATTGGGTACAGATGAGGGAACTGGCATCCAGAGCGAGTTCCTGGCCCACAGACAAGCGCTGGGCTCTGGACCCAGTTCTGTCTGCCTCCAAAGTCAAGTGAAGAGGATATTCAGTTCAAGGGTCCAATTTAAAGACGAGAATCCTTAAATGAAGAGGCAGTCTGGGGTCAGGAACACCCAGGACGAGGAGGACTCAACCATCCCTTCACCAAGTCTGCCCTCGGCCCCAGGTTAAGAGCTCATGGGTATAGACAGGAGGACAGAAGGGTCCACAATGAACTTATCCTTCAGTTAGAGACCCATTTTATTCAAAAGAACCTGGGATCCAGAAAATATGTCATCCTGCCACTAGGCAGAGACAGAAGGTCAAGGTTGGACCAGGGGAGTCAGAGCAAGCAGAACCTGCTGTAGACCACGAAACACTGTAGGGGTTTAGTAGGGAGAGAAGAAACAAGGACGCTTCAGGCAGGGTATGGGATGAGCAAAGGCAAAGAGGTGAGGAAAACACACACTGAGTTCTATAACCTGTGTCTTGATTGGAACCACTCCCTGACCTGAATCCTGGAGGCCAGCAGGCGTCAAGGGGACCCCGAGACTTCCCTTTGTGTAAAAAGCAGGCTCCAGGCAACTTGAAAGCATCGCTCTGTATTTCAGTGACAGGTCCAGCAGTACAAGTGGAGAAACCCACAGCCAACCAATCCAGAAGAGGTCTAAAAGGTAAGCTAGGTGAGCAAGAGGGATTGTGGCGAACACACCCTCTATCTTCCCAGGGAAATAACCCAGTGTAGACCAGGCCCCCTGAAGCCATAGACACTGCTGAAGGACCAGGGGCTCCCAGGGCAAGGCGCTCAAGGTCAAGATGCTGAGCAATAACACAAGCAATTCGTCCTCTGTGCCAGGCCCTGGGAAAAGCATCCCATAATCACTATCTTGCTTATTCCTCAAAAGCAATCCTACGAGATGGCAACATTATCCCATACTACAGAGAAACAGACAGACACTCGGCCAATGAAATGTCCTGCCCAACCCACACAGCAGAGAAGCGTGGCACTGAGTTTGAACCTGGATCTCCCAGCTCCAAATTCCACCTTCATCTCAAGGCCTTTAACATTTGCTGGGCTCAGCTGGCCAGATGCCTCACTGTGGGCTCATTTCATAAGGCCGCACCACCAGCCCGATATGGTCGGGAAGATGTGTCCTTCCTACATCCACGGTGATGCTGGGGAGGCTCCAGGGGAGGGAGGAGAGCCCAGGTGGGTACCTGGAATCCCCACAGCAAAGCACTGTGGGGCCCAGAGAGGCCAGCCTCATGGGTCTGTCTTTTGGGCCTGATCCCCCAAACCCCTCTTGTCTGTGTCCACAGCCGCACCTACCATGACCTCATCCACTGCAAGACGAGTGTGTGTACCACCATGAGGGCCAAGTTCTACAGCGTGGCCCAGGAGGCCGGCTTCTGTCTGCAGGACAAGATGGAAATCCTCATGAAGTAAGAATACATGTAGATGCACTCACTCAAAGGACATTCATCCGACACCTACTATGTGCCCACACGATGCCGTGTGCTGGTACTGAGGCTACAGCTGGGTACAGGAAGGATGTGTTCTCTGCCCTCAGAGAGGTTATCATCTCCCCTGGGAAATATGGGCAGAAACAAACTAACTGAATTAATAAACATATAGGTACAAATTACAGTCATTGCTATACAGGAAAAGAACAAGTGCTTTGAGAGAAGGAGAAACCATGGGGACCTAATTTAAGTCAGGTAATCCAGGAAGGATAAGGAAGAGCTGGTGGGGTGGTGAGAGGGCAGATGGACATTCCAGGCAGCAGGAAGGTACATACAAAGTCCTAAGGCTGAAAGGGACATAGAAAGTGTGAAGAGGACAGAGAAGTGGCAGGTGACAGCTGCATCATGCACAGCCAGCCATAAATGTCATAATTAAAACCTGGAACTGATTTTAAAAGCACCAGGAGGCCACTGGAAACTTTTTTATTCTGACAACCCAATAAGTGCCTCCCATCCCAGCCTACTCCTTGACTGCCATGACCATATCCTCCAATGAACTTGTCCATTCAACCAAGGTCGCATGATGACCCTTTGCCCTCTCAGCCTGGATGGACTGGCTGCTATGAGCCACGGGATTAGAGGTGATTAGTCCCTGCCTTCTGGGAGCCCCCAGTCTAATGAGGGAGACAGAAAAGTAAACAGGCAATTACCACACAGAGTGATGAGGGCCAACAGGGAAGTGAGCGGGGCCTAAGGGAACACGGGAAGAGGGTGTCCTTCCCAACCTGCAACAGCAATGGGCAAGGTCGTCCTGTGGGAAACAATATTTTCATCTTAATAAAGTCAGGAAATATTTCCAGGGCACTTACTGTGTAGCAGTCATGGTGTAAGAGCCTTGTGTGTATTTATCACTGAGTCCTCACAACAATCCTATGGGGTGGGTACTATTATTAGACCCATTTTATAGATGAGAAAAGTGGGCTCAGAGATGTCTCTTGTCAAAGGTCACCCAGGTGTTAAGCAGTAAAGGTGGCATTCAAACCCAGAGAGACACACAGGAAAAGGAGGAAGGTAGGGAGTTCCAGGGAAAAGAACAGCAGTCCCAGAGGCCAGAAGGGCCCCAGAGGGTCGGGAACTACCAGTAGCCAGGTGGGGCTGGGACTTGGTTGTGGTTGCTTACAAGGTCATCAGAGAAAAACAGAGGCCAGATCATAAAAGGCCTTACCAGCCCAGCTGTGGAGGTTGAACTTTATCTCAGACTTTGATCATGAGCCAAAGCATAAAATTATGGGAGAGAAGAGATGGGAAGGATAGGGATAAAGCTGGAAAATGTTGTCGATTCAAGAGCCTCAGAGGTCAAGTTACTCAGAGGGCTTTATTCTGAGTAAAATGGGAAGCTATCGAAATGCATATAAGGTGAATGGCATGGTTATATTTATAAAGTCTCTTTGGAGAGAGAGGACATGTGCACAAAATGATAAGGGGAGCGGAGAAGAGAGGAAACCGCATGAGTTAAACGCCCACTGTGTGACTGGCAGGCACCAAGTTCAGCACTTTCCACACATTGTATTATGTAATCCTCACCTCTGAGAGCTAGGACCCATTATTATCCTTCATTTTACAGATGAGAAAGCTGTGCAAATACAATCAAAAGTAGGGAGAGAATGAAGGCTGATTTTTTAAAAAAAATTACTGACTGTAGCAAGAAAATAGCACTTCAGGACCTTGGAGAGAGGTGTATCCTCTTGTAGCCAAAGCCAGATAGTAAATTAAATAGTGGCTGGGAGGGTTAAGAAGAACCTCGTGCAGGAAAAAGGCAGCTAGGATGGTTAAAGGAGGCAGGGGTCTGACTCTTCTTCCTCTTTCTCACACAACCTGTGATGCAGGCGCCAGGAAGAGAGAGGTCTCCAGAAGTTCCATTCTTTTGTCCTCGTCTCGAATTTTCAAAAGGACGTAGCAAAAATGAGACATAAAGTCTCCATGGTAAAAGGAGACGCAGAAGAAATTGCAGACCACTGGTAAATACCCTGAGAGCCAGATAAGACGGTCCCTGAAGGGGGTAAAGGAAGGGCTGCTGTTACAAAATCACATTTGATCCCATTAGCTCTTGCAACGTGGAGAGGCATCACTCCAAAGCTGCCCTTGGCCAGCAACAGGGCCCCCCAAACAGGCTATCTCCAGAGCAGTCAGGCAAGAACCTTCAGTTTCTGAAGCACAGACCATTCAACCAGCTCTGCTCTCCACATTTATCTTCTATTTGCTTCAGACTTGCAAATAGGGACCAGCTCACCAGCCCCTGTGGGAGCAGCAGATGAGGCAAACCAACCTGAAAATGTCCACAGAGTCAGAGGTCTACGGGGTGATCACTGTATTCCTCAAATAACTTAACCCCTTCCCCAGACAGAGCCAGGCAGACATGTCCTAGGAACACTGTGCCCAGGGGTGATAATAAGTATAACAAAAAGCAACAGGAATTGAGTGATTATTGGATGGCAGACACCACCCTGAGCAATTTTCATATGTTATCTATTGTATTCCCCACAAAAACCCTGAAGGGTGCCTCTCAATCCGCACTTTACGAACAAGGAAGTGCTACCATTTAAACCCCTGCCTGACCCCAGTCTCTATGCTCATCTGCAACACAGCATTGGAGTCGGATGAACTGTAATTTTATGAACCTAATCCTGGCAGGGTGAGTAAATCAAGCTCTAAGAGTAAGATGAGAAAGTCTAAAAATGTACCCAGAATCCCTTCCATGATTTTAATAGTGTAGAACTGAAGCTTACAAAGAGACATAAATATATATAAATATATATCATAAAATATAAAACAGTACTTACGAGGAGCCCAAAATGTATGGAGATCAATTTCTTCTTCAAATTTTTCCACAATGGATACATATATATCAGGGCAGGGGACTTTTTAAAGAGATGCCACCGCCGCCTTCTTTTAAAAAGAGACCCTCTTAAACCCCATCACACCTGAACCCTCTCAGGGCTAGAATCCACCTTGTTCCCACCATGGATTAGCAAACTGCCCTCACACTCTGTAGTAGCATCAGAAAGGTTCACAAAACCCACTGAAATACATACAGCTGTGGCCCAAGCTTCCTCATACAGAGACATGGGAAATGCACACCCTTCCTTCCTCTTTACCCCCCTCCCCATCTTCCTCCCCCTCCCCTCCCTACCCCTCTCCATCCTCCTCCTCCTCCAGCTGGTGTGTGAGAGCCTCCTCCACTCTGGGGACTCCCCCCAAGAAGTGTCCATGTCCTCCCCAGCCTGATTAACTCTCAAAAATGACACTTCAGAACCTCAGTCACCTTTCCTTCCTTTCAAGCTTTTCGTGCTGCTTGCTAGAAAAATAATAAATGCATCTCTTTAAAGTATATCCCTAATTTGTTTTTCTAATGAGATGCAAATCGTGCTCCAGCTTTTACTGCCCTTAAAAATTAAAGACGTGCCTGATCTGCAGGCCGCTTGCATTGAGGGTGGAGGAAAGTCCCCCAGATAAAGACTGATGCTGCCCTGGAGGCATCGCATGAGAGGCAGAGAGAGATGGAGGACCTGAGGTGCCAGCCCCACCTCCCGGCAGCTTCCTAACTGGCCCTCTCTTCTTGAAACCCGAGGTACTTTGATCTTCTGTCCAAACTCCCTGAAGATCTGAAGAATTTCCGCCCCGCCAAAAAGATCCTGGCAAAACTGCAGAAGTTCGGGGAAAACCTGGACCTGAGAATCAGGCCCCACGTCCTCCTGAAAGTGCTACAGGATCTGAGGACCTGGGAACTGTGCTCCCCAGACGTCGCTGTGGCTGTCGAGGTAACTGCCACATCCTTTCCCCTCACCATGCCCCCGAGGCCCTCATCCCACCACCTCTCAACACCCAGGCACCTTGTAAGTGCTGGGAACATAACGTAAAAGACAAAGATCTCTGCCTTCTGGGAGCTTATCATCTAATAGAAGAGGGACTGTCACATGACCTTGGTTGTTCAACTCCAGGGAACATTATGTTCTTTGTAAATGGTGCCCTCCTCCCCTCCCCGAAACTGGAGGCCTTGGAGAGACAGAAATAAACGGACAAGGGCATAAAATAACTGGCGATCATAACAAGGAGTCCTTTAGATCTGTCTACTAAAACTGTGGTCCATGGACCAACAGCATGGACCTCGCCTGGGTGCTTCTTAGCAATGCAGAATCTTAGGCACCAAGCCACATCTGCCAACTCAGAGTCTGCATTTCAGTGAGTCCCCGGGTGATTTTTATGCACAATAGAGTTTGAGGAGCACTCGTTCAAGGTCAAGGTAGAGGGGACCTACCTTAGCCAGAGCAACTGGGTAAGGTGAGTTTTAAGCCAAGGCCTGAATGCTGGAAAGACAGCACTATGAAGAGAAGGGGGACAGCAGGTCAGGCAGAGGGAAGAGCAGCTGTGAAGGCCCCAGCGCAGAACTTGAACTATTGGAGGAACTTGCAGGCAGTCAGTGGGGGTGAAGGCAAGCAAGCAAGGAGCCCTTTCAGGAAAGGCTCTAGCTGGCTAGTCCAAAACGAACTCCAGGGCAACTGTCCAACGTCCACTTGCCAGTTAAGGTGTCTACCTTTAACCTGCCAGTTATGGGGCCAACTCTGAATGGGCAAGAGGAGGGGGGATATGGAGGCTCCCCCCATTCTCTGAGGTGAGTGCATGGCCCCAGCTAGTGATACTCAGCATGTTCCTCTCCCAGTGAGAACATCACAGAACTTCCAATAACCTGGATGTGGGTGTCTTAACCTAGAGTCTATTTGAAACTACAGTCTGTGTCTTAACCCTTTCCTAGCAGCAAGCCCACAGCTGTCATCAATTCTCAAAGGGGTTTATGAACCAAAGTAAGTTTAAGGACACATTACTTTTTAAAAAAGATATTAAGGAGTAGAAAAGAAAGAAAAGTGCAGACAGCTGAGTTTTCCTGATCTCCCTAAATTTCTCTGGTTCAATAGAAAAGGCTCAAAATGAGCCTGCTGACCCAGGACACTGGAGAGGGATCTTTTTCTAGAAGGAACCACCCCAGCGCGATGCTGCAGGCATTCTGAATGTCTGAATGGTTGGAGGCATTCTGGGAACACCACCCGCGATCACAAATATTTCAGGATCTTGTGGGGAGGGGAGGGCAAGGGATCTAGCTTGCAGACCAAATCTGAGGCTGCAACTGTATTTGCCCTGCAGTTTGTGCGAGAACACATTATCCATATGCCTCAAGAGGATTATATCAACTGGCTGCAGACCCGGATCAACGTCCCCATCCGGCCCCAGACTGCCCGGACGTAGTCTGGGCCAGGCCGGCCAGCTGTCCTCGTGGAGGGGGGCTAGTGGACACTGTGCTCCTGCTTCCTGCCTGTTCTCATGGATACTCGTGATATAGCAGGACCACCTGGAGACTGAGTTCTGGCAAAGTAGAAACTCCCCTTACCCTCACACCCCAGTCCAACCTTCCAGTCTCTGTTCATCACTGACTCAGCCTGACTCTACCACTCCCTTCCAGATCCCTGCACTGTATTCCAGATAATAAAATTGAGCTGAATGTTTGATGTCTGGCTGGGAAAGAGTTGGAGCTGTGGAATCTGGGTGTGGTATTCAGAGACTAACAATGACAACAGTTACCACTTACTGAGCTTTTGTTATTCAATGGGCTCAGTGCTGGGTGATATTATGGCCTCACAATATCATTTACAATCATGTTCAGCTGCCTCTGCATTCCCTCCCTACCCCTACGGACCCCCAGCCCTCAGTGTATGAGACAAGGAGTCACAAAAGCTATCTTGCTTTTGGAATCATTCCCAAGGGATAGCTCTAATGGCGGGCTTCCTGGCACCATATTAACTTCAATTTGCACAGCAATCCACAGTTGGCAAATTAGATAATACTCCAGCAGCATCATATGCAAGGCTCAGAACATCCCTCTAAGGTAGGCTTTGTTATCATCGCCATTTCACAAGTAAGGATACCAAAACTTACCATCATTTGCCAACAGTCACACAGCCAGTAAGTGGCAGAGCCAAGTCTAGAATGGGGGTCTGTCTAGCACAGGAGATATGCTGAAATCACAGGACTTACTCCACCCTCCTGCTTGCCACTTTCCAAGACTATTTCTCAGAGCTGCAGCACCACCTAGTGGTTTAAGTTAGTATTATGCTTCCATCATGCTTGCCTGCAAAATATAACCTTCTACTGAAAAGGAAGGCAGCAAGCATTACCAGCAGCAACAAGACCTACTTTGGTTGAGCAAGGAATATTTATTCAAACAAAGGCCCTTTTACTACTAAAGTAGATTAGGGACTAGGGGGAGGCACTACATCACCTCCCACCTCCCAGCCTCAAAGAAGAGCCGAAGAGAGAAATACTTATTTTAGAGGCTTTTGTCTTGGGACTCAAATTGGTCATCTTTTGGTGTAGGTCAGAGCCAGAGATTCAGTCATAATACATTTTTAAAACCATTTAAATCTTCCAAATGGCAAGATTAACTATGCCAAAACCTTCCCAAAGGTGTGAAACTCTTACCAAATATGTAAAATTCTTCTCACCAAAAAAAATGGGGAGGTTGGAGGACAATGAGCCATCCTGAGGTGCTTCATGAGGCATATTCATGTCCAAAGTCCCAAAACCAAAACAGAGATGGAAAAAAACAAAACACTGACTATTGGGGCAAACTTTCAACTTTACATGGATTTGAAGAAGGTGTTCATGGGAGTAGGTGTGTGAAGGAGAAGAATGATTCCTATTAAGTGGAAAACAAGTCCTGGAGGTGGCAACTGGGTGAATGGAATTGAGGGAGGAAGGTGTGCCACTTGGTGGGTGGGAGGTGGGGGTGGGGGCAGCTCATGATGCTCATGGAGTGTTTGAGCCAGGTTAGACCTTGACATCTACTTGAGCTTGAGTATGTGAGAGATATCACAGGTATAAAAAGACACCTAGAAGACTGGACAAAGATCTTACACCTATGGACGAGGACAGTGGGGTGGGGGGGCAAGGGCCTGGGGTGGGGTGGGAACTGGGTGGAGGGGAGCTATCGGGGAAGGGGGGAAGAGGAACATCTGTAATAATCTGAACAATAAAGATTTTTTTAAAAAGACACCTAGACCCTATCCTCCAGGATTATGCAGAAGGTTTGAACAGTGGTCCTATAGCATAATGGTTAAGAGAAAAGGTTCTGGTGTCAGATTGAGAACATTCAGATCCTAACTGTGCTCTCTCATGAGCTACATGACTTTGGATGGTGTCTTCACTTCCACATACCTCATCTTTAAAATGGGTATAACACCACGGAATCAATGAGAAAGCATGGGTAAGGCATACACCTCACAATAAGACTCAATCCATGTCATAACGATGGAGGTGGCAACAGGCAAATGGTGCAGATGGAGCACACAGAGAGCCACCTCCTAACCTGGCAAGGCGAGGAAGGCGCAGCAAACAATGTCTTCAGACACACGCAATGAAATCTGATCATGGCTAATTTCACCAAGTCTCTACATTACTGCCTCCGAGGACATAAAGGTCTGATTGCCAAAGCCTCAGTCACATGATCACATCCAAGCTGCATGAAAGGCTGAGAAAGCAGATTCTGGCTTTTTCAACGTTTATAATAGAAGGACGATTCATATCATAAAGTGCAAGATTCCCCGCAAAAGGAAAGAAGTTCAGATGCGAGCCACAAGAAAATATGCCCAAGTGTCCTCTAGAGAAAGCTTCCTGGGATAAGTACCGGCTTAGCTGAGTCAAAATGATCTACATCCCATATGTTACCAATGAAGAGACGGGACACAGACAGGTGGACTTCTCCAAGGCCACAGCTTTGGGAGGAAGAGAGAATGGGGCTGGAAAGAGGGAGCAGTGGGGTTCAGGAGGAGACCCAGAAGGGACCTCTAATGAGGCTGTGGGAGGAAGATGCTAAAAATCTCAGCCAGAAGTTGATGTTGGGTCTAGAAGTGGTGGCAGCAGAGAAGAATAGGGGATCGTGGTTAATATCCAAGCCTGGGAAGAAGCTGGGATCCAGCATAGAAGACTATCCTATATAATAATAGTCTGATATGCAAATGGTCCCCTTGGGAGTTCCACCAGGAGACTGGGAGTTCAATCGCTCACTATGACGTGCACTGGCCACCAGGGGGCGGCACAGAACATGGCAGGCCCGCGGGGCGCCGAGGAAGCGAGGGAAGGAGGAAGTAGGGAGACTGGGAGGTGGGGAACAGGACCAGCCCTGATCACTTTGGCCAGACCTAGAGACCCTACCTGTGCACGAATTTCGTGCATCGGACCTCTAGTTGTATAATAAAGAAATTGTCTGGGTTTTTATGGCCAATTCCTGGGACAGAGCCTCTAAATCCTTGGAAGTTCTCAAATAATAGAAGCACCTTTGTTATTCATGGTGGGGCCCTCAGGTCACATCTGAATTTATGCTAATGAGGTGACTACAGTGGGCCCCTGGATAGTTTTAGATTGGGGGCTAGCCATACTAGAAAGACCAATCATGTGATTAGAAAGTTGATGCTTTGAGGCATGTGATGTCAGTTTGTCCCTCCTGAAGGTCAGGGAAAGAAGGGAGATCAAGTTCAGTCACAGGGTTAATGATTCAATCAGTCATGCCCACATAATGAAACCCTAATGCCAAGATCATCAGTGAGCTTCTCTGGTTGCGAACCATATACGATGGACCAGAAGGGTGATAAGCTTGAGGAGATGGAAGCTTCAAGTTTGGAACCCTCCCAGCCCTCTTCCTATGTAACTCTTCATCCTAATGGTCTTTATTTATACCCTTTATAATAAAACTAGTGGCCCGGTGTATGAAATTCGTGCACTTGGGGTGGGGAAGGGGGGTTCCCCCAGCCTGGCCTGTGTCCTGTCATAGTGCAGGAGCCCCGCAATCCATTGCCCCAAAGAGGTAGGCCCCGCCCACCCATCTGGGGCTCCTCGATGGATTGCCCCAAAGAGGTAGGCCGGAGCCAGGGGAGGCCTGCGGACCTCCACGCACCTGCAGACCCCCAGCCGGGCCCACAGTGGAGGGGCCTCTCTGCATGCCTGCAAACCCCCGGGCCAGCACAGGGGGCGGGGGAACGTGAGCCTCATGTCCCCAGGCCTGTTGCTGGGGTCGGGGACGAGAGCCTCATGTCTCCAGGCCAGCACAAGGGTCAGGGATGCGAGCCTCATGTCTCTGGGCCGGTGCAGGTGGCGGGGATGCAGCCTGCTGATCAGTCCTTTTGTGATGGCATCCCAACCAATTTGCATATTATCCTATTATTAGATTGTAATCATAGGTGTCGTACTGTCCTGAGTTCTGGGAATTGTTCTATTGAATTATTGGACCTCAGGGGCTATTGGTAACCCCTAAATTGTCTAATGGATTATTGGACCTAGGGGCTTTAGGTGACACCCAAATTGGAGCCAGTTGGTCAGAAGTGTAGGTGGCCTGGGGACTCCTAAACTTACGGCTATCTCAACTTAGGGCATTCTTATTGGGGACTGTGCCCTTAAACTGTGAAATCTGACCTAACTCTGGGTAGTTAGCATCACAATTGCATTGCAAGGAGAAAGCTGTCATTCAGGCAGAAGGCTATGCTGTTCCAACCCTGTGGTTGAGCCTCTGTCAAGGGAAGTCCTCATTCAAAGGTGTGGAAGGCAGGTGTAGCCCGTGCTTTCACACCCCTCCTCTTTGGGTAGCAGCCCCTTCCCCTGGATTCTCATTCATTGTGGATGGAACAGTGCTTCAACCCCAGTACTAGGTGTGGTCATGTGACCAAGATCTGGCCAATCCAAGCATTACATTTATCTGACCATAGCCAATGGTTCAGAGATGGACACCCGAGGTAATCCAGTGAAAGTCCATCCCTGAGCTTCTGTTGGAATTGATGAGAACAAGAAGAATTCTTCTGGAATTGTTTACTACAAGGATAAAATAAGCCTAGAGCTTCTGGGAACCACCACTCACAGAGACACTGCCAACAGAGGAAAACCACGCTGGGAAAGGCAGTCAGAGAGATGATGAATCTCAGTGACATCGTTTTGAGCGACCTGGATACACCCAGACCCTCAAACTACTTAGTTACAGGAGCTAACAAATTCTCTTTCCTGCTTAAGCCAGATTCAGTTGGGTTTCCTTCTCCTTTGTTCTTAATTAATGCAACAGGAGAGAGAAAAGGAATCTGTGGCCAACCATCGCCAAATTCCAGATGCCCCTGAGGAAGCGCCTGTCCTCTCAGAGGGCTGGTGGGACAGCAGCAGGAGAGACTATCACCAGGTATATCGTGCAGGAAAAGCTAAGAGAAAATCCCACGTTAAACCCACCTCATCAATCAAGAGAAAAAGTAAGACTAAGAACACAGATGTTTTATCACTCAGCTTTGCAGCAGGTGTGAAAGTGCCCATTTGGGTTTAAAAGAGCATGAAGTAAATGTCAGGTGGGACTGTCATCAGAGCCAATTCTCGTGTTATCTGCCACTGTGCAAAGTGGTGCTGGGTAAGTGAATCTCTTAGCTCCATGGTCTCCAAAGTGGGGGGAGGGGGGGGGACCTGAGGCTCCATTAGGAGAAGAAAATATTGGAATGTATATTTACAGTTATCTTTTTTATTTAAGCAGAGTTGATACGTTGTGTTAGTTTCGCGTGTACAATAGAATGATTCGACATTTATATACGATCACTACACTAAGTCTAATAATCATCTGTCACCCTACAAATTTATCACAGTTTTACTGACTATATTCCCCTTCACCTATTTATAAGCATTTTAAGTATGTCTTAAGTGTGACTAGTAACGTAGATGTAGACTGACCCTGGAACTTTCACTCCATCTCTACTGACAACGACGCCACATGTCTGGTATCAAACAGACAAGCCAGCAAACACAATGGGGAGGAGGGTTCTGCAGTATGAAGTGGTTAACAATGGCATCATTGACTTCTCATCCCCACTCTTATTCCAAGAAACTACAATGCCTCTTCTTTTTTCCCCCCATTTTTTTTAATATATATTTTTATTGATTTCAGAGAAGAAGGGAGAGGGAGAGAGAGAAACATCAATGATGAGAGAGAATCATTGATCGGCTACTTCCTGCATGCCCCCTACTGGGAATCAAGCCCACAACGCGGGCATGTGCCCTGACCTGGAATCAAACCAGTGACCTCTTGGTTCATAGGCCAATGCTCAACCACTGAGCCATGCCGGCTACGCTTTTTTCCCCACTTTTTTTTTTTAAATATATTTTATTAATTTTTTACAGAGAGGAAGAGAGAGGAGAGGGATAGAGAGCTAGAAACATCGATGAGAGAGAAACATCGATCAGCTGCCTCCTGCACACCCCCAACTGGGGATGTGCCCGCAACCAAGGTACGTGCCCCTGACCGGAATCGAACCTGGGACCCTTCAGTCCACAGGCCGACGCTCTATCCACTGAGCCAAACCGGTTTTGGCTTTTTTCCCCCACTTTTAATGTGTTTTTTAATTGAGACATAATTGGCATAGAACATTGCATTAGTTTTAAATGTGTAGCATAATGATTACATATATGCTAGAGGCCCAGTGCATGAAAATTCATGCACTCGGGTCGGGGGGGGGGGGTCCCTCAGCCCAGCCTGCGCCCTCTCACAGTCCGGGACCCCTCTGGGGATGTCCAACTGCCGGCTTAGGCCCACGCCCTGTGGGGCTAAGTTGGCAGTCGGACATCTCTCTCTCTCGCAGTCCCGGAGACCTCGCTCCTTACCACCCGCCTGCTTGCTGCTCCTTAGTGCTGCCTCGGAGGCAGGAGAGGCTCCCGCCACCGCTGCTGCACTTGCCAGCCCTGAGCCCGGCTTCTGGCTGAGTGGCGCTCCCCCTGTGGGAGCACACTGACCACCAGGGGGAAGCTCCTGCATTGAACATCTGGTGGTCAGTGTTCATCATAGCAACTGGTCATTCAGCCATTTGGTCAATTTGCATATTAGGCTTTTATTATATAGGATTGAAAGGATCACCACAATAAGTCTAGTTAACATCCGTCACCTACATACTTACAAATTCTTTTCTTGTGATAAGAGTTTTTAAGATCTACTCTCAACAATTGATGTTTCTTTCTCACATCAATGTTTCTCTCCCTCCCTCTCTCTCCCCCTCTCTCTGTCTCTCTTTCTCCCTTCCTCTCTCTCAAATCAATAAAAACATATCCTCAAATGAGGATTTAGGGGGGAAAAAAAGATCTACTCTCTCAGCAACTTGAAAATGTAGTGGTCCTCCCTATTCTGCAGAGGATACATTCCAAGACCCCCAGTGTATGCCTGAAACCCCAGATAGCACTGAATCCTACGTTTTCTGTTTTTCCCTACACATGCATACCTATGATAAAGTTTACACTTCTCTTTAGTATGTATGAATTGCCAGTATCACAGCTCTTATACTTTGAAACTGTTATTAAGTAAAATAAAAATTACTTGAACACAAGCACTGCGATACTGAGATAGTCGATCTGATAACCAGACAGCGACTAAGCAACTAATGGGCAGGCAGGGAGTATCTACAATATGGACATGCTGTCAAAGGGATGATTCACATCCCAGGCCGAGATGGAGCAGGACGGCGCAAGATCTCATCATGCTACTCAGAATGGCTCACAATTTAAAATGTATGAATATTTACTTCTGGAATCTTCCATTTAATATTTCAGACGGTGGTTGACTACAGGTAACTGAAACTGTGGGAAGCAAACAACAGATGAGGGGACTGGTATATACACTATAGTATTGTGAGCTATAGTCACCACGCCATCTGTGTATTATATTCCCAGGACTTCTTTTTCTTATAACTGGAAGTTATGGCCACCTTTGTGCAATCCACTCGCCCCTTCTCTGGCAACCACTAGTCTGTTCCCCGTATCTGTGTGTTTGGCCTTTTCAATGCCTTTTCTGCCATATCAGTTCTAGAATGTGGAACATGCCTGTGAAATGGGCATTGCTCTCTGCACCCCAGTGAGGCTCTCAGGTACTGGGAGGTTTGCTACCTGAACCTGTGCTAAATGGCTCCAGGCAGCTGCTTTCCTAATTAACCCTTCCCCTGGGTCCTCCTGGGCTCCGCTTCTCTCCCAGCAAATGGGCTGCTAGGAGGAACTTGGACCAATCTTGTCCAATTACAAAGCTTACTTTTACCCAGAGTTGTCTTTTTACCTAAGTCCCATATTCACGGTCACCTTTCCAAATGGCTGAGACTACCCGGCAGTCAGATGGCCAAGACCCTGAGTTAAAGAGCATGAAACAGCACTCTGCAATGCTATCCACACAAACGGGCCCTTCTGGCCCATTCTAATCATCTTCTCAGCGGGGTAACAAAGAGAGTTGATGCTTCCAGCGACCAAAGAAAGCAGCTGATCCGCCCCAAACAATGTTCACGGAGGGAGGCACAGAAACACCTCCATCCCTGGGCTCTGCTCCAACAGCAGCGGGATCTCACCCGTAAGCAGTCCCAATTGGGGAGGGAAGGGATTAAAACTTACAAAAACCATTGATTCAAATGCTCTTTTCTCTTTACACCAGAACTCGCAAGAGAATCCCCTTACACATCCAACAACTCCAGGGCATCTGGAATATGGTCTCAGACTCATATTGTTTGCACTGTATTATTTCATGAACCACTGACGATATAAAGCAGATTCACTTTCCTCATCTCTTCTTCAAGCTAACATCATTTTACATTTCCAGGAAACTTACCGGTGAACAGCAGGATAGCTGAGTAGGGCGAGCCAGGAAGTGGGCCAGAGGGCAACAGATTTAGTCTTTTTCTCTTCTGGGACCTCAGTTTCCCCATCTGTAAAATGAGAGGATTAGATAATGAGGTCCCCAAACGGACATGTCTATAAACCAGACAAGTAATAACAATGAATGAAGGGACCCTGGCCAGTGTGGCTCAGTTGGTTGAGCATGGTCCCATGCACCAAAGGGTCACCAGTTGGATTCCTGGTCAGGGCACATGCCCGGGGTTTCAGGCTTGATCCCCAGTAGGGGGTATGCGGGAAGAAGCCAATTAATGGATATCTCTCTCTCTCTCTCTCTCTCTCTCTCTCTCTCTCTCTCTCTCTCGCTCTCAAATCATTAAAAAAACAGACAACGTATTTTTTTAAATGAGTGAAGGGAACTGGTGACGGGCATTTAGTGAGAAAGGCACCAGGAGCAGACAAATGGATAAGCTGTGGTCCCTTCCCTGGTGATGTACTTGGTCCTGTGGGGGAAGCAAGTACATGGACAGTTACCAAGCCATATGATAAAAGCGACGTTCAAACCACCACGTGAATCCACAGGAGGGTGGAACTAACTCTTCCGAGACGAATCCCGGGAGGTTTAAAAGGAGAAGGTGTTTCCGTTGGGTCTTGGACAAGAAGTTTGCTACTGAAGAGGCAGAAAGAGAAGGAGAGGCATTCCAAGCACAGGAAACCACCTGCGCAAAGGCACGGAGACCTGGGAAACAATGACGTGTTTGGAGGGAAAGCAAGAATGTTTGCTGAGGCTGGGGGTTCCATGCACGAAGAGTTATGAAAAGACCGTCTAGAAAGGGGAGTTGGAACCCAATCACAAAGGCCAAGGTGGAGTTTATTTTGAAAATAATGGAGAGCCAGGGATGGACATGTCTTTTGAAAATTCAGAGCTGGTGACATTTACATTCCAGAAATTTCCTCTACCTGCAGGGTGGAGAATGGAATGCAGAGACTCACTGTCCAATACAGCAGTCATTACTCACATGTGGCTACTGAGCACGTAAAATTCGGCTGGCACAAACTGACAGGTGTTACAACCATAAAATACCCATGGGACTTTGAACACTTAGTATGAAAAAAGGCATGTAGACTAGCTCATTAATATTTCTCATACTGATTACATGTCCAATATTGGGGGTATTTGGTTTAAATAAAATATCATATTGAGATTAATTTCACCTGCTTTCTTTAACTCTTTTAATGGGACTCATGGAAACTTTAAAATTACTTATGTGGCATGCATCATAATTCCAGTGAGCTGAATCAGAGGGCCTGAGACCAAAGGCAAAGCCACGAGGAGGCTTTGGAAATGCCCAGGAGAAATCACGAGAGATGAGGCATCCCAGGTTGCAAGTGACAGAACCCCAACTCAGACTGACTTAGACCAGCAGGGAGTTTGTTGCCTCAAGGAATCCAATGAGAAGCCCACACAGAAGCCATGGATGGACAAAGACAGATGCAACTGGGTGCAGTGGCTCTTTCTTTCTGCCTCCCTTCTCTTTGTGCACCGGCCATACCCTACCCTGCTGCACACCAACTTCTTACACAGATGGCAATCTGCTTCTGCCAAGCTCTGCCAGGCTCTCCTCCTCTGTCCTGGTTTCAAAAATCCCAGGGAAAAGTTCTGATGGACCCAGCTTGGGTCAGTTGTCCAACTTGAACCAATCAACAGTGACCAAGAGAACAAAATGTAAGAAGCATGGCGGATCTCTCAAATCACTTGGGTTGGAGTTGGGGGAAGAGAAAAGGAAAACATTTCCCCAAAAGATGGGTGATATATGTTCCCAGAAGAGAGAAAAAACAACCTATCAGAGTCCAGTGCTTCCAAGAATGAAAGCCAACAAGGCTTTTAAGTCAGGAGTAAAGTGGGTCCTCCTTCAGGTTACACCACTCTGAAATTCCTTGGACATTTCGATTCAGTTCAACATTAATTGAACTTTTATGGTATGCTGGCATTATGTTACAAGCTGGCACATAATGGGCTCACTGAGTATTTGTCTAATGAATAATGCAAAGATGAATAAGGTAAGTAAGGTCCCGGTGCCCAAAGAACTCACAACCTACTAGGGGCTTAAGGCAAGGAAACGGAGCAAAGGGGTGGGGGGGGGGGGGAAGGGGCATGTAAAGTATGTAAAGTACTCGGAGAGCCCGAGCAAATCAAAGATCAGGTTGATTTCACACAGACAGGGAAAACCAGTTAGAAAAGTTGTCAGGGAAGGAGGCACCATTTGCAATGGGCCTTGAAAATGGAATGGGATTTCAACGGCAGAAATGCAACAGAGGTGGCACCAGGAAGAGCACGCCATGTGAGCAAGGCACGGAGGCGGGATGGACAAGCCACCCAGTTTCGTTTTGTTTTTTAATTTTTATTGATTGATTTTAGAGAGAAGGAGGGAGAGAGAAAGAGAAAGAGATTTTGTTGTTCCACTTATTTATGCATTCATTGATTGATTCCTGTATGTGCCCTGACCGGGGATTGAACCTGCAACCTTGATGTATCCAGACAATGCTCTAACCCACTGAGCTACCTGGCCATGATTTTTATTGTGGTCAAATATACACAGCACAAAAATCGCTATTTTAACCATTTCTAGATTTACAGTTCATTGGCATTGATTATATTCACACTGGTACAACTGTCACCACTCTAGAAACTTTTTCATGACTCCAAAGAGAAACTCTACCCAGCAAGCAATAACTGCCCATTTCCTTGAAGATGGTGGCCTCTGAGCCACTCTCTGTCTCTATGAATTTGCCTTTTCTATAAATTTCATGTAACTGGAATCATGCATTTGTCCTTTTGTGCCTGGCTTATACCACTTAAACGTTTGCACCATTCATCCCTGTTGTAGCACGAACCAAAACTTCACTCCTTTGCATGACTGAATAATATTCCATCGTGTAACATTCTGTGCATTCATTTGTTGGACACTTGAATTGTCCCACCTTTTGGCCATTGTAAATCTGCACTGAACACTGGCACAGTTCTTCTGGGTGTGGACCTAGAAGTGGTTTGGTTGTACAGTTATTCTAAGTTTAACTTTTTGAGGAACTGCCAAGCTGTTTTCCACAAAGACTGCACCATTTTATATCCCCACAGGCAATGAACAAGGATTCTAATTTCTCCGCATCCTTGCCAACATTTACTATGCTCCATTATATATATATATAAACATATGTCTATATGAATATATATATTTGGTGAGATGTATATTTCCATCCTAATACCTAGTAAGTATGAAGTGGTACCTCATTGCGTTTTTGATTTGCATTTCCTTAATGACTAAGAAAGTTGAGTGTCCAGTTTTACTGATGCCCAACCCACAAGTGATAAAGCTAAAGTGTTTAGGTTTTATTGTGTAGGCAACAGGGAGCCAACGATAGTTTGGGAGAAGAGTGACAGGATCAGAAATATAAAATCTGGCCAGAAGAGTGTACGATGGAGCCTGAGGACTCATTAGGAGGCTACGCCCATGGTCCAAGTGAGGGACAGTGCAAGCTTGAGCCGGGAGGCAGCAGAGAGGACGGAAGGAAAAGAACAGACTCCAGAGGTGTCGTCCCTTCAGCACACTGGAGCAACCTAAGTAGCCCACATGCAATCGTAAGGACCACATACGTGATAAACTGTTCTGCATCCATAACACAACGGTGCAGAGGAGTAAGCAATAAAACGGAAGATATACACAGGGTGTTAGTGACAAAACAAGGTGACAACACAGCATGTTCATCATGAGCCCATTTTAGATAGATGACAGATAATTAGATCAGCAGGGGAAGAAAAGGACAGATCTGGGGGGAAAAGACCTTGAAACGCGCACACATGAAAATGTGAATAATAAATCATCTCTTGTTAAACTAACCTCCTACCAAGTCATTCTGGGATCTGTTTTGTTTTCTCCATGGCCCTTATCACTTTCTAGAAATATCTTACTCATTTGTCCACCTGTGTGTAAGTTCCAGGAAGGAGGAAGTCTGTTCCATCATCCCTCTCTTCTCAGAACCTAAAACCTAGCTTTAGGGGAGGCTCCATAGATATTTTTAAATGAAATCTCTCAGTGATTGGATCCAACTTTTTCCCTCTCGCCTATATTTTTTAACTGTATACAATGAACTTATGACTTTCATCATAAGGAAGAAAATAGCAAAGAAGAGAGGCAGAAACAGGCACCTTTCTCACCACCACCAATACCACCACCACCACCTCCGCCAATGCCACTGGCTCTCTGATCCTGCCTGTTGTCCCCAGAAGGACCTTGCAGATGCCACAAGTGCAACATCAAAGTGCTTGGCTCAGCCCCTGAGCCCATCCCACGCCTCTCTTGCCTTCCTCCAGCTTCCTGGGTGTCTATTTTATCCACCTGTGCCCACTCAGCACAGGTGATGTTATTAACACCATGACACCTCCACAGACTCAAGAACCCAGAATGACCTGCCACTGGTAGGTCATCCCACCTTCTGGTCACAAACTGGCAAATGGGGTCACAGAAAACCAGGCTCCGTGGGTCACCAGACTGCCATGGGTCACCAGGCTGCCGTGGGTCACCAGAGCATCTTTCCCAACAAGAGGACGTTTGGCTAAGAGCGACTCTCTGCAGGGGGGAGACAAACTCAACAGGCATCTGAGCAGAAAGTACTGCCATTTATTGATGGGAAACGGTTTGCGAGAGTAAGAGCTCTTTAAAGACCTGTGAAGATGCCTGGCAAGTCCAGGCCCCAAAAGCTGTTGTGTGCTCAGAAAGGACCCAGCGGCCTCTGCAAGCTGAGCAGCCAAAAGGTCACCTCCCAAAAGCCTCTTAAGGGAGCAGCGTGAAAAGTCCCCCATGTAAGGAGGATGCGTGGGCATGAGCTACTATGTCTTTAAGAAATGCTCCTCCTTCAGGAATTAGTTAAACCCTCCACCCCAGCCCTGAAACTTCTCCTTTGGAGCAACTTGCACAACTAATTAGCGACTTGTATGTGTTTTGTCCTCACAAGCTCCAAGCCTGTTCACGGCAGTGCCAGGCACATGACAGAAACCTATCCACCACAATACGGTATCATCTCACACCAGCAGGATGACTACAGTCAAAAGAAGCCGAAAATAACAAGTATCGGTGAGGATGCGGAAAACTGGAACCCTTAAGCACGGTTGGTGGTAAAATGGAAATTTTAAGTAAAATTAACACATGATCCAGCAATCCCAGTTCTGGGTAGACGCCCGAAGAATTGAAGACAGGGCCTCAAAGAGCTACCTGAGCACCCATGTTCATAGCAGCATATTCATAAAAGCCAAAAGGCGGAAGCAACCCAGTGTCCCTCAGTGGATGAATGGATCAACAATACACGGGCTATACATACAAGGGAATATTACTCAGCCCTAAAAAGGAAGGGAATTCTGACATAAGCTATGTGGATGACCCTTGAAGACATTAAAGTGAAATAAGCCAGTCACAAAAAGACAGAAATACTGTGTGATTTCACTTATATAAAGCTTTTAGAGCCCTAGCTGGTTTGGTTCAATGAATAGAGTGTCGGCCTGCAGACTGAAGGGTCCCGGTTTGATTCTAGTCAAGGGCACATGTCTAGGTTGTGGGCTCAATCCCCAGTAGGGGGCATTCAGGAGGCAGCCGATCAATGATTCCCTCTTATCATTGATGTTTCTATCTCTCTCTCTCCCTCTCCCTTCCTCAGTGAAATCAACAAAAATATATTTTTTAAAAATAAAATAAAGCATCTAGAGTAGTGGTCGGCAAACTCATTAGTCAACAGAGCCAAATATCAACAGTACAACGATTGAAATTTCTTTTGAGAGCCCAATTTTTTAAACTTAAACTTCTTCTAACGCCACTTCTTCAAAATAGACTCACCCAGGCCATGGTATTTTGTGGAAGAGCCACACTCATGGGGCCAAAGAGCCACATGTGGCTCGCGAGCCGCAGTTTGCCGACCACGAATCTAGAGTAATCTAACACACACAGCTGTTGCCAGGGGCTAGGGGAGGGGGATGTGGAGGTGTTGTTTAACAGGGACGGTGTTTGCAAGATGGAAAAGTTCTGGAGATCGGTTGCACAACAAGGTGATTATACTTCACACAACTGAACTGCACACTTAAAAAATGGTTAATTACATTGGTCAACCAATACCAAATGGTTGAAAACTCTTATAGCTGATAAGCGACTTCACATCCCCTTTCCTGAAACTCTGCTGCTTTGCTTTAGTTTTTGTCAGGAAAATGAGCCAATAGTAATCATAAAACAAAGTGTGTGTGCCTCATTCTATCCACTTTGCGAAAAGATCAAAGGGACAGAAAGAAGAAAAAGAGATAGAGCGGGAGCTTGGGGGAGGAGGCCGTCGATGGGGAGAGAAAGAGAAAGAAAAAGCAAAGGTCCAACATGCACTCTACCCACTGTGGTTTTCAATGCTCTTTCCTTTCTTTAAATTGAGTTCATTGTGGTGATGTTAATAAGATTACATGGGCTTCGCGTGCACAGTTCTGTGACACATCACCTGTATGCTGCGTGTGTGCCCATCCAAAGTCAAATCTTCTGCCTAAATTTTTAAAAATCCACTTTCACTCTTAATCAGAAGAACCAAGACTTTTTCCCTCACCAAGAACATGTTGTATCTTCATTGGCCAAAAAGATCCAGAAAAATTTTCATCCTTAATGAGTGAAAATTCCCCAGGAGCCCAAGAAGAGCTTCCTTGCTGGATTGTGATGGAAAGCCCACCCATTCGTGTATAATTGAAGACATTTAGAACAGCATTACAAGCCTTCCTGCTTAGACAGGGAACTGCCTCCAAGCCCTCGCTAATGTGTGGCTCTCCCAGGAAGCTCTCTGAGCAATTAGAAATGGTCAGGGTGCCCTGCGCGAGAGTCTGAGCTCATCCTGGCCTTGGTGTGGATCGCAACAACTCGTTTAGGTGTTGTTCACTCAAACCATATTCATTCTACACACTTTCCTCACAACGTGCTTGCTGAATACGTAGGTGAGGCTCATTAATTTTTTTTTCAAATTAACACAAATAATGAAATGATTGGTTTCGACAAACAGTTCCTTTTAATGGATTCAGTGGGTTTCTAATTTGCAAGGTGTAGGAAGTAAAACTGTGTTAGGTGTGGTCCGTACCACACAGGGACATTTCACTTCCGAAAATTTAATGCTGGGATTCCCATCTTCCACATAGGAGGCCTGGTTTAATTTATAGCCAATATTGTACTGAGTGAGGTGTTACTTTGCATGGCGAGGGTGATATATACAGTCTCCAAAATGGAGAGGAAATGGTTACCTCATCTAGCTGTGTAGTTCAGAGCAGTGTTATTCAACGTGTAATCGCCAAACCAGCAGCACTTGAGAGCTTGTAGAAATAAAAAAAAAAAAAAATGTTTAAACTGCTTTAGAGCAGGAATAGCCAACTGGAGTGGCTTCTGCCCTCCCGCCAGGAGACACTGGCAGTATCAGAGGCATCTGTGGTTCTCACAACTGGCATGTAATGGGTAGAGGCCAGGGATGCTGCTCAATGTCCTACAACGCACAGGAGGGCTCCTCTACAACAAAGCATTCTCCTGCCCCAAATGCCAACAGTGCCACTCTTGGAAAACTGACGAGAGGAGAGTGGATTTGAAACAATGGGGTGGGGCCTGGCCAGCACGGCTCAGTGGTTGAGCATCAACCTATGAAATAGGAGGTCATGGTTCGATTCCTGGTCAGGGCATATGCCCAGGTTGCTGGCTCGATCCCCAGTGTGGGATTTGCAGGAGGCAGCCGATCAATGATTCCCTCTCATCATTGATGTTTCTATCTCCCTTCCCCTCTCCTTTCCTCTCTGAAATCAATAAAAACATTTTAAAAAGAAACCGTGGGGTAAGGGTAGAGAGAGGAAAAGGAAAGGTTTTCAAGCTGATAAGGAAGAGAAGGAAAAGAGAGAGAAAAGGAAATGCTGGCATGAGAGTTATGGCACTTGGGGTGTGATTGTGGGGACTGTCACTCACCCTCTCTCAATTTCATTCTACACATCTATAGCAGGAAGGGGGCAAAGACTGAACCAAAAGAATGGATTGTTTTCAAGTACACAGTTCAGTAGCACTGAGTACATTCCCAATGCCGTATAATCATCACCACTATTTCCAAAATTTTTCATCAACCAGAACAGAAACTCTGTGCCCATTAAACATTAACTCCCCATTTCTCCCACCTGCCCCAGCACCTGGTAACTTCTATTCTACCTTTTGTTTCTATCAATTTCCTGATTTCAGGTGCTTCATATAACTTTGATTTCATATGATAGTTACCCTATTGTGTCTGGTTTATTCCGCTTAGCACAATGTGTGCGAGGTCCATCCATGTTGCAGCATGTATCAGAATTTACACAGAAAAAAATGGTTAAAATGGTAAACTTCATGTTATGCATATTTTACCACGATTTGGGGGTGAGGGAAGGTAAAAAGGGAGGAGTAGGTAGAACACAGGGGACTTGGGGGGCAGTGAACTATCCTGTATCAACTTGTAATGATGCTTACATGTCATTATACTTTGGCCAAAAACCATAGCATGTGCAACACAAAAGTAAACCCTAATGTAAATTATTAGTAAGTAGAGGCCCGGTGCATGAAATTCGTGCACGGGGGGAGGGGAGGTGTCCCTCAGCCCAGCCTGCACCCTCTCCAATCTGGGGACCCCTCGGGGATGTCCGACTGCCCATTTAGGCCCAATCCCAGTAGGATCGGGCCTAAACGGGCAGTCGGACATCCCTCTCACAATCCAGGACTGCTGGGTCCCAACTGCTCACCTGCCTGTCTGCCTGATTGCCCCTAACCACTTCTTCCTGCCAGCCTGATCACCCCCTAACCACTCCCCTGACAGCCTGATTGATGCCTAACTGCTCCCCTGCCAGCCAGATTGCCCCTAACTGCCCTCCCCTGCAGGCCTGGTCACCCCTAACTGCCCTCCCCTGCCAGCTTTATCACCCCTAACTACCCTCCCCTGCCGGTCTGGTCCCCCCGCAACTGCCCTCCCCTGCTGACCCGGTCACCCCTAACTGCCCTCCACTGCCAGCCTGGTCACCCCCAACTGCCCTCCCCTGCCAGCCTGGTCCCCCCCAACTGCCCTCCCCTGCAGGCCTGGTCACCCCTAACTGCCCTCCCCTGTAGGCCTGGTCCCCCCCAACTGCCCTCCCCTGCAGGTCTGGTCTCCCCCAACTGCTCTCCCCTGCAGGCCTGGGTTCCCCCCAGCTGCCCCTCCCTGCAGGCCTGGTCACCCCCAACTTCCCTCCTCTGCTGGCCTGGTCACCCCTAACTGCCCTCCCCTGCAGGCTTGATTGCCCCCAACTGCCCTCCCTTGCAGGCCTGGTTCCTCCCAACTGCCCTCTCCTGCTGGCCATCTTGTGGTGGCCATCTTGTGTCCACATGGGGGGCAGCCATCTTTGACCACATGGGGGCAGCCATCTTGTGTGTTGGAGTGACAGTCAATTTGCATATTACTATTTTATTAGATAGGATAATGTGTCAGTATTGGCTCATTGACTGTAACAAACATGCCACACTAAATGCAAGATGGTAGTAATAGCGCAAACCGTATGTGACTAAGGGTGGAACACAGCTATATGGGAACTCTCCTTACTTGCTCTCAATATTTCTGAAAACGTAAAACTGCTCTACAAATGAAGTCTTAATATTTTTAAATTATTTTAAAGAGAATGGGATTGTTATCGCTAAGGTTCTTTTCTAAACTGATGCCTTCTAACTTGGATACTACCTCCCAGGCTAGAGTAATCCACAGATCACCCTCACTATGTCTGCCATACCAAGGTGCCATCTTTGCTATTTAAGTTTATACTTTAACTAGAGGCCTGGTGCACGAAATTAGTGCACTGGACTGGGGGTCCCTCAGCCCGGCCTGTGCCCTCGGGGAATGTCTGACTGCGGGAAGTGGGCCTAAGCCAGCAGTCAGACATCCTTAGTGCTACCGCGGAGGTAGGAGAGGCTCCCGCCCCCACCGCTGCACTCGCCAGCCATGAGCCCTGCTCAGGGCTTCTGGCTGAGTGGCACTCCCCCTGTGGGAGCACACTGACCACCAGGGGGCAGCTCCTGCGTTGAGCACCCACCCCCTGGTGGTCAGTGCACATCATACTGACTGGTGGTTCTGCCGTTCGGTCTATTTGCATATTAGCCTTTTATTATTATAGGATTAGCATATACATTAATGCAATTGATGCATTTTTAAAGGACATTTTATATCATTATCGTATATTTAAAGCCACTCCTACTTTCTATAACTAGAAGTAAACAGCGTTAAAAGAAAATAATAGCTAGCTAGATACCATTGACTTCCCAAGACTTTGAGCCTGAGGCCAGCCCTCTCTTGGTTAAATGGGAGATTAATGAGGATTTGGGATTTGATCCATAGACACAGAGACCAGTTGTCGGGAGCCAGATGAGAGGAGACTAACTCCTATGATAGGGGTCCCCAGATCTGCCCTGGTTCCTGCTGGTCCTAAAGCTGATTGTCCCTTTTTGAAGCTCATAAAATAAATCTTCCTTCCAATTAATTTTCCAAAAGCAAATTTAATCATACTGTATATCTGGCAACTCATTAATGCAATTGATTAGCACAAAAGAACATTAATCAGCCCACATCAAAATCTGTTTTAAAACACTTCAATGGCTTTCTGTTAATTTAGAATAAAATCCAGACTTCTTACCAGTTCTGGGAAGGTCCTACATGGTGTGGCTCTGCTTCCTGACTCCTAACTCAGGTCCAACCCATACTGGCTTCCTTTCTGTTTCTTAAGTATCCTGAGCTCTTTTCCACCTTAGGGCCTTTACACATGCTATTCCCGCTGCCTGGAATGCTCTTCCCTCAGCTCTTCAAATGTCTGGCTTCTCCTTAGCGACCAAATCTCCACTCAAATGCCACCTCCCCAAAGAGACCTTTAAATCCTGGGCCCAGCAGGCCTCAACTGACACATTCACACAACAATATTAGAGGAAGAACTATTTACCAAGGTATGGGGGACAATGCCATACCCCAGAAGCAACAGGGAGCTGGTATCACTCTTAGGCCTGAAGAGAAGAGGACAGGGAGCTGTCTAGAACCCCAAAGGAGAGTTCATAGAGAGGGCTTCCCCCAGAGGAGCAGTGACCTTCAATCCAATGAGTCATCAGCTGAAAGCAACTCAGCACGGAGGGAGCCAGGGAGGGAACACCTGGCATCACTCTCCTCCCTCCCTCGGTTCTCCTGCCAGGAATTCCTGTTGGCCAAACCCATCTGAAACCAGAGGGCAAGGGAGCCTTATAGATTAGAGTCAGGGTTGGCAAAATGTTTCTGTAAAAGGCCAGAGAGTATTTTAAGCTTTTGGGGCCATACAATCTCTATCACAACTACTCTGACGTCGTAGCATGAGAAAAGCCACAGTCAATAGCTAAATGAATGAGTGTTCCAATAAAACTTTATTGACAAAAACAGGAGCTATAGCTTCCTGGGCCCAGAAGCAGAACATTCAAGATAGTCAGAGGATAGGGTGAAGAAAAGTGGAAAGTGGCTCTGAAGTTCAGAAGAATATACCCAGCATCTAGCATCCCTTCTGCGGCCACCCCCTCTAAGGTACTCCATCCCCCAGATCACTCTTCTATTTCCTTCATCACAGGTTGTAAGTATCGTATTTGTTTGTCCATAAGAGTAGGGACCTATAGCTCTCTTGTTTACCACTGTATCCCCAGCACCCCAAATAGTTCCTGACACATGGTAGATTCTTGAATAAACATTTTTTAATGAATAAGAAGACTTTACTAACAGAGTGTGATACAGGTAGACAAGGCCAAGCAGCTGGTCTCCTTAACTCAGATGCACCAAATGATTCACTCCAAAACACAGAAACCCAGCTCTCCCTATCTGGTCCACACATAAGTACAATTCTTACCTACTCCATTTCAGTTTTCCCAACACCCTCTCCTGCCCACACCGGCCCATGGGTCACCTCTATGACCCATTTACTCCAGGTTGCAATTCCACCCATCAACGCTCAGCCTTCCCCACCCTAATGGGAGATGTCCAAGGCTAGTATATTGGCGTGGAGGTAATTTCTTTCTGATTTCTATGATCACTGTTACAAAATTTACTATTATAAGTAGTTCAGCCTCTTTGGAAATGTTCTGCTTCAGGAGACCGCTCCTGAAAATTACAGATTTGGGGACAGTCACCTAGGAAAGACATGCTCTGGAAGTCTGTTTCATCTGATGAGGCCAAGGGACTCCCCTCGGTAGGGTGGTGAGAGAGGGAAGAAAGGACATAGGATTTGTGAGCATCTCTGAAATTCCCTTCTTCCTTGTTTCTTTCTTTTAGTTTTTGGAGTGTGTGTGTGTGTGTGTGTGTTTAATTTTTTTTTTTATATCAGAGAGGAAGGGAGATGGAGAAAGAGATAGAAACATCAATGATGAGAGAGAATCATTGATTGGCTGCTTCCTGCATGCCCCACACTGGGGATCAAGCCTGCAATCTGGGCATATGCCCTAACCAGGAATGGAACCATGACCTCCTAGTTCATAAGTGGACACTCAACCACTAAGCCACGCCGGCCGAGCCCTTCATCCTTATCTTTAACACAAAGATGACAGAACTCCGAAATTATCCAACAAGAGAACAACAGTTAAATCACAGTAAAAGTATTAAAGTCATCTAAACTGATTCAGCAGAGGATCACAACATGAGAAAGGTTAAGTACTTGTAAAAAAATCAACATACAAAATTGTGCATGTACCTTCATTAAAGGTGTGTAGACATGTACCTGGACGTACACAAGAACTAGAAGGGAGCGTGGGAGATGTCCAAGGCTAGTATATTGGCGTAGAGGTCATTTCTTTCTGATTTCTATGATCACTGTTATAAAATTTATTATTATAAGTAGTTCGTCCATAAGCTGCAGAGTATAGTCCAAAACACAGCATTATCATTATTATATATTATCATTTATTATGTGTTGTCGATATTATTATAAATGTCATCCAATCAGCAAGAAAAGTGATGCATGGAACTGTTCTTTTCCGGTACAATGGAGACAAATGGGAAAAGGATTGTATCTTAGGTCTGAGAGGGCTCGTGTTTTCTGTCCCTTCGTCCTGAGTGCTTTTATTACTTTGGTAAAAGGCGTGTTTTCTTTAAAGTTACAGTACAGAATCTGTCTCCCCTCATACTCCCTCTCCCCTGATTTACATTCCCCATCCCCCCCCCCATGGTGAGAGGATCAATGTTATTGGAAACTGGAAAGGTAAATGGCTTTCTAATAATATTAGCCAAAGAGATACTGTTCTTTGTAGCAAACCCCTGAGACCAAGGCAGTTGCTTTATGACTTTAAAGGCTGCTACTTGAGACTAATGCAAAATTTGGCAGCAAATGCCCTGGACCTCTTACCATTCCTAAAGATCTGGAATCTTTCTCTTGCATTTTCACAGATCAGCAGAATCTCAGCATCTCCCCCACTCTCCCCTCCTCCTATTTTGGAATCCGAGACCTAACTAAGATCGAAAAGCATAGATTTCCAGCACAGGTTCATAGATTCAACATCACCCCATTGAAGATTATAGATTTGGGGATCCACGTGGCACTGGGAAGTTGTTTTCATTTCTGTAGTCCATTGATTCTGGGACTGTCTCCTTGGCCTCAATTTTAATTTTACTATTAGTGCCTATCTTATAATGCAGCATCTCAACCAGCCAATGCCAAACTGAGTTTTCTCTGCCGTTTCAAAGACAAAGACCCCTGTAAGGTCATGGGTCACAAAGAAATGATCACAAATACAGATAACTGGATGCAAAAAAATATCCATGACAGCATTTTTCATAACAACAACAACAACAACAAAACTAAAAACAACATAAATACCTAATGATCATGGAATGGTTATATAAATAATCTACCTAATGAATGGGAAATTATGAAGAGTCTGAAAACACCTGCAAAAAATATGAATAGTCATATATTGAGTAAGAAAACAGAAAACAAAAACTGTATATAGCCTCACTGTGTTGAAGAAACATACATATATAGAAAAAACTGAAAGGAAATAACCCTTATTTTTATAGAGATTACCACTGTGTGGTAGAATATAGGTGACATCTCTTCTTATTTATGCTTTTCTTCAAAGTATAAATGAATCAATGAGTATATGTTACTTTTACATTTGGAAATAAAACTTTTTCCAAAGGTCAAAAAAGATCAGTTGCTACATCCGGACCCAGAAAGCTACAGTAAATCTTCTCCTAGATTGGCTATTAGGAAGTCACTTTCTCCTCTAATTTTAAAGGGGGAAGGTATTGCCACATTATTGAAGCAATCAGCCAGTAGGGTTCTTTCAAGAGCAATAAACTGACCTCTCAAGAGAAAATGGGTGAAGCTCAGGAAATTAGAGCTGGAAGCCCCTACTGAGTGGCCTAATGCATCCCTCAAGAATCACCGCCATATGTATTACACTTTCTGGTGTGGGCACTTTCTTTTCCATTTAATTGTAAATATTTCAAGTGATTGCAATTTCACTGCTACTTTTTAGACCAGTCAACAAGCTATTAATCCATCTTCCCTGAGCAGATTATAACAACTCCAGCAAACTTCAGGGATATCCATCTAACTCTCTTGCCTGGACCTGCTAATTGAACACGTAACTTAGACCTGGTTCAAACCCTGGCACCTTCACTTCCTTGGGTAAAAGACCTTACAGAAGACCCTCTACCTCTCTGATCCTAGGTGTCCTCATTTGTAAAAAGGAAACACCTTCCCCTTCCTCACAAAGGGTGCTGAAGGAATTAATGAGATGATGCATCTAGGAAATGCATTGAGTGCACACAGTAGGTAATAAAGAAATGCTTGGCGATTCCAGAGTGTTGGATTAGTACTGAGCAGTTGTTTTCCTGGCAGAGGAGATGGGCTCTGCAGGGTCAACAACACATTCTTTTGTATTTATTTCCCTGCATGACTCAGTGGGTTAGCGTGAACAATGTAGTTCATGATCTTAAAATAGCAAAATTCCATTTGGTACCCAAACCTTGGGTTTAGCCAACTAAATTCATGAGCCTCAGAGCACAAATATGACTGAGACAGCACCCACTGAGCCTTTTCCTGTTGATAAGATCTGCAGTTGGAACACTGGCCCTGGGAACAGAGAGAGGGGATGGAGTGAGGGGTCATGCTTGAGGTGGAATCAACAGGGTTTGATGGATCATTCAAGTAAAGGCTCAAGGAAAGATGATAACAATACCTCCAACTTCCTCAGCTGGATGACTACATGCACAGTATATTGATTCAACAATTGTCTATTGAGCAGCTACTAAGGGCCAGGAACTGTTCCTGCACAAACAGAAAAAATAGAAGTCTCAGCTCTTGGGTTTCCCTTCTAATGGGGGAAACAGACAATAAACAGTAAACATCTGAATAAACAAGACAATTTCTGGTTGTGATAACTGTGATGAAAGAAACAAACAGGGAAATGAGAAAGAGAATAAGAGGATAGAAGGCTATTTTAGATATGATGGTCAGGAAAGGACTCTCTTGGGGGAAATACTTGAGGTCGTGGATTCTGACAGATAAGAAGGAAGAAAGAAAAGGCTTATAGGAAGAAGAAATAGCAGGTATGAAACCTCGGAGTGGGCCCTGGCCCGGTAGCTCAGTTAGTTAGACTGTCGTCCCGATACACCAAGGTTGTGGGTTCAATCCCCAGTCAGGGCACATATAAGAATCAAACAATGAATGCATAAATAAGTGGAACAATAAATCCCTTTCTATATCTATCTATTTCTCTAACTCTCAAATCAATCAGTTAATCAATTCAATTCCTTGGGGTGGGAAAGATCTAGGTGTATTTGAGAAAGGGGCCAAAGGCCTACATAACTAGAGCACAGTGAGAGGAGAGGATTGACAGGAGAGAAGGTGTGAAAAATGGGCAGGACCCATTCACCAAGGACTAAGCCTTGAGAGAAGCAGGTTTTGGGGGAAAACACTTTCACTGTTGACATGCTGAATATGAGGTGCCGGAGGGCATCTCCAAAGTAAAGATCCAAAACTATGTCCTAAGAACTAGACACAGTATTGGGATTTAAGAAAATGTTCTGTTGCATCAAAACCACTGAGGAGTGTTCTAAAAATACTGATTCTCAGGTATTAAAACTATAGATTTCTGGAGTGCCACCCTGGGAAATTGTAATTCACGTAGGTCTTGGTCAAGATCTGGAAATCATTTTTCAATACTCTCAGGTAATTCTGATCCATTCATTCAAGAAATATTTCCTACATTCCTATCTTGTTTGTGCCAGGACAATTCTAAGTGCTAGGGATACGTCTCTGAAGAGGTTACAGAACTCACAGAAAAAAGTGAACAAGTAAACGAAGTTCAGTAGTGATACATGCCACACACACACACAAAAAAATGCTAGAAAATTATAGAATAATTATGGGGACCTACACTAGATAAATCTAAAAAGAGGAAGTCACATTTGAGCTGAAGCTGAGAAATGAGGAGCAGCCGTGTGACTGTGTGGGGGAACAGCATCCAGGCAGAGGGAACATCCACTGCAAAGGCTTGGTTGAGAACTCAACAGATTAATCTAATTCTCTGATTTACTCCCACCTGATGAGCCAACCTAAATGGGGTGGAGGGCACAGTGGAGACATTACTGTTTCATCTGTATGTGTTCACACAGCAAAGTATGCTAAGCGCACACTTTGTACCAGGCAATGTGCCAGGTGGTGGCACAAAGATGAGCCAGACTGTCCCCTCTCTCAGGGAGCTGCCAACCAGGGAGGGAGGCAGAGAACTAAATACTGTAAATGTGGTCCCAGGAGAGAAGTGAGCCATCCCAATCAGTTCGTCTTCTGAGACAGCCAAGTGATGGTTAATATGTTCAAGGTGAGCAGCTGTTTTGTGCATAAAGAAATTATGTGCAGTCTCAAAAACTCAGCATATCTGAATTTTTGGTGAAATATTTGTAACTTTGGATATTGCATCTGAGGTACTGTATAATGACTATATTTGAGGGAAAGTATCCTAATGATAGCCAACATTTATTGAGCACTTAGATTTATCTGATTTGATATGCAATCTCATAGACTTCACAAGATCCCTATGAAGCAGAGATTCTCATTATTCCACTTTTTTCAGATTAAGAAATTGGAGCTCAGCAAGGCCAGGAGACTTTCCTGAGATCATTCAACTCATGTGACAAAGTCCCAGCTCTGTCAGGCTTCAACCCCTTCCATGAATGGCTTAGCTACTGATGAAACTGCTGTCTTCACCCTAGTTCCCAAAGTGGATCCCCTCCCCTTCTCCCCATCCCAGGTGTCCGCCTGGGCTGTTTGCACCAGCCAGATCCACCTGCTGGTCTGTAGCTGGGAAAGATGAGAGAAGGGTTCCTTGTTTCCACACCTGGACAGAGTGGAGGGCAGTGTCCACTGCCTGGCTAGCCTCAGCTCCAGTCTCCAGAGGTCCCTGCACAGCATGGAAAGGGCTGGGCCCAACCTGGGCACCTGTTCCCTGGCCCCTGTGGGGACAATTCCTGGGGCTCAATGTTCAAGGTCTGAGGAGAAGAAGGGATTGGGGCAGGGGAGCCCCCGGAACCGGACAGTAAATGGAAGGGAGGAGGGAGTAGTCACTGTGTGGCCAACTGGGTATGGGTGGGTCACCGCTAGTCCTGCTTAAACGCAATCCAATTCGCCGCTTGAAAAAGGGCACAGTTCGCCTACGGCCTGACCCAGGAGCTGGCAGTCTGCAATTTAAAGGGGCTCTGCTTCCTGCTCCCCTGAAACTCCTTTTCATCCCGGACTTCTCACAGGGAGTCTGTGCGTCTTCAGAGAGGCTCTGGGTGTGTCGTCAAGGAGTGTCTTTCCCTGTGTCTCAGGCTGGCAGGCTCCCCCCACACCCCCATCCCCCAGCCTCCCTGTCCCCTCCCCTCACTTCTTGCTCCCTCCCTTCCTCCTGCTTGTGCCTAGACTCTTGGCCCTGGTCCCTGAGCCGGGGAAGGCGGGTGCCCGCGCGGAGGACGCAGAAGAGGTGAGGTCACGTCTCCCGAGAGCCTCGCTCCGCTGGCTTTTCAGAGGCTCGCCGGGAGCCGGGGCCAGAACCCCAGACCACGCCGACGAGTGCTCCTCTGCCCGCCCGCGCCGCCGCCTCGCTCATGTCTCAGTACGCGCCCAAATCGGACTTCAAGACGGCTTTGGACAGCAGTCCCGAGGCCAACACTGAGGATGACAAGACCGAGGAGGACGCGCCCATGCCCAAGAACTACCTGTGGCTCACCATCGTCTCGTGCTTCTGCCCCGCGTACCCCATCAACATCGTGGCTTTCGTCTTCTCCATCATGGTGAGTTAGAACCCGGCGCGGCCAGGGAGGGGGCTTGGGCGGCGTTGCGGCCCTCCTGGGGGTGTTTGCCCACCCACCCCACCCCCGCACCACCTCCTCGCCTTCCTCGCGCTCTCAGAATTCTCGCCTCCTCTGCCTCCTTCTGGAGCTCAGCCCTGGCCAGGCCTCCCCAGGCTGGCTTTCCACTTCCTTCCGCACCCCGGGTGCACTCCCTCTCCAACCCGGGGCAAGTTCTGCGGCGGGTTTGGCGGCTTCTCTCCCAGCTCCGACATTTGTGGGCTCTCGTCGGGCCCTTCCCAGCCCGCTTTGCTAAGACCTCAAGTAGCGCACCTGGGCGGGCGACCGCACGCCGTGTCCCCCGCGCGCCGGCGCTCCCGCCCTCCCGCCCTCCCGCGTGCGGGACCGGCTCTCCCCGCGGAGAGGCCTTTTTCCCTTTGCTGCGCGCCGGACGCCGCGTCAGCCACACTCGGAGGGTTCCCAAGCGACTTCCGACGCCCTCTCCTTGACCCTGGACCCCACGCTTTGGTCGCCCTCTCTGGGCCAACAGTTCTTGCTTCTTCCTTCGCCAGCGCCCTCCCGCGGCGCTCCGCGCCCCCGGTGGCCCATCCCTCCAGCGCGCCCGCTCTCTCTGCAGGTCTTGCTTGGGAGCGCGCTCTCTTCTTAGGACGTCGTAGTTGTCCTGCGCTGCGCACGGGCCCTGTCCCCAAGGACTGCCGGGCGCCCCTCCACCGCTGTCCAGTACCCCGGGCGCTCCCGGGAGTGCATGGGGACTCCGCGCTCCGTGCAGCTCCGTGCGCCCTTTGCGTGTCTGCCTCCCAAATTGCACGCCTCTCCCGAGGGCCCACAGCGGGTGCTTTGAGTCCTCCGTTCCGGAGCCTCAGCCCTGGTAGGAACTCCCAAGCGAGCCCTAAGGAGGCCGACGAGCGCCGCGAGGTCCTCCTCGCCTTATTGACTGGAGCAACTGGTCAGGGGGTGGCGGCGGGGGGAGGTTCCGACCGGCACAGTCCCGGGACAACCCTAGCAATGAGCTCCCTCCCCCACCGGCCGCCACCTCTGCAGCTGGGCGACGGAACTCCCCAGCCACGGTCGGGGCGAGTCCCCACCCCCCACCCCCATTCCAGTCCATCCGCATTTGCCCATGGGTGGCACCATATTCGATTCGGGGTACCCACAGAGGCCTCACGTACGCCCGCAACTTGCCTTTTCCCAAGCCCGGTTTGCAGGCTCTGCAGCAACCTCCAAGCGCAGCTGCTCGACTTCCTGCTGCCGGGTTCAAACCTCAGCTCCACCACGTGCTGGCTGAGCGGTCCCCGGAAACCACGGCCTCTCTGCCTGTGAACTGGGAATAACCATAGCCACTGTTGAGGGGTTGTACTGAAGTAGTAATGGTAAAAACGTTTGAAAGTGTCCGCCAAGGTGCTTTTAGATCAGATGTCACTCCCTGAGGCCTTTGATCTGTTTAAAATCTAGCGCCCAAAGCTCTCAGCGCCCTTCCCTGCTGCTTTTTGCCCAAAGCACCTCATCCATCTGATAGATGATTTTCCTTACTAATATGCTTGCTGTCTTTGTCTCCCTCATGAGGGCAGGGATATTTGTCTGTTGTTTGTTGCTGTTTCATCACCTAGAATAGATTCTGGCAGGTGCTAGATGCTCAATATGTATGAAACGAATGCATGTTTGAATGAATGAATGAATGAATGAATGAATGAATGAGTGGTGTTAATGGACCACAATGCCTGCTTTTCCCCATACCAGAGCCCTGAAGCCACCTTATTAGGTTCCTTAGAACCCCAGCCAGTTTCCTTCCTTCCTTCCTCTCCCAGGATATCAGGTCTTGGGGGAGGAGGGGAGGAGCCGTTGCAGCAACGCTGGGGAGAATAGAGCTGCCAAATTCTCCAGACAGCAGTCGGCTCTCTGGCTGCTGCTGGTGCCCACACACTACCCTGGTTTATTAATGAATCAGCAGCCAATCTGCTTCTTTCCCAGTGCCCCACCCCCCATCCGAGATGAGCTAACACCACACTCCAGCCGGTGGTGACAGGTTGAATGCTAATGATGTCACTTGGTGTGTCCTGGGGGACAAGATGTGTACATGCTTTGAATAGACACCTTTTTTTCTGACACCTTCACCCCCACCCCACCCCAAGCCTTTTAAAAATAGTTTTATTGCAAGAGACCATTCTACTGCCAGAACACAGACCCTGGAGTCGGAAAGTTGACCCTGAGCAAGTTTTGTGCCTTCTCACAGCCTTGGTTTCCTCATCTAGAAAGTGGGACTGTTTTTAAGCTGAGCAAACCTGTGTAAGGATGAATCGAAATAAAGCTCCCCTGCCCCCTGCAATGATTGTCAGACAGATGGACAGATGGTGGAGCCTGGAAACATCATATGTCACATATGAAAATAAACAGAACATGAAGGAAGTAAAACCCAAATTCTAAAAAGAGTTTCCTACACCCTCCTCATTGCACTCCCTCTAAGGCACTAGAAGTGTCTTCCCACTGAAATAGTGCAGATCTGGGCTAGACACGTTTCCTGATAGAGACTTCAAAGTCCAAAGAAGCCAGAGGAAGAGGAAGGCTGTGCAGGAGGAAGGTGGCTGACCAACTCCGCCAGGTATGTACTTTCCTTAGGGCGTCTTGTGATGTTAAATCCTGGCCCTTTCCAAAGCTCCACCATCTGTAATTTGTGATAAATTCAGACAAGCCATTGCCCATGGAGGCATTTGGAAATCTGGGGGAGCAACTGTGGTGTCCCATTGATTTGGGGCACTCCTCCTGGCATTTGCTATAAATGACCAAGAGTTCTAATGTCCTGCAATGCTGGAGACTGTCCTCCCAATGAAGAATTGCCCTACCCCAAACATCAATAGCACCTAATATCAATAAATACTGTACAATAATGCAAATTGATAGAAACATAGACATATGGAAAATATCGACAAGGCTCAAAATAGCTAGTTCTCAGAACTGTAAAAAGAACCAACAATCTCAAAACAATATCTGTATTAAGCCAAGCCTGCAAAGCCTTCTATAAAATGACAAAGTTGGAGTAGGGGCTGGGGAATAATAAAACTATTATTATTATTATAACTCAGCTAGAACTCAGTAAGTACAGATAATGATGGTGATGATGGGCCTGGCTGGTGTGGCTCAGTGGTTGAGCATCTATCTATGAACCAGGAAGTCACTGATTCCTGGTCAGGGCACATGCCCAGGTTGCAGGCTCACTCCCCAGTAGGGGGCATGCAGGAAGTACCCAATCGATAATTATCTCTCATCATTGATGTTTCTCTCTCCCTCTCCCTTTCTCTCTCTGAAATCAATAAAAACTTATTTTTTAAAAAAATGACTGTCATTTTAAAAAAACTATATTGTAAAATATAGATCTGAGAAGTGTTCTTCAAGCTGTGGGTAGATACAACTAGTCTTTCTGAGGCTTGATTTTTCAACCCTGTAAAGTGAGGGCTGTGATGGAACCTATTCAGGTGCTGTTGTGGACCTTAAATGGTAAAAGTTAAATGTTTTCATTGCCTAGAACACAGCTAGAACTCACTATTTCCACTAGCCCTGTCCTGGGGGTTGTGAGGCGGGGCATACAATGTGCATCACAGCTTTTTGCATTGGAATGTTGGTGAGTGGAGCATTGCCAGTGGCAGGAACATGAAAGACTTTGCTTCTCCATGTATCAAACATCTATTTGTTGAAAGTGTACTTAACCTGTGATCAATTTCCGGGGCATATATCACCCGAATTTTCCCCAGACTGGGCCACTGCTAGCCCATGCATGTGAACTTGAAAGTGGCACCCCCTTCTCCACGCAGATACAGCCTGCACCAGGGCACACAGATGGGGAAGTGGAGCCCGGGCTGGTTGTCAGGCCTCACTCGTCATGCTCCCCGGTTATCTGGGTGCATTCCTGGTTACCTCTGTTTATTCCAAGTGAAAAGAGACTCAGAATTTATTTGGCTTTTGACCCTGGAGAAAGAATGTTTGTTCATACAACACGTTTACTGAGCACTTATTATGTGCCAGGCTCTATACTCCTTTACCTCTATCAAGGGGTAAATAGGATCAGCAAGGTCTCTGCCCTCGGCATCTGGAAGAAGAAAGGTTCCAGGCAAGTTGCAGAGTGTTGGAAAGTTTAGCTTCCACTCACCATCCATTGGTTTTATAGCTGGAATTTGCTACCTGACTCAAGAGACTGGAGTTGGGTCCATTCTTGATGCCATCTTTTGATATAATCATTTGCACAGTTGAACCAACTTGCTTACCCTAAGTCTGGATACAAATAGCCAAGGACTTTTTTTTTTTTAATATATCTTATTGCTTTTTTTTTACAGAGAGGAAGAGAGAGGGATAGAGAGTTAGAAACATCGATGAGAGAAACATTGATCAGCTGCCTCCTACACACCCCCTACTGGGGATGTGCCCACAACCAAGGTACATGCCCTTGACCGGAATCGAACCTGGGACCCTTCAGGTCGCAGGCCGACACTCTATCCACTGAGCCAAACCGGTTAGGGCTAGCCAAGGACTTTTGATTGGGTAATTTATAAGACTTCTCTCATCAGAATGTCTTCTTCCTCACACCTACAGAACCTGTCTAGAGACCAACCATTGAAGTTTAAAGCTTTTCCATTTTTTGCTATGTTTGTGACTTCGTGCAACTAGTCTTTCTGAGGCTTGATTTTTCAACCCTGTAAAGTGAGGGCTGTGATGGAACCTATTCAGGTGCTGTTGTGGACCTTAAATGGTAAAAGTTAAATGATTTCATTGCCTAGAACACAGCTAGAACTCAGCAAGTATTGATAATGATGGTGATGATGGGGGCGGAAGAGGAGCGGAGTATATTTTAAGGATGTTTTCCAATAGCAGTTTTTGTTTTTATTGAGACTTACAAAAGCAGTAACCAATAAACACGTCACCGTTCTAAATAACTTGCAGCCTAAAGGTAAATATGAATGCTAAACTGAGACACCTACAATAAACGAGGAAGACTTTTGGTGAAGCACGGAGTACTGAACACATCTGCTTCCTCCACTCCCTTCTGAAACCACTTTAAATGATAGTAAGTGAATTTAAAATGGTGCAAACACCCAAGGACAAATTAGGAGAACAAGAAAAGGGATGAGAGAGATGAAAAAAATGTTAGAAGATGGAAAATGGCTAGCTGAGTCTTGGCTAACTTTACAGAGTAAATAACACTGAAATCTAAATCCTGCAGAAGAAGGAGCCAGTGGGGAGGGGGGGAGAGGAGACAATTTGCCCTGCAAAACTCTAGGAAGGCTCAGAAATTGGAGGTATCACCTTTGAAGGTAGGCATAGAGGGTAGGGCTGAATAGAGAAGGAATCTTAGAAACTGTTTAAAAAGTCATTAAACTATCAGTGATCGTCTACCACTCCATGCATGGGCACCTGCTTCCTCGACAACCCCTATAGAAGAGGGGAAATCTGCACTCTGGTGAGATTAATCAGAATGCCTGCAGACACCAGACTCAGCAGAGAGTAACGTTAAGGGGCTGCGCTGCCAGCGGGGTTAATGGGAAGTCTGCGTATTGAACAAGGAAGCTCTACCCCTGCCCCTACTTGACACCCTTACCCTGGCATCCAGGTGGGAGACTGGAGAATTTCTCTCCAAGGATGTTACCATCCAAAAGAAAAAACCTACAGATACAAACATTTAGGAGTTCTCCAGAGAAGTGATGGCACCCCCACCCAGGCACCCCAGGATGACCACCCATTGACAAGCCTCATCCTCAAGAAGTTTTGCAGCCCAGCTGGTGTGGCCCAGTGGTTGAGCCTCAGCTTATGAACCAGGAGGTCATGGTTGGATTCCCAGTCAGGGTACATGCTCGGGTTGCAGGCTCAGTCCCCAGTAGAGGGCAGCCAATCAATGATTCTCTCTCATCATTGATGTTTTGTCTTTCTCTCCCTCTCCCTCTCTGAAATCAATAAAAATATCCCTTTTTTATTGTTTAAAGTATTACAAATAGTAGTACATATGTCTCCTTCCCCCCCCCCCATTGACCTTCCCCCAGCCTCTCCTACCCCCCCCCCCCCCCGGCACATGCCCTCACCGCCCCCCCCCCCCACCAGTGTCTTGAGTCCATTGGTTACGCTTATTTGCATGCATACAAGTCCTTTGGTTGATCTCTTACCTCCCCACCCCCTGCTCCCCAGCCTTCCCGCTGTAATTTAAAAGAAGTTTTCCAACATCTCATTTTCAAATATGAAGAGGCTGTCAAAGATTAGCATACATTTGTGAAGTTCTTCTAAATTCAGAGCCTGTGGTTTACAAAGGAAGTGTAAGGAAATTAATAATGCGAGAAGAAGAAGAAAATGGCAAGCATGGATGATTAACATCCTTTGAGAAATAAGAAAGTGTGTGTGTTACAAAACAGGAACAAGTTAGAAAAAATAAAACTATTGGAGAAGCAAAACAGAGTTCTTGGGATTTAAAAATATGAGGGTAGAGATAGAGAAAGAAAGGAGAAGTGGCAAGTTGAGGGACCATCAAGGAAGTAATACAAATGTTTGATGAATGGCTACAGAGCCCTAAGCTGGCTCCTACTTCTCTGAGAATTTCCCCTTTCCCACCTGTGTCCTGCATTTCTGATCAACTTTTTTGGAAAATACCCAGCAGACCCAGGCTCATGCCAGGGTCACTGAGAGGTTGACCAAAGTTTAGTTCCCAAGGGCAATTTTCCTGGTTAATCCTCACACAGCACACCAGTGGCTCCACGTGTGGAAATTGGTGCTATTCTCAATTGGCTAGTCCAGGGCATGAGTATTTTTCAATTAAAAACCATTCACCCAGAAGTGTGATGCCTTCCAAGTGTGCGCCTGAACATAGCGGAAAACCTCCAGTTCTGCAAGTTCAGGAATGAAGCCAGACCTTCCAAAACAGTGCTTCTCACACACTGTTTCTGCCTGATGTTAACAAGTTTTAACAAAAGGGGGACAGAAAACAGGGGGATGAAACTGGGAAGTCAAATGCCAGTTGAGTAAAAGCGAACTGTCTGCTTTCCCGTGGGGTTTCTCGGAGCCTTTGGTCAACCACTCGCCTTGGAACAGTAAACCTGGGGCATTTACCAAGCACGCTGCCCAGGGTCCTTTGACCTAAGGCAAATGTGCCAAAGAACACACTTGGGGAAATACTGTTCTTAATGACTCCTTGGTCCTCACTTTTAATGAGCTGAGTTTTTGTTGACATGGGAATATTGTGGGGTGTTCCACCCTAACACTCTTGCCTTGTAGACCCCTCTCTCCCCTTTTCTTCCAGCATAGGTGTTTTTAATAGGTCCCTCTCGCCATATTTTGCTGTTATTCCTCCCTCATTCTCTTTTACCTATAGAAATCCAGGAATTTGTCTTTCTGTTTCCTTTACCCTTTATATCATATCACCTATTCCCCAAAGTGAAGGAGACCTCCTGTACTAAACGCCCTCTACTGATAACTTCATTTGTTCATTGTTCAAGGCAATTTTGATAGTATGGCATTGCCAGTAGTAGTAGTAGTAGTAGTAGTAGTAGTATTGCATTTGCCTATATGCCTTTACTTCTCAAAGCATTTTCACACAATTTCACTTGTTCCTCCAAAACCCCAGCAAGAAAGCTGTTCGCCCATTTATTCATGAAAAAAAGTGGCACTCGGGGACAGAATCAAACATGACAGTCCCACCATGGAGTTTACAGGCCACCCTCCAGGGGTACTACCATCAGCCCACTATGCTCTGCCTTTTGATAGGAATGCAGCCATGATGCTCTGAAAGCACTCTTCTGTAGTAGACCTGCCCCATCAATATAAGAAGCCTCATACAGTACTCTCAAGCAAGCCTGGCAGAATTCCTCTCAGGCTTTTGGCTTTAGTGATAGGCCACAGGACAATTTTTACTTTGTCCTTGAAGATACTTATGGAGAAAAACAGCCCAGAAGCCCAAGAAAGAGAGAGACAAGCATGAATGAATGAAAGGTGATGACGAGGAAAATGCACCTTGTGATGTGCAAGCCCAGGCTGCGAATTCCCAGCACTACCTTCGGCACAGAAATCAGGAGCAAGCAAAATCTAAACAAGGAATGCCGAAGTCATCTGCAAGCTCAGTTGTTACTACCAAATATTTACTAAGTGCCCACATCCATCAAGCTATTTTGAGGAAGCCTGCTATCTAGGAGTTTGGGAAGTAAGACAATATTGATCTACATAAAGAGATTCCTTATAGCTGGACTGTGTTCAGGCACTGATGGGCGCCTACACAGGTGTGTGAGTGTGTGAGTGTGTGTGTGTGTGTGTGTGAGAGAGAGAGAAAGGGAGAGAACCAGAAGCAGAAACAGGCAGAGAGGGACACACACACACTGAGAAAGAGAGAAAGGGATGTACCAGAGATAAAGGGATGATAAAAATGAAGATGACTTTGAAAGAGATGTTTTGAAGAAAAGGGAACACATGCTAAAATTAGGATTTCGGTATTGACAACTCAATAGATCAAAATATTGGCAATAGCAAACAAAAATTTAAACTACCAGAAATAAACATGCAAGATCTATACGGAGAAAGCTTCACCAAGAGATTAAAAATTTGTTTAAATTAACTAAATGGAAAGACATAACATTACATATTCGATGCTCACCCCAACATTAATTATGAAGTGAATTATAAAATGAGTTAAAAAACATGAAGCATGGTACCCAGCACAAAGTAACTGCTTAATTAATATTTGTTGTTCTTGTTGTGGTTTAAATGTGAAAAATTAGAGATGAATATAAAACATTGATTCCAACACAACATTGATTTTCTCATCTGTAAGTTGAAAACAGTACCATCTATTTCCAGGGGACTGTCATGTCATTCAATGGGATAATATATGCAAAGTACTTGATAAAACTTGGCTATTATAATTTCAAATTTTACTATAACTTTTTAGTATTTTCAAATTTTTATATAATAAATGATTAGATCTCATTTCTATCAGAAATAAAGATTTTTTCCGAAGATGATAAAAAGGAAAAAAAATCTTTAGAAGGAAGGGGTTAGTAAATAAGTGAATTTTTTTCCATCTCAAGGGTAATTCTTGCTCTAACTCATGTTCTTATTGAGCTGAAATGCTCAGCTCTATAGTTAAAACAAATGCTGTTTTATTCTGATGTTTTGTTCTAGTCCTAAAAATCTTTAAGAATAGAGGAACTGAGAAACCAAGATGGCGGCATAAGTAGACACCTAAACTGCTGCCTCACACAACCACTTCAAAACTACAACTAAAAGACAAAACAGACATCATCCAGAACCACAGGAAGGCTGGCTGAGTGGAAATTCTACAACTAGAAGGAAAGAGAAAAGCACACTGAGACTCAGAAGAGCTGCAGGAGGCAGAGGTACTGAGACGCGCGTGCTGAGAGGACTGGCAACTGAGTGCGTGGCTGGCTTTCTCAAGCGGGAGGGAGAAAAAAGCTCCCAATTGCGCTGAACTCCAGTTCTGGGCAAGACTCTGGAGACCCAGAATCATACGGGGTGAAACTGGACTGTCAGGAAAGAGAAAAGCACACTGAGACTCAGAGGAACTGCAAAAGGCAGAGGTTCTGAGGCATGCACGCACGGAGAGGGCGGGCAACTGAGTACACGGCTGGCTTTCTCAAGCAGCAGGGAAACAAAAGCTCCCAACTGCACTGAACTCCAGTTCCGGGCGAGACTCTGGGGACTCAGACTCATTTGGGGAGAAACTGGACTGTCTGGAAGCAGGAAGAACTTGAGGGCGGCTTTCTCTCAGAGGTGCTTGCAGCAATTACCATGGGACACTGAGAAATAGGGGCCTATTAGGGCAGGGCTGATGGGAAACCAATGCAGTCTGCTCCACCCTAAGACTCCGCCCCATCCAAGCTGAGCGCAGAGGCTTTTGCAAGTCTTGTCTCATTAGGGTGTCTCCAGCACAGAAGTTCTCCCAGCGTAGACACAGCTGATCCTCACAGCCAATTGGCCTGGAGGTCAATTCCTCCCAGTGACACCAACAACAATCAAGGCTTAACTACAACAAGACTGTGCACACAGCCCACAAAGGGGTGCACCAAGAGTGTCCACCTCAGGTAACTGGGGAGGCTGAGCCACTGGTCCCTATAGGACACCCAGCACACAAAGCCACTCTATCAAATCAGGGAAGCAGCCAAAATGCAGAGACAAAGAAACAGATCACAAATGAAAGAAATGGAGGAAAGCAAATGACTGGATATAGAGTTCAAAACCACGGTTATAAGGGTTTTCAAGAATTTTCTAGAAAAGGCTGATAAATTTAGTGAGACCCTCGAGGATATGAAAAAGGACCAACTAGAAATTAAGCATACACTGACTGAAATAAAAAATATTATACAGAGATCTAACAGCAGACTAGAGGATCGCAAGAATCAAGTCAAAGGTTTGAAATACAAAGAAGCAAAAAACACTCATCCAGAAAAGCAAAAAGAAAAAAGAATCCAAAAATATGAAGATAGTGTAAGGAGCATCCGGGACAACTTCAAGCGTACCAACATCCAAATTATGGGGGTGCCAGAAGAAGAGAGAGAGCAAGATACTGAAAACCTATTTGAAGAAATAATGACAGAAAACTTCCCCCACCTGGTGAAAGAAATAGACTTACAAGTCCAGGAAGCGCAGAGAACCTCAAACAAAAGGAATCCAAAGAGGACCACACCAAGACCCATCATAATTTAAATGCCAAGAGCAAAAGACAAAGAGTGAATATTAAAAGCAGCAAGAGAAAAACAGTTAGTTACCTACAAGGGAGCACCCATATGACTGTCAGCTGATTTCTCAACAGAAATTATGCAGGCCAGAAGGGAGTGGCAAGAAATATTCAAAGTGATGAATAGTAAGAACCTACAACCAAGATTACTCTACTCAGCAAAGCTATCATTCAGAATTGAAGGTCAGATAAAGAACTTCTCAGATAAGAAAAAGCTAAAGGAGTTCATCACCACCAAACCAGTATTATATGAAATGCTGAAAGGTATTCTTTAAGAAGAGGATGAAGCCGAAACCGGTTTGGCTCAGTGGATAGAGCGTCGGCTTGCGGACTGAAGGGTCCCAGGTTCGATTCCGGTCAAGGGCATGTACCTTGGTTGCGGGCACATCCTCAGTGGGAGGTGTGCAGGAGGCAGCTGATCGATGTTTCTCTCTCATCGATGTTTCTAGCTCTCTATCCCTTTCCCTTCCTCTCTGTGAAATATCAATAAAATATATTTTAAAAAAAAAAGAAGAGGATGAAGAAGGTAAAGATAAAAATTATGAACAGCAAATACATATCTATCAACAAGTGAATCTAAAAATCAAGTGAATAAAAAAATCTGATGAACAGAATGAACTGGTGAATATAATAGAATCAGGAGCATAGAAAGGGAGTGGACTGACAATTCTTGGGGGGAAAGGGGTATGAGGGGTGTGGGAAGAGACTGGACAAAAATCGTACACCTATGGATGAGGACAGTGTGGGGGAGGGGCGGTAAAGGCAGAGGGTGGGGTGGGAACCGGGTAGAGGGGAGCTATGGGGGGAAAAAGAGGAACAATTGTAATAATATGAACAATAATGATTTATTAAATTTAAAAAAAAAGAATAGAGAAATTGCAGCTTAGTACTGTTCCTGCCACAAAGTAAATGCTTGAAAAATGTCACTTTAAATACTCACTTTTACTGGGTTTTTAACCTAAGCAGAAGCTTACCTCCACTAATATAAGTCCACTTTTTTTAAATTAATATACAACTGACATGTAATTTTGTGTATGTTTTTAAGGCATACAACATGTTAATTTTATACATATGTATTGCAATAACTTTGCCATTGTTACGTTAGCTAACACCTCTCTTATGTCACATGAGAATAATTTTGTGTTGGGAATAATTAAGATCTAGTCTGGAGGAGAAACCAAGATGGTGGCATAGGTAAACACCTGAACTTGCTGCTGTGCACAACAACTTCAAAACTACAAATAAAAGACAAAACGGATATCATCCAGAACCACAGGAAGGCTGGCTGAGTGGAAATTCTACAATTAAAAGGAAAGAGAAAAGCACACTGAGACTCCGAGGAGGTGTGGAGGTGCAGAAGTGAAGTGCAGAGGCACGGAAGCACGTGGAAAGGGGCTAGCAACTGAGTACGCTGTTGTCTTTTTCAATCGGGAGGGAGACACAAGCTCCCCACTGCTCTGAACTCCAGTTCCGGGAGAGACTCTGGGGACCCAGACTTATATGGGGAGAAACTGGACTGTCTGGCATCGGGCTGGAACACGAGGGCGGCTTTCTCTCAGAGGTGCTTGCAGCAATCATTGTTCCTGCATGGTGCCACAGGACACAGAGACCCAGGGACCTCTTCGGGGCAGGGCTGATGGTCAGCCATTGCTGTTTGCTCCGCCCAGGTGATTCCCTGAGACCGCACCCAACCCAATTTACAACCCCACCCAAGCTGTGCCACAGCAGGGGCTTTTGCATATGAATGGTCTGGCCCTTTGCAATCTAAAACCTAACATACTGCAGCTGGGTCAGAGAGCCCCAGAGCCTCCAAAAGAAGGCCCAAGGCTCAACAGCAGCTTACACTGCTTCACAGCTGGGCCTCATCTGGGCACCTCCAAACCCCAGACAAAAAAGAGGAATCTGCAGATCTCTCCGTAGCTCCTGCTGGGTGGCCTCAGGCAGTGGCTGACTTTGCACCTCCTTGGAGATCCAAGAGCCAGTGGACCCAGTGGTCAGAGTGAGATCATCCAGATTACAACTCTTCAGAGCCATAAGAGACACACTCAGGGGGCAGACTCAATGAGCGCCAAAGCCCTACTGAAGCAAGTCTCGTCCCATAAGGGTGTCTTCAGCACAGAAGTTCTCCCATTGTAGACACAACTGATCTTCACAGCCAATTGGCCTGGAGGTCAATTCCTCCCAGTGATACCAACAACAATCAAGGCTTAACTACAACAAACTGTGCACACAGCCCACAAAGAGGTGCACCACGAGTGTAATTAGGGAGGCTGAGCCACTGGGCCCTATAGGACACCTAGCGCACAAAGCCACTTTATCAACACAGGGAAGCAGCCAAAATGTGGAGACAAAGAAACAGGTCACAAATTAAAGAAATGGAGGAAAGCAAATGACTGGATATAGAGTTCAAAACCACGGTTATAAGGTTACTCAAGCATCTTCTAAAAACCTCCAAGAAATTTAGTGAGACCCTCAAGGATATGAAAAAGGACCAACTAGAAATTAAGCATACGCTGACTGAAATAAAGAATAATATACAGAGATCCAACAGCAGACTAGAAGATCCCAAGAATCAAGTCAAAGATTTGAAATACGAAGAAGCAAAAACACCCAACTGGAAAAGAAAAAAGAACCCAAAAATATGAAGATAGTGTAAGGAGCCTCTGAGACAACCTCAAGCGTACCAACATACGAATTATGGGGGTGCCAGATAGAGAGAGCAAAATATTGAAAACCTGTTTGAAGAAATAATGAGAGAAAACTTCCCCTACCTGATGAAAGAAATAGACTTACAAGTCCAGGAAGCGCAGAGAACCCCAAACAAAAGGAATCCAAAGAGGACCACATCAAGACACATCATAATTAAAATGCCAAGGGCAAAAGACAAAGAGAGAATCTTAAAAGCAGCAAGAGAAAAACAGTTAGTTACCTACAAGGGAGTACCCATATGACTGCCAGCTGATTTCTCAACAGAAACTATGCAGGCCAGAAGGGAGTGGCAAGAAATATTCAAAGTGATGAATAGCAAGAACCTACAACCAAGATTACTCTACCCAGCAAAGCTATCATTTAGAATTGAAGGTCAGATAAAGAGCTTCTCAGATAAGAAAAAGCTAAAGGAGTTCATCACTGCCAAACCAGAGTTATATGAAATGCTGAAGGGTATTCTTTAAGAAGAGGAAGAAGAAAAAGGTAAAGATAAAAATTATGAACAACAAAGTGACAACAAATACATATCTATCAACAAGTGAATCTAAAAATCAAGTGAATAAAAAATCTGATGAACAGAATAAACTGGTGAATATAATAGAATCAGGGGCATAGAAAGGGAGTGGACTGACAATTCTCAGGGGGAAGGGGGCGTAGGAGGTGCGGGAAGAGACTGGACAAAAATCATACACCTATGGATGAGGGCAGTGGGAGGTGGGTAGGGACAGAGGGTGGGTGGGAACCGGTGGAGGGGAGCTAAGGGGGGAAAAAGAGGAACAATTGTAATAATCTGAACAATAAAGATTTATTTAAAAAAAAGATCTAGTCTGTTAGATCTTTGATGTTTAGAAGTCTGAGGTTTATACTGCAGCACTGTTGACTATAATCACTGTGCTGGGCGTTGGTCTCCAGGATATTTATCTACTAGGTGCAAGTCTGTATCCTTAGCCAGCATCTCCCCAATTCTTCTATTCCCCAGCCCCAGGTAAGCAGCACTCTATTCTGTTTTTACAAATTTGACTTTTTAGATGTCACCTATAAGTGATACCATACAGAATTTGTCGTTTTCTGTCTGACTTGTCTTTCTTAGCATAATGTCCTCAAGGTCCATCCATGTTGATACACATGGCAGGATTTCCTCCTTTCTCGTGGCTGAATAATATTCTGTGTGTTGGTGGGGAGAGTGTGTGTGGTGTGACAACTTCTTTATCCATTCATCCACTGTTGCATCCATATCTTGGCTATTATAAGTGATAAACATGAGGGTGTATATGTCTCTTCAAGATCTGTTTTCATTTCCTTTGGCTATATACCCAGAAGTGGAATTGCTGGATTATGTGGTAGTACTATTTTTTATTTTTTAAGGAAGCTCCATACTGTTTTCCATAGTTAAGCCCACTTTTTTGTTCTGTCTCTCAACCCCATAGAGGACACCTGAGGCTCCTGAGTTAAGTTCTTCATGCTTTTGAAGGACATGTGGCTCATAATATTTTCCCTTGAGCCACACTATCTCCTCGGTGAGTATCTACCAACAGACAGACACTGGAGAGAACGTCTCCATCACTTCAAACACCCCGTGAGCCCCCCAAAAATCACATATGTGTTGTACTGTGGTAAATTCCAAGGCCCATTTTCAATGAGAAGGGAAATGGAAGAGGCAGGGAGTGAAGCGAGTAGACATCAGTTTGCAAGACCAATGACAGAGAAAGCTTGAGTCACCAGCCTTCTCTTCCACATATGGCCACCCTGCCTCCTGCCACCATTGGATGGCAGTTACTCTGAAGTTCAAAGAGAAAAGCTGGAGCAGGGATTCAGATTAGGGAGGAGAGCTTTAAGCCAACACAAAGAAACAGCACCTGGGAAACGTTCTGCCGCCGTTTCTCAAGGGCAGAAAACAGGGAGGAAGGGTTCTCTCACATTCATTCACTCAACCATTTCTGAACACTTGCTACGTGCCTGGCACTATGGTGATCCTGTAGATAAATGCCAGCTTTACACAGCTGACATTTGGGGCACCTGTGAGCTAACTGGTTCTCAGTTAGAAGCAGCCTGCCTGTTGGGTCAATGGGTTAACCACTCTTCTCCCTCTCAAGAATCCTGAACCCAATAAGAAATGAGACACGGAACCAACAGATGCGCTCTTTGGGGAATGAACCATAGCCAAAAGGTTCATTCTCTCCTGAAACTGGGCAGACTTGCCCACACTTCCATGGGCAGCACAGGACAACCACAGCCTTCCCCTGCTTGTCCAACGAGGCTGGTCCCAGCTCACTGCAAACTTACGTATGAATGGAGGAAGACACACCAGACACGGGTCAGCACATAAATAAGATTGTTTCAGAGAGTGATGAGCACATGAAAAGAATAAACAGGTACGTATTAGAGAGGCCTAGTGGGGGCAGGTGGTGGAGAAGAGATCCTACTTTAGAAACCTGATTGGCAAAGGATGAAGCCAGCCATCAGAAGATAGGAGCAGAGCCGGGACATGCAAAGGCCCTGAGGTGGAATAAGCTTGCTGTGTTCTAGAGCCATATGCTATGACATCTATGTCATCTACTTAAAATGAATTTCATTGCCCAGGAAGGAAGCCCAGAACAAGGCCACAAACTAGAGATCTAGGGCTGTTACCCAGTGGAGTGTCACATAGGAGCTCTTAACAAACCATTACTTTTGCCCTGGTCTCGAGCCAACCTGCTATCCTATTTAGCACAGCTCCTTGGTTTACTTTTACTTCAGCCCTCATTCCAAACTAGAACGATTACTCCAAGCTAATGTGGTCACTGCAGAGGCAGGATCTATTTTTGTCTTCGTCCCAGTTTCCCTGGGCATGAATGACCTGTGAGTGTACACGGGGCTTAGGTTAATAAACAATAGCCCAGGTTTCACTGGTTCTCATCCCTCCCTGCTAAGGCAACTCCTGGCACAATTCCTTTCTGTATTTCTAGGAGGTATTTCTCACATGCTCACACCAAAGTCTCATCTGCTAACGTCAGCACCGCAGGGCCTGGCTGCTGCTTCCGATGGGCACTGAGGTATCCCAGGCAGCCCCGCCATCGTCTCTTGCTTAGACCCCATCGACTTCTTTGGGCTCCACCACTGGCCCACTGGGGCCCTCAAGGTGCAAAAGCTCTGTCGCTGGGTCTTGCTTCTCTTTCCTTCTCTCTCTCTCTCTCTCTCTCTCTGTCTCTGTCTCTCTCTCTCTCTTTCTCTCCTCTCTCTCTCTCTCTCGCTCCCCTCTTTCCCTCCCTCCTACATTTCAGTTACATTGGGTTTTGAGTGCCTTCAACTAAAACAAATTCTTTCCCACATCTGGACTTTCACACTTGCTGTTCTCTCTGCCAGGCATCTTCTTTTCCCTGTTTTTTGCAGGCCTGCTCCTTCTCAAGTCTTCAGGTCTCAGCCCTCCTGCCCCCACTTCCGCCAGAGCTCCCTCACTCCACCCCATTCTTCTTGCCTTGATAATATTCTGTCCTCGTCTTGTTTATTTGCATGTTTGTTTGTTTTCCATCCTCACCAGAATATAAGCTCCATGAGGGCAGGCAGCATTGCTTGGCAGAGAATTGGTGTTCAATAAATAGTTTTTGAATGAAGGAATGAATGGCTGTCCAGGGCAGTAGTTCTCAATTCTTCTCAACCTGGGATCAGATTCAAAAAATGCCGATGCTGGAATCCTATCCCCAGAGATCCTGGTCCAATTGGTTTGGGATGGGGCTGGGCACAGGAATGGTTTTAAGCCCCTCGGGTCATTCTGAGGTTCAGCCAGGGCTGGAAGCCACCGACGCAGGGCAGTGTGAAAAGTATAACTTCGGAGAATTTCATCTCAGGTCTGCACCCGGAAGCCCCACCCCACAGGCAGCACTTCCTCATGCGGCACCACGTGGGATGCGGCAAGAGGGAAGGACGAAGCACTTTCCATCGTCCCTGGCTGGGACAGTGGAACAGCTTGCCCATTTGGTGTAAAGTGTTGCAAATGCCCAGTATGTCCTTCCTACCGGTGTTCATCCCCAGTGATGAGAATGAATGGGGTTGCTCTGGGTCGCTCCTTCTTGGCCATGTGGGTGCCGGGAGTGGCCTGGCCCTTCCAACAGGCAGCCAGGATCCTGGCTGCAGGGCCTCGCGACCCAGTCCTGCTGCTCCGTGCTGTAGCCTTCCTGTGCTTGGCGTAGAAACAGTCCTCATTTCTGGCTTCTGGCCAACTTGCCTTCAGTGGGTATTTAAGCATCGTGTGCCCATCCAGGGAAGGGGTGCACAAATGACATGCTTGAGATAGCCAGGTGTGTGGTCATGACGTCACTGGTATTTACTGCAGGAGAAAGAACTTGCCCGCTTTCCTGTCCAGATGTGGCCTTTGCTGGCTCGAGGCAACTGACCAAGCCCTGGGTTTTGTCATTACGATTATATTTTTCCAGTTAAGCCCAGGCCCAGAGGGAAGGGAAAAGACACTGCTGGGGACTCCTGAGTACCTTGTGAAATGTGTGGTGAGAGCCCATTTGTCCTCACTCTGAGAAAGGGTCACCTGCCTCTCAGAGGAGAATGAAAACTGGAAAGAAGCTAAAGTCCTTCTTTTTAACATACTTTGCACAATGAACAGGGACAGGAACTTGCCATTTAGCACCTTAACATGAGGGCGGTTGTGCAATCCAATTCCTAGGCTCCGTCTGAAGGAGAGGCACAAATGTGTACAAAAACGTATGAACAAGGATGTGCACCGCCAGTCTCTTTTGTACCTGCCACAGATGATAAATAACAAATGTCTATGGGTGAGGGGGACCATCTAAGTCACTACTACAAAGCCATTAGCAAGAACGAGACAATTACACTCACAACTTCTCTGTAAATTAGAAGCTGTTTGAAAACAAAAAGTTAGCCCCAAAATAGGGCCTGACAGATTAGGGCCCACCCCCCCCCAAGAACGCAAAGATGTGTAACATTAGAAAGTCTATTGATAGAACTCATTATTTTAAATCATAACTGGAGAGAGAAAGCAGGAATGAGATAGACCTGGAGGCACTGGTTTGGAAAGTTGCCCGCCCTCTATTAAGTGGGAAAAAGTGAGTTGTAGAACAAATATAGTGTGATAGTATTCATATTTTCAGAATAACGAGAAAAAGAAAACTAACAAAGAACTCTGAGTGTGTAAGTATAGAAACACATACACAGAGACACACTTTACCAAGCCAGCTGTGTGACTTGAACTTCTCTGTGCCTCAGTTTTCCCATCAGTAAAGCATCTGCCTCCTGGGTTGTTCTGAGGACTAATATCATCCCTGAATAGGATTTAACACTGTGCCTGGCACATAATAAATGCTCAGTAAATGTCATCATTATCATTATTATTTTGTCAAAGAAAGACTCAGAGGCTGAAACATTTAGAAAAGAAAAAAAGTTACATGAAATGCAAGCAACCAACTGCAAAACAACCAGCTAGCCAAATAAAAGGCCCAACCCAAGTATTTAAAGGAAACAAATACAAAATTGTCAAGGTTACCAAGTTTTACCTTAGTCTGTTCATGATAATTTAAATAAAAAAGCAAAACAGTATCTTTCTCAAAAGATTACAGTACCCACAAAGGAAGGGACTTATGTTTAATCGCAAAAGGGCGGGATGAACTTGTCTTTGCCAAGACGTATGGAAAATACTCAGTTGTAATGCTGGGGGTTGCGGGCTAGACAGACTGACCCAGTTATTCCTGGTTTATCTCGGGGTGCAAATTGCTGTTTCCTTCTCCTGACTGTGACACACACAATGTGCTTAGTCACACTGAAAGCAAGAGAAAGTGTCAGTTTTCCTTTCATATTATTCGTGGGAAGAAAAAAAATCTGGAAGCAAATGCAAACTATTAACAGTAGTTATCTCTGGGAAATAGGATTGGGAGATGAGTTTAGTAGTTACTGCATATGTTTCTATAGCGTTTGAATGCTTTACATGTTCACAAATCACATGGGTAGTTTGTAAAAGAATTAATGAGATCATTTAAATATCTAAGCCATCCCTTTTCTGTCTAGTTCTTCCACAATAGATGGGACAGTTTGCTTTCTAAGCTCATCAGGAAAAAATACACATAAACTGTGCACTTTTCTCTAAAATCCATCTCTACCACTTCAGTCCATAGCATCTACTGGGAGATGCTAGTATGCGATTCCAATCTGGAGGAATTACAGCCAGTGAATTGGGGAGGAGGCACCAGTCCCCTCCTACTTCACAGCTAGATTTCCACCCTAAAGCCCGAGACCCTCACAGTGACGGTTTTACAGTGAAATCTTACAGTTCCAGGGTATCCAACCTCATCCCTTCCCCCAGATCCTCATATGCACCCAGCAGATTTACCCATGGTCAGCCCCTTTCCCAAGAACCAGAGGAGAAAACGAATTCATAAGAACACTCGTGGGGAAAGAACAGTTCACAGTTGATACTGAAGGAGACTTTTCATCTATTCTTCAAGCCAGACATGGTCCCATTCCTGCAGCGACTCAACGTCTTCCTTATGAGCCCCAGAGAGATGGTGATTTGCAGAGAGGAGGGTCACAAACAAGAGGCCAGACTGGCAGCAGGTGATGGAAGGCTGGGCAGGATTTGGCCATGGCTTGCATTGCACCCAAATCCCCCTCGTCAGGCGACCTGAAACAAACAACTCAAGTGGCCCAGGGACCCCCACATGTAACCTGTGCTCATGGGCAGAGCCTACACACATAGATGTGGCACAGACTGGCTGTTCGCCCCACCTATGATTCTGATAAGTAGCCCAGATAATTCTGTTGCACTCCAAGGAGATCAAGATTTTTGAGGAAGAACAAGACAGGTAGTGACAATTCACAAGAAAAAAACTAACATTTATTGAGCATATACTATGTGCTCGGCCAATGCTAACCACTCTTCATGCATTAATTTATTATCCAAGGTGAAGAAGGTACTACTACTATTGTCCCCAATTTACAGATGAGAACACTAAGGCTTGGAAAGCAAATGCAAATGCTCTAATTCTCACAGCTAATAAGACTCTGGGTTTGAACTCAGATCACTCTGAGTTTAGAGCCCATGCTCTGTTACACTTCCTTGGGATAAATCTGAAGATGCTGAACATCATAACCTTGCGGGACATTAAGAATCATTGCCAAAGATTTTCAATCCTGAAAAGCTTAAAAAAAAAAAAAATACTGTGGCAACAACCCAGGTGTCCATCGATGTGTGAGTGGATAAACAATATGTGGTCTATACATACAATGAAATATAATTCAGCCTTAAAAAGAAAGGAAATTCTGACACTTTTTACAAATGGGTGAACCTTGAGGACATTATGCTAAATTAAATAAGCACACACAAAAATATTGTCTGATTCCATTTATATGAGGAACCCAGAGTAGTCAATTCTACAGAGACTGAAAGTAGAATGGTGGTTACTAGGATCTGGGGAAGGGTAGATTGGGGAGTTAGTGTTCAGTAGGTACAGAGTTTGAGTTTGAGATGATGGATGATGGTGATGGTTGCACAACGATGATAATGTACTTAATGCCACTAAATTGTAGACTCAAAAAGAGTTAAAATGGTACATTTTATGTTATATGTATTTCACCCCAATTTTTAAAATGTCTTTATTGATTTTTAGAGAGAGAGGAGGGGAGAAGGAGAGAGAGAGAAACATCGATCAGTTGCCTCCCACATGCACCAGGGACTGAGCCCACAACCTGCAACCTTTCAGTACACAGGATGATGCTCAACCAACTGAGCCACACTGGCCAGGGCCACAATTTTTTTTAATTGATGCCTGGTCCCCACACCAGTTATATCAGAATCTTTCCAGAATAGGGCCCAGCTATCTATCCTATATAATAAAGAGGTAACATGCAAATTGACCGTCACTCCTACACACAAGATGGCTGCCCCCATGTGGTCAAAGATGGCCGCCCCCATGTGGACACAAGATGGCCAGCAGAGGAGGGTAGTTGTGGGTGGTCAGGACAGCAGGGGAGGGCAGTTAGGAGTGACCGGGCCAGCAGAGGAGGGCAATTGGGGGCAACCAGGCCTGCAGGGGAGGGCAGTTGAGGGGGACCAGGGCTGCAGGGGAGGGCAGTTGGGGGCAACCAGGCCTGCAGGGGAGGGCAGTTGGGGGGGATCAGGCCTGTAGAAAAAGCCAGTTGGGGGCAACCAGGCCAGCAGGGGAGGGCAGTTAGGGGCAATCAGGCTGGCAGGGGAGGACAGTTAAGGGCGACCAGGCTGGCAGGGGAGAGCAGTTATAGGCAATCAGGCTGGCAGGGGAGCAGTTATGTGTCAATCAGGCTGGCAGGGGAGTGGTTAGGGGGTGATCAGGCTGGCAGGCAGAAGTGGTTAGGGGCAATCAGGCAGGCAGGCAGGCAAGTGGTTGGGAGCCAGCAGTCCTGGATATGGAGAGGGATATCAGATTGCCCGGTGGGATCGGGCCTAAACGGACAATCTGACATCCCTCGAGGGGTCCCAGATGGAGAGGATGCAGGCTGGGCTGAGAGACACACACACACCCGTGCATGAATTTTGTGCACCGGGCCTCTAGTTAAGATAATAATAATAACAACAACCAGGTATTTCTAATGAGCACCCAGGGTTGAGAACGCCAGGGTTCGGGATCTGGAAATCTGAAACTCACCATGCTGGCGATCCCTGGCGTCATGAGGCTCTGGCTCTCCCATTCCCACAAAGGGCTGAAAGCAAGTCCTTTTCATTGCCGAGTCCCCTGGCCTGTTGCTGACTAAGGTGGCCTGGATCCAAGAATTAATGGAAGCTTCCGAAAGCAGAAAGCCCTGTGGCATACTGGGTGTTTCTCTGGCTTGTAATTGACTGCATAATGCCTAACTCTCCCCCACTTAATAGTCCAAGACAGTGGTCGGCAAACTCATTAGTCAACAGAGCCAAATATCAACAGTACAACGATTGAAATTTCTTTTGAGAGCCAAATTTTTTAAACTTAAACTTCTTCTAACACCACTTCTTCAAAATGGACTTGCCCAGGCCATGGTATTTTGTGGAAGAGCCACACTTAAGGGGCCAAAGAGCTGCATGTGGCTCGAGAGCCGCAGTTTGCCCAGGAAGAGGAGTGATTATCACTCAAGTGCTGTGATTTCAGAATGAGGACGTGAGGTCCCCACTGAAATCTACAATTCACGTCACTGATGGAGTCCCTCTGTCTATAGATGCATGTGTCCGGTCTCTGGGCTGCCGCACAACTTTGGGGAGATTCTCACAATGGGAGTTATGATAGAGGCTTATTATAAGAGAGAGGAATGGCATTGGGCCTTCAGCTCAGCAGCAAGCATTCTCAGAGCACCCCCACTTTGCCTAGAACTGGGCTAGATTCTAACATGCCCTCAGTGAACCACATTCTGTAGGGAAACAGACATACTAGGTGTACCGGTTAATAATGCAGATTGTGTAATCAAAGAAAACACAATCATTTCAAGAGAAACATCAAACCTGCTTTATTCAAAGTAATGTCCATTGCTAGCTACACATTTCCCCCATCTTTCAGGTAATCTGTGGATACCGTCCCAATAGAACTTTTCTTGTTTTGAGGCAAACCACTCAGAGACCCAATTTTCCACTTCTTCGTACGTTTTGAAGTGCTGCTCAGAAAGTGCGTGTGCCATCGATCGAGACAAGTGGTAATCTGAAGGATCAAGGTCTGGTGAATACCGGGGGTGGGTTAATACTTCCCAGGCAAGGTCTTTTAACATGTCTTTAACTGGTTTTGAAGTGTATGATGGTGCGTCATCATGAAGCAAAATGTATTTGCTGTGTCTTCTGGCACATTCTGGTCATTTCACGATCAAAGCATGGTTCAAATTGATTATTTGTTGTCAATAGCAATCAGTATTAATGGTTTCACCTGGTTTTAGAAGCTCATAATACACCACACCTTCCTGATCCCACCAAATTCAGAGCATTGTCTTCCTTCTGAAGCAATTTGGCCTTGCAGTCGATGTTGATGATTGACCTGGATCAACCCATAATTTTGTGCGTTTGGGATTCTCAAAATAAATCCACTTTTCATCGCCAGTCACAATTCGATGCAAAAAAGACTTTCTTTCGTGCCATTGAAGCAACATTTTACTCATGACTTTTGGGTTTTCCATTTGTTTTTCGTTCAGTTGATGTGGCACCCATTTTCCTTCCTTTAAAATCTTTCCCATTGCTTGTAAACGATTGGAAATTGTTTGCTGGGCAACGTTTAATCTTTCTGCAAGTTGTTTTTGAGTTTGACACGCATCTTCATCCAATAATGCTGGTAATTGTTGGTCTTCAAACTTTTTCGGTTGACCTGGACATTCTTTGTCTTTCACATCGAAATCATCACTTTTAAAGTGTTTCAACCAGCGTTCACAAGTATCTTGAAATGGAGCATGTTCACCATAAGCTTCCCGAAGTATACAATAACTTTCAGCAGCACTTTTCTTCAAAATAAAATAATGAATTAAAACTTCCTGCAAATGCTTTTTGGCACGAAATTCGACATTTTTAAACGTAAAAATATATATGATGTTAACACCTTCAGCAAATTTGACATATGAAGTTTTGAAGCTTGTTGTCAATACAACAAAATAGCATACATATCAAATCGCATATATATCAACATATGTGTAACTCCATCTAGTGAAAAAAATCCGCATTGTTAACTGGCACACCTAGTATTCATTCAGCCAATATTTCTTGAGCTCCTACAATGGGCAGTATTTAAACTATTAACAAGTTTGGCAGTGGCACAGAATCAGACAGGATGCTCTGCTGGGCCCAGGGGTAACCCTTAAATTGCTGGATCGCAGTGAGGTCAGGGGGATTCAGGGGAGAGGCCAGGGTGGTTGGGACATTGGATGGGTAGCTGCTATTTACCAGCCAATACAGAAACATTTCAATATTTTAACAACTGGGAAGGCTGTATGAGTAGGTGCCAGGTGAATGAGTAGGTGCCAGCTTGACTTGGGCATAGAGGTGAACAGTTCAGCCCGAGTCCCTGACATCATGGGTCAACCTTCTAGTGCAGGAGTAGAGCTTTTTCCATCATAGAACAAATAAATATTTTAGCCCTTTTAGGCCTTAGGTCTCTGTCTCAGCTATCCAACACTGTCACTGTAGCACCAAAGCAGCCACCGACAAGAGTAAACAAATGAGTGTGGCTGTGTGCCAATAAAACTTTATTTACAAAACAGCAGGATGAAGGTGGCCCATGGACCACAGTTTGCAAACCCTTGTTCTAGCATCTTCTCCATGACAACTATTGCAGTGGGCACCTGAACAAAATAATGGTCTCTGCCCACATAGCACTTATACTCTAATGGGAGAGGCCAAATCAGTCATTTTAATGTGCTATGGTAAGATGGAAGTAATCAGGAAATTCAGAAGGGGAAGTTAGCCAGTCTGGGAGTTCAGGGAAGGCTTCCTGGAGGAGGTGGTTACGTGTTGCCTGCTCAGATCAGCCTGAGAAGCACATGTCTTTCCTTGTAGGTTGTCTGTCATCACTTGCTCTTCCCTTGTGTCCCCCAGTCTCTGAACAGCTACAACAATGGAGACGTGGAAGGATCCAGGCGGCTTGGGAGGAATGCCAAGTGGGTGGCCATCGCCTCCATCATTATCGGCCTTCTCATCATCGGTATTTCTTGTGCAGTTCACTTCGCAAGGAAGTAAGTAGGCTTTTTGGAATCCCTCCCAATGTAGAATAATGCCCATCGGGATCTGTTAGGCTGGGTTAGGTTATTCTCTGGTAACAAACAATCGCAAACAAAAGCATTTTCGTTTTTTCTTCACTGTGGTTACATGGGCCATGGAGGTCTGCGAAGGGTCTCTCCTCCACAGGATCATTCGAGGCCCCACACTATCCAAAGCTCAAGCATATCATAGCTGCTCTACTTAGAACAGAGGTCAACGAACTTTTCCGATAGAAGGCCAGATAGTAAATATTTTAGGCCTTGAAGGCCATATGGCCTCTATCAACATCTCAGTCCCAACTACTGAACTCTCACCAGTTTAGCACAAAAGCAGCCATATATGATATGTGAATGAATGGGCATGGCTATGCTCAATAAAACTTTATTTACAAAAACAGGTTGTTGGCCTGTGGACCATTGTTTTCCAACCTCTGATCTAAAATATGAGGCCTCCTCAGGCTAACCCAGCGGAGAGAAGACCAGAGAATCCCACCTGGCTTTCCACTGCCTCAGCCTGGAGTGGCAAATGTCACTTAGACTCACAGTTGGCTAAAACAAAGCACCCCGTTCCACCTGACTGTATGAAAGCAGGACTGTGGGAGAGTAAAATGAGATACTTGGGAATATTATTTGTTCTGCCGGACCCTCGGATCTACTCAGTGAGTTCCAACATGGTTTTGCACTAAACTAGCCAAAATGTTCTTAAAGGGCAGAAGGTTCACCACATGCTTTTGGTATCGCCAGCGAGCTCTCACCTCATAAGGAGATGGATGCTGTTGATGTTTCTTTCTGGATTTGGGAAAATTTATTCAGATTTCTCTGATCAGCTGAGATGGGCTCCTTCTCAGCACAGAATCAATGACCTTTTCCATCAGAGGGTACGGTCATGTGACAGACAACCAAGACTCAGAAATGAGAGGCCCAATCCATCTCTGTCTCCCTGTACACCTCCTGGAAAGGCCGATAAGAACTCTGGGAAATACTTTAGCTTTATGGCCAGAGCAGCACAGTGATCCCCATGCCATTTACCAGCAGCTGAGTAGGTCGGCCCCTTTGGCTTGATTTCAGAAAGGGGTCAACGGGTGAGTGAGTGAGGAAGAGGACACCCTGGAGCCTGCCAGATCAGCCAACCCACCCTTGGCGACCAAAAGCATAGTGGATGTCACAGTAGGTAAACTTCCTATGGTACAAGCCAGATCCAGGAGCAATCAGGGCAGTGGATGGAGGAGGAGACATCAAAACAGGAAGTGTCACAAAGGAAAGAATGGAGGGCTTTGGGCAAAAAGGGAACAGACGTGAGGCAGATGGCTGAAAGTCTCACAGTAAGTTAGGGGCAGAGGAGGACTTGCAACCAGGAAGTCTGGTGCCATAGAATGCGGGGTTAGTAGTACAGCCATCTGCTTAATGTCCCTAAACCTCAGTTTCTTCCTCTGTGTAATGGGAATGAAAGTAGTACCCATTTAACAGAGCTATTGTGAAGGTGAACTAGATGGTCCACAAAATGTGTATAACAAGGTGTCTGTTCCTTAGTTGGTGCACAAAAAATACAAACCATTTATTAATCCTGACACTACTATTGTTATCATGACTGGGAGAGCACCTGAGAATTTAAGATGCCACTAAATCGAGTTCAAGGCTTTGAACTCATGAGCCAAACTCGAAGGATGGTGTGTGTTCCAAGAGAACAAGGCCAAGTCCTGGCTTAACTCCTAGGGTCTTCGGGAAATACATACTGCCCAGACCCATGCTTGAGCTGAGTGGGTTGTCATAGTGGCTGACACTCACATACCAGGTACTGCTCCAAGCCTTTACGTGAATTAATCCTCAGTGACTCCTCAGAGCAACCCTATGAGGCATTATGATCCCTCTTTCACAGGTGAAGGAATTGAGGCTCAGAGAAGGGAAGAAATCAAAGATTTGCCTGATGTCTCACAGCCAGTGATTGGTAACGGCAGGGTTTAAACCTGGACTATCTGGCTCTGGAAACTGTTCTTAACCACAACACCACACAGCCTCTGAGCCAACACGTGCCTTCTAGTACCCTCAGTAACAAAGGCCAGTGGATGGCGCCCGCCCTGCAGCTACCTCCAGAATTGTTTTATGTGAGGCTGGCAGGTGAGGCTTCACCCTACGAAACAACACGTGATGAGTCAGAGCCACGGAAAGAAAATCAAAAGACTTCAGGAGTTAGGCAAGGAACATACATGAATGAAGCAGCCTGGTTGTGGGACAATAGGGAGTGGTGGGGACCGGGGCGAATTGGAGCGCACCATTTGAAGGGAGCAACCACCACTCTGCTCCAGCTAATTGTTACCGCTTAGAATGCAGACTCCATGGGGCCCATTTTCCCAAAGACATTGGAAAGCTGGGTTTTCATTTCAAATCTCCTGGCGTTTAAATGCTGACGATCAATTCACATTGCTTAAATACATTGTGAGGGTCAAAAAAAGACAAAACAAAAACATACAACAACCACATCAGCAACCTGGAGATTGTCTACTTTACAGTCTCTGGTGGACAATTTGTATTTCAAATTTCAGTTTGCCCATTAGACAGCATCCAAGAAGTTTTATAAGGGACCCAGAAGTCTTCCTATATGGGGACTTTGTCCATCTTTAACATAAACATTTCTACCTGGAGACAAGGCAGTGATGTGTATACGCTTGTGATTGAGGCTTTGTTAATAGTTCTAAAATGTGAGCGTGAGTCACTTCTCTGCTCCTTCCTCCTAAGAGGTAGTGTTGACAGTTGTGAGAACATGGACTTCTGCAGCGGTTTTACCAGGATTCAAATCCTAGCTCTGCCACACAGATCATCCTGGAAAGTTACTAAACTTTCTGTGCCTCAGTTTCCCTGTCCATAGAGTGAGGATAGAATCACTTCCCTGTCTGTATGGGCAGGTTCCTTTTCGATAGACACCTTTCCCTCCAGGTTAACAAAGAACACAAAAATGTCTTCCAGAATTAGAACCCATGGAGCAACTCAAATTGAAATGCTTGCGCGTGTCCGTGCGTGCCTGCGTGCCTGCGTGTGTGTGTGTGTGTGTGTGTGTGTGTGTGTGTGTGCGTGTGTAAGAAACTAGGGAATGGAATTGATTCTATCGTCCGTTAAGTCCAACAACAAAGCCGATTTCTCATCCTTTGAAATAAAATCTCCCGGCCATAGGAAGGACTGAATGGCAATACGGAAAATTACAGCCCACAGGTTCCCAAACTCTGGGCTGCCTCAGAGCTCCCTGGGGAGGCTCAGGGGAAGTTGGCATCCAAGCCCCACGCCGATGGATTCCAACTCCCTATGTCAGAAGTAAGGCCCAGGGGTCTGCATTTCCCAGCTCCCACCGCCACCCAGGAATCCAGGTGCAGGTGGCCAGGAGAACAGTTTTTGCTAAAACCTGGCACACCTCCTCCCTCCCAAATGCAAAAGGAGGACGTACTAACCATTGCCAGTCATTAACAGAGTGGTCAGTTTTCATTACATCAGCAAACTCATCATCCTAATGTGGCAAATCTAACTCCGGGAGTCAAGTTACTGCCTAGGAGATGTGCCCGCAGGGAGGCTCTTTCGTAAGGATCTGAAAAGGCAGCAAGGACTTCCAGGGAGGGGCTGGGAAAACCCGACGTTATGGCTGACCGGGCCCAGAGACAAGACAAAGAGCCTTGAATATGAGTTCTCCAAGTTTCCTTTATAAAACTGTCTGAAGGAGGCTATGGCCTTTTTTTAAACTGTGTAGTCCTGCCTTTTAAAAAATTATTCTTGCCGAAACCGGTTTGGCTCAGTGGATAGAGCGTCGGCCTGCGGACTGAAAGGTCCCGGGTTCGATTCCGGTCAAGGGCATGTACCTTGGTTGCGGGCACATCCTCAGTGGGAGGTGTGCAGGAGGCAGCTGATCGATGTTTCTCTCTCATCGATGTTTCTAGCTCTCTATCCCTCTCCCTTCCTCTCTGTGAAATATCAATAAAATATATATTTTTTAAAAAATGCCTTGATAAAAATTTACATTTAAAAAAAAATTATTCTTTATCCATTATCAATAAAACTGTAACTAATCTCAAAGTCCCTGCATTTTTTTTAATTGTTTTATCTCTATCAAGAAAACTGTAACCAATCTTTTCTCCCCCCAAATGATCAAAACCCCAGGTAGTTTATTTTCTTGGAATAGACTCGGGCCAGCATAGCCTTTACCCAAACTCATAAAAAGGTCTCCCCATCCTGATTTTACAGGGGGGACCTCTGTAAGCCACATGGTGTTTGTGGAGCAAGGAAAGACAGTTTTGTGGCATCAGATCCGTCAGAGCTGGGAATCACTGAACTGAAATATTCAACTGTTTTTGACAGAGTGCTGTGCTGACAAAAGACAGCCAGGAATGCCGCACTGTGCATTAAAAATGCTTATTTGTCATTCACAGAAATCAGACCTTCATGTTGCAAGTTTTCTAAATGGAATCAGAAACTTGCAATCTCTCAAAGTCATAAAATCCCTCGCTCTCAGGCTGCTAGGGAAAGTGGAAAGACAGAGGTGAAGCAGTTAAATACTGCAGACAGCTATTTATCAGCCCTAATCATTCACGAGCCTGGCCACAGCCCCATGTCTGCAGGCTGTGACTTTCTGCTGATGCCTTGAGGATTAAAGCAAGGTTGGGTTATTCCAATCATGTTTCTCAAAGCCTGAGCCACCTGCAGCAGACTCAGCTGGAATGCTTGGGAAAATGCAGGTTGCTGGGCCCCGATCAAGACCTTGAGCGGCCCTGAAATGTACATTATCACAAGCACATCATCCCCCAAAAATAGTTCTAGGTATTCTAAAGTTGTAGGATCATTATTCTAGGGCTTTGCCTGCGTGGACATATGCCACAAAACAGGATATTTTATTTTATTTTTAACATATCTTTATTGATTTCAGAGAGGAAGGGAGAAGGAGAGATAGAAACATCAATGATGAGAGAGAAGCATTGATTGGCTGCCTCTGCACTCCCCCTGGAGGTTGAGCCCACAACCTGGGTATGTGCCCTGATCTGGAATCTAATCATGACCTCCTGGTTCATAGGTCAATGCTCAACCCCTGAGCCATGCTGGCCTGGCCAAAACAGGAAATTTTTTTAAAAATGTTTTTTAATATATTTTTATTGATTTTTTTAGAGAGAGAGGAAGGGAGAGGGATATAGAAACATCATCAATCAGCTGCCTCCTACATTCCTCCTACCGAGAACTGAGCCTGCAACCCCGGCATGTGCCCTGACCGGGAATCGAACCGGTGACCTCTTGGTTCACGGGTCGATGCTCAACCACTGAGCCACACCGGCCAGGCAAAACAGGACATTTTTACATTCCTAAGATACCTGGTAGAAGCTTCCTGTCCTCTCCAGAAAGTGTACCCACTTCCCAAGTTTCCTCTTCTTTCTCTCCTCATGGTCAGGCTCATGGTCACATATCTGATATTCAGTGGAACTTCCTTAGCGGCAAAACCAGTTGACCGTGACAAAGCTTGGGTGTGAGGGAGCAGGTGTTGTCTACCACAAGGATGACAAATGACATGTGGTGGAGCTTCATCTTACGCAGGGGTTAGGTTATAACGTCAGGGCACAAGGTGAGCTTTTATAATCAGAGTTGGTCTTGGAAGCATCCAGAGGGGGGCACCCTATCAGAGTCTCACACACCATATCCTGATCAGTCTATTAGAGCCAGTGTTTCCTCCAGGGTTGGAAGAGATGATGTCCCTTGGGTTGAGCATCACTGGGACCACTCTCCGAGCTCACACTGAAGGCACAGGAGTCATGTCCCTGTCCATGTTCGTCAGAATCTCCAGCTCCATTTAAGCAGTGACTTCTGTCTTCTGGAGCAATATGAATCGTTGGTATGCCATAAGTTAGACCCATATAGTGCAATTCCACTGAACTTACACCTCTGGTGGTCTGGTAGGTGTCTCGAGAGCCAGGCACGCCCCACTGTGTGTCAGAAATGCTTGTCATTCTTAGAAAGAAGAGCCTTCGTGTGCCAAGGTTTCCGTTAAGGAGGAACTTGACTTCTAAACAAGGATACCTGTCTCCCATCGGCAGGCACAGAATTAGCAGACAGTAACCCATTCTGCACTGGTAACGCTCTGTCTTATGAACAGTCTGGAATGAGTCCTTTCCTAATTGCATTAGGATTGGAAGTAAGCATATATATCAAAGTGCACAAGAAGTTGACTTTTTTAAAAAACACAAAAGCAAATTCATCTTTTTTCCTATGCGACTGGCTGGAGTAAGGCTTTCTGCGAATTGTTTTGCACAGATATGTCTGCAGAGAACTGCTGTGATTCCATGATGAAAAATGGGGAACGTTAACTATTCCCAGAAGGTCAGAAGGGCCTTTCTTTGTTGGTTTAGATAAATTGAGGTAAAGACAAATCATCACTAACAATGGAAAGATTTTTGCTTTGAAAAGGATGTAAACGGGAGGACATGGACAAAGAAATCAGAATAAACATGAAAAAGATGTTCAACCTCACTGGTAACCAGGGAAACACAAGCTAAAGCAACAATAGAATACTCTATTTCCTTTGTCTGCCAGTCTGAAGCAATTAAAAAGACAGATAATATCAAGGTTAGGGAGAGCGTGAAGAACTGGATACTCCACTGTTGGTGGAAGCGTGAGCCGGGACAGGCTTTGGGGGGTCCATTTGGGTGTGTCTATTAAACTTCAAAACCCATGTGCTCTCCCACCCAGCAATTCTACTTCTCAGTATCCACCCGAGAGACAGGTGCACAAAAAGGCATGTTCTTTTCCCTTAGCCACACATTGGAATCTTCTGGGGAGCTTTAAAAAATACCAGCACCCAGAACCCTCCCTGGACCAGTTAGGTTTAGAATCTCCAGTGACAGGGCTGGACACTGGTCAGTGTCAGGGCACTTGGGATTATTCTAATGTGCAGCCAGGGTGAGAACCAACGATGTTCATTGCAGCGCTGCTTGAAATAGTGGAAACCTTGAAGCAACCTAAATGTCCATCAGTGGGAAATGGTTCCATAGGCAGTGGGTCTCTCTGTAGGATAGAATACACCCTGCAATTCAAACGTGGAAATCTCCCGCGCTTGGCTTTAGAAGGCCCACATGCTCTCCTTCCCAGCACTCTCCTCTCACTCCTCCACTTCAGCAACATCGAATTCCCGTCTTGGTGGAGCAACACAAATATGCTCCAGCCACAGGGCCTTTGCACTTGCCGATCCCTCTGCCTAGGATTTCCTTTCTCCTGAAATCCACATGGCTTGTTCCCATCTTTCCTTCAGATACTTGCTCATATGTTACCTTAGCAGAGAGGGTAGCCCTGACCAACTTTGCTAAAACAGTGCCCACAGCCCACCCTTCTTCTCTCTGTCCCCTTGTCCGACTTTACCTTTCTTCCTAGTATCACCCCCTCAGAAATTATATGTACACATTTACTTATATATTTATATGTTTACTATACTATTTCAGATGTATTTATGTGCCAATATATAATCACTAGAGGCCTGGTGCATGGATTCATGCACCGGTGGGGTCCCTCAGCCTGGCCTGCACCCTCTCGCAATCCAGGACTCCTTGAGGGATGTCGGACTGCCGGTTTCAGCCCAATCCCACTGAAACCAGCAGTCCAACATCCCCCAAGGGGTGTAGTAGTGTGCAAAGCAGCAAGCAGCCGGGGAGGAGCCCAAGTCCGGGCCCGGCACCACTCCCGTTCATCCCGGCCCCACTGCGCCTGCCACAGCCTCCACTCAGCAGTGCTGCCACAGAGGCGCAGGAGCCTGGAGCCTGGCGCCCGTTAGTCAGCTGAGCAGCACTTTCACTGTGGGAGCACACTGACCACCAGGGGGCAGCTCCTGCATTGAGCGTCTGCCCCCTGGTGGTCAGTGCATGTCATAGCGACTGGTCGACCGGTCGTTCGGTCATTCGGTTGCTTAGGCTTTTATATAGAGAGATATATGTTTTTATGGTGTTTCCTCCTGCTGAAATGAAAACTCCAGGGACATTCTCATTCCCGTTATTGCCTGTAATAATAGAACGTAACACTTCTGGGTGCTTACTTTGAAGGTAGACTGTTGGGGTTCAAATCGAGGTGCTGCCTCGAAGTAGCCATGTGCCCTTTTAACCAATCTGTGCCTCAGTTCTCTCATCTATGAAATGGGGATAAAACAGTACCATTGTCCAGCCAGAATGGCTTAGTGGTTAAGCATATACCTATGAATCAGGTGGTCACAGTTCCATTCCTGGTCAGGGTACATGCCCGATTTGCGGGCTCGACCCCCAGTGTGAGGTGTGCAGGAGGCAACCAATCAATGATTTTCTCTCACCATTGATGTTTCTATCTCTCTCTTTCTTTCCCTTCCTCTCTGAAATCAATAAAAATATATTTAAAAACAAAAACAGTGCCTATCTCATAGGGCTGTGAAGATTAAACTGTGTAAAGCACAGTGCGGGGCCCAGGTCCTCACTCTGTAGCTGTTGTGGTATTATAGCAGCGCCTAGAGCACTGCCTGCTGTAAACACTGACTGGATAAATGAATGAGTTAGACACACAGACATAGCATGATCCCATTTATGTAAACACACCCACAAGATGAATTTCTAAGTGCATATTTATGGGTTTAATGCAGAGAAAAATTTCTGGAAGCAGCATGCCAAATGCTAGCAGTGCTAGTAACCCTTAAGGAGAATGAGATTCAGAAATGCTCACAAGGCATTTTGCTGCATCTGTATCATTTAGGGTTGTTTTTTGGGGGGGTTTGCATGAGCCCCGGGTAAAATAAAATACGTTTCCAAACACAAGCTGTTTCTCTAAGGTGCTCAGACTCCAAAGCATGCAGTTCTGCTAGTCCACGTCAGCACTTGTTTAATCAGAGTACTCGCCATGCAAAAAGGACGCCCTGGGCGAGAAGGCTGGTCCGGCTGTCTCTCTGTCCTTCTCACTCTGTCTGTTTGCACCACAGAGCCTGAGCAGCCGGCAGTGGCCCCACGCATGGAGGTTGGACCTCATCCACACACACCCCAGAGGAGTTTCTGAGGAATGGATCCTGACTTCCGACTGTGAGATCTTTTCCTCCAGGACTCTCCAGAGGCAGGTCCCTGGCAAATGAACTTTAAAGTCCAAAATGTAGGAAACCAAGCAGCACAGCCAGATCCGCCAGCCATTGATTTTTGTTTTTTTTTTAATCAAGTCTCACTGTTTCAGTTTAGCAAAAGCTATTGTGTCCATTCCTCTTCTCCAGAGATGAGCCTCAGGAAATCCCATTACTTTTCGGGAAGGTGGAGGGAGTTCTAGGAAGAGCAATGGATGATGGTATTTGCAATGTCAAGTACAAACATTTGCAGCATGTTTACCGTTGTCAAATAGAGCTGAGTGTGTGCATTTTTTCCTTTTATTTTTACATGTGGTAGCTTCGCTTCAATCTTCAGCAGCTCCTCCCTCATCAAAGACACAAACACAGGAGCCTCTGGTCTTTGGTCTTGGCCCAGTTTTCCTAAAGGCCCCCTTCCTTGCTCGCATCCACCGTTGTCAACTTGACCTGGACCTCACTCTCCACTCCAACAGATGAGAACGTACAATTCTAGGTACACGAGCTTCCCCATCCCAGTCTTGGGAATAAACTGGCTATGTTTATGAAATGTGCTTTTTTTCCAAACTCTCTCTCTGTTTTTTGTTTGTTTGTTTGTTTTGTGGGTGTTTTTCTGTTTGTTTTTTGCAAGTCTCAGGCAAGATCTTTGATTTTCCTGGATGCCACCTGGAAATGCCACCCATTGTATTTCTTTTCTGTCAAATGTAAGCCCTTTAGGTGTGATTGTACCCGACTGATGGCGCCATTATTCCACCTGCCAGAACACACTAGCCCCGTGTTCCAGAGTGCGAGCCATACCACTGGTGGTCCACAATTTTTAAGTCATTTATAGACGCAACAGTAAATGCCGCTGAATCACAGAGAGCATTTCCCCTTTCTATTCCTTTTCAATCTCTGTTTAGGGCTCATGGGTCCTTAACACCTTTCTGAAACGTTGGCTCCTCTCCTGTCTCAGGAAAGAAAGAGCAGGTCTCAGGTTTAAAGTCTTCTGTCAAGATAGAACTTAATGCATGGAATTGTGGTCATTGTGTTTATTAATTACCTTCCATTTACGGCTTCCTCTTAGGGATTTGATATATCATTTCGTTAAAATAAATTTACTTGAAAAATAAGTGGACTCAGCAAATATCTAGTGATTAACACAACAGGTGACATGTACATATGGCAAAAATGAGTTCAAGAACTAATGTTGGAGACACGGTGATAATGAACTTTCTTTCCTAAGAGAAAAGGCAGCTTATTCTAAGTGAATGAAAATGAGGCTGAGTCAAAACACGTGGGTTGCATGTATGTCCCTGGCTGACTATGCAAACTGATGTCAGGCGAGTTTCTCTGCCTCTCTGTGAAATTCCTTCTCCTGGAAAAACGGGGATACGTACCTCAGTGCTGTTATGAGAATGAACTGGCATAATAGGCGAATGCCCCCGGAGGGAAATTCTAAGTGTTGTTCGTAGATTATTGTGACTCTCAGGCACTGTTAAAATCCTGGACCCTCGCAAAAGATAGACTTTGACGGACATCGGATTCCGCCTGTCACTTCGCCCAGGGGTCCACCATGAGCCAGCACTTGTCCCAGGAGGACACTGAATCAGGGTCATGGAGCCTCAGCACACGGAGATCCGAGCGCCGTTCCAGGAGACTGGATCCTCATTTCTGTTTCTGACTTCGTGGTTTTTGTTTGTTTGTGTTTGGCTCCCTGATCTTTTCCCAAATCAAATGCAGAGTGTTGCTGAGAGGCAGAATAAAAGTGGTTTTAAGGAAGCCTGTTTACCACAGTGTGTAAATGGTGTTTTCTTGGGTTCCCAACCTTTTAGAGACTCCCGTAACCAGAACGGGCTCATGGATAGCAGCCTCAGTCTGTAGGGAAGACCACCGAGAGGCCAGGGGTGGGCCAAACAGGTATCAACTCGAAACTGCTTATGTCCTGAAATGCCCTTCTAGGAGGCATTGAAAATGGGGATCCAATAAAGTCACTGAGCGAGCTCCCTGGGATCGAGAGGGGGGTCTGATTTTTGCTGGGCCCCCTGGCCTGGCAGAGTTTTCATAGTGACAAAGCGGGGTGATGGTCTGCTCCTGGGCCTCCACAAGGCTCAATGCTCCACTCCCAAAATCACAGACAGAAAAGGGATTGACCGAGCGCATCCGCCAGGGCACTCTTTCAGCAGCCAGCGACCAAAACGCTGGAGCAAAGAGCAGAGCTGACTGCCTCAGGTAACTGAAAACTCCAGGGAGAGCGTCAAGCGTGGCTGGGTCTTGGTGCTCAGCCTTTATTAAGAACTTCACCCTATCACCGAAACCGGTTTGGCTCAGTGGATAGAGCGTCGGCCTGCGGACTGAAGGGTCCCGGGTTCAATTCCGGTCAAGGGCATGTACCTTGGTTGCGGGCACATCCCCAATGGGAGGTGTGCAGGAGGCAGCTGATCGATGTTTCTCTCTCATCGATGTTTCTAGCTCTCTATCCCTCTCCCTTCCTCTCTGTAAAATATCAATAAAATATATTTAAAAAAAGAAAAAGAACTTCACCCTATCTGTGTCTCTTCCCTAATAACTACAAAGAAAAAGAAGTTCAACTCGAAATAATGCACAATTGATTCGGAACTGGAACCCACCCACCAGCGTGGACAGCAGCCGTCCACAAGCAGGTGCAGCCGTGCTTCCCACACAAGCTGCTGCCGTGGCCAAGGGGCGTGGCTCCCGTTAGCCGGCCTGGAGTGCTCAGGGTGAGGTCAGCACACCCCAAACTTTATGGACTGAGGGTGTGTTACCAGAAGGAGAGTCTGATGCTGAGCAGACAAGAACAACACAAAAACCACTGTCTGCATCAAGCTTGCTGCTGCTCCCTCTGCCTACCACACGCAGAACAAAAGTAATCTCATCACTTTCAAACAGTTTCTCCACTCAGTTGTCACCTCATCCATTTCCTCACACAATCATTATTTACAGAGCACCCGTCTGACCACAGAAACGGGGCTCGGCTTTGGAGATGCCGACATGATCAAGAGAGAACCCTGGAAGGGCTCGCCGAGGTGCAGGGGAACAGGCACCCACACCATTAGAAAGGAACGTGAGCGAAGACAGAGGCAGGAATGGGGTCTTGCAGTCACTTTGCAGGAGGGAGCACTGGCTGGTCCCCAGAGGGGAAGCCTCGGGGGCCAATGTCCCTGTCTCACCACTCTGATTGCTAAGGTTGGTACTGCTCTGGATGCTGCCCTGTCTTTGCCCACAAGTTATGGGCAGAAACAGATGCAGACACAAAATCGCTGGCCTCAGCTCCTGTATCAGCAAATTATCTCTGGCTGACACCGGGACAGCTGCATTCAGCAAAACAGTGTTAGGCCTGTATCTTGATACGTAACCCTAGACCCTGGCTTCTAAATATAAGAAACAGTTTTGGGTCACAGACTACAAAAAAAAATTTATTTTAAGACAGCGTCCACATTCATTAGTTACTACCAACCCTTCAAAAATACTCCTGAATGTTGCATATTTGAGCCTGGAGAATTACCCTATAAAAATAGGTCTCTAAACCAAATACTCTGAATTGTGATTTTTGACAAATACAAAGAGAGGCATAAGGACCACCCAAGCATCACCCATCATCCCTGGAGAAGCCTCAGAAAGAAGGCATCCCCTTTCCAACAGAGACTGGCTTATTTACTAGTGTGATTTGTTCCCACAGAGATTTATCGCGGGTCAGGAGAGGGGCTGCAGATGTCAGGCATCTAGTGCCTCCTGGGCACCTGTTCTAAGGCCCGGAAGAGTGGCCCAATCCCGTCTGCGGTGGTCCAGTCACAATGTTCATGCCCTTTCCCGTCCTAGTGTACACCTGCCCACGTCACACTCAGACGCTGCTTCACCGAGGTGCTCTGGCGTCTCGTTTTCCAAAGCGGTCTGCTCCTGGCACTGTCAATTGGCCAGGTGACATGGAATCCTGTGTATGGGGACGAGCTGTGCTTCCGAGTGAGTGTACAGACAGGAACTCGAGAAAGGCCAAATCCTGCCTCTGCAGAGGTAACACATGGCTGATGACCGGCAGGAAAGAGGACCTAACCCACCCCTTGTCGGCGAGGTAAATACAGTATTTCCTGAGCCAGCGCCGACGTTCATCCAAACAATCACACAGCCTTCTCCTAGGTCTCCCTGCCTATCCGTTTCTGACTGATGCTGTAATACTACAAACTTAGTGACTTGAAAACAGCCCACACTTATTATCTTACAGGCTGGGAGGTCAGAAGTCTGAAATGGGTCTCACTGGGCCAAAATCCAGATGCCGGCAGGGTTGCATTCCTTTCTGGAGGCTCTTAAAGGAGAACCCGTTTTCTTGCCTTTTCCATCTTCTAGAGCAGCCCACACTCCTTGGCTCTGGCCTCCTTCCATCTTCAGTCAGCAATGGCCGCTGTACTTTTCTCACATCAGATCTCTCTGGTTCTGACTCCTTTGTCTCCCTCTTTCTGATTTAAGGACCCCAGATTACATTCCTCCCCTCTCCTCAATCCAGAATAATCTCCTTATTTTAAAGGCAGCTGATTAACAACCTTAATCCCATTTGCTACCTTAACCGCCCCCACCCCTTGCCTTGTAACCTAACATTTCACAGGCTCCAGGGATTTAGTACGGGAGGTCTTTGGAGGACCATTATTCCGCCTACACACCCTGCTTTCACATTCATTCCCTGACAGCACTCACACACAGCCCTGCTGAGTTTTTGAGAAACCTAAACGGAACCATGTCATTCCTCTGCTAAAACCCCACCCACCCACCTACCCACCCAATGAAAACCCTAATGTTTAACCATGGCCCACAAAGCCCTAGGTCAGTGGTCGGCAAACCGCGGCTCGCGAGCCACATGCGGCTCTTTGGCCCCTTGAGTGTGGCTCTTCCACAAAATACCACGGCCTGGGCAAGTCTATTTTGAAGAAGTGGCGTTAGAAGAAGTTTAAGTTTAAAAAATTTGGCGCTCAAAAGAAATTTCAATCGTTGTACTGTTGATATTTGGCTCTGTTGACTAATGAGTTTGCCGACCACTACCCTAGGTGATGAGACCCCTGGCTGCCTCTCAGAACTCATCTCCTACCATTCCCCCGCCCTCACTCTGCTGTACCCACACACGGGCCTTCCTGCTGTTCCCCAAACACGCCAAGATCATTCTTGCCTCAGGGCCTTTGTATGTGCGAGTTCCTCTGCCCAAATAGTTTCCTGGATTTTCAGTTAGCTGGCTCTTCCTCTTCCTCCAGGTCTCAGCTTCTCACCTAAGGCAGCCACCCCCCCCCCCCCCCCCACCTAACCCTCGCCATCCCATCACCCTGTTTTATTTCCTCTGCACCTAGAAAAGGATGTAGCCCATGGCAGATGCTCTCACATACTTCTTGAATGAATAAAAGGCTCTTCTCCCATATGGCCTCCCTCTAGCTAATGTCCACGCCTTTGCCTCTTCTTCTCTGACATGCCAGCTCTTCAGGATGTAGGGTCTCCTTTCTGCATGCTCACACAGCCTTGTTGTTTACTTCAAGGGCTCCTCACAATGGGAATGAGAAGCAGTAATCAATTGTGTAATGATCACTTCCTATCTGTCCACCCCAGCACTCGATCAGCCCCTCTGAGAGCAGGAGTCATGTCCACATCTCTCACCTCTGCACACCTGGTGCCTGGCATATAGGTTTCCAGTCATTACTTGTTGACTACAAGAATGAGTAAACATATACTGAGTAAGGGTGTAAAAGCAGGGAGAGATGGTAAAAGAGAACAGAACCAAATATTGCTTCATCGCCTGGGCCTTATTTTTAGATTCTGATTTGGCAGCTTTAAACCTGATTTCTGAAGTAAGTTGTGATTAACCAAGGACTTGGTTCCAAGTCCTGATCCAAAACATTCTCACTTATTTTGTTATCGCTTTTATTGTGATGGTTTAGAAAAAGGAAATCATGAAAATGCATGTAACACCCAAAAGTTATTTCAAGAAGATATGGATCCAAATAAACCCTTACCTGTGTGGGTGGCCTTTTCCCAGGGCTTCCTTTGGGGCTGCGCTGACCCCTAGTGGAAGCGAGAGAAAAGCACTTCAGGGTGGCCCTTTAAGGAAGAGCATATTTCTTTGCTTTTTATAATCCTTTGTGTTTGTGTAACGGGATCCAGAAACAAGCTGGCAGGAAATCGCACAACTTTGATAGAGAAAAGAAGCAACAGTTTCTGGAGTAACCTTTAAAGAAAAATGGAAACGAGATAATGCTTTAAAAGATTATAGTGTGCCCGGCACTGTTCTAAGCACTTGTGCCATTTAATCTTTGCAAGAACCAACTGACTAAGCTACTATTTATTGCCCACTTTTGATAATCGGGGAAACTGAGGCATGGGAAGGTTAAGACACTTGCCAAGGGCCATAACTAGGAAGTGGTAGATGCAGGATTTGAACCTGGGGAGGCTGGCTCCAGGGCCTCGACTCCCACCCAGGGCAAAACCTGCCAGTAGTCACTAGTTCAAAGCACTAAAGTACAGTCAGTTGCTTTTGAAAGGTTTTTGGCTGATTTCCAGGCTAGCTCACTCTAAGTCTTAGTTCTGGCCTTAAAATTCCCAAAAGCAAGGAAAGCACAATTATTCTCATCTCTGTTCTTTAGAAACGCCAAAGGTGGGTAAGAGAGTAAAATTCCCAGTGACTGTGGGAGACAAAGGCTGGCTCAGTGAGGCTTATTCTTAAATCTCTATATTCTGCAATTCTAAACTTAGCTATTTTGCCCCCCCAAAAAGTTGCTTAACCATTTTTTTTAAAGTAGGTAACTATAAAAATGCTATGGCAGATATATGGTTTGCTATCTGCTAAGTATTGTGCTAAGCCTTTAAAATGTACTTTCACTCAATTGTCATTAACAACCTAGATCTAAACACTACTATTAATTCATCTTTTCCTCTGAGGAAACTGAGGTACAGAGAAGTTCAATTACTCATTCAAGGTCACCCAGCTCACAGTGTTAAGATATGAGCCCAGGTAGTTTGATTCTAAAATCCATTTTCTTAATCACTACATTCGACTAACTCCCATAAATCATAAACTGACCCTCACAGTCTAGTTCATACCTGAGAAAAAAATAACAACACTACTTTTTTATACCAAAAAAAAAAAAAGAATTAAATGACTTACCTTCCTATTTCCCCATTTTCCCTAATTAGTTTCAAGCTTAACATAAATTTGTGTGGGCTGAACTTTGGGGACAGATTTGCATTAACTACAATACATTTCCTATTTGGAATCTTGTCAGATACATAAGGTCTCAACTCTATGTCTAAAATTTATTTTCTATGTACAATACCTGATATCCACAGAAGAAAAAACAATCACATACCTGGGTTGCGGGTTCAATCCCCGGTTGGGGTGTGTGTCAGAGGCAGCCTATTGATATTTTTTTTATTGATATCAGAGAGTAAGGAAGAGAGAGATAGAAACATCAATGATGAGAATCATTGATTGGCTGCCTCCTGCACACCCCCTACTGGGGATCATGCCCGAAACCCAGGCATGTGCTCTTTGCCGGAATCGAATCTGGGACCCTTCAGTCAGCAGGCCGACGCTTTATCCACTGAGCCAAACCAGCTAGGGCTCTCTTGACATTTGTCTCATATCAATGTTTCTGTTTTTTTTCTCTCCTCCCCCCCCCCTCAAAAAATTAAACATAGGGTATATACTGAAAAGCAGGACTCAAAAAGATTCTGGTACAACATGTTCATAGCAACATTATTTACAATAACCAAAAGGTGGAAACAGCCCAAGTGTCCATCAATGGATGAACCGGTAAACAAAATGTAGTACATACACGTGATGGAATATTATACAGCCTTAAAAAGGAGGGAAGTTCTGACATGCGCTACAACATGCATGAGCCTTGAGGGCATTATGCTAGGTGAGATAAGCCAGACACAGGACAGCTGCTGTGATCCCACTCACATGAGGTACCTAAAGTGGCTGAACTCGTGGAGACGGAGAGTGGAATAGCACTTGCCGGGCTTCAGGAGGCACAGGGAGCTGCCATTTAACCGGCACACAGTGTCAGTTTTCAAGATGGAACCGTTCTTGAGGTGGACGGGGGTGAGGGTGCACCAGAACGTGAATGTATTTAATGACACTGATGTGTACATTTGACAATGGTTACGATGGTAAATTTTATCTCACGTACATGCATTATTCATGTTTTGAATTTTCTACACTTTATGATGCTTTGACAGGGACAGGGAGAGACTGCCCCTCCCAAGGTTAACTAACTTCTAGGGATAGTAAATGAGTTGGATGGACTATGCAAACCAACCAGTCCTCTATCCTAATCATCCTAGGGCCAGGACAGACAACTAGAGACCACCCCTATGTAATCAACTATCTTTTCAGTGGCCTTACCATACATGAATAAAACCAAAACCCTGGGTATATTTTACAATATATTTTAGCTCAATTTTAAAAAGATAAATAATTTTTAAAGAATTTTACAAAAGCACAGACCTAAGTCAAATATGGTACATCTCTGCTCCTGGAGTTTAACATAGTACTTCAGAGTGTAGATGCAGGGGTTGAATTTCCTGCACCCAAATGCTGGCTCCACCACTTGCTAGCTTCGTGTCGCTGGGCAAGTTCCATAGCCACTATCCCTTAGTTTTCTCACATGAAAAGTAGGGATAATAACAGAATGCCCCTCTTAGGACTCTGTGAGGATTAAGGGGGTTAAAACTAGGGAAGTGTTTAGGACAGTGCAGGTATACAGTGAGCACTCTATAAATATTAACTACTAGTGGCCTGGTGCATGAAATTCGCACACAGGGGGTAGAGGGGGAGTTCCTCAGCCCGACCTGCACCTTCTCCAATCTGGGACCCCTCGAAGGATGTCCTGCTGCCAGTTTACAGGGATCGGGCCTAAACCGGCAGTCAGACATCCCTCTCACAATCCAGGACTGCTGGCTCCAGCCGCTTACCTGCCTGCCTGCCTGCCAGCCTGCTCACCCCCAAATGCCCACGCCAGCCTGATCACCCCCAACTGCCCTCTGTGCCAGCCTGCTCACCCCCAACTGCCCCCCTTGCTGGCCTGCTCGCCCCCACCTTCCTTCTCCAATGGTCTGCTCACCCCCAACTGCCCCCCTGCTGGCCTGCTCACTCTAAACTGGCCCCCCTGCTGTCCTGATCGCCTCCAACTGACCCCCACTGATGGCCTGCTCACCCCCAACTGGCCCCCCTGCTGGTCTACTTACCCCCAATGGCCCCTGCTGTCCCATCCTGGCCTGATCACCCCCCAGTGACCCAAGGTCCCAGCCCCTCCTTTTTTTCTTTTCTTTTTTTTTCAGCACCTCCTTGAGCAGAGGCCAGAGCTGGCTGGAAGCAAGTATCTAGGATTTATTTATCTTCTATAATTAAAACTTTGTAGCCTTGAGTGGAGGCCAGGGCCAGCCAGGGTGGGAAGCTTGGCTTCCTCCATTGCCGGGGCAACCCAAGCCTCCTCCTTGCTCCAGCTCCATGGCCAGCCGCCATCTTTGTTGGGTTAATTTGCATACTCGCTCCTGATTGGCTAGTGGGTGTGGCTTGTAGGTGTAGCTGGTGTACGGTCAATTTGCATATTACTCTTTCATTAGTGTAGATTACTATTATGGAATCTGCAGCCATTTAAAAAGTGAGGGCGATCTGTATGTGCTGACATGGAAATATATACTCGGGGGGGGTGGGAATTTCTAAAAGGAGATAGAGATATATATAAGCAAAAACTTTTTATGGAAAAAGTTATACCATTATAACCAATGATGCCCCCCCCCCCCAAAAAGTATATAAGAAACTCTCAACAGTTTATTTGAGGGGAAAAGAAATAGAGATTTGAATGAGATGTGAAGGAAACTTTTAGTTGTTGGGTTTTTTTTTATTCAATACCTCCTATACTACTTGAAGTTTTTACCAGGTTCATTCACACCTATAAATACAGACATTTAATTTTTTGGAAGGGGGTTCGCGTATCTCTCATTGTTCTTTACTGCCACCTAGGGGGTGTTGGGGACATTGCCTGCCATGATCACAATCATTGGTTAACCTTATTCACTTTTTTTTTTTAATCCTCACCCAAGGATATTTTTCCATTGATATGTTTATAGAGAGAGGAAAAGACAGAGAGAAATAACTATGTAAGAGAAACACATCAATTGGTTGCCTCCTCCACGAGCCCTGACCAGGGCCCAGGCCAGGGAAGAGCCTGCAACCAAGGTACATGCCCTTGACCAGAATTGAACCCGGGACCCTTCAGTCCACAGGCCCACTCAATCCACTGAGCCAAACCGAGGGCCTTATTCACTATTTAATAAGTGATCCCACCTTCTTGAGTTAGTATCTTACACCAAACAATTCATGACCTCAAACTTTCCATTTTTAATTAGTTTGGTAACAATCAGAAACATGGGCCCATAAAACTCAATAGATTTTAAAACAAAAATACCTGGTTTGATCTCCTTCACTGAGTGACCATTCCATCTTTATATTTATAATCTTGATCAGCCTCACCCATTGGCCTACCCCAAATAATCTCACCTCACCCCTTAGCCAATGATCTATCCATGATGCCTACATTTCTAAATCAGCTAGCTGCCTGCATTCGAATACTGGTTCCATGACTTCCCAGCTGTGTGACCTTGAACAAATCACTTCATCTCTCTGAGCTTCAGTTTCTTCATTTAACGGGCGTCCTCAAACTACGGCCCGCGGGCCACATGCGGCCCGCCGAGGACATTTATCCGGCCCGCCGGGTGCCGCTGCCTGTCCTGCTTAGCAGCCGACTCGTCCTGGGCCCGCAGTGCGCATAGGAATTTGTTCATAGTTTTTTTTTTTAAACTATAGTCCGGCCCTCCAACGGTCTCAGGGACAGTGAACTGGCCCCCTGTTTAAAAAGTTTGAGGACCCCTGATCTATAAGATACAAGTGATAATAATAGTAGATCTCACCCTACCAATTTGGCTCGGTGGATAGAGCGTCAGCTTGCAGATCAAAGGGTCCTGGGATTGATTCCAGTCGGGGGTATGTACCTTGGTTGCAGGTTCCTCTCTGGTCCCGGCCCTGGTCGGGGCTTGAGCAGGAAGCAACCAAGCAACCAATCTCTCACATCGATGTCTCTCCCTGTCTTTCCCTCTCTTCCACTCTCCCTAGAAATCAATGGAAAAGTATCCTTGGGTGAGGATTAACAAAAAAAAATAAAAATAAAATAATAGATCTCTTACAGGACTCTTGGGGAGATTACAAGTTGATATATCAAGCACAATGCCAGGTGCATAACAGGGCTTGATAAACAAATTTCACTGTTAACACCTACAGTCTTCAAATCTCAACTTAATTGTCTCTTCCTCCAGGAAGCCTTCCCTGACCTCCTAACTAGGTCATGTTGTCACAGATGACTGTAGGATGGTTGTTTGATTAATGTATCTCTTTCCGGCTGGATCATCAGCACTAAGAGCACAGAGCGTGGGTCTGTTTTGCCCACCATTCAATCGCCAGGTTTACCACAGTGCCTGATAGATAGTAGTTATGCCATACATGGGTACTGATAAAGAAATGAGTTAGAAAACTGAAGGCCTCTCAAAAATTAAATGTTAACCAGAACAAGTGTCATGAACCCAGGTTCTGATGGGCTGGGTGACCTGTGTCAGGATAGAGGGGTCATCCTGCAAGACAGCTCGCATAAAATGAACTGGAAAAAGGATAAACTATACACCTCTACCACTTCTCCTAGGACCAGCCCAATGTGTTATTTTAAGTCAAGGTGAGGGCCACTGGTAGTCCTCGTGGTGTATTCATACAAATTAGGAAAAGGTACCCATTCCTCCAGGCAGGTGGAATCTCAGGACCTACTTGTCTCCTCAGGTAGGCGCCCTGCCCAGGGCACACCTGCACGGCCTGGTTACTGGGCTATCTCACTGGATGAAAACCACAGACACCACTTGTCGTATCGGAGCCAGAGCAGAAGTCTTGAAACCTTCTCCATGCACGAGCGACTGCACGGTTAGATTAGGTGGCCAAGCCTCACGTGTTCTTCCTTATCTCGCAAGTTGTTTTGGAGAGAACCCAATGCTCACCGTCTTCATGTCCAAGGCTTCCTCACGGACTGTTGTAAGAAAAACAGCTCAAAGAATGATCTAGGTTATCCGCTAGCCTGGCCTGAGTCCCTCTTGGGCTCCTGGAGAAGCCCTTGCCTCCTGTATTACTGCCTTTCTGTGAGCCTGTTTCCATCTCTACTCTATGGATGCCTTTGGGGCTGGAACCATGTCTTATTTATTTTGTCTTTTAAAAATCCTTTTTAAATGACAAAAGTACATCCTTGAGGTAGAAAAAAATTTCAAACAATAAACTAAAGAGCTGAAAGTCCTCTATCTGCTCCTTTTTCCAATCCCAGAGTAGACTGTCTTAATAGCATGTTGTATATCTTTCCAGAACCTTCCATTTGCAAGCCTAATGATGCCAGTAAAAGTGCTAATGTTTATTAAATGTTTACTAAGAGTCAGGTGCTATTGCTAGGCACTTTTTGTGCATGTCCTCAATTAATTCACAGAACAAGCCTACAAGATAAGTGTTATTTTTGTTCCCTACTTTACAAAAGAGAAAACCAAGGTGGCAGTTACTAAGTGGTAAAGTCAGAATTTGAACCGGGGCAGGCTGACTTCAGAGCTCAGCTCTTAACCTCCACTGTTGTGCCATCTGCTTTGGGGCTCTGGGACGTCACAGGCACTTCTCCATTGTTAACCTGTGTGCTTCTCAACTCCTTTTTAAGGCTGCTCAGCAGTCCATAAAAATGAATGTGTTTAATTCATTTCGTCATTCTCCTACTGACAAACTTTTCAGCATTTTTCAGTTTTTCATTTCCTTATTTCATCAAATCTGATTCCACTGACTATATGAAGTATCCAGTTTCATAGAGATTAAAATGTGCATCTCAGAATTAATACATTATGGCATTAGAGACAATGCTGCAAAGAACATGTTTGCATACAATTTTCAGGTGTGAATTTCTGTAGAAGTTTCTAGAAGCAAAACCGCGCACCAAAATGAAGGTGCGTGGTTTTTGTTGTTGTTGTTTGTTTGTTTGTTTGTTTTATAGATACGGTCGCATTCCCCTCCAGGAGAACATAATCACCCGTGTCTCCAGTTTACCCAGCAAAATGGCTGGCCCTTTGTAGGTACTAAATAAATGTTTGTTCAGTGGACGAAATGCATGACCAGGCCCAGCAAATGCGATACTTACCTGCAAAAACAGAAACAAAACCCACACACACAAGGAAACCATGACAGTGACTGACGCTGAGATTATAATATTTGGTGCCGCATGTGTACACCCTTCTCGCTGAAGCGCTGGCCACAGTGAATGACAAGCGTTAGTAAATGCACTTTATGCAGAACGACGTGTCCAAAGTGACTGCAACGTTATCTATCAAAAGGCTGTGCACTCAATTTAAAAACAACACCTGAATAGCTCCAACATTTTACAGCCCCCGTTACTAGATGTGAGAAATTTCCAGAAATCTTATGGTCTGTCCTTTTACTCACACAGCTGCAAGGCTACCTGCACCAGAAAAGCCCGGGATACTTATTAAAATGCACACTCCACTCCAGAGCTTCGAGGAATCATCACTTCTGAAGCTTGGGGCCGGGGACTCTGCATTTTCGTCGGTTAGCACTCACGGTGCTTCTGAGGCGCTCAAAGGCGTGGAGCTAGCGCACCGCTGGGCTTTTAGGGTCTCTTCATTAGATTTTCCCTTTCATACGAGCCCTTTGGCTGGAGAGTGTGGAATCAACTGGAAATGAGCAAAAATATCCCAAATCTCTGGAATCACTCACCCCTAGCAGGGAGGGCGGGCCAGAAAGTCGGCGCGCTGCTGCGCCCCCTGCCGTCTCTCAGCAGCCTCGCCCGGGGCCGGGGCCAGGGCCGGCCGGAAAGGTCTACTGCGACTGCGCGCTCTGAGGCCCACAGAGTCCGCCTCGGGGAGCGACGACCACGGCAATCCCGACCGGAAGCGGAAGTAAGGATTAGCCTCGCGCTTTACGGGCCCCAGCCGGGCCCACCCCGTGGGCCCCGCCGGCTTGGGGAAGAACCGGAAGCGGAAGTTGCTAAGAGGCGGGGGGGGGGGAGTGTGTCTGGTTATCTTTGCGCTCCTTGGGTTCGCGCCGCCGCTGCTCGAGCTGGGGAAGCGCGATCGTGAAACCTCGCCAGGTTTGCTGACCCGGCTCAAACCGGATTCCTGCCCGGAACCCTTAGCCCGAGAGGTGCGGTACTCGGTGCTCCGACTCCCTCCTTGGGTCCTGTGACACCCCTGCATCCCCGACTACGGGAGCCCCGGCCCCTTCCCTGGAGTGAGGCCTAGCCCGACCCAGCTGGCCGGTGTCCCCGCAGACTCCCGCCATGGGCAACACGAGCAGCGAGCGCGCCGCGCTGGAGCGACAGGGCGGCCATAAAACGCCCCGAAGGGACAGCTCGGGGGGCGCCAAGGATGGGGACAGGCCCAAGATCCTGATGGACAGCCCCGAGGACGCCGACCTCTTCCACTCCGAGGAAATCAAGGTGAGGGGAGGTGGGGGAATCCGATTCCCTTACCTAATGTTGAGATCTACTAGCTCTCCGCCACCGCCCCTCTAAAACACCTCATCGGAAGTGGGAGGGAGGTGCCCCTTCCGCCTCTGCACTTAGAAGCTGATGGCCCTGGAGGAGCCCTCTTAGCAGTCCCGCAGCCGGTGTCTGATTACCGATAGGAGACAGTCACCCTGAGGGAGGAGGGACGCACTGCACTTAACATCGTTAAGGAGAAAGCGGCTCTGGGACAGCGTTTCAAATTCTTAATTAAGATCGTGGAGCCAGCAGTCACTGAGCCCCAGTCTTCGCTTTCCTCTTAAGTGTCCTAATTAATTTCACTGAGAAACCTTCCGCCCCTGCAGGAAGACTGGCCCTGTTGTAATAGTGGGTTTTGCAGGTTGTTGTCAGTTTTGGAGACAGAGCACGCAGGTAAGCGGAGTTGGACAGCTGACTGCGGTGGGCAGAGGCGTCTGGCCCTGCCTAAAACATTTGGTTCCCCCTGCTCGCGCATAGCGGGCACAGAAGGGTAATCGCTCTTGTGCAGGCCCTGGGTGAGTGAAGGAGGCGCCGGCAGCAGCTCATCTTCTCTCCCCTGTTGTGTAAATGTGACCATGTGTTCAACAGGCCAAAGCAAACCGAATGTGGGCATCCTGCTGCAGTCTGCCTTAATTTATCAAAAAGTCTAAGACGATTCAGACTCCTGCTACCGTCCGATAGGGCCTGTTTCCAGCTGCAAGGACACAGTGGTTCTGGCAGCTGAGCTGTATGCAGTATATCCTAGGAAACAACTCATTTCTTGAGGACAATGTGACAAAGCAGGTTTCGGTGAAATGAAGGTGCCTGGCCTACCCCCGCCTAACATTCTGTTAGCATCCACTTGTATATTGAGCATCGTCCATTAGGCTAATTGCCTGGCAACTCATTCCAACTTTGCTCACATTTTTTTCTCAGATGTTGAGCTGGGTGATCATATTATCTATAATAATAAAAGCGTAATCTGCTAATTAGACTGGACGTCCTTCCGGACGAAGCCGGGGCTGCGAGGGAAGCCCGGGACCTGGGTGCCGGAAGGAACCCAGTGCTGGCACCCCGGGGGAAGGAAGGCCTACTCTGGCCCGAATTTCGTGCATCGGGCCTCTGGTTATCTTATATTCTCACTTGGATCTTCGCTATAAAAACTCTGCTTTGACTTGGCTTTTCATCCTGCAATTTGAACTTGCTTTCTGAATCTGTTGCATTCCTGGGAAGCTACATGCAACATGAACTTTGGAGTCCTGGTTTTCCAACGACTTGACATCCCTTCCCTCAGTAATAATTTTGGCCCAAGGATGGCTATTTAAGACAGCATAAGAATGAAACCCCTTTCTTCAAGAAGTATTTGTTCTGCCCTAGCCTGTTTTGCTCAGTGGAGAGAGCGTCGGCCCACAAACTGAAGGGTCCCAGATTCAGTTCCAGTCAAGGGCATGTACCTCGGTTGCAGGCTCTATTCCTGGCCCTGGTCAGGCATGCAGAAGGCAACCAATCAATGTGACTCTCTAACATCAATGTTTCTCTCTGTCTGTCTCTCCCCCTCCCTTCTACTCTCTCTAAAAAATCAGTGGGAAAATATCCTTGAGTGACGATTAACAACAACAAAAAAGAAGTTTTTGTTCTGTTGCTATTCCAAAACGTCTTTAAAAAAATGTTTAGCATACAGATGATCTGTGGAGAATGATTTGAAATAGTGTCCATAAAAAAAAAAAGTCATGGATTCTTTTAACTATGCGCAAATGTACCATTTTGGCTGGAGTTAGTTATCACATCCTCAGTGGAAACCGTTTTCAGTCTGTTATTCTTTAATCTGAAATCTTGTTAAGCTCAAAGAATGCAGGCAGCTTTTAGGACGTGCTCAGGTCAGTATGTGAAGGGAAGATGCCCGTTCAACACGTTAACAGTCTCTCCCAGCCTGGAACTCCTGCTCTTTTAAAGTCTGGCTGCTGACTAGGAAACATGTAACAGATCCAAAACCGCATATATTTCACCCAGAGTCAGACGTGTTTCTTTCTCTTTGGAGCATGCCAGGTATACGTCGTTTCCCACACCAGGAGTTCTTGTTGACCGTGGGGAGGGCTGGTCTTTGTCTTGCCTTTTTCTCCCCAGTGTCTGGACGGCTCTCAGTGAATGTAGCTTTTCCCTTCCTCGGAATCTGGATTTGCCAATTTTCAAGTTGACACCTCTGGAATTGTCCCTAATAAATGTTCATGTACTTCAAATCTTGCTTAATTAAGGGAGGAAAATGACCTTTATTAAGCTAGTCTTGAATTCATCGCACCTTCTTCCAAGGGAGTTTTGTCATTTCTCCTAGAATTTTAATGTAGTCCTCTTTAATCACAGCAATAATAGTAGCTAATAATTTTTAAGCACTTACCATATGTCAGACACTACGCAGAGCATTTTACATGAACTTTCTCGCTCAGTCTTCACAACAGTCTTAAATTGTTATTTTTACTATCTCCATTTTGCCAGTGGGGAACTGACGTACTAGCCAGTTAATGAGCCTGAACATGAACCTTGGTAGTAACAGCTGCCTCTAGAATGAATTGTCAATATTAGGGTAACTGTCTATGTAGGGAGCTCACTAATGACTTCCTGTCCCTGAGTACACTGCTGTGTTTCTAGGCTCCAGAGAAGGAGGAGTTCCTGGCCTGGCAGCACGATCTGGAAGTGAATGATAAAGCTCCTGCCCAGGCTCGACCCACTGTCTTCCGCTGGACAGGGGGTGGCAAGGAAGTGTACTTATCTGGGTCCTTCAACAACTGGAGCAAACTTCCGCTCACAAGAAGGTAATTGCCTGGGAGGGTTCACGTATTGTCTCAGCTCAGGGATGCTCTTGTTCCTGAACAATCTCTGCCAGTGAATAGAAAGGGATGTTTTTATAATACGAATGCTGAATGGAAGAATAATCTTGCTTAATAATTCATAGGTTCCATTCTCACACCCACATGTCTAGGCTTAGAGCACACGTGTTGACGAGCATTGCTTCCACTTCACATATTCAGCTGTGCGTTTGCTTGGGCAGGATTCTGGGAAAGGGAAATCTGTTCCTAGTGCTGTAGAGAAAGCACCAGGCTGGGAATTTCGAGACCGGACTTACGACCACATTGGCTGGGCTAACCTGTCATTAACACCTGAGCCTCAGCGTCCCTATCTGTAGGAAGAGACTGTTGGATCGGATGATCTCTGAGGTTCCTTCTAACTCGGATTCTCTGTGCGTTACTTTTGTTTGAAGATACATGTTATGTAGCATCATTAACAAGACCACAGTAAACTAGGTCATCAGGAACCCTAGCATGGACTTTTGTCTCAAAGTGTCAGTGACAGCATCTTCCCTGGGGGGCACTCCTGATGAAGCCGAGGGAGAGACGTGCCCTGCGTGGCCAGGCCTTGTTATTGTCAGGGAGCCATCTGCTTTTCCAGGGGTTATACTGGTGTAGGAGGGAGCTGCTGGGCACAGTGACAAGTTGCTTCAAGTCGGGAACAAAACAATCAAAGGTTTTCTGGGACCTTTTTAACAGTTATGCTTCTTCAGAGAACTTTTGCCTCCTATTAAATTGCTCCCCTTTCCTGCCCATCGCAAATTGACAAAGGGTAAAGCTTGGCTGCAGGCTATTGCCATCCTCCTTGGCATGCAGGCTGCCAGGTGTTTTGTGTTCACGTTGAGAAGGACAAATGCCTGTCAGCCGACCTTTTAAGTAAAGTGAGTTTTAATAAAACGTTGCATCCCTGCTTCCTTGACCATTTCTTGATTAAGATCTATGTATTGAATTGCTTGAATTGGTTAAAAATGTTTATACTCCTGCAGCTGAAGTCTTGGTTTTACATGGGAAGGTTTTGTTTTGTTCTATGGCTGGTTTTGTAAGTAAGCTCAGAAGGCAGCCCACCCAGCTGAAACCTCTACTTCCTTTTCCTCGCAGCCATAACAACTTTGTAGCCATCCTGGACCTGCCGGAAGGAGAGCATCAGTACAAGTTCTATGTGGATGGTCAGTGGACACATGACCCTTCTGAGGTACTCTCCCCCCGCCCTCCGTCCTCTAACTGCCACACAATCCAAATGAGTCACCTTCCCTTCTAGACTGTTGCCAGGTCCTGCTGGTAAAAGTCCCGGTGTGTGGTTGAGCTAGATAACAGTGCTAATTGTCAGACTATTGGCATACTTGACCAAGAGGAGCAGGTTGGCTAGACAAGAGCTGAGCCCTTCCAGCCAGGAATTCTAGATCCTCTAAGAATAACCCCAGAGACCTTCCCCGTTATGATTTCTGCCTGTCTGTCTCTTCCCAGCCAGTAGTAACCAGCCAGCTTGGCACAGTTAACAACATCATTCAAGTGAAGAAAACTGACTTTGAAGTGTTTGATGCTTTAATGGTGGATTCCCAAAAGTGCTCCGATGTGTCTGGTATGAACACAGTTATTTTATACCACGTGTGTGTAGGTGGGGGCTGGACAGTATAGAAATCCTCTGTTTCCCTCTCCTCTCACTCTTGAGTCAAGCTGCCCAATCAGGTAGCTCCCTAAAGAGCCACATAATGAATTCCTAACTAACTCTTTGGAGTCAGGTGGCTGAAATCCAGCCCCGAGGAAGCAGTAAGTCATTTTGGGGGCGCATCTCCAGGATTCAGTAGGTCAGCTTGGCCACAGAGATCAGAGAATTGAAACAGAATCAAAAGGCCTGGGAGCCTGGCCTTGGGTCAGTAATGAGCCAGCACCGGGGAAGCCTGCCAGCCCCCACTGCTCACAACCCACGCGGGGTGCCTGGAGCGTTTCAGCCTGACACGTGGTAAACAGGCACCTCTGTGACCTTGGCCGTCCCCGTGTGGCACATTAGCACCTTGTTGGGCAAGGAGGCTCGCCACAGGAAACGGGCTGCACAGCACAGCCTGCTAAGGACAGCCTCGGAAAACTTCCCCATCTTTCACGAGTCATCCAATCATAGCCCTTTCGGTAAATTGCTTTCCATCCAAACCCACAGGAAGGAACTGCCTGGAAACATAATAAGTGCAGTTCAGCGGGAGGATGTGTTGTCATCTAAAGTGTCAACAGCAACCGCACTGCAGCCTTTAAACAATGCCTGGGCCCTCTGGGAGGCCATGGAGGTTCTCCAGGACTGTGCCTGTCAGTCTAAGAAAATGGCTTCAGTTCAGTTTGCAGGATGATTCCTCTTGGCCTCCTGGCTCGACCTGGCGGTTCTGCCACCAGGGCCTTGTTCTGTGGGCTCCGAAGCGACAGTGGTAAATGACCGTGGTGGGCTTGCTGTGGCTGACAAGCAAGGTGGTGGTGCGTACGAGTCAGAAATCCAGACATCGAGTTCTTCTCTCTGGCTAGCTACCTGGTCTTTTAGAGAAATCATTTATTTCTTTTCCAGATAGGTGGGAAGTGGGGGATGGAGGAAATGCCCAAATACCCCTATTTACTGGGCCATGCACTGCGGCTTTTAGTCACGTTTCCCAGCACAGATCACCTGGGACAGAAAACTGCCCCCGCCCCCGCTGCAGGTAACCCACGGCAGGCTTTCTATAGACATCTCGGGCTCTCTTAACATCTGGATTGATTCCCGGTGGCTCGGTGTTCTGCACGTACTGCTTTTCTCCGTTTCCTGCTGTGAGCGGTTCGGGTCATGGGGAGGGAGCCTTTCCCTAGAAAGTGCGATGAGGAAATTGGCGGCCGGGCCCTGGTGATTCCAGACAGCCCAAGGGTCAGGCGGCCAGCCCCATCCCGATGTCCAGTAACAGTTCAGTCCTCCCAGCTGAGGGAGCTGCTTCTAACTTTGTGAAATACTGTGCTCTAGAAGCTTCTTCATATGTCTGTATAATCGAGACACTCAAGCAGGAGTTTGAAAGGAACCTGAAAGTGATAGATTCAAGTGCCTTTGGAGATCGGGTTTCCAATTTTGCTTTGTTTTGATTTGCAAAGTGCCAGTGCCTCATATAACCTGTATAAACAGGCTGCTTTGACTTCTGTTTTATTCTGCCTGGCGGTGCTCCCAACTCAGGCTAAGTCACTTAAGCCTCACCTGGTGCCTGGAGCTTCTTTGCGGTTTTGGCCAGTGCAGCCCATAGCGAGGGGCGTGTCCCTCCTGTTAGGTCACGGCGGACAGCTTCCTTGTTACTCTGACCAGACTCACCATCTCTGCCACAAGTGCTGTCTCCTGCAAAGGCATCTAAGTTCACTGCTGAATTTTATCCAGTCACTGAATTCCAAAGGGTTTTCTCATTGCCTCTGCTCTTCACCCTCGGGGCCTGTGTATTCTACAAGAGAATATAAATCTGTATTGAGGGAACAGAGGACAAGCAACACTAGACGGTGCCGTGAATTAAGTGAGACTGCTCCTGACTTCTCATTTTCAAAGTAAGTGTCCTGTCACCATCTCCCCACAGAGCTGTCCAGTTCCCCGCCAGGACCCTACCACCAGGAGCCCTACATCTCAAAACCAGAGGAACGGTTTAAAGCACCGCCCATCCTCCCCCCACATCTGCTCCAGGTCATCCTGAACAAGGACACGGGCATCTCTGTGAGTGCACAGGCGTCTGCCTGGACCGTCCTCCACGTCATGTTCAGCCGTCCCCTCTGTCCACCTCTTGCAGAGCAGCTGCTGAGAAGCTCAGTGTCGTCCCTCAGTGTTAATTGCCGGGTCCACCTCTGCCGTGGGAACGGCTACTGGCCAGGCCTTCTCAGTGTGGGTGCTGCCTCCCCATCCAACAAGCCTTTCAGAGCTTTTCCTTGCATTTCACTCCTTTCAGATTTTATGACAAGAATACATAAGCCAGCCCTTCTCAGTAAGCTGCATGAGGGAATTCCTCCTTTAGCGCCCCCATGCTTTCAGAAACCGCTCTTAGATCGGAATTTGGGTGTCTGGGCACCACATTCCCTCTGGGAGGTCACTAGCACAAAAGGAAGTGCGGGTCCCCCTGGGCCCCGGAGAACACACCATCACTTCCTCGTGGCTAGTTGTCCATTTTGTTGAAACCAAATCGCCCAGTTTTCTGCTCTGGGATTCCTGGAGAGGCTAGATGTTCTTCAGCTTTATTCAAGCCACCACCTAAAGGCATCCATTTACAAGGTGGAAAGCGCATGGAGCTGTGGCTCTGGACTCCACACGAAGTGTACGCGAGACAGGAGCTGAAGGCCGTGTGCAGGCGTTCCCTACACTGGCTACGCTTTGTTACCCAGGGACCCACCCCTCAGGGCAGAGAGTGCCTAAGCGCACACATCTGACAGCTGAGCTGACTTGCCCTACACCTTTTCTCATTGCAAGGTGCATTGACAAAATCGGAGAGTGGTACATTGGAGAAAGCAAGCCAGGTTTCTGGTTTCTCTTTAAAACTTGGAGGGTGTGGCGGCATTAGTGCCTGTCCTGTGAGTTTGTGGAGCAGTAGTGCCCCTCCTCCCCCAGTGATCCGTGTCGTTCTCCAGGCGCCACTGCTCGGGAGTGTTTCTCTAAACGTGCACTCTGGACAGCTGTGTCTTCTGCCGCTCCAGTAAGAGGACAGGGCCGTGGGCCACACCTGACAGAGGCCACGGCAAAGCCTGAGCAGAGACACAGGGAGCCCAGCAGCACGTGGAGGCTCCCCTTAGTTGGAGCATGAAGCATGACCCCCTCGCCTCACCTGTCGTCCTGGACAGCCCTTTGGCTGCCTGACTTAGAAAGACGGGGCCTGAGAGGCTCGCTTTCCTGTGCTCCCCGGGGCTGTGAAATAAAGTGGGGAGTCTTCCTGATTCCCACATCGTACGTGCTCACCTCACGTCTGCTCTGTTCCTCACAGTGTGATCCGGCTTTGCTTCCTGAGCCCAACCACGTCATGCTGAACCACCTTTATGCGCTGTCTATCAAGGTAATGACATGTTTGCTGCTGTTCGGGCTGCGATTCTCAAAGTGTGCTCTGAGCCCCTAGAACTGAACCACAGGGAGTTCTTGGCTAAGGGGCAGCTCCCAGGACCTGATGCAGACCCCGCTCCAGTCCTGCAGCGGCCCAGGCACCTTCCGATGAAGCCTGCGTGGGGATGCTCGTGCACCCCACCAACGGTGAGTCCTGATCATTTGTCATCTCCACCCTTTCTCAGGATGGAGTGATGGTGCTCAGCGCGACCCACCGGTACAAGAAGAAGTATGTCACCACCTTGTTATACAAGCCTATATGAGGAGCTGCGAGCAGCGGTGAGCCCGGGACACGGCACCACCAGGCTACACACACGCATGCTTCCCACCGAAGGGAAGGGACTGTAAATTCCCCATTTCACGCTCTGTAAGACATTTCATACCTGCCCTAGGCCTGCCTGAAGGTCGGTTCTGGGCACAGCAGCTCCTGGCACGCCCCCGACTGTCACGGCCCTCTCCACACCCAGTGGCCGAGAGCAGAGTCGGGGACGGAAGGCCCGCAGCCCCACCACAGGGCGCAAGGACGGGCGCACTTCTCAATACCCATCCACCAAACCGGTCGTGGAGGTTTCCTTAAGCCAAAAACAAACACTAGCTACTTTAGTAGCAAATATCTGGGAAGCAGGAACAAGGCCACACAAAATTTCTAATTGTATGTGTGTTTTTACGGCCTGGCTCTGGCGCTAACACCAAGTCCAGTGTTGGTGTTGGTGCTGCCAGGCCTCTGCAATCAAAGCAATATTGTCTCCCGTTCTCTGCTCCAGGGAGGTGTCATTTCTATAGCAGTTAGCACCTGTCTGATTTCCGGTGGAGTTTTACAGTTGTTACACTTACGTGCACTAAGTTTTGTTGTGTGTGTTTTTTTAACTAAAAGTGGCTGATGTACAGCCTTAGGGCAATTTTCTAATCACCCAGCTAGAATGTAGATCATGTGAACAAACTGCTCAGCAATAATCTGTTCTCAGAACAGACTTCGAAAACCGCTGCCGATTTCTCCATTAAGCTGGATGATCCTGAGGACTGGCCACTGTTAGCAGCAAGGTCGTCCAGCTTTGTATTCTCATCGTAATGAGGCGACAGTGTTACCATGAAAACCTTGGGGAGCACCTACCCCAGCCTATGCCACCTGCTCAGGGCCTCTGTCCCTACCTAGAAGGCTGTCGCAGTTCTGTTGCTTATTCTGCAAGGAATTTAGAACTCGCAGCAGCCTTCTGAATTTGTGTTGGGATGACATCCTCTGGACCAAAACGAACCTCTTTATGCTGGGCTTGGCTTCCAGGGAGGTGCCACAAATGTTCCCATTAGTGCAGGCTCCTGTCCCCAAGTCAGCGGAAGCTGTCATGCTCTGTTCCTGCTGGGAGACAGAGGAACGAACTCCTGGCTTCCAGTACCTGTTCCATAAACCCGAGTCCGGGTTAAAATAACCCTTTTTTGTTACTGTTTCAAAACACTGAGTTATTGTCGCCTTGACGTACAGGTTTCAATAAAGCATTCATTCAGTGCCATGCTTTTCAATCATTTTCGTGTCCTGTGACCCACGAGTGAGGCTCCATTCCCTGACCACACCCATTCCGCACACACAGTTTGAAAGGCTATTAAGGACCCTGGAGATCTCAAGTCCTTTTGAACAGCTGAATCACAAGGGGAAGCTGAGGAGAGGTAGCCTCGAATGTTCCTGGGTGAGGCAGGGAGGTGGTATCCCAGGTCAGAGGTACTGCTACCTGATAATCATCAAGCACCAAGAGGGAGCCTGGGGTCACGGCACCTGCCTGGAAGCCACCAGGTCGACCTGGAGTCAGACCTGTTCTTGCCAACTAACTGGCTCTGTCCTCCCAAAAAGATGGACAGTTACAGGTATCCCTTTCATAAGCCTTTCTTCCCAGGCATCAGGGGTCGTTGAAATAAGTTTCAGAGAAAAGGGGATCTCTGGGACAGCTGGTCCACTTGAGGTGGAGAGCGGCTTGGAAAGCTTTCCTGGCTGGATAACTGGCCATCTCACCCGGAAGGCCCAGCTCTGGCCAGAGTGGCTCAGTTGGTTGTCCTAGGGCCCGAGAGGGTGCCGGTTCAAGTCCCAGTCTGGGCACATGCCCAGGTTGTAGGCACGACCCTCAGTAAGGGGTGAGCAGCCGGTTAACATTTCTCCCTCTTTCTCTAAAATCAATAAAAACTTAAATAATAATAATAATAATAATGATAAAAGCCTAAATTGGAAAATGCAGCCTGCAAATTGGCTCTACCCATGAAATTCAGAAGAAGCCAAGCCGGAAGTGCAATGTAAAAGCATTTGGAGCCAGTAGGCGTGGTCATTGTCCTGCGCAGCCCAGGGACCATGGGGTCCCGGCAGAGATGACTGAGGGAGCACAGGCTCCAACCACAAAACGAGCACATGGTGTCCGCACTCACCACAGCTGCTTGTGTATTTAAACGACTTCATTTTCTTTAAAAGCAGCACAAAAGGAAGTCCCCTGTGGTCCAGAAGATGGCTCACAGACCCAAGTGAAAGACTTCATACCCAGTATAGAGGTAACAGAGATTATCCCATGGATGTGGAAAAGCATGGGCAAAACCACCTGTAGGCTGCGGTGTCCCATGACCCAGGGAATGTTCTGGTAGCAGGCCCATTGTGGGTGAGGACTGGGTACATGGCTAGTTAAAGCATAAGTTGCATATGAATGTAGAGAGATTTTTCCCTCTGGGAGTTTATATGCAAACTAGTGGCCCGGTGCACGAAATTCATGCACGGGGGCAGGGGTGTTCCTCAGCCCAGCCTGCACCCTCTCCAATCTGGGACCCCTCGAAGGATGTCCTACTGCTGGTTTACAGGGATCGGGCCTAAACCGGCAGTCAGACATCCCTCTCACAATCTGGGACTGCTGGCTCCAGCCGCTCGCCTGCCTGCCTGCCTGATTGCCCCTAACCACTCTGCATACCGGCCTGCTCGCCCCCAACTGCCCCCTGCCACCGGCCTGCTTGCCCCCAAATGCCCCCCTGCCAACCTGATCACCCCCAACTGCCCCCCCTTGCTGGCCTGCTTGCCCCCAACTGCCCCCCCTGCTGGCCTACTCGCCCCCACCTTTCCTCCCCACTGGCCTGCTCACCCCCACTGCCCCCCTGCTGGCCTGCTCACTCTAAACTTCCCCCACCCCGCTGTCCTGATCACCTCCAACTGACCCCCCTGATGGCCTGCTTACCCCCAACTGGACCCCCTGCTGGTCTGCTTACCCCCAACGGCCCCTGACGTCCCATCCTGGCCTGATCACCCCAGCGACCCAAGGTCCCAGCCCCTCCTATTTTTCTTTTTCTTTTTTTTTTTCTCAGCGCCTCCTTGAGTGGAGTCCAGGGCCGGCTGGAAGCAAGTATCTAGGATTTATTTATCTTCTATAATTGAAACTTTGTAGCCTTGAGCAGAGGCCAGGGCCGGCCAGGAAGCTTGGCTTCCTCCATCGCCAGGAGCAACCCAAGCCTCCTGCTCTCTCCAGCTCCGTGGCTGCTGCCAGCCATTTTTTTGTTGGGATTTATTTATCTTCTATAATTGAAACTTTGTAGCCTTGAGTGGAGGCCAGGGCAGGCAGGAAGCTTGGCTTCCTCCATTGCTGGGGCAACCCAAGCCTCCTGCTCTCTCCAGCTCTGTGGCTGCAGCCATCTTGGCTGGGTTAATTTGCATACTCACTCCTGATTGGCTGGTGGGTGTGGCTTGGCATAGCAGAGTGATAGTTAATTTGCATGTTTCTCTTTTATTAGTGTAGATGAATATGGGGAGGCAAAGGTAAGGTCTTTAAATTACAAATGTAAAATGATATTGCAGAGTAAATAGAACCATATATCAACATACTGAAACCAGAGACCAAAGAAACCAGGCAAGGCCATTTCCTCCCCTTCCCTCTGGCTCCATGTGCAGGTGTAACAGGGAAGTCAACAGCACCCCAAGACCAGGTCAAACAAAGCCTGACATCGCCCTGGAGTCAGTCATTCAACCAGCATCCCCTCCCCGGGTGGGGCACAACTGAGATTAGGAATGTCCAGTTCAGTTGCTGACTAGCTAGGTGACCTTGGGCAAACCACATGACCTCTTTCAGTCTGACTTATCCCCCTGAACAAATGAGAGGGTTTGGACTAGCACTAGATGGTCTCTAAAGCTCCTTTCATTTCCCATTGGAAGCCACAAAGCCTTTACAACAGGAATGGAATGTGGACACAAACAGGAAGTTAAGAAAAAGTGCCAGCACATCAAGCTCAATGAGGAGACCTCCATGACTCCAAAGGCCAAGCCTGAAACCCAGGTCAAAGTGATACCGTCCACAGCTGAGGTCAGAGACTCCACCATCATAGAAAAAAGCAAAATTTCTGAGTCTTGGCTCAGTTCTGAGACCTGACCCCTCACCAATGTTTACAATGCTTTGAATTAATTCGTGAAGACTGAAGGCTATGGACCACTCATGTCCCTCCCTAGCCCTCTCTTGATCAGCAAATTAGTGGAGAAAGGAAACTAGAGCCACCTGCCCTGGAACGCAATAGTAATTGTCTTCAGGAGAAAACAGGAAGTTAGGATCGTGCATGTATTTCCTCTAAAACCCAAGTCACTCCAACTAATTATAAAAGTATCCACAAGGGCCCTCCTAAGAGTCATTCCTGCTGTGAACCAGACCTTAGACTGGATTCTAAAAGCTGGAGCAGCCAGAGTCCCATCTCTGGGGCCCAGCCCTGTCCCTGGGTTGAACCCCGCCCACGGCTCTGCCAGCAGGGTCACCTCCCACAACCACCTGTATTTTTTTGTCCTAAATACAGCTAAAGGGCCTTTACCTGGATAGGCTGCCAGCCCTTCCCACTCCCTCCTACGCTCCGGGAGTGAATGCACCCATCCATCTGGAAAACTCAACAGCAAGTGAGAATAAGAGACAGCCCCAGCTGCATGTCCCCAGGGTAAACTTAATTTCCCTCTGTGGTTTCCTGAAAGATAGCCTGTGTGTGTCTAGAGTTCTAAAGTCATTTTCAAGGTTCTTTCCTCTACCCCTAACAACCCCTTCTGGGCAAATAGAGCTCCATTAATCATTGATGGACTCAGGAGAGCCATGATCAACGCTGCACTGTATTTCCTGCCCCACCCTCCCAGCTTCGGGAAAATAAAGCTTCAACATTTGACTAGGCCAGGGATAAACTTTTTCTCCTGTGAACAGTGTGCCTAGACATAATCAATATTTAAACTACCGTGAAAGAAATCTGACTAGAACAGGCCAAGGTTTCCCAACCTTGGCACTGTTGACACTTTGGGCCCGATTATTCTTTGGGGGTGGGGAGTGTCCTGGGCATTGTAGGACTTCCAGCAGCATTCCTGGCCTCTACCCTCTAGATGACAACCAAAAAGGTCTCCAGACATTGTCAAGTGTCCTCAGGGGAGGGGAGCAGTCACCCCTAGTTTAGAACCCCTGGAAGAGGCCCCTTTAACTGTTGTATTATGAGATTGAAAGCTTAGTTAGTCCCACCCCTGTGGGCCTAGCTTTAATGCTTTAGACTTAAACCTGCGTGAATGTTTTCTAAAGCAGACCCAATTTTGAAGACCAGCTGGCTGTTCAGTCCTATTAAGCAAATCATTCCTTTTTGGCCTGAGTCTCCAAATTCTAAGTTTCATGGTTATTAAATTTGCTATGCAGTCGCCTCTTGAGTCTTGTGAGAATTAAATTGCAAAAGCAGAAACGTGCCATCTAATTTTGTGCTTCAGACCCGGGAGGATGGTGTGGCTGAGTAATTGGTCGGCTGTTTCTTTGAAGTCACTCCTTAGGGTCCAAAGAACCTTTCTGGCGCTTTCCTTACGGAAAAGGTGGTTTCCTTGTGCTTGCGAAGTATTCTGGGCTGACAGAACCCTCAGGACTAAACTGAAAGGCTGGTTGGTACTTAGTGGACTTTTCCTAATATTATAAGGAAAGGAAGGTTTCAGCATTTCCCTGGTTCATCTTCTGAATTACTTTCATTCCTGAAGCTGTGACCTTGGGCAGATTTTTATCCCCAGCAGTAAAACAGAGAAGAGGAACAGAATTGCAACTACGGTTCCTGTCACAGGCCTTGTGAGATACGACCCTGTAGGTCAGACTTCAACTGTGGTCAGGTTACTTCGCTGGAAAATAAAAATGAAGACGAACAGCAACAGGAACCATGAGGAAACCAACAATTGCCAAAAGTGATGCCTTTGTCTGGATCAGGCATTTTTACTAACAAAATATTTTAAAAATCATAGAAAAAAAACTTTGTAGACTATAAAAAGTCATCTAGTTAAAAACAGAAATATTTACATTTGAAATTACCTTGATCTGAACTCCTCCCTCCAAGGAAATTTACATCTTTAAATTTTAAATCCCTGCAGCTTTTTTTTTTTTTTTAATATATTTTATTGATTTTTACAGAGAGGAAGGGAGAGGGATAGAGTTAGAAACATCGATGAGAGAGAAACATCGATCAGCTGCCTCCTGCACACCTCCCACTGGAGATGTGCCCGCAACCAAGGTACATGCCCTTGACCGGAATCGAACCTGGGACCTTTCAGTCCGCAGGCCGACGCTCTATCCACTGAGCCAAACCAGTTAGGGCCAAATCCCTGCAGCTTTCTAAGAGGAATTTTAAGGCGGCTTGTTGCCCCGATGGGCTGCATCCTAGGGCAGCTGGGTGATCCGTCCTGGAGGAACCCTTCGAAATGGCCTGACTGCTCACACTTCCCAGTCCTGCAACCCTCTAAAACGGCCTGAACAACCTCTTCATGGTTCACTGGGAGTTCTGACCACACACTGACAATGTCACACTTTCAGAAGAGAATGTGGCCAGTCTCGATTCCAGGAGAGCTCTGTATGGCTCTGATCTCTGAGTGCTCCCACCAGCCCAGAGAAAAAGCCTCGTGGGAAAGGAGGGAGGTCCCACACCATGATAACAGGCCTATGCCGGCACTGGCCATACTTAGAATTTTTATGGTCTCGCTCAAGAAATAAAAGAAGAGGTCACTGCACTAGAGCAAACATTTTCGATCATTGCTTTATTTCATTATTGTTCAACAGCAAAGTTCATTCCTCTCAAGGTGGATCTTGAATTGTTCCTTTCCTCATTCTGAATAAAAAAGGTAATGAAGAAAAAGCCTGTACTTTTGGAGACCTAGAATCTTATTTATGCTAATAAGCTTTTGACTGCAATTTCATGTTACAATATTTCCTGCTGGCATCTTGGTGGTCACACGAAGCTGCCCACCCTCCAGTGAAGATGGCTGCCCACAACTACCACCGTTGAAACCAAAAGTAAGTGTTGAAAAATGCACCTTTTACAATAAAAAAGTAGAAACCAATTCAATTTCCTTTTTTTTTTTTTTTACGAATATAAAGTTTCTTGTAAATATGTACAGTCCTTTGAGCTAGTTCTAGAGCAGGAAGCATTTCACACATGGGACACACGATATACACACCAGGGCTCTAGAAGCCCGTTCTCATGGAGATCCTAAATGAAATGCCAAGACTGAAAGACTCGTTTGCAGTGACCTTTCCAAATGCTGTGGACCAAGAGACAAAACTTCAGCAAACATTCAGGCGGATCTGCCCTGGGTGGCGGGGGGCGGGGGGAGATGCAGTATGACCCCAAAGACTCGAAGCAACACATAGAACACGACAGCATGACACTGGCCAAGGGTGCGACAACGGGAGGGTCTTGGGCGTTTCAGATGAGAAAGCACTTAGGAGACGAGCAGGAAGGAGCCGGGACTCGGGCCAGGCTGCAATCTGGAAAGGGGTCTGAACTGTGGACACCTGGGTTGAAATACGGTCATGTTCACCTGCTGCGGTGAGAACAGGGCTACCTGTCGGCCTACCTAGGATGTGCCTTGGTGGTGGGAGGCGTGCCTAAGAGAATCCGAAGCGAGAGATGCCTTGTGGGAGGTTAAAGGCAGAAATAAGGCCGCTAGTTAGCTTGCCAACTGCAAAGCCTCTAGGTTGGTTCTTTACCAGTTGCCAGGAATTTACCAGTCGCCAGAGGGTAGAAACAGGTGGGCCGCACTGCACCTAAGGAGGACTTCCGGACCCGGCAGAGGTGGGAGTTGAGCTTCGGCTGCCTTTTCCTGGTCTTAGTCTAGCCCTAGGGAAAGGCTCGTTGGGGAAGTCACAGTTTTGTGGGGTAGAACCGTGCTGGGTTTGTGTGAATAGTCATCCATGTGGACCGGCAGGAAGCGTGACCGTGTGAGGTGGTGGTTTGCTGAAATCCTTCTCTGGTCGTAAGGCTTGAGCGTTTGGTTTTTGTTGGTTCAGTGCTACAGACCGCAGCTTATGTGGCCAGTGAGCTGGCAAGTCGTCAGAGGGTCTCGATTTGTGGGAGCTATGGTACGGTCCTCGGACATTGGCAGAGCAACCCTAGGGGGGCAGCCAGGGCGGGGCGGGGGGGCGGGGGCAGCACATGCAGCGAACCGCCATGCAGAACTCCCAGACGGGTCTCTTCCATCCCAGGGCGGGAATAGCGTGCCATCGCGGACAGGAGGTGGGTGCCCCCAGTCCCCTCCCGGGCCCAGAGGCCCATGGGTGCTGGGCTCAGAACAAATCTATTGCATGCTTTCCTGGCCAAAGCTACATGAAAGCGGGACAGCAGGCCGGGGAGATGATGCTGAGGCGGGGGGCGGGGGGGGGGGGGGGAGGGAAAGCTCCTCGAGGTTCCTTGGCCCCAAGTCACTGCCTCCGAGCCGAGGCCCGATGAGCCGAGGCCTGATGACCTCCATACATTCTCAGCTGGTGGGAGGGGTAGTCGTCAAGGCCATAAAAGGCAATGAGAACAGTAAACATTTGGCTAAGATGTCGCCCTGGGTAAAACGGGGCGTCTGCAAGGAAGGGCAAAGACGAGAATGGGCCTATGTGAGTGCAGGCAGTTAGCCAACTGGCGGGGACTCTTCTACAATACGTTCCCGTAGCAAAGACCTGATGTGTGATCTAGCTAAAAATGACTAAACAGGAAATACATTGCTATTCAAATCTAGTAAGAATTCTGTTGTCTTTAAAAAAAAAAAAGGGAAAAACTTGGAAAAAACACACAAAGAAACAACCAACCCCAGGATCTTAGAACAGCTATTAATCAGGGGCCTAACCACGTGACAGTTAGTGCCCGGTTGGCTTCCTCTGATGAACTGGTTCAGGCCAGAGCCAGGTACAAAAGTTTATGAATGCTTTGAAAGAGTAACAAAGTGCAAAGAGGATGACTGCAGGACGGTGCCGGCAGCTCCCAAGAGCCTCAGCGCCCCGCACCTCCCGAGCAGGGGTGTCGGTGCCGAGGTGGGTCTGGGTCCAGCTGTGCCATGGGTGGCTGAGCGATGGCGCTGGGGTCCCCTTCAGCAGTTCCATGGTGTGTTTGGTGTTTTCCTGCAGATTACGATGAGGAGTTGGCTTTTCTGACTGAGCTTTATACTGAAGACTGGTCCCAGACCTAGGAGCAAGAGGAGGAGCGGGTTTAGCCACCAGAGGCCAGAAATTGCTGTGCTCTTTGCATAATACAAACAGGAAGTTTGCAGCGCCTGGTTCCCCCTCAGCGGTTAATGCTGAGTGCTGGGGCAGGGTGGCACCAACTAGCAGAGCCAACTCTCAAAGCTTGGGGTCCATCAGGGACTGAAATTCACTAAAAAGTCTCCAAAGCTATGAGTAGCTGTCACACACACACACACACACACACACACACACACACACACACACCATCTTATCAGTAGGGCACAGGAGCAAAGAAGATAAAAAAACATTTAGAGGCTTTCCTCCCTCTGTCCCGGCAGGGGTGCGACGGTGACCTGCAGATGGCATCAGAAGAAAAATACGATCTAGAAAGGCAGCTTCAGTGATGGAAGATTCAAATTCTTCTAGAAGGCAGCCACTGCGACCAGCGTCGGGCCGCCTTCCTGAAAATGCCTGAGTATGTGTACATTTGTGTGAGCGCTTGGAAAGGCGAGGCACAGAACGCTGTGTGTACAAGTGACTGGTGTCTAAGCAGGGAGAATACACACACATCTGCTTATATGCAGATTCCCTCTGCAAACTGCCAGCGCCGGTTGCCTCTGAGGAAGGGAAAGATCCTGTTTGGTCGCTATCCCATTTGTGGGACACACACACACACACACACATACTCACACACACACACACACTCACACAAACACTCACACACATACACACATGCACACACTCACATTCACACCCACACTCACATTCACACACCCACACACTCACACCCACACACTCACATTCACACACACTCTCTCACACACACACACTCACACACACTCACACACACACACATTCACACACACACACTCACACACACACTCACATTCACACACACACACACACACACTCACACACACTCACACACACACACACATTCATACACACACACACACTCACACACACACACATACACACACTCACACACACACACACACACACACACACACACACACACACTATCCATTTGCTTAGGAAGTCTCTTGTGAAATCAAGTACCTTTTCTTCCTAATCTCATGTGTCTCACCAGCCTGAACTACAGTAGCGGCGTTTCTTTTCACAACAGAGGCCCTGAGGGGGCCCCGCTCCCCAGTCACTCCTCTGGCCTCCGAATGGTGCCTCACCTTATTGACCTGGGACAGGGGGGTCCTCACGGCTCCCGCAGGCAGCCGGCCCCTGCTGCTGTCTTCAAACGGCCTCCCAGGGGACCGCTCCCTCCGAGTGCTGAGCATGCGGCCTGGGGACTTCTCCCGCTCCAGGGGGCGGCCAGGAGACTTGTCCCTCCGCAGCTCGGTCCGCCCCTCTCGGTAGCGGTGGGGTGTGCTTGGCTCTCGCGGGTGGCTGGGGCCTTCGGGAGGCGCCGGGCTAGAGGCCACACGCTTGGTGATGTGCTCGTTGTACGTTGGCGGGCCTCGCTTGTTGGGGCTGCTGGTAACAGGAGAGGGAGGGGGAGCTGAGGAGTCACACCCCAAAGGGGCATTCTCCTCCTGTGAGAACCCCCATGCCCCAGCTCACCACTGACCCTGAGAAAAGGGCCCCCCTGGAGTTCTCCAGGCTCTTTGTCTGTTTGATTTGGGGAGGGAGGGCAGGGAAGAGAGCACAGATGACGACAAAAGAAAATCAGGCTTCCGCTCTAGAAGCAGGCTTTTGTTTCCTGAGCACCTACTGTGTGCCAGGCCCTATGCTCAGCTCTTACTGTCGTTAGACCATCACAAAAGCACAAGCTGGGAACAAGCAAGCCCCACACTGGACAGACAGGAAACGGAGACGCAGGCGGGCTGGTGACTGGCCTGAGCTAGTGAACGACCGACTGGGACTCAGCTCAGGCCAGTTTGATGTCACAAGCCCCACCCTCTATCCTTCGACTTATCTTTTCCAGAGCCCAGGAGGCACGGGAGGACTGCACGTAGAGGGTCAGCCTACTGAAAGGCCCTCAATGCAAGGAAGCCGTTTGGAGAAAGCCTGTTTCATCCCTGTCAGCTGCCACTGCTGTCCCCCTCCTGGGCTGGTGTTCAGTCCCCTCTCCCTCCAGGTGGCTTTCTAAGGAGGCAACCCAACGCTGATGTGAGAGGTGCAGGGATCAGGCCTGACATAAGTAGGAAACTGAGCAGGGTGGATAAAAACAGTGTAGCTGCTCATAAAATGTCCCTGACCCCAAAGAGTGATGATTAATAACCAATCAGGTGAAAATACTGAGCCCCTCCCCGTCCCCCCAAAAAGAAAGAAAATACTGAGGCCTTTTTGTACAACAAATCCAACCCTGTACCCAGCACTGGCCTGGGTGTTTCATGACGATTTCTGCACACATGTCCCTAACCACCTCTGAAGAAGCAAAAGCAAGAACCCGAACTGACATGCGGCCTCCAAATCCATTCCTTCCCACCCCCATGAGCAGAAACAGATTCGGGTCCTCATTATCTGAGCATGATTAGTGCTGGGAGAAGGCAACCCACCTACAATGAGACCATTTATAGTGAATCCACCTGGAGACGTATTTTCATTGATTGGGGCTTTATCTTCAAAAGTGAAAGGAGAAATCAGGAAAATAAATTTATTTTATCCTTGATATTTTAAAAATCTGAATTACATGCTCATTCTAAAAATGAACCAAGTATGAATCTCATACTGATTTATTTTGCTGTAACTTTCCCAGCAAAATTATATGCTTGAAAAAAAATTTTAAAAATTATATGCTAACATGCTACATGACATCCTTTACATAGATGCTAGCTTTTGCAGTAAGTCATAAAGACATCTCTTCAAAAATATCTGGTTTTCCCAAAGGCCTACTGTAATCCTTGAAATTTAAATCTTTCCCTTTGGGACAATTTATCATTTTATCAAATTTGTTGATTTTCTTTCCTCAATTATTGGTCTAACTTTACCAGAACCTCTTTTGTCAATGTCCAGAATTGAAAGCAACTGAGCAGCAAAGATACTGATCACTGGGGGAGACAGACTAGAGCAAGCCGAGGGCCTCACCCAGACAGATACCGTTTGTGTAAGTAAAGTTTTACTGGAACACAGCCAGACCCATCTGGTGATGCACTGTCCATGGCTGCTTTCACACTACAGCCGAGTGGAGCAGTGGAGACAGAGACCATATGGCCCACAAAGCCGAAAGTATTTACTATCTGGACCTTCACAGAGAACGTTTGCCAATTCCTGCTCCACAGTGAAACAGAGAGGTTGGTGAGCGGAGATCACTTTACAAGCAGTCGGTTCGTTGTGCACAGTTCCATGTCATTCTCTCACTTCCCGGTGCACTCTAGCTGTGAAGATCCAGATACCGAGTGCTCAGAAAGCCAGACCTCCCTGCGCTGAGCATGCAGCAACAGAACAGAGTAGCTCGAATTTCAACAGCTTGAAACCACGGTTTACATTCTTCTCTAGCTACGTGGCTTTAAGACATGGCAGACAAATAAAACGAATCCCAAGTAGGAGAATCCCATCCAGCCTGTTTGTAATGGAGGAGAACTTACACAATGTGTCCACAGGGGCCCATCAGAAAGTGAGAGGTTACTGCCCAGGGGAAGAAAGATGGCTCAGGGAAGGCCATTCGGGATGTCGGCTTAGATTAATGGACGAAGGAAAATACCCCTCCTTCTAGGCAGAGTGGGCAATCTTCCATCTCCTCATGCATTAATATCCAATGATCTTCCACGTCCATTTTATGCTTCTTGCAAAGAGTTACATTTCCTGCTCTGCTAACCAGCCCAGGGCGATGTGGCTGACCTGCAGAGCAGCTGCGGATTTGGACTGAGCGCACCGGGCCCAGAGTTAGTCTTGTCATGTTGTTTACATGTTGGGGGAAATTCAGTTTATTAAACGTTTCACGTAACTGTTGTCCAGTTTTGCCAAGCTGTGTAGTGACTTTCAAATTCTAGTTTTCACAACCTGGAGACCAGACGGTTGCTTTCACATGATGTGTGTGGTGTCTCATGACTGGAGTTTGTTTATAGGGTCTGTACGCCTTGTCTTTTCCAAGAGCTATTTTGTGAACAGATAATGTATTTCTCCATTGAAAACACAACAAAAAAACAACAACAACCAGCACTCTTCCCCCCAATTTCAGACTTTTACACTCTAACCTGCCCAAAGCTGTTTCCAGCTAACAGGTTATATATACGCCACGAGGCAGCTAAAGACTAACGCTGGTTTTCCACACGCCTGACAACAGCATCATTTCTGCCTGTTCACAGACACTGGGGCCACTTTCAACTACAGAAAAGTAACTCATCTCAGAGATACCACACAGTCTCAGAAGGAAGGTGCCTGGCCACTGAACTAGTGAGTCAATGGAGAAAAAAAATCTAATGACAGTACTGGGATTTGTGCTGGACATGAATTAAATAAAGCTACTTAAATAAAGCCTAGATAAATAAAATAAAAACTACTTAAGTAAAATCTAAAGTTCCCAAGGGAGGACTTTGAGCAGCCACTCTTTAGGCAGGGGCAGGCCAGGAGTGAGGAGCTGCTGGTTACGCAGCAAGTCCTGGGATTAAAACCACACTGACTGAACATTCCTGACTCTTATTTCAGCAAAAGGAACAGACAGAGTATTAAGTAGCCTCTGAGGCCAAGACCTGAGCAGTTTGTAATATCAGAGGTGTTTCCTCCACCAAACCGAGAGTCCCTTCAGATTAGAAAGTGTCTTCTTCATCTCTGCACCCAGCCAGACATCGTGTCTGGCACATGGTAGGAGGTCCACGTAACTCTCTGTAGACAGGTGGGGTTGTAAACCAGTCCAAAAATTGAAATCCTAGATAATTAAATATCCCCTGGGTTAAATCATCTCAGCCCTTTCTGTGGACCAAGGACTTGAACTTTACACATCTCACGCCTCCACATCGACCTGGAGCTGGCTAGCCCTCTGTGGCAGGACAAGGCCAGGCCCACTTCCACACAATGCTGTGGGACTAAAGGTTTCCGCCTCCGCGAAGGAAAACTCAGCAACATCTATCAAAATCAAAAGCGCACAGCCGCTTCTAGGAATTATCCTGCGGGAGATTCCTAAGCATGCAGAATAACAAGTGACACAGGCACAAAGTCATCTGCTACAGCAACAGACGGAAACCATCCAATACCCAAGGGGAAAGGAGCAGCGCAATAAGCTGAAGGTCATGGGAAGGAATGCTGTGGAGGCTTAAAAAAGAAGGAGGAAATACTTCCTACACTGACATGGAACGCTCTCTGAAATGTTAAGGGTTGCGGCCTGCACAGCGTGCGGCCACCTGCATGAAAAGGAAGGGCAGAGCGAGAAACTTGTTCCTTCGTAAAAGCAGCAAGAACACCGACGAACACTGTCAAAATCAACTTTCCGGAACTCTGGAAATTAACCAAAGGCTTGCAAGAGCATTTATGTAAGAAAGACAGCTGAATTTCAGTAACAACAAGCTTTGTGACACTGTAACTTGACCTGCCCCCACGGCTTTCTCCCCAGATCTGCAGTCATGTTGAAAGCAGAGCCTTGTGGAAGCCAGCAAAGTGGCCGCCAGCAGAGGGAGCCTGGCGGGACTGACGCTCCCCGGAAAAATGTCACCATCTGACCTGTCTGGTTCCTCCTTGGAAAAGACCCTTTTCAGGGCTGGTTTTCATTTGTCCTGGCCTAGCGCTCCCTCGTTGGAAAAGTCCTCTCCCAGGGAACTTCAGTGGCAGCCATAATAAGAATCAGTCTGGGAGTCACTAAATAAACAGCAGCAAGCCCAAGGAGGGGACCGGATTTCCCATCACCACATTCTATTATCTGAGAGGCTTTGTTCTCAACAAAAAAATCATGACGTACAAAGAAAGAGGGACGTATAAATAGGACTTCACTTCTTCCGGGAAATCTTCCCTGACTCCCAAGTCCAGGCTGGGGGCCTCCTGGGAGTGCCACGGAACCTCAAACGACCCCGATGGCAGCCTCACCTTCTAGGCCAGTGGTCAGCAAACCGTGGCTCGCGAGCCACATGTGGCTCTTTGGCCCCTTGAGTGTGGCTCTTCCACAAAATACCACGGCCTGGGCGAGTCTATTTTGAAGAAGTGACGTTAGAAGAAGTTTAAAAAATTTGGCTCTCAAAAGAAATTTCAGTCATTGTACTGTTGATATTTAGCTCTGTTGACTAATGAGTTTGCCGACCACTGTTCTAGGCTGTGCTGGAATCGCCTGAGTGCATGTGTCTCTCCCCTGGGACTTCACCGGGGAGGAGATACATCTGGTTTACTCACCACTAACCCTGCCACGACCGCCCAACTAGCCCGGAAGGACATCTGCTAAAGCAATGACTGCGTCATGCACGCTCCACCCGAACAGAGCCACGGAAACACCCTCCGGAGAAAGGCCGGACGTTTCCTCCCGCCTTTGCTAAGGGGTATTTAACAGTGTCCTGCCATTACCTTGACTAGGTCACGTCAAGGCTGCAGAGCTCAAAGAAACGAGTGGCTGGAGCTTCAATACCGGGGAACCTCCAGCCAGGTTAGCAAGAGTTCCTTCTGCTTTGCAGAAAGTGCTAACCCCTGGAATGAGAAGAGGAGGGGCACGGTACCTGCGGGAGGTGGAGGGACCCCGGTGGTGGTCAGTGCCAGACTCCTTCACGAGGTTTCCTTTGCAGCAGATGATCCTCAGTTTATCCTGGTATGAGGACGCCAGGTAAATCGCTCCCGAGGAAATTGCAGGGCCCAGGTAGCGTGGGTTTGGGATGTCCAAATACGCTCGGGCCGGGGTCCTGCAGAGACAGAAGGAGCAGTGCAGGTTAGCGCCACTGCTAGGCAGGAAGGGAAGAAACAAGCGCCCGGCCCGACACCCACCCCAACCCTGAGCCCGTCGGAGCCGGGGGCAGTGCTTACCCCAGAGAGGAGCGTGCCTGGATCTCAATCACTTCTAGTGAGTTGAAGTGGGTCACAAACAGATAGGGTTCTCTGTAGGCTGTGGGCCGCCACGGAGGAAGCGTGAGAAGGAAGGGTTAAAAGAAAGAAGATGAAAACCAGCCTGAGTGCACCCCTGGGCCCAGCAATCCCACCAAGCACAGTGAGGCACGCTCGAGGGTGTTCACTGCCACGTTGTCAGAGCAGAAGATGGGAACCAGCTCCAGGTACGTGCAAGGGGAGCAGGTACATACAACGTGGCACAGCTCAAAAATGCAACAAGAACCTCTCCAGTACTGATATGGGGGGCGGGTCCTGAGGTGTGCAGTTTTCTTTAGTGCATAAAGCAAGGTTCAGAATAATGTGTCAAGTGTGCTACTGTAATGATAAAAAAGGGGGACATAAGAATATATTTCCTCTCTGCATTTGCATAAAGCCCTAGAAAGATAAGAAACTCAAAACTTTTTTCTCTTGAGAGAGTGGGGATGGAGAGTTAGGAAGATGGGTAATATGGATGAGACTTTTCACTGTACACATTAAATAATGTTTGATTATATGCATTTTTTAAAAATTAAATAAAAAAAGACTGGGTTCATAGGTAATTAGATATTTCTGGTCTTAATACCAAGTATCACAGTGTCACTGAAACACTAACGATGACCGGTGACCTTTTCTATCTTAAAGGGAAAAGGAGGCCTAGGGGTCTCCTGGCCTTGAACCTGGGCTGGCTCTGTGGCCTGCTTTAACCGGTGGATACGGTGGGAGCGAGGCCTGAGCTTCCGCTTCTGCCCACATGGAGAGGAGCTGAGGCCTGAGCCACCAGCCCAGCCGGGCTCCCACCAATTGCTGCATGTTTGTGAGGCCGCTGTGACCCCGCTGACACCACGTGAGACAGAGCTATCCGGGCAACCACACCATCATGGGCAATAAGCTGTGTTAAGTCACTAAGTTCTGAAACTTGATATGCAGCAACAAATAAACGAAAAAGCCTTGAAGGGCATTTCAGCTGTGATGGTAATTCAGAACATTCACAGGGACAAGCAAGGACATGTTTGCATGTATGTATGATCACGTATGTAGTTCCACTTTTAGAACTTAGGTGCAGAGGATACTATTTGACAAAAGTGCATAAAAATTAGTACAAGATCTCATCACAGTGCTAGTCACACTTACAAAAAGAATGGCCAGGCCCTCAGTGCTTTGCCCAGTTAGAACGGATAATATTGACAGGTGTTCGGCGATGCCATGGGATACTCTGCTGCCTTGGAAATGATTTAAATAAACTCAGGGAATGGTCTGCTTTCTATCATGAGACCCTAACAAACACTCTGCAAGGCTGGTGGGTTTGGCTGATGCAATTCTATCAAGCCTTGGACTCTGCCCTGAGCACTGACTCGGGGGACGACTACACGTGGCACTTGGTGTCCAATGGAATCCACGAGCACAGTGCTTGGGCCAAAAGGAATTGCGCCCACAATGCTTCCCCAGGGCACCAGCTGCTGGCGAAAGGAGCCCTCACACCTGCCTCACTCACCGAAGGCCAAAGGTAAGCGACTCCACTTGAGATCGTCTGTGCGGCTACGTCTTCCGTAAGAATCCACGAACACCCCAAATTCTGCAAGGAGTCAGAGCCCGGACATCAGCATGGCTAAGGCTAACAGCACTCACTGACGGAAGGAGAAACTGAGCCCAGGGGACCACTGGCCAGACTTCACCAGATGGTTAAAACCTAAGGACCCTGCTAAGCCTGATCTATGAGAAAAAGAGGGTTCAAGTGAAAGGGGGGAGAGAGAGGACAAGAAAAGGGAGGAGGGCTGGGGAAAGGAGGGCAGGGAGGAAAGGGGAGAAACAGAGACCCAAAGACAGGAAGGAAGAGAAAGAAAGACCCAGGGATTTGGAAAGAAAAAAGAAGAGAAACATCAAGAGAAAAGAAAAAATATAAGGACAGGGAGAGAAAGAAGTGAGGACAGAGAAGGAAAGAACTGCGTGATCTTTGGGCAGAACGGAGTAGCGCTGGATCAGGGTAGCACCCTGGTGGGGACAGGACAGGGACCCCGAGAGGCCTTTGTGGCAGCTGGAAGGTGTTCTCTGCACCCCAGCAGGACCCACCTTGCCCCAGAGTCCCCTGACAACCCGCAGCCCGGGGGACCCGTCTGGGTCTGCTGGTGCCCAAACAGCAGCGAGTGGCAGCCCCGACTCACCGTGGAAGCAGAGCAGGTACTCCTCCCGCTGCCCGGCACTGTTCACCTGCATTATCGAGACAGGGAAGCTGTGGGAAGAGGAGGCAAACACAGCAGGTGCCAAGGAATGGTCGTTCTTGTCCAGGAATTCTGAAAAGGCAGGTGAGGAGCAGGGCTTCAGGAAGGGGCTGGAGTTGGTGGCAAGGCCAGAGCAGTGTGTGGGCTGGGAGGACTGGGGCCCTACCCTCAAGCGTGTACTGCTTCATGTCAATTTCGTAGAATTTATTGGTTCCGATGAGGATACTGTAGTTGGTGAAGTGGATACAGCTGCAGGGCTCTGAGGTCTCTATCTCCTGAGACAGAGGGCAAGAGGAGAATGTGAGTGTCCTCAACCCAAGGTAGCCCCGCCTCCAGCTCTCCTATTTCCGCCTCAGGCATCACTGAGCCGTGCAGTGGGACCTCTGCCACCAGACTTGTTCAAGCTGTGGATTACGCACAGATTCAATCTTTTCGCGTCCCTTTGCTATCTCTGAATTCTTTGCAACCCCAATCTAAGAAAACAAGGCCAAGTTATAGCCAAATAAAAGGGCAGAAACACCAATTCAATGAAACGGTAGCATTCAAAAAGAGAGCTTTAAAAATACAACATTCTTATCAGAGGAAAAAGCCTGGACAAACACACCAACTATGAGCAGTGGTGGCTGGAGGGAGTGCTGTCAGCTTCCTTCTTTCTTCGAGCTCTACGTTTCCATTTTGAACCTATATCACCTACATCATTACTATCACCATCACTGTCATCCTCTGTCTGAATTATCTGCTTCCTAATCGCTGCTGCTTGCTTTCAGGCCAATCCTGATGGTCCAGCAACCCAGGCATGCTTATTCGAAATGGTGGCCAGGAATTAGGAAGAAGCAATGGTTTCTGAGAATTCTCCTGAAGCTACCAGTTCAAACTCTAATAAGCATTATCATGACCACTAACTATTCACTGACCACCTACTATGTGGAAGGAAACTTAAGCAGCATGACAATGTGAAATGGCTGGAAAAATCGAAGTTCAGTTTTGGTTTCGACTTTGTAATTTTGCAAGGTCAGCCTCAATCAATCGTCTTACCTGAAATTGGGGATTGCCACACCTGCTTCTCAGAATCGCTGCGAAACATGTTTGTAAAGTAGCCAGCTCAGTTTCTGGTACCAGTAGGTGCTCAATAAAAATCCACCCTAAACTAACAACAGCCCACGCAGGGTGGACAGGTCCTCCAAGGAACGACCCTGGTTTATTCACCCTTCCTTTCACTTTTGAGACTAATCATGAAAGTACCTGAAATAAATCGGGCTTATTGGGTGGAACATCCTACTCTGGGACAACAGACAGCCTTCTCCCGAAGCGAGGCCGGGAAGGGCCCGCCGGCACCCTGCCAGCCTGTGTTCATCCTCATGACCCCACTGCTCCAAGGAGCGCCAGCTCTACCTGCACTGCCCAGCACAGCTAGCAGTGGCTTTTCCAAGGTAACTCATAGGAACTTCCAGGACCCAAGAAAGATTCTAGTAAGTGCCACCAGTGACGGCCAGCTTCTCAGAGAGATCCCTTTCCTTTTTTCCTGCTCTCTCCATCAGCCACCTTCCTTTCCACCGTAACGAACCGCTGGCTTCACGGGGCTGGCTGGAGAAGCAGCTCACGATCAGGAGGCAAGTGAGAGAGGAGACCTGCAGCCACCAGCGGCCTGGAGCCTCCTCCAGGAAGGAAGGGTCTCTCTCCAAGGTCACCGGCGAGAGGACGGCAGGTGAAAGGACAGACACGCGCTGTTCCCTGAGAAGCAGGCTTTCTACGCCAGCGCGTGGGCAGAGCAGATGGACCAGGCCCAAGACTTACTTTGCGAATGCAGTACTTGCTGAGGTTTTCGTTGTAGCGGAGAACGACGACTTTGCTGGGCATGGCTGCACAGATGCAGAGCCCGTTCTCAATCTGAAAAGCATCGGAGGAAAAAGGAGTGTCACTGGTGTGTATAGTGACTGCGGGGAAAGAGCAAGGTCTCACCCTCGGCACTGCTGAGCCCTCGACCAGGTGACTTCTGTGGTGAGGGGCTCTTCTGTGCATTGTGGGATGTTCCGCACCAGGGCCCTGCCTAGTAGATGCCAATAGTTTCACAAAAAATGTCTCCAGGCATTGCCCAACATCCCAGGGGGCAGGCTCACCCCTGCTTCAGAACCCCTGATTTAACAGAAATGCAGAGAAAGGCTCAGGCAATCCACCTGCCCCCACACGCATTTTGTGTGTATGTGTTATCTGCTGGAGACAGGCCCTTTTGACAATCTTATACCCCCAGGGAGGGGAAAGGCAGTAGACATTACTATAAGAATTTAGAGAAGATTTTGGCCCAAAAAGAAAAGTTCTTACCTAAGATCTGAGTATATAGAGTTCTACATTAAAACTGTTTTTCTAGAACAGCTGAATCCCTCTTACTTCACCTCCTACACCTAGATCTTTGTCATTTCACCAAGAGTGAAAAGAAGCTGATTGTTCAAATCAGTCCTGAAAGGAAGGTGGCTGGCAGGGTGGGCAGAGGGAAATGGGATGGATTAGGGAAGGAATACACAGGAAAATGAAAATTATTGGCAATCTTCTATTTCTTGGGTTGGATAGCGAGTATGTAGATATTTACAACAGTATTTGGTGTTATAATTTTATAACTTATATATATATAACTCCATATATTTTTTGTATATTTCAAATATTATGATGAAATTAACTTATAATTTTTTAAAAACCAATTTTTGGAAACTAAGATGCACATTTCTAAATAACTCATCATTCACAGATAAATATAAGAAATTTAAAAATATGTAGAATGACAAAAATTTACAGGGTGCAGCCTAGCCGGTTTGGCTCAGTGGATAGAGTGTTGGCCTGTGGACTGAAGGGTTCCGGGTTCGATTCCCAGTCAAGGGCACATGCCCAGGTTGTGGGCTCGATCCTCTGTGTAGGACATGCAAAAGGCAGCTGATCAATGATTCTCTCTCATCATTGATGTTTCTATCTCTCTCTCCCTCTCCCTTCCTCTCTGAAATAAATTATATATATGTGTGTGTGTGTGTGTGTGTGTGTGTGTGTGTGTACACACACACACACACACAGGGTGCAACTAAAACTGTAGTTAGAAAAAAATGTGCAGCCCTTAAATGCTTATATTAGAAAAAAAAACCTGGAAATTAATTAGTGAAACATTCTGCACATTGAGGCCCTGAGGAGAGCATACCTTGCCAGCAGCAAACAAATGGCAGCCCTTGACAGCTTCAAAAACGTTGGGCGAGATATCTGGCTGGGCAGGAAGGTGAGACTGTGCCAGGGACTGTTTCACTTTCTTCACATCAACAAGACACAGGGCTCGCTCTTCTCCTGAGGGGAAAAGGAACAGCTTCTTGGTCAGTGTGGGGACATTAAGCAAAGACACAGGATGGCAGTTCTAATTCTATTCACAAACAAAAGCCAGCAAGGCCACACAGATGGACTGTTTTCCATGAATTCCTGTAAACACAGTTTAGGTCCAAGTTTCAGATCTCAAGTGAAAACACCTCGCCTCTTAGTCAAGATTCAGGGAGAAAAAACATTCTGTAGGCAGAAAACTGGAGAAGGTGAACTATACTTTTTAAACATGTTCCCCACCGAAGTAAGAATGGGATAGGAACAATGAGAGAACATTTTATAAAATTACTAGAGGCCCGGTGCATGAAATTCATGCACGGGGGTGTGGGGGAGGAGGTGTCCCTCAGCCCGGCCTGCACCCTCTCTAATCCAGGACCCCTCAGGGAATGTCCAACTGACAATTTAGGCCCAACCACTGGCTCCTAACCACTCACCTGCCTGCCTGCCCCCAATGGCCCTCCCCTGCCGACCTGGTCACCCCTAACTGCCCTCCCCTGCAGGTCTGGTCACCCCCAACTGCCCTCCCTGGCAGGCCTGGTCACCCCCAACTGCCCTCCCCTGCCAGCCTGATCTTGCCTCCAACTGCCCTCCCCTGTCGGCCTGACTCACCCCTAACTGCTCTCCCTTGCCAGCCTGATCGCCCCTAACTGCCTCTGCCTCGGCCCCCACCACCATGGCTTTGTCCAGAGGGAAGTCGGGCATCCGGAAGATGGCCAGTCGACCTGGTCTAATTAGCATATTACCCTTTTATTAGTATAGATAGACTCGGACAATTCCAATATGGCAATGTCATGAAAGACAAAAGACAGGCTAAGGATCCACTCAGGTTACAGAGACTAAAGAGACATGACTAAACGCAGTGAATGATCCCGGACTGGATCACTACTCTGTTAAACAAGTACTCAAAAGGCCAGGATGGGGGCACAGATAAAATCTGACTATGGGCAGTATATCAGAGCACTGTATTCCAGCAAAGGTTAAACTCCATGAATTCATAACAGTGAAATATTCTGTATGATGCTATCATAGAGGATCCGTGCCACAACCTATGGGTACAAACCCATAGGTATACAACATCAAGAGCAAACCTGCATGTAAACTATGGACTTTAAGTGACAATGGTGTGTCAGTGCAGGTTCATCACTTGTAACTAATGTACCCTCTGCTGGGGCTGTTGATAGTAGGGGAGGCTGTGTGTGTGTGTGGCGGGGGGAGACACAAGGGGCCTATGGAAAATCGCTGTACTGTCCAGTTTTGCTGTGAATCTAACACTGTTCCGAAGAGTAAGATCAAAGAGCCCAGCCGGTGTGGCTCAGTGGTTGAGCATCAACCTATGAACCAGGAGTTCACAGTTCGATTCCCGGTCAGGGCATATGCCCAGGTTTCAGGCTCCATCCCCAGTGTGGGGCACGCAGGATGCAGCCGATCAATGATTCTCTCTCATCATTGATGTTTCTCTCTCTCTCTCCCTCTCCCTTCCTCTCTGAAATCTATCTATCTATCTATCTATCTATCTATCTATACACACACACACACACACACACACATATATTTGTTTTTTTGGTGTTTTTTTTTTAAAGAATAAGGTCAAGGAGGAAGGGAGGGAGGAAAGCCAACAAGAAGAAACAAAGCAAGCAGAGGAAAGAGCTGAAGACCAAGAAAAGTCAGTTCTAGACCATCTTAGCTCAGCCCCTGGATCCATCCAGCTGTGCCTAAAACAGGACCTAATTGTGGATGTTTTGAACATTGAGCCAATAAATTACTGTTTTCCTTTTTTTAAAAAAAATAGTACCCAAAGGAGAGAAAAACATTTTTGCCTTGGTTATGTGAGAGAATACCCTGTTCTTAGGTGATATGCTGAAGAACTGGCTGCAACTCTCAGTCCAAAAAGTGATAGCATGTCTGTGTATCACAGGAAGAGAGAAAAAAATGTGGCAAAAGCCTAACAAGTGGTGAATCTAGACAAACGGTCTCTGAGAGTCACAAAGCGCGACAGAGCGGCCACCTCTCACAAGGTTGTGGCTCCCAGGGTATGATGCGATGAGGACAAAGGTCTGACGTTAATGAGCCTCAGGCTCACGGCTCTTCACCTGTCACAATGGTGAGAAGTTCCTTGGGGGTGTCAGTCTGTGCTACACTGGACCCCCAGGGAACCGAAAATGAACAAGAGAGCCATCAGCTTGGGCACAGACAGGGACAGAGAGAGAAGAGCTGCTTCCGCTCCAACCTGCCCCCAAGAGGGCCTGCCTTCCGGTTTCACAAGCATGACACCTGGCTTTCCAACAGTTTTCCTTCAAGTGAAGAAAAAGCGCCATGTCCTTGGCCTCCACCTGCTATCATGAGGAGCTTCTCCAGGTCCTTGATGATATAAATTTGGAAGACTGCTCCAATTCCCGGGACGTGGGTGAGGGAGTTTTTCAAGACATTCAGTGCATAGAGCCCTTCCTCGGTGCCTACCAACACCACCTGCAAGGGCAGAAGTGCAAGGGCAGAACATAAGCATCGTCACGTCACCATAACAACCAAACAGGAAGAGGCACAAAGCCGACACAGCCCTTTCTTTCTTGACGGCATGTGGCTGTTGCCAGACGCCAAGCTGACAGTGTCCAGAAAACACCGTTACCTGGTCGCTGAAGGGCAGTGTGCAGTTCATGTCTAGCCGGTCATCACCTTCCAGTTTCAGCAGGGAGTTTCCAAGCAATTTCTTTTCATATGTGAAAGAAAATAAGAAAGAAAAAAAGAACCTGGTGAGACTGAACTATTTCATGACCAGAGACAAAAGCAAGAATGGAGAGAAGCTTAATGCCAGAAAGAAAGGCAAGTTACTCCTGAAAACACTCAGAAACACACTTCTGCTCTTGGCTCGCCTCAAATTTTGATCTGAGCTCAAAAGGCAAGACGCGAGTCTTACCGCTATCTCTGGGGTGGTTGTTAATTAGCATTGGAGTTAGAACTCCACTTGGAGCAGACGTAAATGAGTATATTAGTAATAGATGCAGAAAATATTCTGCGGTAATCAGCTGAAGCTAAAGAGATGTACCTGCAAAGGGTTAATGAGCACATGGAAGGTTCTTTCCCCTATAGGCTGCAGCAAAAGTGCAAAGCCCAGCGTCAGCAGCAAACCAACAAGCTTCGGAATCTCTTTACCTGAACCCATGCAGGCAGAAGCCCGTAGGGAGTGCAGCCAGGGCCCTGGTGTACACACAGTAACGTGGATTCAGTCAAAGGTGTACACGGTTAACGATGAAACAGGTCACTGAACAAGTCTACCCAGGGAGCAGAGCTCCTGATATCAGGAGGCTCGTGGGTAAGGATTCCGGTTGCTAATATTTCGAGTGTTTATTAGGAGATAAGTGTTTGAAAAACACTGTTTGGTCTTTGGTGGAGAAAATGCCAATGAGCAACGAGCCCGGTTTATATCCTGAAAAGTTTTGGGGGGGCTGCTGCCAATCAAGGCACACCTACATTTCTAACAACTTAGGGATAAGTAGGCTTTCAAACCTGCCTACGGAAGAGCAAATCGTGTCGAAGCAATTGAGAAGACTATGAAAAGCTTGCCTGAAGTAGACATGGCTGGCGGCCGCCTTCTGTGCTGCTACATGGCCAACGTGCTTGACACTCAAGCCTTCAAACCCAATAAACTCATCAGAGTAAACAAGAGAGAGGATTTCCGTGTAAGTCCATGAGCGGCTGTGTTGCCATGACTAAGAGGTGGCTAGCGGTGCTGCTGCCCATTCTAAACGAGGGCCCGTGATGCCCAGACAAGCCACCTGAGAACCTGTATCTCTGCCCCCACACAACTCCGCTCATGGAGCCACCACCCCTTGGAGAGGGAGCCCGAGGGAAATCATGACAGCCAGGACCGCACGGCGTCAGCCCACAAAGACAAGCCCTAGCGCCCGCTCATACTCACAGCATCGGCTTCTGCCTTTTCCCTAGAAACTCTCCCACCTGCGACAACTGATTCTAAGGCGGTGACCCAGCGCTGTTTGTCGGGGAAGCTGGGAGCTAGCAAGTAGAGGGTTCTCCCGGGCCAGCAGGTGGTGTGTGGGTGGGATTCCATCTTCAGGATGTATGGGACATCTAGGAGTGCGACAGAGAGCACAGGGTTGGATGTGGATTTCCCCACTCCCGCCGGAAGGGATGGCCCTGAGGTTTCAGAGATTTCACTGCTAAGACAGGGAGCTCAGAAGGTTGGGCCCTTGTGCAGGCCAATCCCCCACGTACCCTCCTGCCCCCACTGACTCAGCAAGCCCAGCCCACCTCCGGGGAAGCCCCTGCTCTCCTCACCTGCTTTGGCTGTATTTGCGAGTTCAGAAGCACCAACGGCGCCATGAATAGATACATCCCCGTCGGGAAGGCACAGCTCAAATTCTTCCACCGGCCTCTGTCCAGCTTGGTGCAAAGAGGAAGGGCAGAAAGAAAAACAAAAGAACAGGAACAAGAACAAGGGGAGAAAAGAGGAAGAGAGAGAGAGGGAGAGAGAGAGAGAGAAAGAGAGAGAGAGAGAGAGAAAGGGAGAGAGAGAGAGAGAGACAGTATGCGTGGAAAGAGGCACACAAGAACAAAGAAGGGGAAGGGTGTGCAGAGAAGGCGGAGAGGGAAGATAAAAAAAATAAAGTGTGTCAGATGAGTAGCACAGTCAACTTTCTGATGACGATGCGGATTTATGGGTTAGTTGGCTGAGGCAGAAGTTCTCGGAAGGTGTGTTAGCAGGTGGAATCTTCAGGGCAGCACCCTGCAGGGTCTTCAGAGGGGAGACCTATAGATGTGAGTATCGGACCAATAACCTTTAGTGAAGTCACTTGGTGTTTAATTTTCAAAACTGGAAAATTGTAGAAGGCTTGCAGCGCAGTCCAAAAAAACAAAGCCTTCACGCCAAGCCTGGGAGCCCTGGGTCCACCACGTGCAATGAAATCCCCTGAATTACTAATGTACCTTCTCTGGCTTCGTTGTCGTAAATGAGGACTTTGGATCCCTCCAGGACAATGTACTTCCTGTCCCAGCCTTGCTGTCCTCGTTTGTTATTCCTGGGAAAACAGATGGAAAAGAAGAAAGGTTTAAAATTCAGAGGAATCAGGCAGGAGGAAGGGGTGGGGTAGGGAGGGGTGCCAGAGAAGACATCCCTAAAGTTCTCTAGAAAACACCAGGATTGGAAGTGGCCTGTGTCCTTCCATGCCAGCACAGGGGAGGGAAAACTTCCTTCGCCCCTCAAGGCTCTGTGCTGGCATAGGAGTTCACTGATACCAGAAGATGAATGGGAGAAAAGCAAACACATTTTATTTTGCCTGGGCATCTCCATAAGAAAATAAAGACCCAAAAAGCCGAGAGGCCCAAGTGCTTGTATTCTAGGCTGAGCAAGAGTAGTGATTTTGGAAAAGTACTAAAATGCACAGGGGCAGCCATGACTCTCTGTCTCTGGAGATAGGAGTGTTTCTTTCCTGCTGGTGCAGGGAGGGCAGCTCTGACAGGGAGTTTTATCTCTGACTTTCAGGAAGAGGAAGGGGAGGGCAGAGTGTCCTTGCACCTGCTGTTTTTCAAGAGCTTTTAGTTCAAAATAGTCTTTATCCCAGAGTGGCATATTTGGGGGTGGCATATTCTGCCATCCTTCACCAGCACCAGCCCAAGCCACCCTGCAACAATACCTGGGCACCTTCATCCAACCTTCCAGGTGCAAGCTGCTGCTGGGCTCCTTGGCCTGGAGACCTGGGGAATTCATTTTGTCACGGCAGAAGGCCTCGGTGAAGTGTGTGGCATATTCGGCTGGCAGGCCACAGGTAGCTGGCAAGCACGTGGAGCACTTGGGATGACACATCACCTGACATTCTAGGGAAAAGCAGGGGACAACCTGAAAACTCGTGTGGCTGATCCTGGACCATTCCTTTCCTCCGCCAACCCCTGCAGGCCTGTCAGTCTGGCCTTGTCACCCAGGTAACCCCTAAGCTTCCCCAGGAGCCAGGCCTCTACAGAGACAGGAAATGAGAGAGCCAGTGCAATCAGTCCAGTTGTTCTGGCCTCTCCCAGGCTATCACAAACAAATGTGTAAAGGACACGTGCACGCTCCAGTGGAAGCCGGCAAGCACACGCCTAATGGTAGGCAGAGACCAGCCTGAAGAAAGGGGGCTGGAAATTAGCAAAGCCTAAGGCATTTTGTACAGGAGGTTGGAGACATGAGCCGAAAACAGGTATAAACTCACTCCTCCAACAAGAGAAAAATAGCATCCTCCCACTGAAACTAAAAGCTTGGAAATGAATGTACTCTATGACAAGGAAATTAAAATGGGGGGAAAAGGATAGATTTTTTTTTTTAGGTGGAGACACACAGGTGCCCACTGCAAACATACAGCCATTGCTCTTACCAAGACATTTGGACGCCTGGCGTCCAAAGTGCACAGTATCCAGACACACAGCGCACTTTGTGGCTCGCATGTTCAATCCCACGTTAAACCGGTGAGGAATATTGTGGTGCATGCGCTCCTTAAGACGCCGGCTGAATTCTGGAGGAAAATTTTCAAAAATCATTAGGGTGCTACCAATTAAACCATCAAGAAAGTAGAAAGACAACCCACAGAACAAGAAAAAATACTTGCACGTCATATTCTCTGACAAGGGACTTGTAACTTGACTATATAAAGAACGCTTACAAAGCAATAATAAAATGACACATAACCTAATTAAAAATGAGCAAAGGATCCCAATAAGTATCTCTCCAAAGAAGATAAATGAATGACCAACAAACAAATATAAAGGTGCTCAACACCATTCGTCACTAGGGAAACGCAAATCAAAACCACAAGGAGATACCGTTCATGCCCAAGAAGTCTATAATTTAAAATATGGAAACTAAGTGGTGAGGATGTGGAGACATTGGAATCTGCATACATTGCTGGTTGGAATGTAAAATGCCAAGGCCACTTTGGAACCCACTCTGGCAGTTCCCCAAAGAGTTAAACATAGGATTACCATGTGACCCAGAAATTTCACTCGTAGGTATACGCCCAAGAGAATTGAAAACATATGTAGCCACAAAATGTGTACATAAATGTTCATAACATTATATATGACAGCCAAAAAAATGGAAACAACCCAAATGCCCAAATGTGCTATTCATGCAGTAGAATATTATTTAGCCATAAAAATTAAGTACAACATGGGTGGATCTCAAAACTTTATGCTCAATGAAAAAAGCCACATATGGTGTGATTCCATTTACATGACATGTCCAGAATGCAAATTCAGAGACAGAATCACATTCGTGATTGCCAGAGGTTGGGCAAAAAAGAGAAATGGGAAGTGACTGCTAATGAGTATAGAAGGTTTTTTGGGGGAAAAAGGATGGAGCCAAATATTAGAATGTAATGGTTATACAACCTGGTAAATTTAACAAAAAAGACTGAATTATACATTTCAGTGAGTACATGGTATGACATGTGAACTTATCTCAATAACATTGTTTAAAAAACTATTACAGCAGGTTAGTTACAGATAGGGGAACTTAAAAAAATGTTTAATATATATTTTTTATTGATTTCAGAGAGGGGAAGGGAAGGAGAAAGAGAAAGAGAGAGAGAGAGAGAGAGCAATATTGATGTGAGAGAGAAACATGGATCTGTTGCCTCCCATACCCACCCCGACCGGGGACCAAATCCACAGCCTAGGTATGTGCCCTATTGCCCTGACCAGGAATCGAAACCACCACCTTATAGTGTACCGCATGACAGTCCCACCAACTGAGCCACATTGACCATAGTGGGAAACTATTTTAACACTAACAGATGCATCTAATTTAAAATCTCCATTTTCTGGTGACCAGGAATTAGGGGTTTTTAAAGAAAGTAGGAGGTCAACTAATGATAGCATAGATGTTTGTGGGCATAAAGAAGCATGCTTTTAAGTCAAACGTTTGTAAATATCTTAGTCATGAATTCTTTGATTTCCCAGGTGAAACATATATATCTAGAGCATTTCAGAATCCAATTTAAAAATCACAAATACCAAAGAATTTCTAATTATTAAATATATAAGCTGACTGAAGTATTCTCCCTTCATGTCTAGTTCTGTCATGAATAACCTCATGTTAAAAACCCAACTTTTAAGCCTCAAGAAACAGATTCTTACACTTACATTCCTATCTGTTAAACTTAGTAAGATGTTTTTTCCTTTTAATAGGCCCCCTCTCAATAGTGACCTAGAACTTAGTTAACTAGAGACAAAACTAAGGAATTTCTGAATACAAATTACATTTGCCACTTAACATCACCCCCCTCCTTTATCACCAAGTTGTGAGGAATAACGACATGCTCACTGCAAGGCACTGAAGGAAGTGCTCCGAGCATCCCAGTGCTCAGGGAGCCACTCTCCACAGCCCTGTCAACAGACACCAGAGCCAGGGCCCTGCTGTCCTGTGCTAACGTCACCGTGTTAGTGACGTTAAGGGTAAAGTGCTCTGACTGACTCAGTGTATGTGAACAGAGAGAACAAGATGATATCATCACGGAAGGAAACCAGCAGAATGCCATCTAGATTTACATATTTGTGACGAGGTTTGATGGTGATACCATGATGCTAAATCACAGCTCTACTCCACTCTCCCTCAGACTTTCCAACCACCTTCTTTTTTTTTTTTTTTTAATATATTTTATTGATTTTTTACAGAGAGGAAGGGAGAGAGATAGAGAGTTAGAAACATCGATGAGAGAGAAACATTGATCAGCTGCCTCCTGCACACCCCCCACTGGGGATGTGCCCGCAACCAAGGTACATGCCCTTGACCGGAATCGAACCTGGGACCCTTCAGTCCGCAGGCCGACGCTCTATCCACTGAGCCAAACCGGTTAGGGCCCAACCACCTTCTTTACGTCCTTTTCATCTCTGGGTGAAGAGAGTGCTTCTGAGACCATAAAGAAAACTCCTTACACGGTTGGTAGGAATATAAACCCGCATGAACTAACAACACTCAAAAAGCACATAACCTTCAGCCAAGTGATTCCTTTCCTAAGAGCACACCCTGCAGCTACAACGCCCAGAGGCGCAGGGTGTATGGCAACAAGCAACTGGAAAGAACAAAAATGCCCCCACCAGCGCCTGGTTTAACAGGTGAGTCACATGCCCTCCCGGGGGAACACTATGCAGCCCTTGAAAAGGATGAGGTCCACCCATGTGTGTTCATATGAAACACTCTCGGAGAACATTTTAACTAAAAGAAAAAGGGTGTTTTGTAGTGTATAGCATAGTGTGCTCTGATATTTATAAAAGAAAAAAGGCCTAAGGAAAACATGCTTATTCTCTCAGACTCTTTAAATATGATTATGTAATATAAAATTTATGAATAAAACAGATATGCAGTTCCATGAACTACTGCTGGATGAACACAATGGTTGACTCTGGGTAAGGGAACTAGGATTGGGAGGATGGAGAGATTGGATTCTTACTCTTTATCCCTTAATGTTACTACTTGTCATTTTTACCCGATTTCTTAATGGAAAAAAATAATGTCAACCAAACTCCAATGGCTTGAGAACGTACCTTCTGGTGTTGAAGACTCCTTTCTGCGGCTGGACGGCGGGGCGAGCAGGCTCATGGCACTGGGCTGGTGCTCAGGCGACCGCACGATAGCAGACATGGCGATCTGCTGCCTCGCAGTGGCTGGTGTAGATGGGTGCGGATGGTCGGTGGCTTTCCGGTGAGCAGCTAGGGAGAGAGCAGTCCAATGCCTTTTGGTCAGTGAGTCACCAAGAGGCCCGAGCCAATGGACTGCCCCAGGCTGTCTTTCAAAGACCCCAAACTAAAAGGACATGCATTGTACCAAATCGGCAACGCCAAGGATGCCATGAATTTTTCAGATTTTGAGTGTCTGGACTGAAAGCTCATAGGCCACAAATACAGATGCTGAGCTGGTCTTGAACAACCTCCTTGGGATGGGTCCTAACACTGCATAGAGAGTTGGGGAGCCCTACCTTCCTCGCGGGCGGAGCGGAGCTCGATGCGGGTCTTCTGAAGGGCTTCCTCTAGCTCGGCACAGCGAGCTTTCTCCTTCTCCAGAGCCACCTTCAGCTCATTGTACTGCAGAGGAACCTGTGTGGGCAAAGCAGGGTCCTCTTTCCGTCGACTAAATAAACCCTAGCAATGGAAACAGAGATATCTCCTAACTCCTGGAAACTGGCACTTCACACTAGCTAAAGGACGCTGACTTGGGAGGAGCACACCACGAGAGCCAGGAGCATACTCACTGTAAGCGGATTTAGTAAAAATGGCATGTGAAGGGGGAGGGGAGCGGGCCACAGCCCATTCCAGCGGCTGGAAAAAATAGGGATGCGCAAATTTTCACCGAGAGGGTTTAAAGATGCTTGGATTGCCACCACCTCTTCCTTAAGCATTCCCCAGGAGGAGAGCCATTTCCTGATTCTTTACCCTCAAAAAATGGAAGTGGAGGATGGAGTCAGGAGAGATGGTTCAGAAATCACTCTTGCCTTGAATTTGTCTCATGATGCTTAGTTACAAGACACAGAGAAGAGTATTATAAAAAACAGAAGCAACAAAAAATGGAATGCTAAAATTATGTCAGAATTAGGGGATTACTAAAAAAAAAAAAATGCAAGTGGAGACATGTGTTGTACATAGAAGAAAAAAAAGGAAACCATATAATAATGAGACAAAATAAAAACAAAAAAATGGAAACACCCTAACTACATCAAGTGACATAATCAGATAACAGTCCACGGCTAAAATAAAAAAGATTAGATATCATAAGCATAACAAACACAGTCACACAGTGTGCAAGCAGCGCCTTCCCCTGCAGCCACCACTCAGTAGGAGGCTGCTTGCGAATGCTGCTCTCATCCTTACTGTAAATGCAGCATTGGGCTCATGGGACCGCGTGCCCCTTCAAGCCTCAGTATTCCCAGCCATCAGAGGCCTTTTCTGTGAAAGCCTTGCCACTGCTACTCTGGGGTAGGACTGCCTTTGGAAGGAAATGGAATTCTTTAAAGACCTTTGCAAACTGAGAACACTTGGCCAAACCTCGAAGGAGGCCTTCAGTGGTTCAGAGAAGCATGTGCTGGGCTTATTAAAAAATAAACATTTAAAAAAATTCCACCCTAACCGGAGAGATCAGTTGGTTGGAGCATCTCCCATGCATCAGAAGGTCACAGGTTCAATTCCCGATCAGGGCACATAGCTAGGTTGCAGGTTCATCCCTGTTGGGAGCATGCAGGAGTGACCAATTGATGTATCTCTCTCACATCGATGTTTCTCTCTCTCTCTGTCCTTTCTTCCCTGTCTGAAACCAACTAGAAAAAAAATCTTCCAGTGTTCATCTCTGTTATATGAAACCCTGCCCATAGTTGCTTATTTGGGAAGATTTTTTGGCTAATTTTTAACTTGTCTGCTACAGCTTCAAAAGGATGGAGCAGTACTGGGTGGAGGGTGCAACTGTCCGGTCAGGCACTTTGAACTGGTTACTTCAGCTCTCTGGGTCCCAGTCTCTTCATGAGCCAATCAAAACAACTGGGCCAGGTGCTTTCTAGTCTTTTCTGGAGTCCCATACATGTGGCCTGTAATCTCTCTAAAGTCCCATACCTGTGACCTGCTAATCCCTCTGGAGTCCCGTACACATGAGCAGAGACCCCCTTTGGAGACCTGTATGATGACCCATGTATAAACCTTTCTCTGCTATCTTTCCAGTCTCTTAGGTTAAAAAAAAAATTATTCCCTTAACAGAGACAGGCATACAATTTTAAAGGCCATGAACATAAAGTACAGAGTTGATAATGATATCCTCTCTTTGAGGGCTATTCTGATTATCTCAAAACCTACATTTCAACCCAAAATAAAATAAGAAAATGTACATTTTGTTTTCTTCAATGTTCCCTGGATTCTCTATCATCATAGTTTTCACTGAATCATCATTATGGTCAAGCAAAATGTCAAGTCCCCCCTTTCAAACAACGATGACCCACCTTTTTCTTTTTAGCAGGTTGGTCCATTTTGGCTTGCAGAAAATCAATAAGTTTGGTTTGTTGAGAAATAGTGCCCTCCATTTTCACCTTTTCATGAGAATAGAGAACCTGAAATTCATCAAAACAAAAACAACCTCAGACCCAGAAAGAAGTACAGTAGGTCCTCGGGTTACGACGAAGATCCGTTCCTACAGCGCGAGGTAACATGATTTTAGCCATAAGTCGGAACCCACCTACGTCACTCACATGGAGCACAAACACAGCAGCAATGAAGTGAAACAGTAAAAAAAATTAAAAGAAAGATAACAATTCCTGACCTTGACTTGTGGTAAATACAGTAAATAAAAAACATAAAGCAGCCCTAACCAGTTTGGCTCAGTGGATAGAGCATCGGCCTGCAGACTCAAGGGTCCCAGGTTCAATTCCGGTCAAGGGCATGTACCTTGGTTGTGGGCACATGCCCAGTGGGGAGTGTGCAGGAGGCAGCTGATTGATGTTTCTCTCTCATCGATGTTTCTAACTCTCTATCCCTCTCCCTTCCTCTATGTAAAAAATCAATAAAACATATTTAAAAACAAAAACATAAAGCACATATGTACATACGTTGAAATGCTGGAACTTTTTTTTTTTTTAATAAATAAATGGGAGATGGCGATGTAACCACGAAACGACGTACGTCGAGTCCGACGTAACCCGAGGACTGTCTGTATACTTTTAAATTTGATACTTTAAGAAAATAAAAAATACAGTCAGTAGGATACTAGCATATGAAAATTCAACACAAACACACTCAGTCAATATTGATTTACTTAGTCCTATTCTTATAGCCAAAAAGGTGTGTGTGTTGGGGGTAGGGGGGCAGTAGGCTGATGGATGGATAAACATGTGAAAAAGTAAAAATAGCAAGTGGTTAATACTAGAATCTCAGAGGTAATCATTATAGAAGTTTTCCAACTTCTCTGAATATTTGGAAATGTTCATAATGAAATACTGGGGGAAAATACACAACAGTGCATAACATAAAGATACTGACCATTTCACCAGCTGGCTCTTAGCCACCAGGCTTTGGTTCCACAGACAACTTTTAAGTAAATTCCCTTTGCCAGGTCTCACCTGAATGTTTTCCAGCTGATATTCCAGATCACTCCTTTCTGTCTTCAGCAGATCAGCCCGATCTAGAGCTTCTTGCAACCCTTGAGTCAGACGGAAAATGTGATTCTTCTGCAGGTCCATCTGCTGCTGTAATTTGGCTTGCTAGTGGGAAGAAAGGCCAGAGAAGGGCTCACTACACTCACAACGTGTGTTCCCACACTGTCCCTATTCCCAAACTCATTTCAGGCCTGACACCAAGAGTGCAGCTTCTGAAATCATCTCACTCCAGCATTAACAACAATCTCCTATCCCAAAACGATGCCTGCCCAGTTAAAAAGGATCTGCACAGAACCTCTGACGGCCAGCAGGTCGCTGGGTGCCCACTGTAACCGGAGGTCCAGGCGGGTGGGTCTGGCTCCCCAGTCAGAGCTGCAATGAAGGCTACTCGGATTTAAGAGTGTGAGCCACCTGAGTTGACATCTAAGGCTGTGTGACTTTGTGCCTTGACAACCAAGTTCCAATTTGTCCTTATTGTTTTAAAGCCTCAATTGCTGTTAGGAGAAATCACTTTGTCCAAGCCATGGGCCTATACAAGGGGAATCACATCACTTCTAACTTAGACAGTCCTCGTCAGGCTGAGGGACCCCAGTGAGCACGCAGTAGCCAGAACTGCAGGAAATATTTCTACTGTGTGGAAAGAGGAAGATCCCAGATTCAGTACAAGTGTTGGTAAAACCCAGAGAAAGTTTTTAATTTAGTCTATTGGAAATGTAGTTCTGTGCTAGAAACCTCTCCAAATTTATAATAAAAATCAACCAAAAAATAGGGCAGGCTATAAAGGTCCTGGTTTTATGGCTCTCTTTCCTAAAATGCCTGTTTGTAAAAAGCAGGAGAGAACAGCTATCCTGACAAAACACTGCTTGATTTCCTCCAACCCCTGGGTGACAGGCTAACCACACTTGCTGTGACCCAAAAAAGCCCTTCCCAGTGGCCTACACCCTCTGCAGACTTGAGGATAGAGAGCTAATGAAGAGCAATACACATCACCACGGGGCTTGCCTGCAGACACCGGCCAATGTCCATGCTCTCGGACGCAGCAGGCCGAGAGCTACCGCTGACCTGTTTGCTGACCTTCTCTGTCTTACTTCACTTCCCTCCACCTGTTCCTCTGCCCTCCTCTTGAGAGGTACCTGATTCCTTGCGGCATTACAGCAAGCAAAGGAGAGGAAGTGGGTTGTGGAATGTGAGAGACCCTGGTTTAAATACTAACACTGATCAGTCATATGACATAGGGTAGCTCATATTGCCTCTTGGAGCCTCAGTTTCTTCATCTGAAAGTGGGTATAACACTTGCCCTCACTGGGGGACATACCGAGTGCAGTGCTGAGCACACAGCAGGTGCTTAATGAGGTCAATGCTCTCTACCTCCTCTGTCCTTTCTTCCCTCCATCCGACTCAGGAGCTCTTTCTTGCCCCACCTACTCTGCCAGCCTCTCCCCTATCGGTCCCCCAGGAGGCAAGAGATACACATCACCTGGTCTGTGAGCCAACCTGGAATTTCTGAATTGAACCACAGAACCCCCTAAAATACTTTAAAAAAGAAGAAGAAGAACAGCTAAGATAACCTATTCAAGGGAGCTATCCATCCCTCACAGCAGGAGTGATTTCTTCTGTAAATTACCCTCTTAAGTTTCTTCCCACTATTTTAGGACAACATTAATTACTAGGCAGGAAGCAGAGAAGCAAATGCTGGGGACAAGAGTATGTTTGGTGACAGCCAGGCCCAAGATTTTTTTCTAGAATAAACACAACAACCTTTCCTTAGCTTTCCAAGAAATAGCTGCTTAGTCACCATAATAAAAAACAAGAATGACATTTGTAATCAATAAAATGTTTTTCAAAACCATTTACCTGCTTCCCAGAGAGAGGCGAGTGGAGGCTATTCCTGGCCAGTGTTAGACTGAAAGGAAGGCTTTAGCTATGTGCTTAGATCTGTCCCACAATTTATGAGGTGACATGAGACTGGGAAGAAGCAGGAAGGGTCGAGATGACAGAAACCAGAGCCTGTAACAACCCTGGTGGCTGGAAGGATGGAAGAAAACTAGCAAGAGCAAGTTCAATAGGGTGGTATTTTTAAAACTTAAACTGAATAAATACAAACACGAAGATGTAAAAAAAACCCACTTGTGGAAGGGCAGACGGTGACCTCACAGGTCAATGGTGTCAGGGGCACGAAAAAGCCCCCTGAGGAGCCCAGGGCACGGGCAGAGGTTACAGAGTCCGAAGGAGGTGGAGGTGCCCCACCGTATCTGTGCTTCCAGACCACGGGACTCCTAGGAACTCTCTGGAATGATCATTCCACCAGAAAAGAACACTGCAAACTTAAAATGTGCCATTTAGAAAAGAGGAGGTGAATCTGGAGTGGGGAGCAACTTAGACCCTGTAGATAGCATCAGTGGTTACCTTACAGAACTGTCACAAGACTGGGAGTTAATTCATGTAAAGGCCTCCGAAAGGCACCTGGCACATAGAAAGTGCTAATTAAACATCAGCTATTCTGCTTAATAACCAAGTAATCAACATTAATCTGCTATTTCAGTTGGGAATATCAGACTACATTCTATTTGGATATGTTTCAACCTAACAGAACCAGTGGGTGGAAGTTGTAAGTGCTAGCTCAAAATAAGAAAGACTCTGTGAGAATCCGAGTTGCTGAGAAAAGGGTTGGGATGTCCAAAGTCACTGTATTTAGGCCGTGATTCAATGAGACCCACGTGTGAGGAATGTTGGGAAGGGATTCTCTACGCTGGATGGGAAATTAATTTCACCGGGATTAGCAAATGGACTTTCATCTCTGGCATTCCGTCTAATGGACTAACAGTGGCTGTAAAGTGTCATGTTGAAAAAGCTTCTGAGGCCATTTAGGGCCCAAGAGGAAAAATTTGGGAGAAAGAGCCACCAGTAAAGTCTGGGAACAGTGGTGCAAGTGCTGAGAATTGGGGCTGGATGACACATAAAAATTCCATCCAGCTCTGAGACTCTGATGCTGGCCGCATTGACAAGTCTCTGTGCCTAAGATGAGGATAGCTGGGTTAAGCCCTCGGTCACATGCTTGCAGGGTGCATACCACAGTCAAGGAGCTGAGCCCCATTTTGGACAATAAAGATCATTCTATGTTTCATAATGGTTTCAACTGTCAGTGAAATTTGCCTCAAACTCAGTGTCAGCCAGATGTCTGTGAGGTACAGACTGGGACACTGGAAATGTTCTCATGTGGTTTAGAAGTGAGAGTGAGGGGACTGAATCTGGATTCCAGCATTCTATTCCGAGCATTGTCACTGACTCACCATGTAACCTTGGACCAAAGCACTGAGCTGTCAGGGCCAACTCTCCTTCTTTGGAAGGAAAATAGGACAGACGACATCATTGATTATATCTGTTCTTCCCGTTTCCAACATGTGCTAAAGTGGGGACACTGCCTATTCATTCCTGATAAAAGACCACAACTCTCTATTTGACCACCAAGTAGGCTTCTATTTTTTTGAATATTTTAAATATGTTTTCAAAATATATTTTTATTGATTTCAGGGAGGAAGGGAGAGGGATAGAGAGATAGAAACATCAATGATGAGAGAGAATCATTGATTGGCTGCCTCCTGCACGCCCCACACTAGGGATGGAGCCTGCAACCCAGGCACATGCCCTGACTGAGAACTGAACCATGACCTCCTGGTTCATAGGTCAACACTCAACCACTGAGCAACCCAGGCCAGGCACAAGTACACTTTTAAATTTCTATTAGAGTGTTCTTAGTGCTGCCTTTAGTAAACTTCTCACTCATCTATATAATTAAGTTTATTTAAATATTTCATGTGGCAAAATTTATAGCCCATAAAATTTAACATTTTAACCATTTTTAAGTGTGCCGGTCAATGGCACTAAATACATTCACATTGTTGTGCAACCGTCACCACCTCTGTCTCCTGATCTTCCAGAAACTCCCACCCATGTTTTTTAAAGTATTATTCTATCATACATTCCATATTTACCCACACAATTTTCACCACATTTTTTCAAACTTAATAGCACAGCAATATTATTTCTACCAGCAGAGCCCTTTGGCAGCTATAGGTACCATACAATAAAACCTCAATTAAGCAGACAGGCAACTCTGGTTAATCGAAGTGCCAGGCTCACTATGGGTTAAATATGAAGTCCGGAAGTCCAACTTCTTGTTAAATATCTTTATACAGTGTGTTTGTCTTGGTTGGTCCATTCTAATGAACAAAGCGAAATGATTAGTGATTCAACACAGAGGGCTTTGCTTGGGAGTGGGAAGTAGTTACCATTTTAATTAGCGATGTTCAGATTTCTGCTACAAAGTTCAGGAAATAGCAGAAGGGACGGGTTTAAGGGATCACTGGAGCTTTTCATTTGTGTCTCAAAAGCAGGGCATAATTTTTTTTAATTGAATTAACTGAATGTTCAAGTCTCATGAAACTTGGTGCTCAACATAATCAAGTCTCTGCCCGTGTACACCACAGATTTGCAAGGATGTTCTACCAACCTGAAAACTTAACAGACTTTGGATATTAGGAACAATTTAATGCAATTTTCATTCACTCACATACTTAATATACTGCCACTGGGCACATACCCACCATGGGCTCCACACTCTATTAAGCACCGTGTGGGAGGGCGCAAATGTCAGAGGCCCTCTGGCCTTCATGACACTTCTTTTAATGTGTTCAACACCTTCAAGAAAGTATTACATGACCACTTCACTCTTCCTCGAAAATGCCAATTGCAAAATCTGAACGTCTAATTTGGACCCGACCACCGGAACGCAACAATTGTTCACTTTCGAAATCCCACCAGGCCCCATGTGCCAGGAGTTCCCACTCACCTCCTCCAGGAGCCTCTGCTTGAGCTCACGCTCGGTCTCCAGTTTCTGCTGCAAACTCCGGGCGTTCATTTCAAGCATGGCGTGTTTCTTCTCCAGGTCACTGAGCTGGACATTGGGGAAGTGGCCATGATACCACATTTAGGAATGTTGGATGCTAATGACTTTTGCAAATATCCACAAACCTTCACATGTAAAGAATAACCAAGCTCTGAAGGTCAGAACATAAACACTATGTTTTAGAAGTTTACCACAAAAGTTCATGGCGGAGATAAGCCTTATGGAGGTCCTTTGTGTGAGCACAGGAGTGATTTGTAAGGGATGGGTCATATATACAGCTATGACAAGTTCTAAGAGAACGGCCGCTGAAGAATGTATTTATCTGACGTGCTGTGGCTGAACGAAACAGCAGTCATATGCTGAACACCTACTTCTTGCCCAAGATAATATCAGGGGCTTTGGGGGTAAAAGGACAGACACGCTCTCTCAAGGACATCACATCAAATCACAAAGGCAGGGAGTGGCCATAGCCAGACACACACAAAAAGAATGAGGCTGCTTGGTTAGATGTTAATTTTGATTAGAGGTACGGAGAAGAGAAATTCATACTGAATCCCTGGTCATCGAGAAAAGATGGTCTCAGGATGCATGGTGTCTTAAAGGCTGGGTAGGACTTTGCTCTAGAATATTTTAAGAATAGTCAAATAGAAAAAAAAAATTTTCTTCAAATTAAACACAAAAGGATTCACTTATCTTTAAATAATGTATTTATTTTCATCATAGTTAAAAAAAAATAGTAAAGCCAGATCAAGGAACTCAGGAACATTCCTGAGAGGCAAGCTCTAGCCTTGAATCTAATCATTGTATTTCTATAAAATTCTGGTAAGAAAATAATCATGATATCCATAAAGATCTATGTTCATCACTGTTATTTAAAATAACAAAAAAATTGGAAGAAGCTCAAATTTCCAACATGAGTAGAATGATGTAATTTGTTTTTTAGAACTAAATGTTCAAAAAATATTCAATAACTCAAGGGAAGTCCCTAGTATACGATGTTTTAGAAAGCTGCAAACTATTTCTATAGTAAGAACCTAAATTTGTAAATGTTTGTGTGCACACATCAACATGTCATGCAGAGAAAAGACTACAAATAGCTTTATCAATACAATAGTGGTGACGGATGATCAGTCACTTTTTTCTTTATTTTCTGTGGTTTTTATATCTTCCATAATGACCCCAAATAATTCCTTTTGTAATCCTATCTAATAAAAAAGTAATATGCAAATTGACCGTCACTCCCAACAAACAAGATGGCAGCCCCCATGTGGTCAAAGATGGCTGCCCCCATGTGGCCACAAGATAGCCGCCACAAGATGGCCAGCAGGGGAGGGCAGTTGTGGGCGATCAGGCCAGCAGGGGAAGGCAGTTGGGAGGGACCAGGCCTGAAAGGGAGGGCAGTTGGGGGCGACCAGGCCTGCAGGGGAGGGCAGTTAGGGGAGACCAGGCTGGCAAGGGAGGGCAGTTGGGGGCAATCAGGCCAGCAAGGGAGCAGTTAGGCGTCGATCAGGCTGGCAGGGGAGTGGTTAGGGCAGCCGTGGGCGAACTACGGCCCGCGGCCCAGATCCGGCTGTTCTATCTGGTTCTCTTGGTCTCCCCTCCGCTCCTTTACTTTGAATTTATATTAGTTCACACCAACACTCCATCCATGCTTTTGTTCTGGCCCTCCGGTCCAGTTTAAGAACCCATTGTGGCCTTCGAGTCAAAAAGTTTGCCCACCCCTGGGTTAGGGGCTGATCAGGCTGGCAGGCAGAAGTGGTTAGGGGCAATCAGGCAGGCAGGTAGGCAAGTGGTTGGGAGCCAGCAGTCCTGGATTATCAGAGGGATGTCCGACTGCCCATTTAGGCCCAATCTCACAGGCCCAGATTGGAGAGGGTGCAGGCTGGGCTGAGGGACACCCCCCCCCCCCGCTGCACGAATTTTGTGCACCGGGCCTCTAGTCATGAAATAACAAAGAGTTATACAAAATACAAAATTCAGATAACTGTACGTGGGTGTGAAAGTGTGTCTGTGAGGTATATATGAAATTTCTCTGATCTTCACTATTGTTATCTATAACACTAAAGCATCTATTCTAAATCTCTTTCAAGGATCTTAGAAAAACGTGTCTAAAATACTGGTATACCACTTTGTAAATATAACAATAAGTCCATAAAGCCTTCTAGAAATCAAGTGCCAGGAAACGACCGTTGTATGTCCAAACCAAAAGGTGGACCTCAGGGGCCCAGACAGGGAGATGCTAAGAAATCACTGATGGGCTGTGATGCCCCAGTACCTATGACACCCATCCACATGACTGCCAACCAAGGATGTCCCATGGTGACATATACCTGTGGGACTTCACTGGAATGAGTAAATGCCTGTTTATGAAATATGCTGAACATAGGTTGCATTTGAATTTTTGTTAACCTTGCCATCTAAAAGAAGGAAATGAGGATGTTTTCCTAAAAGGCAGAGGGATGGACACTGACCTTGTCGGAGAGGCTCTCGGCTTTCAGCTTCTGCTCTTTGAGAGCCTGCTGCAGAGCGAGAATCTCGGCCTTGTGCTCCTTCACAGCCAGCTCGACCACCTGGCGTGACTCAGTGATCCGCTGATCAGCTCTCGCCCTACCAGAGAAACACAGGCCCACTCTCAGAAGCGCTGTTGTCATCGGTCTGGAGAAAGGAGGCTGGCCCATCTTTAGTCCTGATAAGCAACCCAACAGGCTGCAGGCTGGACAGATCCCCTACCCTGATCCAAACTATGCCTTGCTTCCTGACTTATTACAGAGCGGAAGTTTGACCCACTTTAGGCCTTGGGTAAAAATACTCTTAAAAAGTAAAGTTCCTGTGAGGAGTCGCTTGGAAAGGCTGAACAGGAAAGGGCATGCTTCCCAATGCAACTGGGCTGATGGGATGCATCAACACTGTCACACCCTCCAGTGGGAGAAGAAATGGAATGAGGTCCCGCTGAAGGACCACCGGGTGCAGAGGATCATGGGAGACCCCATTTGAGTAAACATTTCCTCTCTTTAATGTATATGCAAGATGCTGAGTGTTTTGTGTGCTCATTGGAAACTGAAACTTGAATCTGGTGAATGTATCTGTAAATAAGGTTAGAGAAAAGAAAAACTAGAAACAAACAGGAAAAGTCACTTCCCTTCCCATGTAGGTCTTAGGTTTTGCCTCTTCCACATCTGGGCATATAGCAAGCTCCTCCCTTCCCTGCTCCACGAACCCAAACCTGCCTCAGCCTTCAAGGATAAACTCAAGGCCATGTCCTCCAGAAAATCTCTCCCAACTTCTGCTCTCAGAAGTAACCTCTCCTTGCTCTGTATCCAAAGCACAAATGTATTTTTCCTGACATACCCCACTCTCTATTTTTGGTGATAAACATTTGAATGCATAGGTTATCTCCTCCATTAGACTCTTAGCCTCTTGAAGACAAAAATTAAGAATTAGACTTTGCTCATCTCAGTATCCCACATAACACCAAATTGGGGAGAGGGTTATACTTGCCCCCAGAAAATATAGATGAAATATCTACCTAAGCACATTCCATAATTACACCTCCCATGTGTGGCTGTGTCTTTCCTAATGCTGAAGCCAGCCTCCAACCTCCAAAATTGTTTCTGAAGAACTCTAGAAACAGCTGGGGTGGGAGCTGGACTTGAGGGCATGGGAAGATGTCTGTGTGAATGTAACCAGAACATACCCTGAGGATTCAGGGGCCCAAAAGTTTGGAAGGAAGCAAACCAGCAGCCCCTCACAATCAGCAAATACCCTGAGTGGGAAGATGTGCAAAAAAGGGAATATTTCTCTTGAAATTTAATCTTTAGCCTCTAACCTTTTCTAGTTTAACTTAGCAAAGACTATATGTAACATCAACACATTTAGTTGAGTCTCTTATGGTCAAGTAAACATAAAAAATACCAAAATGAGTCCAACTAAATGACAGATGTTTCTATATATAGTTGTCTTGCTTAAAGAGGATCACAAGAAGGTGAGTGTTGGAGGAAGGTGATATTAGGGAGGTTATGCAGGATAAATACGATTTAGCTGTGCAGACAGGAAGTCATGGAGCTAGCTCTAGCCCATACGGTACCTTGGTGCAAACTGGAAAAAGACACCTATTTCCATCTGTTGGCAAACTGCTGTAATATACCAATTTGGTTAGAGCAAAACTTTCCTGCCGTGAGTGGTGAGACTGTCCTAATAAATCTGCCAATCGGTGATGTCTTCAATGTGAACGGCACACCTAGAGCTATGCAGTACACAGCCTGCATGCATGGCCTGGCAGGGGATTCTGTGCCGGGGGGACAAAGGTGAGAAAGCAGAGGAAGAAGACTGCCTGGACTTACTATTTTTTTCCTCTGAAGAAAGAAAAGGAAAATTAAACTATCCTTGTAAAGCAGTTGTTCTCAACTGGGGGTGATTTTTGCACCCTCAGGGTTACTGGACAATGTCTGGAGACATGTTTGGTTGTCACAACTTGAGGAGGGACATCAAGTGGGCACAGACAAGGGAGGATGCTCAACATCAGACTGCACATGGCAGCTTTCGTGACAAAGGGTTATCCAACCCACATTGAGAATAGGGCCAAGGCTGAGAAACCCCCGGGTAAATAGAGGGAGACTAGCATTACTCACAACCAGGATTAAAATGGTGATGGCTGGCGTGGCTCAGTGGTTGAGCATCGACCTATGAACCAGGAGGTCCAGGGCACATGCCTAGGTTGCGGGCATCTTATCATCAATTGATGTTTCTCTCTCTCTCTCTCTCTCTCAAATCAATAAAAAAATATATATATTTTTTTAAAAGGTGATGGTCTTGCTACAAGGCCACCATGGTAGGAAACCTGAGGAAAGAGTTTCTGCAAAGAAAGCACTGAGACATTTGTCCTGCTCTGACTCCCGGGTCCTCCACGGGGTATACGGACACCAACTAATGCCAAGAGTCCAGGTGACATTTACCATAGTGACAACTAGGGTGACCAGCCCATCCTGGTCTGCCCAAGGGTCTCACATTTTCAGTGCTGAAAGTCTCTTGTCCCAGAAACTCCTCAGTCCTGGGAAAGCTGGGACGACTGGTCACCCTGTTCACCACTCTCAGGCGGTCCTGCTGTGGTCACCTGTCATCGACTCTTTACAAACATAAACTCTCACCTGCTCTGTTTCTCAGTGTCCAGCATCCTCTGCAACTCTCGGACCCGACACTCAAACTGTGACTTCTCGTCACCGAGGACGCTCCTCCACGCCTCCCACTGCCGCTCCTTTTCCAGCAGTTCGTCGTTCAGGGCCTCCAGGTCCATGACCTGCTCTTCCAGCATCGTGCAGGTGGTCTTCAGAGCCTCCATCGTCTGCAAATCAGTACCAAGGGAGGGTTTCCTGGATGTTACTTTTGTTGGGTCAGTTTCAGAAAAGCACACCTTGCTCACTACAGCCTGAAACACAGTCTATCTTTTTCTTCTACCGATTGAGGGGACTGGACAAGAATCAATGAAGGGCCATTTCTGCCACCATCTTCTCAGCAGAAACTAAAGCAAGGCCAGGGGAAGAGACTGCAAAGGGCTCACATTAGCCTCCCGGAGCAGTGTTATTTTATTTTTTTGAATTTTTATCTTTTTTTCCTATTGATGGATTTTTAGAGTGAGGGAAAGGGAAAAGAGAAAGAGGAAGAGGGAGAGAGAGAAAGAGAGAGAGAGAGAAAGGCATCAATTTGTTGTTCCACTTATATATGTATTCATTGATTGATTCTTGTATGTGCCCTGACCAAGGATCGAACCTGTAACCTCAGGAAGATGCTCTAACCCAGTGGTTCTCAACCTTTCTAATGCCGCGACCCTTTAATACAGTTCCTCATGTTGTGGTGACCCCCAACCATAAAATTATTTTCGTTGCTACTTCATAACTGTAATTTTGCTACTGTTATGAATCGTAATGTAAATATCTGTGTTTTCCGATGGTCTTAGGCGACCCTGCTTGCGGTTTTCAACCTGAGGGTCGAGACCTACAGGTTGAGAACCGCTGCTGTAGAGCCTAAGACCATCGGAAAACACAGATATTTACATTACGATTCATAACAGTAGCAAAATTACAGTTATGAAGTAGCAACGAAAATAATTTTATGGTTGGGGGTCACCACAACATGAGGAACTGTATTAAAGGGTCGCGGCATTAGAAAGGTTGAGAACCACTGCTCTAACCAATTGAACTACCTGGGCCAGGGCTAGTTTTAATTTTTAAAAATGAAACTGAAGAAGAACTACACAATTTTAGAAACCATTTTTAAAACCCTCAAGCCTTCAAAACATAGACATGATTATATTAAGAGCCCATTCCCTGGCCTGGCTCAGCCCTGGAAGCAGGGGGAGATGCACCAGGCATCACGCTGACCTGAAGGGGACCAGGGATCTCTGACACTGTTATTGTCCTTACTTGCTTCTGGCTGGTGAGTTGCATCTCTCTCTCCGAGATCTCGCGGCGGAGATGGTCCACCTCACTTCGCAGCTGAACTATCTCATCGTTGGCGCCGGAAGCCTCATCGAGTTGTTTGGACAAGTAGAAGTTTTGGTTGTTGAGCTCAGCGTTGTCCTCCGTCAGCTGGTTTAGCTGCTCTTCCAGGTCTGTGATTACCTAAAAGATAAAAGCAATCGGTTACACACCACACAAGTAGATTTTAAATGAGAAACTGCTTCTAGAGCCGTGGGTTTCTGAAGCTGGGGACACTAGCGATCAATGAACAGCTCCTGAGTTTGTCTCTCCAACTCCCAGAGTGGGCCCCTAGCTCCTGCGCCCGCCCACTGGGCACTAAGGCACTTGCTGTGCTAGAAAGAGGAAAGTCCATCTCGGGGTTCATCTGGAAAACGTGGCAAAAGCAAATCCACCAAAAGTGAAGGCCATACAGAAGGGGCCCCTTTAAATGAGATAAAGTTCATGGACAAAAATATAATGTGGGAAATGCAAATTGAGGAAAAAGGCATGAAGACTGGTCTCACAACCAGCTCATTAAGCTAAAATGCCCACGACACCTTCTATAGAAACTATAGTTATACCTGGAGATAGTCTTAGAAAGCAAAATAAAGTTCTTATCGAGGAAGACTAAGTGAAGGACACTAGAGTTATTTTAATAATATCTCCGACAACGTATTTAATTACATGCAACAAAGGAAAAAATATCTTCAGGGAAGCTCAGAGTAATCCTGAAAATACAATATTGTACTATGTATGGCATCACTTTAATGGTTTTTATTATAAAGTTCGCTACCGGAAAAATGGGAAGGCGTGTATATGAAATTGTCATTTTATGAAGAGATTTAATCGGGTTTGGCTAAATTATTTCCCCGCTCAATGGCAGAATGACTTCAACTTCACTGCTTTTAGCTTTCCTATTCTTTGCTGAGGCTCAGTATCGGCACTTGCAGACCGCTTTAACGCACAATTCTTGAGAATTTTAAGGCCAATTTTCTTATAATAGTTGGAATGAGGTGCACAGGCAGCAAATTAAATTTTATGTAACAAAAAGATGTAAATTAAAAGGAAATGCCTTTAAGCCTATGCTTATTAATTGTTTCCAATTTTCAAACCAAGAGTAGAGTTACTTTATGAAATGTTAACACTGTTTCCATGACTAATTCCCTATTTTAACCACCTCTGATTAGCGTTTAAAAAATATCTTCCCGGGCACATGGAAATAAAGAGCATCAAGTAAGTACATTTGTTCAATACGGCTCAGAAAGCACAGCTTTTCATTTTGTTAACCAAGCTGATGGATTTTTAATGTAGTAAGTGGTCTAGAAATTTTAATTTTAATATCAGAAGCCACATTAATTCCTAACGTACTGGTTTGAAGTACACTGTCAGCTACAAAAGGGGGAATAAAGGTTATCTGGTCAGGTTCTTAGCTGAGACTCCTTCTTCAGGGGAGGGTGGGGATAGGAAAACACTGCATGCTTGCCATCCCTAGCAGGCAGCTATGCCTCATAGGGATCCTTGCGAGCCGCGGTTTGCCGCTCTATTGACTAATGAGTTTGCCGACCACTGGGATAGGGGCTTAATCACGAGGAACAACAACAGCCTGTAATTATTGGAATTGAGAGTCTAGGTCAGTGGTCGGCAAACTCATTAGTCAACAGAGCAGCAAACTGCGGCTCGTGAGCCACGGTTTGCCAATCTCTGATCTATATTAATAAACAAATATGTAAATTGACCACACCTCCATGATACCCACAGCCAATCAAGAGTGAATATGCAAATTAACCCAACGAAGATGGTGGGCCTGTAAGCAGCGTGCACGTGTGCAGGCGCCGAGTGGCCAGGGGCAGGGCAGGATGCCCCCCGGCCACTCAGGGCCTACGCGCACAGGCACTGAGCGGCCCGGGGCAGCGTGGGACACCCACCCACCCTCCGCATAGTCAGGGTGACATGGCAGGCGTCCCTGGGACCCCGCCTGCTTCGAGCCTGTGGCCAGCGCGCACGCGCACTGGCGCCAAGCGGCTGGGGTCCCAGGAACGCCACTGGAATGTCCGGTCCTGTCAGCCTGAGCTGGGGGTGGCTGGAGTTCGCAGTCCTTTTGGTTTGTGTAGCCCCTGGAACCTAAGCGAAAACCAAGAGTGTGGGGAGCACCAGGAATTCTGGGAATTGTAGTTCTGGTGGCAGCCCCTGGACTGAAAGTGGAAGCCCAGAGTGCAGGGAGCACCAGGAATGCTGGGAATCGTAGTTCTGGTGGCAGATGCATTGTGGGATCTCCTAGACATTAGAGCAGGGGTCCTCAAACTTTTTAAACAGGGGGCCAGTTCACTGTCCCTCAGACAATTGGAGGGCCGGACTATAGTTTAAAAAAAAAACTATGAACAAATTCCTATGCGCACTGCGGGCCCGGGACAAGTCAGCTGCCAAGCAGGACAGGCAGCGGCACCCAGCGGGCCGGATAAATGTCCTCGGCAGGCCGCATGTGGCCCGTGGGCTGTAGTTTGAGGATGCCTGCACTAGAGCAAAGTGAGCCTGGAGCAAGTTACTGTTGCAGGTGGTGGATGGAGGGAAAGCAAAGATGAGAGACATAAGTAAAGTCAGAGCGTCGAGGAAAAATTAAAGGGAAGATATCCTGGACTTCTAGGAAATCTCCACCAATGGAGCAAAGAAAAAAAAAAGACCTCTATTATTCTGTGAGCACCAAACCAAACTGGGTTGGGGTCTCAGACAATTCGCTCATATGATTGCAAAGACAGACAGAAACTCCCAGATTGGAGAGGCCTCCCCTGAGGGCTCCCAGATTGGAGAAGGTGTAGGTTGGGCTGAGGGACCCACCCCCTGTGCACGAATCTTCGTGCACCGAGCCCCTAGTAGATAAATGAATAAACAATGCTTAATAGTTCAATGTGTCTCTTTCCAATAAGTAGCAAACCCCACTCCTTAAGATCATTTTCTTAACAGACTGCAAATATCCCCATCTATAATAATAAAAGGGTAATATGCTAATTAGACCAGATGTCATTCTGGACATCCTTCCTGATGAAGCCAGGGCCAGAGGGAAGCCAGCCTGGGTCCCGGGTGCCTGCGGGCGGCCGGAAGAGGGAAGTAGCCCGGGTCCCGGGTGCCTGCTGGCAGCCGGAGGAGGGAAGCCTGGGTCCTGGGTACCAGAGGGAAGCCGGTGCTGGCAGTTGGGGAAGGAAGGCCTACTCTTGCATGAATTTTTGTGCATTGGGCCTATAGTCTATATATATAAAAGGTTAATATTCAAAGTGTCCCCTTGGGAGTTCAACCAGGAGACTGGGAGTTCGATTGCTCACTATGACTTGTGCTGACCACCAGGGGGTGGTGCAGAAAGTGGCGGGCAACCAGTGGCAGCGGTGGGGTCATTTAGGAAGCGAGGGAAGGAGGAGGCGGGGAGGTAGGGAACCTGATCAGTCCTGATCGCCGGGCAGGCCTAGGGACCCTACCCGTGCACGTGTTTCATGCACTGGGCCTCTAGTTTAACTATATGATGCTTCCTTCCGCCTCTTTCCCAAAGGAAAACAGAATTGAGGCAAACTGGCCCGGAAGCTAAGCATTAAAATGAATTCAGGAACCCGAAATAAGCAACATTGGACTTGACTGGGTTGGTTTCTCCATCTGTGACATGGAGATAAATACTTTCTTCACTACCCTTCTGCTTCTATTGTTTTAATGTTTTGAATTTCCTTGCCTACTATTCCACCTTAATGTACCATATAAAAATACAAGGGATAGCCCTAGCTGGTTTGGCTCAGTGGATAGAGCGTCGGCCTGCAGATTGAAAGGTCCCAGGTTCAATTCCAGTCAAGGGCACATGCCAGGGTTGAGGGCTTGGTCCCCAGTAGGGGGCACGCAGGGGGCATGCAGAAGGCAGCCAATCAATGATTCTCTCTCATCATTGATGTTTCTAGCTCTCTCTCCCTCTCCTTTCCTCTCTGAAACCAATAAAAATATTTCTTTAAAAAAATACAAAGGATAAAAATTAATGACCAAGATGATGCTTCATTGTAAAGATTATAATAGTGCCTCTTGGGGAGCAGGGACTACAGAAAATTTGTTCATGTAAGAATATACACACTGCCAAAACAGTTTCCTTGCCACCTGAAGACATATTTAAGCGTTTGGATACCCACTTCCTTTGAAATTTATGAAAAGAAAATGCAGTTTGCTATGAATCAATCAAAAAAACCTCTTCTCTTTCTCCCAAAATTAAATTACAAGTTGCTTAAGAAGAAACACTGGAAAAATGTCAATGACGTGCCAAGATTGTTACTCTCACTTCAACTGAAACGGGCCCACTGGAGGAAGCATCCTTCTGTTTCCCTGCTGTCCTTTGTTGTTTTGTTTGTTTGTTTTGGGGGGGAGGGATCATGTCTCTGATTCCTACTTACGCAGTTTATGATTTCTGGTTCTAGACTAGATCCTGTCACTGTCTCTATGTTGCCAATGGATAAGAGGAGGAGGTTGTGTTTGTGTGAAGCACCCAAGCACTCATTAAAGCATTTTAACTCATTCATACTTTTTACATATTCTTTCCACCCAAGCCAGAACATGTGTAGCTTGTGACTCTGTTGCCAGTTGCTGGAGTTGTGGTATTAAGTGTTACACACACACACACACACACACACACACTCACTCACACACACACTTGAATTTGCAGATATTGAACTGACTTGAGACAAAGCAGTAAATTAATGGTCTCCATGGTTTTTAAAAAAAGTATAATAATAGACTTTTATAATAGGTGATTTTGAACCAGGTAATGCACAAGGAGAATTACTGGGTCTACTTTGTGGCCTTTGGTTATTCTTTCCACACCAAGGGCAAATGATCTGTTTACTATATTAGAGTCTGTTAATCTTTCATCTCCAAAGACAGAGGATAAAAAAGATAAACTGAAAGCCTGATTCCATCTTAATGGCAAAAAAGACGAGGGAGACAGGGGCCACCATAGCTTTCATGTGTACTGTTCTTGCAGATAAGATATCTTGGTGCAGCTCTAAGAGAAAACAGGATATAAAAAATGCTGTTTGGAAAAATAAATAAAAATCTCTATTTGGGGTTATCTGTGGCTTTTCAAGGCTTTCATGCAAAACTCCTGGTTCTGAGAAACAGATGTTAACAGAGATCTCCCACCTAGCATGGGGCCCCTAGGGGAACATTACCCAGTAAATGTCCGTAGCATGTGAGAGGTGAAGACACCAGTCAGGTAGTGAGCACCAGGCTACAAAGATATAGGCCTGAAGTCCTATTTTAATGCCTGTTTTTCTCTTGAAGGCAGCTATTTGCATAGTATTTATTTTTAATCTTATAGCTGACAGATTGATTCATAATTAAAACTGTGTCATATGTTTGCCCACCAACTCCCCTCCAAAACAGACTTAGGTAGGATTCAAAGATCTATATTTTGAATCAAATCCTTTTTTTAAATCTCTTCGAAATACAGAAGTGGTCAGAGCTTGAAAATCTTACTGTTCATGGGCTTTTTAAAAGCTGCTAACTGGGAGCTTCTATCAATTGATTTAGGAATTCCCAACAGTAATAAAGACACTTCTAGTGGACGATCTCGAACCGCACCAACGAGAAAGGAACATTCACTGAGGTGCCTTGAAAGCAGCCTTTGAACTTGCGAAAGAATAACTAAGATTGACTATTGTTGCCAAATATTGTTCCATAAGGAGTGGCTTTTAAACTTTTCTAAGGAGCAGAACCCTTTTCTAAACAAAGGATTTACTTTATGTCAGAAGTCCAATATCCTATATAATAAAAGCCTAATATTCTAAGTGTCCAGTCATCTGTCGTCCATTCAACCAATCAAAGCATAATATGCTAATGATATGCTAAGGCCACTCAACAGATCGTTATGACATGCACTGGCTCTCCGAGGCTCTGACCAGTAGGTTAGCTTGCTGCTGGGGTCCAGCCATTTGGGGACTGAGCGAGACAGGCTGGACACACCCTGGAGCCCTCCCATGGTCCCTCCCCAGCTGGCCAACCTCTTGCATCCCTCCCTGGCCCCAATCATGCACTAGTGGGGTCCCATAGCCTGGCCTGCGCCCTCTCACAATCTGGGACTCCTCGGGGGATGTTGGAGAACCGATTTGGCCCGACAGGCCAGGCCGAGGGACCTCACTGGTGCATGAATTCGTGCACCGGGCCTCTAGTAATAAAATAATGATAGTAACCAACAATTTAGCACTTTCTATGGACCAGGCCCTATGCAAACACTTGGATGCATCATCTCATTAATTCTTGTAGGAACCCCATGGTACTGTTACCAAATTTCTGATTCTATGACTCAGTGTTCCCTAAGTTTTACGGTTTCTGTAATTTGGATATATATTGGAACTAAGCAGCTATCTTTCTTCTCTTGCCCAGGCTCCAAAGAGCAGTTACTAAATAAATTATATCTTACAATCCATGATGTATTGGAATCAAGGAGAGTGTTAGCTCCATTTTATAGGTAAAGAAATAGAGACTTGGGAGATAATACCACATAGGCTCCCAAGAGGCCAATTCAGAACTGGAGCCTGGTCTGCCTAACACCAGAGAGCCAGTGTGGACCCTCAGTGGCCACTGCTGTGTGTGGGGCCCCTCCTTTCACCTGTGAGGCCCCCAGAGCTTCTCTACGGAATGCCAGGGGTAAGGAAAGGAAGGAATACAGGTCAGTGTTGCAGAAAAAAAGCAAATCTGAGGAATAAAGAGAGTCTGAAAGTTACATAAGTTAAGAAAGTAACCAAATTCCTTCTACATATCGCCATATTCTATTAAAAACTAAATTTCCAATTTTAAAAATGTGGGGGAGAGTGGATGACAAAGGAGCACAAGGGAACTTCTGAGGATGATGGATATGTTCATGATTTTGAGTGTTGTGCTGGTTTCATAGGTGTGCACACACTTGAAAATTCATCAAGGGATTGTGTGCCAGTTACATACACCTCAATAAAAGTATTAAAAATTTTATTTTAATTTTTATGACAAAAGACTAAAAATGAAGAAAGGAAACCTGCAGATGAAGGATTACTGATATATACACTGAAAATATATCCAAGTTCATTTTAGGAAAATATAGTAATCTAAAAATACCACAGCCATAAAAAGATCTATATTTTATTCGGTGATTATTTATGAGCATGTATGTAATATAAGCAAGTAACTCTTGTGTAAAATAAGAAACCAAGACAAAAAGAAACTAAAAAAGAGGACAGGCCCAGAATGTGTCTATTCTTCGAGGAAGGGAGGAAGAATAGAGGAAATCAACAGACGTTTCTAAGGTGGGCCCACCCTGGTCCAGCCATCAGCACCAGGAAATAACTAAAATCCATCTGCCAGGTGCCTACTAGAGTCAAACTAGTAGCACATCGTGTGACCTAGCCATTCTGCTCTTGGGTACATGCTCATCAGAAGTAAGTGCTTATAGCCACCAAAGGACGTGTACAAGAATGTTCTCTAACAGCTTTACCCATAGCAAAAACAATACAAATATCCATCCGCAGGAGAATGGATAAACTAACTTCAGCTCTAGTCCTATACTGGGAACACCACACTGTAATGAAAAATAACAGATTTTTGACAGATACAACATGGATGAACCACACAGACAATTAAGTAAAAAAAAAAATTTAAAAATGCTAAACTCAAAAGACCTTCATTTAAATGAAGCTCAAAAAATAGGCAAAACTGATCTATGGTATCAGAGATCAGAATAGCGGTTACCCTTGGGGAAAAGGATGCTGATGAGAATATGAGGGAGCCTTCCGGGGGCTGAAAATGCTCTGTATCTTAATCTATGTTGTGGCTACGTAGATTGTCTATACATGTAAAACTTTTATACACTTTATATTCTTTACTGTATGCATTATATACCTAAACTAAGGGGGAAAGCATCAGGATTTAATGCCCCGCTATTGGTAAGGAGGAAAGAAAGAGTTCATTTCAAGAAAATAAAACACGTATGAGGGCGGGGCGAGGGTGCGCATTCTGGAAATTCACAGATGCGAATAATGCAAATGGAGACAAGCTCATCTAGGACTGACTAGGAGGTTATAAAGCAATGAAAGGACCAAAAAAGAAAGGCAGTGCAACCAAGGGTAAAGATAATATCCCTCTCTTCTAAAAGAGGCCTATTTCAGGCCTTCCTTTTCAGCAAAAATAGACTTTGCATTTCCATTGACCCGACCCTATTACATAATCTATGAATGATGCTTATCTGTGCATAGGATTTATTTTTCTCAATATAAATAACATCTCCCAAAGAGTCCTAGATTTTAGATTTGCATGGAAGGAAGCCAGATTTTACCTATTAGGAAGTTAAAGTTTCTAGATGTTTCCTCTGCAGAGGCAGCAGGTTACAGAAGACTCTTCGCACACATAACTGCCCCTACACAATCTCTGGCCTGCGCTAGCCTGGGAACCTTCCACACTGGAGAAGGAGGGGCAGCTGCTTGGGACTTTTGTTGCAGCTACTGAAACCTATTAGTGGTTGTGCAGTGAGAATTATTTGGACCACTCCAGCTATCCTCCCTCCAGCATGAAGAATGGTTTTAAATGTTTAAAACAGGCAGATACCCGAGGAACTGAAGTTATCTGGGGCTCAGAAACGCCAAATCGGTTTGACAGCATTAACTGCTTCAAGCTGAGAGTTTGCATCAAAAATTAGTCACTGGTATCATGAAGAGATGTTCTCTTTTTCTTCTTGGATTTAATGTTATGCTAGTTTAATCATCTTTGGTTAATACTCACAGTACAGCTGTTACGAAGGGCATCAAATTTGCGCTGGATTTCATCTCTATGTGCCTAAAAGGTAAGAAGTTGATTATAAATTTTCCATAGGGAGGAATACAATTGTACACACTACGGGTCAAATAAAGAGAACAGCATTTGCCTAGAAAGCCAAGAATGCTGATGCAGCAGCCTCGGCATCTGTTTTTCAAAGGATTAATTAAGTCATCCCCAACATCAGAAACAAAAGTTACAGGAACACATGATGCTGCGTTAATAACAATTAACTATTTTTTAAATTTTAATTTATTTTTCAATTACAGTTGACATACAACAATGAACTACTTAGACCACACATGCCTACCCTTTACAAATATATTTGAACATTCACATTAATGCCTAGGGATGAGTGGACAAAAAAAAACGTAATAAAGGATGAAGTCTTTACTCTCCTTCATTTGTCTTGTTCCCCGACCTTAACCTTTCCCTCTTCTTACTACTTGACCCTCCCCAACCAAGCCTATTCCCAAGAGAGACAAAAACACACAGACACACATACAGGACAATAGCCAGGACAAAGTAGGGACATTTTTTTTTTTAATCAAAAGCTGCTGAGATTCAGAAACCCCATAGTGATCTTGAAATAGAGAGGCAGAACTGCTTCGTTCAGTTGACAAGGATTTTTTGAGTGCATACTACATGCCAGACACTGTGATAATAGAGAGCAGGTAGAGCCGACTTCATTCTGGTGAGGGGAGCTAGAACATAAGTAAGTGCGTGATTACAAAGCATGGCAAATGCTGTAAAGGAAACAGAAAAAAGGGAACAAGGGGGTTAGGAAGGAACTCACTTAGATGGGTGGTCACAAAGGCTTCCCTGAAGAGGTGACATTTAAACAGAAACCTGCAGGGTGAGGAGGACCCAGCCACACAAAGAACAGGAAAAGGCAAAGGAAAAGCATGTGACAAAACCCTGAGGCAAGAAGGGGTTTAGTGCACTTGATGAACAAAAAAAGACCCGAGTGGCTACAGCAGAGTTTTTTCAACTTCAAGCTGTGAACCAATGGTGAGCATAAGTGGGATTTTCTGGTTTGTTTTATCCAATGAAATGGAACAAACAGGACAGAATATAAAAAACATCACATGGTACCTTTTCTACAACAGTAACCCCTGTTGTAGAAAATTTGTCTGAGATAGCATAATTCATCCAATTTAAGTTGCTATCAAGTTGTAAGACTATCACAATTTTATGTAATATTAAAAAAGAAAAAGTGCTATCAACTAAACCATGACATGTTTATATATATAGTAGAGGCCCAGTGCACGAAATTCGTGCACTTGGGGGGGGAGGTCCCTCAGCCCGGCCTGCGCCCTCTTGCAGTCCAGGAGCCCTCGGGGGATGTCCAACTGACGGCTTAGGCCCGCTCTCCATGGGAGTGCACTGGCTCAGGGCTTCTGGCTTAGTTGGCGCTCCCCCTGTGGGAGTGCACTGACCACCAGGGGGCAGCTCCTGCATTTGGCGTCTGGTGGTCAGTGCACATCATAGCGACTGGTCGTTCCACCATTTGGTTGATTTGCATATTAGCCTTTTATTATATAGGATGACTATATAATCATATTTAGGCTACGATTATAAGATGCATCCCGATTTTTGGTACCTTAAATTCAGTGAAATACACTACTGCAATACAAGGTAAAATGTATTCTTTGGTGAGTTGTAGCCAAATGGATTTTGAAAACCACCTGGCTCAAGCACAGACAAGGAAAATGTGGCTCAAGATGATGGTAGAGAGGCAGGCAGGGACCAAGAATCTTGAAGGCCCAGAAAAGTGTTTGGATTTCATTCAAATTGCAATTAATTGAAAGCCAATGGTGTTTTAAGAAGCAGACTTAGATGATATGATTGTCATTGTGTGGATGCCACAGGAAGAAGAGATCAAAATGGGACAAAGGTAGAAAGGAGCAGGGAACGCACTGTCATTCAAGGAAGAGAGGATGGTGGCAAAGACAAAGAAAAGTGAATGGACTGCGATCTCTTTTGGAAGCACATGCAATAAGACCTGCTGATGAACATGGGGGCCAAGGGAAAGGAGGAGTCAAATCCTTACAGCCTTTGGATTTGAGAGCTAATTGTTTGCTTTGCTCAGAAAGCCCAAAGGCAAAAGTAGTCCTTCTCTTAAATTAAAAAAAAAAGGAAAGGAATTAGCCCTGGCCAGTTTCTCAGTAGTTAGAGCATCGGCCCTCGGACTGGAGTGTCATGGGTTCAAATCCCAGTCAAGGCATGTACCTAGGTTCAGGTTTGATCCCTGGCAGGTGCGGGAGGCAACCAATAGATGTGTAAGAATACTATTTATCCTAAGTAGGAATGTAGCTATCTACACTGCTGTTGAAATCTCATGTGAGCAAGCAGAGAGTCTGGCCCCAAAGACCATCCAACCTCCTTGAGTGCATTTCATGATCACCGAGGACTCTTCCTAAAAGACGAATAAGGTCCATCTACCTAATAATAGAGCAACATGCTAACTGACCTTACCTTCGCAACGCCCACCAGCCAATCAGGAGTGAGTATGCAAATTAACCCAACAAAGATGGTGCGTTAATTTGCATATGCAGGCGCCAAGCGGCCAGGGGCGGGGCAGGACGTTTACATCATTGCCATGGCGATGACGCAGGCGTTCCACACCACCCCAGCCGCTCTGGGCCTCTGGGCAGCGTGGGAAAGCGAAAAGGCAGCTCCGGGCCGGAGCGGAAAGGTGGCTCCGGAAGGCGGTGCCGACAGCCAGGGGAAGGAAGGCCCATTCTTGCACAAATCTTCATGCATCGGGCCTCTAGATTAATAAACTCTAAAGCAAGAGTAAGCAAATTTTTTCTTTAAAGGACCAGACAGTAAATATTTTTGGCTTCAAGGGCCATTCACTCACTGTCAAAAATACTCAACTCTCCCCTCATAACACAAGAGCAGCCATACTCAATATGTAAAGAAAAAATGGGCATGGCTATGTGTCAATAAAACTTTATTGACAGGAAATAGGAGGCAGACTGAATTTGACTCACTGGTTATAGCTTGCCTAACCCTGCTCTAAATGACTACTTGGTGTGAAATCTCTCAAAGACAGCAACAAGAAGCGGAGGGTAGAGTTAATTCCTTCAAAGCCTAAACAGTGATCCCTGGCCTAGACTTAGGGTTAGACGACCTATTGCACATTCTTATTAATAGCAAAGTTTCTAATACCACACCATTAAAAACTTGTTTAACTGCCCTCACTTGCAGTCTGAAATGTCAATCACTAATACTGTTTCATTTTCTTTGAAATTTTCCATCATTGAGGCCTTTGGATCATTTTGACACATCAAATGGCAATCCTCTTTGAGGGTATAATGTAATGAATTACCATCGTTATGGCTTTTGATTTATTATTGACTATGAACTATAAACCCAAAATGTAGAAACAATCCTGTTGTGACTGCTAGAAATACTATAAGAAATTTAATAATTATTGGGTTGATCTGGGTAAAAAAAAGGTCAAGAAATATATGTTTTATGTTTTTTTGAAATAAGTTATAAAACAACTATACAAAAAAGTAAAAGGTCGCATAACAGTATATATAAGGATAGTGAAATACATAAGACAAAGTAAAATGTATTTGGATTCTCTCAATAAAATAACTGAGTGTTAATTAGACATTAGGTACTACAGGGAATAGGTATTTTTAAAAATTATTGAGGACCCCAAAAAGCTTTTGTTTATGTGGGTTACATCTATCTGTATTTATCATGTTAAAAATTAAAATTGAGATCTTTTTAAAATATTTGTATTTTATTTCTTTTTAAATAACAATAACATTGCTTTTGTACCATCAGTGTGTTAACCCAATAACAAATGCCAAATGACATCTTAGTATTACTGTGAAAATAATCTGACCTTGGGGACCATCAGGCATCCACTGAGCTAGGGGTTAGGTGACAGACAATAAGGTAGAAAGGACAGGCTGCAGCCTGCAGAACAGAGAGCCACTCTCTTTGGGGAGTACTTATGTCTTCATTAATTTTAAGGAAAGTTACAAGAAGAAGAAAGAAAAGAGAATTACAATGCAGCCTTGATGAGAGAAAATATCCACAGAGCTGAGCAAAGGAAACCAGTATTTAGATGTCTGACCACCTTCTGGGATCCATGGTCAGGATTCTAGAACACTCAGACTTCCACGCATCCACCCCTTTCTCTGTGAAGGCAGGCACCAAGCAAGACTGTCACCTTACATGCCCCAATTTCACATCTTGGCTATCACACTGATGGCTTACTAATTAAATACAGGGTTTGATATTTATTGGGGTGGGGAAGAAAAAATGAGAGCGTGCATTGACTAACGATTTTAACTGATCACAGGACCACTTTGGGATTTCATAATCACAGAATGCTGGGAGGATTCCTCTCAGTACTGTCTCTGGCTTTAGCCCCTTGGCCAAATCAATAAAAGCTCGGGAGGGAAGGGACGCGAAACATGTTCCTGGGCCTTGCAAGTGTACGTAGGGCTCACACCACACCTCTACCCCACAGCACCATTCAGAGTGACGCCGACATCATGTCACACATCTGTGTGCTCTAAAGTGTACAGACTCTGATTCTCTTCCTTACAGGACAGGATTACATGGAGTCTTAAATTTCAAGTCCAGGCAGAAAATACTCTCTCCCACCAATAAGCATGGAAGCATCTTGAAAGTATGGATTTTTGCTTAAATTTGACTCTCCTGTTGGTCTCTACCTTGATTTAATCTCAGCCAGTAAATTTCAATGAAAATGCAATTGACAGGATGCGTAAAGTGAGAGTGAGGAAAAAGAAAGCAGAAGACCAACACTGGCTTCCCAGTGGCCCCTGCCAAGCTCCTTCAATGCCGATCTTCAATTTAACGGCGATCCATCTAATTTGGTCCAGAAGCGGAGGCCAAATGGGGTAACTACTCCTTCCCAGGCGAGGAGATGGAGGCCTCTTTGAAATAAGCAATAATAGCCCATTTAACTATTCCCTTTTATTGATAAAACAGCCTGCTGTGAAGCTGACAAGCCTCCTGGGAGATCATTTTAGATCTGGCTGATTTAATTTGATTGATGCTTACGCTAGGTCTGAACCTGGGCCTTGAACAATGAGAGAGGGCGTCAGAGTACAGCATTTTTTACCATATTCTCTTTCTCTTGGAAAATACATTCTTCAGACCAAATTCAACAAAGCCATTCAGGCAACAACCACATGTGGCCCATAACCAGGTTTATAGGACGTAATCAAAAGGAGGGGAGAGGAAAAACCCACAGCCTCAAAACTGAATGGAAGCAAACTGACATGGAGCTGGGGTTCCTGCGTGATGGGCTTACAAACAGCTGTCTGACCAAAGGCAGTTTTCTGCCAGAACTTTTCAGAAGCCCTGTTTTCCATGGCATCTTCATCTGCGAGACTGGTAGAGCCCTAGTTTCTAGACCTCGGGAAGCTGTTTTTCTTTTTTTCTAAGAAGATGCTCCGAGGCAGTGATCTCATCTGACTAAATTAAGTCGTGACTTGCTGCTGTGCTAGGCTCCCAGCAGCCATTAGACACAGCATATTCCAACCAGCAGCAAGCAGGATTTAAAGACTAATTTCCCCACAGATAAACAGTGGTGACACATGCTCTATTTTATACCCTCCTCCTTCCAAAGGGAAGATGATGCATGGCCACCGCCCTCCCTCCCAATTCCCACTGAGCAGAAAAATCAATGTGTCTTCCTCCTCCAATGTAAAAGGATTTGAGGGATTACAGGCCTATCCCCTGAGGAGAAAAGGCTAAAGACACAGCCCTAGGCACACAGTGAGGACTCATTAAGTATGGGTTAAATTACTGAGTTCTCTTCCTTTCAGAGCTTGGGTATTCACACAGGGGCAAAATATCAACATACAATGCATTAAATATAACTCTGGTTAGATTTTTAAGTGTCTCCTTTAGCAGCCAAGAAGACACTTCCTCCCCATCCACCCAACTCCAGAAAGTGTACAAGCCTTCTTTGCATTCACTCTTACATATTCATTTCATGCTTACCTCCATTTTTCCCTTTTATAGTCTTATTAACTCTTTGCCTTTTCTTTCTTATTTATCCTGTTTCACTGTTTTGTACCTTTCTAAATTGCTTTCAGTACATTTTAAAACAAGGCAAAGTATAAAGAGATAGCATGACTACTTTTTTACAAACAAATATTGGGGGCATGTGGCATCAACAGTGTTTAATAAGTGTTCTCATAGAGACATGGAAATTCAGATTGTAGTCAGTATCTGAACTTGACATTAAGTCCTGGAAAATCTAGGTATCGCAAGTAATTTCTACATATGTTACTATGTTACCCCCAGAATCCTGAAGTCCCCATGTCCCAGACTGGTCCATAGGACCCTGGCACTGTCAGATCATGTTCCCAATGGGTTGAGAATATGGGCTCTCCGAACCCAACAAAGGGAGAATAACTTCTAAGAATGAAACTAGTTTAAAATATATACCAGATCATACCAGATGCATACATAAGACATAAAGCAGAATCTACAAATTAAAAAAAAAGAACATAAATAAGGTTAACCAAAACAAATATAGAAATATGGTACTGTTAAGATTATTATTTTTTTAATGATTATTGAAAATCAAAGTAGAAGATCCAAGTAAAAAGATTTTGGCTAAAACTGAAATTCCAAATATAACTGAAATGCAGATGAATACACCTGAAATGAATATAATATTGAATGTCAACTGTAATTGAAAAAAATAAAAGAAAAAAATAAGGATGATTATTTTTTTTTAAAAGGGAAGATAAATAAAGGAAGGCCTTTTCCAGATGCTAAGGAAAGCTCAGATATTACCAAATGATCTAAAACACTAATTCCAATGAAGGAGAACCCTATGTAAGCCAGTTTAATGCCATTCAACATCTCAAGAGATCGCTGTTTTCTCTTTCGAAATGTCTAAGAGTGAGCAGACATTCTAGCACCACACTCATCCTCGCTGAGGCCGTCAGCGCTGCAGGGGCCGCTCCCCAGGCCTACCGTGAGCGCCTGGATCTCCTCTTCTGCTTCTGCAGTCGTCTCTTCTAGCTCCGTCTTGGCCTGGCGGAGCTGGCTCTCCAGGGCCGCCCGGGCAGCCTGCAGGGCTGTCAGCTGGGCCTCGCGCTCCTGCAGGGAGAGCTGCAGCTCTGTGAGCTGGCGCTTTAGCTCCAGTTTCTGCTCCTCGTGCTCGAGGCTGACCTGAGACACAGAGAGAAATGCTCAGTTGACCTTACCTATAAAGGAAGCCAGGATGTGACCTGCTGTTGTTCAATGTGTATCTTAAACTTGGTCATGGAATCAAATTCTTCAGCACGCAACTGAGGGGGAAACTTAAACAGGTCTGACTTCTATGAGTCTTAAAAATCAACAGGAGTAAGAAAATGTGAGGGGATGTATATACAAACCATTCCTTATTTACAAATATTCAAATGCTTGGGAAGGTTTCCAAAGGAAAACCATGCAACAGTCTCCTCCAGGGGACATTATAACAAGTGCTCTTATTAGAAAAGCATTTAAAAGCAAGCAGATAGAAGAAACATCATATTGGAAGAGGAACACCTTCATAATTAGAATACAAATGGAACAACAAGCTGAATTCTGTGTATTTTGAATATTCTTGCTCTGATTTGTTCCCATTAGGTAACCAGTATTAATGTCACATTATGAATATTCTTCCTTCTATCTGCCCATCTAACCATCTACCTACTCAACATTTCATTCATTCGTATAAGAAAAATTTACTCAGTAACCTCAGAGTAAAAAGGAAAATGGAGATGAAGACAGGATCTGCCTTCACCTTGAGAAGAAAAATGAAAACCAACCATTATCATATGTTGTGGTCATGTGCAAGGGTCAGGACATGCAGGGACGTAAAGCGGAGGGCAGAGGTGGTAACTGCACTGTGTACTGAAGAATACGGGAAGCCAACGAGCAGCTCAGAAAAGAAAGAAAATTCCAAGTAGGGGCAGCAAGGCACCGAGGCATGGAGAGGAGGAAGACTGTGGCACATCTATCGACCTAACCAGCATGGACGAGGCTGTCCCGAGAACCAGACTCTGTCCGACACTGATTACCAAGCAAATGACAGACGCTCACTGCCCTCAGAGAGCTCACTCTCCAATCAGACTGCCAAGAGGTACATAGGGTGATGAGTCACACACGGAAAGCTGTGGGGACCCAAAGGAGACATCAGATCCAGCTCCAGAGGACAGGAGAAGGCTTCCCAGAAAAGATGGCACTGGAGTCCCAAAGGCCATACGGGTGAAGAGAAGAAAGACTTAGGAAAGATTTAGCCTAGAGAACCAAGAGAACTTAGTGGTTGGTTCGAGGTGGGGTAGGGAACAAAGGACAAAGGTGAGTCCAAGGTGAATCTGTGTTTCTGGGCAGGTGCATTACACAGAGGGAAACCACTGGCTAGCACAGGGAACATGAGAGGAAGAGCCAGTCTGAGGGGAAAGATTCAGTCTTCGTCTATTGAACTTGAACAACAGGGAGACAGCCAAATGGAGATGTCTACTGTCTGCTGGGATGATGGCTCAGCAACCGGAGAAAGGTCTGGGTTGGGAAGTGGGGGGCAGCTGAAGCCAAGGCTGTGACCTCTCTAGTGAGGATGAGAATGATGATGATGGTGGAAGGACATGACAGCAGCAAATGTTCTCACAGGAGCCAGGCACTGCTTTAACTCCTTCCATCTTCATAACAACCCAATGAGGGAGACACTACTATGACCTCCGTTCTCCAGATTAGCAAACTTTGGCGTTGAGATCAAGTAACTGGACAAATGTCACACAGCTAAACAAGGGCAGGGCTGGTTCGAACCCAGGAAGTGTAGCTCCACTACTTACTGATGGCCTTATTAAAGGGCCAGCACTCTATAAGCAGGCCTGGAACTTCCCCTGCCACTTGGGAAAACCTTGAGAAACAGGTGACAGCGGAGCGAGCGGAGGTGGGTGAGCAGGATGCTGAACACTGAGAGGAGAACCCAGGAGCCCTGCACAGTCAGGACTCCACACACTTTGCTAGAGAAGAGCTTATGCTGCACACACTGGGTGAGCGTGGGGGGTGGGGGCGCGCAGGCCCTTCAAGGGGAATCAAGCCGAGGCTGACGCCTCTGCCCCCCATCTCAATAGCAGCAGGCAGCAGGCAGCAGGGAGGGTGGACCTGCCTTGTTATATTTAAAGCTCCAGAACTCCCAGAGAGCACAGAGCTCCAAGCCTCTCAGCAGCATTCTAAATTTCTACCACCATCCTTGGGGGGACTAGCTGTATTAATTTAAGAACAAAGCAACACACTTCCCAGAGGCATTTTAATTGCCCAGATGAGCTATACAGCCTCAGGGCAGAAGAGGTAAGAGAAACATTTGTGGGAAAGAAAGGCAGGCCATCCAGCCAATGTTCCCAAGCTCAAAGAAGTTGAAGGGAGTGGTATTAAATTTACTGAGGAGTAAAAATATCGCCTGCATGATAAAAGTTAAACCATCACCTAAGGCTTTTAGATGACCTAGAAAGATGGTTCTCAAACTCCAGAAACAAGAATTTCCTGGGACATCTGTTAAAAATGCAAACCTCTACTCTGCACCTCCTCCAGTCCCAATTCCATTCCAACAGGTTGAGGGAGGAAGCGGCCCAGGAACCTGCGTTTTGACATACCATGTGGTCCTAATGGAGGGTCCACACCTTGACAACTCCTGTCCTTTGGAGAGCTGGCCTCACGCCAGTGCAAACTAAGACGTGCCTGAGCATGGGTACTCCCCAAGGTTTAGTCCGCAGACCTCTGCCAGCTTAGCAGGCTTTTCCTTGAGAGTCACCATCTGCTCTTTGAAGAATTCCATCACAAATATTTGAGCATGGTGTCTCCACTCCCAGCCCAATGTCCCACTTCCAGCAACCACTCTGCTGAACGGCAGTCCTGCCTCTGCAGGTGCCAGGTAACCCTGTCCACTAGGCTGACAGCCCCAAGATCAGGGACTAGGTCTGTCTTGTCACAGCTTTTATCAGGCTACTAACTGGCACACACGGGCATTTAATAAACACACCATGAGTGAGTACCTGAATGTAACTTCATCACTTCAATCAATCTCAACATGTTTTCAACCGAGTATGTTGTATTTTCCTCCTCAAAACCTGGCTGTCCTTCCCAGCTTCCTAAGAGAACCACCTTCCATCCAACAAACCTAACAGTTGGTTTAACTGCCACTGTCATTATGAGACTCTGCCACTGTCATTAAGCCATGCTAGATAGCCAATGCTGTGCTAAACTCTGTGCATGACCTGAGTCATGTGACCCTTGCTAAATCGAGATAAGGAGGAATCACACTATCTCCACCTGAAGATGCACCAATTACATAAGCCCCATGTGACCCTAGGAGGGAGGTCAATTTTCATGGCTGCTTTACAGATGAAGAAACTGTTGCACAGAGAGAAGGTAACCTGCCCAAGGATGGAAAACTCATCAGAAGTGGAGGTGGGACTCTAACCCAGACCCTGTGCCCAGCCTGTTCCCTTCTCCAGGCACAATGCCTCTCATGTGAGCACTGACTTATGCGTGATCCCTGGCTGGTTTGGGGCCCGAGTCCTCCAACAAATCCTCTGGGGCGGTCACCCTCACTCTCACCTCCCTCAACCTTGTCTCCAGCTCCAGCAGACGATTCTTATCGCTGTGGTCTTGGTGGCTGATTTTTTCCAGTTGCTCCTCCAGCTTCCGGTTCTGGGCCTCCAGTTTCCCAGCCTGCGTCTCCAGGTAAAACTTCTGCTGCCTGAGTTCTGAAATCATCTCTTCCTGGGCCTTCCTGGTGGGGGTGGTGAGAGGAACCAAGCAAAAGCACAGTCTCGTCAGAGGTGAGCACGTCCTTGCGGAAGGACAGACAGAAACAGAGTGAGTGATGTGTCTTCTACAGTAAGTAGACCACGGTCATTCCCAGGTTAGCTATGACCTGACCTGGCCTCAGGGTTATTCCCAGGTTAGCTCTGTTCTGACCTGGCCGCGCGAGCATGATCCGAGCATGGGGACGAGTCCCTCACTTTGGGGATTAAGTGTGGTCAAGGCAAGTGCAAGCAATCCTTTTTTTTTTTTTTTTTTTTTTTTTGAGTCTGTATAGGAGGGCAGAAAGGGGCCCACTTAGAGTATAAGAGAACCCTAACCACGTTTTCAGGTGGACCTAGGGGAGGGAAGAGGGATGAGGAGAAAGAATGCTATTCCTTCTTCTCCTCTGTGAACCATGCTCACCTCTCCACCAGCCTGCTGAACGCATCAGAAACCAGGATCACTCAAAGACCAAAGAGCAGTCTACCAAGCTGGTTTAAACTAAGATGTGAATGTTTTAGAAGCGCTCTGAAGAGGTATTTACAGAAAAAAACAACCACCATTCTGGAGATTGTAATTTGAAGATCAAAGTGCTCCTGGAACAATGAAGAGTCCTTGCTAAGCCCCAAACTTCCTCCCCCCGGGGTCTAACTTAATAACAGCAAAGTAGATGGCCCAATTGAGCACACACAGATCCCCTCTGGCTAATCACAGGAGCAAGTCTGGGAACAAGGTCTGCAGCTTTCCAAAAGCAAACTATAAATAGCCTCATTAGAGACAGCAAAACACTCTATAATCTGACGGCAATTTGAAGCACTTAAGAAAACCCAGCTCAAAAGAGAAGACTCTTAGAATGAGCCCACTTAAGAGAGGGCAAGATTACATAAGTATGGGATGAGGGGCTGGGCCAAACTACACAAGTAATTAAATCTGCTCCAGCTCCATCAGAGAGGGGAATGGAGTTTATGCCCAGGAGAGAAGATCAAAGTGTAATCACACAGGCAGTTAGGATTTGAATACTTACATGTTCCTCTGGGTAAAAAGACTGCTGTTTGCAGCAAGTTTATTGGCTTCCGACAGTTCCACAATCCTCTGTTCCAGGGATCTGATCTTGGAATCCATAGCATTGATCATCTGAAACACAGTGGACCTCTGGAACCTCACCCAAAGGCAGTTCCCTCAGCACAAGAGTAATATGAGCCATGTGCCGAGTTAGGGTCTCATCTGAAATGCCAGCAGTCTGACCAGAGGCAACAAGGCACTCAACTAGGCTGTACCCTGAGGGTCACAGATCTTATTGCTCAAACGATGGCACTCAGTTGTTTTACCTAAACAGCGACTACATGTCCCACCCTAGCTAAGTGGCTTGCATTAAAAACAGGCAGGAGGCCCTATTCAGGAACCTGACATTCTGTAAGGAAGCAGGCCTCGTTCAATCCCCATGGCACCTGCATGTCACCTGAGCCTGCAAGAGCCTCTAACTTGAACCTACAAGTTCATACTTCTCATCACCCATGAAGCTGTCCTTTCCTAAGTGATACCTTATCACCCAGCCACTGCTGTCTGACATTCTTGAAGGTTTCCCCAACTTAAGGAATCATGAAAACCAGCCAAGGTCATGGTTAAAAATACCACCTCTCAGGACCCTCCTTTAGAGAGTCTGAGACGCGAAGGCCCACTACAGAACTAAGTAGGACAGTAGGATCTGAGATAACACGCACTGCTGGTGAGCCTATGAGCAGCAACTTTCTGAAATGCCTGCGTATATGGATTAGAAAGGAGAGATAGACAAAAGAGAGGACGCATGAGGGAGACCAAGGGCCATTGGATGTTTCGTCAGGGGGGCGTTTTGAAGGACAATTTTCTAGCTGATGACAGATTAGCTCTTAGAGAAGAGTGAAAAAGCGAAACTGGCCATCCTGAGCTGCCACATCCACTGCTTTTAAGAGAGGAAAGTTACAGAGAGAACCACCTGTTAGCAACAAATTCCACAGGGTGAAACAGAACGAATAATTCATCAGCTGCAATGGAGTCATCTCAGTGTGTGGTTCCTGGCATGGTTCACAAACCCTCCTTTGAACACTGGCTTTGCGATTTCTTATACCTACCGCCTTCTGCTCACTGAGAATTTTGCCTTTCTCATGGGCCTCCTCCTCATGTCTCTGCATCATATTCTCCAGGCTCTCCTTATCAGCCAGGTCTTTCTTTATCTGATTGTCCAACACCTATGAGAAACAGAAACAAAGGAGCTTAGTTTCCTGAGCAGCAACGCTGAGCAAGAAGGCTAAACAAGGGCACTTGAGAAAAATGGGGAAAGGAGGTAGGAGGGGAAAAGCATTTGGAGAGGAGAAGCCCTCCAAATTCTGGGACAAAGAGAGGGGTTGGGAGTCTGTTTCTTAGCTGAAATGAGGTTAAAAAGTCTTACCATGAAATGGCAAGTAACCCAATGACTTGAACTAAGAACTTATTTTAAAATCAGCAGCCAAAAAGGCCCAAGAGGTAGATGCAAAATGGAAGTGAACTCCAAAATGAAAGAGAAAATAAGATCTCTCTACAGATCTTATAATTTGAATATATTACCTGAGGACAATTTTATCGTAGCCAATGCACCAGTAGTTTTCAGAATATTGCTTGCTCTTAATTTGCACAAAATGAATCTAGATAACTCTGGGCTCCTGTATGAAGAGACAGAAAGCTGGAGACCGAGGAAGTCTGTGTGACCAAGGCTGATGGTCAGAAACAGCCAGGGGCAAGAGGATTTGCCCACCAGTAACGTAGGTGGAGAATCAACAAAGAAGAAAGAAAAACCAAATGTCTCTTTCCTCTGATCCAGCTGCACAAAAAGTCACTGGAAAGAGAAACCTTTCCCAGGGGGAGAGAACCCATGTGTTCTCAGTGCTGAGAATGCCACTCCAAGCACCTACTGTTCCCGAGAGGAAAAATAAAGCAGTAATGGTGTCACCATCCGCCAGCTTGATCTAATGTTCCGCAAGCCCTACTGGTCGCCAAAACAACAAGAGAAAAAGGAAGGGAAAAAGAAAGACAACATCATAACTTGCCCAAGCCTTTGACCACAACCCTGTGTTTCTCATCTGAGAGAATCCACTCTGCTTTTCTGAATGACACCAACTGCATCTGATGCTGGAAAGAAAGCGGAAAGAATTGGGGTCACAGATGGGATTGAAATCTGCCTTTCCCACAATGCCTATTGTGAGGGGACCTTCATAGAGCATGGGGACATCATCTCTAAAAAGAGCCAGTCAGCAGGGAGGGGGTCCAGATGATAAAGAAAGGAAAGAAAGGTTTCAAAGAGGGCTTTAAACTAGAACTGACTGATGGAAAAAAATAGAATGGGAGTTTGTGGAGAAGAACAAAAGGTGGAGAACAGGGTCATGGGAAGAGGGAAGAAGCTCAATAGGATAAGTGGCCCATTCTCTTGGATGTCAGGGCATGATTCTAAAATTATGAACAAGAAAAGGACAGAATCTAGGGTATGATCATAATTATAACTAAAATGGCCTTACAGAGGTGGGATCAGGAAATACAAAGCAGAATAGGCTAAAAAGAAAAGGTTTCATAAAGATTCCAGGAGGGAGACAGAAGAAAACAGATCTTTCCTTAACATTCCCTAAACAAAGTTCTTTCCATCTAGAAGGCAGCAGAGACCACATAATATCTAAACCAAGTATGCTCTTTTTTCACAAGGTGCTAAAACAATAAAGCACATTTTCAGGGTGCCTCTGCTCAAAAAAAACCCCAATGTTGGCAGTGATGGAACCCAGCAAGACGTCAGGGTGAACCAGAAGGAACAAGTCTCAGTCAAGACAGAACATGGCTTTTTGACAGGAAAGTCAACGTAATCACACAAATCTCAGGATGAATTTTACAAAGGGTTATTTCCATCACGCAAAGGTGCCAATGGACTCCTGTATACATAAAAGTCTGGATGCCAGAATTCAAACTAAAACGATGGGTATATAAAGTTTAAAATACACTAAAGTAGGAGGTCACATCACAACACTTAGAGGTCACTTCTGGGTTGTTTTCCTATATTTCTTTTAATAAAAAATAACCAAAAGTAACACCAAGGGTAAAAGAAAGAAGGTGTCGAGGTGGTGATAGTGATAATGCTGTGTGAGCATATGCATGTTTGATTCTCCAAAAAAGGACCAGTCACCTCTTTGAGAATACCAACCAAATCAATAACAGCATCACCACAAAAATTAAAAGCCTTCTTCACTGTTTGATTTGGAAAGAAACAATATTTGAGATATAATGACCAACGTAAGAATTGAAGGCTAGGTCCAAAAATCATAAAAAAAATGTGATGCCATTTTAAAAGGAAATAGAGATAGGCTGACGTCCATTTCTGATCACCAAATTTATTAATAACAATTGAATTAAAATAATAATTTCAATAATTAAAATAATTGAATGTATCATTTTATATGGTGGGTAAGATTACTTAGGCTACTTTTTCTACAGAGAATGACTTTAAATGCTAAATGAAATATAGAAAACATTTTCCCAAAAGCACGTAAAAGTAAAAGCAGAAACCCAGAAAGGTAAATCGGTGCAAAGCACTTTTTAACTTGAGGCATCTGCTAAACCAAACCAGACTTTCACTGTTAAGAGTTTCAAAGGTTAAGAAGGCAGATAAGTCAAAACCCATGACCACCCCACAAGGTGAGCACACATTTTCGTTCACGGTCTCAGAATTCCCATTAATAATCCCTAAAGAAAACGAGCAGCTCGCCCAGCACACAAGGAGACAGGCACTATGAGAAACAACAAAGCAGAAAAAGACCTTCAGATACTTCAGATATCGGATTATCAGACACATATCATAAAACAAATATGCCTAATGCATTAAAAAATAAAAGACAAGCTTAGAAATGAATGCATGAAATAGGAAAATTATTGTCTTTCAAAAATCTAGGAAACTTGGGAAATAACTAAATAGAATGTCTAGAAACAAACAAAAAAATACAGTAACTGAAATTTTAAACTCAATGGGTAGGTTTAACAGCAGATTATACAGGTAAGAACTAGTAAAATGGAAAATGTCAGACCTTGCCCAGAATGTAGCACTAACAGATAAAGAAATGGAAAATATAAACAAAGGGTAGACTGGAGGTTATTTAACACATGCCTAATCAAATTCTCAAAGGAAAAGGAAAAAAAGAAGGGGGAAGAGATAATATCTGAGATATAATGATAGACAATTTTCTGGAAATATTAAAAATACCAATATATTCAAAGCTCAGTATATTTCAAGCAGGATACATAAAAATAAATCTGCACCTAGATACATCGCAGTAAAACTTCAGAAAATTAAAGACAAAGCAAAATTTTTAAAGAGTCAAAAGGGGAAACAATCAATTACTTTCAAAGACAGCAACAGTTAGACTGACACCTGACTTCTCAATAACAGTAATAAAACCCAAAAGTCAATGGAATGATAATTGCCAACCTAGTATTTATACCCAAGCAAAATATCTTTCAAGAATGAGACTGAAATAAAGACATTTTCAGACAAACAGAACAGCTTGTCACCAGCAGAACTTCACCAAAGAATATTCTCAAGGATACACTTTAGACTTATTGAATGGATCACTTCATAAATTATATATCTAACCACCATGCTTACACCTGAAACTAATATAATATTGAATGTTGATTGTAATTGAAAAATTAAAAAACTCGTTTTTGAGGATATGCTTTAAACAAACAAACCAAAAAAGGTTCTCAGGTCTGAGATGCAGGAAGGCACTAAAAACAAGGAATGTGGTAAATCTATCTAAATCAAAATTATCATGGACTGAATGAGAGTGGGTCAAAAATACTTTAAAAATAAAATTGAGATACAAAATGACTACATTTTTAAAATAAATTTTTGAAGCTCTAATATCCATGCCCCTACATGGACAATACACCAACGCCTTCCACAGTGGCCTGAAGACCGTGTTTATCCCAGACAGTCCTTTGGTCAAGCAAGAACTGGCCCAAAGTGCCCGGGAAGAGAGAGAAGCTATGTGGTGCCCTAGGATGAAGGCCAGGGAAGATCAGAAAGTGTCTTTACTTTAATTTTTTCCTCATAGTGCTGCTCTTTCTGTTTCAGGTGGACCTCCAGGTGCTGGGCTGAGATCTGAGCCTCCCGGTGCTTCTCCTCCAGCTCCTGGACACAAAAGAACAGACAGTCAGGTGTGCAAAGGGCAGGCCATAGCCAGGGCGTTAGCTATTCACAGGAAACATGACTGTGGCACAGGTATCACAGGCAACAGGCATCTGTTCCTTCATCACTAGCCCTAAGGCTCTTGGGAAGGAAATCACCACCAAGCCTTGGCCCTGGGCTTCCCAAGTCCAAGTATACACACATATACACACACAGCAGACGGGCAGGATCAGAAATCTGTCAGTGTGACAGGTCAAACAAAGGCAGCTCTTCATATCTGCATAGAGAAATAAGAGTAACAAAGCAACACTCGAACGTTTAGTACAGCACAAAGCCCCTGACCACTATCTTGAGCTTCAGGTCATTTTCACTGCTATGACAGCCTTAAATGAGAAAAGTAATTTTAATTTATTTTAAATTTAAAGTTAATTTATTATGATAAAAAATATTTTGTATTTTTTCTCATTAACAAAGTGATTGCTCAAGAACCCTAGCTGAGAAGGATAATTCATGTTACAATTGAAACATTTCGAGTTTTGAATGATTATTTCAACTGACTGGTATGCAGAATATGAGAATGGAGACATTCATATGACCTAATGTGCATATCAGCGATTTTCAACCTTTTCCATCTCATGACACACATACACTAATTACTAAAATGCTATGGCACACCAAAAAATATATTTTTTGCCAATCTGACAAAAAAAATAGGTGTAATTTTGATTCATTCACATCAGACAGCTATTGTTGTGTTGGCTGTTGTCACATTTTATTTGACAATCTAAAGGAAAAGAGGTCAGTGCCCCTAAATAGTCAGGTATTGCATGTTTTAAAAATTCTTGCAGCACACCAGTTGAAAATCGCTGGTTTATGTGATACAAGCTAATGGTAACAAAGCATAACATAAAACATACTGATAATAATGACATAAATATGTACACATATATGTTATAGATAGAAGAGAATTTGGAGTAATATCAATAGCTCAAATTTAATGTTCTCTGCATTCTTTTATTAAATATTCTGCTTTTAAACAAACTTGTAATTCATTTGAAAATTATACCAATTCATTTGCCAATGTATTATAAACTGATTTGTGAAAGGCAGCATTCAATTCACTAAAACATTCTCAAAATGCAGATATCATATCCGCATCTACATTAAGTCTTACAAATCTAGACCCATTAGTTCATTACTAATATAAAAAGTTATTACTCCAAAACTAAGATAACAAAAACAAAAAGTTATTAGTTATTACTCCAAGTTTTCATCTCTTGACACTATTATGACATTTTTTTTGAAGTGGGAAGTAATTATGAGAATTTTGAAGAATGAAGAAATTATACAGTATATGTTCAAAAAATACTTCCAAATTCACATGCACATAAAATGTTACTGATCAAGCTTTTGAAAATCTAAAGTCTGCAAGCATTTACTTTGCTTTGGGGGCCAGTGAAGTTTTCAATTTTAAGACCAGGTACACAAAATCTGTTGCAATCTAGCAGATATGATCTTGAAAAGTTGAACATAAACAGAATTTTAATTAATAAAAATCATAATTTAAGGGCTTGATGTGTACTAAAGGATCCTCTGCAATGACTTCTTTTATTAAAGCAAAAGACTTTGCTATACAATGAGACCCCCAATTATCTGTGTTGAAATTTCCTACCAGGTGGCAAATATTTTAAAGCAGGTGACATTTTGGGGTCTGATGCAAGCTTCATCATTATATAACAGTAGTAAAGACCAGCTCTGCCCATGTCCTACATAATTCGCAGCCTAAGCACAGGGTTCTTGAGCAAAAAGCACCTTCCGATAAATGAAGTCACAGCTACAGAGGAACTTGGGCAAGTGGCAACATACATTCAAACAAAGAAATATGCTTACTTTTTCTTTATGTTATAAATAACTTGATAATCTTCTTTTGTTATTTCAGTCCTCATAAGATAGCACAGGAATGGAAATCTGAATCTAAAACAGGTTAAAAACTCAGATACCTGAGACTGGCAACTTTAAGACCAAATTTCTGGTCTATATATGAATGGGAGTTTACGACATATAATCGAAGAATGTGAAGCTCTATTCTCCTACATATTAATTGCAAATGACCTTTGGAAAAGCAGATATGCTAAAATCTGACGTCTTGGCAGTTTGGCATTTTTTGTTGTTGTTGTCATTTTTTAAAACATTATCTTTTCTATATGTATTGGATCAAACTCTTCAGTCCTGTTACATAAACACTGTTGTTCGCTGCTATATTTCCAGCTCCTAGAACAGTGCCTGGCACATAGTAGAAGCTCATTAAATATTTGTTGAATGAATGAATGAACACATCACCAGTAAACAGAGAAACACTTTGCGACCACAAGAGACTTAACCACTTCATTTGCACAAAGCAAGGGATAGTGGTGGTAGGATCTCGGTGGGGCCTAATTTTATTCACGATAAAATTCACACACTTGACAATTGTCAAGAGAAACTCTGATGACGGAAAAAGAGAACGAAAAGGGTAGAATAACAGTCACATTTGCCTTTGCGTACAGACGTATATATGAAGACTGTGTGCCCAAGCAAAACAATTGAACCAATTTCTTTCACCTGTTTGCTCAAGAGCATCCATACGCTCGTGACTATATACAAACATAGAAATGCAAAGTTTTAAAGGGTGTTTCTTTAAAAAATATTAAGTACAGGCCTATAAGTTGGCTATTCTTGAGTTCATATATGACTCATTTCACAGAAGTGATGCAGAGAGAGAGAGAAAAAGAGAGAAGTGACCTGCTCACCACCTCGCCTCCTTGTGGCAGAGAGAAACAGCCGACTACTCCAGAGTCGCTTCTGGGGCGGGGGAGGAAGGAGCTATGAACAGACTCCAAGTCATCACTAAGTGGCATCAAATTCCTGGCTTTGGGACTGAGATCCAAGGAGAGTCCTCAAAAGTTCACCTGTGTTCCACCCTGGCAGGCAAAACTTGAACCCATCTGCAAATACCACCCGAGCCTTCCTGATTAAAGTTAAATTGGTCACCAGAACTGAAAACAGAATCATGATTACAAAGCTAAAAAAATGACTTGCTATATCTAAAGAAATTGAAAAATAATAATAAGAACCAACTGTGGCAGAGAGAGTGAGTGGGTGAACATTGCTATGACAAATACTACTCTGAGAAAAACAATTCTGCATGACTAATTATTTTCTTCTACAAAAACAAGAATCTGGGCTTTGGCCTTAAAGGTCTAAAGCCTTACAGTTTTTTAAATTGGCAATGCAAAGTTAACGGCCATATAAAACCCTGCTCATAGGAAGGAAATGCTCCTGGAGAAATCTATGGGAAATAACAGAGTATGCAAATTCATAATTTAAAATGCCAGGCAGTAGCAAACAGAGCAAAAATAAAAATTGTTTACGGATCTGTTACCAGTGCTGAAATGTCCACAATTTGATTATTCATACTGTTCTCTGATGCGGCGTTCACTGACATCACTTCTCTTAGTTCACCTGCTTGGTGATACCTCCCCTCTGACGGTACTTAATGCTTCTTTTTACCCCCTTCCCTCGGCAACCTCTACCCTGTTATCTTTTAACTTTTCAACTTTGGTTCCTGCTCACCAGAATTTTATCAGCCATCTGCTGGATCTGTTGGGATTTTGTCTGGATGTCATCCTTCAGTCTGTTTTCTCTACGCTCCATGGTCTCTAGCCTCTTTACCTTGTTCTCCAGAGAATGGCGACGTTCCTGTAGATCGTGAATCAGAGAGTTTTAATGGGGTAACCGCTACGGGCATAACGCCTGCACTTGAGGCGGGAAGAGAAGTCTCAGGCACCCGCACCAACAGCGAAGAAAATAAAGACTCTAGAATTCAAGTACTTGGTTGTGAAGGTTACAGGAGTGCATTCATTCATTCAAATATTTACCAAGCACCTACTATCTGCAGAAGTACCACACTAGGCATCACGGAAAATACAGAGAGGAAGCCGACATAACTCCTGCCCTTGCAAAAGGTAAGACAAACACAGGTAAACATAATGTAGGTTAAGAGGGGAAAAGCCATAAAGCAAACAGGTACAGAGTGCTGTGGAAGGCTGGAGGCAGGAAAGGGGACTTTTACCCAACAGGTGAGGGGAAGAGTCACAGAGACGTGAGTTCTGGAACAGTCTGGGATATGGGGAGGGCAGAAGAGGAGGATGGAAGGCCTCTCAGACAAAGGCAGGCATGTTAGCAGAAACACGGAGGTGGTCAAGAGCCAAGTTAGGTCCCAGCTGAAGCCTGGAGCAGCTACATCTTAAGATGCGTGATGGGGAAGAGCAGGAGAAAAGGTAAAATTCAAAAAGGTGGGTCAAATAATTGCGAGAGTCATGTACCAGGCTCAGGGCTGCACGTAAGATATATGGAAGTCCTGAAAGCTTTGGGATGGGGTAGGGGTTGTTGATGAGCCTTCTTCTGAGTCCACGAGTCTTACTATATGAGCTAGCTGGGAGGAAGGAAAGACCGGAAGCAGAAGGCAAAAAAAAAATCACTACTGCCCAGCTAAGAGGAAGAGGGCCTGGTCTGTGAGGAGGCCGACAGAAATGGCAGGCAGGGGATGAACGGGGGGACAGGGTGGCTGTATACATAGGACTGAGTAGCTCACTGAATGGCAGGGCCCACGGGTCCACGGAGAAGCAGAAACAATGTCAAGGTTTCAAGCCTGGGGTGACTAGATGAATGATGCCACCTGCCCTGACCACCATGAGGAAATTAAGAAGGGAACTCAGTTCGTGGGGGAAGACCCTGAGTTCATTCTAGATTTACTGCACTATTAATACCCAGTCCAGATGTCAGGGGAGCAGTGGGAAATACTGCCTGGAACATGGGTAAGGATGGCCCCAAAGAGACATGAGCAAGCAGGGTCACGCCAGCACAGTGGTAAGGAAAGCAAAAGGCCCAGCAACAGGGATATGGTTAAATCAACTGTGGCACATCCATTCTGTAGAGCAATCACCAAGGAGCTAGGGGAGATAGACAGGAGAAAAGGGGAATTGTCACTTTTTATTCTATATTCAGCACTGTTTTAAGTTTTTGACAATGAGAAGACATTCGTGTGTTTACTATATAATTATATAAACGATTTCAACAACAACAACAACAACAACAACAAAGAATTTGAGGGAGAGAAGACACCCAGAAATACAGATCTGGGAAGTCATCAACACACAGGTAATAGCTGAAGCCTTGAAAATCAATATGTTATTATCACTGTGGGGAAAATGCAAGGAAAAACAAGGGTCCAGAGAGAAGAAAAGAAAAAACTCAGGGATGTCATTACAGTCTGCCTATATAAACATAAACAAACCCTCCTGGATGAGTGAGCAGGTCAGAGGAAAACAGAAAGGAAAAGCTTTCATCAAAACATCTTTCTACTTGAAGCTGCTGTGACAAATCTTTCTTCCCCGTTGGGAAAACATTTCCAAGCCTCTCAAGTTTCAAAAATATTTGCAGAAGGGAAAACAGTTTGGTCAGACATAAGCAAGAGGTGGCTTTGCCGTTCCTCTCCCTTGGCACAGCCAAAGGCTGGTCACTGTCACTCCCACGTGGCCACGCCAGGATCCAGGTCAGTCCGCCAGGGGCTGGCCGTCCCCTTCTCACCTCGGCTTCCACCAGCTTCTTTTTTATGCCTTCAGAAGAATCCTCGCGGTTCTGCAGCTTCTCCAGCTCACGCTCGGCTCGCTCCTTTGCCTGGCGGATATTCTGCAGCAGTTCGGTGGCCTCTGTGCTGGCTTTTACAGCCTATCAGGAAAGAGGGAACAGGAGATGGATGGCCACGTTTATTCCATTTTCTAAATGGGGAAAATCAGGGACACTTGTAGGATGTCCATTTTAAAAAACATATAAACATTCATTTTATTATGAAGTTTGTCTAATTCTAAGATGCACATACATATTTTTTTTAACATTGCTGAATGTGGAATGCATCCTACAATGAAAATTGACAGCATTTTTTCCATCTTGGGGTATGTGAGATAATGGTATCCTATCTAATAAAAGAGTAATATGCTAATTGACCATACCCCCTCTACACCCACATTGACCATGCCCACCAGCCAATCAGGAGCAAGTATGCAAATTAACCCAACCAAGATGGCTGCGGCCATGGAGAGAGCAGGAGGCTTGGGTTTCCCTGGCAATGGAGGAAGCCAAGCTTTCCGCCTGCCCTGGCTGGCCTAGGCCTCCACTCAAGGCTACAAAGTTTCAATTATAGAAGATAAATAAATCCCAACAAAAATGGTGGCAGCCACGGAGCTGGAGAGAGCAGGAGGCTTGAGTTGCCCCCAGCAATGAAGGAAGCCAAGTTTCCGCAGCCCTGGCCTGCCTTCGCCTCCGCTTAAGGCTACAAAGTTTCAATTATAGAAGATAAATAAATCCCAACAAAAATAGCTGTGGCCACGGAGCAAGCAGGAGGCTTGGCTCCGTTCAAGGCTACAAAGTTTCAATTATAGAAGATAAATAAATCCCAGGTACCAGGGCCTCCGCTTGGGTCGCCGGGGGGCATGGCCGGCCTGCAAACCACCACAGGCCTCTCGCCCAGGCTGCCCCACGCCCAAAGGGCCCACCCTGATCCGGGACACCCTTCAGGGCAAACCAGCTGGCCCCCATCCATGCACCAGGCCTCTATCCTATCTAGTCCTATCTAATAAAAGAATAATATGCAAATTGACTGTCACTCCAACACACAAGATGGCTGCCCCCACGTGGTCAAAGATGACTGCCCCCATGTGGACACAAGATGGCTGCCACAAAATGACCAGCAAAGGAGGGCAGTTGGTAGGGACCAGGTCTGCAAGGGAGGGCAGTTGGGGGTGACCGGGCCGGCAGAGGAGGGAAGTTGGGGGTGACTGGGCCTGCAGGGAAGGACAGTTCGGGGGGACCCAGGCCTGCAGGGGAGAGCAGTAGGGGGGGACCAGGCCTGCAGGGGAGGGCAGTCAGGGGTGACCAGGCCTGCAGGGGAGGGCAGTTAGGGGCAAGCAGGCTAGCAGGGGAGCAGTTAGTTATCAATCAGGCTGGCAGGGGAGTGGTTAGGGGGTGATCAGGCTGGCAGGCATAAGCAGGTAGGGGCAATCAGGAAGGTAGGCAGGCGAGCAGTTGGGAGCCAGCAATCCTGGATTGTGAGAGGGATCGGGCCTAAACAGGCAGTCGGACATCCCTCGAGGGGTCCCAGATTGGAGAGGGTGCAGGCTGGGCTGAGGGACACACACCCCCCTGCATGAATTTCGGGCACCGGGCCTCTAGTATCTGATAATCATTATCATCTTAGATTCAATGCAATGTAGTCAATGCAAACACAGAAGTCTAGAAGGATTTATCTACCCAGGTAATAATGTATTTACCTCGAAGCATTAATTTTCTCCTCACTTAATTATCTCACTTTCTAACTTTCCTATAGAAAATTTGTACTACCTTTACAAGCAAACAAGATAAAAACGGTAATTTCAACTATTTTTCAAAGGGCACAACAACCATAGTGTTCATGGTAATTCGCCAAACCATGTGCTGTTGTTTTTTTAAGTAACACATTTTGAAGTTAATTTTTATATGGGTCTTCATTATACTTCTGCTCTTATAGCATCATTGTAAAGATCTGAGTTTAAGAGACCAACAACCTCACACTTAGTTGCTTTAAATTAAAATTTAAAAAAGTAGAAACTCAAAATTTAAAAATGGAAACTGCAAGAAAACTCCAATTTCGAGACCAGCACTGTCCACATGGGAGCCACTTGCCACATGTGGCCGTGGAGCACCTGAAAGTGTCTGGTATGACTGAGAATTACATTTTTTTTTTAATATATTTTTGTTGATTTCAGAGAGAGGAAGAGAGAGGGAGTAAGACAGAAACATCAATGATAAGAGAGAATCATAGATCAGCTGCTCTCTGCACGCCCCCCACTGGGGATCAAGCCTGCAACCTGGCATGTGCCCTTGACTGGAAACAAACCTGGGACTCTTCAGTCTGCAGACCCATGCTCTATCCACTGAGCCAAATTAGCTAGGGCAGGAGCTCCATTCTTTCTTTAAGTTCAATACATTTAAAAACTGAAATAGTATAAATGTCTTAATATTGACATGCTAGCATGATATATTCTATATTGACGATGCTACCATGATATATTCTAAATAAACTATACTATTCAAATAATTCTATCTGTTTCTTTTTGTTTTTCCTAATAAGCCTACTAGAAAATTTTAAATTACATCTGTGGCTGATATTCGTGGCTTGCATCACACTTCTATTGGAGAGCACAGTTCTAGATGAAAACAGGATTCCTTTGCACAAGCTACTAGCTAAAAGAGGCAGTAAGGCTTTCATTAGTGGCTCGAGAACAGGCAAGAAGGGAAGAAATGAATAAACAAAATGTGGAAGATACAGACAATGGGATAGTATGCAGCCCTGAAGAAGGAAATCCTGTCACGTGCCACAAAGTCGCTGAAACTCAAGGATATTATGCTAAGTGAAATAAGCCAGTCACAAAAAGAAAAATGCTGTTTTCTACTCATATGAAGTATCTAAAGCAGTCAAGGCCATACTAGTAGAAACACAAAATTTAAAGGTGATTCCCAAGGGCAGGGGGCTTTCAGGGAAAGGGGCATTCGTGTTGGCAGGTATAGAGTTCCAGTGTTGCAAGATGGACAAGTTCCAGCGCTCCATTGTACAACCATGTGAATGTACTTAACACTACTGAACTATACACTTAAAATGGTTATGATGGTAAATTTAATGTTATGTTTTTTTACCACAATTTTTTTTTTTAAGTAAGGAGTTCTGCTACACTAAACCAATAAACACATTCACAAACATCCACAAGGCATGTCTCAGAACCACATTCATTCTGGCCCTTTTGTTGGTATTTCCAGGGTTCAACTAGCACAAACTTTTCCGGATGCTGTCAACCAAACACCCCCCTCCCCTACCACCGCCGCGCTCTTTCCCCTCCCCCCCCCGCCCCCCCCCCCCCCCCGCTCCCAAAGACGCTTCCTCAGCTCCTTCCATCTTCCAGTGCACAGCAATGCTGCCCACAGAGTTTCTAATTGAAAGCAGTCCGGGTCATGCTTCCCTTACAATGTGCCAAATGGGGAGCCTGGCCCCGAAGGGCGAGAAGCCGGCTTCCTGGGTTCTGCCACCGTATAATTAGAAATTTTTCTTGAGACTCACACACAGCTTGGTTTTCAAAAATAAACACTGCTGACACATCTCAAAAGAAAAAGTATATTCAGAACTCATATTTTCAGGTAATAGCTCACTCCCCCTGCATTCTCCCCTGCACTGGGTGACTAAATCTGTTTCTTTCATCTTTCATGCCCAGGAGGAGGCAAGGTAAAGTATTTGGAAAGGGGGGGGGGGGTGGGATAGGCTCCCAAGAAAATCCCCTCAGGCTTACCTTTTCCAGCTTTTCTTGGAGCTCTTGAATTTTGAGCTGCTGCTCAGCATTGATCTATAATTAAAATCCCAGGAAATAAAGCAAAAGGCAAAGCATTAAGGTCTTGCTACATTTACTGCGGTCCTATTTTCTTGAGGTTTCTGTGGGATCTTTTTGTTTTGTTTCCCAGGACCTACTGATGGAGAGGAAAACAAGTGGCCTGTCAGAAAAGACCGAATGTCCCAGAGCAAACCTCCACAGGGACTATTCCTCAGAACCACCAGCATACAACATGGCAAAAAGAGAATCAAAGTTGCCCAGTGTCTTAAAGGCAAAGAGAATTTCCACATGTATTTTACTAAGAGTCTGGGTTTTTTTGTTACTGTGAGCAGACATGACAAAAAAAAAAATGATGTCTTTTATCCCTTTAGAACCACAGCTGAAGCTAAAAGTGGTCACCCAGAGGCTGACCATCAGAATAAACCTGGAAGGAAGTTCTCTATTCATTATAAGAGTATTCTTTCCAATGACTGGCCACTGATAGTAACCTCTAAAAGATTATTTACCAAAACAGCAACATCAATAATGGAAAATACCTTCTCCAGTTGGGAATATTCTCCCACTTCAGGCTTCCCTTGATCCTTCGCCTGTAATTTAAAAGATATGACATAACGGGGAGTCTCAAGAATATAAAGTCTTACAGACAACACTACCTCCTGTACTTTCTTAAATCTCTGTGATCGAAGTGATGATGATGATGATGATGATGATGATGATGACAACGATGACGACAAAATAAGTTATCGTCTGTAAAGACCAGGAACTTTCCAAGATATCCCATTATTTCCTAAACGAAGACTCATCAGGCTAGCACTCCCTTTATTCTTGTTAGATCATCCATGATTCTACCCCAAACACCCTCCTGGTGGTGGCGGCTACCTTCATCAGTTTATGCTGAGATTCTGTTGCTTTCCGCTTGAACTCTTCAGCGGCCAGCCTGGACTCTCTCAGCTCCGATTCATAGAGGTCACTCCGTCTTCTTGCCGAAACCAGGTCCTCTTCCAACTGGTTCATCATTAACCTCATTTCTTCCACTTGAGCCTGGTACTCCTAAAGGGCGGACCATGGAAGAAAGGTGAACTTGAGAACTACTAAACGAAAAGACAGGCAGTGAAGATGGACAGACATTGGCCACAGAGAGAAGACAAAAACTGAAGAGAGATTGGCAGAGAACAGACCTAGAGAGAAGGTGAACAGACAGATGGGCAAAGGGGAGAGGCATGGGAGGGTGAAGAGGGAGAAGAGAGTATTAAATCTTTAAACTGTCTTAAAGTGGAACATGTATCACTATTAACACCATTTGGAACACATGTGCCTATAATAAGATCCTTTGAGCAAATAATACCACAAGTAAGCACAGAACCTTAAGGCCTCTGCAACACAGGAGAGCTGAAAGGGATGTTCTTTAAACAACTGGGACAAACTGCCTATGTGTAGCTTTCTTCCAAGGGTAACCGTTTATATAGATTTGTCCTTTAGCTGTCATGTGCTCCTAACATAATTAGATATGGTATTAGTTTTAAAATTAACCTTTCAGATTGCACAGGAGGGTAATTGGAAATCTCAGTGGAAAGAATCTTGGAAGGTGAAACTCATCATGTCAGTTTCTCACCATTAATTTTTCTGGGCCCAAACTGAATGAAGAACTTAACATTGCTCTTGAAACACAAGTCACCCTGAAATTTGCAAGAGTCAGAAAACACTGGCTCTGGACAGAATAACTTGTGAGAGAGATTCCAAAGAAAGAATCATCTTGTTCCCTCTAACAAACCCTTTCAAGTGATCCAGACAGACTGACCTTTTTCAAAATGCATTTCTAAAATCAAAACAGAACATTTGAATTGAGGCTTTTCAAAATTGGATTTACCAGAAGAAATGGGCAGTTTTGAAAACTTTTGGCCAAAGTATGAAAATCATCTTTATTAGCAAAACCGAAACTTTTATATATAAGAATTATGAATGGGCACTTATGCAATCCAAGATGCCTTGGGGGTGGGGGTAGGCGGAATTTAAAATGAAAGAACAAGGAATTGAATCAAAATTGTCTTTGACATTCACTATATACAGCGAACATCTCTAAGATCTGTTCTCCCAAGCAATAATTGAAGAGGTATCAATTGAGCAAGAATATGTGTGTGTTTTAAATAATAAGGTATAAAGTAGACCTCCCAGCCTATTTTAATAGGCGATCTCCCCAGTGCACACTAAAGGGGAGGTGATGTCCTTATGAAAATTGGGTAGTTCTCATGCAAGCACACCTCTAACTATATCATTGGTAGAAGGGAAATGAAAAGAAAAGCAAGCCCTGAGTGAAGCAGTCTTATTTCACTTTACCGAGAACGATACTGTCACTGAAGGTGAAGCCTAGAAGTCATGGGGCCCCAGGTTTCTGGGTGGTGCACACTAAGTGGGTGATGTGGGGTTATATAGCCAAAGGCCTTTATAACCTGCTCACAATTATCTGAACTCATGGAATGGAACATGAACCGAATATGTAAAACGATACTTTTTTCCTTGGGTTTTTCCAGACCCCTGGATGCATTCTGATTATCATGGCTCTGAGTACTGTGCCTTCCTGGACCCTCTTCTCCCCCCCCCAAAAATAATAATAATAATTTTTTAAAATTATAATTTTATGACTGTGTTCATATAAAGACAAAAACATGATTATCTATGAAAAGTTTCTTTGACCTAAAAGCTCAATTTTTTTCTTCTAAATAAAAAAATTTAAACATTTTATGGGCAACTATAAATACCATCAGTCCTACCCTATAGTCACAAACACCAAACTGTGGAGGAAGCTGAGTTGGGAGAAAATCTTGAGCATCTTATCCCCAAGCTCCCTTTTCTTTTCTTTTTTTTGTTAATCCTCACCCAAGGATATTTTTCCATCAATTTTTAGAGAGTGGAAGGGAGAGGGAGAGACAGAGAGAGAGAACCATCAACGTGAAAGAAACACATCGATTAGTTGCCTCCCATATACACCCTGACCAGGGCCGGGGATCATGCCTGCAACTGAGGTCTGTGCCCTTGACTAGAATCGAACCTGGGACCCAAGTTCCCTTTTCTTTCTTGAACTTGTTAGTGAGAAAAGAATGTAATGTTTGTGTTTTGTCGACAGCAAGGACAGAGCAGCTGTTCATCCCCCCCAACATCTCTTTCCTGAGCCATCAGCACCCTGGGGGAGGAAGGCAAGAATCAGGCAACATCTCCGTCAGCTCTCTGAGCTCTTGGGGCACCCAGCCTGCTCAAGCATCAACAAGAATTCTACCTCATTTGTTGAGCCGCTGTTATTATGCTGCAGACTGCAAGGCAATCTCATAAATCCAACAGCTAAAGCCTGCTGCAGGGAAAACCTGAGGGAAGGTCATCAGGTCTGTCTCCTAGGGCAGCTGAGAGCAGTCCTGTGTCAGCATGGGCTGACCTGCAGGTGGGAGCTGAGCAGGATCAGAATGGGGACCACGGACAACTCCCGAGGCCTAAGGTAAGTGTTCCCGAGGGAGCTTCAGAATTTTGTGGGAAGGAAGTCAGACGTGGTCCTATTCAGTAAGACGCATCTTCCATATTTCCTGAGCTTCTGCTTCCCTTCCTGAGGCGAGAGCGATGGTGAGGGGTCAGCAATTGCTGGTAAAGGTGCATAAATCAAACCATCACAGGAGACTCAGGTGTTATTTTAAACCAAGTCCAAATACTCTATGGGGGGGGGGGGGGGGGCTGGGTAGAAGCAAAATATTAAAAAATAAAGAGCCATATAGAAATTAGCTTTTGAGATAAAGAGGAGGGGAAACTGCCAAACCTGCGAGGAACCACCGTGCCGCGAACCAATTACTAGGAGTTTGCTGAAAGCAGGAAGTGCCTTCCTTTTTTGGCCAATCCTCACCTGAGGATATTTTTCCATTGATTTTTTAGAGAGAATGGAAGGGAGGGGGAGAGACAGAGAGAAACATCAATGAGAGAGAGAGACATCAACGGGTTGCCTCCCACATGTGCCCCAATCAGGGCCAGAGCTTGCAACTGAGGTATGCCCTTGACCAGAATCGAACCCGGGACCCTTCAGTCCACAGGCCGACACTCTATCCACTGAGCCAAACCGGCCAGGGCATGTTCCTGGACTGCAAACATCCTCCTCTCACAAAACTTCCCAAAAGTCACTTTAATAAACTTTTCTGGTGAGAAGTAAAATCAGAAACCGAGAAGTGTTCTTCCCCCGCTGGAACTTTTAGCAGTCATTAAATCTAAAACTCCACATCATACCAACTGCGATATGAATCACAAAAGACATTGCTTTGAACTCAACCACCTTTCAAAATGTTCTGTTAATTCTGTTTCTGTGGAATTTCATGGTCACCAGCTGCTCCCTCTGGTGGCCAAATATAGCTTTAATTTCCCCAGGATGTCAACCAAGAGCAAATTTCCAAACACACTGAACTAATGGGAGAAAAAGAATCCCACCTCTTGAAACTTTTAGGATGAGAAACCATGTTGATAAAAGGGGCAATGAGTCACCTGTCAAAGCAGGTCTTTCAAACTGAGTGGCCTGGAAAAGCTCTAAGACTAGTATTGTTCAGACACCTGATAACCAGATTGCTCCGTTTCCTGTGCATATTTACTTACATTTTTATCAAACAGGAGGATAGTAACCAATCATTTTTAAATATTAAGGTGATGGATTATACCAACAACACCCCCCAACAATCATTCTTTCTTTAAAGAACAGTGAATGGATCCGATCATTTGCAGAAGTTTCTTATATTTAGCACCACCCAGATGGCTACGTTGGTGCTACCAGAGACAAAAATGTTCATTTCCATCAGTGTTTACACTGGGTTTTCTGAAGTGAATGAGAGTTGCCTGGCAGCTGATAATTCAGTTCTCCAATTGCTCATTACCATCTCTTCATGAAAGTTTCTATTTACAGTTTCTTCAAAGGACAGAAAAATCTATGCTAAAAAGAAAACAATGAAGCAAAATTTAAAAAAAAATGAACAATCTCCAAAGAAAACCCTTTTGAAAGGGGGGTGGGAGGAGAATGGGCTTTTTAAAGGTCTCGGTGGTCTTTTCTGAACACACAGGATGTAGCTTTCTGCACTCAGATTTGCTGTGTTAAATCTCACTCAGTCTTACCTCTTCTTCTCGACTATTTCTTTACATTTTACTTATATAGTAAGTTTTACTGACTATGAATTATCCTGGCTTCTCTCAAAAACTTAAAAGTGAAACTGAAAAGCTATAAAAACCGTAATTTCTTTGTAGCGTTCAAAAGCAGAGGTTGGCACACTCTTCCTGTAAGAGGCGATTCCAGCTTTGCAGGCCAGATGGTCTTTGTCACAGCTCCCCTCCGCCACAAGAGCAGGAGTAACAGCTACGGGCAAAGCGTCAGGATGAGCATGGCCGTCCACGAAACCTTATCTATGGGCACCCAACTCTGACTTCCACGTACTTTGCATGTGCCATGACATATTCCTCTTCTTTTGATCCTTCCCACAGTTATTTACAAATGCAAAAGGCATTCCTGCTTATGGTCATGGAAAAAAGGGGGTAGGCCAGATTTGCCCCAGAGGCCACAGCTGTCCTGCCTGTGCTCTAAACCTCGACTTTTAATAGAAAAGAGCAGCCATTATGGGCACAGATTTCAAAGGAGCTACAACCAAGCACTCCATAGTTTATGTAAATATGGGGTAGCTGAAGTTTCCAAATGACCTACATGTCTCCCGCTTTCTCTTTCCTTTTCTCCGCCTCTCAAACACCCCTCTCCTGAAATGAGGTCCGAGCCGCCGCCCTGCTCCCGGGCAGGCAGTCATACCTGCTCTTTGATTTCTTGGAGCTTCCGGCTCTGCTCTCTGATATCATGGAGAAGCTGCAGTGCTTTGTCATCCTCCTGGGACACCTCCATCCGTGCTTGCTCCAAACTTCGCTTTAAGCTCTGCAGAAAGCAAAAATTTTAATAGGGATGCCCTGTGGAGCCTGCTCTGTTTGAAAAGATTCATTAAGGGAGCTGTAAGCTGCTTCATAGACACCAAGACGGTTTCAGGTGAGGGACCAAGTTCACAACTTCCAGTTGGTTGCCGATTCCAGTTTTCATCCTGTAAAGACTCCTGGGTTCAAGAAAGATCATCTCAACCCTGTGACCTTATGATCCAGCCTGAAGCTACAGCAAGCTGTCTCCTACCACCATCTCCCTGTCCTAGCACATACTTACTTGCATGTTTAGGACTAAACACTAATCAGATCCCTTAGCTGTTATAACCACCACTGGGACAGTCACAGAGTCTTTTCTGTAATATCAGTTATTCAAGGACTTGCTAGTATATAACTCTTTCAAAGTAGCAATGACTTCATGCTCTGCCCTATTGTCCCTTGAGATTCCAAGCAGTCTATTTCCATCTCCTGGCTTACGTCTCCTGGATACCTTTCATCCATAAGGTTCCCTCAGTGCTTCAGTGGCACTGAAATATATATCTGAAATACATAGCTGAATAACTTCACCCACCACTGAAAGACAGCCAAATCTGGAATGGAAACATAGCAGTTACTCTTAATTAGCCACGTCCTATAGATCTCTTCCTCGTGAAAGAAGGCGGGGGGGTGGGGGGGGAAACTTGAAAAATGTGTGATTCAATTTTTTAAGACTGTTTAATTGGGCACATTAAAAAAAAAACACACCTGGATGAAAAATTTAACGAGACAATGGAGAAGACAGTCTACTCTTGTGATGGAAAGAAAAAAAAGCCACATGGTAAATAATGACAGAGGGTCTGGGTTTTAAAGGCTGAGTTTTCTAATTGCTACGCCAGTTGCAGGCAATGAAAAATTGATTTCAGGCAGATTCAAAAGACATTTATTTTCTTGTGCTCATTTGCGAGTTTGGTTCCCGAGGCTGATCGTGTCAGACATGGTGTAGGTTTAGACCAGAGAGGTTGGGATGGGTGAAGTTAGGACCCTTGGTGACTTGCTGCAATGATGACTACGCCCATCTCCAAGCTCTGCAGCCTGCCTGGACTTTCTGGGGTCCAGTCTCATTTCTCTCTGGGACCTCTCACCAGGCTCACACTACTCTGCAAATCACAATTCTTGCTTTTGTAAGCTCCCTTTCTCTACTCTCTGCCATTGGCTGTGATGTGCCTCATGGAGCTGTCATGAAACAGGATGAGACACACACACAACAGGAAGTGCCACCTCCAAGGGAAGGGGACTTGGGGAAGGCTCACACTGCATTCTGTGATGTAGGTAGCAAGGTCCTGCTCCAGGAGGGATCTCTGAGTCTCAGAGGCCTTCAGCTCCACCTCCTTCTGACTAAGCACAGCCTCCACCTCTGACACTCTCCGATGTAACCGGGTCATTTCCTGCTCCATCTGAAATAAACACATCGACAGGTTAAAAAGGCCCCTGGAGGTTCGTTGGGGGCTATCAAATCTCAAGTAGCCTCCAAAACCACCTGGTGGTCTGGGCTGGCACTATTGCGCCAAAGGTTGGGATGGAAATACCATTGTTTCTTCGCCCAGGAGCGCACAGTTCTTCGTAAGGAGAGTCACCAATGCTAAGTCACTCCTCTCATTCACGTCTCGGTTCACACTTGGTCACTCCTCTAACCCAGTGAGTCAGAGAGCCACAATCATCCTTTTCACCTGTTTGCTTTTTTGGTTTGGTTTGGTTTTTGCAGACGTCACTTTAATGTTACCCCAAATCCATCTTGATCCCCCCCATCTCCTTGCAAAGATCTAGAGGACAATCCAGGACAGGGCAAGGAGATATGTATTCGTCTGCACTCTTAGGAGTCCCAGGCAAGTAGTGACTTTTATGAGCTTCCAGAAAGCTGCCCCTGGGCAGGAACAGTGAATGTTAAGAGACGTTGAGCATAATCAACACCGTGGCAGCAGTTACATAAGCAGGAGTTTTAAAAGACTAGGAAGAGAAACTTCGAATCACTCAGAGCAGATGGGATGCATCTCGGCCACAGGTGAAGACCCACACCACCTGCCGGAAGAAGCGGACATCTGGCTGGGTCATGCTGAGGAACAGGCCGTTTTAAATCCAGGGCCTCCTCTGGTTAAGATTTAAAGGATTTACAGCAAAGTCAAGGCCCGAATTCATCTCCCTCTGAGCTGCCGGAGGCGTGACTTCAGCGAGGGAGATAGCACCTCGCTCGCTCTGTATGGATCAGGTGGCTCAGTGCCAGCAGCGGCCCCGGGTGGCTCCCTTGGCATACATTGACGGGAGGATCCTGGAGCAAGGAGAGAGGCCAGCTGCGGAAATAAATACCTTGTGACACTTGTCCTGCGAGTCTTGCAGCTCTTTGCTTTTGATGAGAAGTTTCTTTTCCATGGAGCTAGTCTTGGCAGGGGAGTCAAGGCCCGACACAACAGACCTAGATAGAAGGAAACCAAAGTCAAGGTGGCAAATGCATGGCCTGAAAGCTGCATTCAGAAACGACAGCACAGACGATGGAGCTTCCAGAGCTCTGTGGCCATCAGCAGGGCTTCTAACGACATCACGGCATGAGGCAGGAAGATGGAAGGAAGCAAGAATTCTGGCAGCAGGCAGAGTTGGGTGTAAATTCAGTTGCCACTGACCTGAGGCAATGATTCAGACTCTCTGAGCCTTGGTTTCCATATCTATGAGGTGGAATGCTAATAAAAGGACCTACCACACAGGAGAGTGTGAGCAGCACCCTGCCTACATGGCTTCACTCACTCAGCAGATATGTGCTGTGCACCTACTATGTTCCAGAAACTGTCCCAGGCACTGGAACAGCAATAAATAAGACTTCAGGGTCCCTGCCCTCCTGGAACTGACATTCCGCAGAGGGGCAGAAAGAATGCATCAGGCAGACACACACAAAAAGGTTACAGATGATGGCAAAGAAGGAAACAGGGTGACGTGACATGAAGAGAAAATGGGTCGAGGATCTGCTTTAAGCAACAGTAATCAGGGCGTGCCTCTCTGAGGAGGTGACATTTAACCTGGGGCCTGAGGATGGGAAGGTGCAGGCCATCCAAAGCTCGGCAAGGACACAAGCTCTAGGGAGGAGGGATAATTGATGCTATAGTCCTGAGGCAGAGCAGAGCTAACACAGCAACTACACAATAAATGTACACGGATCAAATTATTGTTTATTTCATCGCCAAGCTAACCAGTTGGTTCTGTTTCATTTTATACAAACTGCTAAGGCTAACTATGGTAGGCTGAATAATGCCCCGGCCCCAAGATGACCACACCCGAATGTCCATTACCTGTGAATCTGTTAGCTGACACAGCAAAGGAGAATTTGCAGATGTGATTAAGTGAAGGATTTTGAGATGGGGAGATTAATGTGGATTATTTGGTTGGGTCCAATGTAATCATAAGGATCCTTATAAAATGAAAGCAGACGAGGGAAGGAGATATGACAACAGAATTAGGGTCAGAGTCAGAAAGAGAGCGAGATTTGAAGATACCACACTGCTAGCCTTGAAGATGGAGTAAGGAAGGGGCCACAAGCCAGGGAATCTAGGCGGCTAGCAGAAGCTGGAAAAGGCAAGGAGACCGATTCTCTCAGAAGCTACAGAGTGCAGTCTTGTCTACACCTTGATTTCAGCCCAGTAAAACCCATCTCAGACTTCTGAGCTCCAGAACTCTAAGGTAGTAAGTGTCCTGTGTAAGCCACTAAATTTGTAGCAATTTGTTACAGCAGCTCTAGAAAGCTCATACACTTATTGGGCATTGACTACATGCCTGGTTCTGTTCTAACTCAAGACATGTTTTTACTCTTTATTCCTCACAACAATTCTGGTAGGCAGATAGAATTTATTATCCTCATTTTATAGATGAGGAAATTGAGGCCCAGAGTGATTAAGCAACCTGCCAGTTACTAAATGGTTTCAGTTTGTCTCACAATAGAGAGCTGGGGCAGGGAGAATGACTTGATACACCTGATATAACCCTTGGAACAATATCACAAAAATAATGCAGCGTGACCTCCTGAGAGTGGGTTAGAAGGATGCTCTCTCCATAGAAAGGATATGCTTGTGTATATCACTCGCACACTCTGCCTCATCCCTAGAAGCAGCTGATTATGGGTGGAAATGACAGTCCCCTTCCAGGATAGCTTCCCACAGTGGTTGGCTCCCTGGGCACGAACACGGGGACTGGTGAAGGGCAGGGTCAGAGCAACAACCGACAAGGGTTCTCACATAGGTAAGGACAGGCAGCAGAGCCCACGGCTGTCCCACAGCCCCATCTTTGTTGCCTTGGTAACGGGATTGCAGGAGCTGGTTCTCCATTAGCTTTCACATCTTACCAGCAGGTGAAAGTTCTGCTTTATGCCAACCCAAACTACTTCCCTGCCTGAAAGAGGTCAGTTCCCTGTAGCAACTCAGAACACCTCTCTCCCTGCAGCTCCCCGCCCCCACCTCGACCCCCCGCCCTAGTACAAGGGTTGGCGGGATAGTGCTGTCTTTTTTTTTTTTGATATATTTTATTGATTTTTTTACAGAGAGGAAGGGAGAGGGATAGAGAGTTAGAAACATCAATGAGAGAGAAACATCGATCAGCTGCCTCCTGCACACCCCCTACTGGGGATGTGCCCTCAACCAAGGTACATGCCCTTGACCGGAATCGAACCCGTGACCCTTCAGTCCGCAGGCCGACGCTCTATCCACTGGGCCAAACCAGTCAGGGCGGGATAGTGCTGTCTTGCCGTGCCCCAGTGACAGCTCCCTACAAACACACTACAGGGTAACCAAGCAGGTCAACACCCAGTCAGGCTGCTTTGTTCAAAATCTGACTCTGCCATGCTAGCTGTGTAACCTCTCTGAGCTGCGGTTTTCTCATCCATAAAATGGGAATAATTCTCAACCTACTTCAAAGAGTTCCTGCGGGATTAAACGAGATAACCCAGGTAAAGCCCTAGGCACGGTGCCTGGCACATCGCGAGGGTTCAATCAATGCCGACCATTTACTAGTATCACTGTCGTTTCTGTCATCACTACCCATGCAATGTCATAAATAGCACATGCCTCGCAGGCCTAAAACAGTTGCTTGAAATAGTCAAACTCAGGGGGTTGAATTCACTCTGTGCTATTATTCACATTAAAACAAATGTTGCTTATTCATAGAAATGGGCAACAGGGACTAAAATCCAGAAATAAATCCTTTTTAAAATCTAACATTTGGCCAAAATTTTTAACTGATTTCTACGCCTCTCATTAGCCTGTTTTGTACCTAAATCTAGGTACACAGACACACACACACACAGTTTCCCCCCTTTAATCTGAGATGAAATGGGTTGCTTGGCATGACTTGAGTTACCCTTGCTGTTTCCTTCATTCTTGTCTTCACTCTGGGGGGAGCTAGAGAAGAAGACCCAACCCAGCCAGGAGGGAGGGCTGATCCACAGACAGGCTCGCAGGTCCTTCAGTATCAAGAATCAGCCGCCTATCATGAAGTCACACGCACTGACATGAGTCAGAGAAGACAACACAGGCCACAGCTCTCTGTGCCCAAGCACAAGACCGGCATCTGTAGAGGAGTGATCACATGGGTGCACGGTGATGGGTGGGAAGTGGCTCCCCAAACCTGATGGCACGTGGAAGGCCGGCTTAATGGTTGAAGTGTGCAGCTGTGGGTACAAAGCTGATGGCTTGATTCACAAAACAAACAAACAAAAACCTAATCTAGGTCACTCATTAATGGGACCCAGAATCGAGGAGATGTGCGGCCCCACTCACTGGCACTTGCAGGAAGGAGACAAAGCGACATGCCTCCTCACAACAATTCTGGGAGGCAGAGTAAAATGTCGCCCAAGGTCTAACTCTCTCATTCTTCTACTGTTTTGATACTTGACAAATGTTCACTGTTTAGAAGTTCTAAGTACAACAATTAAGAGCTCTTCCGAATAAAGGGGCTAAGGAAATCGTCTTCTTAAGAAATAAAAATCACATCTATAAAAAACTATGGTGATTGTTGTCTTGTTGCCAGAATACCATCTTGATGTACTGTAAATGTTAAATGTTAGCTATCCTGTACCCACCGGTATAAAAGAAATATGTACCTCTCCATTTTACTCTTTATCCAATCCTAGACATTTCCTCTGCCTGGCTTTCTCCTACCTCCTTAATCTACCACCAATGGATTTCAGGTAACCCTCCTTACGTTTTCTCCTTTGACGCTAAATGTATAAAGAGAACCGCAAAACTGCCATTCTCTAGAGTATTTTCTCAATTCTTTGAGATCTTGCTTCTGGGCTTGTTCTCAGTTGGGCTCAAATAAACTCCTATAAAATTTTAAATAATAAATAAATAAATAAAAAATTTTAAAGCTCTGGTAAGAATTCTGTGATTAAACCAGCTTGTAGCAACAATCCCATAAACAACAATGGGATTGGAGCATGAGGCTGGAGGATAGAGGGCAAAGGTCATCGCAGTCCTCTGGACGGCCCTGCACCTTAGTGTCACCTGGAGAGCCTTTGAAAAACACTGATGGACAATGAAAATACCCATGTGATACTACCATGATGGGTGCATGTTATTATATACATGTAAAAAGCCCTAGAATGGTACAACAGCAAGAGTGAACTATGGACTTTGAGTGACAACGATGTGTCAGTGTAGGTTTTATCCATTGTAACAAAGGTACCACTCTGGTGCCAGATGTTGATAGCAGGGGTAAGAAGTACGTGTGAAATTTCTGAACCTTCTTCTCAATTTTGCTGTGAACCTAAAACTGCTCTTTAAAAATTAAGCCTTTAAAGAAAAAAGATGTCTGGGGTCCAACAAGACCAATTAAATCAGAGACATGTAGACTAATAGTAGGGCCTGGGCAGCGCCATTTTCATTAAGCGTCCTGGTAATTCTAATGTACACACAGCACTGAGAACCATGGTGCCTGTGATTTAGGGTCTAGGCATTTATAACTCACTAGAGGCCCGGTGCATGAAAATTCATGCACTGGAGGGGGTCCCTCAGCCAAGCCTGCCCCCTCTCACAGTCTGGGAGCCCTCAGGGGCAGGAGGCGACCCGGCAATCAGGGCAAGGCGATGCCCCCATCACACCTCTGCTGCTGCCACTGCCGGCAGTGCAAGCCTTGGCCAGCACTGATTACCTGCACCTCAGGTGGCCCTGGGCGGCTGGGCAGCTGCTATCCGAGGCTTGCCTGCAACTCAGGCCGGCCCTAGGCAGCTGGGGGGCTGAGGGCGGTTCCGGCCGCACAGTGCGCCTGCCGCCCGCGTCCCCCCTCCCCCCGAGCTGGGCTGAAAGGACTGTGGGACTCCAGCGGGGCTGAGGGGACTGGGTGCCACCATCTTGTGGCTATGGGCACTGCCATCTTTGTGACAGTCAATTTGCATATACCCTCTTCATTAGATAGGATAGTATGACTGTCCCCAGCTTTTGGTGCCAGGCAGCACTTGCGCTACGCCATTTGATGCTGGTGCCCTTTGGTCACTCTTTGAGTGGGAACATAATTTTTAAGTTAATAGTGGTGGGTTATGAATTTCAAGACAATGCACATGTTTTAGACCAGTGGTCGGCAAACTGCGGCTCTGTTGACTAATGAGTTTGCCAACCACTGACGTAGACTCTCAGTTCCAATAATTACAGGCTGTTGTTGTTCCTTGTGATTAAGCCCCTATCCCAGTGGTCGGCAAACTCATTAGTCAACAGAGCAGCAAACCGCGGCTCACGAGCACAGTTTGCCGACCACTGTTTTAGACCATGATAAAAGGCTACTCCTATGATCCCAATGTTAATAAGTCAACTAAAATGTACCATTTTCATTAATTTCTATAAAAGGAATATACTAGAGGCAGGCACGATCTAACATATTTGTATTCCATTTATTTTTCATGGAGACACTTAGGCCAATTCAATCACTAGCACCAATGATAAGTTCTGTATTTCTTGAACCAACAGATCCCCCCAAAAGATATTCTGAAATATTATCTACTTTTTTTCTAAGCTTTCATTAGCCATCCTTCTGACTTTCAAAGCAATAGCAAATTATTGCAGACATTTGCATTATTGTAGAATTGACCATATTGTAAATCATAGCTTAGGAGGTTCGAGCCAAAGCTGGCCTCAGATGCACCAGACTATTACCAAATAGGTCTCTGTGCTCTACAAGTAGTAACTCGCTGGTTAAGAATTATCGTGAAATGCACCATTTCATCAAGAGTAATATAGTTTAGCTCTCTGTCTTTCCCTCTCTCTTTCACTCTCTCTAAAAATCAATGGAAAGGAGAAACCAAGATGGCAGCACAGGTAAACACCTGAAATTGCTGCCTCGCACAACCACTTCAAAACTACAACTAAAAGACAAAACGGACATCATCCAGAACCACAGGAAGGCTGGCTGAGTGGAAATTCTACAACTAGAAGGCAAGAGAAAAGCACACTGAGACTCAGAGGAGCTGCGGAAGTAAAGTGCAGAGTTATGGAGGCACACGAGCGGAGAGGACTGGCAATTGAGTATGCGGTTGTCTTTTTCAATTGGGAGGGAGACACAAGCTTCCGACTGCTCTGAACTCCAGTTCTGAGCGAGACTCTGGGGACCCAGACTCATACCGGGAGAAACTGGACTGTCTGGCTTCAGGCGGAACCCGAGGGCGGCTTTCTCTTAGAGGGGCTTGCAGCAATTACCACGGGACACTGAGACCCGGGGGCCTCTTAGGGCAGGGCTGAGGATCAGCCATAGCTGTTTGCTCTGCCCTGTGGATTCCCTGAGACCCCGCCCCACCCCAGCTGTGCGCAGAGGCTTTTGAATATGAATGTCCTGGCCCTTTGCAATCTAAAATTACCTAACAAACTGCAGCTGGGTCAGAGAGCCCCAGAACTTCCAAAAGAAGGCCCAAGGTGGGCAGCAGCTTGCATTGCTTCACAGATGGGCCTCATCTGGGCACCTCCAAAACCCAAACAAAGAAGAGGAATCTGCAGATCTCTCCATAGCTCCTGCTGGGTAGCCTCAGGCAGAGGCTAAATTTGCACCTCCTTGGAGATCCAAGAGCCAGTGGACCCAGTGGTCAGAGTGGGACCATCCAGATTACAACTCCTCAGATCCATAAGGGACACACTCAAGAGGCAGACTCAGTGAGCACCAAAGCCCCACTGAAGCAACTCTAGCCCTATAAGGGTGTCTACAGCACAGAAGTTATCCCATCATAGACACAGCTGATCCTCACAGCCAATTGGCCTGGAGGTCAATTCCTCCCAGTGATACCAACAACAATCAAGGCTTAACTACAACAACACTGTGCACACAGCCCACAAAGGGGTGTACCAAGAGTGTCCACCTCAGGTAACTGGGGAGGCTGAGCCACTGGGCCCTATAGGACACCTAGCACACAAAGCCACTCTATCAACACAGGGAAGCAGCCAAAATGCGGAGACAAAGAAACAGGTCATAAATGACAGAAATGGAGGAAAGCAAACTACTGGATATAGAGTTCAAAACCACGGTTATAAGGTTACTCAAGCATCTTTTAGAAACCGCCGATAAATTTAGTGAGACCCTCAAGGATAAGAAAAAGGACCAACTAGAAATTAGACATACACTGACTGAAATAAAGAATAATATACAGAGATCCAACAGCAGACTACAGGATCACAAGAATCAAGTCAAAGATTTGAAAGACAAAGAAGCAAAAAACAGCCAACCGGAAAAGCAAAAAGAAAAAAGAATCCAAAAATATGAAGATAGTGTAAGGAGCCTCTGGGACAACTTCAAGCATACCAACATCCGAATTATGGGGGTGCCAGAAGAAGAGAGAGAGCAAGATACCGAAAACCTATTTGAAGAAATAATGACCGAAAACTTCCCCCACCTGGTGAAAGAAATAGTCTTACAAGTCCAGGAAGCGCAGAGAACCCTGAACAAAAGGAATCCAAAGAGGACCACACCAAGACACATCATAATTAAAATGCCAAGAGCAAAAGACAAAGAGAGAATCTTAAAAGCAGCAAGAGAAAAACAGTTAGTTACCTACAAGGGAGTACCCATACAACTGTCAGCTGATTTATCAACAGAAACTATGCAGGCCAGATGGGAGTGGCAAGAAATATTCAAAGTGATGAATAGCAAGAACCTACAACCAAGATTCCTCTACCCAGCAAAGCTATCATTCAGAATTGAAGGTCAGATAAAGAGCTTCACAAATAAGAAAAAGCTAAAGGAGTTCATCACTGCCAAACCAGTATTATATGAAATGCTGAAAGGTATTCTTTAAGAAGAGGAAGAAGAAGAAAAAGGTAAAGATAAAAATTATGAACAACAAATACATATCTATCTACAAGTGAATCTAAAAATTAAGTGAATAAAAAATCTGATGAACAGAATAAACTGGTGAATATAATAGAATCAGGGGCATATAAAGGGAGTGGACTGACAATTCTTGGGGGGAAAGGGTTGTGTGGGGTTCGGGAAGGGACTGGACAAAAATCGTACACCTATGGATGAGGACAGTAGGGGGTGGGTAAGGGCAGAGGGTGAGGTGTGAACTGGGTGGAGGGGAGCAATGGGGGGAAAAAAAGGAACAACTGTAATAATCTGAACAATAAAGATTTATTTTTTAAAAAAGAGTAGTATTGTTTAAAGAGCTAATGGTATTATTGCTTTAAGGAAAGTTTGCAAAAAATCGTGTAGCTGGTTGAGTGATGGGCACAGAATCACAGCCAAGAAACTATCTAATCATGAAGTTCTGTTGACCCTGGAATGGGAGTCTACCTACTAACTAAAGAGTTTCCCAAAAATTCTCAAACATCACCCTAGCTGGTTTGGCTCAGTGGGTAGAACGCCAGCCTACAGACTGAAGGGTCCCGAGTTTGATTCCAGTCGTGGGCACATGCCCGGGTTGCAGGCCCGATCCCCAGTAGGGGGTGTGGGAGAGGCAGCTGATCAATGCTTCTCTCTCATCATTGATGTTTCTATCTCTCTCTCCCTCTTCCTTCCTCTCTGAAATCAATAAATATGCATTTTAAAAAAAGAATTCTCAAACTTCAATAAATATTTTAGGACTACCTTCTATAAGTGAATGTGTATATGAGAAGATAGATAGATAGATAGATAGATAGATAGATAGATAGATAGAAGATAGATGACAGACAGGTACACAGACAGACATAGAGAGGGAAGGTATCCCATGAGAGGTACCTATAAACTAGTGGTTCTCAATCAGGGGACAATTTTGTCACCCAGGGCACATTGAGTAACATCTGGAGGGTGTTTTTTTACTTTTATAACGAGGTCTGAAGTGCTATTAACATCTAATGGGTTGAGGCCAGATATGCTGCTCAACATCCTGCCATCTACAGAAGAACCTCCCAAAAGCATTATCCAACCCAAAATGTCAATTATGCTGAGTTAAGAAACCTTGCTGTGGAGGTTATAAAGTTAAGGAAGCTACAATTCCTGTCCTCAAGGAACTAGCAATGTAGGAGAGAATTAATGCCACTATCTTTATCACCAATAATAATGCACATTTATTGAGCACTTACTATGTGCCAAGCATCGCTTGGTGCTCTATGGGTTACCTCGTTGAATCTTCCCCACGATCCTGTGCAGTCGGTATTATTATCCCATGGCATTGATGCTCAGGAATAGCTTACCCTATGGCCTCTCCATTTTCCTATATTATGATGATTAGGGTGTGGGTGCAGGACGGTTGAGTTGGGAATTTAAAGTTGGGCTCTGCAACCCAACGGTTGTTGGTTCAAATCCCAACTCTGCTACTTTGGGGCTACAAGGTCTTATACAAACCCAAGAAAGGTACCGAAAAGGCTCATAGGAGCGAGGTCATGGAGGAAAGGAAAAACAGTTACTTGAGGGAAGGTAACTTCTATCTGTGACTGGCTATGTGTAGTGCTGGGAAGGCAACTCTAAGCCTGAGCCCAGGACAGCCTGGGTACTAAAGAATATCCACAGCCAGGTCAGTCCACAGCCACCCCCAGAAACAGCTCAGCCCACACACAAGAACAACTCTTCCTCCATCACTTGGTGGCTCAAGGGTGGTAATTAAATAGGAAACAACACAGATTTTAGAGGCCCAGGCTGGTTCATGCTCTAGGCTCGATGAGATGCAGTACAATAAGGATGCTAATAAAAGAACATGCAGCCTGCCCACACATTGCTTGCCTACTCCTCCTGGCCACATCTCGGATCCACAGCCAGTTATCCCCATGGAGAGAAAAGGCACTTCTGAGCAGCGCTGCATGCAGCCACCCACCCACACACAGCAGTGCTGTCTCTGTGAGCACGAAGACAAGTTTGGATTTTCCTTTTTTTCCAGCTTCTATTTTCTAGAAAAATTTACTCTGAAATCGACATCTCTTCCTGATACACATCTGCTTTATAATTATGGAGACCCAAGGAGCATTAATAGAGGTAATGTATATGACACAGAGGGAAGGCTGGGCTTCGTTGTTACTGCTGCAGCAGAAAGAATGTGTTTATTTTTTTAAATGTGTTAGATGTGACCTAAAAATTACTTTACATGGAACTTCAACATTTAAGTAAAAATGATAAAATGCATTTTCCCAATGTCTATAAATAATCCACATAATTCCAAAAACACCCTTAATAAAGCTATTAACAGAATACTTCATATCAAAAGAGTGTACAATCTGTACTTCCATCCTAAAAGCAAGTACATGTGTTAAGTACTTCCTAATCACTACTGTAATGATTGAGATCATGCTTAAGCATCACACCTCCATTTATTCCCTTAGGAAGAGGACCCCACCACTGCAGAAGGTGCCACTAATTCACAGAACACACGTATCGCAAATCACAGATATACGTGAGCTAACCAAGAATGGGTACTGGAGGCTAAAACAAGGGCCTCAAATTAGCTCAGCTGAGGGCTCTTCTTAATTGTGGCCAATGGCACTAAAAATACATGCCATTGCAAGATGTAACACAGTGTAAAGAATAAAAAACTCACCAGCATTCTGCTCCCAAAATATACTGGCTTTTAAGATTGGGCATTTTGAAATTTATGAACTAACTTTATGAACCCATTTTAACATGCACAGTAGTGTCCATCATGAATACTTGGTAATAGCAAAAATACTGCTGCTCTAAAGAGTTTCAGAGTCTAGATGGCTTTGGAGCACCCGCTACCCAAACATAGACACACACACACACACACACACACATACACACACACAATCAGCAGTGGTCTCCAGTTGAATTAGAGCTTTGCTTTGGAATGATTAGCATGTAATTCAAGAATCAATTATTAAAAATCATGTTATTAATAAAAGCATAGCATCTCATGGGATCTCTAATACAGTCCCACCTCTAAGCCAGTGCCTAGCTCTGCAGGTTAATTTCATTGATATACCTGCACCTCTTGTCTGGATGGCTGCAGTAACCCAAGTTACTTCTCTGAATCTAACTCTTGTTGCCCTACTATCCCTACTATCCACCACACAACATCACAGCGACCCTTTGTAAAATAAGAACCGGCTATTCCACATCCCTCCTCAAAATCCTGCAAAGGCTTCCTGCTCATTGCAAATACAGGTGTTCCCTGACTTGTGACGGGGTTACGCCCCAATAAACCCATCACTAAGATGAAAATATCCTAAGTCAAAAATGCATTTAATACACCTATCCTACTGAACATCATAGCTTAGCCTAGCCTACTTTAAACATGCTCAGAACACAGTGTCCAAAAGAAACAATGGGAATTGGTTGTTTACCCCGTGACTATATGGCTGACGGAGCTACGGTTGGCTGCTGCTACCCAACATCGTGAAAGAGTATTGTACCAGGAAAGACAAAAATGCAAGGTACAAGTTCTACTTCTGCCCCATTATAATGTGGAAAATCATAAGGCAGGGGCCATCTGTAGAGCACAATCCAAACCTGAAGGCCCTACCTACCGGAATTCAGACCACGTTCCCCATGCGTCCTGCAGCTCTGGCCGCCCCATTCACTCCTAGTCATTCCCCATCTAGGTTCGGATTTCTTCAGAGCCCCTACCACCATCTGAAATTTTCTAATTTATGAGCTTATTTATCCTCTGCCTCCCCCCAACAGAATGCTATTTTCTTAAGGACAAAAACCTTTTCTGCCTTTTTCATAGTTAGGCCACAAGGCCTAGAACAATATATTTGTTGAGCGAATGAATGAATGAATGAATGAATGAATGATGTGCCAAAGAGCTTCTGTGCCCCAGGCCACCTCAGTTCAAAGGTCATGGTGGGACAAAGGAAAACAAAACTAACAGTGCCTTCCTTGCACGCTGGCATGAGCAATGTTGCTGGCCCTTGCCCAACAGGTGCCTACTATTTGTTCTGGGACAGCAATGCCACAATTACATGCACACTCTGCCATACTCAAGCACCGTAAAGTGGAGGAAGTGCGTGACATCAGACTGGCATTTCCTCCTTCCCCGGCGCCGACTTTCAGACCCCACTTGAAATTGATCCTACCAGAAGCCTCGAGCATGTTTTACTGACACACCACAGACTCCATTCAGAATAAAAAACTGAATGGAGATATTATGACATCTGTCAAGCACCCCACATGGAGTCTGCTTCTCTCAATGGGCAGAAACCAGCAAGATGTCTTTATGAAGTGAAGCAAGAAAGACAAGACATCCGAAAGCACCCTTAGGCCCATCCTCACCCCTCAATAACAAACATGTAATGAACACTCACCTGCTCCAGGTGCTAGCACTGTACGCTCTACATGCCCCCACAACAAACCCAACAGACAGGTGCTATTATAACCCCCACTTACACATAAGGGAGCTGTGGCTGAGAGAAGTTAAATGCCTCATTCACACAGCTAGCAAGGGTGGAGCTTAGATATGAGCTCTTATCTCTCTAACTCCAAAGCCTGTGCTGTGTAGTTCATTCAAAAAAATAAAGAGTGCTTGTATCAGCTCTAAAGTTACACGCTGAAAAAGTTGGCCATCCTCTGCCACATCAAAGTGCGTGAAACTTAAGAAGTTTCACACTTATTGATCACCACTTTCCTTATCTGTAAAACAATGGGTTGTTATTGGGATTAAATGAGGATGCTTGTCATTTGCAATAGCACCTGGTACAGAGTGAATTCTTAGTAAAGTCAGTTCTTTCACCTTTGTTATTTTTAGGCAACTCTGTAGGTTCTGCATAATCTAGTAAAGTCATGACCATTAGAAGCAGGGTCTAAGTCTTAGATCTGTTACTACCTACAAAACTTCAGAAAAATAACTTAACATTGCTGAGCCTTAGTCTCCTCATCTGTAAAATGGGGCTAATACCAGCTGCCTCATAGATTTACGGTGAGGACTGAATGAGATAATGCATGTAAGGCACTCAGCATAGTTCTGGGCACACAGGAAGTACTCAATAGATGACAGTTTCCATTAGCAGTTGAATAAACTGTGCAGAAGAAAATGGTATAATCCCTGGCCACTTTAGTCTAATCCAATTTGACAAATGTTCATTGAAGACCTGCCAGGGGCAAGGCACAAGGTAGAAAACACAGTCACTGTCCTCGAAGAGCGTGAGCAGCTTGGCCAGACACAGGGGACAAGAAGGAATGAGGACTGAAAGGCAGGCTGGGTCTTGGCATAGACCAGGCTTAAATACCAAGTCCAGGAGTGGCTGTCAAATCTGTGAGCACTGTGATACTACTGAAGGTCTGAGCAGGAGAATGACATCATCCAACCTGTGATTTGGAAGAGTTCCATCTTCTGTGGAGAATGGGTTAGAGCCAGGAAAACTGGAAGCAGAGGAATCGGTTAGGCTACTGCAATAGTCCAAGCAAAAGTGTCAATGGGGGAGGGGAGTGAGGATAGAAAGATGGGCATAGATACAAGTGTCACCCTAGAGGCACAACACAGAGCTCTTGGCAACTGATGGGATGCGGGGGAGGCAGAAAGAGTTTCAGATGACTCCGTTTTCTTGTCTTAGAAGGTCAGGGAAAGTGGTAGTTTCTTAAATGAAATGAAGAAGCCAAAGCTAGCACCTACTGGCTTACTGAGTGCGTCTGTGTTGGGAGGGAACAGAGGACAGAGCTAGTGAGGAACTGGTAGAATATCCTGGCTGGGAGGAAGGCCATGGGGCAAGGAGAATTAACATCAAGGAACTGATTGAGCTCACCAAGAACAGGCTAAACAGAACACTGAGGAGGAACTTTAGGGAACGGTGTGTACATTAGGCCTGGAACAGAAGACAGCAGCCACAAAAGAGTGTGAACGGCAGAGCGTTAGAAGGAAAGCCAAGTTTGCAGAAGAAAGTAGAAAATTTCAAGACAAATGTGGCAATTAACAGTATCTTGCGGTAAGGTGGAAATCACTAGATTTGGGGTTGGTGGAATCGGTAGCTTCTGAGACAGTCATTTCCGTAGAGGTGCAGAGGTTGAGAAGGGGCACTGAGTGTAGGCTATTCTCTGTAGAAGCTTGTCAGAGAAAAGAAGGTGAGTGAGGTCAGGAGACAAGAGATAAGAGAAACAGAGAGAACACAGAGAAATTCACTTAGGTAAAGGAAGGGTTGCCAAACTGGCACACAGCTTGGGAACACACAGCTCCATTTAGTCAATTACTGTCTTCTTAGGGGATCCGAGGCAACCGTGCAAATTAGCATGTGTAGGCCAGCAAAAACACACACACAAAAACACTTGACAGATCTTCTAGAGCCTAATCTTTGGGACTGGGCTGGGATGGTTTGGATCCGCTTTCCTGAAGGTATCTTTAAGACAAGTGAGAAGGCGGCAGAACGGCCCTGCCAGGCCTGCAAGGCAAGCACGCTCGGTCTAAATAGAGAACAGAATAAGGCAAGCAGAACAAGATGTGCTCGATTAAGAGAAGGAAGAACTGAATGATCAAGAATAGAGAACCCAACACAACCGAGGGGAATGTTAGACATCTGGTCCAGATAATGGCAGAATGGAAACCATACAGGACAACAGTAACCATGGGCAGGAGCCAGTTACGTTTTTTTAACCTCTTTGGGAAATACAGGGGATGCATACCTTCATGTACCACAACAGATTCTGTCATTGTTGCTGACTAAAGAAAAAAATAAAAACACAGATGAGGCTCTTTGCAATAGGGATCTGGGCTGGACGTGGGAAGAAAAACCCTTTTTAAGAGAATATTCCCAAGTATTTCAGTAAAAAGGAAGTAGGACTGATTGGAGAGTTCAGGCTATCCTTCACTAGAATAAGCAATCCCAGGATAGATGACAGACGGCAGCTTGGAAGTATAAAATGCAGGTTTGAATAGACACGGATCATAGAGTCATCAACAAATGGAGAGCTGCAGCCATAAAAATGATTTGGATCGATTCACCAAATGCTTATTGAGCAACTTGTATATGAGCAGCCTGCAGATACGGTGGAGAGCAAGGTCAATGCAGCTCCCTGTCCTTGCCAACCTTAGACCCTAGCAAATAAGAACTCTCAGGGAGAGTACATAACACACACACACACACACACACACACACACACATGTTAAGGGTGTCTAAATGAGAAGAGGAAGAAATCAATCAGAAAAATCCCGGAGCTACACAGTCCACCTACTCAATAAACGCACAGAGATTGAAAACAAAGACTTTTAGCATTTAGATCACTTGTTAATTCTCATCCGACCCTGCCCCAAACCCATTGCTTGTCATTCTCCACATCGACAAGCATGTGAACCTCGGACCTCACACAAATTTCCCCATTTCTCCTGTCTGAGTCATTTATACTTGGCAGGAGAGCACAGTGGCTAAGAGACTCGGCTGCCTGAGTTCAAGTCCCGGCTGAGCCACTCGGAGCTGTGTGGTCTTGGGCAAGTTGCTGACTCGCTCTGTGCCCAGGTTCCTCACATGTAAAATTGGGGTGATGATGGTACCTTCCTTGCAGGCTGCTGTGCAGTTTAAATGAGTTGATCTGTATAAAGTGCTTAGAACAGAGCCTGGTACGGAGCTGGTACTCTGTAAGGATGAGCTGTTGTTATCACTCTGCCTACCTGAAATCCTGTCTACATCCCTCTCCACTCATCCAAATCACTCTCTTAAAAAGCCAAGCCAAATATTTCACCTTCCACCCGGACGCTTATAAATTCAGTTCCAGCACACGTTTTGTGAGGGTCTGCCATGCCCAGCGCTCCAGTAAGAGCGGATGAACGAGACCCAGCCCTGCCCTGTGATCACAGCCGACAAGGGAAAATGGACAGACATTCCAATGATGATCATCACTGTAATTTGGCAAGAACTGTGACTGGCATTACCCACTAAGTGTCCCGTACTGGGCTGCCTGGCTCTCCTGCCGCTCCAATTTGTACCACGATATTCTGCAGCAAAGGTTCTGCTTGGTGTTCCCTGAATTGTTTCACACACATATACTTTCACTTGTACAACCTGATGGAAAGGAACCCGTTCTGGGCCTGGTTCTTCTAATTCTATCCCCCCATCCACTCCACCCCAACAACCACCCTCTACCTACAGGTATTTGGCAACTGTCTACTAATTTGTGGTTGGCCAGGACATGTAAGCTTCTCTAGCAGAAAATTCCCAGGGCCTCAGAAGCTGGGTTTCTGGTCTGGTATGACTTTAGAGTTTTAATTATTGCTGAGCTCTTCCCATCACCACTTGGCACGAACAGGACACTGTGCATATACAGAAGAGAGTATCAGTAGTAACAAAAATAATAAAAGTGAACATTTATTGAGACTTTTCCACGTGCCAGGTACTAGATCAAGTATTTTAGATGCTTCACAGAATCTTCCCAGCAGCCCTAAGAGGAGGTACTATCATTACCCCACTTTGCAGTGGAGGAAACTGACATGCAAAGAGGCCCCCGTGGAGCAAGGAAGAGGCACCGGAAACTGGTTCTCTAAGAATCCGGGGAAGCAATATGGCAGCCATTCTTCATTCCCCCCAGTGTTTGGATGGCTGGCTCCAAAACGACATTTCAGATCCACCCAAAAGGAAAGGGGAAGCCCTGAGCCAAAAGAGAGAGTAAGCCCCTTCCCAAACAGCCTGCTCAGACAACGGCATCCCACAGCCAGTCCCACTGGGATCCCAATGCTCCTCTACAATTCCCAACTTCTCTAACAGCATGCAACCGGCCTGTGCAAAACTAACACAAACTATAAAACCAACTGGCTTTTTCCTTCTCGAGTGGATGCTGACCGTTTGCAGAGATGCACTGATCCAGCAAGAGCTTCAACAAGGCAGTGCCTCCACTCTCGGAGGAAGGAGAAGGGCCCTAAAGAAATGGACCCGTACTGACAGGGCAGGGAAGAGAGCCGGGACCTGCTTTATGTTGAAACCTGTAACACACTGATTTCCGTTAATACCCTACAGTTGTGAAATCCAAGCAAACAGAAGCTCACAGGAACCACGAGGCATACAGAGCTTGGGGACTTGGTTTGGGTTATTGTTGATTAAAAAGAAAAAAGGGATACTTACCCACTCTCCAGCACTAACCAACTTTGCCATAATCCCACCCCAAAGACAACCCAACTAATTCTGTAGCCTCTCTCCTACTCCCTCCAACTCAAGCTGCAAGGAACTCCCACGAAGACTCAGACAGAGAATGCTGAAATCGAGAGCTGTATTAAACCTTAAAAGAATGATGCACTCAGTGGCTGGCTTAGAAATAGTCTGGGGGCCCGAAAAGGGATCCTAACAAGCAGTCGCGACAATTAAAGTCATCGCACTGCCAGAGTCTCCGTGAAAATTCCTCATTCATTCAGCCCCACCTCTGAATATTTCATTCAATTCACTGGCACCAGACCTGGGGTCAATTTACCCAGCGCAGCAGAGCAACATCTGCAATTTCCTCGGTGGTGTGAAGAGTGAGTAACAGCACAGGTAATCAATGTGTGTAAATAAAAACCTGTGATGCTGGAAACAGGGAGGGGAGGAGGAGAAACTCAGGAAGAAACACCAGGTCCCTGGTGGCGATGGTGGTACCCCCAGAAAATGCCTCCCCCACCTCCAAATGAATTCTGTAAATATATATCAACAAACCTGCAGGGGATTCTAAGTAACTCCATCACTGAATCTCTTTTATTGAATTTCTAAATAATAACAATCCAATATGTCCAGGGTCACCTACAGCCAACAGGTGGAATGAATTCCTAAAATGATATAGGTTTTACCTGTAGGGCTGCCCATGGCAGTATAGTCCGAAGGCAAGATCACATTAAGATGAAAGGAGAATCTTTCTGATTCCAACCCTGAATTGGTATGGAAAAGGCAATGAAGTTTCCCCAAAGACAGGTACTATGATTCCATCTTCCAAATGAGAAATACAGCCTTTTGTTTGCATGGACTTTTTTTCTTTTAAGAGAATCTTATTAAGAATTCTGTTGGGGCATGAACAGCAGCTCATTTTATGCTCTGGAGATATAGTTTGAACTACCAAAGGTGAGATAGAGTATCTTCAGATACAGTGAGCAATATAAACACAATCTGGGGAAAAGGATCACGGGTAAATTAAATGAACAAATATCCATCGAGGGCCTGGGCCTTAGCACTGAGACGCCCTGACAGAGAGCTCCCTTAACTGAGCTTTCAGTGAGAAACAGGAAGATGCAATTACGGTCTTCCTGAAAAATAAGCAATTAATCACATCCTGCTTCAGATTCATTGCTGTGTGCCCAAGATCCCCCCATATCATTCTGCCTTTGCCCCTAAAATCTAATTCCCTCGAGTCCTCTCTGGTTTTTCAGATCACTGATCAGCACCCTAAGCAAGCTTCATTCTGACCTGGCCAGCCCACTACTGACCAGCGCTAGAGCTCTCCACACGCCTCCCTGCAGTCCCATTTGTGACCTTCAGTATGCTGCATGTGTCAAGGTTAAGCTGCCCAGGAACCATGCATCCTTCAGTATCGGGCCTCCACGTCTGCCCTTGGCTGTGATGCCAGTGCAAAACCTCGCAGCCCTGCTGGGCCATTTCAAATCCATCTGAGGGCACATTCAACAGCTAGTTCGCTTTCTGCCTCTCCTCCCATCATCAGATCCCTTTGGGGTTGCTGAGCAAATTTAGACAGAAAGGCACAGCCAACACTTACCAAAATCCAACCCCAAATTTTAAACCCAGCACCCAGGCAGGCAGGAATGAAGGACCACTTCAGTAGCTTTCTAAGTAAAAATCTGTCTCAAATTCAATCGCAGCCCTCAACCCTATCTCATGTCAAGTGCCCAATTCCCCACAATAGTCTAAAATCTTTTCAGGAACATTACTGTCAAAATAGCACCCAAGGGGAGACACCATCCAAGAACCAACACGATATCCCTTCAAACTGATGTCTAAGCTACAAGCACAACAAATCGGGAATGAATGCTGCCAAGGAGAAAATCAAATTCTGCTCGTCTCCTAAGTGGGCAGCAACTAACTACCCAACATTACCCTGAGAGCCTCCAAGAGAGGAGCCAGGGCCGGTCCAAGAACTGCCTGGGAACTCCCCGCTCTGAACACAGACTGTCATCAGATCATGAGAACGAAGTGAGACACTGAGCTCCTGCATCCACAGAGGCTACTGCATTTTAGACAGATTCCAGGAGGCGGAACCCAGGACCCTCCTGTCCCAAGTGCCACACTAATGCGTTTTTCATTAGCTTTTTAAAAAATGAAGAAAGACTTCTCATGTCAAGAGGTTTACAGTAATAGTACACTTCCATTTTCTAGTCTCCTGGTTTGTTTGGTTTTTCCCCTGTGAAGCCCGGTTCTGGGAATCAGTGGCTCGCTGCATCACACTCCCTCCCTCCCGGTGGCTCATGGTAGCGGGGCTTTCTCTGGCTGCCAGCGCTCTGCCAGCGCCCTGATCTTCAGCAGACTTCGAGCGGAGCCGAGCACAGCTCTGTGAGAGCTCCGGCACAGCCACTTGCAGCTCTGATAGCTAAACCCATCAGGAACCCTGAGACACAGTTTTTAGGTTGTTTTCAGTACAGCCAAGATAGCAACCTCCATCTACCCACCTGAGAGATGGAGACCTAGGTGGACAGATACATAGATGGACAGCTCACCTTAACCCTGCACATTTCTCCTTCCACCACAGATCTGCACTGCTAGATATTGCCCACTATCTCCTCCCTCTAAAGAAGACCAAAGACTAGAAAACTAACCCAAAGTACCCAATTGACAATTATGATGCTGCAGACAGGAAGAGGTACCTTAAACACAGCAAAATGAAAATATTAACAGTCAACCCCTCCCAAGCCCAAACAGGTAAATTGCTTTCCCAATGCAGGCTGGTTAACAGCTTCCCCCCACCACACTCCCGCCACCCGACCACCACCACCTTGGGGCTCTGTAGGTCTTGCATCAATGCAGGTCCCTTAGAAAGTCAAATTCTCACTTACTCAGATCTACCAAGAATCCCCAGTGCCTTGCTATATGAAAACCCCACAAACGGCAGTTCTTCGCCCGAGAAGCCTGAGGGGTTCAGCTGGCACGGAGAGGATGAAACCCACGAATTCTTCTCTGGTTCATCAAAATTGGAGGTGTCATCATCAGACTTGAGGGTGGGAACGAAGGGGGGAGGAGCTGGTTAAAGAAAAACAAGAAGAAGGCGGGGAGAGAGAGAAATTCAGCCAGATTGCACACTGTTGCGGAGAAAATCCTCCGCTGACTCCCTCAGCGTTTGCGATGGCACTGCAGCGCCTGCTTTCAATCTAGCTCGCATAGGCAGCCCCTGCCTGGGCTCGGCTCTTACAGCAACAAGAGATTAACCCCTTCTCTGCCAACATGGCCACCCACCCGCAGACAGGCTGCCTTCCCTGCTGGGATAAACTGAAGGATAAACTCAAACAGGTCACTTGATGGAAAGAAAGCACTTGGGGAACTCATGTGAGCAAGCCGCTCATTGCTGATATTTCCAGAGAGCTTAAACAGAGCATCAGCGGGTGGTGCCAGCATGCCCGATGACCTAAACCCATTCATTTCCTCTTCCAGACAGGTCTGCATTATTAATATTTAGTGCTATTCGTTGAAATAAGGTTGAAATAAGATGGAATTTCTATGTTTTGTGGATTAGCCGGAATGAGAGGGAGGAACAGGAAAGGGGATTGGGGAGGTATGTAACTCCTGTTAGGATAGCACTGCAGTCTAGCTCATTCATATCCAGATGAGTACACACGGAGCTCTTATTAATCACTTTTTTTTTAGTTCATTTTCCCTTCTCCCCAGCTCAAGCATGCCCCCCCCATAATCCACCGCAGTTAAATCAGCATAATGAAACACGAGCCAAATAAAGTACTTCCCCATGATTTACAGCACCCCTGCGCTGACGGATGCACCGAAGGACATCGGCGTCCTACCTCGTTAAGGCATGACTCCCGGCTAGGGGCATCTTACATCTTTCTCCACTCGCTGCAGACCTACTCAACTCTCTCGAAGTCAGGGAGGTGGAAACTCATCCATCCGTCACCAGGAGGCTGCCCATGGCGGTGGGCTCCCAGGAGTGCAGCCGGCCAGGAGCGTTACCATGGCTGCAGGCTGAAGCGTCTGAGGCAGCTGGCCCAGCGAGTTGGCGAGCTGGGCATCACATCCCCCGCAGTGCAGGCTTCATGCTCCCCACTCCGTGCGAGCTCTGGCTGTAACACCACCTGGCCGCCTGCGTGGCAGGGGCCAATGCTGATCTGAGTGACAGGGCAGCATGAGTCACTGCCGGAGTTGGCTACAGCGCCCCCTAGGACAGTTGTCATAGCCCTTCACAGTCCAGACTTCTTGTTTAACTCCTTGTTTCCTGGACAAAGCCGTGTGCCAGATCTGAGCAGCAGTCTGTTTTCTATTTACAGACTCAAATGACTCTGGCTGTTTCCTAAGTTCCCCAGTGACAACAACATCTGCAGCAGCACTGGGAAGTAAATGGAGTGGGGAAGGGATGTGGAGGGTGGAGGAGAGGAAGGGGGTCTGGCTGCTCCCAGGAAGTGCAAAAGAGCATTCTCAGAGCTTCAGGTGCATTCGGATGAGGTGGGAGATTGAAAATGTAAAATGTGCACTGCCAGGAAATTATTTAACACCTCCAAGCTCTCAAGAGAATTTAAATGTTCTCTGTTAGTATCAGAATCTACTAGCTTAATACTTTAAAAATTAGCTGATGGGGAAAAAATTACATTGAATGCTTCAGCCTACATCCAATGCATACTTCCATCAACACAGCCTCAAATCCAATCTGATTTCAATTACCCAATACCTTTTTTTAAGCAAAAAAAAAAAAAAAAAAAAAAAAATTAATGAAACTACATCTCATAAGAATCAAAAAGAGTTTTCCATTCTAAAATAAGGAAACTCAAATAAAGACAAGAAATGTATGAAGAGAGATTTGCAGATGATAATAGCATGGAAGCATCGTGGTTATGGCACCTACTTTGGGATCTGACTGAGTGGATTCAAGCTTTACCACTTAACAGCTCTGTGACCTTGGGAAAGTTACTTAACCTCTCTGAGCCTCACTTTCAATACAGAGATAACTTCCTCAAAGGGCGGCTGGGAGGTCTAAGTGAGAAGAATCTGTATAAAATGCCTGTACAGTTCTCAACACACAGTAAGCACTCCATGAAGACTGCCTACTATACTACTGTTGCTCATATGAGATACATGTTTACGACAGATGCTGCAGTTACTGAAGTCCAGTGAGATTCAGCAGAATCTATGTTGAATATTCTTTCCTGCACACGACACTGACATACTCATGCGGATGTCTGTGCTAATCATTTAATTATATCACTTAATTCCTAACAGAGGTTTAATAACCTTCCCACTATATCCTAATCCAGCGGTCATCAACCTTTCGGACCTCATGGACCACCAGTGGTCCATGGACCACCGGTTGGCAACTGCTGTCCTAATCTATCTTTAGGAGACTAAAATAGAATTTCACTTCTGAATGAGGAGTATGATTAATATAGGGGTAGAAGCCACCCTCTGTGAAATAATTATGATTTAGAAATTCCATACTATAAAATAAGAGTCCTCTTTAAAACTCCATCATGCTCAAAGGTAGCCCATCTCGTCAAGATTTTAAAAAAAGGCCAGATAAGCTGCAATAAAAAGAAGTCAACATGAAATATACCAGCTGATAACAGGTGAGATATTCAGAGGACAGATTAAAAGCAAGGGATGTAAGCCTCCAGACAGGTAGTCAATTGAGTGCAACAGGAAACTCTGAAAAGAAGAGACTCTGAGAATCACATGTGGGCGGGAAAAGAGCCAATGTCTCAGGTCAAAGAGAAGGTGGGGAAACGAAGCTGAAAGTGATGAGGATGCTCACCCTTGACCAGGGCCCTCTAGGGGGAAAGAAATAGGGTGGCTACTAACACTGTAAACCTGGGTAGAGTGTCTGCGTTTACAGTATCCTGAATGCTGTGGGAACTACAAGGCAAGAAATGAACATCAATACTGGTCCAGAATCGCGAGTCCTTAGGGTACTCACAGACACAAGTGTAGAATAACTTGTAGGGACACTCTCACAACCCAGGACACACACACACAATTCCTACTGCAAATGAGTTCACAATAAAAAAGTAAAAACAATCAGCTACACATAACAAGAAGAAAGAGACCATCCAAACTATCATGACAGAGCATCAACAGATGTAAGAAATAGGAAAATCTGCCCTCCAAAAACTGCAGATAAAAGAACAATCTAAAATGGACCATTGCCCTGACCGGTTTGGTTCAGTGGATAGAGCGTCTGCCTGCGGACTCAAGGGTCCCAGGTTCGATTCTGGTCAAGGGCATGTACCTTGGTTGCAGGCACATACCCAGTAGGAGGTGTGCAGGAGGCAGCTGATCGATGTTTCTCTCTCATCGATGTTTCTAACTCTCTATCCCTCTTCCTTCTTCTCTGTTAAAAAAAATCAATAAAATATATTTTTTAAAAAATAAAAAATAAATAAAATAAAATGGACCATAAAAAATTTGTAATTTATTGTCAGGTAAAGGAGTAGAAATTCTAATAAAAAAAACAAAATACTCTGAAAAAAGGACCAAGCACATTTGAAAGGAAACAAGTGAAACTTATAAAAATGAAAAGTATTATTACTGAATTTAAAGCTAAAAATTTATTGGATGCATTAAATAAAAGACTAGACACAGCTGAAAAGGAAGTTAGTGAACTGGCAGTTAGATCTAAAAGCATCACATAGACTTACACTTCCAAAGTGTAACCTGTAGGCTGGCAACATCAGCATCGCCGGGGAGTTAGTTAGAAATGCAGAACCCCAGGCCCTGCCCCATGCCCAGGGAATCAGAAGCTGCATTCTAACAAGATATGCAGGTGATTCATGAGCACGCTACAGTTGGAAACATGCTCCTAATGAATGCAACACAGAGAGACAGAGAAGACATGAGAGGTCAAAGGACAGAGAATGACAAGGTTCAATACACATCTAATTGCAACACCAGATAGAGTGAGCAGCAAACAATCAAAATCTAGATGCCATATTTTAAAAGGATTATGTAAAATTTGGCCAAGTCTAAAGACCACCAAGTATGTGACCACATCTATCTTAGGGAACTAATTCTCCTTTTCTCGTACATTATGGAAAATGGCCCTTATTTGATCCTAATAAACTGTAATATTTTTTGCTTTAAAAAAGGTGCTAAGCCCTGGCTGGATGACAGTCCCATACACCAGAAGGTTGTAGGTTTGATCCCCGGTCAGGGAGCATACAGGAAAGCAACCAATCCATGTTTCTCTCTCACATCTCTCCCTCTCTCTTTCCCACTCCCCTTACCTCTCTCTACCTCTCTCCAGCCCTCTCTCTCTAAAATCAATAAGCATGCCCTCAGGTGAGGATTTTTTGTAAAGTATTTATAGGTCATTGGATCTGTATCTATGTTGATGGAATCTGAAAACATAACATACTGCTAGGAACATAGTAGGTGCACAATAAATACTTACTGAACAGACATATAATTAAATGACTAGAAAATACCTTTTGCAAAGAGAGCACGTAGCCTAATACAGGCTGTGAGGAAGTTACTTGATGTTTAAGTTAAATAAAGAGGCCTTAGAGCCTCTTTATTTAAGGTGGAGATTGTTCTGTCTGAAAAATATGTTAATGAGTGCCTATATTATTTCCTGATACAGTATTACAAAATCATCATCTCCCCTACCAACACACCCATCACACTCAAAAATGACAAATAAGAAACCACATATTAAGATCTATTTTTCAGTGGTAAAAGCCACTAAGAAAAAAATAGAAAAATATGTTTTCCTACATATTTTTAAATAAATCAGCCTGTGCTTTAGGTCACATCAGGGCACTTTCTCCTTGGTGGCAGGGGCTCTCCAAATAAGTTCTGCAGGGTTGTTTTTTCCCGCCGGTTATATAAGATAGATGGCAAAACAAGGCTTTCAGAAACAAAGAGCTATTTTAAGAACTATAGTTAATCTCTTTCCTATAAATTCTCTCTTTTTTTTTAAGTCCTGACATTCATTAGAAGCTTTGAGGGGGGAAAAATTTATTGCCTTCAAAAGTATTCAAAACATAGCCCTGGCCCGTTTGGCTAAGTGGTTAGAACGCTGGCCCTCGAACTGAAGGGTCGTGGGTTCAATTCCAGTCCAGGGGACGTACCTCATTGCAGGCTCAATCCCCAGCCCTGGTTGGGGCATGTGCAGGAGGCAACCAATCAATTTGCCTCTCTCACATCAATGTTTCTCTCTCTCTCTGTCTCTCTCCTTCCCTTCCACTCTCTCTAAAAATCAATAGAAAAATATCCCTGAGTGAAGATTAACAAAAAAACACACAAAAGATTTTCTAATTTTGTTGCTGTGTCTATCACCTGCTTTTCCCACTGGAACACCAGCTCCATGAGGGAAAGGCTGTGCTGTGTTCACCACGGCACACCTCACACCTACAGCAGTACCTGGCTGTCCTTGTTCCATGTTTACTATCTGGTTTGAAGGAAGGAAGGAAGGAATAATAAGAGCCTTAGATGTGGGATAATTTCTTAGACCTAATGGGTTATTTCATGCAATATGCCACTTTAGGAGACCCAATTTAGTCATGAAGAATTGACACATAAAATCTATATATATAAAGAGGTAATATGCAAATTTGCCAGGATGCATTAAGGCATCACGACTGGCTCAGGAGAAGGCTGCATCATGACCCGCTCAGGAGGAGCTGTGCGCACAGATGGGCAGGAGGGGACTGCGTGCCGCCCCCAACCCCAGCGACCGTGGGGAGGCTGGGGCTGGCAGCGGGCGGAGCGGACACACACCAGGGGTGGGGGTGTGCTCTGAGCGGCCGTGGCGCAGTTCAGAGCACACCCCCACCCCAGCGGACACACACAACAGGGGGGCCTCTGCTCGTGAGCTGCAGAGGAAACACCTTTTCTTTTTTTTTTTTTTTTAAATAAATCTTTATTCAGATTATTACAATTATTTCTCCTTTTTTCCCCCATAGTTCCCCTCCAGCCATTTCCCACCCCACCTTCTGCCCTTACCTACCCCCCACTGTCCTCATCCATAGGTGTATGATTTTTGTCCCGTCTCTTTATGAACCCCCCCATACCCCTTTCCCCCTGAGAATTATCAGTCCACTCCCTTTCTATGTCCCTGATTCTATTGTATTCACCAGATTATTCTGTTCCTCAGGTTTTTAATTCACTTGATTTTTAGGTTCACTTGTTGATAGATATGTATTTGTTGTTCATAATTTTTATCTTTCCTTTTTTCTTCTTCCTCTTCTTTAAGAATACCTTTCAGCATTTCATATAATACTGGTTTGGTGGTGATGAACTCCTTTAGCTTTTTCTTGTCTGTGAAACTCTTTATCTGCCCTTCAATTCTGAATGATAGCTTTGCTGGGTAGAGTAATCTTGGTTGTAGGTTCTTGCTATTCATCACATTGAAAATTTCTTGCCACTCCCGTCTGGCCTGCATAGTTTCCGTTGAAAAGTCAGCTGACAGTCGTATGGGTGCTCCCCTGTAGGTAACTAACTGTTTTTCTCTTGCTGCTTTTAATATTCTCTCTTTGTCTTTTGCTCTTGGCATTTTAATTATGATGTGTCTTGGTGTAGTCCTCTTTGGATTCCTTTTGTTTGGGGTTCTGTGGGCTTCCTGGACTTGTAAGTCTATTTCTTTCACCAGGTGGGGGAAGTTTTCGGTCATTATTTCTTCAAATAGGTTTTCAGTATTTTGCTCTCTCTCTTCTTCTGGCACCCCCATAATTCTGATGTTGGTACGCTTGAAGTTGTCCCAGAGTCTTCTTACATTATCTTCAACTTTTTGGATTTTTTTTTTTGCTTTTTGCTTTTTCGGTTGAGTGTTTTTTGCTTCTTTGTATTTCAATTCTTTGACTTGATTTTTGTGTTCCTCTTGTCTGTTTTTGGGTCTCTGTATAATATTTTTTATTTCAGTCAGTGTATGTTTAATTTCTAGTTGGTCCTTTTTCATCTCTTCGAGGGTCTCGTTATATTTATCGGCCTTTTCTAGGATATTCTTAAAAAGCCTTATAACCGTGGTTTTGAATTCTATATCCAGTCGTTTGTTTTCCTCCATTTCTTTCGTTTGTGATCTGATTCTTAGACACCGCATTTTCACTGCTTCCCTGAGTTGGTAGATTTGTGTGCTAGGTTTCCAATTTGGCCCAGTGGGTCTGCCTCCCCAGTTAACCTGAGGTGGACACTCTTGGTGCACCCCTTTGTGGACTGTGTGTACAGCCTTGTTGTAATTAAGTCTTTATTGTTGTTGGTATCACTGGGAAGAATTGACCTCCAGGCCAGTTGGCTGTAAGGATCAGCTGTGTCTATGCTGGGAGAAGTCCGGTGCTGGAGACAGCCTTATAGGATTAGACTTGCCAAATTGCAATAGCCTCTGTGCTCAGCTTGGATGGGGTGGAGTCTCAGTCTTGGCTTCCCATCAGCCTTGCCCTTGCTAGCACGTGTGTGCCTTCAGTCCTCTGCCTTCCCGGCTCCCGATTCTCCGCCCGAGAGTCCAGACTCCCCCCACAAGAGCGTGGGTCTCCGGGGGCTCGCCTGGAACTGGGGTTCACTGCAGTCAGAACTGGGGCTCACTTCAGTCAGAACTGGTGTTCAGTGCCGTCAGGAGCCTCTGACTCCCTTCTGCTAGGGAAAGCCTGTGGCAGCCTCCGCAGCCTTTGTGCGCACTGGCGCGAGCGGACTTTCAGTCTTCCGCCTTCCCCGGCTCCCGAGTCTCCGCCCGAGAGTCCAGACTCCCCCCACAAGAGCGTGGGTCCCCGGGGGCTTGCCTGGAACTGGGGTTCACTGCAGTCAGAACTGGGGCTCACTTCAGTCAGAACTGGGGTTTTGTGCCGTCAGGAGCCTCTCACTCCCTTCCGCTAGGGAAAGCCTGTGGCAGCCTCCCGCAGCCTTTGTGCGCACTGGCGCGAGCGGACTTTCAGTCTTCCGCCTTCCCCGGCTCCCGAGTCTCCGCCCGAGAGTCCAGACTCCCCCCACAAGAGCGTGGGTCCCCGGGGGCTTGCCTGGAACTGGGGTTCACTGCAGTCAGAACTGGGGCTCACTTCAGTCAGAACTGGGGTTTTGTGCCGTCAGGAGCCTCTCACTCCCTTCCGCTAGGGAAAGCCTGTGGCAGCCTCCCGCAGCCTTTGTGCGCACTGGCGCGAGCGGACTTTCAGTTTTCCGCCTTCCCCGGCTCCCGAGTCTCCGCCCGAGAGTCCAGACTCCCCCCACAAGAGCGTGGGTCCCCAGGGGCTCGCCCGGAATAGGTGTTCAGTGCAGTCAGAACTGGGGTTCAATGCGGTCGGGGGCTCCCTTCCCCCTTCCGCCAGAGAAAGCCAGCCAGGCACTCCGCCGCCCTTCCTCTCTGCGCGCACAAAGACCCTTTGCCGTACCTCCAATTCTCTGTGAGCTTTTCTCCTTCCTTCTAGTTGTAGAATTTTCACTCAGTCAGCTTTCCTGCGGTTCTGGATGGTGTCCGTTCTGTCTTTTAGTTGTAGTTTTGAAATTGTTGTGCGAGGCAGCAGTTTAGGTGTTTACCTATGCCGCCATCTTGGTTTCTCCTCTATTTAAATTTTCGGAAACACCTTTTCTGACTGCTCATTGGCTAAGCTCCCTGTACACTGCCACTCACAGTGTTCTAGGTAACTTGGGTAATAAGAATTCAAGAAGGCGATCTAGGGTTTTTCCACCACACTCCTGGAGGAAAAAACAAAGGTCTGCTCCTGGAGGGGCTAAGAAATGTCATATCCTGCCCTAGCCGGTCTGGCTCAGTGGATAGAGCCTTGGCCTGCAGACCGCAGGGTCTGGGTTCGATTCTGATCAAGGTCATGTACCTAGGTTGCAGGCTCCTCCCTGACCGGGGTCCAGGTCAGGGCTCATGCAGGAGGCAACCAATCAAAGTGTCCCTCTCACACTGATGTTTCTCTCTGTCTTTCCCTCTCTCTTCCCCGCTCTCTAAAAATCAATAGAAACATCCTCAGGTGAGGATAAAAAAAAAAAAAAAAAAAGAAAGAAAGAACTGTCATATCCTATGAAAGACACATCTTGAAAATGCCTAAAGAAAGTTGTCATTTTTTCGTGGTGAAGAGACTGGAGTCCGTGTAGATGAAAAACCTTGGCGGCTGCAGTGGCCAGCAATGACAGCAGCAGCGGGGTGATGGGGATGGCGCCTTCCTCTGATTAGCCCGGTCACTTCCCACAGAGGGAGGCCAGACTGCGGTCTGGGACAGTAGGACATCCCCTGAGGGCTCCGGGACTGTGAGAGGGGGCAGACTGGGCTGAGGGACCCCCCCCAACCCCAGTGCATGAATTTCATGCACCAGGCCTCTAGTATGTAAATAAAAACACCTGAGCCTAGATATAGCTCATAAAACTTCTATGACTTTTAATCATCACTGTGGGTCACAGACATCGGTACTGTGTATAGCAGAGGTAGAAGATGAATAACAGCCAACACAGTGTCATAAAGGACAATGGCACATAAATAAATATAATGAATCAGGACTGTGCCTGAAACATAGTGGGCATTCAATAATATTAAATAAAAAGCATTTGCAACTTTATTCTATCTACCATGATGTTCTACACTTTAAAAAGGCAGTACTTAGCCCCTCCTGGGTAGCTCAGTTGGTTAGAGCATCACTCCAGTACACCAAGGTCATGAGTTCAATCCCCAGTCAGGGCACATACAAGAATCAACCAATGAATGCATAAATAAGTGGAAGAACAAGTCAATGTTTCTCTCTCTTTCTCTCTCCCCTCTCCCTTCTTCTCTCTCTAAAATCAATCAATAAATAAAAATTAAACAACAACAACTACTTAGCCTGGCCATGTGGCTCAGTGGTTGAGCATCCACCTATGAACCAGGAAGTCACTGTTCGATTCCTAGTCGGGGCACATGCCCAGATTGCGAGCTCAATCCCCAGAAGGGGACGTGCAAGAGGCAGCCGATCAATGATTCTCTCTCATCATTGATGTTTCTACTCTCTTTCCCTCCCCCTTCCTCTCTGAAATCAATAAAAAAACACTACTTAAATAATTAAGTAGTTGCTATATTCAAACCTATAAGGAAGACTACAAAAAAAATAAGCTATCTTTCAGTTCCTTAAAATCTGAGGGGCCACTGGGATTGCACTTACCTGTGTTAAAAACACAGAACTGCAAAATAAGTGGAAGGGAAGCAATTTCTGTTGTTTAGAGGTCAGGATATAGGTGTGAATAGTCAAGAATACATTAGTGGAGTGAGAGCAAGTTTTAAAGATGGGGATACAGGAATTTTTGTGTGTTCCTGAAGGGAAGTGTCATGGAGGTGAATGAATCTCAAGAGTTGGTTAAAAGGTGTCTTCGTGGCTGAAGTGCAGAAAGAGTGCTACTTTAGATAAGCCACAGAGCGGCAGCCCAAGAGGCTATGGGTAATGAGGCTGCAGTACGTGAAAGTGAAATCTTGGCTGCACCTCAAAAGCGGGGGGATCCTGGATTGGACTGACAGGAGGGATTATCAGAGAGAGTCTTGGAGTGCTGCGTTGGTGTCAATTCCTGCGACTGATATGATCGTTTCAGTAGTGATAGTGGGAAGAGGTCGACGGCAGAAACCTCCAAAGGACAAGTCTACAATAGTCAGCATGACAAATTCTATCCAAAGGAAGTGATAACAGAAGCAGACACAGTGTGGGTTAACAGGAGACAGGCTACAGAAAGAAATGGCAAAATGTAATAACTGAGGCAAGTGCAGTATTTGTTATCATTTTAAAAATACCAATGACCAGCTCTAATTCCAAGAGAAAAGGGTTACAACAGAAAGAGCAAGCTAACCCAATATCAGGTCTCATGAGAATGAGCCAAGAGAATAAGTCAGAGGATAGGCAAATAGAGCTAATTACTAAATACACAGAAGTAGCGGAGCCCATGAGAACAGGTTATATTCCTTATAGCCTCCAGGTGGGAGGTGATCAGATATAATTCATCCAAATGATACATTGTATAAGTTATTAAAAAAGAAGACAAATCATAACCAGTTTCCAACAGAGTTAAGCAAATTAAAAGTTTTCCCATCTCTTTACTTCCCAAAAGAGTCATAAAAAGACTTTAGGGCAATGTTGATTTGGCTGGTGATTTTCACAATGTAGCTTCAAAGTAAACGAATAAGGAAGTTAGAGTTACTGGAGTATGCTTTCGTCAATCCATGCCACGGTGCTAGGGTCTGGCTGCCAGCTGCTGAAGAGAGCTCCTCTCTGGTGGCAAAGAAGAGATCTCGGTGGGGTTGTGAGCTCTGTCTGAAACTCACCGTTCTCAAAAGCCATGTCCTTAAAGGCTACCTAATAGCAAGTTCTTGGGTAACAACTTACACTTTCCCACAGAACTGTGCTGTCAGAGATCCTTTCTCTCAATTCTGACGGCACTTGAACCAGATTTCGAGCCTCTTAGTTTTGCTTTTTTTTTCCCCTTCCCTCTCAATCTAGGTGCTCAGTGACCTGTGAAACATCTACAGAGGCTAGAAAACACTCAAAAGACAGACCTGTTCACACTACAGCTAGGCATTTCTCTGCAAAGTGGGGTCTGGATATATCCAGTCTGGGACCCAGGTAGAAGCTCCAGACTATACTTAAAAGCAAATGAGCTGGTTCATCAGCTTCCATTCTCTAGAACCTGCTCACCCTCAGTCTCAACAACTGAATTACTTACACCCAGGAACACAATGGATTTGATTCATTCTTTGCTGCCCTCAAGATTGTAGTATCCTTTCCTCCAACATTTTCAAATTTTATTTTTAAAGGTTTGCTATGAAAACTTGCACATGCTCAGTAGTAGTAAGGTAGAAAAATGAATTCCCATGTGCCCATCACCTTCCACAGCTGGCAAGTCCCAATCTCATTGCATCTCACCCCGCCCCACCTTGTTTGCTTGCTTGTTGGTTATTAAAGGCAAACCCCAGAGATCCTATCATTTTGCCCATTATTACTTGCAGGCGATACCTCTAACCCAGGGTTTCTCAGCTGTTTTGTTGCAGGGGCTGCCAGGTGTATTATAGGTTACCCACAACCTAGACCCACTAATGCCAATAGCACCTCCAGTCATGACAACCAGAAATGCCTCCAGACATGTCTGAATGTCCCCTGGAGGGCAAAGCGGCCCTCAGTTGAGAACCACTGCTCTAATACAAAAGGACTTAAACACACACACATACACACACACATACACACAATACTGTCACATATTCAACAAAGTTAATAGCAACTCCTTAACATTCTCTAATACCATGTTTGTGTTAGACTTTCTCCAATTGTCCCAAAACCATTTCTTTACAGTTGGTTAGTTTGAAGCAGGATCCAACCAAGGTTCATACACTGATTCAGTTGGTGTACCACCTAATCTATACCATTTAATGCTATTTATTGGTTTAAGAAACTGGATCGCATGTCCCTATAAAATTTCCCACATTCTGGACTTGGTTGGTTATATTCTTGTGACTCGTTTAACATGTTTTCTGTCCTGCATGTCTCCTATAAACTGGCAGTTAAATCAGGGCCTTCCATATATTCATATTCAATTCTTTTGGCAAGAATACTCCCCAGGGTGTGTTGGCTATGTACTAGTGCATGATATTAGAGGGCACACAATGTCTGCTTGTTTCCCTTCTTGTGATGTTAAGAAAGACCCAATGAAAAGGGTTCCAATGATATCAGCCTGATCCCTCTACCATAAAGGTCTCTCCAATCTTTCCATTAATGGTCACTAATGACCACTGCCTACAGCCATTATTTCATTAAGGGCTACAAAATGGTGGTTTTCCAACTGTGTCATTCCTTCTGCATTTATTACCACATCAACAATTTGGTTACCCTAGAACAGTGGTTGGCAAACTCATTAGTCAACAGAGCGGCAAACCGCGGCTCACAAGCCGCATGTGGCTCGCGAGCCGCAGTTTGCTGACCACTGCCCTTGAAGATAGTTCAAATAGGAAGGCAAGATAAATGCTTGGGTCTTTCCCTATATTTAGGAACATTCAGAGTAATGAGTTGGAGGGTGGAGGCCCTCGGCCATGGCCAGAAGTAACCAATAAGATTTCTTTTTCAGTTATTGGTGTGTACACATGAATTTTTATATAGTTGATGTCTTCACTGCAGTCTTTTCAATGCTCATATTGTCCCACCTTAGAACAGAGAAGCCCCTCTACTAGATATTCTTGCCAAAAAAAGGTCAAATCAGAATCCATTTTAGTTTTTGGAGCTGCCTTCCAGTTTACAGGGCCTGGAAGAGCAAATACAAAACCACCACCACCATCATCAGCCCCTGCTGAGAAAGCAGAGACAAAGTGGGGATGTTCTATAAGACAATGACCTAACTTCATCAAGTCAATGACATGGGGGAAATTTTTTTTTAATGTAAGCCCATCTCCATAGCTGACTATACTCCAAGATATGAGTGACTTTACATCCAATTGGAGTGTTGGCAAGATGTGGAGAAACTAGATTTCTCACACATTGTCAGTAGGAATATAAAATGGCACAACCACTATAAAAAACTTTGGCACTTTCTTAAAAAGTTAAGCATACATCTATGATCCAGCCATTCCACTCCTGGGCATTTGTCCAAGACAAATGAATGCATATGTCCATAGATTTGTACACAAGCGTTCATAGAAGCTATATTTCAAATAGCCAAAAACTAGAAACAACCCAAATGTCTATCAGCAGATGAATGGATAAACAAATTGTGGTATATCCATACAATGAACTACAACTTAGCAATAAAAAGAAATGAAATAATGATACATCCTACAATGTGGATGAATCTCAGAATAATTATGTTGAATGAAAGAAGAGGGATAAAATAAGTACATATTGTATGGTTTCATATAAAGTTTAGAAAATATAAACCAGAGTGACAGTGGCAGATCAGTCATGGTCTGAGGGCAAGGGGAGGGAGGGGGAGAGGTGGTAGAGAAGAGTTACAAAGAGCCATGAAGATATGTTGGGGGTGAGGGACATGTTCATTATCTTGAGGGTGGTGATGGTTTCACAGGTGTATACATACACCAAACTTAAGCACACACTTACAATGCATGTACTTACTGTACACCTATTCTTCCCCAGTAAAGCTGTCTCTGACCATTGGGAAGGGAGAATATTTTGTCCCCAATTCTCTCCTGGTCTAAGGAGCTTCCACCCAGGCTCCTTCACCCCATGAGGTAGGCATGTAGAATAAACACATCTAGTCTCGCCCTTTAACTCACTCCTCCCCCAAGGAAGGCGGCCTTGGACATTCAGCCTATGTTTTAGTGGCGCACAGGGTTGCTGCGAAAACAAGAACCAGGCTCAGCACTTCCTGTTTACTGCCTATGTCCAGATGCGCAGGCACTCAACCAAGTGACCCCGCTTGTCCTCCTTATTTCCATCAGGCCCACTGCGGCAAGGCCTCCCTGGCCACGAGGGAAGGCCTCCCATTCTTCTCTGTTCAATAGGGTGGGTGAATTGAACAGACCCTTACATCGAAGGTTATTGAGCACTTGCCTTGCCAAGAATAAAGTGGATATTTTCGTCCCTATCTGGCTACCAGTTCTTTGTGTGTGTCCTTTGTTAGTCAGAATTTTGAGGAACAGAAGGGTGGGTCTTAGAACCCAAAGTGTCAATGCTATACCTTTCCTTTCTCTCAGCAGGGAGCAACAGAGTTGGCCATACTTTTCTCTAAAGTGAGACACTGAAAATCATTGCCAAACCCTCAGTCATGAACAACCTGGATCTCCTAGTCTTTGTCCCAGGCTTTAATCTCTTTGACTCCGGCCAACTGCCCTCTTTAATTCTATACAAACATCGCCCTCTGAATATGTACGTAAATGCAAGCACCACACTTCACAGAGCTGACTAGGAAGTTGGCTGCTAAATATAGTCCCAGATGTTTAATATAATGTTGAATCTTTGGCCAAATCATTTCCATGATTGCTTGGATGTGGAAGGTTTTCTGGCAAGTGAGAGTTTAAGGGCTATGGATTCCAATTTATGGGCTTTCTCTACAAACCTATTTCCTGTTTCCCATGTTCTCCCAAGAAAGGCACTAATTACCTCATTTAGAGTTGATTTGCTGAACTGGAATTTAGCATTGCATTGCTGGCTTACACTAAGAGGCACTACAGGAAGCATCATGGGGAAGTCCCAGGGCACGCGTTGGAGGGATGTGGTCCACCATGTCACCAGGGTCTCGTTTATGGGAAGTTCCTCAAGGCTCGGCATTCAGAAAATCCAGGCTTTTCTGAGCAAACCTTCTGGGTCTCTTTCTTGTGAGGCTGAGGCTCATGGGACTGTTCATAATACTTTCTGCCTTGGCCACTAGAAGGCTGAGAGCACCAAATCTATCTTCTAGCAACTTGACAGGAACTTGTTTGTTTTCACCTTTGACCCTGATTTTATTTCCTTACCCTGATATTTCCGCCACCCAGATTTCTACATTTGTTTTGTTCCTTCTAATACTGCAATTATAGCTGAAATAAGCTTGTTTCAACTTATCTTGGAATAAAGTGAAATATTACATATGTTTAACATCTGGATGTAGCTTCTAGAATGAAATCCTATCATTCTAATTCCTAAGCATTTAGCTCTTTTTAGTCTATTTTCTCTTGTCAATGACTTACTCTCTAAAAAAAGAACAGCCCTCAAGAGACACATCAATATCCACCTGTACATCCCATAAGACTATAAGAGCTACTGACATGTCTTCATTATTCCTTTTTTATGTTTTAGCAGGTGGTCCAGTAAGTTATGCTTCTGCCATCACAACTATAGCATCCTCCGTCTTCCTACCCTCCTTATATCAGTTCTCCAAACAGCTCCCTTTCTTCCTCCTGCCCCTGGAGTGACTGGGTGCGTGTCTAACAGGGAGATACGTTTAAGGGGCCACCCAAGGCTAACGGAGAAGTACGTCTACTACCGTCCTCAAACTAGTTCACAAACAACACATGGCCGGAATACTAACAACACATGGCCGGAAGCCTGCTCGAATGATGGGAGATCTTTAAAAGGCTCAACACACACACACACACACACACACACACATTCTGCACGTGCCATTGAGAATGCTATCTGAAAAACAGAACACTAAAATAAATAACTGAAATATTCATATTAAAACCATAAGGGGCTTTTCATTTGAGAAGAAAGCACCGCTCATTTGAAATCATAGTCAGAGTGGCAAATTCAAAGGATAAACACAGTAGGGTTTTGCAAAGACTTTCCCCTCATTTATTCCAATGATGCAGGAAAATAACCTGACAATAAATACTCTTGAATTCTTGGGAGGCAGTATAATGATGCTATTAAGAGCACAGGCTGTGCTGTCGTTTATATTAACAGAAAATATTATGGAAAGTTATACAAAAATTTGACAATAGTGGTTCGCATTAGGAAGAGGAACTGGATGTGGTGGGAAGGAGATGTTTTTCATTGTATAACCTTCCTTGACACTGTAATGTTTTACCAGGGACTATATAACTTTTCAAATAAATAAAAGCTAAGAGAGCTCAGAGTCAGGGAGATCTGATTTGACTTCTGCCACTGCCAACGCCTGGCTCCGTGACCTTCCCCAAGCGGCTTCATCTGTTTAGGCCTTAGTGTCCTCATCTGTACTGTGGGACTAATAATTGTACCTGCCTCACAGAGGTTAGGAAGAAGTAAATGAAACCATAACATGCATAAAGTATTTTGCAGAGCCTTTAGCACATAGTAGGTACTCAATAAATGGTATGGCAGTATAATACACGCATAAAAAAGTATTAATGATGAAAAACTTAATCCATCCTTAATTAAAGGTAAATATAAAACGACAGTAAGCTGGGGTGTGGGAAGGCATAAAAATGTCTTTTTACAATCATTTGCTATCAGCAGGTGGAGATTAAGTTAAACCACCATCTTGAAAGACATGAAGGACATAAAGCCCATCTGAGGAAAAACTTTCAATTCCTCAAAAGTAGAGCCTAAAATGTGGCATTTCTAAGCACTCCATCCACCCATCGAAGTTCTTAGCCGAAAAGCAGTTTCCCCTTAGCCTGAGCCCAGAGCACAAAACTAGGAAGACTCCACAAACATGAACAAGAAAGAAACTCAGATCTAATTTCCTCCTCTTGCCAAGCTTCACAAACGCTAATATGCACAGGAATCTGATTCCTGGGGATCTTTTTTAAATGTAGCTTTGGCTTAGCAGGCTCTACAGCAGCGGTTCTCAACTTGTGGGTCGTGACCCACAGGTTGAGAATCGCTAGCAGGGTCGCCTAAGACCATCGGAAAACATAGATATTTACATTACGATTCATAACAGTAGCAAAATTACAGTTATGAAGTAGCAACGAAAATAATTTTATGGTTGGGGATCACCACAACATGAGGAACTGTATTAAAAGGTCACGGCATTAGAAAGGTTGAGAACCACTGATCTAAGCAAAGGATCTAACGCTTAGACTATAAGCTCCATGAAGGCAGGGTCATATCCAAATTTATTCACCTATAGAGCTACAGCACCCAATGTAGCACTTAGACATTGTAGGTACTCAAATATCATGATGAGTCTTGTACATCCAAAAAGTACTACAATCCTATGTAATAAAAGGCTAATATGCAAGTTGACCAAACGGCAGAACGACCGGTCGCGATGACACGCACTGACCACCAGGGGGTAGATGTTCAACGCAGGAGCTGCCCCCTGGTGGTCAGTGTGCTCCCACAGGGGGAGCACTGCTCAGCCAGAAGCCGGGCTGGCGAGCACAGCAGCGGTGGCAGGAGCTTCTCCCACCTCCGCAGCAGCGCTAAGGATGTCCAACTGATGGCTCCCGGACTGCAAGAGGGCGCAGGCCAGGCTGAGGGACTGCCACCCCCTACCCCCGAGTGCATGAATTTTGTGAACCAGGCCTCTAGTTACAAATATACGTAAATAGTCACAGAGATTAAACCATCTATAGTGTGACATGGTTTATATGTCATCATTGCAAATCACAATATTTCTGCTAGGGCATGCATGGTATTATAGAAAGAGCATGGGCTCTAGACCTCAACCCAAATCTGGCCCCTTTCACTCACTTGCTATATGACCTGGGATAAGTTACCACAATGACACATCCGTGAAATGGGTATAAAAATCCTTACCTCTGACAGAATTGTTTTAAAGTAATATGGTGTGATATACTTAAATACCTAGTAGTTGACTCAGAATAGGTGCCATTTCCTATCATACAGAGGGACTGGAGTAAAACACCCAATGGGTTAGTTACATAGTGCTTATTTCTACACACAATAATATGTAGAATTTCACCTGAGGCTAAGAAGAAATACACTGAGTGGCCAGATTATTATGATCTCTGAATGCTCAGTGTATATCCTATATAATAAAAGGCTAATATGCAAATTGTCCCCTCAACCAGGAGTTCGACCAGCAGGCAGGCCGGCCAACCACCCATGTCCCCTCCCCCTGGCCAGGCTGGCTGGACCCCCCCACCCCCATGCACGATTTCATGCACCAGGCCTCATATACACACACACACACACACACACACACACACACACACACTGAGTGGCCAGATTAATATGCGTTCAGAGATCATAATAATCCAGCCACTCAGTGTAGGCTCCCTCTCTTTAAATCATTGATTAAACCAAACGCTGTCATCCCTCATGTTAAGTGAGCATCCACAGGATTATGACCTTGTGGTTTCACTATTCAGATAGCAAATAACGATCATCAGCAAAAAGAGAGAGAGAGAGAGAGAGAGAAACCTGACAGGGGAATATCTCAGTATTTATCAGCAAGGGACCACAGAGGCACTCCCAGATCAAAACAAAATGTACTCTCTGCTAACAAACGTTAAGGACCTGAAAACTCGGAATAATTTTTCAAGGACTGTGCCTTCCTGAGAAGGGACATGTGTTAGGTGAAAGAAAGGCAAATCAAAAGAAAAAGCCCATGTCATAAGCAACAGACAATACAAGTTCTCTAGAGCAATAGCCACAGATGTTCTAGGGAATAATCCATAATCGATACTCCCATTATGCATTTCTCAGTGTCGAGAATTGGTTGTCTTGGATGAGAGGTGCAGATGTGCTACTTGCACTGACATCACCGTGCCTTTGGGGGGATATGTTCTAGAAGGTGTAACTGGAAGAGTGCACCAGACTGCTATGCTTTCCCACTGACAGGAGCAGGTGCACGATGCCAGGAAAGGCAGGTGCGACCCCAAAGGCATGAAAGAGGAGCTCGATTGGCTTCAGCTTTCCAGAGCCCAAAATCAATGTGGGTACAGCCAGACTCCTGACCAATACCAGAAACATCACCAGAACTGCATAGCCCAAGAAACATAGTACTCTTAAGAGGCCCCAGACTAAAACTTGGAAAGCAGCCTTGAAATAATAAAATAATAATAATAATAATAATAATAATAAGCCGCTGAAAACCCAACCTTGTATTTGATTATGTGAAGCTGGGGACGAAGCATCAGAGTAATGGGCACATGGTGACCCATGAGTGTGGCAGTGACTCATCAAAGAGGTTGCTTGCTGGGAGAATAAGCATTCCTGAGCTGGGTCAGAGTCCTGGTGGTGCCCATATCACCCCCCAGGGGCAGGACCCGGGGGGACACAGATGCTCCATCTGACTTCAGTGTCAAAGCCAAGACTTGTCCAAGTTTCTCTCAGAAGCCATTCCCAACTCTGTCATTCATAAATTTGCCCAGACCCTTCTTAAACCGCATTTATATATCCAGCCAAGACCACTTCTTGAGATAATGAGTTTTAGAAGATTACCTGCTGTGTTAAGCAGTACTTCCTTTAGTTACAACAAGAAAAAAAAGAATTAGGGGTGAAACAGCAGAGAGGTTAATGTTGCTTTCATCAAGAAACACTTTTGTGTGTGGAAAGTGGACTATTCAACAGTTTGGAACCACGAGGCATTTAAGCAGCAACCATGAACTCGGGGAACTTGATGACTTCAAGTGTATCGTTTGACGGAAGTCAATTAACATGTGCTTATGAAAACAAGGGCTGGACAAAGGCATAATTTCTGTTAAAGTTAGAACACAGCTCAAATCGCATGGAGTCCAGCAATGTTCTCAATCACAAAGCCCTGAGCTGACTGCAAATATGAAGGGATCAGAGGTTGGTGAAAATAAGAAAATCTGCCAGGAGACGGTGAAATTAAACCATGGCTCTCTGCATGGTCAGGAAGGCCACGGGACCTCCAGGAAAGGGCAGCACCAATCCTCAGTGGGCAAAAAGATGCCACCCATCGGCTGAGCTACATTAGTTGATGGGATTAGTCCCAGCAACTACAAATGCTCTAATTGCAAAATGGTACCCTGGATTCTGTTCCTGAAAAAGAAAGAAAACATGAGTGGGGACACTGGTGAAATAGAAGCAAGTCTAAAGTTTATTAATAGTAATGCACCAGTACTAATCTTAGTTTTGACAAATGTGGCATTGTTATGTAAGATGTTAACATTAGGGAAACTGGGAGTAGGGTATGCGGGAACTTTCAGTACTAGCTTTGCAACCTTCCTATAAATTTAATACTATTCCAAAGTAAAAAGTTTATTAAAATTAAAAGAAAAATTTTTTGAAGCCACCATATTTTATGACTCTTCAGAACCACTACACTGGGAATTAGAAGTCAATAAAAACCATCAAGTTTTAAGAACCAGGATTCTGGGCAAAGGGCCTGAAAAGACTTTTTCTAAAGAAGACATACAAATGGCCAAGAGTTATATGAAAATGTGCTTAACATCCTAATCATCAGAGAAATACAAATCAAAACCACCATGAGATATCACTTCATACTTGTTAGGATGGCTATTATAAAAAAGACAAGAGATAAGTATTGGCAAGGATTGTGCACTGTTGGTGGGAATGTAAACTGGTACAGCCACTATGGAAAACAGTATAGAGGTTACTCCAAAAACCTAAAACTAGAACTACCAAAGACCCAGCCAGCCCTTTTTTGGTTATACACCCACAGAAAATTAAGTCAGTACCTCGAAGAGGTATCTGTGCTCCCATTTCATGGCAGCATTATTCCCAAGAGCAAAATATGGAAACAACCAGGTGTCCGTGAATGGATGAATTATATATGTATTCATATGTCCTGCCATTAACAACCTGGGTGAACTTGAGGGCACTGTGCTAAGGGAAATTAGACAGGCACAGAAAGAAAAAAGCTGCATGATCTCACTTCGGTGTGGAATCTAAAAAAGTCAAATACACAGAGGCAGAGAGCAGAACATTGGTTACCAGGGTGGGGAGGTGGAGGAAACAGGGAAATATTGGTCAAGGGGTACAAAGTTGGAGTTATGTAGGATGAATAAGTCTAGAGATCTAATGTACAGAATTACTACAGTTAACAATACTGTACTGAAGTCTGGAAATTTGCTAAGGGAGTAGATTTCAGGTACTCTCACCACAAAAAAATAAAAGTAAGAGAAAAAAATAACTGTGAGAAGATGGATATGTTAATTAGCTTGACTACAGTAATCATTTCATCATGTATATGTATAGCAAATCATCATGTTGTACATCTTAAACATATACAATTTTTACTTTAAAAAATAAATTTTAAAAAAAGAATTAGGATTCAGTTGGGTGAAGAGAATTCCCTTATACGAATGAGTGGGGGAGAGGGGAGAAGGGGCAGGGACATGTGTTAAAAATAAGGAAAAACTAAGAGGGCACTGATTAGGATATGGAAAAATTAAAATAGCCACAGAAGGAATAGTGAGTCCAATATGGCAGCAACAAGTGTGAAGATGACCAAGACTATTAGTAGTCCATCACAAAGTCATCTCCTCCCAAAGACAACCATGACCTTCAGAGATGGGCCCCATGCGGGACAGTATGTGCCACATTCTACACTGACATGTATTCTCCACAAGGCTATAACATTTAAGAACAGTGGTTACACTTGTAAACCCAACAAGCCTAAAACCTATAAACAGCCCGAAAGGAAAGGACTAGAACAAAATCTGAAAATTCTTTTTTTATTAATATATTTTTATTGATTTCAGAGAGAACAGCAGAGGGAGAGAGAGATAGAAACATCAATGATGAGAAAGAATCATTAAACAGCTGCCTCCTGCAAGCTCCACACTGAGGATGAAGCCTGCACCCCGGGCCTGTGCCCTTCACTGGAATCGAACGCGGGACCCTTCAGTCCACAGGCCGACACTCTATCCACTGAGCCAAATCAGCTGGGGCAAAATCTGAGAATTCTGACACAATACTGAAAAGTCAAGGTTTACCAAAAAACAAAATAAGTTAATCACTGTTCACTGACTTACTTGAGTGGAGATATGTTCTTAGACATAATCCGCAAGTGCATGCATAAACCATTAGCTGCTTATTCAAGAATCTATATATATAAAAGGCTAATATGTAAAGTGTCCCCTTGGGAGTTCAACCATGTGAGATCAGGAGTTCTATCACTCACTATGACATGCACTGACCACCAGGGGCAGCATGGAACATGGTGGGCGACCAGCGGCGCCCCCGCTGAGGGAGTGAGGGAAGGAGGAGGCGGGGAGGCAAGGAACCTGATCAGCCCTGATCACGGCCAGGCCAAGGACCGAACCCATGCACGAATTTCATGCACCGGGCCTCTAGTATTAGATATAAGAAGGCAAGGCAAGAGAAGATTAAGTATTTGAATAGCAACCAAAAGAAATTGTATCATCTTTCTAAAAAAGGAAGACTGCACTGAAAATGTATCACTGATTAAAAGCTCAGAACCGTGGAGAGTTGGGGGCTGATGCCTAAAGATTAGAAAAATAAAGCAGTGTGGCTACCAAAAGGGAAAAAAAGCCAAGAAAGATTTATGGAAGTGCAATCTACTTAAATATTTTGGCGGGAGGTTAGAGAAACCATCAAAATGGCTTTCAACTGGACAACACTGGATCTTAACCCAACACATTCCAGCTGAAGGGGCAAGCAGTGATAATTACAACAGTTACAACTAGAAGCCTGGTTTTGCCGCCTGGACATGCCTTCCATTGCCCCACCTCCCCTCATCAGCAAAAATGAAACACTCTCAAGCAGGCCAACGGCTTTCGTACCGGCTAATCTATGCTAATCACTGGGTCAGGTCACTAGAACACATCCAATCAACAACACACCCAATTAAAAAAAGGTTTAAAAAATCACCAATTTGCAAAAAACCTAGCATTTTTATTTTGTTGACAATAAATCAGGCCTTTGTTTTTAATGAATTTAGTTTGCATTAGTTCATTATAAAGTGATATATGAATGAATCCATTCTGTGTACACACTATAGATTTTTACAGGCTTGTGAGCAAACACAAAAATTTCAGAGGGAAGCAAATGAAAATGTGAGGCATTTACGGTTTTCATGCAGGCTTAGCCATTAGCAGAGCAACCTGGGCACTTTGCCTAATCTCGGAATCCTCTTTCTAACCTGTGAATGAAATAGCCAGGCCCACTTTTCCTCTGGAAGGAAACTCTATCGAAGCAAGTTACCACCTTCAAACTCCATCTCTCTAACTTACTGAGGGATTATGTTCTAAAGATCACATCACCACGGAGTTTGATAAGTGACCCAGTTCTGTGCAAACAACTTTAAAGTGGAACTATTACTCAGACAGCTGCACTACACCATCAGCCTTTTCTATCCGGTAGATAATTAAAGCCCTTATTTTTATATTTTATAACAGCTTCTGTGGGCCACAATAATTTCAGTTCTCAAGTGTTTCTTAATCCCAACCCCAGAACTGAAGGAACCACAGCTCTACTTACAGTTACGAATGTTATTCCAGTCGATTTTTGAGAAAAAAGGATGGCAGCAAAGGCCTTCAAACTTCAGTCTCTCTTTCTGGCCACACAACAAGCTTTGAATCAGATCCAGTAATTCACTGCTAACTTTGGGGTCATCTGGAAACTTCAAAAACCGCTATTCCAAAAAATAAAATAATTTCCTTAGCAAATTCAGCTTCCTATGCCCCAATATTAAGAAAGTACTTCTCCTATATGCAAGTTTCTTCTTCTTTGTTTAAAGAAGGAAGTTTTGTGCCCTCTTCACTTTGAACCAAAGGCAAGCTCCCAAAATAAACGTCCTGTTCACAGGAACAGGCCTCGTTTCTTTACAAGGGCTCAATACTTTTCATGACTTGACCCCTGCTCCTCTCCCATTTCATCTAGCTCCATTCCCCATCTCCCTCTTGGCTATCCAACAATGATGAGCTATTTAAAGCTGCCTGAACAAATCATGCTGTTCTGTCTGCCTAGAAAACCCTGCCCACCCTGGGCCCTTCTTCCCTGCCTACCGCTTCCGGCCTATCACTCCCTCCTGCACTCTCCCTCTGTATTCTGCTTTTGCATACACACATGTATTCTGATTTCTGTGTGACAATGGAGGAAGAAGGCAGAGAACCTTCTCCTTGCTCATCACTGTAAACCTGGTACCTAAATGTAGTGAGTGCGATCTACTCATTGCTGAATGGTGGGCTGAAATGAAGGGAATAAATCAGCCCCAAGAATCATCTAAGTGGAAACTTTAACTCAAGAGGAGACTCAAGAATAACAAATAACTATGCATGTACTAAGCATATAAAATATGTATTATACATATAAAAATATGTATTAAGTATTCCAGAAAGATGAAATTGGGTGAGATACAGAAACCTGTGAAAACACTTCTCTTTTTCCTTTTGGTTGAAACTAAAACATTTATATTTGTCATATCTTTAAGAAATGGGCTTACTATAGTGAATAGTCAGTTATTAGAAAATAGTTTTAAATTCTACTCTATATATATTACTGTATTCCTGATCCATGCCCTCAATCACATTCGATAGCTAATAGTACTACGAAGCCGTATATAGCATGACATCAAGAGCATGGACTGCAAAGCCAGACTGCCTGTGTTATTTTGGACAAGTTACTTAACTACTCTGTGCTTTGGTTTCCTCGTCTGTTACATGAAAATAATAACATCTACCTCACAGGGTTGTTGGACAATTTGCCAAGTTAATAAACTATATTTCATCAATTCTAAGACTCACATTTATTCACATTTAACAACACTGAAATCAAAATGCATCTTATACTCAATCAAATACCATAGATTAACTGGCTGCAGGTTTTCTTTTTTAATGGCACACAAAATAATGACGTAAGCTTACAATTAATTACTGGCAGCTAAAAGCCAATAGACTACAAGTAACAAAGTGTTTAGAACAGCTTTTGGCATAAAGTAAGTGCCGTAAAAGTATTTGCTATGTTATTAACCAGTACTGCTGGTTTACATTACAAATGCTCATTCCACAATTTTTAACATTTCTTAATATTATTTCAAATCTACTAAGAGCTCTTTACCTGGAAATTCATGATGTTATTAAAGGTTCTGGCCGAAGTTCCCTCAGTGAACGGAGACCTTCCATACACCATCTCATAAGCAATAACTCCCACTGACCACCAGTCACAGTCGAGGCTGTAGACACCTTTTCCATCCCCATTCATCACTGTCAACACTTCTGGGGCCATGTAATCCGGGGTCCCAATCGGGAGTTTGGCATTCACCTGGAAACCCATAAATAAAATGAACACAACAAGCTTTCAATTATCCTCAAATGTATTGCGAACAGCCACATTTCAGACACAAGCTGATTTGCCACTGATTACTCTTCTTCCAGGCACTTAAACCTTCTGTCAAGTGGCACACTGTCAGGAAATGCAAATGACTTACTAGTTGTTTTTTTTAAGCACATAGTATAATCCAAAAGGAAAGGGCAAAGAGCTGTTGATATATACCCTTTGGTTATACAATGAGAGGGGAGAATATCCGTGAAGTGGAAGATAGCTTTTCTGGTACACGTTACGGATATGATAGAACCTCTCTTACTTATGAAACAGCAAAGTGATAATAAATCCTAAAAATTAATCTATAAGATCAATCTACCCATTACTGAGACATTGGCAGCTAGTTGGCAACACAATATTACAAACGTGTTATATGTCAAGTTTAAATATTTGGAATATCAACATTTTCACTTTGATCCATCCACAGGGCAAGATATGAAAATTTGCACAAGAGGTCAAATGTTACTGAGTTCACTTTCCTCATCCCCAACTCCTCCTGTTCCTTGTTCCCTCCCCACTGTTCAGAAACCAGGGCCCTCCAATCCAATGGCACCCAAGTTCCTGACCTTGGCAACGAAAGATTAGGACGATGTAGCATGTCTTTTTATAAAGCTAAATATTTTCCATTTAAAGAACTGTCCTTTCTGTTTCTGAGAATTTGTCCTTCTGGCTGTTTTGGTGTTTGAATGTCCTTTGTTTCTTGAAATGATGCTCATGACAGAAGTAGGCTTTCTGCCCCTCACCCCCACCCCTTCAGAGGCAACCCTGTAAGTCAGCAACAGCCCTTTAGGTCTTCAAAATTGTTTTGAAGTTTTATTGAGCCATGAAATTTGAAGTCTAAGGATCACCTCTCTAACCTTCTTCCCCATAAACCAGAGAGGGCCTGATGTTAATCGTATACTGTGCTGACCAGTTGTCCAATAACCCTACATCTAAAAAGGTTTCTCTCACATCAGCAGTTACATGGCACAAAAGAACTTTCTCCCCATTAAAGGATGTTAAGTACCCCTCTGTGAGCCAAGAGATTTTATGGGTAAGGCCACATGTCTTTAATGCTGGGCTTTATATCAAGAAAGTAAATTAGCTTCTATTGGGAATTGAGAGGAAAGCGAATGTTTAGAGGACACCAGGTCTCCTTTCCCCAGTGATGAAGACCCAAAGCTCTTCCAACAGTAAGTTTAATTTTGCCCATTCCTCTGATCCAGAGGCCCAGTGTGATAGGAAATGGACTCATTTTCCATACTCCCCCTCTTCCCACCCCCTGCCTCAGGCCCACCATATGTTTTCCCAAACTGTAAACCAGAAAGCAGTGTGATGCTGTTACTCTTGACACTAGGGTCATCCACTGCTTTGGGCAATAGGATCTCCACAGCAAATACCCATATGGGAAAGCTACATGGTCACACCTCCCAAGAAACCCACGGGCCTGTGGAGATGGACAAAAGTGAAGAGAAAGGAGGAAACATATGGTCTAAGACAGCACACCCTAAGCCTGAGGAACTGAAAGTAGCTTACATCAAGAGGAAGCCTTGACGCTGGGAAGCCTGAGCCCAGACCTCTGTGGGTTTTTTTGTGTTTTTTGTGTGTTTTTTTTTAATATTTTATTAATTTTTTTACAGAGAGGAAGAGAGAGGGATAGAGAGTTAGAAACATCGATGAGAGACATCGATCAGCTGCCTCCTGCACGCCTCCTACTGGGGATGTGCCCGCAACCCAGGTACATGCCCTTGACCGGAATCGAACCTGGGACCCTTCAGTCCGCAGGCCGACGCTCTATCCACTGAGCCAAACCGGTTAGGGCCAGACCTCTGTGTTTTAATGTGTGCGTAAATGTTAATGAGCTCCACACAGGTTAGGATTAAATTGCAGGGTTTTGGTAAAAACCACCAATACTGACAATGAGAAATATCTCTTAAATATCAAAATAAGAAAATAAACACTATAATACCTTGATTTATCCAGGTGTTAGTAATGCCACTGTATCGTTGATTAAATGCTTACCCTTTATGCCTAATTATCTTGCAGAATCATTAATACACAATCCTCAAATGTACATCATTTGCATATGTTGGGTTTTATTTTATCACCACACTAGGTTGTTTGAGAATATTCACTTTTCCCTGTTTGCAGCTCACATGGCTTGGCTACTTGTCCACAACCGAAGAGTTGAAAGTCAAGTTGGAACTTGACTAGGTCATGTGTATCAGCATGAACCAGCAAAGGGTATAAATTGCCAATGCCTCATTTTCAAACTCATTATTAGACTTATCAAAGAGAGTCAGATAACTCCCCAAGTAATGCCCATAGCAGATATGTGGTCGTAGGCATCTGTCTCATCCATTTGTAAAATTTCTAAATTTTAAAGAAAAATACTCCTTTGCTTGCTTTTTGTATATGTCCTACTATAGTAATTAACAGACTTTTAATGGCCGTTAATGATTACTAAGTTTCCATTAGCTATTGACCTCCAAGCATATTAAACCTGTTCGACAGGTAACCTCACACATCTTGATAAAGTTTTTGCAAGATGCTTTCATTCTCCTCTGGGGGCAATTCACGGCCGGCTAATGCAGGTGAGATATCAAAAAGGGAATCATTACTAGGAGTCCAGGCCAACACACCACCTGACCAGGCCCCGTTCTGTGAAGTCTCATTTTCACTGTATTGACAGGGAAGAAAATATACCAATTCAGAAGGAGATGAGAAGAAAATGACTAAGAGGCAGAAGGGTCAGTCATATTTAGAGAAACAGAGGGTTTTAAAAAAAGAAAGAAAAGGACTAATCTAGCAGATTCTTTTATAAGCAGAAAGAAGACAAGAGGAAGGTAAGAAAATCACTGTCTTCCTCTTCCCAAGCCCCTTCCCATAAAATGCTTAAACTATATAAAACTGCTTCAACCTACCTTTCCCCATCTCACTGGCCAGGGCGTAAACATACACCTCTGCAGAAGCAGGGGGCTAAGAAATTCTCACTCCAACATAAATCTCAAAAATGGCTATCTCCTATGGCTTTCCAACTGATCAATGGGGCTGATTTATAATCTTTATTTATAATCTTCTTACAATTGTTTTCCTGAGCTGACACAGGTTAAAAATGTTAGCTGTTTACCATTCTTTGAGATTCTAATAAATGAAGTGGGTGACCTAAGTCACACAGCACGTCACTGACACATTCTAGAACACCCAAATCTCCAGGCAGTAAGGTCCACCTGTGCTTATTAAGAAAAATACTCCAAAGCAATATTCTAAGAAGCTTGAAAGAAAGACAATGGAAGATAGAAAACATAACAGATTTAAGATTCACAAATATCCAAACACATAAACAATATTTGTGAGTGGTAAGAAAAAGGATTAATTGACTTAGGGTAACATACAATAATTTCAGTCAATGTGGATTCAATTTTATATAGTGTATTTTGAGTACCAACAACATTTAGAACCAACTTAAGGGCTATAAAACATTCTATTTAAACTTTTTTTATTTGAGAAACATCGATTTTGTTGTTCCAAAATGTTATTTATGTAATCACTAGAGGCCCGCTGCACGAAATTAGTGCATGGGGGCGGGGGGGGGGGGTGTCCCTCAGCCCAGCCTGCACCCTCTCCAATCTGGGACCCCTTGAGGGATGTCCAGATCAGGCCTAAACAGGCAGTCAGACATCCCTCTCACAATCCAAAACTGCTGGCTCCCAACTGCTCGCCTGCCTGCCTTCCTGATTGCCCCTAACTGCTTCTGCTTGCCAGCCTGATCACCCCCTAACCACTCCCCTGCCAGCCTGATTGCCCCTAACTGCCCTCCCCTGTAGGCTTGATCGCCCCCAACTGCCCTCCCTTGCAGGCCTGGTCCCTCCCAACAGTCCTCCCCTGCTGGCCTGATCACCCACAACTGCCCTCCCTTGCAGACCTGGTCCCTCCCAACTGTCCTCCCCTGCTGGCCATCTTGTGGTGGCCATCTTGTGTCCACATGGGGGCAGTCATCTTTGACCACATGGGGGCAGCCATCTTGTGTGTTGGAGTGATGGTCAATCTGCATATTACTTTTATTAGATAGGACAGAGGCCTGGTGCACAGGTGGGGGCTGGCTGGTTTGCCCTGAAGGGTGTCCCAGATCAGGGTGGGGGTTCCCTTGGGGCATGGGGCCTGTAGTGGTTTGCAGGCCAGCCGCGCCCCCCAGCGACCGAAGCGGAGGCCCTGGTATCTGGGATTTATTTATCTTCTATAACTGAAACTTTGTAGCCTTGAGCAGAGCCAAGCCTCCTGCTTGCTCCGTGACCGCAGCCATTTTTGTTGGGATTTATTTATCTTCTATAATTGAAACTTTGTAGCCTTAAGCGGAGGCCGAGGCAGGCCAGGGCTGCGGAAACTTGGCTTCCTGCATCGCCGGGGGCAACCCAAGCCTCCTGCTCTCTCCAGCTCAGTGGCTGCCGCCATTTTAGTTGGGATTTATTTATCTTCTATAATTGAAACTTTGTAGCCTTGAGTGGAGGCCTGGGCCCACCATGGTGTGCAGAAAGCTTGGCTTCCTCCATTGCCGGGGAAACCCAAGCCTCTTGCTCTCTCCATGGCCATAGCCATCCTGGTTGGGTTAATTTGCATACTCGCTCCTGATTGGCTGGTGGTTGTGGCTTGTGGGTATAGCAGAGGTGCGGTCAATTTGCATATTACTCTTTTATTATATAGGATTGGTTGCTTCTTGTATGTGTCCTGACCAGAGGTCAAACCCACAACCTTGGTGTATCAGGACAACACTCTAACCAACTGAGCTACCTGGCCAGAGCCATAAAATATTCTATTTAGTGGAAACACATTTCTAACCTACCTCCATTGATTAAAAAAAAAAAAATTGTAATTCTACTAGAGGCCCAGTGCACAAAATTCGTGCACTCGAGGGGTGGGAGGGTCCCTCAGCCGGGCCTGTACCCTGTCGCAGTCTGGGAGCCTTCAGGGGATGTCCAACTGACAGACATCCTTGGCACTGCCATGGAGGCAGGAGAGGCTCCCACCATCACCACTGCACTCACCAGCCCTGAACCTGGCTCAGGGCTTCTGGCTGAGCAGCGCTCCCACTGTGGGAACACACTGACCACCATGGGGCAGCTCCTGCGTTGAGCGTATGCCCCCTAGTGGTCAGTGTGCATCATAGCGACCGATTGTTCCGCCATTCAGTCGATTTGCACATTAGCCTTTTATTATATAGGAGGATATCCATACTTGACCTACCTAGTAGATTGCATATACTTGGTCTTCTATAATAAAAGGGCTTTTGCACTTAAAACAATGCTAAAAACCCCTACTTCTCTGGTTGTCACATTCTCAGCCCTAAAAGCAGGAAGTTATAGAGAAACTATTCTGTCTCCACAAGGAGAGGAGGTGCAATACTCTTGAGTGTACAGGACTGAGTACCACATCTCCTTGACCAAAATAATCCAGGGTTAAGCTCATTGAGCTGCAAATAAAAGGCAGTGCCTCTGGGAGGCTCCCTGCCTGGAGTGAAGGTGCTACAATTAGAAGTGAAAAGGGCAGTTCGAAGCACTGAAAAACAGAAATTGGAAATGAATAGGAGTCCTGTCTCTGCCGCAAGGGATCTGAAGAGAGTGACTCCAGATGCAGAGATAGGGCCTTAGTCCTAATTCCCATTTCTTTAGCAAGCAGTGACACTGGATCTTAGCCTAGCATTCTAAGCACGTTTATTGCAAACACATTGTTGCTAGCTCTCATTAACTAGATTTCAGATGCTTCTCAATCCACAGCAGTGATTCTCAACCTGGGGTGATTTTGCCACTCAGGGGACATGTGGAAAACAGTATGGCATTTCCTCAATAATTAAAATGTCTGGAGACATTTTTGGTTGGTTATTGCAACTGGAGGGGAAGGTACTATTGGCAGGGGAAGGTACTATGCAGCTAAACATCCTGTACCACACAGGACAGCCCACAACAAAGGATTCTCCAGACCAAAATGTCAGTGGTGCTGACTATGTACCTATGCTTCAACTATCAGATTAAGTACCTATGGCCCAATTTATTTCTAGATACATAAGTTTTTGTTACAAATGCAATGTATAAGTTTTTTTAATCTTAGGTGGTAAGACTTTTGCTGTATTTAACTTCTTTTTCAGAGCTTTATTCCACCATAAATTCAACACCTAAGTTTTCATGCCTGTTTTGGAATTGCACATAATTTTAAAAACAAAATGCTTTGGTTCTGTAATCTAATTCTTAATGTAATGGTCAAGAGGAATAGATTATAAAACGTAATTTGATATAATGCCCACCTTTCCTTCAAGAAATTTGAGAAAGGTAACTTTACATATTTCCCTTTACAAAGAGAACTTAACTCACAGCTAGGGGCATTTCGAAGAACAGGTTCTCTAACCTCTTAATTTGTGCATTTTTACTAAACTCAGTATTTCCTGGAGGAAGAATAAAAGGCCAAACTCATAAGGACTTGTCTAGGTCACCGAGTGGCTCAGTTGTGAAATGAGTCTTAAAACCTAAGTCGATTTTCTCTTAGACTTACCATTTTTTGCATAATTGACTTCCAAATTCACATTTTAATATGTATTAACTTTATTAGATTTTTAATCTTTTTTTTTTTTTACTTTGTCATCTTTTTCCTAAAGTATTCTCACTCTTGCTCTCAATAGCTGCCCTCCTGCCTTACTATTTAGCACATGGGATATATTTTAATTTTTACCATAGTTCCAGGACTCGGGATTAACATTTTGAGCACTTAGTTCTTAACGCCTAGGATATTTTGGTTCAAATGCTCTGATGATTAACTTTAATTGTGCTGCATGGAAAATAGAGGGTTTGAAATAAAGAAGATTACGTTTCACCAAATATTTTAAGGTAAAAAAAAAAACCATAATGTAACAGAAGACAGTCTCTACCAAGCAAGGAAAATGAAGGGAAAAAAAATAAGCATTTTTCTCTCTTTTAAACCAAACTATAAGAATGTTCCTAGCCGAAACCGGTTTGGCTCAGTGGATAGAGCGTCGGCCTGCGGACTGCAGGGTCCCAGGTTCGATTCCGGTCAGGGGCATGTACCTGGGTTGCGGGCACATCCCCAGTGGGGGGCGTGCAGGAGGCAGCTGATCGATGTCTCTCTCTCATCAATGTTTCTAACTTTCTATCCCTCTCTCTTCCTTTCTGTTAAAAATCAATAAAATATATTAAAAAAAAAAAAAAAAAAGAATGTTCCTAAAAATGTCTTGTAGGGTATGAACAGGTATTATATATAACAGGGTGCCAAAGTCAAGTAAGTCTGGGAAGCAACTCTGTGTCCCCATCCCCACTCTCATCCCCCTCGAGAAGTCATTTCACACGCTGGCAGAAAAAGGCTCCAAAATGTCACTCAGCTTTATCCCAGTATTTCCCAAACTTATGAGGATCACACAACACTTTTCAGTACAACCTCTATTAAGCTAGCTTATTGCATTTTGTTACCATCTTATTTGAGTTCATTTTAGCAGCTGATCCAAAATCCACCAGCTTGATGTGTCCTGTCCGATCAATGAGAATATTCTCAGGCTTGAGGTCTCTGTAAGAAAATCAGGCCACAAATTAGTGTTGTCTTCTCCATGCCAATCAGCAAGCGCCTGCTCACCTAGGATATTGATTCGGCCAAGAATCTTAGTGTCTGCTGTGGAGAACAGTATGGCGTTTCCTCAGAAAATTAAAAACGGAACTCCCATTTGACCCAGTGGTCCCACTTCTAGGAATAAACCCCAAGAAATCAGAAACACCCATCAGAAAGGACATATGCACCCCTATGTTCATAGCAGCACAATTCACCATAGCTAAGATTTGGAAACAGCCTAAGTGCCCATCAGCAGATGAGTGGATTAAAAAACTGTGGTACATCTACACAATGGAATACTACGCTGCTGTAAAAAAGAAGGAACTCTTACCATTTACAACAGTATGGATGGAACTGGAGAACATTATGCTAAATGAAATAAGCCAGTCAGAGAAAGATAAATATCACATGAACTCATCATTTGTGGAATATAATGAACAACATAAACTGATGAACAAAAATAGATGCAGAGACAGAAGTATCAAACAGACTGTCCAATCTCAGAGGGAAGGCAGGGGAGAGGGGGGCAGTAAGAGATCAACCAAAGAACTTATTTGCATGCATATAAGTATAACCCGTGGACACAAACAGTAGGAGGGTGAGGGCATGTGCTAGAGGGGAGGGAACAGCTGGGGAGAAGTCAATGGGGGGAAAAAGAGACATATGTGATACTTTAAACAATAAAGAATTTAAATTAAAAAAAATCTTAGTGTCTGTATTCTGCTATAAGACCTCCCTATTGATGGATATCTATACTAATAATAGAGGAATATGCAAATTGTCCGGGATGCCATCACAGTAACAGTAACGACCGAACAGCAGACTGCATGGGGCAACCAGGCCGGCAGAGGGGTTAGTGAGGGACAATCAAACTACTGAACAGCAGGCTGCGTGGGACGACCAGGCTGGCAGGAGGGGTTAGTGAGGGACGACCAAACGAATGAACAGCAGGCTGCGTGGGGCAACCAGGCAGGCTAGCAGGGGGGATAGTTAGGGGTGTCCAGGCCACCGGGGGGGTGGAGGCAGTTGGGGGCAAACAGGCCAGTAGCAGGGGCAGTTGGGGGCAACCAGGCTGGCGGGGGAGGGGGGGCGCACTTGGGGGAGAGCAGGCCGGCAGGGGGGCAGTTGGGGGCAACCAGGCCAGTGGCGGGGGGGGGGGCAACTGGGGCGATCAGGCCAGCAGGCAGAGGCAGTTAGGGGTGATCAGGGTGGCGGGCAGTTAGGGGCAATCAGGCAGGCAAGCAGGTGAGCAGTTAGGAGTCAGCGGTCCCGGATTGTGAGAGGGATGTCTGACCGGCAGTCGGACATCCCCCAAGGGGTCCCAGATTGGAGAGGGTGCAGGCTGGGCTGAGGGGAACCCTCCCCCGTGCACGAATTTTGTGCACCAGGCCTCTTGTAAATAATAAGCACACATTTTGCAAAATACATTGAAGAGGAGGAGAAGGAGGACTCATGTGATTCCTGGTCTAACCACATTCCATTCCCACAACATTCTCAGGTACATAAAACATCAAATAGTGAGGATGCACAGAAACACTTTTCAAGTGAGGATCGTGTGGAACACCTTTGTAAATTACTAACAGGTGAGGTCAGAAGTACAATTCCATGGTTCTGTTCTACATGGTATGACAGCTCCTTTTGCAAGTCAAACTCTGTCTTTCTACCATATAATCCCTCTAAGAGCTCCTGGTCTTAATTAACTACATTCACACACCTAACTAGCAAACTTGAGAACATTGCAATTCTAGATCTATTTCACTGTTGAATGGGCAAGCTGAAATGTCTGCCATTTTGGAAAACTTAGTTTCAGCCAGTTATAGTTAAGACTGGCTAAAAATTAGATGAAGTGTTATTTTGATGCCTAAATCATTCATCCATTCATTCGATTGTTGGAACTCTTAGGTGATACAGATAAACCCTCAGTATTCTACCAGAGAATATCACTTACCGATGTACATATCCCATGAGATGAACACTGTGAACAGCCAAAATCAGTTCGGCAAGGTAAAACTGAATCATGTTTTCATCTAATTGGTCCTCATATCTATTCAAAAGTGACAGCAAGTCCCCTCCAGGCTGATATTCCATGACCTGTATAGAATGCCAAAGCTATTAATTCTTCATACACACACACAAAAAAGGAAATGTCTCAATTAGATCCTCAAATCCTGCCTGACATGTTCTAATTACGATGTCTCCACAAAGTAATGAAGATGTGTGAGACATATTATAAGTCATGTAGAATGAGGTCCCTGCCCTAAGGAAATGGCATCTGTTCCCCAAGAGAATCAATAAAATGAAAGACTAGTACCAGACACCATGCACAATGTTTGCAAGGCAAGCTTGAAAAGTTGAATTAAATCCTCCCACTCCCCCACCCACCGACACTGACAGGCATTCCCGAGGTTGAGTACACAGCCTTGATGCAAGTTCCTGGAGGACAACAAACCTCTTGCCCCCCTTCTGCATTCCCCTCAGCACCCAGCAGAACATAGCACGCGTGCAATAAATGTGATACAATCTTTGCCTTTAACCGTCAGTCAGGGTGGAAGGCAGTCTGACTCTCTATTAAATATTTAAATGTGAACATATACTCTTTGGTCTCATAATTCCACTTCTGACTATTTTACAGGAACTTGTAATGGTTTGTAGATAGATAAACAGATTCACTGCAGCACTGTTTGTAACACAGAAGGAAAAAACCTGGAAATCTCCCAAATATCCGTCAGTAAGGGACTGCTAAAATGTGATCCATCTAAACAGTGGGATAAGACGCAGCTATCAAAAATGAATGGACTCGATCTATTCACACTGCCATGGAAAGCTGTCCACGGTAATACAGAGTGGCATCCTATGCAGGGTAAAGTACAGCTCCTTTGTTGTGAATTTAAACAACAACAACAAATTATTACATTTGTTAGTATATACACGGGGCGGGGGGGAGGGGGTGTTAGTGCCCTGGCTGGTGTTTCTCAGTGGTTAGAGCATTGGCCCACACACCGAAGGGTTGAGGGTTCAATTTCCGGTCAAGGGCACATACCTGGGTTGCAGATTCAAGCCCTGGCCCTGGTCAGTCACATGCAGGAGGCAACCAATAAATGTATTTCCCTCACATTGATGTTTCTCTCTCTCTCTCTCTCTCTCTCTCTCTCTCGCCCTCACCCTCTCCTTTCCACCCAAAAAATCAATGGAAAAAATATCCTTGGGTGAGGATTAACAAAACAAGCAAAAATATCTGATTAGCAAAAACCTTCTCCCACACCAAGGAACCCTCTCAATACAAAGCCTGGCACCAAGAAGGTCCTCCACATTGTTCACATCCTTTCACCCTGGGAAGTGAATTTTCTCCATCCTCCTCCAAACTCCTGTTTGCTTTTAGTCCAGAATGAGAAGAAAGCTCTAGTCAAGTCAAACATGGAGCGTTGGCACATATCCCCAGAGACCCCCGGCTAGTCAAGTAAAGACTCTGCCCCACACCGAGCCAACCCCACGCCAGAGGCCCCTGAAAGGAATCAGTGACTTGCATGTCCTCCCAGAGGGCTCCACTTCACCTGGGAGTCTCCCTCATTCACATGGCATCATACACATGGCAGATACTCAACCAGAGACTGGACAATTTGAAGAGTAAGGTTCCATTTGATTTGATCTATGAACTAACAAGAACAGCCAACACTTAGGGGGGGGGGCAGCTAAAATGTAGACTTCAGGTCCCCCAAATTCACAGCAGACATAAGTTACTTGTCCCTGTGCTAAAGGAGCCCACAGGAGCCACCTAGCTGCCTATCGCTTACCCACTCATCCTAACCTGGTTCTCTATGGGCCCTGGTACATGGGGAATGAATGCTAATTTTGATGTCTGTTTTACATATACACTGAGTGGCCAGATTATTATGATCTCTGAACGCATAATAATCTGGCCACTTAGTGTATATCCTATATAATAAAAGGCTAATATCCAAATTGTCCCCTCGACCAGGAGTTTGACCAGCAGGCAGGCCGGCCAACCGCCCATGTCCCCTCCCCCTGGCCAGGCTGGCCGGACCCCACCCATGCACATATTCATGCACCAGGCCTCTAATACACACACACACACACACACACACACACACACACACACTGAGTGGCCAGATTATTATGCGTTCAGAGATCATAATAATCTGGCCACTCAGTGTATATCACCATCAAAAAGGTCTTAAACATCCCCCCAAAATTCACATATAACACTAGTAGTCACACTTTTAGAATGGAAATGTCTTAAAATAAGAACAATGCATATTTATGACGACACGTAGCAGTTATAAATTTTCTAATGTGGCTCTATTAAAGGTGTGAAAATGGAACAGCTTTTAGGTTTAAGGATGAGAAAGTCAATGCGTAGCAGCCACTGACAACTTTTAAGAACTCACAAACTGAACACTATTTAGTACTTAGCAGCTACTCCTGAAGAGTCCATTTGTAATAATCAGTAAAACAGTTTAGAAAATAAGAACCATCTCTTAGAAAGGCAAAAAGATATGCATGCTGTTCAAAAAAATAAAATTTCCTGAGCTAGAAACCCCTGCCCAAACTAGATTTGTCTTTTCTACAAGTCAAACAACTTTTTATTTCTTCAAAACCAGGGCTGATTGAGAAGACAAGCAACAAAAACTACAACAGCTGCTAGGCAGCATGCTCCACAACATGAGGCCGAAGAGACACATGAAATTACAAACCTACCTAAATAGACTGGGTTCTTATCGAAGAAGCTAATGGAACTTGATCCACCAGTATGATTCCAGATTACCATACAAAAATCCCACTGGGCAGCATTAGGAGACTTTAGCTTGGCTATTTATTGAGTCGATTTGGCTATCCCAAGATGTTACCCACATCTTAAACCTATCCTACTGGGGTAGTTGCTCATCTGGTCTGAATGGAGCCCGTGGGGAAGATGGCTTGGATGGGGCCAACCCAAGCTTAATCAATCATATTGCTGTTAGCTTAGAGATACAATAAGGAACCAAGACTCAGGCACTTTCAGAAAACACATTTGGGCTTTTAAAAATGGTGCCAAATCAAGAGGCTCCAAAAACATCATCAAGAGTCAAAAACTAAGAGCCCAAGCCAGTTTGGCTCAGTGGATAGAGCATCAGTCTGCGGACTGAAAGGTTCCGGGTTCAATTCTGGTCAAGGGCACATACCTGGGTTGCAAGCTCAATCCCTAGCCCTGGTCAGGGCAAGTGCAGGGAAGCAACCAGTCCATGTTTCTCTCTTTGTCTCTCCCCCTCCCTTCCACTCTCTCTAAAAAGATCAATGGACAAATATCCTCGGTGAAGATTAACAACAACAAAAAGAGAATAAAGACTGACATTCCTAAAAAAAAAAGTCACAAACTAGGAGTCTTTAGAGCGGCATCAACAGAACACTATCCACAAATTAGGGCCAAAGCTACCACCGGCTGTTCCAGACTGATCATTACAGCACTTGGCTTTACTATCCAGTGGTGCCAGTGAGATGTTGGTTCCCCCCAAATATGGTTTCTAACCTACTTAGACTGCTAAGTCCTTTGGGCAGGGCTCCTCAAACCTGCCTGCCCACCAGAATCCCTTGGGTAAGTAAGCACTATTTTAAAATAGATAAGATATATTCATCCAAATAAATATGTGAGTGCCTACTATGTGCTAGGCACTGTTTTAGATATTAGGAAAACAACTATCTTCATGGAGCTGGAATTCTAATGGAATGAAAAAAATTTCTTTTTAATTAAGCAGTATGAAAGGGTAAAGTATGTCTGTTCCCATCCTAACCATTCAGGATCTTGTTAAAAATGTGGGTTCCAGGGACCAACTCAGACTTCATGGATCAAGCTCCAGGGACCTACATTTTAGGGCGCTACGGGGTGATTCTGATGCAGCCTGCCCAACACTATATTAGACCTGCTGCCCAGGAGGTTGTGGAGCCACCGGGCTCCCTACTCGGACCAATTGAAAAGTTTCCACAGCAAAGGTGCCCTTGTACGAAACCTGGCCTTCATAAAACTATCGCTTCTGTTATGTACATTTTTTTTCAATGACTACCTAGAGCCCTTCTGCAAATTCAAGACAAGATCACTGACAACAAAGGGCTGGAAAATAACCAGGCTGTCAGCACTGAAGCAACAATCCCCCATCTTTGCAAGGACGAGAGATGTCCCTGCACACACTGAACAGCTGCAGGTCACCCAAATGGTGAGTGCCAAGGCATGGTAATCAAAGGCCGGGGAAGTGGGAGGAGGAAAGAGCGCTGCAGTGAAATAGCCCTAAATAGTGTGACAACCCTGCGGATGGCAGAGAAAGCACAGCAGCTGACAGACGAGCCAGGCTTGGAGCTATAATGGACTTGCTCTTTTAAAGCAAAGACATTCAGGCCAACAGAGACAGACCCTTCTGATGGCAGCAGCTACAGATGCTAATTAAAGGGCACATCTTACATGCTTCTCTGTTGGTGTTTGTGTCCATACCCCCAAGTACAAGGATGGCAATTCCCAACAGCTGTGTTGCATTTGAAACCAAGAGTGAGTATATGAGTGGTGTGTGCATACATATACACACACACATACCTGCACACTTGCTTACACATGTATGCATATGTAGGGAATATGAATATTTAATAGTTCTTTAGTACTCTATTCCAATTTGCCTAGGGTGTCATTAGAGGCACACTGTGCTGGCCATCACTTAGAAATATTGTAACATTGTCCTTGAAATGCTTAACTACAATCAGCAAGACTGAAAGTGCCATGGAAACGCAACGATGCTATTGGCATCACTACCTGCTCTGCCGGTATTTCTGATCTTTGGCATGAGGGAGCAAGGAAGGAATCCTCTAAGCAGAGTGGGCTCTGGCAGAGACCCTAAATTATTCTTGAAGGGCAAGATGACCAAGAGAAAAAGAGAGGAGGCCTTTTATTTCAGAAACTATGAATCCCAGCCTGATTCGTCCATGAATTCAAAAAGTCCTCATTGAGCACTGAATCACCCACAGTCTTGGCCAGAAACAGACAGCACACTCAAACTAGGTAACAGAGGAGATGAATTAATGAAGGGGCTATTTCTGAAGGCATAGGTAGGGTTAAAGGAAATAAACGTGGATGCTGAAACTCCTGTGGCTAGCTGACAGCAGGGGAGTGAGTAGGTGCCATGCCTGGCCTAAAAGAGCCAGATGTGTATACTAATACTGAAGGAGTGGGAGGAAGACGCAGGAACCAGACGCTAACTATAGCTACACCAATAGCTATAGGACCATGGTTCTCACCGTGGGGTCCAGCAGCAGCATCCTCACCTGGGAACTGATTACAAATGCAAATTCTTGGGCCCTGCCCCAGACCTACTGAATTAGAAACTGAGGGTGGTGCCAGGCAAACTGGGACAATGTAACTAAATAGGGACACCTAAGATGGTAAAACTCTAAATTCACTCACTTGAAATATGCCTTGAAGACCAGAACACAACACAACTATTTCAAAGGCATGGAGAACCCAAAGAACCCCCAAAAGGTAACACACTCAGCAACTGAATTGGGGTCCATAAGAAGTATTAATATCTTATTCCGCCACTGAGAAAATTGAAGCCAAAAAGGCCAATGACTCCGGACAGACCAAATCAGGAACAGTAATGAAACAAGGACCTACATTCGAAGGAACAGCCTCTGTCTGATGGGCAGCTGTCTTCCAAACCCTGGCTCCCGGAGCAGCAGCTCGTGAACACGCTGGCGAGTTTTGAGACAAGCCTGAAAACTGGTAATCTTACCAGTGAGATCAAAACAGCACATGTCTTTGCTGTCAAAACTATCGCAAGCTGCCACATTTCAATAAAATAAACAATGAAGTTGTATTCGCTCTCTCCAGACTCCCAACGACAGCACAGGCTGGTGATTGTACAGGCCACAGGGTCACTGCCTGGAAACAGCCCACCTCTAAATTGCTCCTACACAGAAAGGAAAGACTGTCTACGAAATTGCCTGGCTGTGCATTGAAAGAGAAACAGGAAGAATAGAGCAGTAACTCCAAGCAGGACATGAGAACCAGGGTCATGTTAGAAGTGGTTTGGGATGTGACAATATAATGCAATGACAGTATGGGAGGTGGGTCTAGGGAGGCTGGCTTCAAACCCACTATTTTCATCTCTGTGGCAGACTACATAACTTGTCCCCCAAATCCATTCTTCCCTTCTTCCATTGTGGCAAGAATTTGAGTTGTATATAGGCCATGCAGCTAGACCAGTGGTCGGCAAACTGCGGCTCTATTGACTAATGAGTTTGCTGACCACTGGGATAGGGGCTTAATCACAAGGAACAACAACAGCCTGTAATTATTGGAATCGAGAGTCTAGGTCAGTGGTCGGCAAGCTCATTAGTCAACAGAGCAGCAAACTGCAGCTCGCGAGCCACTGAGCTAGACAATACAGATGTGTAGTCATGTGACGAAGGTCTGGTCAGCAAAATGTGAGAGGAAATGATGTGCCCTACTTCCATGTCATCCTATGGAAAAGACATGTGGCTGCTCTGCCTTGCTCTCCTTTCTCCTACCAGTTGGGGGAAATAAAGGCATGAAATGGCCCCAGTTCAAGCACATCAATGAATACAACATCCTAAGGGATAGGGGAGTCACAAGACGGAAGGAAACCCGGTCCCTGAAGTATCACAGCTGCTCCACCTGCATGGACTGTATTTTGTGGTCTCTTCGTTACAATGCCGTAGCCCAGTGGTCGGCAAACTCATTAGTCAACAGAGCCAAATATTAACAGAACAACGATTGAAATTTCTTTTGAGAGCCAAATTTTTTAAACTTAAACTATATAGGTAGGTACATTGTTATTAACTTAATTAGGATACTCATTCAATCGCACTGTACGTGTGCGCCCGCACGTGGTATTTTGTGGAAGAGCCACACTCAAGGGGCCAAAGAGCCGCATGTGGCTCGTGAGCCGCGGTTTGCCGACCACTGCCTTAGCCTATACCTTAACTACTACCTCCCTGTGTGCAACTGAGGGGCAGGGAGCATTGGGAATACACAGAGGGAAGCTGATGTAAGGCCACAGCAGGGAAAGAAGGCTCACGGGTTAGTTATAGGCTGTGCTAAGGCAGCCTGAAGAGATCCACAGTATGAAAAACATCAATACAAACCCAGCAAGCTTTAAGAATTTACAAAGAATTTAGATGTAACCATACTACAAGTGGTGAGTTGCAAAACAATGTTTCCTTTGTAAAGATCAGCTGCATCGTGGAAGGACACTGGCAAAGGCATCTGCTATTCAGAACTGAACAGATTTCATCATGAACCAGATTAAAACAGCACTGTTTCCATGGGCCACCTGCCAGAATGCAGGACTAGCCTTGTTATATAGAACCAGATGTTACAATGAACTTGCTACAATTTTCTATATACCAGAAATTGTAAGCCACATTCATTAGTATGTAACTACAAATGGGAAATTTTTAACCATCAAAATTCTGAAGTGCCCAAGTTTAATTTTCTTGCATTGCATTCCAAATTTTGAAAATCCCATTGTGTCTATCTTAAATTATATACTCTAGAGCACATATTATTTCCATAACACAATAAGTAAATTTGTATACAAATCAAATTTCTGTGAAATCAGTCATGTATTCATCCAATAAATATTTCTTAAGCATTTACTCGGGGAAACTCTACTGAAGCAAGGGAGACATAATCCCTCCCTTCATGGAGGGAGTAGCTTGGTGATGGAGACCAACACCCACTCAGAAAGAGGAAGTACAAGGGTGCGATGAGTCCAGTAAAGGGCCGGGCAGGAATTTCTAAAAGGGTAAGTGATAAAGCCCTATCTGGTTTGGCTCAGTGGATAGAGCATTGGCCTGCAGACTAAAGGGTCCCAGGTTCAATTCCAGTCAAGGGCACATGCCTGGTTGCAGGCTCGATCCCCAGTAGGGGGCATGCAGGAGGCAGTCAATCAATGATTCTCTCTCATCATTGATGTTTCTATCTCTCTCTCCCTCTCCCTTCCTCTCTGAAATCAATAAAAATATATTTTTTAAAAGACTAAAATATTTTTTTAAAAAGAGTAAGTTATATGTGTCCAATCACTGGGTTGTGCACCTGAAACTATACTGTACCTCAACTCTTATTAAAAAATTTTTTTAAGTTATTAAAAAAAAAAGAATTTCTAAAAGAAGTAGCATCTGGTCCAAGCCCAGAAGTTGAAATCAGAGTAAGCCAGAGAAACAAGGAAAAAGGGAAGAGCATGAAGAAAGGTTAGAGGCAAATTCAAAGAACCAAAGGAAGTTTAGGGTGAATGTCAAGGGAAAGGAAAGAAATGGTAAGTAACAAGGCTGGAGACCAATGCAAAAAAAGGCCATGTAAACCACGTGCAAAGGTCTGGACTGCATCCAGAGGGCAGCAGGGAGTCTTGAAGGGTTTTAACAGCAGGACGACTTGGCTGCACTGTGTGGAAGACCTGGGGGAAGGACAAGACAGATGGCAGGGAGAACTCTAGGAGGTTAATGCAGTAATGCAGGCAAAAGATGGCGGCCGGAACTCACACGTAGAAGCAGGGCTGGAGAATAGAGATAGCTCTGAGAAATATATCGGAGGTGGAATCCTATATTTTTTCATTAATATAAATTGTATCATCAATTAAATGCATTTGCATTACCAATGATGTTCAACTGCCAGGGGAGCTTACCATGATTTGCATGTTTCCCCAAACTTCAAAGGTTTATTGATCTCTAAGTGGTCAAACAGTATAATGGAAATTTAGTACTTTATGATACCAAAGTAGATCTACAGTCCCCTGATCCTGCGGCAGAATGCATTCCCAGGTTTCCGAAGGGTAAAATGTATATATACTTTATATTATGTAACACCCAAGGGTAGGGCCTGGGATAGCACCCTGTAATAAAATACATTCATAATTTTGCAGCAAAATGGATGAATAGTCGCACTAAAGGGAATAAATAAGAGAGTTCAGGTCAGGTTTTGCTGAAGTTCAAGTCAGGCTTTGCTGCCAAATAAGTAACAAAAGAACTTGAGGTTATTCAGAGCTCTGGGTGTTTCAGAATTGCAGATAAGGGATGGTGGATCTGTAATCTCACCTTGATTCCTATACTAAGTTTGGATTTTTATATGAAAACTGTACCTTTAGCAAGCATTTTACTCCAAAGTACCAAAGTAATTGAGAAGACAATGCAGACAAGGAGATAATTACAAGATGCCATCAGTGATACTCAATGGAGCTACTAAAAAAGGGCATAAAAATGTTGCAACCAGGTATCAATGTGCTGAGGCAACCAGAACTCCAGAAGCAGCTGTTTTGCAATCATTCCCATCTTGCAAGTCGGCAGGTAGATAACCTGAGAAGATGATCCTTAAGCTAAGGATGCCGATGCCAGGGACAAAATCCAGAGTGAAGGCCCACAGCTAGAAGACCCCAAAAAGGAAGACCCCTGCGGCCGGGAGCCATCCTAGCAGAGGAATGGCAGGTATTCCCAATCCATGAGCTATTCCAGGAAGGCTATGTTCAAGCAGAAGTCCACACCAGTTAAGTCCACAAATTAAAAAGAAAGGATAGGTTTTTACCATTGTGACAAAGCCAACTGGTAAGGATGAAAATGGGAACACCAAAAAAGTTTAAAATTCTCAAAATGCCCAAATATTACATCCTGAAGATATGCTTTGAAAACTGTTGAGCCATGAAAAAAAAAAAAAAAAGACAATGGTCACTCCTGGGTTCCCTCTGGTCATCCTCACTGGCCACCACAGACACCATTTCCCTGAAGCAACTGAGCAGTAGCTGCCACCTGTGCCCGGACCACTAGTTGTCATCTGAGCTACACAGAACACTCAGAATCTGTCATCACCCCGCCAAAGCTGGCCTTGATAATGTGACAGTCCTAAACAATGCATAGTTTTAAGAAGAAGCTGCGTGAGATTGGATATCCAGAAGATGAGCTCTTCAACTCAGAGGAAGAGAAATATGAGCTTACAGAGCAGTGCAAGGCAGACCAGAAAACTGTGGACTCAGCTTTTGCCAAAAATCAGTGCCTTTCCTAGTTCCAAGACTGCCTGTATTGCCTTGAAAATAAAGCTTATCCTCACAAGCTGGTCTTCTAAATCATTTGCAGAGTTCTAATTAAAATACCCAAAACAACAATAACAAACAAACAAACCCCTGCTGGTTTCAAGGGAATTTCTTTTCTGCAGGCTAATCAAGAAGTCTGTTAATACCCCCAAACATAAGGAACTCTGTAAGATACAGACACCACAAGGCAATTGTTGCATTTGCAGCAAATATCCTAGGATATCAGTGAACCTAGAAACACATCAAGGTCATTTGTGAAGGTCAGAGCTCCATACCCCAAGTCTCAAGGAAGAAAAACCTCCCAGACATTATTCAAGGAAAAGAAGTTTCAGGCCATAAACAAGCAGATGTGGTGTTGATTTTGAAGGAGCATGTGGCTGGTGCCAAGGCCAGTCTCCCAACACAGTCTGTGAGAATGTCCTCACTTAGAAGGCTGGGGGTGGGGGATGGGGGGCTTCTCTACCAGCGTGGGTTCTCAACTAATATGAAACCAAAGCAAATAAACTGTTTATTCCAGGTTGGAAATAAAGGCAATCAAGTCCCCAAAAAAGAAGCCCTGTGAAATTTCAAGATAAATAGAAGCCCATCTCTCTCTTACATGAGCCTCTATAAAGTTTATATAGTCTTGTTTTAAGGGCTAACTCAGAGACAAAAATTGTTTCTAAGATACACTTTCTTTTTTTTTAACTTTAAGCATCTAAACCCCCGAGAACCTAAACAAGGCCCCAAAATGAATTTTAGCATTCTACAACTTATGTTACATGTATATCAGAAATACCTATGGCACCATTCAAAGAATGAGGCAGATCTGTATGTACTAATCTGGAAAGATGTCCATGACAAATCGTTTAAAGGCAAAAAGCAAGGTGAAGAGCAGAGCAGAGAGTAATATGCCATTTTTTGTAAAATAAACTATATGTATGTGTTATAAATATAGACATAGAAATACTTTTCCCATGAGGCATAGTTAAGGATCAGAGAGAACATGCATAACCATTAATATTTGTTCTACTAGAAAATGGACTAGAAAGAAAGGAAGAGCATTTTCCCTTCTATGTCATACAGTTCTTCAGTGATTGCATTTTCTTAATAATAATCATGATTATCTCAATTTTAAAAAATTAAAACTTTTTGCCCAGCTGAGGAGGCTCAGTTGGTTGAGCATCATCCGAAAGGTTGCCAGTTCAATTCTCAGTCAAAGCACATACCAGGGTTGCAGGTTTGATCCCCTGTCAAGGAATGTATGGAAGGTAACCAATCAATGTTTCTATCTATCTATCTATCTATCTGTCTATCTATCTATCTATCTCTAAGCATGTCCTCGGATAAGGATTAAAAAAAATTTTTTTAATGTTAACTAGACTTATTGTGGTGATCACTTCACAATATATACAAATATCAAAAAATATTATACATCTGAAATATAATTATTATATATCAATTATACCTCAATTAAAAAATTAAAGCAAGACTCTATTAAAGGTGATCCCAGACTATTCCCAAATAAATGATTTCTCATTATTGACTTATAAGTCATAGCTACACTACCCAACAGTAAGTGGGGCTGTTTCTAAATGGGCTAGCCCTCAATCTTTAGGGTGAGAAGAACAGGAAGATACCTGAAAGTCAGAAAAGCAAGGGAGGGAATGAGAGGTGCCAAGGACTGTCTGAGCAAGAACCACATCAGTTCTATGACTGTGACATCCAGTATCAGCGCACTGGGCTACTTGCAGATAGATGTAAATACTCACCAGATAAAGGTTATTTTTGTCCTGAAAGGCATACTGTAAATGGGGGATCCAAGGACTTGTGCTCTGAGATAATATGTTCCGTTCTTCCTCAAAAAATGAAACCTACAGGAAAAAGAAATCTTTTAGACAATTATAATAAAAAGTAAATGTGAAAAAGAGGAAATGCCCTTTTCTCTCTCTTTAAGCCTAAATTGATGTCTCTAGTTTAAAAAAAATCATTTAACCCAGCATCCCACAAATCTCATCCATTTTCTTACTTTGCTCACAATTTTTGCCAGATCCATATATTATCTGTCCAATTATTTACTTAGTGTCTTTCTTTAAAGTCAACATACTTTCTTTAAATCTAAGTACTTTCCCTTTCTCTTCACCTTCCCTTCCTGAGCATCAGTGACGGGTGGTAGAAAGAGAGGCATGGTGGCCCAGAACAGGATACCAGGCGCAAGCAGGATGAGGAGGGCTGCAAACATGTGTGGGGACAGTCCAATATATGGTATGGACAGCCATGCAGGGTGAAGAAGGCATCCACATATAGAGATGCTCTGAGCCTACCAAAGGGAAGGGCAGCACCAAAGACAGTAGATTAGATGCACATCCTATATAATAAAAGCCTAATATGCAAATTGTCCCCTTAACCAGAGTTCAGCTGGGAGTTCCACGGCTTGACCAGTCACTATAACGTGCACTGACCACCAGGGGGCATACGCTCCAACTGACAGGTTAGCTTGCTGCTGGTGCTGGTGGGCTGGACTAAATGTGAGGTGTGAGATGAGAGCGGTCAGGAAGCTCCCAGGGTTTGGCCCGAGCCCCGAGCAGCGACGGGAGCCAGGAGGGACCCGGTGGTGTGGGACACAGCTACACCTAATCCAAGAGCTGTGGACTGTGCAGCCCTCCACAGCCTGTGGCATTCTCTGTGCAATTTATAATCTTCAGAGATGCTTCTTTTTATTGTTAAGTTTCACTAACTACTCCAGGATAGTGGGTAGCACCATTATGGGGGGTGGAGGGGAGCAGGCCAGTCACGCCTGCCGGAGGCCAAGGGGCAGCCTCAGGCTCCCAGGGACGCAGCAGAGAGGGGGCAGGGCTGAGTCAGAGAAACCGAGTCCAAAACTTGAAAGGAAGCAGGAGGCAGTGAGGGACAGAGGGTGACAGCTGCGCAGGGGCCTAGAAAAGCTGCTGGTTGGGGGCAGCTGAGGAGCCCGGTGCCTCACCCACGGGACAGGCTCCACATCCCTCCCCCCTCCCCACTCCTTCCTTCTCCCTCCTCCCCAGCTCTCCTCCGAGGCCCCACCTGGGCTCACCCAGCATAGCTCTGCATCACCGCATGGCCCAGCACAGCCCTGCCCTGCACAGCCTTTGGGGAGCTCCGCCCCCCGAGAAAGGGGGAGGCTGCAGACAGGAGGTCGCAGGAAGAGGGGGCAGAGCAGGGCCCACCAAGTTAGATGGAGGGGAGGGAGGGAGAAACCGCACAGGACTGGGGACAGAGATGGGCGGGGAAGGAGGGCCATGCCGAAGCGTCGCTCTTGGTTGAAGTAGAAATCCTGACCCCATTTTACAGACCCCAGCAGAGTGTATGTGTGGGGAGAGGGAGGGGGCAAGACAAAAGAGGGTATGAGGGGACTGGATGGATGGAGAGCAGTGACGTTTAATTCATGGCCTATTTATTTTTATTTTTGTTAATATATTTTTATTGATTTCAGTGAGGAAGGCAGAGGGAGAGATAGAAACATCACTGATGAGAGATTATCACTCTGCTGCCTCCCACACGCCCCCTACTGGGGACTGAGCCCACAACCCAGGAATGTGCCCTTGATTGGAATCGAACCCAGGACCCTTCAGTCCACAGGCCATGGCTCTACTGACTGAGCCAAATCATCTAGGGCGACCCATGGCCTGTTTAAAACCGCTGCAGCAGGCTGAGCAGGGGTCTTACCACGATGGTGTTACCTGATAATGAGGGTGTCTCTCCTTATGTTGGGGTAATCGGAACTGCAGCAAAGTAAGACACACCCATGGAGCCTGCAAAGGGTTTCCACGCACACGATGCAATTTACTTCGTGTGGCAGCTGAAGAGGGTGAGCAGAGCCTTGGAAGGACATGAGGTCTCCAAGGCCAGAGGTGGAGGGAAGTGAGTGCCGAGCATTCCACGCCGTGAATTACAATCTATATACTAGTATATAAAAGCCTAATATGCTAAGTGTCAGACCGAGCAGTTAACCGATCGGTAGGTTAGCTTGCTGCTGGGGTCTAGCCGATCAGGACTGGGCAAGACAGGGCCGGACACACCCTGGAACCCTCCTGCAGTCCCCCCACAGTCCCTCCTTGGCCACCAGTCCCTATCGGCCCCAATCAGGACTGGACGAGATGGCCCTGATCGGGCCCGATCACCGCCCCACCCCCACCGTGCACAAATTTCGTGCACCAGGCCTCCAGTCAATATATATAAAAGCCCAGCACTGAATGGCAGAACGACCAGAACGACCAGTCAACCAGTCACTATGACACACACTGACCCCCGGGGGCCAGACGCTCAATGCAGGAGCTGTCCCCTGGTGGTCAGTGGGAGCGCCACTCGGCTAACTGGGATGAGCAGGCCCAGGGTGAGGTCGAGTCTCTGCACCTATCAAATACCTGAGACAATCCAGACTCCGGCCTGACCCCACCAGCTGATGCAGGCCCTCTAAGGTGAGTTCTAGAAAAAGCACAGGGAGCTGACATAGGCAGATGGCAAGAGGGGACATGACTATGGACCCCCCGGGGAGGTGTCCTGATGGCTGAGGATCCTGGAGCATGGCTGCCCCAAACATCCCCGATGGTGTCACCAACCTGGCATCACACATCAAGGACATTCACCAAGTGGCTTTGGGGTGCAAAGCTCTCCGCCAGGTTCCTCCAAGACACAGAACACGGCTTTACTCAAGACATTACCCCAAAATATCAGCTCAGATTAATTTCCTTATTCAGCAGCTGCTCAGAGGGCGGGTCCACAGCCACTCAGCTGAGCAGCACTCCCACAGCGGGCCGATCCCCACAGGCCATGCCCCCCACCAGTGCATGAATCTATGCACGGGGCCTCTAGTTTACACTGAAAGGACTGTTGCAGGGCTGGAGCAGGCAAAGTAAAAGTACAAGGTCCTGAAAACCTTGTACCAGAAAGCTAGACAGTACTCAAAGGTGGGGATATGTCAAAAGGACAAAAAGCCAATCTAAAGAGATTCTCATGGGCCAACCTGATGACAATTTAAGTATAAAAATATATAATAACAGTAATGGATCATAACTCACTGACTTAAACAGTTAAATGTAAGTCCATACAGTATAAATGAGTGAGTTGAAAGTTTTATGAGGAATGGCTATTTTGATAGTTTGAAAGCACATTCCTACAAGATACTTAGGTAACTACAGTGAAACAGCTCGGCAGATACCAAAGTGAACATCATCATGAATGTGACCAACTGAAATTGAGAGCCACCTGCTGAGATGCAATAAAAAGAACAGAGCATCTCAACTGTGATATTCCTGCCAAAGATCTCTAACCTGAATCCAAACATGAGTAACATTAGACAAATACAAATTTTACAAAATAACTGGCCTGTAGTCTTTAGAATTATCAAGGTCATGAAAGTCCAGGAAAAATTAAGGAATTATTCCAGATTGGAAAAGACTAAAAAGACAGGATAACTAAAGGCCAGGTGTGGTCCTGGACTGGATCCTTTTGTTCCAAAAGACCGTGGGACCACTGGTGACACTTGAATGGGGGTCTGAGGATTAGATGGTAACAGTGTATCATTGTTAATTTAAAATAAACTATCTCTGAGGACCTCTTCCACTTCTCACAGAGCTCTGACTGGGTGGACTAGCCGCTCCTAGGCGACAGGTGTTGTCTGCAGGACACTACCTCTCCCTACCTCCTCCTCTCTGGCATTTCTCTTCACTCACCCCTGGTGCTGGCGTCTCTCTTCTAATGCCCTTAAATTCCAAAGCCTCAGCATGGCTCAGCTAAGGACCCTGCTTTTCTTAAAGTCACCCTCCTAAGGAATGGATGTACAACTTCAACATGTGTATGATTTTAGAAACCTCCCACCCATACCTCACAGGGGTCATCACGAGTCATTCACCAAGAGGCAGGCACGCTATCTGAGCTGCAGTGTGGGATGCTGGATTACTCTGCCTTTGCATGTACTATTTCCATCTACGAGGTAAGCATCGCGAGGTCGGGACTACATCTAATACCTCTTCCCAAGGACCTAGAAACACTCCAAACACAACAGGTGCTCAGGAAGTGTTTACTGGGGATAGATGATACGTAGGTGCAAGGAGGCCGGGTGAGCATCTTCCACACCTCTGCAAGACGATCTGCCCCACCCTGCATTGTTCCTTTCTGGGTAGTTGCTCACACTGCATTCCTAAACAAGGGCTATATCACCCTTGGACTCAAACAAGCAGCATCCTGTCCTCCGCTGCTTCTTTGACTGGAGGCAGCACAAAGTCACTGAGGTCCTGAGACTCTGATCCCAACCTCTTCCTTCCAAAAGCCTAAATGATCCCCAGCTGTCTCACAGATTAAACTGCCATTCCAAAAACTGGTTTGGGGGAAATGGGGAGTTACCATTTCGGTTTGGGATGTGAAAAACTTCTGGAAATGGCTGTGGTTACATAACACTGCGAAGGCACTAATACCAATGAAGTGATCTTTAAAATGGTTTAAATGATAGATTTTGTTATATATATTTTGCCACAATAAAAAAAAGGGTTCTTGAGGTTTCCCATCAGTACCCCCATCCCACCCAAATGTCCTCATTTCTTCCCATTCCCTAGTCTATTCTAAACCATTAAAAAAAAAAAACTAAAAATACAAACCACATCTGCATATAGCAATCCTGTACTCAAGTCTCCAGAAAATCACTCACGCCGCACCTGGCACATTCTCGTCACTTTTCTCTGCCCAGAACCCGCAGCAGCGAACGTCCCCTGACTGCCCCTGGCTCACATCTCTCCTCACTCCATCGTTCAAGGATTTGCTAACTGCTCTCCCTCCTGCGACGCTTTAGCTGTTTTAGCTGGTAAGCGCCTGCTTTATATATTTGCATTTTTCCTCTGCTTTCCAAGGTTGTTTTAATTTAAACCCTGAAACCAACAGCCATGGAACTTCACTTCCTTGTGCAGGCTTCCCACGAGCCAGATACATTATCAGACACATGATGGGCACTCGAACGTCTGTAACTAATAAATTACTCTCTGAACTCCAAGGCTGATGGCCGTCTCTCCAGAAACACAGCAAAGGAATCAATATGTCTGGAGCATCAGGCTTGTTTAAAAGAAAGAAAAATACCATAGCCATTGAGATACCTTCTTACCTGCTCTCAAACAAGCAACTCCCTAACCACATAAGAATTTTATTTCATTTCTTTAGAGGCGTGTTTTTTAAAATCAAATATACATGCCCACAGCACAAATATATAAAATGTGCACAAAAGCAAATGCTGACTCACCTCATAATATGCATATCTCTAAAGCCCCAGCTGACAGTGAGGAAAGACCTTAAACTCATTAATTAAAAGGCCAAGTTGGTTCTGAACAACACACAACAATAAAAACCTGATAAAGAAATCCAGGGGAGTTTGTGAGCCTTCAAAATGAGTCAAGATCAGTTCAAGAAAAAGAGCTAAGGACATGAGAGACCTGTCTGCCCATGCAACTGCAATTAACTAGAGTCACAGAGGAAAATGTGCTTGATCCCAGATGTTAATTCAGCAGATTAACATCTCTGCAATGAACATTCTGGTACAGAGAGGGGAAAGGGTGTGATGCTAAAATGCTCCTACCTGCTCCTGGGCCAACACGGCCTTCTTCTTCATCACTTTCATGGCATAGATGTCCCCGGTGGCTCTCTCTCTTACCACCTGCACTTCGGCAAAGTGTCCACAACCCACCAGGCTTCTGACTTCAAAGTCCTTCGCAGAAGGCCGGAGCTCCTGCAACTCACTGATGGTGCTGGAATCTGCAAACACAGAAGAATGACTCCCAGGTAAATAAAGAGCTTCGAAGACCTGCATCTTTATGAAAGCCAAAAAAGAAAAAGTATTCTTATGTCCTCCCTCACTGTCAAAGACATTTAGTCACTTTTCATCATCATGAATAATTATAAAATCAGCACAAAAGTGTTTTTATATGTTAAAATTAAGGGCTCCAGAAATTCCAAAGCAGTTTCCATGGCAGCTATAATTTGCATCCTGTAGACTTAGGAAATAGGGGAAGGAGAACAGATCAAGCTTTCCTTCCTCCTCTCCAAGGCTGCAGGGCAGTGTTTGGTCAAAAATGCTTGTCCGCATTTAGGTCAATTTTACAATGGACGCAAGCAACATGACTCCCATCTGAACCAATGTTGGAGTTCGTTTCTGGACCATTCCATTCTGACATGTGCTCTGCTCAGCTTTCTCTCAGTAGCCCATTTTATCGCCCATGGATTGTGTCAGTAATAGTACTGCCTTCCTTGCCTTAATATGTGGCAGTGCTACCAAAAACACACAAAACCAACTTGACATGTCACAGATCTGGAAGGATTGTAGCTGTCTTTTTCTTAATGTATGGTCTTACTCCTTTTCCTAGTACGATCCTTCTGTTGGTGTCTTAGTTTGCTTGGGCTGCTATAACAAATACCATAGATACTTGTTTAAACAACAGGCATTTATTTCCCATCATGCTGAAGGCTGGGAAATCCAAGATCAAGGTGCTGGCATATTCAGTTCCCGGTGGGGGCCCAATTCCTGGCTTATAGGCAGCCACCTCTTCACTCCGTCCTCACATGACAAAGAGAAAGGCAGCTCTAGTTCTCTTTCTCTTCTTATAAGAACACTAATCCCTTCTTGGAAGCCCCATCCTCGTGATCTCACCTCAATCTAAGTACCTCTAAAGGACCCACCTCCAAATACCATCCCACTGAGGGTCACAGGCTCAAACAGTAAACTGGGCGGGACATAAACATTCAGTCAGAGATCTTCAATGTATGAATATGGACTAAATAAATGGATGGCAGGTTTGGAATCTAACATACTTTTTTTTTTAACACTGAAAGAACACTAGGCTGGAGCATCTCTGAATATGCAGCAACTCTAATGACCTGCAAGAATGGAGGGTAGCAGCTGTGACTGACTGAAAAATTAATTCAGTTCTGCACATTATAGGTAAACTGCACCATATACAGGGGTACACTCCAAAGGAAAACACATAATCAAAATTACCCTGGAGAATCCCTCAGACAGTGCCACCTTGAAGACCAAGAGGCTGTCTTGCAATCCCAGAGGGACACTGGAGTCCTCCAGGCACTGGAACAGATCGCCATTTCCGTAGGTTGGCCACGGACAAAATTGGAAGATAGATTTCTAGAGTTACGTTCAGCTCAGCAGATTGTTCAGACCATGACAGGGACTGAGTCCAACAAAAGGAAAAGCCATTTCATACCCAAATTCACAGAGTGGCGTATTGATGAATTAGCCAATGCAACTGTAACTGCTGTCACCCACCCCCTTTCTTTGTTGCATGGCTGGAATTTAATTCCTTTGTATCAAAGGCACTTACAATGAATTCTGTTGCACTGAGTGTTTTCCCACCACAGACCCACCTCTCACATTAGTCAGTCATCCTGAAAACACCTTCCTTCTGCCCCTTGGGGAATCAGGCAAGAGTGGTAGGTAGAGCCCCATGAATTCATCGTGACCATTGTAAAAAAAAATTTAAAATAAAAAAAATCTAGAGCCCCTACACAGAGAAATCCATGCTGAAGCAAAATTGAAAGCTAAACGGCATTTTCCTTTTACCCTGACATCACAGTGCCAACCCCATCTTTCTTCCCGGTCCCTTTCCAAGTTTCTTTCAGATCAAGCATTTGAGTTTTGAATTATAATTCCCAAAATACGCTGGCTTGCAACTCTCTGGGTTGAACCCGATTTCATTATTGCTCCCACACAAGGCCAATCTCTCTTGATTCTCTGTTAGGCCTTGAGCCCACAATTTGCTTATAGCATTTGTCCAACTTATTAATTTTGGGTCTGTCACTGCCAGCCACCAGACATCTCAATCACACAAGCAGGCAAACTGCTTACAGGCAAAACCACCATGATACTCTCAGAATTCTAAAAAATCATTCCAAATCTCAATATCTTTCTTCAAATGCTTTGGATTGTTAAGGTGAACAGGTGAGACCCTAAACTCAAGTCTACGACTATTTAAAAAAATAAATCTTCACAATTTCTCTCCAAATTAGCAGCTTCTGTAACTCCAAGACCATATTACCCTTCTCCCCTGCACATGGTTATAGCATGTAAGAGCCCAGTGGGTGCTGACTTCTGAAGTGGAGAGAAAGACCGGAAGCACTGTAATAGAATGCAGTCAAAGGATGGTCTCGTCAGATAAACATTTGCAATCGCTTCTCAGCCTTTTGGCTAAGATCAAGTGCAGATAAACATTTGCACCCAGAAAGCAAAAGCCAGCACTGCTGAATGCACTGCTTCTTTTCTGAGACTTAGTAATCCAACATTTCAACTTCTAGGAACTCCAAGTGCTTCACAGAAACAGTAGCACATGTGCTCGCAGAAGATACATATGAAAATGTGATGAGCACGCTTGTAACAGAAAAATAATTAAAAACAACCTAAAGGTCCATCAACGGGAAAGTCTACCCCCATAAAAGAATATTAGGCCCTTGTTTAAAAGAATGAGGTAAAGTTCAACCTCCACTAGAATATATGGGGGGGAGTTTGTCTGTTTTGGTCACTACTGTAAACCTAAAAGGGAATCTGGCACGTAGCCAATGCTCCATAAATATTTGTTGAGTAAATATGCTGCTAAGTGAGCAAAGCTAGTGGCAAGACATTATACACATATGTGAACAATAATACAAATGGAACCACTTTAAAATGGACCGGAGCTGCCAAGCCAGAGGAACTGTCTTACACCTCTTCTGTCTCAAATCTTTGGAATGTTAAAACAGAGCAAAACAACGTTTGGACTGGGCTTAAGACACCTTATGTCCCAAAGAACTGTTTGCCAAAATAACAAAAAAGCAGTTATTATGACTACTGGACTGATGACTACTGGACTGAAATTTTAAATATGATTTAGAATGAACATCGCTATGTTATGCTATCTGCACCAACAGAAATGCCTTCCTTCTGTTGATGTCATCCTGCCCCTTCCCTTCCTCCTCGATACCCATTGCTTCTCATCGGAACACTATTTGGGCTTTGCCTGAACCAGTGATTCCCAAATAACTGTTCTTATTGATCTCAAATAAACGCTTATGTTTCACTTTCTAATTTAACACATATTATTCTTTTTGTGTAAAATTAAACACAAGTAATGTTAGAACATGCATGGAAAGGGCTGATAGATGCTAAAGCTAATTGACTGGGGCAGAGGAATTCATAAAACTACTCTCTTTCCCTTTCGATGTGTTTGAAAATTGCTATAACAAATATTTTATAAGGACAAAAACACTGCAATACTATACACCAAACTATTAATAGTGGTTGTCTCAGGCAGGCAAGATTTTGAGGGATTTTTCTCTTTGATCTTTTATATTTAATTTTGTATTATGTTTACTATTAGGGGGAAAAAAGTTCTTCAAGTTATAATTTGTCCACAAATATTAAAGTTGTGAACATACAGATTTTACCTATGCTGAATGTGGATGAAAGAGGGTAGAATTTCAGCTACTATCAACTCACCAAGAAATTCCCAACTTTGGCAACTATGAACACTTTTCTATGTGTGTTTTAATATCACCCTTGCTGTTTATTTTTTACACAAATTATGAGACACTATACTTAAGGTTTGGCCACTTATTTTGTTCATTAGCATCATAGTCAGTCAACCAATATTTACTGAGCACCTACTATGTGTCAGACACTGGGGATAGAATAGTAATTAAGAAACAAAAATTCCACCCCTAGTTCCCAGATGCTAGTTCTCTGCCCTCCCTTGGCCCATGCTAGGGGCAACACTTTAGTTTATAGGGGTATACTTTGTCTTGTTTCCTCCAATAGTTCCCAGAGAAAATCTCTATCTCTATGACAAGATTCAAGAAATTTGGGCAATAACAGCTGTTGGACCTTTCTTCCCATGGGAAACTGAAGCTTACATTCTGAAACAGAAACTCAAAAGGGAAGAAAATAAAAAAACACTAATGCAATCATCCTTTTCAATCATAGCCTCTCAACTATACTCTCCAGGAAGCCTCTTCAACAATATGAAACAGTTCCCTGAAAGAGAATTCCATTAGAAGAATCTACATTTCACTAAGCCTAGCCCCCTGATTACGGAATGAGTCGAGAAGAGCCACTGCTTTAAAGTAACCAGAGAGCAATCTCCAGACTAATGAAGGTGCCTCTGGGTGGTAAATTCGTCTGTCACATAATTTCCCTTCCCCTCCACTCCCTATTTGAGAATTTAAATATGCAAGAAAATAAGGTGGGAGTTTATTCAAACAAATACAGAATAATGAGCAAACACCCCAAGTACATTTTAAAGTTAAAGATATATTAAACATCGGTGGAGGTTTATGACTATCGTTATTGGAAAACATTTATTGAGTGTCTCTATGTACCAGGCAACATGATAAACCTGATCATTCAATCCCCACACAGCCTTATTAGATATACATTTTCCCCATTTTGCAGATGAGGAAAATGAGGACAGACAAGGTTCACACATAAATACCTAAAGTCACTGTACTGAACATATACTGATTTTTTTTAAAATACATTTTTATTGATTTCAGAGAGGAAGGGAGAGGGAGAGAGAGACAGAAACATCAATGATGAGAGAGAATCATTGATCGGCTGCCTCCTGCAACAAAGGACACCTTCAGTCCACAGGCCAAAGCTCTATCCGCTGGCCAAACCGGCTAGGGCCCATACACTGATTTTATCTATTCAAAACTCCCAGCTCCTCTGGGTACTTGCACATCCCCCATTCCATAAGGTCCTGGTAATCACGGTGCCCTGAACCCCGAGGCACCCAGATGAGGCCAATCACAGTGACTGGTCAAGGGGTGGGCAAACTACCCAAAGCAGAGCCGATTAGAATCTTCCCTGCCATTGTATTAATATACTAGTACATAGTGATCCAGTCTCTGAAGGTGGTGCCCAGTGACCCATGTCCCCTGGAATTCATACCCTTGTGTAGTTCCTGGCACGTGGAACCTGGGCCACCTATGACACACTTCAAACAAAAGAATACAGCCAAATAGATCCTAGGCCCCTTCCGGGCCTTCGCCCTAAGGAGGCCTGGCCACTTCTACTTTTGTGCTTTTGGAAACCTCGAGCTACCATGTAGGAAGTCCAGACATCTCTGCTAGAGACCGACCATGCAGATCAGGGGTCAGCAAGCTTTTCCTTAAAGGACCAGATGGTAAATACTTCAGGCTTTTAGGCTTTGTAGGCCTTTCAAGGTCTCAATCACCACTACTCAAATGCCACTGTAATGTGGAAGCAGCCACAGACAATGCCTAACCAAATGAGTAGCTGTGTTCCAGTAAAACTTTATTTAGAAAACAGGCATCCCAGGCTGTAGCTGGCTGACCTCCTGAGGGAGGGACCACATAGAGGAGCCGTGGAGAGCACGAAAACCCTGAGACTTCAGGAGAAAAAGGCCCAGTCACCCCAGAACCCCAGCTGAGCCCAGCCTTCTAGTCAACATGGCAGCATTGGGTGAGCCATCTGGACATTCCAGACCAGGAGAGTCCCTGGTGCCTGAAATCTTGGCCAACATCACATAGAGAAGAGGAATCCTCAGCTGAGCCTAGTCAACCCACAGAATCATGAAAGGTAATACAATGATCATCATTTGAGACTACTGAAGTTTAGGGTAGGTAGGTATACTGCAAAGTCATGTAAGGCAGCGTTTCCAAAACTTGGCACAATTGACATTTCCAGCCCGATAATTCCATGTTGTGGAGAACTGTCCTGTGCATTATAGGCTGTTTAGATGCCAGTAACAATCTCCCCCCCCCCAGTTTTTACAATCACAAATGTCCCCAGACATTGCCCAGTGTCCCTGTGGGCAAAATCACCACTGGTCGAAAAAGACTAGGGACCAGCAGCCAACTTTCCCAAGTCAAGCAAAGTCAAGAACAGGGTGTGGGCAGGGCCAACTTAGGCCCTTAGCTCTTCTGCTTTCATCAGCCCCTTCCTCCATTAAAAATAAAATAAATAAATAAAATAAAAAATTATATATATTTTATGAGCAGTGGCATAATGATGAATATAATCATAACCCAGAACCATTAGTACCAGGCGTCCTCAAACTACGGCCCGCGGGCCACATGCGGCCCACCGAGGACATTTATCCGGCCCGCCGGTGCCGCTGCCTGTCCTGCTTAGCAGCCGACTCGTCCCGGGCCCGCAGTGCGCATAGGAATTTGTTCATAGTTTCTTTTTTAAACTATAGTCCGGCCCTCCAACGGTCTGAGGGACAGTGAACTGGCCCCCTGTTTAAAAAGTTTGAGGACCCCTGCATTATACATTATTTCTATATACATATTTTCCTTATGACTTTAAAATAAATTAAGTTAAAATAAATTAAACTTATTAAAATTAAATATTGTGGGACTTAAGCATTGTGCCCACTATGCCTAATGGAGAAGTCCACCCTGAGTGAGTAGAGGACTAGGCCAGAGGACAATATTTAAGTCCCTGGAACCAGCCATGCCTAAAGTTTGACCCACCCTTGTATTTCTCACTTACTGGCCTAAGCTAGTTTGAGATGAGTTTCTGTCACTTGCAACCAAGAGGCCTGACTTATCCGGTCTCCCAGCTACAACAGGTGGAACCTGACCTTGAAAAGGAGTCCGTCTAAGAGCAGAATTCTTACCCACTGTCAGCAACCACTAACTCATTCTGCCTCTGGCATCCTTCCAGGTTTCTTCAGTGGGACAGTTTTCAAGAAACAGTTCTTCCAACTTACATTTCCGGACGAAGTTGCTCACGTGCTTAATCTTCATCAGAGCAGGCTGACTGCATTCTTCAAAGAGAACAAAGAGGGCATCTAATATCCCTTCTCGGGAAAGAGAAGACAGCTGCTGTTGAGTCATCAAGGGCGGTTTCCCCTAAAAACAGCAAACAGCAGATGAAGACACTGTCAATAATGAAAAGCTTTGATCAATAACATCCATCCACACAGAGTAAATTACAAGCCACCAGCTTGACTAACTGCTCACGACACATGCTAACAGCCCAATTCTGTGGCTTCATTCTTTAAAGAGACATCAATTGACAGTCATTAAGTTATCACTTGTACGATTCCATTACTGTGGGTTTCTTTCACCAGCATCCGGGAAGAAAAACTTCACATGAATGCCATTAATTAGAAAAGGCCCTTCTTTCTTAACGGTCTGAGGCTCACAGGAACATTTATTCTGGACCCTGCTGGTCCTGACATGTCTCCATGTCTCTACAACAGGAAACTATGATTGCCATTTCCTTCATGTGTGCCCACAGGTTTATTAATATAACTTTAGTGTCTTTAATTCACTCAAACAATCTAGCGTGCGATGAATGGACTATTCTAAAGCTGAATTTATTCCTGATCGAGAGCAACAGTTGCAAACTGGCAGACTGTATCTAGCCCACAGACATGTTTTGTTTGGCCTGTGGTATGTAAAATAATTTGAATTATCTGCCAATATTGAAAAATCAGATTTTACCAAAAGGTGGGAGAAGGGGAGATTTCTGGCTTCTCTTAAAACACTGGCAGATCTAGCAACATTGCTCCATACCTATGCCTGCTGACTTGGAGCTGCAGCTGCATGAGAATGGGATTTCTCCTAGGTTGGTCTCAATATTATAATAAAAACAAAGATGAGTGACAAGGAAACAAACTCAGGTGAGCAGAGTTGGCAGCCTGTTACCTGGAAGAAAAGATTCAGCCTGGAGGCCCGAGTGGCAATGGGCTCAGCAGCACCAGTGTCCAGCGGATTCCGTGCTCCATACTTGAATTTCAACATCTCCCACTGGTGCTGAAGGGAGAAAGGAGAAGGTCAAGTGTGTGCTGACGATGTGAGAAGGAAGGGCTGAAGGATCCTGATCTTCCTCAAGGTATCAGGGATAGGAAGGTGAAGGTCAGCCACCACACACGGGCCTTGGGATCCTCAGGCTGGTGAGGGCGAATAAAAACCAGTTTTCTATCCACTGTAAGCAAGCCTTGTGATCACTGGAGAAGGAAACGTACGCCAGGCAGAGGGACCAGCCAGGGCTCAACTACGGTTCTGAGGCAGGACCTGGCCTTCTCTAATAATGGCAGGAAGACCGGAGCGGCTAGAGCAGAGTGAGAGAGGCCGGAGGCAGCAGGGGATGGACGGATACCGGGTGTGAAGACACTGAAGAGTTAAGGTCACACAGGTAGTAAGTTGCAGCCGGACTCCACTGGACAGAAGAACGCACGTAATGCTGACAGGAGGCAGGGCAGAAGGCCATAGGACCAATTCCTCCTGCCCCGGGCACCCCTCCGCCCCCTAGCAGACCCTTCGGCTCCCGTGGAAGAGGCGCGCGCACCACCCAGCCTGAACCTCCGGACCCCGCCCGCCGTCCCCCTCCCCCCGTCCCCCTCCCCCCGCAGCCCTGAGGGCGGGACCGCCGCTCTCCCCGCTGCGAGAGGCGAAGTGGGTCAGGTGAAGGAGGCCCTTCCGCTGTGTTGCGGAGTGGGGTGGGAAGAATCGGGCTTAGGGGGGCTCAGACTCACGCTCAGAAGACCCCGCCCGTCAGCAGTGAGCACCGCTGCCTGCCTCCCGCCGTCGCGTTTGAACACGGGGACGGTGGGCGGGTCCCAACCGTATTTGGACCAATCAGAGTACCCCTACATATGATGGACATCTACGTATCATCCAGGCCCCGCCCAGGTCCTTAAAGGGACGGAGTAAGTGTAAAGGGGAGCCAATCAAATTGTTCCTTCCTTTGACTGGTGACCAATGGGAATCGGGGAAGGACTAACCCGGCAGGGCCGGTCTTGGAAGTTTGAAATTGGCGGTTAAGCTGGATGCAGTGTTTACAGACGCCCCGTTTGTGTCTAGGATCTCTGGGGAAGTCGCCAGGGCGGCGTCTGCTGCTCCCATGGCCACCAGCGAGGAGGAAGGCAGCCAGGCCTCTGCCTGGTCTTGTTTCTCAATCTTAGCTAAAGTCGAAGTACTTGTTACTTTGTATATCAACTGGTTCTCTGCCTCTGCTAAGGTAGCCAAAGTTTTGAGTTTGAACTTCCACCTGCCTCGGTGACAGCATCTTGGATCTAATTGTCCTGCAGTGAGTACGTGCAGGTATTGAGACTGTCTGAAATGATATTTTAAAATAAAAGGCAAGATACTTAAACAGGCACTTCACTAAGGAGGAAATCCAAATGTCCAACAAACGTATGATAAGGTGCTCAACCTCATTGATAATCACACACAAAAATAAATAAATAAAGCCACAGGAAGACACAATAACACGCAGATGTGTGTGTGTGTGTGAGGGGGTGTCTGACTGTTTCAAAGAAGAGGAGCTACATACATTCATACATAGCTGATGGGAGTGTAAATTAGTACAGTCTTGGCACTATTTGCTAAAATTGAATCTATGCACAGTCTATAACTCACTCCTGGACATATATCTTAGAGAAACTCTTAATTATGTACACCAGGAGACATGTACAAGAATGTACAAATAGTATTGAGTGGTGTAATGGCCAAAAGAACTGGAAGCTAGCCAAATATCCATCAGCCGTAGAAAGGATAATTTCTTATTTGCACTGTTTTCAAACAGCAATGAAAAGGAATAAACTACAGCTACACACAATGACATAATGGGTCTCAAAACAATGTTGAATGAAGGAAGCAAAACAATAAAGTATGATTTATTAATATAAATTTCAAAAGCTGACAAAACAATGTTGTTTAGGGAGGGATGTATATACAGGTGGTAAAACCATAAGAACGCAAAAGGCCAGACAGTCATTACCTGGAGTTGTGATGGGGGCCTTTCAGGGTGTCTGGGTACTGATATGATCTATTTCTTAACCTGGGTGGTAATAAAATGGAGATTTTATAATTATTCAATTATGTTTATATATGTTCTATTTGTGTATATAAAAAAAATTAGGTCCTTTCTGTACTTTTCTAATCCCTACACTAGATAGAACTGGAAATGTGTTATCACATTCACACATGCACCACATATGCACATATCAATACAAAACCAAAGCTACAGACTTGCTTAATATACTTTCCCCCCTCAAATATAACTTGCTACTCATTCTCCCCCCAAATATAACTTGCTACTCATTCCTGAGACAATACAGCTATTATTTATCAAGCCCTCCTTACTTTACCAAGCATTTTATCTCGGTGAATCCTTACCACAACCCTGAGAGGGGGGAACTGTAATCCACATTGTACACATCGATGTTTAGAGGGATCACGTGACTGATCTTGAGTCGTTCAACTTTAGGCGTTGGAGCTGGGTTTGGAACTCTGGGACTATATGACTTCAAATCCTTTCCTCTACACAAAATCTGCTTCTCAGAAGACATTAGAAATTCTCCCAGCCCCTGCTTTTGTCATGTTGCAAGGGCTGACCCAGTCCAGAACAACATAAAGAAATAAGAAATGTTTCTAATGGCATGAGAGACTTAACAAAGTTTGTGGATGGCAAGATGAGGGGAGACACAAAAAAGGGTTGTAGGCAGCTCTTGATATAAAGAATCTCAGGCCCTGGTTGGTAGCTCACTGGTTAGAGCATCAGCCCATGGACCAAAGGGTTGAGGGTTCAATTCCTGGTCAAGGGCATGTACCTCGGTTGCAGGTTCCCCAGCCCCAATCTATGTGTCTCTCTCACATTGATGTTTCTTTCCCCACCCCACCCCCCTTTAAATATCCTCGGTTGAGGATTTTTTAAAAAAAAGGAATCACAGAAAAGCTGTGAATATGGAGCTAGTCAATGCTTCTGCAGATTTTTCTAGCCCAGCAAACTTAGTTTCCAGGTGTCACAAACAGAAGTCTTTACCAGAATCTTAAGTCTTATTCTTCCTAAATTAGAACGCAATGTTAAACAACACCCTTTTGCATTGCCCTGAATCCTACTTTGATATTCTACTAATGTCCCAGTAGAACAAAGACTGGCCTCTGCGAATCCTTTGTGAAACAAGATAGAAAAGAAGCAAAATGAAGAAAAACGTAAAACAAAAGCCACATTAACTCTACCACTTTTCCTTCAGGGATGGTCACTGCACAGAAAGTGTAGGAGGAAAGAGAGTGAAAAGGGACAATGGTGGCTGTGCCAATACTAAAAGGACAGGCTCTGCCAAAGGGAAGGAACTGTCATTAGAACCAGACTGTTAGGAAACCGGACGTTTGTTCTTGCACAAAATGAGGCAATGACCAGTTCAATGCTGAACATGAATCCATGATGATTGCTGTGACGAGGATTCTGGAAGAAGATCACCAGCACTGAGTCATAATGAGGGACATTGTGATGTTCCTGCATTTAATCATCATTTATTCATTTATTTTTAAAAAATTATTATTCCAAGCACTGAGGGCACCAAAATGAAAAGAACTCCCACCGTGCCTGTTTTTGAGAAGCCAAGTGTGATGGGAAATGCGGCTGTAAGGAACAATGGAGAAGAACGGTGATGAGTTCCTGTGGCCGGGGAGGCGGCAGAGGGCTATGGCAGCCAAAGGAAGGAAGGGCAGGCGGAACGTGATAGCAAATGCCCGAAACTTCAAATTACTGTGATTGCCCTCAGAACATACACCTGGGAGCTAAAGCAAGCGGAGATAAGCCAATGCACCTTAAAGAGATAGGAGACTTGACTACAAGATTCGAACTAGATTGAGTGGAACATTAAGCATTGTACATACCATCTTCCCAAAGGGAAGAAAGGAATCTGAGAGCCACAAAGAGGCAACGCTATCTGGTCCCTTTGGTAAGAAACAGTTCCTCGAGCTGTTTTAGCTGCAGGTAAGTTCTAAATAATAAAGATAACTACCACTACCACTAGCTGCGTGCTCACTAAGAGGGCGCCGTATCCCAGGCATCACGTGTTCCCAAAAACGTGTTCCCACCACTGGTGTGAGAGATACTTTCAGGTCACATACATCTGTTAAATTTTACCCTGGGCCGGGGAAAACTGTAGCTAGTCCATCAAACCAGGTATTTCACAGCTTATAGCACTTGGAGTAAGGCTAAAGGAGGTACTTAAGAAGAAAATGAGCACTAGCCAGTTTGGCTTAGTGGATAGGACATTGGCCTGTGGATGGAAGGGTCCCAGGTTCAATACTGGTCAAGGGCATGCCCCTCGGTTGCAGGCCCCATCCTGTGTCACCCGAGGCAATATCAATGTTTCTCTCTCTCTGTCTCTTCCCTTCCACCCTTGCTTAAAAAAGAAGAAAATGAGTGAATAAAGAAAATGTTAAGTCAATAGTAGTATAAGTGGCACATGAATATAGCTTTTTTTAAATCATGAAATTTGGAAAACATACATCATTTAACCTTTGAGTCTAAATTTATGCATAGTTATTATGACATTAAGAGCTAAGAGATGTGAAATGATTTGTAAAATCTAAAGCCAGCAAACCACAGACTAGGGAAAAATATTTGTAGGTCAGATATCTGATAAGGGTCTCGTATCCAGAATGTATAAAGAATTTTTACTCAACAGTAAAAAGACAAATAACCCAACTTTAAAATATGCAAAAGATGTGAATAGACAGTTCTCCAAAAAGATATGCAAATATGGCCAATAAGCACATTAAAAGATGCTTAACATCGTGAGTCATTAGGAAAGTATAAATCAACCCCACAATGAGATACCACTCCATCCCCACTAGGATGGCTATAATAAATAAAACATACAATGCCAGGGCTGCTGAAGACATGCAATAAAATTGAGCCCTCCTACATTGCTGGTGAGAATGTAAAATTACGGAGTTTGGCAGTTCCTCAAAAAGTTAAACATAGAATCTATGACCCAACAACTTCACTTTGAGGTACATACCCAAGATAAATTAAAACATATATCCACACAAAAACCTCTACACAAATGTTCCTGACAGCATTTGGCATTCATTGTAGCCCAAAAGTAGAAACTAACAAATAAATGGGTAAACAAAGATGGTCTGTCCAAGTAATGGAAATTATTCTACCATAAATAGGAATGAACCACTGACACCGGCTACAACATGGATGAATCTCAAAAATATTTTGCTCAGTGAAAGAATCCAGATGCAAAAGGCCACATATTACATGATTCCATTTACATGAAATGCTAGACTAGGGAAATCCACGGAGACAGAAGGCAGAGATTAGGGATTGCCAGGGGCTAGGAAGATGGGGGACCAGGGAGTGACTACTAATGAGTATGGATTTTCTTTTTGGAGGTGATTAAAATGTTCTAGAGTTAGATAGCAATGTTGATAGTTACACAACTTTGTGAATATACTAAAAACTACTGAACTCTACAATTAAAGTGTGAACTTTATGGTATGTGAATGATATCTCAATTTTTAACATAAAAAAATTAAAATCCTATGTAATAAAGAGCTAATAAGCTAATTAGACGGAATAGCCAAAGGACCTTCTGGACGATCTTCCGGATGAAGCCAGGGTGCGAGGGCCATCAGAGGCTGCGAGGAGCTGTGAGGGCCGGCTGGGGCTGTGAGGGCCGAGTGCCTTGTACGAATTTCGTGCATCGGGCCTCTAGTGAGTTATAAATGTGAAACATTGTTTTTCTCATCCTGGACACTGTTGACATTTTGGTCCAGATAATTCTTAGTTATGGAGGCACTGTCCTGTTCATTGTAGGATATTTAGCAGCATCCCTGGCCTCCACCCACTAGCACACACACACAGTCATGACAATAAAAAATGTCTCCAGCCCTAGCTGGTTTGGCTCAGTGGATAGAGTGTCGACCTACAGACTAAATGGTCCTGGGTTCCATTCCAGTCAAGGGCACATGCCTGGGTTGTGGGCTCCATCCCCAGGAGGGGGCGTGCAGGAGGCAGCCAATCGATGATTTTCTCTCATCATTGATGTTTCTATCTCTCTCTCCCTCTCCCTTCCTCTCTGAAATCAATAAAAATATATGGAAAAAAATGTCTCCAAACATTGCCAAGTGCCCTGGAAGGAAGGGTGGCGAGGGCAAAATCTCCCTTGATTGAGAGCTGTTGTGACTGTAGGATGGAAAGATTCCCAATGAATACATTAAATATATGTTATTTAAACCAACAGAGCTCACAAATAAATCAAAATACATTTTCCAGATTTAAAGATTATGAAAATTTAACTGTTAACAACTTTCATTTTAACACCTAATGGTGTCGATGTTTTACCCAAGTTTGAATGAATCATTTCCTATCTATGTTTTTTTTTTCCTTCTTTGACCCTAGACAAAGCTTCCAACAAGGAAAAATAAATTTTCAAAACACAATTAAATGGCAATTAGCTTTCCTGCCCTTTGATTCTAGACAATCACTCTATGATGCTTGGGCATGTCCATTAATCATGTTTCTTTAAAGGTATAAACTTTAAAACCTTAGAGGTTTAATACTGCTACCTTCAGCCCACTAACTTCAAGAGTATTTTATAATGTCCCGTCCATTTAAAATGCAAGAAATTCAGGCACCTGCCTCACATCAAATGTTCTCTAAGAACAACTAGAAAAGAAAAATGTTCTTTAAGGACAACTATCAAATCCCTATAGTGTTTAAGAAAATGAAAATAAATGCCACAGACTGGGAGAAAATATTTGCAAATGATACATCTGATAAAGGGCTATTACCCAAAATATACCCCCCCCAAAAAAAACCTCTTAAAAGTTAACAATAAGAGAACAAACAACCTGATTTAAAAATGGTTCAGCCCTAACCGGTTTGGCTCAGTGGATAGAGCATTGGCCTGCGGACTGAAGGGTCCCAGGTTCGATTCTGGTCAAGGGCATGTACCCTGGTTGCGGGCACATCCCCAGTAGGAGGTATGCAGGAAGCAGCTGATCAATGTTTTTAACTCTCTATCCCTCTCTCTTCCTCTCTGTAAAAAATCAATAAAATATATATTTTTTAAAAAAAGGCAAAGCCTCCTTAGTTCACCGTGAATAAACTAATTTTAAAGAAAAATGGTTCAAAAACCTTAACAGATACCTCCCCCTAGAAAATGGACAGGTAGCAGATAAGCACATGAAAAGGTGCTCCACATCCCATGTCATTAGGGAAACGCAAATTAAAACAACCATGAAATACCACTGTATACCTGTTCCCGTGACCCAAGTCAGGAAAACTGACAATACCAAATGCTGGCGCAGATGTGGAGCCACAGGAACGCTTGTTCACGGCTGGCGTGAATGCAAAGTGGTGCAGCCACTTCGAAAGACAGTTTGGCAGTTTCCAAACCAAAGGTGCCATCAGCCCAGCAATCACACTCCTTGGTATTTAAGGAGTTGAAAACATATGTCCACACAAAAACCTGCCTCTGCGCACCCACACTTCAGCTGCGTAAGGACAAGGATCGTGCCCATCCGGCTCCCGATAACAATCTTCAGTATCTTGCACGGTGTCTGGGCCTTGATAGGCCCTCGGGACATTCATATTCTCTGAATTAATGCACCCATGAGTTCAGTAAAGTGCTAGAATCTAAAGTTCAGTTGAAAAGCCACTCTGGTTTATGTTTTACTTTGGAAAACGCCGTCCCTTTTGCCGTGTAAGATCACATATTCACAGGATCTGAGCATTAGGACATGCACATCTGTGGGGAGCCACTCGGGGCCTCCCGCAACCAGCAAGGTGGAAGAAGGCGGCGTGCAGGCAAGAATAGTAGGAGATAAGGTCCAAGATACTTTTTGTAATGACTAAAAGCTCGTTCATTAAGAAGAGAATTGTCTTGGCAATCGTGTTCTTTAAAACTACCTGGGTTGGCCTTTTCTCGCTGTAAATAATATGGGGTTGCACTTTTCTACTCTTTCTGCTGTGGGACAGCCTTTGTCATGTTCTCTTTATTTCTCAACTTCTAGTAAAGTTAAAACACTTGGAGAGACTGCAGGACACATTATCTTCGTTTTCCATGTGTAGGTGTTGAGAGAGACTGTCCAGGCCGAAGAGCAAACCTGGCTGGGAGGACTTGGCGGGGTGGGGGTGGGGGTGGGGGTGGGGTAGGAAACGATAAGATGTGTTCTGTTCTGTTGCTCATTAGCATCACTTTGCAGAAAAGCCCAAGATGGCTCTTTGGGAGGCTTATATATATTGAGAAAGACGCTGTCTAGCCTGACATCGCTCTTTTTCTCTTTTTAAAATTTTTTTATTGATTGATTTGACAGAGAGAGAGAGAGAGAGAGAGAGAGAGAGAGAAAGAGACTGATCTGGTGATCTGTTGTTCTACTTATTTATGCATTCATGGCTGATTCTTGTATGTGCCCTGACCAGGGATTGACCCCACAACCTTGGTGTTTCTGAACAGCGCTCTAATCAACTGAACTACGCAGCCAGGACTCATTTATTTTTTAGTTATGGTTAAAATACAACTAACATAACACTTACCATCTTAGCCATTGTTAAGTGTACAGTTCAGGTATTAAGTATATTCATATTCTTGTACAACTACTACCACCAGCCCCCTCCTGAGCTCTTTCCATCTTGCAAAACGTAACTCTGTACACATTACGTAATGACTCTCCGTTCCCGTTCCAAACCCCTGGTAACCTCTACTCTTTCTGTCTCTCTGAATGTGCCCATATTAGGTACCTCACATAAGTGGAATCATAGAATATTTATCCTTTTGTGTCTGGTTTATGGCACAAAAATTAGAATAATGTTTTCAAGATTCCTCCACATTGTAGCGTGTACCAGAACTTCACTCCTTGTTATGACTGGGTCATATTACATTGTGTAGATAGACCGCATTTTGTGTATCTGTTCAACCGCTGATAGACCCTTGGGTGGTCTCCATCTCTTGGCTATTGTGAATAATGCTACTATGAACACAGGCATACAAGTATCTGCTGGAGTCCCCGCTTTCAATTCTTTTGTGTAGATACCTAGAGGTGGAATTGCTGGATGATATGATGCCACTTTTCGCTTTTAGAAGCACTGCCCAGCTGTTTTTCACAGCAGCTACACCATTGTACATTCCCACCAGCAATAGGGCTCCAATCTCTCCACGTCTTCACCAACGCTTGTTATTTTCTGCGCTTTTTAAAAATTATTCTTATGGTCATCTTATTGGGCATGAAGTGTTTTCACATTGTGCCTACTTGTTTCTACTTTCCTTGTTTAGCAATGGAAATACTTCATATATGAAATGCAGACATTTCTCCGTTCCGCACAGTCTAATGAGCACCTATATTTCACTTCCAACAGCCATTAGGCCCCGCCTTCAAAATTACTTCCATCAGCCCTAACCGGCTTGGCTCAGTGGATAGAGCGACGGACTGCAGACTAGAGGGTCCCGGGTTCGATTCCGGTCAAGGGCATGTACCTTGGTTGCAGGCACATCCCCAGGAGGGGGTGTGCAGGAGGCAGCTGATGAATGTTTCTCTCTCATCCACATTTCTAACTCCCTCTCCCTTCATCTCTATAAAAAATCAATAAAATATATTTTAAAAAATTACTTCCATCAGGGGCTTCCTTATAGTTAAAGCACCGAGACTACCAGACTCGCCCGGCGCTTTGCCTCACCGGAGCAGAAGCGCTATCTAGTGGCCGAGTGGGATAACTGCAGGTGCCGCCCGCTCTTTCTCTTGCACTGTCCTAACAAAGTCCTCGATTGTATCTTACTTTACCTGGTGATGCCCATCTGGTCGTGCCTCGAAAGCAAAGTCCGAGTCAAATTCAAAGGGGTGCTTTTACAAAGATTATTTAAATGGGCTTTCACCCTGAATGACAACGCCTTCTCCAGTGACCTCTTAATTGCACCCCTTTCTAAAACAGGAATAACAGACGTGCAGCGACAGTTTAAATGCAACTGGTTTGTCTGGGCCCGGCTCTTCCGGGTAGGCTCCGCCCTTCGGGACTGGCTTGGGCTATTTCTAGGACTAGCTTGGGGTGTCAGGGGCCAGGTTCGGGTCTTCAGAACCAGTGTCAGCCCTTTGGGACTAGATCCAGCTCTTAGGCCTTGGCTGGGCCATCCGGGCTAGGTCCGTTAAAATCAAATGGACCCAGGCCATGGGGAAGCCCCGTCCCCACAAGACTGCCTTAGAGGAGAGGACCCTTAAGTGAGCACCCTCGGCCTGGGAGCCCGAGGTTGAAAGGGCTGCTGACTCTCCAGGGGGAGGTGCCTGTGGAAACCACAGGGACACACTGAGGCTGGCTCCCGGGGCCTCTGGAGGAGGGGGTGCTGCTTAGGGGCGTGGCTGGGCTCCTGGGGGAGGCTCCTCCCCTTTGGACTAGGCTCCGCCCTGCACGACTGGCTACAGCCATAGGGTCTGGGCTGGGCTCGAGGTCTGGGGTTAGTTCTTCAGGGCTAGGCTCCGCCCTTCAGGTCTGAGCTAATCACTTTTGAAAGTCCCAAATCATTTCTGAATCCTGCAGGTTGACCCCTTCGGTCAAGATCGGCAGAGGAAAGTTGAGTTTATTAATGCCAGAGATATAAAATAAATGAGTTTCTGAGCTTTATGTGGGTTGTAAGAGCCCCAAGACACTCACTCTGTTTGATCTTGCCTACATTTTCAAATTTAGAGACCCATCTATAGGAATGATTTTCAATAACTAACAATGAGGATGTCCAGTCAGTCGGCAAATTTATTGAGTTTTTTATTGAGTAGGGCTACTAATAGGTTTTATTAGAGGACTCAGGCATATGATTTCATTAACTGAAGGGGCTCAAGGAGGATCTGTAAAAACCCCTTATGTGCCAAGAGAGCCTGCAGAGCTTGCTTTGGGAGTTAGGTCCTTCTCAATAGCATGTGGCCTGAAGTTCCCCCTCCATTCCCCCCTAAAAATAGTAAGTTATGCTCATAAGAGATGGTTGCCAATGAGGATGTTTTGGTTGAAGCCCAGCTCCAGGCGACTTAAACAATGCAGAGAATGTGTTATCTATTTGCTCACGTAACTGAAAACCTGTAGGTATCCCCCTCCAGGTAAGGCTTGATCTCGTGGCCTGCAGGTCACCACGCACGTACTTTCCTTCCGGCTCTCCATCCTAACGTCCATCGTGCTAGCATCCTCTCCAGGGCTCACCAAGTGGTCCTATGGCTGCTCCACATCGTCACGCTGCACCATCCAAGGGAAGAAAGACTGTCTTCTGAAGTCTCTCACACAAGACCTGGAACTCACTTTCTCTTGTTGACCTGAATCCAGCCATTTGATGATCCTTGAACCAATCTGTGGCCAGGAGACAAGAACCAAGAACCAGATAGCCTCAACAACACATTGTTCCCTTTTTTATTATTAAACTAGTAGCCCTGTGCACGAATCCATGTGCCAGTAGCTCGCCAGTAGCTTGCTGCTGCCTTCCAGTAGCTCTCCACCCGCTGCCCCACCCTCCTGTAGCTCCCCCCACCCCCTCTCCCCCTTCCTCCCCTCATTGCTTGCTGCCCTGCCCTCTCCTGTAGCTCTCCTCCGCCCACTTATAGCCCCACCCTCCTGCTGATCCGTGATCCGGTCTTTACGTGGTTGGTTGTTACACTTCACGGCGTAATGACCATTTGCATATTACATCTTTATTATATAGGATATATTTTTATTATTTCACAGAAGGAGGGAGAGGGAGAGATAAGAACATCAGTGATGAGAGAGAATCATCGATCAGCGTCTCCTGCACGCCCCACACTGAGGATCGAGCCCACAACCCCGGCATGTGCCCTGACCAGGAATCAAACCATGACCTCCTGGTTCAGAGGTCAACACTCAACCACGGAGCCATGTCAGCCAGGCAACACATTCCTCTCTTAAGGCTAAGTCCTTGAAAACGGCTCCCCTAGGGGAATGGTGGGCAGAATGTACATTCCAAGGATAGAGGAGGGGATGTGGAGATCCCAATTGCCCAGGGCCAGCTCGCTGGTCAACTGGCAGTCACGTCCTCTCAACGACCTCCTCCAACAAACACCATGTCATCCAAAATGCTTATTCTAAGTGCCCGATTGCCTACAATACTGTCAGCTCACCACTCTGAGTTGTATAACCTGACTTCAGAGAGTCTATCTTTGACTTTGACACTTGCAAGATATCCAGCCTTGAGCAGCTCCCTGCAATTTCTGTGCCTTATTTTTATCCCATGAACTGAGGGGGAAAGTGGTATATTATTTCACAAGAGGACTATGCAAAGCAGTCCATAGACTTCAACAATTGCAGTCAGGCCATCTGCCCCACTGATTAACAGGAAGCCACTGAATGATAAGTCAGCCAATTCCAACTCTGCCCACTCAAGACCATTTCAGCACCTTAATAATCATCGTGACTTGCACAGAATAGAAATGCATGACTAGACTTGCTAAGCGGTTTCCCACTGACAGCAGTCAAAATAAGAATGAGTTTTCCTCCTTCCCAACACACACACACACACACACACCAACATGTAAGTTCAGATTCCAGAGAGAAAATGGCCTATTAACTACAGTAAACATTCAATCACACTGTTTGGGGACTGGTTAACCAGTTGAAGAATGTCCTAAACCATTAGTTCTCTACCCTGACTACAAAGCAGAATCACCTAGGGAGTTTTTATAAAATACAATGCCTGAGCCACACCCTCAGAGATTCTTGTTCAAAAGGTTTGGGTTAGTAATCTGTACATTTCAAACTCTCCAGGTAATTCCAGTGTGCAACCAGATATGAAAACCACTGACCTAAACCAATAGTTGCCAAAGGTTAGCATGCCTCGGAATCACTTGGGAGAAATTCTTAAGCATGTAGGGTCCCGGTTCCCACCCAGAGACTCTAAGTGGGCGGGTTTAGGGGAGGGGCCCTGGAATCTGATACCTTCTCTCCCTCAGGTATTTTAAGGTGGTGGTTTTTTTGTGTGTTTTTTTTTAACCTGCCGTCATATTTGCAACACAGGTATGAGAAGAAAGAGAAAGAAGGTGACATTTGAAGCCATCCGTTTTGCAGATGGTCCAAAACCTATTGAGGGAGCGGGGTGAAGCTATTAACTATTAAAAGATTGGGGATGAGCAGCGGAGTGCACGTAACTATGCTCTGGACCTAGCAGGACACACACACACACACACACACACACACACACACACACACAAGTTGCTACTATTTAGCCAGTATGTCCATGTTGAAATACGCCCGGCAGGTGTGGTTCAGTGGTTAAGCATTGACCTATGAACCAGGAGGTCACAGGTTCGATTCCTGGTCAGGGCACATGCCTTGATCCCCAGGACCAGGCGTGCAGGAGGCAGCTGATTGATGGTTCTCTTTCATCGAGGATGTTTCTATCTCTCTCCCTCTCTCTTCCTCTCTTAAATCAATAAAAATATTTTTTAAGTGTTGAAATACTTTTATACCAGTTAGTATAGCCTCTCCTCCACCCCCGTGCTACTGTTACAACCCAGTCCTTCCCACAAACCAAGCTCTGAGTGCTGACTGCGCTGGTCAGCGTCCCGCACTGTGTTGAAGGTTTTGAACATCCCATCCTCCCGCCCCTCTCTACAGTAAATGTGTTGTGGAGGTTTGTCCAGAGTGGTAGAGAGGCATAGAGAAGGGAAGATCTATTCTACCTGGAGAGGTCAGAGAAGGATTTGAAAAATAAGTCACCTTTAAACGGAACCCCGAAGGTCTTCAACAAGTAGGGGAAGGGAGTGTTTTGGACATGGAGAGTGAGCAAAAGGCACAGGGGTGCAAACGGAGGTAAGGAGTAGAGGGTGGCTGACAGCACGGGAGGGTGCGGGGAGAAGGGGAAGGTCTAAAGGAAGGTCGGGATTCGGTCAGGAAGGAATCAAACCCCTGGCGTGTTTATCCGGCATCACCGTGTTTCTCAAAACAAGCTCCAAGAACTGCCCCGCAAAGAATACCCTGGATGTTTCTTTGCTTCAAACGCAGATTCCAGGTCCCTGTCCAATAGCAAGTGAATTGGGAGCTCGTCGCTGCGGTGGGACCCGATACCTTTACTCTGAACAAACGTCTCCGTTCACAGCTCACTGTCTGTTTGGACAGTGGGACAACCCACAGATTGGGTGGCTGTGGGTCCCATGAGATCAGCATGCCCAGAAAATTATTCTGGAAAAGACAGCCAGCGAGTCTGTCTGGGAGCTGTGGGAGAATTCTAGGCAAGGGGTTCTGGGAATGGAGGGTCGGGTCTGGGTCTGGGTCTGGGAAGGAGGCGAGGGAGGAGGTGAGCAGGATTTGGTCATTGATGCACGTGGAGAGTACAGGAGAGGACGAGTCACAGGTGACCGAGGTTTCTCCGTTCAAGGCTGCTTGGGGAGTGGTGCCAACACGGACATCGGAGCAAACGCAGAGTTAAAGAGCAGAGCAGTGTGTTTGGTTTTAGACCTGGTGCGTTCAAGATGGCTCTGGGACAGCCAGTGTGGCTATTCTGTGGCTGATGTATCCAAAGGTCAGGTCTGCCATCAAGAAAGATGATGGAGCTGCCTTGGCAGGTGGCTCAGTTGGCTGAAGCGTTGTCCTAGACACTAAAGGGCTGTGGGTTCAATCCCGGGTCAGGGCACGTATGGGAGGCAACCGATTGATGTTTTTCTCTCACATCAATGTTTCGCTCTCTCTCCCTTCCTCTCTCTCTGAAAATAAATGAAAACATATCCTTGGGTGAGGATGAAAGAGAGAGGAAGAAAGAAAAAAGAAAGAAAGAAAGAAAAAAGAAAGAAAGAAAGAAAGAAAGAGAGAGAGAAAGAGAGAGAGAAAGAGAGAGAGAGAGAGGGAGGGAGGGAGGGATGGAGGAAGGAAGGAAGGAAGGAAGGAAGGAAGGAAGGAAGGAAGGAAGGAAGGAAGGAAGAAAGAAAGAAAGGAAGGAAGGAAGGAAGAAAGGAAGGAAGGAAGGAGATGGGGCTGAAGATGGAGACCTGAGTGTCACTGGGACGTAGGCAAGAGCTGAAGACATGGAAATGGATTAGCGCGCTCAGGCCGACTTCTACAGCAGGCACAGCAGGCACAGTGCCTGGGGCTCACACAAACGTTTTCATTGCTTTTTAAAGCAAAAGAGAAATAACTACAATGATAATCATAAATCCAGTCTGGATTTACATGCATCTCTAAACCCACACAGTCGTAAAAATATAATTGTTAATATCTTTGGGGGAGGTGGGACCCCAGAGGCAGAAGTGCCCCAGGCTCACAAGACTCATAAAACTCTGGGGTTTTGCAGCCATTTCCCACCGTTCCTGGGTCGGAGTCCCTCTCGGAGAAATGTGTTTAAATGCCTAAAATAACACACAGGATTACAAAGGAACCAATTACATTGAAATACAGTTATCGAAATACTTTTAACAGCTAATTTGGGATAAAGCAATACGTGTGTGTCTTTATTAATGCACTAAATAATAAGATTCAGCAGCAACTCTAACAGCCGCCATCATTTCGAAGTGAGCACTAACTTGGAGATTATCAGCTCTCCATGCGATATGCAAATGTCTGTGACCTCTACTGGTGGAAAGGTCACAGTAAACTCCTGTGCTCTGTTGCCTGCATTCCTAATGGAAGGAGAAACCCTGGCTTTCAGTTAGAACTTGGTGAAAAAAGTGATCTTTCCTGCAGCCAAGTTCACGGATGCCTAAACTCCCTGCCCAGGCCCCTTGGAGGTCCCTGGAGTCCCATCAAGAGCTCCCAGTCTTGTGAGTGTTGGGGAAGTGGTGCCGGGAAAGATCCGAGGAACAGGAACAGATCCAAGAAAGCCATTATCAAACTGTGGAAATGTAAGGGGGCAGAAAAAGAATGCTGGAACCAGCTGGTGTTGTAAGAAATATTAATCAGGCTCTGTGAACCGTGGCTGTTTTATTCTGATTAGAGAAGGCACATTCCACCCTGGCTGGAGCTGACCTGGAGATGCAGCCCTTCCTCCCCATTAGGAGCTGCCTGTTATCGTGGAAAGATGAGCAAAGATTTGTTACGGAAGCCAGCCCTCTGACATCCCCAGCCCTTTTGCATACCTGCAGGCCTTTGCAAACCTCCAGCCTGCTTACCTGTTAACTTGGGCACTCCCTTTGGCTATTTCCCAGTCCCCCAGCCCTTGCAAATCACTCAGCCCTTTGAAGACCTCTAGCCTTTTGCATATCTGTAAACTGCCCTTTTGCCTACTTTCCTTTGTACTTTTATGGTGGGTGCAGAGCAGATTTTTGTGGATGACCTGCTGCTCTCCCATACTGTCAGCAGGATTGGGATAATCGCTCATATATGACTCAACCCTGTCTCTGCTCCATTGGCTCGAGTGGTGACAGGCAGCACAGACCCATTGTCCGGTTACAGAAACCTTTCCCACGAGCTGCCCTGAACCACATCATCCCTTAACAGAAAATTTCAGTTCCAAACACACACCACCAAGCACACCAATGGAGAGGAATGCCTTCGTGGTTGCGGGAAATCTCTACGCCCAGAAAAATCGGTCACATTAAGGTCTGTCTTGCTTGTGTCTGCCGTGAACAAACATAAAGTATGTGGCAGCATCAGCCCGTTGTTCTCCCTTTTCAAGCGCTTCATCCTAAATAACAGCAAACCGTGGGCGTTCACAAAACCATTTCAGCCGGAGCTCTCTTCCTTCCGGCTGGTGTGTGCTGGACTCTGCCATCTGATGTGGGTGCATTCCTTCTCCTAACCTCCCTAGAATCTATTTGGTTTACAGGTGGCCCTTGTTTCTATGCCACGAAATAGTATATTCTTGGAGGCCTCCGTGATAAAAGAGCACCTAAAGGAATTTGAACCTCCTGCTTGCCTTTGGTAATGGGATGACTCTGAAGGAGGCAGCCAGGACTCAAAACTGGGAACAAAAGGAGCTTCTTGGACCCTATGTTCCAAAGAGAGAAGAAACAATTGGGGTCCCCCTTTTCTCTAAGAAGGAAACACACTCCTTGGCTGCCTGTAGTCTCACTCTAGCCCTTGACCCCAAACCCAGGGACTTGGTGTCTTACCCCCATGACCAGGGCAGAGGGTTGGAGGCTGTTTGCCTCAATGAAACATGGAAAAGCAGATCACGGCCCTCCCCACTCCCAAGCCTGGACTATTCTGGGATAGAAGGAAGCGAAGAATCAGAGGCCACGCAAGGGACTTTGTGAACACTTGAAGGAGCCTGAAAGCTGTGGGGTCTCCTTAAAGGAGGTAAAGGGAGAGTCCATAGACAGTGCTTGAAGGGAGGCACCGGAAGAAAATAAAGCTCGAAGACGATCACTCTTCCGAGCTAGTTTTCTTGCTGCTCCCATGAGCAGGGTATAAAGGGCAGAGGTGGAAAATGAAGGCTTTGTGCCTTAGGAGCACAACCCCCAGGTCACTTTCCTTCGCCAAGGAAAACCGCTTCCAGCACTCGCAAAAAGGTAATGCACCCAAGAGCCTCTACCCGCTTTCCCTCTGTGAGGCTAAGATTCTTCCAGGAGCAAGAAATCACTGTGATTTGAGATTTATTGGAAATATTCATGGCAACCAGTCAGGGACAGAAATCGGGCCTATTTCTCCATGGGAATTGGTGGAGACCGTCTTGTTCTCTGAGCCACTGGGGTGTCTCTCTATTTTCCGCTTGTCGATAAAATAAGAACGACCTTATGTGGTGTTCCCGAGTGCCTGCTGCAGAGGAAACCGAGCGTATCATTCAGCTCTACCGAATGAAAGACCTTTCTAAAATTTTGGCACATAAGGGCATATGTCTACTTTTCTGCCCTGGTCATGGGGGTAAGACACCAAGTCCCTGAGAAATGCCTGTGCCCATTCCCATCTCCAGTGGTGGCCCCCTTTGTCTGTATCTACACAATGTGACCCCACCTCCTTGACCAGACCGGGGATGAGGGTAGAAACTGACGCTAGTGAGCCAGTCGGTTATGTCTCCCAACACCGGAGAGCAGGGCATGAGGACCCACCAGGCTCTCCTATTCTCTAACTGAAGCCAAGGAGGCTCAAGGGCTGAGGACAGTCACCTTCCAGCCTATGCAGAAGAGAAAATAGGGAACATTATTGTGTAGAAAGAAAGAAGCAGAGATGCTGAGAGGAGAGATGAGAGACCACGTAGTATCGGAAAAGGGGGGCCTGAGAGAGGTTGAAAAGTTTCCTGAGAGCGTGTTTCATGAACATTTTGAAAGGGAACAAATATGACAGGTGAAGACGGGGGTGTGTGTGTTGGTTCACAAACTCAGGTGAAACCCAAAACCGGCCCCTGCACACGAAGGGCGAGGAGAGAACCCAGAGAGTCGGACCACTCCACAGGGCGGTGGCAGGTGCAGTCGGACCACTCCACAGGGCGGCGGCAGGTGGAGTCGGACCACTCCACAGGGCGGTGGCAGGTAGAGTCGGACCACTCCACAGGGCGGTGGCAGGTGGAGTCGGACCACTCCACAGGGCGGTGGGAGGTGCAGTCGGACCACTCCACAGGGCGGTGGGAGGTGCAGTCGGACCACTCCACAGGGCGGTGGCAGGTGCAGTCGGACCACTCCACAGGGCGGTGGGAGGTGCAGTCGGACCACTCCACAGGGCGGTGGGAGGTGCAGTCGGACCACTCCACAGGGCGGCGGCAGGTGCAGTCGGACCACTCCACAGGGCGGCGGCAGGTGGAGTCGGACCACTCCACAGGGCGGTGGGAGGTGCAGTCGGACCACTCCACAGGGCGGTGGCAGGTGGAGTCGGACCACTCCAGAGGGCGGTGGCAGGTGGAGTCGGACCACTCCACAGGGCGGTGGCAGGTGCAGTCGGACCACTCCACAGGGCGGTGGCAGGTGGAGTCGGACCACTCCACAGGGCGGTGGCAGGTGGAGTCGGACCACTCCACAGGGCGGTGGCAGGTGCAGTCGGACCACTCCACAGGGCGGTGGCAGGTGCAGTCGGACCACTCCACAGGGCGGTGGCAGGTGCAGTCGGACCACTCCACAGGGCGGTGGCAGGTGGAGTCGGACCACTCCACGGGGCGGTGGCAGGTGGAGTCGGACCACTCCACGGGGCGGTGGGAGGTGTACTAAGCAAGCAAACCTGCAACCGAGGCTGGTCTTGGGTGGCATCAGCTGATTGGATCTCTGTACCCACCTGGAGAATCTCAGAAGTTTATATCAAGGCTGCCCGGAAGTATTAAGACAAAGAGAGTGTTGGGGTGAGGTGGGGGGGGGAGGGAGGCAACCATTGTTCCAACTAAACTATCAGCCCCTTGAGGACAGGGATTGTCCTGTGTTGTCCAGGGGTGAGGTGGGGGCTACGGGGGGAGGGTCACAGAGTTGTCATAAGGACTTTATGAAATCAGTGCAACCCATTACCATCTATAGACCAAAGTAATGTTGCCTTCTACATACACACGTGAGCATTTTTCAATTATGTATAGATAAAAAATTATTTTATTATTTCTAATAAAATAGAAATCTGGCAGCTTTTGGTCATTATATATATTTTCCCCATTGGAATGTTCTAGAATTACATGGAGGTCATTGGGCCATCGAGTTTGCTGTTTCCTCTGCATAGAGGGCTCTTATCTACACCCTCCCCTCCTGTTTTTGGCTTGGCCCGTTCTTACTCCTCCTCGCGCCTTAGCTCACATCACATGGGTAATTAATTACTTATCCAATATTTGTCTCCTCTTTCTCCATGAGTATTGGGACTGCTTCTGTATTCCCAACCCAGGAATGGATATTTGTTGATGGATGAGGGGTCAACAGATGGCCCACCTGAGACAGGATTTTAGGGAACAACTAATCTGTTAAAATGTTTTCATTTTCCCAATCGCTGCATCAATTTTCACCCATTTTTGCCTAAAACGTATTTCATAGTTCTCCTCGGTTTAATCCGCATTGCCAATTCATATTTACCTCAGGCTCTGATCACAGAGATTCATGTCACTTCGAATTTGCCCCTCAATTTTTTTATTTTTGGTACCATTCCCACAGTGGGAATTAGAAGAAAGGAAAAAAAAAAGGAAGACACGTGGGTGGCTCTAGAATAGGGAAGAGTTGTGGAGGTGGGGAGTGAGTGAAAGGAATCAACTTGATAGAAATTGGGGAGAAGCATCAATCACTTTATCCCCACCCCCAAAACTCAGGGAGCCCTCTGAGGGAAGCTTGCTCTTTGCTGCCACCTGGTGGCTATTATTGGATCAGATCCCACAGGAATAAATTCCAGCAAATGATTACACCACACCTACTGTGTTCAAGGCTCTATTAATAATTCCTTATGTTTTATGTTCATTTACCAATGATGAAGCATTTTCACATACATCATTGCAACTCAATCTCATTGCAACCCTGTGAGGTTGACCCTGAGCAGGTAGAATTATTCCCACTTTGCAGATAAGGAAACTCAGACCCAGCTTGCACAGCTGGTCAAGAGTAGAGTTGAGATGAAGCTGGAATCCACATTATCCGTCTCATAGTTCACTGACTATTCTTGGTTTTATTCAGGGTAAAACAAAAAAAGGAAATACTAACTTTTCAAGCAGTGAAGGCACGTAGACCCTGAAAGGTGACAAGGAAAGGAAAATGGACCAACAAGAGAGAGAAGAAGGAAACTGTGTCTCTAACTTTTTCCAGCTCTCAATTTATTAATTTCAGTAATATCTTCACATTTTAAGATTTAGGATCAATGAGAGACAAATAAGAATCAGCTAAGATAACAATACTGTAATGTATGTTTGAAAACTGCTAAAATAGTAGATCTTAAAAGCTCTCACCACATAGAATTGAAAAGAGCATTGCTAATACATAGTACGTGCTATGGCATTGTTCAAAATTCTTTATGTATATGGACCACTGAACTCCACCGTAGCCCTATGAAGAGAAACCCTTATCAGCTCCAACCTACAAAAGAGGAAACTAAGGTTAGGTAAGTAACTTGCTCAGAGTCACACCAATAATAATCAGTCGAGTCAGGATTTGAATGCCAACAGACTGATGTCAAAATCCCTTTATTGCCTCATTACACTATTTCCAAAAAGAAGAAGCAGTTGGGGTTAATGGGTGATGTGGAGAAAGATGCAAAATAAAGAAACTAAAAGTTAAAGAGCAATTATTTTCTGTTGTATAATATGCTGAGACCACACACTTCACTCGTGGGCTTTTCCTACATTCTATTTGTCCTTCATTAAGTTTCCTTCGTGACAATAAATGATATTATGTTCCAAGGGTCAGAATAGAAATAAACCAAACATTGGCATTTCTCATATTCAATTGCAATTAGAGCCATTTCTCTTTTGCTAACGTGCTTTAACTATTACCCTTGACACAAAGTCCAGCAGAGCCTGGAAGGGTGAGTGCTCTGAGCCGTGGAGCTGGCCACCTTAAAACATGCTACCTGCACACTTCTTGCCCTCCTCCCAAATTGGGAAAACAGGACTTCAAGTGTGCCCGAACACACCAGGCCCACTACCAGAGTTTCCCTGTCTGGGCAAGTCTTCTTGTTGAGACTACTTCAGATTCAGAAACTAGAGGCCTGGTGCACAGGATTCGTACACCGGTGGGGGGGCCTGCGGGGATCGGCCGCTGTGGGTGCACACTGACCACCAGGGGGCAGCTTCTGCATTGAGCATCTGCCTCCTCGTGGTCAGCGCACCTCATAGCGACCGGTCGAGTGGTTGTTCTGGTCGTTCGGCCATTCAGTCACTGGGCTTTTATTATATAGGATAAAGACTGTATCTGTTTGTATAGATCAGGGATTCCCAACCTCAGCACTACTGAGACTTGGGGCCAAATAATTCTTTGCTGTGGGGACTGCTATCTGCATTGTAAGATGTCTAGCAGCATCCTGTCCTACCCACTAGAAACCAGTTGTGATGATTAAAATGTCTCCAGACCCTGCCATTATCCCTTGGGATGGCAAAGTCACCCTTGATTGAGAACCACCAGTGCAGGATCAATGGCAGTTCACAACCCAAGAAAGCCCACCGCCATCTCTTTGTGGGAATACACACTGGCACAAACCTTCTGAAGAGAGACTGTGGAAGTAGGCTTTGGAAAACAATCACTAAAATAGTCAAAGTATTTGCACTTGGAAGGAAAGGGAAAGGTTTTACTACTTATAGCCCAGGAAATGGACTCGATCCATTAGGAATAAGGGCTTGACTACGTGTGAATTTTATTTTCCCTGAGTGAAAGATGGATCCGGAGGCTGCCAGGCCCCAACTATCCCTGAAGCAACCACGTACGTGAGAAGCCCTGTGGGCATCTGGCTTAACTGGCTTCGTCTGCGCATTATTCCCTGGAAACGGCAGGCAGTCCAAGGTTGAGCCAATCGAAGTGCTTCCCTGGGGTTCTTCTAGCTGGAATGAGGGGGCCAGCAGGAGAAGAGGGTGTCTCTCCTCTCCGGTCACATGCCCCCACCTAGTGAAGAAGTTGTTCTGAAAGCAACGCAGCCCATTTCCAGAGAACAGCATGGGGGCGAGGCACAGAGATAGCGAAGCTCGAGTTCTGAGCATCCGTGCGGCCAGCTCCAACCAGGACTTGGCCATGGTTTTGTTATGCGAGCCCATTTATTCAAGCTAATTCATGTTAGATTTTTTTATTGTTTTGTTTTGTTTGTTTAGAGAGAGAGAGAGATTACTTGGTTGTTCCACTTATTGATGCATTCATTGGTTGTTTCTTGCATGGGCCCTGACCAGGGACTGAACCTGCAACCTTGGTGTATCGGGACGATGCTCTAACCCACTGAGCTACCTGGCGTGGGCCGCTAAATGACTTTTTATGTCATCCAGGGTTTGGAAGGAGAGCAGCAGTTCTCAAATTCAATTGGTCGTGAAGGCTGTTGTGAGTGATTGAATGCTAATGGTTAAAGTGCCGAAGCTTGAGAATGATTCATCTGTTCTTAAATAATACATTATCCTTATAACAACCTAATTCTTGCCAGCATTCAATAAGCTTTCCCCCATGGCAGAAAAAGGAGTGGCATCCTGGGAATCCCACGGTGTGTTTGCCGGCAAACGTTCAACATGTGTATGGGTATCGCAAGGGGCAAAGGCCGAGAGTCGCTGGGTTAGCTGGGCCCAAAGCTGCCTCCAGCTCTACAGCGTGAAGTTCACCCAAACAGACAATGAGTGGACAACATTCGAGATAAAAACTCACCACCTTTCCCTGTCCGTGTGTCTCATGAGGGTCCTCTCACTTCCAAGAGGGGTAAGATGATCGAAAAATGTATCACCAAACAGAGATACTTTTAAGAGGAAAAGGGATGTGAGCAGAACGGAACATCTATCAGGGCAACAAATTAAACGAGAATTGTGCTGCGAAGCCCAGGACTTGAACCACCCTAAGTACATGTAACTCCAGAAAAGTGAATGCAGGCCTGGCCCGTGTGGCTCAGGTGGTTGGGTGTCGATCAGCGCACCGAAAGGTTGCCAATGTGATTCACGGCCAGGGCACACGCCCAGGTTGCTGGCATGCAGGAGGCAGCCGATCGATGCTTCACCATCACATCGATGTTGCTCTCGCTCTCTCTCCCTCTCCCGTCCTCTCTCTCTAAAAATCAATAAAAATATTAAAGAAAAAGAAAAGTAAATTCACAGAACCAGAAACCGCCAGACCTGCCCCAGGAACATCACTCTCTAGGCGAGGTGGTGTGTCTTCATGTCAGTTTCCCCAGAAGCTGAGCCTGAAACAAGGATTTGGGTCCGTTGCAGTTTATGGGGTGGTGAAGGAAATGCCCCTCGAGCCGTGGGAAGTGAGACAAGGAAAGAAGGCAGCCACTTAGTGGGTGCAGGCCAGCTCTTGCTGTGGGCAACTGGAACGTGGTCCCTACGGTGTTCATAGGGACCTGCCACCCACCTGCCCCTTCAAGGGAAGACTTTCTGTCCAGATGCAGGGAGTGTGGTCAGCAGACGGCCCCCAGCTGCCGGCTCCTCCAGGGCCTGCCTCAGGGGCAGAGAGCTTCCTCGCTCAAAGTCCTGCCTTTCCCGGAGCAGCCGCACCTGCTACCGAGCCAGGCAAGCTACGAAGGCTGGCCATTTCCTCCTGACGCGGGACTCTGCTGGATGGTCCTCACTCCAGAGCTTCCCTTGGGGTTGGCCAAGCATTTGTCAAACCTGTATTACAACTAGACTTTTCCTTTCCTTTTTAAAATATATATATATTTTTATTTCAGAGAAGAAAGGAGAGGGAGAGAGACAGAAACATCAGTGATGAGAGAGATATACAGGCTGCAACAAATCAACAAACAAGGGCTGGCGAGGATGTGGAGAAAAGGCCACCCTCGTGCCCTGCTGGGGAATGCAGACGCGTGCAGCCACTGTGGAAAACAGTAGGGAGTTTCCTCAAAATATTAAAGAGGGAGCAGCCGTCTTCCCAGCAATCCCACTTCTGGGCAGATAGCCTAAGAATCCCGAAGCACCGGACACCAAGGTCGCAGATTTGGTCTCTGGTCAGGGCACATGTAGGAGCAACCAGTGAATGTCTAAATAAGTGGAACAACAAACCGATCTCTCTCTCTCTCTCTCTCAAAATCAATCTATCAATTAAAAAGTAATTTTAAAAAGAAGGAATCCAGGAGATTCCACTTCACACCCACTAGGATGGTTCTAATTTAAACACGCACACCCAATAGCACGGGTTAGGCAGGATGCGGAGAAATTGGAACTCTCATACATCGCTGGTGGGAATATAAAATGATGTAACCACTTTGGAAAAGTTAGGCAGTCCCTTGCAGAGTTAAACACGGTTACCATGTGACCTGTGACCTTCTTGGGGATTTTACTCCTAGGTTTAGGCCCAAAGGAACTGAAAGCAAAGACATGAACAGATGCTTGTATGGCAATGCTCAGTGCAACATTATTCGTGCTAGCCAAGAAGTGGAAACAAACCACATCTCTGTCCACAGGTAAATGGGTCAACAAAATGCAGCGCATCCATACGCTAATGGAATATTCTCAACCATAAAAAAGGAAGCACGGCCTGGCCAGTGTGGCTCAGTGGTTGAGCATCGACCTAGGAACCAGGAGGTCACAGTTGGATTCCCGGTCAGGGCACATGCCCAGGTTGCAGGCTTGATCCCCAGAGTGGGGCATGAGGGAGGTAGCCGATCAATGATTCTCTCTCATCATTGATCTCCTTCTCTCTCTCTCTCTCTCTCTCTCTCTCTCTCGCTCTCGCTCTCGCTCTCGCTCTGTGTCCCCCATCCTTTCTGAAATCAATAAGAATATATTTTAAAATATTTTTTAAAAAGGAAGCACTGATACATGCTTACAACATGAATGAACCTGGAAATGATCATGGTAAGTGAAAGAAGCCAGAATGGAAAGGACACACATCTGGTTGGGTTCCATTTACATGAAAGAGCCAGAGCAGGCAGGTCTGCAGAGACAGAGTCGATTAGTGGTTGTCAGGAGCAGGAAAGAGGGGTGATGGGGAGCGACTGCTAATGAGCCAGGGTCTCCTTTCGGAGCGATGGAACTGCTCGGGAATGAAACAGAGGTGTTGGCCGCATAGCATAGTGAGTATACTTAAAACCCCTGGGTTGTTCACTTCAAAAGGATGGATTTTATACTGTGCAAATGTACCTTCATTTAAAAACACATAAATGACAAGCGCCACATCATCTCTCTCCTCTGCTAAGATCTATGTGAAAATGGAGCTTCCTAGAAGGGACCTACTTATGGGTGATGCAATCTATGAAACGTTAAGAGCTTGTCTTTCAAAGGCTAGACTTTTTAGTTTTTGTGTTTTATTAAATAAAACTACTGTGCTTGCCTCTGAAGGTAAAAACATTACAGCTCAAAACCCCAGACACCTACACGCCTGTGACCCACCCCTTAAACAAGTTCTTTCTGATTCATTAGATACGAAATGGTCACTCCATTTCTAGTATGTGAGACTCCTGGGGAGCCTGTTTCCAGCATTGCTGGTAATTCCTCTCCCAGTGGGGGTGCTATGGGAGCGGTTTGCCAGGACACCTACCGGCAAAGATGAGGTTCTTTATCCGGATGCATTTGAATTACCATTGGGCGCTCCTCCATGCACAGAGCCTGCTGAGAATACATTTAAAACACCATCTCTAGAGCCGTCTTCAGCTCCTTCCTCCCAGCCTGTGCTCATGAAATAAGCACACCCACATTATAGAGGTGGCGGGGGAGCCACACAACTCTGGTATGTTGGTGGATTTCTAAGTGGTGGTCTATGGGAAACCATACTGCATAGAGGTCCTATACCTCTTATCCATTCACTTAATAAATATTTACTGAGCACCTACTGTGTGGCAGGCACTGTCCTAAGCCCTGGGTTCAAAAAAGGGGCCACAGTCCTGTGCTTCTGTGTCTGCATCTGGTCACAGAGTCATGTTTTTTAAATTTATTTTTTATGGTTGACAATATTACATGTGTCCCCCATTTTCCCCCTTTCCCAGCCCCTGCCCCGCCCCATGGATACACTATTGTCTGTATCCATGGGCCGTGCACATATGCATATGAGTTCCTTGGTTAATCCTTTCCGGTCTCCCCACCACCCTGCCTTCTGAGAGCTGTCCGTCTGCTCCATGCTTCTGTGTCTCTGGATCTACTTCATTCGTCCGTTTATTTCGTTCATTAGATTCCACATATAAGGGAGACCATGTGATATTTGTCTTTCTCTGGCTGGCTTATTTTGCTTAGTATAATGCCCTCCAGGTCCCTCCCTGCTGTCTTAAAGGGTAAGAGATCCTTCTTTTTTTACAGCAGCATAGAATTCCATTGTGTAGATGAACCACAGCTTTTTATCCACTCATCTGCTGGTGGGCACTTGGGCTGCTTCCAGATCTTAGCTACTGTAAATGGTGCTGCTATGAACATAGGGGGGCGTACATTCTTTCTAATTGGTGCTTCAGGATTCTTAGCATATATTCCCAGAAGTGGGATTGCTGGGTCAAACGGGAGTTCCATTTTTAATTTTTTGAGGAAACTCCATACTGTTTCCCACAGTGGCTGCACCCATCTGCATTCCCACCAGCAGTGCACGAGGGTTCCCTTTTCTCCACACCCTCGCCAGCACCTGTTGCTTGTTGGTTTATTGCAGCCTGTGTGTCTCTGTGCTGTGTGTCATTCTACAGAACACTACGCAGATGCTTTCAACGTGCCAAGCGTAGTACGGTACTGGGCACCAGTGAACAAAGCTTTGTTCCAAGAAGTTCACAGAAGAGGAAAAATGGTCAATAAGTAAAGGGGAAATAGTAAACCTCACTAGTATTTATTTATACTCTGCTCCCCCCACCCCCCCCCAAAAAAAAAGATTGAAGGCAGCTTTCAAGAATACATAAGACATAGCCATGTAGCATAAATTGTACGTAGGAGAGAAAGAAAAAAACAAATAACACAAAAGTGAGGACTGAAATGGGGCCAGAAATGAGACAACCCAGAGACAAATATGATGGATTCCTCCCTGCTCGTAGCCGGTGTAGTGACGGGTGTAGCAGATGCTGCGAGGCCCTGCCCAGAGCCCTTATCCCTCATCTCTCTACGCCAAAGGATGCTCATTGCTACACCTGTGGCTCTGAATGAGGGCTCTGTTCTGGCTGTGAAATCACACCTGGCCAGCAAGCAGGACAGCTCAGAAATGCCTGGGAGTTCAAGTCCCTAGAAGCAGCCCCACCCATGATGGATGGGCGTTGGTAGGAGAGGAACCCATCTTCCTCTCCCTTCATTGCTACGGGAGGCCTGTCGTCTGCAGTCTCCCAGAGTTCCCCGGGGGCCACTGAGCCCCATGTGCCCAGAGCAGTGACTGGCTTGGTACACACCTTTTCCCGGCTGTCTTCCTTCCTGCGTCTCCCTTTCCCTTACCCTCAACGCTGCTGTTTCCTGGGTTCATCCCCCAAATAAACCGCCTGCCCTTGAATCCTTGCCTCAGCATGCATTTCTTGGGGAATCCAACCCAAGACAGCTCACCACGCCCTCATCTGCTATTTATCGTAGAATTCCAGACTCCTGCACGCTTACTCTCAGCCAGGATTTCCAGGAGTGCCCAGGAGGGAGTCACACACGCTCAGAAACAAGTCTTGTCAGCTACCATGTTTTCGGATTTTCCCTCCTGTCCATCTGCTCTGGACACCCTGCATCAAGCAGGCATGCTGCTATTTCTGCTGTTTAAGACGATCTCAGTTAACTTCCACTTTATCCAAGAGACATCTCCATCTTTTGTCATTGGGTACCACCTTTCCTGCCAGTCACTGCTGCCGCCTCCTGGGTACCAACTAGTACAAGGTGCCACGTTGTTTGATGTGCAAGAGTGGTATTCAGTAGAGGGGAAAGGCTCCCAGCCACATTGTGTCCCAACCCACAGACAAGATGCCACAACAACGATGCTTGGGGACCAAAAACGGTTCTCATTAAACAGCCCCTTCAGCTTTTACTTAGAGCCAAAGCCACATAAAACCAAGGCATGGTAAGTCCTGAAGGACTGGTCCTGAGAATTCATCTGAGTGACATGTACTCCACTGTCCTTAAAGATCACCCATCCAAACTCCAGCCAGATATAAGGGTTTTTTTTGAGTCTAACTTGCCGGACTGACCTTGTCTCTCCTTTTGACGTCTTATCTCCTGGGGAGTCCCTTGGTCTCTCAAGGAAACAGGACCCATGGGAAGGGTACAACGTGTCTTGGTATGTGGGATTATTGATTAAAACACTGTTGAATACTGGAGGACACTTATCAAAACTAAGCAGTTGTTAGGTCTTATTTCTGGCAATTAGAGAACAGAGTCAACTGTCTATTGGAGTATCTGAATGGAAACTACATCTGGTTACTTTTGTGCTCAAAACCATCAATGGCTCCCCATTACCCTTAAAATGAAATTTAGTTTCTTAATCTGACCTATTGGCTCTGACTTGCCAACTCCTCTCCTATTCCTTTCTGTTTGTTCACATCCTAGCCAGATGGCTTCCATTCTATACCTCAAACACATTAAATTCTTTCCCATTTTAAGGCCTTTGCCTCCGCTGAGCTTTCTACCTGAGCGTTCTGCCCAGGTGTGTCTACTCCTTATTCTTTAAATGTCAATCCCAATGTCATCTTCTCAGAGAGATTACCCAGCTACCAAACCTGACATAGTCAGTCCCTCCCCTCCCTCCCCACCATTTGATGAAGTTACTCTTTATCAAATTGCTATATTTATTGTTTTCATAAAACTTTCAGAATCTATGATTATCTTATTAATTTGTTTCTGTTTCCTTTCACTGGAATGCAAATTCAACGGAGGCAGGGACCGTTCCTGTTTCTTTGCACCTGAATTCCTAGCATCTACCACAGTGCACAGCGCCCGGTACCCACTCAACGTACTGATGAATGGATGTAGGTAAGGATCCTTCTGTTCTCAGTAGCAGAAAGGCATATACTTTCGGTTCATCCAAAACTGATCATCTATCATTAAATTACGAGTTAAAAAGCAGGAAGGCCGGTACACACCTCTTATTTCCCCTCACTTAAAACATTTTACTGATTGTATCATAAGACCTTTCCTAATGATACTGACTCTGTATGAGCATCAGTAGCTGGCAGGAAAGAAGGAAAACTTGATCAAACTCCTTTAACTCGCCCTAACCGGTTTGGCTCAGTGGATAGAGCATCAGCCTGCAGACTGAAGGGTCCCAGGTTCGATTCCGGTCAAGGGCATGTACCTTGGTTGTGGGCACATCCCCAGTAGGGGGCATACAGGAGGCAGCTGATCAATGTTTCTCTCTCATCGATGTTTCTAACTTTCTATCCCTCTCCCTTCTTCTCTGTAAAAAATCAATAAAATATATATTTAAAAAAACTCCTTTAACTCAATCCATAAACAAATTTCTGATCCAGACTAAAGTCTAAGGAAATGTCAATAAAATTGGAAAACAAATTATTTCTAACCGACTTTTCCATATAGTTGTCAAAAATATAAAAGTTCATAATAGGTGCTCAAAATAAATGTTTTCAAATTAGTTAGCTTGAGTTAGGTTTTTTGATGAGACCAGCACTGATAGAAATATAATGTGGGACACATGCATAATTTTATATTTTCTAGCAGCTACAATGAAAAAAAGCAGAAAGAAAACAGTTGAAATTAATTTAAAAAATATATTTCCTTAAACCCAATAAATCCAAAACATTATCATTTCAACATGTAACCAATATTTTTAAAAAGAATAAATTAGATCTTTGGCATTCTTTTTTTTTTTCATACTAAGTCTTTGAAATCTGAAATAAGTGTAATTTTACACTTATCTTGATTGGGATGCCGTGTCCTGTGGAAATAATTGGAAATCATTGCTCTGCATTTAAATTTCAGAAACTTGGAGCTGAAAAAGTAGATTTATATACCCAAGTAACTCTAAACGTACTTAAAAGTTTTCCAATAACAGAGCCAACTATTACTTTTTAAATTTAAAATGGAAATTCACTTTCATTATTCTAAGTAAAAGAAGCCAGACACAAAAGCTGTTATGATTCCATTTCTAGGACATGCCCGGAATAGGTAAAGCCATGGAGACAAGCATAGACTGGTGGTTGCCAGCTGGGGGAGGAGGAAATGGGAGCGTTGCTGACTGGGCACAGGGTCTCCTTTCAGGCGATGAAAATGTTTTGGAACCGGATGGAGGTGGTGGTCGCACAGCATTGTGAATGTACCAAATGCCGTGGAGTTGTTCATTTTTAAGTGGTTACTTTTATGTTATGTGGATTTCATCTCAACTTTTAAAAAATTTAAGCTGATAAAATTTAGGTAGAAGTACAACTTCAGTCCCTCCGTCACACTAGCTGCACCAAGTGCCCAAGAGCCTTAAGCTGTGACACTGTGACAGGGAACTGGCCGTTCCCACGCAGAGGCCACGGCCCTTCAGTCCTTCGCGTGTGCGTCCACAGGACACGGCTCCCGGCACCTGCCGGACTCTGCAGGTGAGGGCCCGGTCGTGGAGGCACACCTGGCAGCCCCCGAGGCGTCACGCTGCATGTCACACAAGGAGCCATGATCGGACAGCGCTGCGCCACGTGGTGAACACGCTCTGGGTGACAGCGCTCGGTTCGCCGCACTTGGGAGCACGTTGTGATGCTTCCATCGTTTTTTTCTGAAAGGTGCCAGGCATCCAGAGCTTGGGGTCTGTGCTTCCAGACTGACTGCTCATGGTTTCCGCAGCCCTCTCCTCCAGGTAGAGGAGCTGGGGGAGGGGCCGGAGGGGGCATGAGCTCACGGAGAGCAGGCACTGTGCTGGCAGCAACACGTATGAAAAGCAGTTCAGCCCTGGCCCGTAGCTCCGTGGGTTAGAGCGCTGTCCCAACACGCCAAGGTTGCAGGTTGGACCCCAGGTCAGGGCACATACAAGAAGCAACCGATGAATGTATAAATAAGTGGGACAACAAAAGGATGTTTCTTTCTCTCTGTCTCTCTAAAAAAAAAACAACAAATGAAAATAAAAGCAGTTTAAACGATTAGGGCCACAAAACCTTAGCAAAGGATGATTCATAGGACTCGAAGGATCTGATGACCTCACCTGGTTCATCCCAAATGAATAAGAGCAAATTGCCCTCTTCTTTCAACTCCCTAGAGATAAGGATCCGCAGCCGCTCTGGTTCTCCCGGGCACTGACTCAGAACTCTCGGGTAGCAGGAAGTGTTTCTCTGCATCTTCCTTATCAAAACCTCTCCTACTCGTTTATCTTTTAAACTCTGGACGAAACCTGACGGCATTATGGTGGCCGTCCCTGACGTCAGGGCCCTCTCCCTGGAAAGACCTCCAGCATTTTCTCATTCCTGATGCTTCTACCTCCCAATGTAATTATTCCGTTTATCCGTTGCCTGAACGGTTTCTCCTTGCTGCCCTCTCCCTCCCTCCCCTCACTCCCCTTTACCAGATTGGAGGGAAGAGGAAATAAAATTTCCAAAGGTCAGGTTTTTTTTCTTGGCCAGTCCAATAATGGAAATGTATTCAAATTCTTCCTTTCTGGTATTAAAATGATAGCTATTACCATCAATCTATACTTCTTATTTACTCATAACAGACCTAGGGTGATATTCTTTCTTTAAAATATATTTTTATTAATTTAGAGAGGAAGGGAGAGAGAAATAGCAGCATCAATGATGAGAGGGAACCATTTATCAGCTGCGTCCTGCACATCTACTGGGGATCAAACCCGCAACTCAGGCATGTACCCTGACTGGGAAGCAAACCATGACCTCCTGGTTCATAGGTCGACGCTCAACCACTGAGCTATGCTGGCCCAGCTAGGATGATTTTCTTAAAACACACACACACACACACACACACACACACACACACACACACAAAACCCACACACAATAAAATACAAACCATGGTAGCACATTCTATCCTATTGCTGACAAAAGTGATGGCTTTTAGGGGAGAAACCAAGATGGCGGCATAGGTAATTACCTATACTTGCTGCCTCTCACAACCACAACTAAACAGCAGAACAACTACCACCCAGAACCACGGGGAAGCTGGCTGAGTGGAAGTTCCATAACTAGAGAGGTGAAGAAAGCGCAGTGAGACCAGTAAGAGGTGCGGAGGCGCAGAAAGTGCTGGTACCTGGATGTGCTGCTCTTTTAACCGGGAGGGAGATACAAGCTCCCGCTTGCTCTGAACTCCAGTTCCAGGCGAGACTCTGGGGGACCCAGACACATATGGGGAGAAACTGGACTGTCTGGCATTGGGACAGGAATGCAAGGGCAGCTTTCTCTCAGAGGTGCTCACAGCAATCATTGTTCCTGCACGGGGGTGCGGGATGCAGAGAACCAGGGACTTCTCTGGTTCAGGGCAGCCGTTGCTGTTTGCTCCACCCTGGTGATTCCCAGAGACCCCACCCCACCCAATTATAACCCCACCCAAGTGTGAGCAGCGGCTTTTGCATATGAATGGCCTCTCCTTTGCCTAAAAAACTTGTAGCTGGGTCAGAGAGCCCCAGAGATCCCAAAAGAAGGCCCACTACCTGGCAGCAGCAGCGGCCTTACTTCACAGCTGGGCCTCGTCTGGGCACTTCCAAACCCCAAACAAAGAGGAGGAATCTGCAGATCTCTCTGTAGCTCCTGCAGGGTGGCCTCAGGCAGAGCTAAATTTGCACCTCCTTGGAGATCCAAGAGCCAGTGTACCCAGTGGTCAGAGTGAGACCATATCGGATTACAACTCTTCATATCCATAAGAGACACACTCAAGGGGCAGACACAGTGAGCACCAAAGCCCTACTGAAGCAAGCCCTGCCCCATAAGGGTGTCTCCTGCGCAACAGATCTTCCCGTGTAGACACAGCTGATCATCACAGACAATTGGCCTGAAGGTCAATTCCTCCCAGTGATTCCAACAGCAATCAAGGCTGTGCACACAGCCCACAAAGGGGTGCACCAAGAGCATCTACCTCAGGTGACTGGGGAGGCTGAGACACTGGCCCTATAAGACACCAATCACACAATGCCACTCTATCAACTCAAGGAGACTTAGCAGCTACCCAGTACATAGAAACAAACACAGGGAAGCAATCAAAATGCGGAGACAAAGAAACAAGTCACAAATGAAAGAAATGGATGAAAGCAAAATACTGGATATAGAGTTCAAAACCAAGGTTATAAGGTTACTCAAGAATCTTCTAGAAACCTCTGAGAAATTTAGTGAGACCCTCAAGGATATGGAAAAGGACCAATCAGAAATTAAGCATACACTGACTGAAATAAAGAATAATATACAGAGATCCAACAGCAGACTACAGGATCCCAAGGATCAAGTCAAAGATTTGAAATACAAAGAAGCAAAAAACACCCAACTGGAAAAGCAAAAAGAAAAAAGAATCCAAAAGTATGAAGATAGTGTAATGAGCCTCTGGGACAACTTCAAGCGAACCAACATCCGAATTATGGGGGTGCCAGAAGAAGAGAGAGAGCAAGATACTGAAAACCTATTGGAAGAAATAATGAACGAAAACTTCTCCCACCTGGTGAAAGAAATAGACTTACAAGTCCAGGAAGCACAGAGAACCCCAAACAAAAGGAATCCAAAGAGGACCACACCAAGACACATCATAATTAAAATGCCAAGGGCAAAAGACAAAGAGAGAATCTTAAAAGCAGCAAGAGAAAAACAGTTAGTTACCTACAAGGGAGCACCCATACAACTGTCAGCTGATTTCTCCACAGAAACTATGCAGGCCAGAAGGAGTGTCAAGAAATATTCAAAGTGATGAATAGCAAGAACCTACAACCAAGATTACTCTACCCAGCAAAGCTATCATTCAGAATTGAAGGGCAGATAAAGAGCTTCACAGATAAGAAAAAGCTCAAGGAGTTCATCACCGCCAAACCAGTATTATATGAAATGCTGAAGGGTATTCTCTAAGAAGAGGAAGAAAAAGGTAAAGATAAAAATTATGAACAACAAAGTGACAACAAATACATATCTATCAACAAGTGAATCTAAAAATCAAGAAAATAAAAAATCTGAAGAACAGAATAAACTGGTGAATATAATAGAATCAGGGGCATAGAAAGGGAGTGGATGACAATTCTTGGGGAGAAGGGGGTGTGGGAAGAGATTGGACAAGAATCGTACACCTATGGACGAGGACAATGAGAGGGTGAGGACATGGGGTGGGGTGGGAACCAGGTGGAGGGGAGCTATGGGGGGAAAAAAAGAGGAACATCTGTAATAATCTGAAAAATAAAGATTTTTTTTTTAAAAAAAGTAATGGCTTTTATAGATTCCTCAGAAGAAATGGCAAATATTACCCAAAGAGTTGCTGTCATGGATGCCTCTTTCAAGCTTAACCCTGGCTGTTGGCGATGTTTTGTTTGCAAAATTTTGACTGCAAATAACAGAAGTTCCCATGGCTAGCACAAACCGGGTAAGAAAAAGAGGGCGAGAGCTAATGACAGGATGCTGGAGGTGTTTTGTGGCATCAAAGGAAGAGCTGAACAGCTAACATTTAGAAAAGAAGAAGCCAGGCTCAGTTTTGCTTGTTCAGTAGCAGCTCATGAACTTTTCCTCCACAGCCCTGCCAGTAACATCACGTTTTCCAGGTCTCCTCCTTTCTACTTCCAATTTCAGATTCCACGTGAATTGTGTGTGTGTTGGGGGCACAAACATTTAGTCAACCTGGCAGGAAGCTCTTAGGACAAAATGGGCGTCCCCTTATATGTCCTCATTCTATTAGCCCTGATGCAGGCGCCCTGGGAAGGGTGAGGGGAGGCCAACCTGAAGGAGCTCACAGCTGGAGGCCAGCGGCTGACCACGCTCTCACAGCTGAGTAACAAGTTCTTCCTTGAACAGGGAGCTGAATGGCTCCTCTCCGTGTGTCTGCCGGAGTCCCCTCTGGCTCTGCTTGGATTCACGTCTCCGTTCACTCTCAGGAACCAGCTCCCCCGTGGCTCCAGTGGGCCCTCTTCCTGGAGGAGAACTTGGGGTTAGGGGTATGGGGGAGGTTAGTGGGATGGGCCACAGCCCCTGCCATTGCAGTTGGTCTCATGGCTGCAAATAATACTCATCTTTTCCTTCGTTCGTCCTCTACTCCTGTTCTGGATTCATCTCAGCCTCGGCTACCACCTCTGCTGGCTTTGGTATCTCAGCTGATGTGATTCAGACCCTCATGGCTAGAGCTGAACAGGCAGGAAGTTGATTAGGGAGAGCTCTCAGCATCAACGCGTGTGGGGGAAGTGAAGGCAGGGACATTGGACTGAGGGAGGAGTTGTGATCAGTCACAGCGAGATTTCAGCTGACTCGGGGGGTGGGGGTGGGGGTGGGGGGCTCTGAAGCTGGGCTCACCCTTCAGAGCTGTCTCCAACTGGGGTGAGAGGACCCGCCTTTTTTGCCCCTGCAATGACATCCTATTGGATGCAGGCTGCCCTAGGGAAGTGGGTGTGACGCTGGGTGAGATGGCTTTCTACCGCAGAGAGCAATTCCCACAAAGCAGTGACAGCTGAGGGCTGGGGATTGCGGGGTTGTGGGGTGTCAGCCAGAAGTACTCCCAGAAGCTGCTGGGGCAGGTGTCCTTCAGCCCCGAAGAGGGAATGGGATGGCACCAACCACAACAACCTCATCTGTATCTAGCACCCAACACCCATCTCTCCCTGTCAGTCTCAAATTCATCACCAGAGTTGTTCTCGCTAACTCTTTAAAGGATTTCTAAAACTGCAGTAAACTACGCATACATAAAATCTACCATACCTTAAACATACCTTAAACATTTTTGAGAGTACAGGTCAATATTATCCAGTATATCCACAGTATTGTACAACCAACCCACAGGACTTTGGCATCTACGAGACTGAAACTCTATAGCCATCCATTAAACAGCTGTTCATTCTCCCCTCTCCCCAGGCCCTGATAACCCGTTTCCACTTCCTGTCTCTAGGAATCGGACTGCTCTAGATACCACATGTAAGTGGAATCACACAGCGGTTGTCTTTTTGAGACTGGCTTCTCTCACTTAGCCTAAGTCCTCCAGTTTCATCCATGTTGCAGCATGTGTCAAAATGTGTCTTTATGGGGCTGAGTAATAAACACTCTATTAGGTGAATATGTCACATTTTGTTTCTTCATTCATCCATCAACAGACACTTGGGTTGCTTCCACCCTTTGGCTATTGTGAATAATGCTACTATGAACATGGATATACAAATATTTTTTCAAGACTTGCTATTTATTTATTTTTTAAAATATATTTTTATTGATTTCAGAGAGGAAGGGAGCGGGAGCAGAGAAACATCAATGATGAGAGAGAATCACTGATCAGCTGCCTCCTGCACACCCCACATTGGGGATGAAGCCGGGCATGTGCCCTGACCGGGTATCGAGTCTGTGACCTCCTGCTTCATAGGTCGATGCTCAACCACTAAGCCACGCCAGCGGGGTGTATTTGTTTTTGTTTTTGATACAAGCCAGATCTAGGATGTTTTTAGCCAAGTTGTTGTTTTTCAAGATGAATTTATCTCTCATTGGTTTAATTCCTTCAAGGCCCAGACAGAGGCAAGGATACGCTACTTAGGGAGGTAAATCTAAAAATCAGAACATTCTGGTAGGGTCAGGATGATGGATATCAAACCTGGCTCATGATAAATTATGAGCCAATATATGCCATCCAAGAGTTTCTGTTTTTGCCACCAAAGAGAAAGAAACCATCTGTAAAGGAAATTTCCCACATGCTGCCTGAACCGCTCCACCTTTTGTTAGCCTAACTGCCAAGGTTAGTTAATCCCAAACAGGACTTTGAAAAATAGTCCCTATGAAGGGGGAAGGGGGGAGCTAGGAGGCTAGCAGGGAGCCAGCTCGTAACATCATGCAGAAGCTGATGAGGGTATCCATGATGAGGAGAGGAAAGTGGGGGTTGACAAGGGAGGGGGAGACACTGGGAGGGGGGAGGTTGGAGGGAGTCGAAGAAAATTTTGCCAAGAATTTAATAGGACATCATTTTGTTGGCCTGTGGTAGACTTAGACTAAGCAAAACCTGAGATTTCAAGCAGCAAAAATAAAAAGTGCATTCTTGATGAATTTTTAAGAACAACCCGGGCTTCTTGTCTAGGACCTATAAATTTGGACCAACACATACACTTCAGGGTTTACTTCTTCTGTTTTTATTAAAGTTAAATCCAAGGTGCATGACTCAAACTGAAAGCTAAAAGCGGCGTCAGATGTCTTTGGAGCTTTTCCTCACCCCAGGTAGCCAGCTAAAATGGGAAAGTGATCAAAGGAAAACTGAAATTCAGAATTCATTTTCTTAAGGAAATTCTCAACTCTGCAACTCACCCACACAGAGCTGTGTGCAAGTGCATAATTGATACTGAATACATTAATGGCAAAACTGTATGCATGCTTCCTAAAATAAGCAGAACTAAAGCACCGGGGTTGGAAAGGAGGCTTAAAAGATAAATAAATAACAGGAAGAGCTTCCTACCACATGAGACTCATTTTTAATCATCATTTGAAATAATACCAGATGTCGATGCTAGAGGCCCCCAAGAATCGGTGCTGAAAAGATCCATCAACTCTAAAAAATTACATCTGTTATGGCTCAGTGTTTAGTGGGCTGTTGGGCTAAAACTGGTAACTGTCTTCGGATATTCCCAGTTTTTTAATTTTTATTTATTTATTTTGTTTTCTTTTTTTACTTTGGGATATCCCCATTTTCTATGAAAGAAGCTTTATATGAAACTGTACAATGTACAGTTTTGTACAATGATCCTATACTTTATTTTTTAAATATATTTTTATTGATTTCAGAGAGGAAAGGAGAGGGAGAAAGAGATAGAAACATCAATGATGAGAGAGAATCATTGATCGGCTTCCTCCTGCACACCTCCTACCAGGGAGCTAGCCTGCAACCCTGGGCATGTGCCCTGACCAGGAATAGAAACGTGACCTCCTGGTTCATAGGTCGATGCTCAACCACTGAGCCACCTCAGCCGATCCTAAATTTTAAATGACTTGCCTGATGTTCATTTCAATAAGAAAAAAAAAAAAAGGCAAAAAAGAATACAAAACAAAACAAAACACCCCAGCACATTTCTGACTTTCTCAGTTCTCCATTTAAACATTGGCCCAAACATGGGTAAATTTAAAATTCCCTTTCCCTGTGCCCTTTAGCAAAGATGAGATCATCTATGATTTTAAAAAGAGGCTTCACGAGTAAACACAGGAAGTACCAGAAGCAAAGAGAAAAAAGCCAAGTTGAAAGCATAGGTCTTTGAGTTTCTGGTCCTGTGAAAGCTGGCTAGCTTACCGAGACAGCTGGTTCTGATCTGATCAAACAATTTCCTCACTGAATTTTTCCGCTGTTTCTCCTCTGGCTCCTGTACTTATACCGACTCAAAAGAGGGCCCCACTCACTTGGAACTTGAAGGGAAAAGTGAGAGGAAGGTAAGAGAAATTGGTGGCCAGAACCTGGGTGGACAATGAACTTTTCACTCCAGGTGGCCACAACATTGAAAGGTTTCCCCATCCCTAGAAAGGTTCTAGGGTTCGTTCCTTAGAGTGACACTTTGTGGCCTTACCTAATTTGAAATATCTACTACACAAGAATCTAAGAGCTTCCATTACCCAACTTAAGTCCTGGAGACTTAATCTTAGCCTTAAAGTCAAATTTCATTGGGTGTAAAGTAATTTTTATCATAGGAGTTGCAGCTGTCTTTGAAATAAAATTGCACCTTCACTGTTCACACTCAAAACTTCCCATGGCTGAAACAAATCAATCTGATCTGCTTTTAGACATCTCAAAGAAACCCAGTTATCACCATAATCCAAGTGTTAAATTAAGGGCAAACACTTTCTGAGTATGTTGTTGCTACGTGTTGACATAAATGGCCATTACAGTGGATGAGTTTAGTTAACACAGACTAATTTCTGTTTTTGTGGTGAACTAGAGGCCCGGTGCACAAATTCATGCACAGGTGGGGTCCAGCTGGCCCCGCCCCCTGGTCAAACTCCTAGTTGAGCTACTGGTCAAACTCCCAGTCAAGGGGACAATTTGCATATTAGTCTTTTACTAGTATTATAGAGAACTAGAGGCCCGTTGCAGGAAAATTCCTGCAATAGGGCTTCCTACAGAGGTCTGCTTCCCTCCCTTCTCCCCCGCCCCACCTGCTTCCCCCCCTTCTCCCCTGCCTGCCTGCTTCCCTCCCTTCTCCACCGCCCCGCTTGCTTGCTTCTCCGAAGCTTCACTCCTTTCTGCAGCGCTTGGCTTCCTTCTACACTGTCTTCAGTCTTCACTCTGCGCCTATATATGCAAATTAACCCCCATCTTGGTTGGGTTAATTTGCATATTTGCTCCTGATTGGCTGGTGGGAGTGGCTTGTGGGCGTGGCTTGTGGGTGTAGCAGGGGTGCGGTCAATTTGCATGTTTCTCTTTTATTAGATAGGATTATATAGAATGACAAAGCAGAAGAAATGAATGACAAGCTCAAGTGTGCATCATTCATTCATACTTGGATGTTCCCCATGGCCACACACAAGCCAGCCATCCTATATGTTACATCCTAGCCCACCACTTCAATTTTTATTTTTAAATACTAGAGGCCAGTGCATGAAATTCATGCACGGGTAGGGTCCCTAGGTGTGGCCGGCAATCAGGGCCAATCTGCAGGGTGACTGGCAGGGTGACCAGGGGACCCCTGCTGGAACCTGCCTTGGCCAACCTGGGGCCTTCAGGCTGGGGCAGCTCCTGCGTTGAGCGTCTGCCCCCTGGTGGTCAGTGCTTGTCATAGCGACTGGTCGTTCCACCATTCGGTCGATTTGCATATTAGTCTTTTACTATATAGGATGTTTTCAAATTGATTTTAGAGAGAGAGGGAGGGAGAAGAGAGAGAGGGAAACATCGATGTGAGAGAGAAATATCCATTGGTTGCCTCCTGCACGCCTTCTACTGGGGATTGAGCCCACAATCTGGGCATATACCCTAGCTGGGAATGGAACTGGGACCTTCCAGTACATGAAACAGCACTCAACCAACTGAGCCACACCAGCCAGGGTGACCACTTCCATTTAAAAAAAAAAAATTTTTTATTGATTAAGGTATTACATATGTGTCCATATCCCCCCATTGCCCCCCACCACCCCACTCTAATACATGCCCTCACCCCTCAGTGTCTTGTGTCCTTTGGTTATGCTTATATGCATTCATACAAGTCCTTCAGTTGATCTCTTACTTCCCCCTCTCCCCCCAGCCTTCCCGCTGTAATTTGAGTCTGTTTGATGCTTCTCTGCCTCTGTATCTATCTTTTTTGTTCATCAGATTATAATGTTCTTTATTATCCATAAATGAGTGAGATCATGTGGTATTTTTCTTTCACTGACTGGCTTATTTCACTTAGCAGAATGCTCTCCAGTTCCATCCATGCTGCTGCAAATGGTAAGAATTCCTTCCTTTTTAAAGCAGCATAGGATTCCATTGTGTAGATGTACCATAGTTTTCTGATCCACTCATCTGCTGATGGGCACTTAGGCTGTTTCCAAATCTTAGCTATTGTAAATTGTGCTGCTATGAACATAGGGGTGCATATGTCCTTTCTGATGGGTGTTTCTAGTTTCTTGGGATATATTCCTAGAAGTGGAATCACTGGGTCAAATGGGAGTTCCATTTTTAGTTTTTTGAGGAAACTCCATACTGTTCTCCACAGTGGCTGCACCAGTCTGCATTCCCACCAGCAGTGTACAAGGGTTCCTTTTTCTCCGCATCCTCACCAGCATTTGTCATTTACCACTTCCATTTTTAAAAGCAGCCCAGAGTCTGTAAATTCAGTAAATGATTTTAGGGTCAGGCAACCAGCATTTTCAGAAACTCTTATTTGATATTTAATTAAAATCCTCAGTGTAGTTAGAGTAATTGATCACCACTGTGATGGTTAATTTTCTTTTGTAAATATATTTTTATTAATATCCGAAAGGGAGAGATGGAAACATCCATGATGAGAGAGAATCATTGATTGGCTGCCTCCTGCATGCCTCCTATTGGGAATAGAGCCTGCAACCCCAGCATATGCCCTTGACCGGAATTGAACCTGGGACCCTTCAGTCTGCAGGCCAACGCTCTATCCACTAAGCCAAACTGGCTAGGGCAAGTGATGGTTAATTTTCTATGTCTAATGGACCGGGCTAAGGGAATTCCAGGTGGTAAAATAGTATTTCTGGCATACCCCAGCATCTCCCCAATTCTTGGGCCTTTGGATTTGGACTGAAGTACACTACCAGCTTTCCTGGTTTTCCAGCTTAGGGACAGCAGGTGGTGAGATTTTTCAGCCTCCATAACCATGTGAGCCCATTCCTACAATAAATTTCTCATCTATTTATCCTATTGGTCTGTTTCTCTGGAGAACCCTGACTTATACAACCACCTTCAATAACATAACACAGGGTATATTATTACTTTTTTAAAAAAATAAATCTTTATTGTTCAGATTATTACAATTGTTCCTCTTTTTTCCCCCATAGCTCCCCTCCACCAGGTTCCCACCCCATCCTCTGCCCTTACCCCCCCCTCCACTGTCCTCATCCATAGGTGTACAATTTTTGTCCAGTCTCTTCCTGCACCCCCACACCCCTTCCGCCCAGAGAATTGTCAGTCAGTCCACTCCCTTTCTATGCCCCTATTCTATTATATTCACCAGTTTATTCTGTTCTTCAGATTTTTTATTCACTTGATTTTTAGATTCACTTGTTGATAGATATGTATTTGTTGTCACTTTGTTGTTCATAATTTTTATCTTTACCTTTTTCTTCTTCTTCCTCTTCTTAAAGAATACCTTTCAGCATTTCATATAATACTGGTTTGGCGGTGATGAACTCCTTGAGCTTTTTCTTATCTGTGAAGCTCTTTATCTGACCTTCAATTCTGAATGACAGCTTTGCTGGGTAGAGTAATCTTGGTTGTAGGTTCTTGCTATTCATCACTTTGAATATTTCTTGCCACTCCCGTCTGGCCTGCATAGTTTCTGTTGAGAAATCATCTGACAATCATATGGGTGCTCCCTTGTAGGTAACTAACTGTTTTTCTCTTGCTGCTTTTAAGATTCTCTCTTTGTCTTTTGCTCTTGGAATTTTAATTATGATGTGTCTTGGTGTGGTCCTCTTTGGATTCCTTTTGTTTGGGGTTCTCTGTGCTTCCTGGACTTGTAAGTCTATTTCTTTCACCAGGTGGGGGAAGTTTTCTCTCATTATTTCTTCAAATAGGTTTTCAGTATCTTGCTCTCTCTCTTCTTCTGGCACCCCCATAATTCGGATGTTGGTACACTTGAAGTTGTCCCAGAGGCTCCTTACACTACATTCCTATTTTTGGATTCTTTTATCTTTTCTGGTTGGGTGTTTTTTACTTCTTTGTATTTCAAATCTTTCACTTGATCCTTGGGATCCTATAGTCTGCTGTTAGATCTCTGTATAATATTTTTTATTTCAGTCAGTGTATGCTTAATTTCTAGTTGGTCCTTTTTCATATCCTCGAGGGTCTCGCTAAATTTATCGGCCTTTTCTAGAAAATTCTTGAAAAACCTTATAACCTTGGTTTTGAACTCTATATCCAGTTGTTTGCTTTCCTCCATTTCTTTCATTTGTGACCTGTTTCTTTGTCTCTGCATTTTGGCTGCTTCCCTGAATTGACAGAGTGGCTTTGTGTGCTAGGTGTCCTATAGGGCCCAGTGTCTCAGCCTCCCCAGTTACCTGAGGTGGACACTCTTGGTGCACCCTTTTGTGAGCTGTGTGCACAGTCTTGTTGTAGTTAAGCCTTGATTGTTGTTGGTATCACTGGGAGGAATTGACCTCCAGGTCAATTGGCTTTGAGGATCAGCTGTGACTAAGCTGGTAGAACTTCTGTGCTGGAGACACCCTTATGAGACAAGACTTGCAAAAGCCTCTGTGCTCAGCTTGGATGGGGCGGAGTCTCAGGGCAGAGCAGACAGCAATGGCTTCCCGTCAGCCCTGCCCTAAGAGGCCCGTGTCTCACTGTCCCGTGGTCATCGCTGCAAGCACCTCTGAGAGAAAGCCGTCCTCGAATTTCGCCCTCTGCCAGACAGTCCAGTTTCTCCCCGTATGAGTCTGGGTCCCCAGAGCCTCGCCCGGAACTGGAGTTCAGAGCAGTCGGGAGCTTTTGTCTCCCTCCTGGTTGAGAAAGCCAGCTGCGTACTCAGTTGCCAGCCCTCTCCACGTGTGCCTCGGTACCTCTGCCTTCTGCAGCTCCTCTGAGTCTCAGTGTGCTTTTCTCTTTCCTTTTAGTTGTAGAATTTCCACTCAGCCAGCCTTCCTGTGGTTCTGGATGATGTCCGTTTTGTCTTTTAGTTGTAGTTTTGAAATTGTTGTGCGAGGCAGCAGTTTAGGTGTTTACCTATGCCGCCATCTTGGTTTCTCCAAGTATGTTATTACTTATCTCAGGTTAAATAATTCTATTCACTCACAATTTCTTTGTAAGTCTGTTTACCAATTCTTCAACTGAATTTTGTGATTTTCTAAATCATACACTTGTTTTGATGTCGTATATTGACTCATAGTTAGAAAGTAGCAAAGTTAATGGCAGCTAGTTCATCTCCTTGCTCCAGGTCCCCTGAACCAGCCTAGTTTGCTCCAAAAAATAAACTGTCAGTATCTGTCCTAGACTCTGATCAGCTCCATTTTATATTATTCTTTTGCCCTGGCCCTTATCATTACTACTCAGCAACTCACCCACACCTGAAACCCCTAACTTAGCCCAAGAATTTCCCAGTTCTCACTCAAAATCCTGCAAATCTCATCAGACCCCTTGAGTTCACACAAGAGCAAGTTTCTTTCTGTAATGGGCCCAGAATTCTTTAAAAAGACAGTAGAGAAAACAATGACCTGAAAGAGGGCACCAAATGGGCCTCATATGACCCCAAAGTTTTCCCCTTTATTGGCCAATTGCAGTCAATTAAATTCTACCATGTGAGAGCATTCCTTTGGATGTTGGCAGTACATTTCTGGGAAGGTTAAATGGACGCATGTGTAATCCATAGCCGCTCTCAGTCGTGACTTCACTGGCATCAATAAATTTGTTGTACTGACTACAGTAACCTTGCCAGGGACCTGCACGCTGGGTTATGTGAAGGCCAGAGCTTGCGGTACTCTCCGCGGGGGTGCTAGCTTCGTGTGGCCGTGGCAGAAAATCTTGAGGGTGTGCAGTGCTTGGAAAGAGGGAGAGGCAGCAAAAGAGGAGGCAGGGAGGCAACCAGGGGTGGCTCCTTCACAACTTGGCCTGCACTTTGCCTCTAAGAAGTGTGCAGCCCTAACCGGCTTGGCTCAGTGGATAGAGCATTGACCTGCGGACTGAAGGGTCCCAGGTTTGATTCTGGTCAAGGGCATGTACCTTGGTTGCGGGCACATCCCCAGTAGGGGGTGTGCAAGAGGCAGCTGATCGATGTTTCTCTTTCATTGATGTTTCTAACTCTCTATTCCTCTCCCTTCCTCGCTATAAAAAAATCAATAAAATATGTTATTTTAAAAAATGGCCAGAAATTTTTTTTTTTTAAAAAGGTGTGCAGATTCCAGCAGAAGAGAAGCATGTGGGCTCTGCGAGGTCAGACTTTGTCTACCAAGAAATCTCGTAGGTAAGTTCCCGTTAATAACAAGACTCAGCACGGCATAGTGCTTATTATGTGAGAGGCACGGAGTTTATATAATCAGTACAACAACTCTATGAGGTATGTACTGTTTTTGATTTCCATTTTCCGATAAGGAAACTGAGGTTCGGAGACATCTATGGCCTGGCTCTGGTCTGTGGTCTGAGAGGCTTAGATATCTGACTTGGCCAGCACAACAGTAGCAGCAAAATATTTTAGAATTTCATTGACATTCATTAGAGCTCAATATGCCTAATGTTCAAAACCAAGATGCCAAATTATTAATTATGATGAGAAATATTTAAGCTCTCAAAGACCAGGATGTTGAGGTTGGCATGACCAAAAACATTCTCTCTTTGTAGGCAGAGAAGCCAATTAGAACTAAGAGAATCAGGAGAATGAGCTAAAAACGCGTCCCCCCGCATAGTTGTTTAGACACACTCTGCTCTTCTTGGGATAATCTCCTCAATGAGTCTGTAACACTGGAACTCTATTCCTTAGCCGTGATTTAATGGGACTCCTGATAGTTACCCCCTTGATTCTTTTTCTGTGCTCCCAAATAGACCAACTTCTCTTCTGATAAGCAACATTCTAAAAAATTGTGTTGAATCCCTGAATCCAAGCCTTGTTCTGGCTTGGGAGTACTACATTGTATATTTATTTTATAGATCTCTTTTATACCACAAAATTAATCTTAATTATAAACTCCACCAAGCCTAGCATTGTCATTATATAAGGCAAATCCTCAGGAATGTTTGCTGAAAGAATGAGAGTGAAGGAATGAATGAATAAGTGCATCTCAATGTCAGATGATTTTAAAATAGCTCTCCATCACTATGGGGAACATATGGAGATTCCTTAAAACTTTAAAAATAGAATTACCACATGATCTAACAATTCCATTTCTGGGTATATACTCAAAAGAATCGGAAGTAGGGACTTGAAGAGGTATATGTATCTTCATGTTCATAGCAGCACTATTCACAATAGCCAAATGGTGGAAGCAACCCAAGTGTCCATTAACTGATGAAAGGATAAACAAAATGTGGCATGTGCATATAATGGAATATTAGTCTTAAAAAGGAAGGAAATTCTGATACACTCTACAATGAGCCTTGAGATCATTATGCTAAGTGAAAGAATCCAGTTACAAAAGGACAAATACTGAATGATCCCATGTACGGCATATCTAGAATAGTCAAATTCATAGAGATTGAAAGTACAGCAATGGTTGCCAGGGGCTGGGAGAAGGGAGATGGGGAGTTATTGTATAATGGGTACAGATGTTCAGTTTTGCAAAACAAAGTGTTCTATGAATGCTGGTGGCAATGGTAACACAACAATGTAAATATAATCAATGCCACTGAATTGTTCACTTAAAAATGACAAAAACGTAAAGTTTATGTTATGTGTATTTTACCAAAACTGGAAAAAAAATAGCTCTTCCATACTAACTCATGGCTTATGTTTTTAAACCTGAGCTCTGTTTCCAGAAAATCAACATATCAGCTCCTGTATTTGTCCTTGTTTGGTACAATGGTTTGCCTGTTGAATTTCATTCTGTTTGAGACTCCCTGTGTTACAGTGTCACTGCATCAGCTATACATAGAGTTGTGCAACATAGGACACAGCATCCTATATAATAAAAGGGTAATATGCAAATTGACCCTAACAGTGGAACGACCAGTCGCTATGACGTGCACTGACCACCAGGAGGCAGACACTCAACGCAGGAGCTGCCCCCTGGTCAGTGTGCTCCCACAGGGGGAGCTCTGCTCAGCCACAAGTCGGGCTGATGGCTGTGAGTGCAGCGGCAGTGGCGAAAGCCTCTCCCACCTCCTCCGCAGTGCTAGGGATGTCCAACTGCGGCTTAGGCCCACTCTCCCGGGGGCTCCTGGGCTGCCAGAGGGATGTCTGACTGCCAGCTTAGGCCCAATCCCCTGGGGAGCGGGCCTAAGCCAGCAGGTGGACATCTCCCGAGGGGTCCCGGACTGTGAGCGGGTGCAGGCCGGGCTGAGGAAACCCCCCCCCCCAGTGCACGAATTTTCATGCACTGGGCCTCTAGTTCTATCTAATAAAAGAGTAATATGCAAATTAACCATCACTCCGCTACACCCACAAGCCATGCCCACCAGTCGCGCCCACCAGCCAATCAGGAGAAAATATGCAAATAAACCCAACTGAGATGGCTATGGCCACAGAGAGCAGGAGGGAGGCTTGGGTTTCCCTGGCAATGGAGGAAGCCGATCTTTCTGCCTGCCCTTGCCGGCCTAGGCCTCCACTCAAGGCTACAAAGTTTCAATGATAGAAGATACATAAAACCAAACAGAAATGGCGGCAGCCAGGGAGCTGGAAAGAGCAAGAGGCTAGGGTTGCCCGCGGCGTTGGAGGAAGCCAAGCTTTCCGCACACCCTGGCCAGCCCAGGCCTCCGCTTAAAGCTACAAAGTTTCAATTATAGAAGATACATAAATCCCCCCAAAAATGGCTGCTGCCATGGAGCAAGCAGAAGGCTTGGCTCCACTCCAGGCTACAAAGTTTCAATTGTAGAAGATAAACAAACCCCAGATACCAGGGCCTCCGCTTGGGTTGCTGGGGGGCGTGGCCAGCCTGCAAACCACCACAGGCCCCTCGCCCAGGCCGCCCCACACCCCAAGGGAACCCCCACCCTGATCCGGGACACCCTTTAGGGCAAACCAGCTGGCCCCCACCCGTGCACCAGGCTCTATCCTATCTAATAAAAGAGTAATATGCAGATTGACCATCACTCCAACACACAAGATGGCTGCCCCCATGTGGTGAAAGATCCTGCCCCCATGTGGACACAAGATGGCCACCACAAGATGGCCAGCAGTGGAGGGCAGTTGGGAGGGACCAGGCCTGCAAGGGAGGGCAGTTGTGGGTGATCAGGCCAGCAGGGGAGGGCAGTTGGGAGGAACCAGGTCTCCAAGAGAGGGCAGTTGTGGGTGATCAGGCCAGCAGGGGAGGGCAGTTAGGGGTGACCAAGCCAGCAGAGGAGGGAAGTTGGGGCGACCAGGCCTGCAGGGAAAGGCAGTTGGGAGGGACCCAGGCCTGCAGGGGAGGGCAGTTAGGGGTGACCAGACCTGCAGGGGAGGGCAGTTAGGGGAAAACAGGCTGGCAGGGGAGCAGTTAGCCATCAATCAGGCTGGCAGGGGAGTGGTTAGGGGGTGATCAGGCTGGCAGGCAGAAGCGGTTAGGGGCAATCAGGAAGGCAGGCAGGCGAGCAGTTGGGAGCCAGCAGTCCTGGATTGTGAGAGGGCAGTCGGACATCCCTCAAGGGGTCCCAGATTGGAGAGGGTGCAGGCTGGGCTGAGGGACACCCCCCCCCATGCACGAATTTTGTGCACCGGGCCTCTAGTTTCAAAATAAAGGTGCAAACATTATTGTCACTCACTACTTGCTAATTAAAAGGACAGACTTTCAATCAAGAAAATTAAGACTGGCCCTAGCTGGTTTGGCTCAGCAGATAGAGCGTTGGCTTGTGGACTGAAGGGTCCCAGGTTCGATGCTGGTTAAGGGCACATGCCGGGATTTCGGGCTTGGTCCCCAGTGGGGGGTGTGCAGGAGGTAGCCAATCAATGATTCTCTCTCCTCATTGATCTCTCTCTCTCTCTCTCTCTCTCTCTCTCTCTCTCTCTCTCTCTCTCTCTCCCCCTTCCTCTCTGAAATCAATAAAAATATATTTAAAAAAGGAAAAGAAAATTAAGACTGTATTCATGGTTGATAAACAAATCAGTTTGACACTAGGTTGATATCAACTTTGACAATCTTAGCATACTTTTTTTTAGTTCCGCAAGAAACAAATATACCAGCTGAGTGCAGTTGAACAAAATCCTCACAGAATTAGCAGTTTTCTGACCCACTTACTAAAAAAAAAGCTGAATCGCACCATTGAGACCCCAGGGAAATGCAGATTTATACCTTTGATGTATTTCTTGGTTTTTCTTCAATTAAAATAAATTCTGGGATCAGTTTCTGAGTCTTTGCCATCTTCTCTTCTTTTAATGGGTAATTTCACATGTCTTCTTGAATATAAGCCTTTGCAAATTCTTGACTTTTGTAAATGCAAATGTATAATAAAACCTGCACACAGCTTTCTTCTATGCAAATATTTCCTAAACCCATCAGGAGGGCCCACTTCTCTCTCTAATCCCTTCCTTCGGTAGATTGGGGCTGGGGGTGGGAGGAGGGGGCTTTCAGGAAGAGAAGCCCAATGTGCTTTGCTGCAGATGGGGGCAATGGTCACTCCACCTGTGGTCACACCAACGAAGGAGAGACACCACCATTCCCATAGGCACCGAGCTGTGTTTACTCTCCATTTCCCACTGCCAGGCCTTCACCAATGCTTTCCAAACACTGAGGCCAACCTTTCTCCTCCTGTCAAATATTCTAGCCCTTCTCCCTCCATTCTAGTTTTCCTTTAAGAACTTTTCTTGCAGCCGAAACCGGTTTGGCTCAGTGGATAGAGCGTCGGCCTGTGGACTGAAAGGTCCCGGGTTCGATTCCGGTCAAGGGCATGTACCTTGGTTGCGGGCACATCCCCAGTAGGGGGTGTGCAGGAGGCAGCTGATTGATGTTTCTCTCTCATCGATGTTTCTAGCTCTCTGTCCCTCTCCCTTCCTCTCTGTAAAAAATCAATAAAATATATTTAAAAAAAAAAAAAACTTTTCTTGCAGATGAGGAAACTTTCCAATTTCAAACCCATTAGTACAATTCCTGACCAACATCTCAACAACCCACTCTTGTGCTTGCTGTATTTATACTGATTACATGCTTGTCTTACTTCCCTATAGGAGCACAGTTGCTGACTCTCTCTCTTCCTAGCACTATCATTCTTTGCCAGGTTAGTAACCTCAGAGGCACATCTGCAAGTATCATAGCATATATATTTTTGCTTCCGACATAATATCTAACACCACAGCCTCTATATAATAAATGTTCTGAGTAAATGAAGAGGTTAATACCAACCAAGTTAGTATGTAACAAATCCAGCATTCTGAGATCAAGGTGTTCTTTTCCTAACATCGTATTGAGTAAGCACTGACTATACTAGGCAATGGGCTAAGTGCTTTGCATATATTATTTTTATTTTATTTTATTTGTGTTAATCCTCACCTGAGGATATTTTTTTCCATTGATTTTTCAGAGAGAGTGGAGGGAGGGAGGAAGAGAGAAACATCAATGTGAGAGACACACGTTGATTGGTTGCCTCCCACACGTGCCCTGACCAGGCCAGGGATTAAACCTGCAACCAAGGTACCTGCCCTTGACGGGTAATCAATCCTGAAACCCTTGGGTGTGTGAGCCAACACTGTAACCACTGAGCGACACCAGCCAGTGCACTCTACATATATTATTTATTCATCATAAAAATGTATCAAGATCCGACTATAGGCACTGTGCTATGCCTTAAGAATACATTAGTGAACAAAATTATTTACTTACACATTGCCTGGTGGTCAGAGAGGTGGTCCGAGGTTCAGTTAGTAACTGGGGGAGCCTCAGTTGGGTCTTACTCCAGAAACATGTTCTTAACCACTAAGTTTATTTCCTCTGGTGTAAACTATTGACAAGCCACATGATAATAGTGACTGTCCAGTGTGACCACACTCTTACACAATTAATGATGAAATACTGCTTGAAGATAAAATTTGAAGGTCTTATATAATGTTAATTCCAAATCCATACCAACTTTTGTTGATTAATTAATAAATACCTACTGGCCAACTGCTCTGATAACTGTACGATCCATTGGCTTTCATTAGAACTTGGGAATTTTTAAAAATTAATTCACCCATAAAGATATTTCATCACCAATAAAAACTTATTTCTCCCAAGAGCCAGAGGGTAGTAATAGCAATGATACCACAAATTATGAAAAAATAGGTTTTTAAGGCATCCTATCTACCCACCAGCAAACATATTCAGTTGTCCTGGCAACTGGATGATATACTATTTATAAAATCAGTTTGCTTTAAAATTGACAAAGAAAACTACAGGGGGCGGGGAGAGAAATTCACTTAAGAAACTGTTAGTATGAGCAGTATCAATAGGTATAAATAATTTGCCTGCCAACAGATTAAACCAGAATGTGATGCAAAAAGAACAAGACATAACAAATGTTTGAGAAATTCTTGAAATGAAATAAAACTAGGAAATGCCTAAAAATAGCTTCAGATAAATGATACATGTAGCAAAACACATCAGTAGTTTTTTTAGGGCCAAGATCATTGAAAAGAAATAGAAAGATGTGAATACAGAGAAAATTAAATCACAAATCTTTCTAAATGTGGGCAGTGAAGAACAAAATATAGCCAAGTCTTGAGCATAAAGTAGTAATTTTCTGATGAGTTTGGGCAATGGAAACAGCCAAATCATTAGAAGAGGGAGAGGGAGAGTAGGGAGCCATTTAGTCAATGTTGAGAGCAATTCAGCTCAAAACAAAAGGATTTTTTTTTTTTTTTTTTTTTTTTTTTGCTTGTTTGTTTGCCTAAGTGGTATGGCTCTGTTATGGGCTGGTTTCCCAATGGGAATTCCCAGAAGCAGCCAAAAGCACCCCTGGGCTCACATCATAGACTCTCTTGTGTATAGCCCATTTATTCCTTTTCGGGGAACAAATCCCTTGACAAATTGCAGAAGCCTGTCATTTTAGACCACATTGCTCAACCTCAGCACTACTGACATTTGTGGACAGAAAATGCTTGCTGTGGGCTGTCCTGGCATTGCAGAATGTTGAGCAGCATCTCTGGCCTCTACCCACTAGATGCCAGTAGCAACCCTTGCTCCCAGCTGTGACAACCAAAAATGTCTCCAGATTTGCCCAATGTCCCCAGGGGGCACAAGCACTCCCAGCTGAGAACCACTAGCTTAAAAGATGAAGGATGACCATCCTGCCCAACCTCTCACCATACAGACGAGGAAACCAGAGCCCAAGCACATTGAATGCCATGCTCAGACAGACACAGATGCTTAAACGCCGGATCTCACCCAGAAACCCCAGACCATCACCCTCAACAATTCTGTTCTACACCCATTTTGGTCATATCCATATCACCATCATAATTTTGCCATACCCAATGCCAATTCTATCATTATTTATTATTTTTATCTGAGTTGACTCATTTTTTAACTTAAATTGATTTTAAAAGGAAACAGGTATATAAGGGAAAGACAGATGCAAAAATTAGAAAAGATTATGGTGTCAGAGGGAGAGATCTGTGCTCAGGTATTTTATCAAACACCTACATTGTGCCTACCATGTGCCATGTACCATTTACTTATTTACTTGGGGCCCAGTGCACGAATTCGAGTACCTTGAAAAGAACAGTGGGCCGAGAGGCTGCGGTGGGCACAGGGGTGGGTCTCGGCCCATCCTTCATGCCCCCATCCAGCCCCTCCCGCTGTGGCCCCTGGTCCCCTGTCTGCCAGCAGCCCCCACTCCTGCCACCACTGCTCCCACTCACTGACAGTGCCGGCCCTGCTGGCACCCGCTGACGGCATGGAGCGATGGGGGCTGGTGCCAGCAGCAGGGGCGAGAGGCGGCTGCTGCCCCAATCGCCCCTCAGGAGCAGGAGGAGGTGGAGAAGCCCTCAGGGTGATTGGGGCGGCAGCCACCACTCACACCTGCTGATGACGCTGAGGACCGCAGTGTGTGGGAGCAAAGAATTTTCAGTAACCACCAGAGGCTCGCCCTGATGACAATGACCGGTGCCCCTACTTGGTCTGGCACCCCACTCACCTGCTCCACCATCCTGCCATGGCCACCATCTGCGATGTTCCCTGGGCCCCCTGGTGATCAGCACATGTCATTGCAACCTGTTGTTCAGTTGTTTGGTCTATTTGCATATTAGCCTTTTATTATATAGGATTATCATATAGGATTCCTCACCTGAGGATATTTTTCCATTTATTTTTAGAGTGGAAGGGACGGGGGGAGACAGAGAGAGACACAATGATTGGTTGCCTCCCGTATGCACCCTTGGCCAGAATCAAACCCGGAACCTTTCAGCCCGTGGGCTGACGCTCTATCCACTGAGCCAAACCAGCAAGGGCTGCACCATTTTAAGTGCTTTACATATATGAATTTTTTTTGTCTTAATAATGATCTTATTAGGTAACTGTTATTATTATCCTCATTTTATAAAGGAGTATACTAAAGCATAGATATTCAAGATCACCCAAGTCGGAGGGGTTGGGGGTTAATGGGGGGTTGAGGACACATATGTAATACCTTAATCAATAGAGAAATTTTTAAAAAAAGATCACCCAAGTCATAAGTGGCAGAACTGGGATTCCAGCCCAGGAAGGCTGGCTCCAGGGTCCATGCTCTTCATCGGTAAGGGGAAAGATCGAAAATGCCTGCTAAGGGAGAGATGGGTCTGGAGCTCAAAACTCATGAGCATTTTCTACGTAGTTAGAAAATAACGGGTACAGGTACAAAGGCAGTCAGACCCGGGGTGTTAAGTAAATCCTTTTGGAAGAAGGGAACTCGCACCTGGAAGAGAAAAGTTGGACAGAAATGGTGGTGGAAAGAAGGGACAGAAGCTGAGAGAGGGCGAATCGGGCGGGAGGGACAGGATGAGACTTGAGTAAAGTGTACCAGGCTCTGAGAGAAACAAGGAGCTTGGCAGGGTGAGGACACGGTGAGGCTGAAGGTGGAGATTCAGGCATAATGGTGAGCTGGGAAGAGGGAAAAGGAGTGGGTGGGGGTTGAGGCCCACGAGAGGGCCCTGGAGAGGTGAGGGGAAAGGTGCGAGGGGATATCAAGGTGAGAACCTAGAGATGGGGGTGGGGAGTTGCTGCAACTTTAGGTGGGACTGAGAAAGGGCCCCAGCAGGGTGAGATGCGGCACCCTGATGGGTAGCAGAGAAAGCACACGCCCATGCCAGGGAGAAAAGGGTGTCTGCTAAAGGCCAACGCTGGTGAGCACCAGCCACTGAAGTTAATGTTTTTCCCTTAAAAATCAAGTTCAGCCCTGCCAGCTCAGTAGTTGAAGGTCAACCTATGAATCAGGAGGTCACAGTCGGGTTCCCGGTCAGGGCACATGCCCAGGTTGCAGGCTTGATCCCCAGTGTGGAGCGTGCAGCAGGCAGCCGATCAATGATTCTCTCTCATCATTGATTGTTTCTCTCTCTCTCTCTCTCTCTCTCTGTCCCTCTTCCTCTCCTAAATCAATAAAAATATTATTTAAAATCAAGTTCAGTATACACACCACATTTTGCAAAATGTTGAATCAATTCATCTCCAAAATACATTAAAAAAAAGCTTTTTTATTACATTTGAGAAAATTGAGACTTTTATGTCCCCACCACTAGTTCATAAATAAAATACCACTTGAAAAAATGCACACACACTTGCAATTGCTGAATAAAAATATCAAGCATAGAACTGCTTTGTCACATGTTTGCCAGCTCCTGGTGTTTCTTCAATGCTTGACTTTTCAAAATTTTCTGGAAAATGTTTTGTCTTTTACACTTTCCAGTTTTTGCAGATCAAGATGTTAATAAAACAACTTGGGGAAATTCAATGAGTGTTGCCATATTTGGAAATAGGATTTCTTAGAAGGAAAATTTCCATCCATAGTAGAAATCTATTCATGGTAGATTAAGATCAGTCATATCTAAATCCAACCAGAATATCCAGGTACCAAAATCAAAACTAATACAAATATATTTAAAGGAATATATAAATAATAAAAATGTGACGTGAGGTATAGTAATTAAGAGTCAGTCAGGCCCTAGCTGGTTTGGCTCAGCAGATAGAGCATCGGCCTGCAGACTGAAGGGTCCTGGGTTCGATTTAGGTCAAGGGCACATGCCCAGGTTGTGGGCTCTATCCCCAGTAGGGGTGTGCAGGAGGCAGCCGATTCATGATACTCTCTCATTGATGTTTCAATCTCTCCTTCTCCCTTCCTCTCTGAAATCAATAAAAATATATATTAATCTATATATATAAAAAGCCAGCGACCAGAACACCATAACGTCCGATCACTATGACGCCCTTGCAGCCAGCGAACTTGCTCGATTGGGGTAGGGGCCGGCCGGCCAACCTCCTGCCACTGTCTCCTCGTACCTCTACCCGGTTTGGCTCAGTGGATAGAGCGTCGGCCTGCGGACTGAAAGGTCCCAGGTTCAATTCCGGTCAAGGACATGTACCTTGGTTGTGGGCACATCCCCAGTTGGAGGTGTGCAGAAGGCAGCTGATCGATGTTTCTCATCGATGTTTCTAACTCTCTATCCCTCTCCCTTCCTCTCTGTAAAAAAAATCAATAAAATATATTTAAAAAATAATAGTATAACTAATTTTAAAATAATACTAATGGTTTAATACCATTTTCATTTTTCACTGTTGACATTTGTACTGATGGTGCCAAAGCAATGGTGGGCAACACTACAGAAACCTTAGCATGAATCAAAGCATTGGGACCAACATGTATTGGTGGGTATGTTATTCTTCACCGCCATGTGCTACCAAAGGGGGAAAAGTAAAGCTAGTTTCCCTTAAGAATGTGCCTGATGCTCTAGCCAGGTGGCTCAGTTGGTTGGAGCATTGTCCCCTTCCCCAAAAGGTTGCAGGTTTGATCCCCAGTTGGGATGGGTATGGGAGGCAACGATGGATGTTTCTTTCTCATATCAATGTTTCTCTCTTTGTGTCTCTCCTCCTCCCTTCCACTCTCTCTAAAATCAATGGGAAAATTTCCTCGGGTGAGGATTAACAACAAAATAATAATAATGCCAGTCCTCTCATTCTTTTTAAATTTGGGACTACATAGTGATTTTTTTTTTTTTTTTACTAAATCACAGGATGTTAATATGTAATAGGTTTATTATAAGTATTTTAAAATGAAGTAATGTTACTAGTTAATTTTTAATATGGTAAATATCAATATCTAAATCTATGCAAACTACAAGTTTTTGGAATCTTCAATTATTTTTAAGAGTGTAAAGAGGTTCTGAGACCAAAATGTATAAGAACCACTATTCTAAATAGTTCTCCAAACTTGGGCTGGTCTCCTCTGATTACTCACAGGGAGACAGCGCTGAGGGCAAACCTGTCCAGTAGGAAATGACCGCTTCCTGGTCAGGTCAGCAGTGGGACACGGTGAGCTAGTTAGCTGCTGGGGAAAGTTCTCACAGTAACAGGTAAGTCTAATGGAGCAGGACCACCGAATTCAAGAAAGGCAGGCCAAACACCTTTTTGGAAAGATGGGCTGCAAGTCTGGATCAAGGAAAAATAAACAGCCGAGACCTCTCTGGATTAGGAATTCTGTTTCTAATAGATTAGGGAGAAACATGTCCTTTCCTGAGCAAAAAGAGACAAAGGGGAACTGCAAAATTGAGCTCTAAGACTGATGTGGGACCCCTATTGTCTCTCTCCTTTCCAGGCAACAAGTGAGCAAAGCCAGACCTAAGGCTCAGGGCCTTTCAGATTCTCACCCTCAGCCTGAGGGCAGAAAGTGGTGAATAGGCCTGAATACGGCTGGGCTCTGATTTTAATAAGGAATAAAAGCCAGGAGAAACATTTGACCCATTTCGGCCTCTTGTCCTGAAATTCTCATTCCACTGCGGTGAAAGAATCAAGCCATGATCTAACTAAAAATGGGATGTTGTCCAAGAGGAAAGGTAAAGGATCGGGGCCGACTCTAGCTTCAGAAAGGGCAGTTTCTGAAAATAGGAGACGGAGCATCACCAATGAGGTCAGAGCAAGAACCGACTGGCACCACCCAGTGCGCTCCAGTCTTCCTTCTGATCCCTGCGGGGAGCGCTCCTCACCACCATCTTCCTCTGGCCTTCGCTTGTGGGGAAGTAATGCTTTACCCTAACCCCGCGTCGGCCTGCCTGGGTCGGATCCTGTTGTAATTACCTGAGCGACGACGGGCCTCGATTTCCTCCTCCGTAAAATGGGAAGAGTGACCGAGCTCACGTCCTAGGGTCCTTGCGCGGATCATCTAAGATAATGCGTGTACATCCCTGAGCTCCCGCCTTGGCGCCTACCCAGTGCCTCAGAAGCAGAAGTTATTATTAGGGGCATTTCTTTGTTCCATATTCTCCTCAGGGAGAGGTGTTTTTCATTTCTCAATAGAATTCCTTTCTTTCAGGCTATTATTTTCGAGGTTCTGGTCCCTCACATCCCTGAGTCATCATCATCAAGATGCCGGGCTTCTGAGACAGTCCCTTCTCCCGCTCTCTAGGGCTCCCTCTCCTGACGGCTTCGCCCTCGCGGGGCCGGACCTCACTCAGTCTCTCTGGGTCTGGGCCACCTGTCCTCGGGAATGTCTCCCGGCCCCGCGCAGGCCGCCAAAGAGGCGGCGCCAAGCCTGAGCCTCGCCAGCTTGTGAGACTCCCCAGCCCCCAAGTGGGAGCGGGGCCGGGTTCCCACGGGAGACCGAGGCCACACCCCAGCTGAGAGTGCTGGGGGCCGGGCCGCACCTTGGGGGGCCGGAGGGCCCGTTCCGCGGGTCCCAGGCGCGGTGGGAGCCTCAGGGAGGTGCCAGCCGCCCCGCGCGCCGCCCCGGGCGTGAGGCCGCGCAGGGGTTACGGCACCTGGCGCCGCCGAGGAGACCCAGGAGCCGGCGAATCCCGCGCGGCGCGGCGAACAGGTGCCCGCGCGCGTCAGGCGGCGGCAGGGGGCGGGGCGAGAGGCGCGGCCGGAAGCCCGGGGCGGGGTGCGGGCGGTCCGGTGAGCGCGAGGGGCCCCGAAAGGCAGGAAGGAGCTCGCCGGGCTGCGCGGCGCGCGATGTGGAGCCGCCGCCTCGGCGCCTGCAGCAGCCGCCGCCGCCGCCGCCGGGGCTGCCGCTGCGCGGAGGGACATGGAGCGCGGCTGCGGAGAGTGGCCGCCGGCAGCAGCAGCAGCAGCGCGCGTCGAAGCGACAGCGGAGCGCAGCCGGCCCCGTGAAGCGCTGCCCGGCCGGTGGCGGCAGCGGCAGCAGCAACAGCAACAGGGCGGCTGAAAACCCGGCGGCGGCGGCGGCGGCGGCGTTCCTCCCCGCAACCTCCCCTCGCCTCGCGGCCCTTAGTCTTCCTTCGCTGGGCCTTCCCGGTGCCACCCCCCCTCCGCGGCGCGCGGAGCAGCTGAGCTCGGGGGCGGGCGGAGGGGCGCGTGCCGCCGGCGTGGGGGAGGGGCGGGCCGGCGCGCGCCGCGCCCAGGACTCGCGGGGCCCGGGGGGCGCGTGCCGCGGCGCGAGGCGGGCGAGGCGCGAGGCGGTGCGGCGGGGCCCCTCCCCCTGCAGCCTGGCGCGCGCCGGCCGGGCCGCACCGCTGCGGGCTCCGCGCGCGCGGGCCATGTCCGCCTTCTGCCTGGGCTTGGCCGGCCGCGCTTCAGCACCCGCAGAGCCGGACAGCGCCTGCTGCATGGAGCTGCCCACCGCGGCCACGGACACCGTCGGGAGTCCAGCCGCCGCCGCCCAGGTCTCCTTCCCCGGGGGCCCCGGGGAGCTGGAACTGGCGTTAGAGGAGGAGCTGGCGCTGCTGGCGGCCGGGGAACGGCCGTCCGACCCCGGAGAGCAGCCTCCGGCCGAGCCCGGGCCTCTGGCCGAGGAGGCCGGACTGCTGCCTCTGCCCGCCCAGGACCCCGAGCTGCTGTCGGTGATCCGGCAGAAGGAGAAGGATCTGGTGCTGGCGGCCCGGCTGGGCAAGGCGCTGCTCGAGAAGAACCAGGACATGAGCCGGCAGTACGAACAAATGCACAAGGAGCTGACAGACAAACTGGAGGTGAGTTCGTCCCCGTCGGGATGGGTGGGAAGCGGGGAGCCCAGACACCCGCCAGGTCCTGGGCAGCTTCCGGAGCCACTCACCCACTCCACCCCTCCCTTGCTCACCCTACCTCACAGAAAACCGCCTGGAAGCGTGGGGGTAGGATGGAGGGTTTCGGATTATCAGACCAGGGCATCCATTGAATACACAGACTTTGCCACCCTGTTCACAACAAATGGGTCCATGCACGCTGTGGACCAGTCTGTATATGGACTGTACACAGCATCTAGAGCTTCCAGTATGACTAGTTCATACAGGCTGCGTGATGTGTGCACACAGAAGTGAGAAAGGGTAAGCATTTAAAATACGCTTCAGGTTTTCAGAGAAGTAGTTAATCTCTAATCAGGGTGTTAGCCTAACGCTTTCTAGTTTGGGCATTAAGGCCTCCAGATGCCCTTGTCTTAACTTCCCGGCAGCTCAGAGTTGTGGGAAACAAGTGCCCCTAAAGGAGCTTTTTATAGCCTTCAAATACTCGGGGATTAGGAAACGTGGTTCCATTGCAGCCAGGCAAGCCTGGGCTCAGCATGTGACCGCTGGGAGTGGATTTAATTTGGACCTCAGTATTTTATGTGTATTTAAACAGCACTTTCCTGTGTTCTGGGTCTCACACGTGCAATTGGATGGCCAAATATGAGGACCATATTGTTTCAACTATTATACATACCCCTTAAAGGAGCTATAAGATTTCTGCCATTTCTTGCCCTTAACTAGAAAAGGGTCTTAACTAGAAAGTGGTATGGAACACCACCAGCATTTCTAAAAATCAGGTTTAAAAAGGGGAAGCATCGGTGGCAGTGGAGACAAGCTTATCTTTTTTCGGCCTGTGCATTTACTATTGTTACCCACTTTGGTTACAGCCAGTTTTTTTGTTTTTTATTGGTTACAGGAGAATAGTACAGTCCTGAATAAGGTCTGAAATTGACCCGAGTCTGGTTCTATATCACGTGCTACTGGTTGAACAGTCAGAATGTAGGCTGCAAAACTTTTCTAGAATACCATTTAAGTGTGTCTGTAGTCCAACAACATACCAAAAGTAAATCAGGGAGAGAAAAAGGAAACCTGTGAGTGCCCTGTAGTTCAGTTGGCCTGTTAACTAGGTCTGCCAGTCGATGAACTCTCCAGATACCTCTGTGAAAAGCGGTTTGTGAAACCTATAGGTAGACTGCCAAAAAGCAGCCCGATGAATTGAATTGTTTCATTTTCACTTGAAGTAGAGGTCTACAAATAAAAGGGTGTCTTTTTTTTTTTTTAAAGAGATTTGATTACACGGCTCTATATAGAAGTACTACTGCAGAGATTTATACTTGATTTGAAATTCCTTCAGTGAGGGAGTTGATTGAAGAGACAGCCGACTTGAAAGGACCATCATATCAGTCAGTCTGATGAGTGGTAGATTTCAGAGCAGTCCTGAGTGTGCAGTTACACACATCCTGGGTTCCATGTGGAGCCTTTAGACATTTCTTCAACAAAGGAAAAAGATTTCAAAATTCGGTACCCAGAAAGGCTCTGTTCTAAGTGAATAAATTACCTTTGACTATGAAATAGTTTAAAGCTCTTAAACTAGTTTTTAAAACCTTCACTCCTCTGCAGGTCAGCATTATGAACTCTAGTTAATTTCTGGAAGTTGGTTGCACAACAGTGTGAATGTACTTAACACTACTGAATTGTACACTTAAAAATTAAGACGGGAAATTTTATGTTACGTATACTGTAGTCCCCCCTTATCTGAGGAGGATATGTTCCCAGACCCCCAACAGATGCTGGAAACCACAGATAGTACCGAACCTCATATGTACTATGTTTTTTCCTATACATACATACCTATGATAAAGTTTAATTTATGAGTGAGGCACAGTAAGAGATTAACAACAGCTAATAATAAAACAGAACAATTAAGTCGAGAACTTTTACCTTCTCACAGCTTCCCTGGCGGTTCCAAATGGCCAACATTACTACCTTTGTGTTTTGCAGCCATATTAAGTAAAATAAGGGTTACCTGAACACAAGCACTGCAATACCAGGTTAATGGATCTGATAACCCGGAGGGCTCCGAAGTTGACTAACTGGTGGGGAGCGTATACAGCTGGACAAAGGGATGATTCACTTGCCAGGCAGGACAGAGTGGGAGGGTGCGAGATTTATCACGCTTCTCAGGTGGGCGCAAAGTTGAAAACTTATGAATTGTTTATTTCTGGAATTTTCCATTTAATATTTTTGGACCAGGCTTGACTGTGGGTAGTTGAAACTGTGGAAAGCGAAACTACAGATAAGGGGGGAATGCTGTACTTTACCACAATTTTAAAAATAACGTTTTTTAAAAGTTTATTTTTAAAAAGCCAAATATTGAGCATTATTGAAGCTGTGTGATGAAGAACTATTTCTGCTAGATATGTTTGAAAATGACCTTAAAAATTTTTAGTTTTGCCCTAGCCAGTGGGTCTTAGTTGGTTGGAGTGTCATCTGGTGCACCAAAAAGTTGTGGGTTCCATTCTGGGTCAGGGCACATACTCAGGTTGTGGGTTTGATTCCCCCGTTAGAGCACATACGGGAGGCAACCGATAAATGTTTCTATCTCCCTCCCTCTTCCCCTCTCTAAAATCAAAATTTTTAATCTACATACTCATGATAAATAAAAGGAAACTGAGGCCAGAGAGACCGTGGACCCCAAGAAGGCAGGCACTGTATCAGTTGTTTTATCCTCAGCCAGTCATTGTTATGTTTCACTGATTTGAGAGACAGAGAGAAACATGGATTGGTTGCCTCCCCTACAGGCCCAAACCCACAACCCAGGTATGTGCCTTGGTCGGGAATCAAACCCTCAGCCTTTTTGGTGTACAGGGTGACACCCCAACCAACTGAGCCACCCAGTGGGGGTTCCAGTACTATTTTCTTAAGAGGGCAAAACAAGTAAGGTGAGAATGATTAATAATGGGACTCAATGGCAGATTTAGGGAAGCAGACCTAGGGGTCTTTATTTGCATTCAGTGCTAGGTCCACTTTTAAAAAAGGACTTTTTTCTTTGTATTTTTCAAGAATCATATCCTGGACTTAGGAGAATGGTGTTGCTTTTTCAGTTCTTTGCAGAAATCCATTTCTGTGACAACCAGTTTTAGGTAGGCTAATGGTACTAGCTTTTGTTTTTTCAGAGTTTTAAATAAACTTTTTTTTTTTAGAATGATTTTAGATTTTCAGAAAAATGTGGAAAGATGGTGCAGAGTTTCCATATGCCCTGTACCCAGTTTCCTCTATTACTAACATCTTACATTAGTATGGTACACACCATAATGGAGAAGCCAATACTACCTGGTCAGTGTGGCTCAGCGGTTGAGTCTCAACCCAGGAACCCAGAGGTCTCCAGTGTGGGGTGTGCAGGAGGTAGCCAATCAATGATTCTCTCATATCACTGATGTTTCTATCTCTCCCCCCCCTTCCTCTCTGAAATCAATAAAATATATATATATATATATATTTAAAAGAAACCAATACTGATACGTTATTATTAACTAAAGTCCTGAGTTTATTCAGATTTCCTTAGCCTTTACCTAATGTATTTTTCTGTTCCAGGATTCCATTCAGGATACCACATTACATTTAGTTTTCATATCTCAGTCTCTTCTTTGCTGCAACAGTTTCTTAGACTTGCCGTATTGTTGTTTTTTTAATTCATTTTTATTCATTGATTTTTTATTTTATTTTTTTAGAGATAGAGGAAAGTGGGGAGGAAGGGAGAGAGAAAGAAAGGGAGAGAGAGAAACATGGATTTGTTGTTCCACTTATTTATGCATTTATTGGTTGATTCTAGTATGTGTCCTAACTGAGCATCAAACCTGTAACTAACTGAGCTATTTGGCCAGGGTGAATTTCTTTGTTTGTGATGACCTTGACACTTTTGATACTAACTTTTTCCTCTGTGGAGGTATTTGACCTATAACATTATGTTAGTTTCAGGTGTAGATATTAACTTTTAAGACACCATATAGTCCCAAGAAACAAGGAAGCCTGGGCAGAGCCTCCGGACCTCCACGCTTGCTGACAGTTCTGCCTAGAGCAGCGCTTGCCACGGGTGGTCCGTGAGGTCCGAAAGGTTGGCGACCGCTGGCCTAGAGTTTACTGGTTAATTCAGCACTTAACTGAAATATAATTCCAGGAGAAACCTTTCTTTTTCAGAGTAGATAAAAGGCTACATTTTGTATGTTTATAAATAGGAAGGTCTTGATTTTCCTCCCCTCCCACCCCCCAAGTGTTGAGAAACCTGAATTAGGAGCTTTGTCACATGTCCAAAGAAATACAAGGACAGACTGATCAGCACCACCTGTCCTCAGCCCCGCCCCTCAAGTGGATTGGATTGTTTCAGTTGCTTGGTTGGGCTGTTCACTAACAGCTGTTTGCTGAGTATTTTTAAGTCTCTCTGTTCTTTCAGAACCCAAGCCTAATTTATCTGGCCTCTCAGTAACACTGTGAGTACTGAGTTCTTGCTGTTGCCGTCTGCTCAATATTTTTCATTTTGGAAAAACTCAATAAAACCAAGAATTGCAATTTTAAGACTGTAATTATCACTTGTTTCTGCATTTCATCTTTCTGAAGTGTCTACAGTGAGTAAAACATCCTCCTTTTGGAAGTTTAGCAATATGAGGGAAGCAGTGGTAGAGCATGAAATTCTCATGCTGATGAGTACAAGTCTCTCTCTTGTCATTCCTTTTCCCACATGCTCCAAACAGAGGCTGTATAAAGTACAACCAAAAAGTGACTTTTTCAACAAATATATAGCATGGCTATACACAAATGAGTTGTTCCCTTAAAGTGATCAACTTGGGAGGCTGTACATTTATTTCAATATTTATTAACAAACTGCCTTTGCTAATGTGCTCAGAAATTTAGTTTTGGATCACTGCTTTTATCTTTTGGCACATTATTTGGACTATTCTGTAATGGTAAATTTTCATCTTTTGGAGGTAAATTCGACTTTTAGAAACACACCTCACCCGGAGCAAAGTAAGGAATGAATAGCTGTCAGGATGAAATGACATCACCTCTTTTTCAGACACATCTCAGATGTGAAATAATGGGACTGATTTTCTTGTGTAACCACACTCTGGCCCTTAAGGCTTCCCAAAAGAAGCATTCCAAAAAATGTTTGAAAAGTGAAATCTTGGATGGATTGAGAGCCTAGCTCTCCAAGGTGAAGAGATGGCTGAGTCCTCTGAAGGAGAAGATCCATATGCTCCTGTTAGCCTGTTGAAATAATTTCATGCTTGACATCAACCTTCAGTGCATCAGATCTTGGATAGGTGGGTGGGTGGGTGGATGGATGAATGGATGCCTAGGCCTTATCCCATTCTTAACTAAATCACGATCTTTGAAACTGGGGTTCAGATGGGTATATTTTGGACATTTAGATCAGAGCTTTTCTGAGACACTGAAAGTTGAGGACCATTGCTTTAACTTATATTCATATGATCCTTTAGGTATAGACTTGGCTTTTTTTTGTACATACTATGCTTTCAAGTAGGAGAACATACTTGCCTCTGAACAGAGGCAGTCGTATTCATCGCACAGAAACAGAACGATGTTCTTATTTCCTTCAATCCAATAGAGTCTTTTTCTGTTAAGCTGCTACTTCCAATTGTTTATACTTTTTCCTGCACACCATTTTCACACACTACTTATTACAGGTATCAGCCGTCCCACTGGAATAAAAACTCCATGTAGGCAAGGACCATGTCTGTTTTGTTCATCACTGTGTCCCCAGCACAGTGGCTGGCTCCTGGTAGGCACTAAAGAATGAATGAATGGATTAGAAAAAAATGTGCAAGGCTCCTAGGCCATGATTTAGAGTAGGCCTGCACCTGGCCTTGCCTTAGTGATTTTGAAATACAGTGCTATATATATAGCAACAAATATCTATTGAGTGGTGATGTAGAGCACTAAACCGTCAAATGTCTGGGACACAAATCCCAGCTCTGTCATTTACTAGTGTTGATCTTGAGCTCGTTACTTAACCTCTTCTGTTGCCTCTTTTGTAAGAAAAGATAGTAAATCTGAAGGATCTCTGGAGTTCTTTCCATTTCTGAAAATTCTGTCTGGTATTGTGCCAGGCATAAAAGATGCTTTCAACAGAAGCCTTTTTTTTTTTTTTTTTAATATATTTCTTTATTGATTTCAGAGAGGAAGGGAGAAGGAGAGATAGAAAAGTCAATGATGAAAGAATCATTGATCGGCTGCCTCCTGCACGCCCCCTACTGGGGATCGAGCCTGCAACCCAGCATGTGCCCTTGGCCAGAATCGAACCTGGAACCCTTCAGTCCACAGGCTGACGCTCTGTCCACTGAGCCAAGCCGGCTAGGGCAAGCCTTCTTAAGTAGTCATTTTAAGTTGTTTAAATGTATAGCTCAATTAATTAGATAACTTGCTAAATTTCAAGTGAATTCCTAAGTCTAGAACCCCATGCCCTAGGACAAAAATTAACATAATAACTTTAAGTATTTTCAATAGGAATGGCATTCTCTTTATGAAACCAACTCCTTTTCTACGCTGGACGGAGGGAATATTTTCGTAGCTGTGAAATGGGCAACTTTTCCGTAGTGGTAGTGTTTTGTTGTACTAAAAAAGAGAAGTTAGGAGAGGCCCTGGCCAGGTAGCTCAGTTGGTTAGAGCATGGTCCCGATACACCAAGGTTGTGGATTCCATCCCTGGTCAGACACATACAAGACTCAACCAATGAATGCATGAGTAAACGGAACGAGTCGATGTTTCTCTCTCTCTAAAATCAATAAACAAAAAAAGTTAGGAGAGTGTGCAAAGAGAAAAACGAAAGGCTGTAGAATTTTTAACAGGTTTTAAATCTTCACTTTTCACCTAGCACTTAGAACAAGAGAAGCACGAACTAAGAAGACGATTTGAGAACCGAGAAGGAGAGTGGGAAGGGCGCGTGTCCGAGCTGGAGAGCGATGTGAAACAGCTTCAGGACGAGTTGGAGAGGCAGCAGGTTCATCTACGGGAGGCAGATCGAGAAAAGACACGGGCTGTCCAGGAATTATCGGAACAGAACCAAAGGTTACTGGATCAGCTCAGCAGGGTGAGTCCCAAGTTAAGAATCGATGGCGTAAAATTCTTAACTGAATTTGAAAGCTGAAATAGAGCTTCTGTGTCACGTCAATCATGTATATAGTGAGAGTAATTCTCACTTCTGTTGCGTTTGGTGTTATATCAACAAGTTGAGTATTTTTCACCTTTAAGGACTTTAGCTGTGCCAAACTACGAGTCAGGAGCCAAGACCCTTTCCTGGCATTGGCCAGCTATTGAGGCTTTAACAATCACTTAACTTGGGGGTTTTCTCATTTTTAAAATGAAAGCGTTGTGTTTAATGGTTTCTGACATTCCTTGTAGCTCCAAAAACCTATGATTCCTTTACCTAGAGAAAACCTGTCACTGGTAAAATTATGTTAATGTGTTTAGTTCAAATATCAAATGCCTCTGTCTTCAAACTGAAGGGAAAATTTCTAGGGCAGATGATTTTTATTGATGTTGCCTTTGTGAATGTAGATTCCTTCGTATTATTTAAATATGAAAGGAGGTATGTGTATCTGTATTTAAGATTTGTTCTCTTTATTTCCACACGAAGTAAACGTTCTTTAAAAAATATACTTGTACCATTTATAGGGTGGTGTCATGAAAGTGCTAATTAACCAAGGTCAAGCCTGTAAAATCATTGCAGAGAAAGGGTTTGAAGACTGACTAGGTGGAAATCTAATTTAAATACAGAGCACACCTTTCACAAATGCAGGAATGTGGTTAATGCCCTGGTCTCCAAATCCGCCCGCTTTGAATTAAGAGCTGCATTTACTGTTGTGCCTAAGTCCTTCTTGTGTGTTGGAAAGAAAACTGCTAACTCTTTAGTTACCAAAAGAAAGAAAGAACCTCTTCTCTGATTTCATCCCTAAGCATTAATATTCTTTAAAAATAATTTTTTTATTGATTTCAGAGAGGAAGGAAGAGAGAGAGAGAGAGAGAGAGAGAGAGAGAGAGAGAGAGAGAGAGAAACATCAATGATGAGAGGCACTCATTGATTGGCTGCCTCCTGCACACCCCTACTGGGGATTGAGCCTGCAACCCGGGCATGTGCCCTTGACCAGAATTGAACCTGGAAACCTTGAATCCGCAGGCCAATGCTCTATCCACTGAGCCAAACTGGCTAGGGCAGCACTGATATTCTCATGGGAGCATGGTTCGTCTTTGGTTCTTAGATCTTTGGGAAAGGCTTGGCTAGAGCAGCATACGGTAAATTCTTGGTGTTTCCACTAATTCGATGCTTAACACTTGTATGAGGTTATTTCACTAGTCAGTTGCTTCCAGTGGGTACTCTGAGACTAGTTAAAGCCTTCATTCCTCACAAGGAAGTGTGACGTAAATGCTATAATAGAGAAAGGAAGAGGAAGGGGAGGTAAAGAAGGAGAGAATGGAAGGGGGAGGGAGAGGGAGAATAGGTGAGGGAGAAGGAAGGAAGAAGGAAAGGAGGAAGAGAAAGAGATGCGTTCATACCGGAATGTATCTGAAAGGTGGCCCTGGCCCGGCGGCTCCGTTGGTTGGAGTGCCCTGTCAGTGCACCAGGGTTGTGGATTCCATCCCCAGGCAGGGCATGTGTAAGAATCAGCCAGTGAACGCATAAATGGGTGGAGCAACAAATCCATGTTTCTCTCTCTCTCTCTAAATTTTAAAAAATGTAAAAAAATAGAATGTATATGAAAGGTGAGAATTCAAGCCATCGATCTAAAGGTCTTACCTGCAGGTTTCCTGTCTAGGGAATCCAGTCACCATTTGATTGGCTGGAAAGGAAGAGTTGGCCAGTTCTTCAAGAAGTCATTTACAGGGCCAGCTCAGTAACAGCGTTTCTGACTCGGTTCTAAAACCATTTTCAGCGACTGGGGAGGGAATCTCTAACCTTGTGAGATTGTGTACAGGTTTTTGAGTCTTTGTTATTCATGAAAGATTAAACTAACCACATAGGCCTAGCCACATTGATTTGTTTGTTCAAAATCATTTATTTCATACTGATTCTGAGCAAGTGTTTCTTATGGAGACTTAAGAAAGGAACACAACCAGCCAGAACAGTGAAAGGGGAAATTATTTCTTGAGGCTAAATTCACGTTCTAGAAGAACTCCAGGTGGCCAAGACAGAGGAAGGGAGAGAGCAAACATTATTAGCATGACACAGGAAAGAGCCCAGAGCTGGGAATGTGGATGCTCCTTATTAGCTGACGACCTTCTTTGTGCCTCACTTTCCTTGTCCCTAAAATGGGGGTAAAATTTGCGCTGTGCAAGTACTGCTGACGAGAATAAGATAAAGTGTTCATGTTAAGTCGTATAAGAAGGTAAGGATTTGTGTCGGTGTGGATGGTTCTTTTATTTAACCAGTGTCTTTATAGTTGAGGTTCCTTTGCCTAATTTCTCTGTAGAAATTCCTGATAAGCAGCTCCCAAAAGATTGTAGGAGGATATCATTTCCACTCGATCTAGATTCTTCGTATCCTCTCTGGCCTTGAATGTAGGCCCTTGGTGAGTTTAGTGGCCTTCTTTCCCTTTCTCTTTTTAAGCAGGACAATTCCCTGGGGCTTCTTTCCATCGGCAGCCAGTTTAGCGTGCATTACATTTTTATTTTATTAACTGGGTATTCAGGAACTTGAGGACTTGAGTGGTACTTTGAAGTGATTCTCCTAGGACAAGAAAACAACCAGCAGAAGTAATAGAAAGCCATACATTTTTGCAATGTACATAATGTGCTTTTATAAGCATGAAATGTATAATATCTAAAATGCAGTACAATATTTCTGTGGTGCTTTTGTCCAAAGTATTTTTAAATGTATTTCCTTTACTGCCATGTCTTTCAAGGCATTTGTTTGTTTGTTTTTAAATTTTTTTTTATTGATTTCAGAGAGTAAAGGAGAGGGGGAGAGAGAAACATCAGTGATGAGAGAGAATCATTGATTGACTGCCTCCTGCACACCCTACACTGGGGATCGATCCCACAACCAGGCATGTGCCCTGACCAGGAATTGACCCGTGACCTCCTGGTTCTTAGGTCGAAGCTCAACTACTGAGCCACGTTGGCTGGGCTGTTTTGTTTTTTAATAATAGTTCTACTAAGATATAATTCACAGGCCATAACATTTACTTTTTAAATGTGTACAATTCAGTGGTTTTTAGTATATTTACAGAGTTGTGCTACCAGCTCCACTATCTAATTATAGGATATCTTACCTCCCCCCCGCCAAAAAAAACCTGTACCTATTAGCAGCCACTCCCTGAGTCCTCCTAACCTTCTACCCCATGCCCTGACAACCACTAATCTCTGTCTCTATGGATTTGCCTATTCTGCACATCCTATATAATAAAGATGTGATATGCAAATTGACCCTAACGCCCTCGCATCACAAGATAGCCGCCCCCACATCATCACAAAATGGCTGCCCCCACGTTGTCATAAGATGGCCAGCAGGGGAGGGTAGTTGGGGAGGACCAGGCCTGCAGGGGAGGATAGTTGGGGACCATCAGGCCGGCAGGGAAAGGAAGTTGGGGGGTGGGGACCAGGCTTGCAGGGGAGGGCAGTTGGGGGCGATCAGGCTGGCAGGGGAGGGCAGTTGGGGGCGATCAGGCTGGCAGGGGAGGGCAGTTGGGGGCGATAAGGCCAGCAGGGGATCAGTTAGATGTTAATCAGGCCGGCAGGGGAGCAGTTAGGGGGTGAGTGGTTAGGATCCAGCAGTCCCAGATTGTGGAAGGGTGCAGGCTGGGCTGAGGGACACCCCCTCCCCCCCAGTGCACAAATTTCGTGCATCAGGCCTCTCATTTCAGTTGAATGGAATCATGCATATGAGACCCTTTGGGACTGGCTTCTTTCCCTTAGCATAATGTTTTCAAGGTCCATCCGCATTGTAGCAGGTATGAGTGCTTTATTTTTACAGATGAAGAGTATTCCACTGCATGGAGATAACACATTTTTTTTATCCACTCATTATTTGATGAACATTGGGTTGTTTTCACTTTTCGGCTACTGTAAACATTCATGAACAGGTGTTTTGTGTGACTAAGGTTCTTTTCAGCTCTAACATAGGGTGCTGTGAGCATGTGTATCCCGTGAACTTCTGGATCCTCATTACGATGAAGGAAGGGATAGGTATCGTTCTGATTTTATAGCTGGGAAAGCTTTAGAGACAGAAAGAAGGATACGTGACTTGCTTAAGGATCTTCCTTCTGAAGACTGGTTGGGCCTCAGTTTCCCATTTCGGAGGCAGCAGTTAAGATCATAGGCGTTGGAGCCAGACAGCCTGGGACAAACACAGGCTCTGCTCTTTACCAGCTGGATGAACATGGAAACATTTTTTTACCTTAGTTTCCTCCTCCATGTAGTAGAACAATTATATCTAGCGCCTGATAGTGTTGTGAGGACTGAGAGAATGTATGTTACAGCTCTAATCACAATATCTAGTGTATGGTAGCTGTTATAATCATCATGCCCTCGTCATGTCAGTGGGACTTCTGCATTTGTGAAACATGGATTCTCTCACTTGAGAGTGTCCCCAGCACATGCCAGTGTGTGAAATGTTTTGTTTAGTAGGTCCATCCCTATGCAAAAATATTTGTGTAAAATTGATTCTCCTAAGACAGTGGTGGGCAAACGCATCAGTCAACAGAGCCAAATATCAACAGTACAACGATTGAAATTTCTTTTGAGAGCCAAATTTTTTAAACTTAAACTTTTTCTAACGCCACTTCTTCAAAATAGACTCACCCAGGCCGTGGTATTTTGTGGAAGAGCCACACTCAAGGGGCCAAAGAGCTGCATGTGGCTCGCGAGCTGCAGTTTGCCGACCACTGTCCTAGGAGTTGAGTCGGGTTTATTTTATGGCACCCCATATTCCCTGGACGCTGCTGCATATACTCTGGGGATACCTTTATCGCCTGTTTATTTGCTTATTTGGACAAAATGCCCTCTAAGTTCTCTTCTAGCTTCTAAGATCACGAGTCTTGTTTTGTGAAACTCAGGCTGATGTATTTGGAGAAAGTGTAATTCGCTTCCTAAGTTACAAAGTAATACCACGGTGGCATTGACAGTGGAGTTTCATAGGACATGTTAGACATTTATCATCCTAATTATATTACAAGTGGAAAGAATACAGCGGGCCTTGCTTTCACAAAGGGCTCCCAGCTATACTTGTTGTCTAAGGAGAGTATCCCCTTAAAAAGCTTCAGATGGAGGTTTGGTGAGAAGCCTTCTGATACATAATACAGTATTTTTCACGGGCATTACAGCAAAAACCTCCAGAGCCCCAGACGACTTTTCTCAACAGCAGCAGCGAAGATATCGGGGTTCTGATCCGTATTAAAGAGCCTTGAGGTGATTATTCACTCATTTATCCTGCTACAGCGTATAACACAGTTTAGACACTGCGGAACGTTCTTACATTCTGTGTGTACACCGACAAGCCAAAGCAGTGATTTGAACACTGAGAAACAGTCTTGTTCATTATGAGAATATCAGCAATCACAGGCTTCTTATTTGGCCTTTTCAGTCTTCAGAGGCAGTTGAAATAAGATATTATTTTCAAAATGAATCTCCGTGGTGTTAGAAACGCCATTCAGAGTTAAAAGAAAGCATTTTCCTGGTACTAACAAAACCCTGCTCGCACATTCTTGCAAACACTAAGGTCAGACTTGAGCACCTGGTGACCCAAGAATGGGAAAAAGCAATTGCTTTCTTATAAAAAATGGGGTTTAAAATTGCTTAGGGACTTCTAAGGTTTTTCTTCCCCAAAATACATAGCTCTAGAGTTTGTAAAAACTGGCCAGGAAATGTTCTTACACTTTTCCCTGCAATTTTAGGCGTGATATGTCAGTCACATCTTTTTTCCATCTCCTTCCCTCCTCATCCTACCAACAGCATGTGTGTGGTCCTAGCCCCATTTTCTTTACTAGGAGTTAGGGCTTCAGTCCCCTGCAGGCCTGAATGTATGCAATCTTAGTGATTCTTTGATTATTATGTATTAGATTATAATTATTAGATGTAATGATTAGATTGTTGCTTTTTTCATTTTAAAAAATTACGAGATAACTTCAAGCAGGCAGAAAACCGCAAAGAATAATATAAATTCAGCTTTGTAAAATCTAAACATTTTTCATAGTCAGATTTCTTAAGGAGATAAGGCATTACTGATACCTTTGAGGCTCTCATCTCATTTCTCTCCACTTTTCCAGACTTATAATCCTCCCTGTTCATGCTTTTATACTTATATTACCCCCCCACATATATATGTTTGTGTGTGTGTGTATATATATATATATATATGTGTGTGTGTGTGTGTGTGTGTGTGTGTATGTGAACACAGATATATCGCCATTAAATATACATGTATACCCAGTAACAATGTACAACAATTAAATTTTCCAATGTTTCAAACATTTAGTAAATGGCAGCATCATGTATACATTTTGCAACTTGTCCTTTTGGCATGTTTTTTGGGGGGGATTGACCTATGTTAATAAATGTAGTTTCAGTTTATTTATTTTAACTGTTTAGCATTTCACTGTGCAAATGTAGTACAATATAGTTACCCATTCTTTTGTTGGGAAACGCTATGCTTTTTTTTGCTTTTTAAATTGAATTTATTGGGATGACATTGGTTAATAAAATTACACAGGTTTCTATAATTTTCATTATTACGAACTTTTTTGTAATGATTATTCTTGTACCTCTTCTTCTGGTGCGCATATAATTGATTTACTCTGGGGATAAACCTAGGAGTGGAATTGCTGGGTCCAAGAATAAACTCATGTTCAACTTCATGAGCTATTGCCATATTCTTCTCCAAAATATAGTTGTACAGATTCACATTCTTAACCAGCAGTGTGTGTGAGAGCCAGTGTGTGCTTCTTCATGTCTTCACCAATGCTTGGTTATTGTCAGATTTTTAAAATTTATTGAATCCCATGGATGTGAAATGGAATTTTTATTGTTTTCATTTCCATTTCATGAATTCCTAGTGAAGCTGAGCATCTTTTGTTTTTATGCTTGTTGTGAATTGCCTGTTTATATCCTTCACCGGTTTTCTTATTGGCATGTAAGAATTTTTTACACATTTTTGATACTATAATACTTTTAGTTTGTTTATGGAGTCTTTTAGTAAACAGAAGTGTGTACTTTTCTATATTTTTTTTATTGATTTCAGAGAGGAAGGGAGAGGGAGCGAGAGATAGAAACATCAATGATGAGAATCATTGATTGGCTTCCTCCTGCACGCCCCCTACTGGGGATCGAGCCTGCAACCTGGGCATGTGTCCTTGACCGGAATCGAACCCAGGACCCTTCAGTCCACAGGCTGACGCTCTGTCCACTGAGCCAAACCAGCTAGGGCCAGACGTGTGTACTTTTAATGAAGGCAAATGTATTCATCATTTCCTTTATGTTTTGTTTTGTGTTTTGCTCAATCCTGTCCTCCATGTCATAAAGATATTTTCCCATATTCATTACAAAAATTTAAGAGTTGTATTTTACATTTAGATCTTTAACCTTCCTGGAATGTATTTTTTAGTATTGTATGACATAGGGATCCAGTTATGTTTTCTATGTGAATTACTGCCTCAGCACTGTTTGTTCTCCCATGGATTTCTAACGCTGTATGGATTTCTTAATGGAAAAAAAATCATAACGTTTACTCTTGACTGAGAGCCAAGATAACTTAAAATGAAAACTTTAGAAGATATAGAAAACTGTATTACTTTGCTAGGACTGACATAACAAAGTATCACAAACTGAGTGGCTTAAACAACAGGAAGTTCTCGTCTCAGTTCTGGAGGCTAGAGGTCCAAAATCAAAGGGTTGGTTTCTGAGGGCCATGAGGACGGATCTGTTCCAGGCCTCTCTCCTTGGCTGTTGATGTCTGTCTTCTCACTGTGTCTCTTTCCTCTTTGTATATTTTCTCTGTTATCAAATTTCCTCTCCTTGTAAGAACACAGTCATATTGCATCAGGGCCCAGCCTACTGGCCTCTTTTTAATCTGATTACCTCTGTAAAGACTCTGTATCTCCTGATGAGTCACATTCGGAGGTAGTGGGGTTTGAACGTCAACAAATGAATTTCAGCCCATAATAAGAACCACTTTTAGGTGTGTGTTTTTCAGCAGGTCCAGCTCTTGGATCTTAGTAAGTGCTGTCTATGAGAGGTGTTCATAGTGGTGCCACTGTCCTTGATTCCTTACACTCAATATAATGTATTTACATACCAAAGACACATGTGCCTACAACCAGTTGACTAAGGGTTGCCATGACCAATGGGGAGAGGTTTATAACCCTTAATTTTATTCTTTGAAAAAGTCCTAGATCTACCTCTCTCATCACTCTCCCTTAATGACTAACTGGCATTCTGTTATTTTGAGTAAAAGAGTAAAACCTTTATTATTTTTTTAGATCTTCTTTAATTGAACATTCAGCAAATATTTATTGAGCAAGGCATTGGGGATACAGTGGGTAACACAAGGCCTTTGTTGTGTGAAACCAGTAGGGAGGAAGAGCTATATAAATAACTAAACAACTAAACAAATCCACGAGAAGGGTGACGTGATGGCAAATGACCCGAGAGGAGAGCGACTTTAGGAAGGGTCAGTAGAGAAGCTCTGCCGAGGAAATAAATTTGAGGTGAGACCTGTGGGGTCCTGGAAAAGCGGAGAACAGGGTTCTTTGGTGGGTACTGTTAAATTGTAAACTCTGAGAACAGGGACCACGTCCAGCTTGTTCGTTGTTATAAACAGGTATCTAGCAGAGTGGGCATTCAATAGATGATTGTTGGTTGGCCTGACAGGAGTGGCTCAGTTGGTTGGGCATCGTCCTGTGCACAGAAACGTTACTGGTTCGATTCCCGGCCAAGGCACATGCTGGGGTTGCGGTTGGATCCCCAGTCAGGGAGCATACTGAAGGCAACCCGTCAATTGATGTTTCCTCTCTCTCCCTCCCTCTCTCTAGGCATGTCCTCAGGTGAGGATTAAAACAAAGAAGGATTGTTGGTGGTTATTTTTGTTAAGTGACTAAGGTGCAGGACATTAAAGAATTATTTGGAACTACCCTAACTTTCTGAAGGACACACTGTCCCTCCATGCACTCTGTAGAAGAGCACTCTTTGCTCTTTCAAACTCACTCGCATGCTGTATGGGTGCTGTTCGAAACGGTGGTCGGGGGGACTGTGGACGTCGGTGCTGTGACAGGCAAGCTGTAGGTAGGTAATGGGAATGCAGTTGCCTAGCGAGCTGATGTTGTCTTCATGGATGCTCCTGGAATGGATAAACACCGTTTTCCATGAATTGAGAAGAGTGACTGCAGAATTGGCAGAGCTTTTGTGTCTTGACTTAAAGCCTGCACGTACCTGCATTGTGCTGCATTTGTCCAGGGCCTGTCCGTTAATCAGTTACTGAGTGTGCTGATGGAGATGGAATGAACATTTTAGCCCCCCCTCCCCCAGGTGATCTTGCCTCATGGGAGGGTTGGCTATTATTTGGGTTTGGGTGTCATTATGGCTCCCCCCACCCCCTTACAGGGAGCATACACAAAGAAGAACTCCCTGTCTCCAACTGTCTGTCATCTTGGCTATTCTTAGAACCCCAAATGGTCTGTAGTGTGCACATGTATGTAGGCAGTCAGACATTCCCCTTGGGAAAGCTCATAATGACTGCTTTTGGACAGCCTCCCTGAGGATGTGTAGTTGCTCCATGTGTAGCCCTGGATGTAAAACTTGTATGCATTCACCTTAAAATCATTATTTTCCCCCTTATTGTTTCAGTGCTGTGCTATATTCTTTTTTATTTTAATATATCTTATTGATTTTTTACAGAGAGGAAGGGAGAGGGATAGAGAGTTAGAAACATCGATGAGAGAGAAACATCGATCAGCTGCCTCCTGCACACCTCCCACTGGGGATGTGCCCACAACCAAGGCACGTGCCCTTGACCGGAATCGAACCTGGGACCTCTCAGTTCGCAGGCCGACGCTCTATCCACTGAGCCAAACCGGTTTCAGCTGTGCTATATTCTTTTAGCTTTTCCCCCAGTGCCCTCCCTGTTAGTCGTTTTCCCCTTCATTGCAGCTCTACGTGTGTCTCTAACAAACCTTTCCCCGAATCCTCACATCCAGAAGTGTGGTCATGTGTCCAGTCACTATGACTTTGGATAATTATTATTTAATTATGCCAAAGAGAGAAGCTGTAGTTGGGGCAATATTTTTAAAAAGGCCATTTCAAAGGCTGTGTGAAGCCCCAAAAAGGGTTACAGAATCACCGATGGAGAAGGGGATACAAAGAATTCAGCAGGAAGTTAGGCTTAGGTCCAAGGCCAGGGGAAATCAAAGCTTGCATTTTAAACTAGAAGGACTTAAGCCAAGAGGTGCCTGGAGGACTAGTCTGGAGGTTGGTGATGAAGAGGCTGAAATAAAGGAACAAAGATTCCCTTGTAGTTCAGGTGAAGCCTAGCAGTTTGAAATCTGTCTGTGAAAGCTTGGCACCCAGTGGTGTGTTCTTTTGTGAAACTTGGTTTATCTGGCTGGGATAGGGGTGGCTTCTTAAGGGAAGAACTTTATTGAATGTCCCTTACTACATATTCAGGAATTCTAATTTTGCCTCTGCTTTTAGGTTTCTACTCATAGATTTTTAAATTTACATACACACACACAGTGCTTTTTCTGATGGCAGAACGAACTCATTCATGATCATTAAAAAAGGAAATTCAGACGGTACAGAAATGTTTGATGTAAACAGAGAAAATCCCCCATGATCCTCTGTCAGAGTAAAACTAAAGACGGGCCCTAACTGGTTTGGCTCAGTGCATAGAACGTCGGCCTGCGGACTCAAGGGTCCTGGGGTCGATTCCAGTCAAGGGCATTTACCTTGGTTGTGGGCACATCCCCAGTAGTGTGTGTGCAGGAGGCAGCTGACTGATGTTTCTCTCTCATCAATGTTTCTAACTCTCCCTCTTCCTTCCTCTCTGTAAAAAATCAATAAAATATATTTAAAAAACAACAACAACAAAAAAGAAAACTAAAGACGGCACACCAAGGTTACGGGTTCTATCCCCCGTGAGGGCACACACAAGAATCAACCAATGAATGCATAAATACGTGGAACAAAAATCTCTCTCTCCCTTCCTCTTTCTCTAAATCAATTTTAAAAAGTAATTCTGGTATACGAGGTGAAAATTTGAGTTAAATTTCCCATCCAAGCTCTCGCGGTACCTGAGGCTCTGCACTGGTGCCTTTGGTTAGGTGATGAGTGCCTGCCCCCTGCCTCAGGGCTGACTGCTGTCCTCTGTAGTTCCCCTTCTCCTTCTCACCCCCCCCCCAAACTCTCAGCTCCTAGAAGAGTTGTCGGCGTGAAGTGTGTAGAAGGAAGTTGATGCAAACAGGTGTTTTTGTTCCCGGCCTGTTTGGAGCTGTATTCCTTGGTTTCGCCTCTAATGTCTTATCCACACACAAAGAATAGAATGTGCATACTAGCTGGAGCTAATCTTCCCTGAAAAGACGAATTTTCCTCTGAAGTGTCAGCTGACCTTGTTCTTTACACAGCTCCTGTGGGATTAGCAGCTCTGCACCTGGTACGCTTCTGGAAGCCCCTTTTCCCCGGTTTCTTTCTCGGGGTTGCCGGCTTTAAACCCGCGGCCGTCAGTGTCCCAGTCTCTGCCTCTGGTGGGTGACAGCCATTTTTGTTTCTAGGACACTTTACAGTGAATAGCAGCTGCTCATCAAAAGTAGTTTTGGTCGCTGAATTAATTGGGTTTTGGGTTTGTTTGTTTTTCCTTTTAGGGTGGCACTGTTACTTGTTTTCTTCTGAAAGTCTGCTTCATTTGCAGGCATTGTGTTGTAGGAAAAAGACATGGCGGTTATTCGTCAGCCTATCCTTGAAAGAAGTGGGGAAAACTAGGTTATTTCCCAAACAACAATAATTTAAATTTCCCAAGGATGTTCCTATGTGAGACGACCTCTCACCTCGTTACCACTCTGTGAGGAAGTCGTGGTGATTGCTCTTTATTTGACAGAGAAGGAAACTGAAGATCAGAAATTGAGAAAGGTTGCCCAGCGGCCTTGCAGGGTTACCGGTTAACCGCTGGTTTGGAGACTGGTTTTTGTACGTTTCCAAGGGTGGGGCGTCATCAGAAACAAAAACCTCCTCACGTGTATCTCCATCCTTGGGCATATTTTTTAGGTGATCGTGGGCTGGGTGTTGTCTGGGGCCCCTAAACTTCAGAGTCACAGTGAATCCAGAGGTTGGGGATCCCCATTTAGCAGTTTCTGTTTGTTGTCTCAAGGGTGTCGAGGGGTCCCTGGAGCTGAAACAGAAGAGGGGCTTTGCCTGTGGGAGCTCTGCTCTGTGGAGACAGCACGGCCAGCTTTTTCCAGATTGGTGTTATTGCTAATTAGTAGGTTAAACACATCGGGGGGTCATTGCTTATTCTTTCTGCAGATGGGTGTTTTTATTGGCAGATTTGTGTCTTGATTATTAGAGCCTGTTCTTAATTATTTACCCAGAGAGGACCATGCCTGATTCAAGAACCTTCAGGTTGGTGTGTTAGTGACAACTGTACCTAGTTCTGATTAGCTTTTTCTTTTTTTTCTTTTTTTGTTGTTAATCCTCACTGGAGGATATTTTTCCACCGATTTTTAGGGAGTGTGGAAGGGAGGGGGAGAGAGAGTGAGAGAGAGAAACATTGATGTGAGAGAGGCATCAATTGGTTGTCTCCCGCACACATCCCAACCAGGGCTGGGGAACCGAGGTATGTGCCCTTGACTGGAATCAAACTTGGATCCTTCCGTCCACTGGCCAGTGCTCTATCCACTGAGCCAAACCTGCCAGGGCCTGATTATCTGTTTCAAAAGAAGAGAGCCTACGGTTCCAGCATATTAAATCTAAATTCGAGAGGCAACCCACGATTCATCAAAGCCAAAGATTTGGATGCATGACTATGGAAGTAGATCTTACTAATGCTGCTAGCTTTGACTTAATATGATGGCAGCCAGATTTTTATTTTTATTTTTTTACATCGAAATCTGGGTTCCTTCAGTCCCTGGAGACAGCTTAGTGCCTTGTGTTGGAGTAGTGAAAACAGTCTAACGAGCTGCCCCTGTCTGATGTGAGGTGCGGCCTCCAAATTTTGTACTTGCCAAATGGGTTGTGGGTGATAGAAAGGTTGGAATTTACTGGCTGGGGAAAAAAAAATTGGCAGCAAGCTCTGCATGCGTTTGTTACCCAGGCAGGTTAAACCCATAGTTCTGGTTTCTACATCTTGTTGCCTTGGAAAAGAAAATATCTGTATTCAGTGAGTAAACATAATCAGCAGGAAAGCAGGTCATGTTTTGCCTCTGAGCGCATCTTCATTGGAGTCCAGGAGATACTCCATCGCTGTCTTGTAATTTTCAGGCCTGAAAAAGAACGTCTAGTCCGTTGGGCGCAGAGGTTTATAAAATGTTTGCTTTTCAGAGATTCTTCAAATTTGATTGTGTTTTCTTTTAAATTACAACACGTTGAAGAACCATTACCAAAATAGAGAACATGCACTCTCGTGGGAGGGATGCCACATTTCACAGCTGAAAGGCTGTTGGGGCCTCAGCATGTGCCTGCCGCCTTCTAGGGACATGGACCTACAGCCTCTCGCCTCCCTGTGAACCAAGGGGTATTACGCTGCTGGAAGCTGAGCTGTGTAAAAGTTGATGGTATTTGTAACGACGTCACTGGGTGAATACAGTTTGTTCCAGTACTTTAAAATCAGAAGTAAATCCACAAAGACATCAATACTGAGTAAACCTGCCACTCTTACCCTTATCCTCCAACTTCAGTGGTTTTGAAAAGGCTCATTGTTCCTATTGTGTTTATAAGTTTTATACGTTGAAATTTATGAAATATTTAATAAAATATTACCTTTACCTGTATCTATGTATTGAAGCTCCTCATAAAAAGGGTTGTGCTGTCAAAAAACAACAACAATCCATAATGTGGAAACTGTTGGTTTAGATCAGTGGTTCTCGAACTATGTTCTGAGGAGCTCTAGGGCTCCCGGGGTGCCTCAGGACTGTTAGAGGGAAGAGCTGAAAGGGACAGAAAGCTGGGGGGTTTCTAGCCCTTCCCCATTTCCATTTTCCCCTGAGCATTCCTATGTTTTGTATATTGCCGTTCTGCTTAATATTTTATTTGGAAAAAAATGGGTTTTCAGCTGTATATTAAAAATGATTTGTAAATCACTAATCTACACTAATAAAAGAGAAACATGCAAATTGACCGTCACTTCACGATGCCCACCAGCCAATCAGGAGTGAGTATGCAAATTAACCCAACAAAGATGGCGGCGGCCGAGCCCCCCAGCCGCTCTGGGCCTCTGGGCAGCACGCATGCAGGTGCAGAGCGGCTGGGCGGGGCAGGATGCCTGCTATGAGGGGGAGTGCGGGGGCGTGGGGTGGAGGGAGGTACAGGAGCAGCACTCGGGCCGTGAAGATGGAAGGCGGCAGCCAGAGTGAAGGCCTGGGTCACGGATGCCGGAGGAAAACCGGTGCCGGCAGCCAGGGGAAGGAAGGCCTATTGCACAAACCTTCATGCAACAGGCCTCTAGTCCAGCCTTGGGCAAACTACGGCCCGCGGGCCGATCCGGCTGTTCTATTGGGTTCTCTTGCTCTCCCCTCCGCTCCTTTACTTTGAATTTATATTAGTTCACACAAACACTCCATCCATGCTTTTGTTCCGGCCCTCCGGTCCAGTTTAAGAACCCATTGTGGCCCTCGAGTCAAAAAGTTTGCCCACCCCTGCTCTAGTCTATTAATAAGTAGTGAAGGAAGCGGAGACCCAGAGAAGTTAAGTGACTTGCCATGCCTGCAGTCCCAGTCCCTTGCTACTTCCAGTGGGGCTCTCAGTGAGAAGCAAAGCCGTCTCTTTGGGAGTAAATAATAGAACACTGGTTAAGGGGAAAAACCAAGGAGTAGTGTGCACTATTTGTAGAGGGGTAACCTAGTTACATATTATTACAGTATTTATTAATACTGCAGTTTCTGTAGCAGTTAAATCCCCAAATCTTAGTAGCTTAACAGAGGAGTTAAAAATTGGTATTCTTGATTAGCGGGTGGCCCTCAGTTCAGGAAATGATTCCGTGATCCATCCATCTCCATCTGTGACTCTGCCACCTCCCACAGGTGGCTTCCAGGGTCGTGGCAGGAGGGAACAAGCCTGGCAGGGTCCGTGGGTCATGCTGGACGTGCTGCCCATAGCTTCCACCCACTCACTGCTCAGAGCTTGGTTACAGGGCTTCACTCCAATACAAGAGAGACTAGAGGCGTGGGCCAGTTCTGTGCTCAGAGAGAAGGGGTTGGTGACACAGCCATACCAGTGTCAAAAGAAAGAGTCCTGGACTTGCCTTTCCTGGGAATTTTCTGAAGGACTTGGAGTGGCTGATTGTTAACTTTCCACCAGTTCTAAGTACCATGGCAGACAGTTGTAACAGTATCACCTTTCGTTATACATACACACCATTCTGTCCCGAGTAGAGAAGCGGTTGGCTTTTTTGAACGCAGGTATACCTCTGTTAATCACAGATTTGGGTAAATTTCTCTAAAGCTGTAACTTGATCCAGAATCCCTCAAATTTTCAAAAAGGAGGATATGTTTTTAGATTGCCTTGCGGTAAGATATATCCATTCCTGGTTACATTAGGTAGGACAAAACTGTTATATCAGACTAGAGGCCTGGTGCACGAAATTCATGCACTCGGTGGGAGGGGGGTCCCTCAGTTCGGCCTGCGCCCTATTGTAGTCTGGGAGCCCTCGGGGGATGTCCAACTGCTGCAGAGGCGGGAAAGGCTCCCACCATGGCCACTGCGCTCGCCAACCATGAGCCCGGCTTCTGGCTGAGCATAGCTCCCCCTGTGGGAGCACACTGACCACCAGGGGGCAGCTCCTGCATTGAGCGTCTGCTCCCTGGTGGTCAGTGCGCATCATAGCGACAGGTCGTTCTGCTGTTGGGTTGATTTGCATATTAGCCTTTTATTACATAGGGTAAACCCTCTGGTTATTTCTCATTCCCATAAAGTTACGTTCTAATGGAAAGAATTGGCCTGGGAGCACTGAAGGCCTTGCTGCCACCCTGTCACTCACTTCCGTGCACTGTCACTCAGCGGACCGTTAATAAGTCCTCACTCTGGGTCTCAGTTTGTGTCAGTAAAACAAGGGGATTGAACCATCTAGGATCCATGGCTCTCACTCTCTGAATGTTCACATGAATATATGTGATGGCTGCGAAGAAGAAAATCTCATGCTGTGTGGTACCTGGTGAGCCTGGTAGCTTTGTAATGTTGCCTTCTTTATGTGCAGAACATATTGTAGCTGGGACCAGGGCAGCTTCTCTTCTCCTCTCACCAGAATCCAGTGCCTCTATATAATGGGAAATAGGGAAGACTGAGATGATCGGTGCTACCACATCCGTTTTCCACCTCCGTGGTGACACAGAAGGGACTTTCCCTGAACCTGAGCGATGAGGTGGGCAGTGAGGAGGCGTTGACCGGCTTTTCCTTTTAAGGTTATGCAGCACCGTGCTCAGGCTTATGAGGCTGCCATTCCCAACCCTCCACAGGTCATCGGCTTTTCCGCACTGCCCTAGCGTTATTCGTTGCATTCAGTGTTGCATGACTGTCCTTTGCAGAACTGGAAGAATTCCCCCTACATGCACCTCTCGTCAGCAGTCGCTAGGTTACAGCGTTTTACATTGTCCCAGTCTGGTGATGTTGCTATGGATACCAGTTATTCCTCCTCCTGTGACACTGTTCTGGTCAGGCTCAGTGCAGACAAGACGTAACTGTGAGGTCAGCTGTTTAGAATATGGCTTTCCCTCTACCTTAATGATAAGATCTAAGTAATAGCTATCAATTCCATGTTTTCTAATAAAGAAATTAAGGAAACGAGGCATTGCTGAATCCTGGATGCACCTCTCCTTCACTTGGACCCGTATCCCATTATTATTCTACGGAAGTAAAACTAACAGATTTGAACTTGGAATAAGAGACGCTCCACACAGAACAGCATCATGCCTCCTCCAGGGAGGGCTCTCCATGGGAGATAACCATTATTTTTTGACAGTGCCCTCAAAGGTTAGGGACATTTAGGGATGTTCTTTGTCAAAATTTGTCAAACTCGATTGATCTAAGTGATAAAGCCTGTTGTCGAAATTTTATTGCCAATTAATATCACACGTGGTTATGTTTGTCTTCCTGCGAGGTTTTAGACAATATGAAGGCAGGGACTGTGTCTCTAACTGGTTTTCGCCCCCATCTGTGCCTAGAATAGCAACACACACACAAACACACACAAACACACACACAGCAGGGATCCAGAAAAGGTGTGTTGATTTGTTTCGGAGACTGAAAGAATAGGCCATTACTAACTGGACTTTAGATTTCTAGCACGTTTTAAGATGGAGCGAGAACCCCTTCATAATACAGTCATTGAAGAGTGCGCTTAACCCATGTTATTAAGCTGTTACCTCGCCTGACTCTTTGATCTCACAGTTGAAGAAACAACAGAGGCCCTAAGAGGATGTGACTCACGTACGGTCACTGAGCAAGGAAAGCTGTGGTTTCTACAAACGTGTTATAAAAAGTCTGTAAGAAACAAACAAACAGTTTAAGATCTTTGCAGTAGAAATAATTCTGTGTGCTTAAACCATCGTGTTTGATTTTATGCAGTCTGTTTACTTAGAAATGGGGCAGGCAGACATATACGATTCACTTTAATAGGAGCTCTAAGAAGACCATACCAACTTTTATTTCCAGTCAGCTCAAAGCCTTGCAGTCCACTTAATATTGGACTTATCCTTCAAAATCCAGATTGAAATTGAACATAGCATAGGATCCAGGGCAGCCTTTCAAAATTAACATCCTGTTTAAAAATGGGCCAAATTTGGCCCTAGCTGGTCTGGCTCAGTGGATAGAGCGTCGGCCTGCGGACCAAAGGGTCCTGGGTTCGATTCCAGTCAAGGGCATGTACCTTGGTTACAGGCTCCTCCCCCGCCTGGGCCCTGGTCGGGGCTCATGCAGGAGGCAACCAGCCAATGTGTTTCTGTCACGTCGATGTTTCTCTGTCTTACCCTCTCTCTCTCACTCTCCCTAAAAATCAATGGAAAAATACCCTCTGATGAAGATTAACCAACAACAAAACAAAACAAAAAACCAGGCCGAATTTGAATTAAAAAGTCATCCCTTGCATGTGAGGCACTCCCCTAAAGAGGAAGGAATTTATTTACAGATAGAATCCTTTTGTTTGGGAGCCACAAAGGGAATGAGAAAGTGTCTTCTGAAACACAGACTGCCAAGGGCCAAAGGCGTCCCTTATGGACGCTGTCGGCAGGAAAGACCAGACAAATCCCACGAGAGTCCGGGAGTGATAAGGCTCAAGCCTCGAAGGATGACGCGTCCTTCCTGGGAAGCTCCCCTCCTCTGTGGACCAGAGAATCCGAGAGTCTGCCCCTCCTTTCTCCTCACGGCCACCTCCAGGGCCCTAGTTGAAGCTCTCTGAACTCAGGCAGTAACCCCCACTCATCTCTCTCTCCCTCAGGCTCTGCCCCTCCACTGCTCCCATTGTCAGATTACCTTCCTTCAAGGGAGCTCTGAACAGCTCGCTGCCTTCGGGGGGCTCCCGTTAGCCGACCATTGAGACTCCTTGGCCCGGCATTCAAACCCGGTACCACCTGGACCTAGCACACATTCCAGCCTTGTCGCCCCTACCTCTCCGTTTGTGTGACCTGTGCGTCAGACACGTTAGCATGTTTCCTGCTTTCCCGGCTCACGTAGTCCCCTCTCCTTGCCACCTGCTGGAATTTTCCCCGGTCCCACGGCCAGGCTCAGTTGCCACTTCCTTGATGAGGCCTTTGCTGTTCTTTCCCCTCCATTTTTCCTCTCTCCTTCAACTGACCACAAAGAGCACTTTGATACCTTTCTTTTGTCCAAAGAATAGAGGAAAAGTTTTAGAACAACATTCACAAGTAAGCATGTCAGACCTCAGTTCTGTGGTTCAAGTGTATAGCAAATTTGACTTTACTAAAAGGTTTGACCTTGAGAATCAATATTTTACTTCCTTCAACGTACACTCCATTTTTAGGGAATATTTATCTTTTATTAACTTTTAATATTTTTGAGATATAATTGACATATAACATCAGAAGTTTTAGGTATAAAACAATGATTCGGTATTTGTATATGGTGAAGTGATCATCAAATGCACACTCATTTTTGCTAAATTTCTTCACCATTGCTTATATCGGTGGTTCCCAGTCTCGGTATGAGAACCCTCACCCTTTAAAAATGTAATCCAATTACCTTATACAATATTTTTAGCACCCTTATTGGGGTATAATTTTCACTTTATAAAGTGCACCCATTTTAAGTACAGTTTTAAACAAATACAGATACTTGTGCAACCATCACCGTAATCTAGTTTTAAAACATGTTCATAGTGCTCCCCAGCCTCCCACAAAGCTCACCGTAGTCTAGTTTTAAAACATGTTCATAGTGCTCCCAGCCCCCCAAAAAGTTCACCGTAATCTAGTTTTAAAACATGTTCATAGCGCTCCCAGCCCCCCAAAAAGTTCACCGTAATCTAGTTTTAAAACATGTTCATAGTGCTCCCCAGCCCCCCAAAAAGCTCACTGTAATCTAGTTTTAAAACATGTTCATAGTGCTCCCAGCCCCCCAAAAAGCTCACTGTAATTTAGTTTTAAAACATGTTCATAGTGCTCCCCAGCCCCCCAAAAAGTTCACTGTAATCTAGTTTTAAAACATGTTCATAGCGCTCCCAGCCCCCCAAAAAGCTCACCGTAATCTAGTTTTAAAACATGTTCATAGTGCTCCCAGCCCCCCAAAAAGCTCACCGTAGTCTAGTTTTAAAACATGTTCATAGCGCTCCCAGCCCCCCAAAAAGCTCACCGTAATCTAGTTTTAAAACATGTTCATAGCGCTCCCAGCCCCCCAAAAAGCTCACCGTAATCTAGTTTTAAAACATGTTCATAGCGCTCCCAGCCCCCCAAAAAGCTCACCGTAATCTAGTTTTAAAACATGTTCATAGTGCTCCCAGCCCCCCAAAAAGTTCCCTTTTGCACTCAGTCCTCACTCTTCCCCCTCCCGCAGCCCCAGGAAAACACAGTCGGCTTTCCCTCTGTATTGGTTACCTTCGCTGGGTATTTCACGTGCGTAGGTGGAGTCACACAGCACAGTTTTCGTTTCTCTTCCCCTCAGCGGTGTTGGTGAGCTCCGCTCATGCTGTAGAACATGTCAGTAGTTCCTTCTGACTGCCGAATGGTGTTTTGTTGTTGGATACATGCATTTTTTTCTCCACTCACCGCTAATGGACGTTTGGATTGTGTCTGGTCTTGCCTGCTCGGGGCAGTGCTGCTGCGAACAGGAGGCTGGTCTGTGGACCTTTCCTTCTGGGACGTGTTTCATTTGAGCGGGTACCGGGGGGCAGACTTGCTGTTCGCTATCTCTCTGTGTCTCTTCTTAAGAAACTGCCAAACTGGTTTTCAGAGAAGCTGCCACCATTTTACATTCCCACCAACCAATGTATGAGGCACCAGTCTCTCCACAAAAGGGCCACCTGCTTGATATTAAAGAAAGGACTGTAGATGGTAGATGCTCACATGGTAACAGATGTCACTTTAGTATCTGCAGATTAATAAAAAGTGTACAAGTGACACCCGATCAGGGGCTCGGTAATCCTTTTAGAAGGATTTCCACAGGCACAGCTCGGGGAGATTGCAGGCCCGCTTCCAGAACACCACAATAAAGTGGGTTGTAATCTCTTTGCTGGTGGAGGGTCTTGCCTTCAATTTGTAAGAAAGGAAAAAAGAGATCTGTAAAGAGCAATAAAACGAGGTATGTCTGCATTCTGTAATCACAGCAGCACTTGGTGACACGTGGTCACTGCACAGGAAATGCTCTGGATGCACTCTCGAGAAGTCCAGCGTCCCCAAGGGTCTGTAGTTGCGACCTGCTTGTTCAGAAATAAATGTAAACTATCTTACGTCTTTTTGTGTGTCATCTGCCTACCTTGTAAAGAGGTAGAGACCTACCTCATAAAGTTCTTTGAAAGACATGTCAAGCATTTGGCCCGTAATAGGTGCTCAATTAGTGTCAACTGCTAGTCCTAGGGACCCGGAGGCTTAATAGAAGGAGCAGAGGCTTGGAGCCGCCCAGGTGAGGATTCTCGCTCATCTGAACCAGGTAAATTACTAGCGGTCTCTCCTCTACCCAAACTGCCTTGGAATGGAGACTGCGTGGATTCTTGTAAACACCTGTTTTCATACTTAATTCTTGCTAACTTCAAATTTCTGTTTGCCTCACCCATTTTCTCCAGTTTCACCTTTGTTGGATAGGAGCCTTCTTCTCCCCCTCACCCCTAGTTTATCCAAGTCACTTCAAAAATGTTCTTCTGCCAAAACCGGTTTGGCTCAGTGGATAGAGCGTCGGCCTGCGGACTGAAGGGTCCCAGGTTCAATTCCGGTCAGGGGCACGTGGCTTGGTTGCGGGCACATCCCCAGTGGGAGGTGTGCAGGAGGCAGCTGATTGATGTTTCTCTCTCATCGATGTTTCTAACTCCCTATCCCTCTTCCTTCCTCTCTGTAAAAAATCAATAAAATATATTTAAAAAAAAAACACAAAAAAACGTTCTTCTGTGTTCTCAACAGGTAACTCCTCCCTGTTGCCCATTGGGATCCACCCGGGCAGCTTTTGCGCTGAATACAAATGCCTCGGGCCCACCCCCAGAGATTCTGATTTAAGTGCTTTTGGGACGTGACCGGGGGTTGAGATTTTTAAAAGCAGGTGATTATAACGTGGGCCCAAGGATGAGCATTACTATTCCAGTGTGAGCCCCGGATTGGGGGCAGCTGTTCTCGCCTAAGGTGGTAGCAGCGGCCAACGTTACAAGTACAGGCAGACCTCGTTCAATTGCGCCTCATGGATGTTGCGTTTTTTCCCAAACGAAAGGCACAAACCACCACCCACAAAAGGGTTACAACTCGCTTTTCTGCAGGGGTCTGAACCCGAACCCGCGGGATCGAGGCATGCCTGTATCTCGATTCCTTTGTCAGTAAAGGGATGGAGCGAAATGGAGCCTCTGGGACAGCCTGTTAGAATGACACCAAGCCCCTGGGGGAGCCCTCAGGTAAGACTTTCTCCCACCTAAGTATCAGTCAGCGTCTGAAACGAGGGTGTGTGGAATGGACGCCGAAACCTCGCTGGAGGCAGGGCCCGTTTCATCCCTCCTCGCTCCTCGTAGGAGGCAGTGTGCATCGGGAAATGGATTCAGGTTTGGGCACTGGATGAACCGGATTGATTTCGGCCTTGTTGATTACTAGCTGTGTTGGTTGAGCTTCGGAGAGTTTGCAGTTGCACATGGTCGCCTCATCAGGAAGAAAAGTGGGGATTATTAAAAACAAAAACAGAATCACACGCCTTTGCAGGTTTGTTTGGATTTTAGACTACCTATAAAGCCCTCAGCATGTGTCCTGGCTTGGCAACTAGCAGCTTTGTCAGTATCACTGGCCATGCTGTGTCTCACTAATTGGACGTGAAAGCCAGGGACTACGAAGTCGGAGGTTGTAGTAGATTCATTTGTGTCTCTGGTGCCCTGTGCTCAGGTTATGAAATTTGATGTATAGAAGATAGAAAACTTGGTTTCTTTTTTAAAACATCTGACTGGTTGATCTCGGTAAATAATTAATAGAGATGTGGCAAGTAAATGTTGCTGCACATTTTAATGTCAGTATCCCTTCATTTTTGTTTAATGATATTCATGGTCAAAGTCATGCAATGTCATACAAGCCAGGAACAAAAATAGTAGTACACAGTATTCAGCAAGAAATGCTTCAGTAGTTTCAACAAGTTTGATATAAGCAAGAGAATAGGTATGAGGGACAGCTCATCTCAGGCGAGGAATGAGAGAGAGGTCAGAACAGGGTAGGATGGATACAAAATCAGAACATTGAAATTTAATTCCTTTTTTTTCCCCCCAGCTCTGTCCGTATAGGGCCAAGAAGCAGTGAAATACTAGTAGTCATGAGCACCACTAGTGCCCAGATTTTACTTTCTAAATATCGTTCCCCCTAAGAGGAACCGGGCTCCTTGGATAAATGAATAATTCCAAGTCCAGAGTAGGACACCCACTTGTGCTACAAGCAAGAAAGCTTCCAAAATCTAGTGGAATAATTATACTTCAATTGAACACAGGCTAGTGGAGTTGTGTCAAAAGGACACAGAAGCGAATTTGAAGGGACTCCGACTGGCTAACGTTGGGACAATCGGAGCATTAGGGAGAATAATGGCTGCAATTGATTTATATTCACGAACATGTAAAGATCCATGAGTGTGTATTGACAGAAGAGAGAAAGCCCAACCCCCAATTGTCAGCATTAACAATTACTCTAATATCAACGCCTTCCTCTAAATATTGGTAAAATAAAAAATATTGAGCATTTTTCCAGGAGCAACTGTGTTGTTGTTTTTTAAGGTCTAGGTCAGTGGTCGGCAAACTCCTTAGTCAACAGAGCCAAATATCAACAGTACAACGATTGAAATTTCTTTTGAGAGCCAAAATTTTTAAACTTCTTCTAACGCCACTTCTTCAAAATAGACTCGCCCAGGCCGTGGTATTTTGTGGAAGAACCACACTCAAGGGACCAAAGAGCTGCATGTGGCTCGCGAGCCGCGGTTTGCCGACCACTGGACTCTAGGTGATAGGGAAATGCTGTTCTTTACAGGAGAATAGTTTTAAGGAAGAAAGAAAAGGGGCAAAAACAGCAGAAGGTAAATGTAAAGCACCTGTAACAGGGAGCTGTGCTAACCGAGCCTGTGGGAGGAAGACTGGTCACTGCGGCTCCCAGCACGTGTCCGAGTGGGGCGCGAAGGAGGTTCTGCGTTGTCACGAGGCTTTAGCTTGCTAGTCAGCTTTTTTTTTTTTTTGCTTTTTTGCTTTCTTTTCTCGCTGTCTCTGTGGGTGTGATTATTGGTATGAGATCTCTGTGCGACGGCTTGACAGAGATTTGGAATTTGTTTTCCCCCCGTCGAGCTGCGTTGGAGTTGGTATTAAACTGCTGGAGCCCTGGCCGGTGGTGTGCTCAGTGGTTAGAGCATCGGCCTGCGCACTGAAGGGTCTTGGGTTCGAATCCTGGTCAAGGTTACATGCCTGGGTTGTGGGTTCGATCCCCAGTAGCAGGTGTGCGGGAGGCAGCCGATCGATGTGTCTCATCCAGGTTTCTCTCTCGCTCTCCCTTCCTCTCTATCTCAAAATCAGTAAAAACATACTTTTTTTAAATCAATGGAAAAAATATCTTCAGGTGAGGATTAACAAAAAATAAAAACTGGTGGAAATTCCGTGAGGAAACTGGGATTATATAAGGAATATGAATTACTGGCTGTTTCGGTGCTTGAGATGAGAAGAGAATGAGAATGATGGCATCATCTCAGATCCCCTTGTAGTGACGCTGGATCTCATCCTCCGCCCCTCGCGGTACCTCTTCACCTCGGAGTTGCCTGGGAATAACACTTCCGTGCGTTATGGTTTGATCTGTTGTCATACGTTATCTAATCTGAGACTCAGCTGTATTGTTGTTACGGATGAGGAAACAGACCCAGAGAGGCTGCGATTTGCCCAGTGCTGATCAGCTAGGTCCTTCACAAACCGTCATATTGTTGTCACTTTCTATCATGGGTGTTTTTCTCAGGCTTCTTTCAGAGCTTAAAAAATGCAATTTGCACTAGCCAGGTATTGTTGAAAATATGGCTTTTCTTGTGGAAAAATATATGTTCCAGAATTTTCTTTTTTTTAAATCCTCACCCAAGGACCTATTTTTTTTTTTTTTAAATGGGTTTGGAGAGCAGAGGAAGGGGTGGGGGGGGGAGGGGAGAGAGGAACATTGATTGGTTGCCTCCCATACACACCTGGACCAGAAATCGAACCCACAACCTAGGCATGTGCCCTGACCAGGAATGGGACCCGAAATCTTTTGGTGTACGGGACACGATCCAACCAACTGAACCCCGGCCTGGGCTAGACCCCAGAATTTTCTCTCATACGTAGTGTAGTAAGTGTCCAAAATAGATTTGGTCCCCATAGGACCAGTTTAGCTATTTCAATCCAAGACAGAGGCTAACATTACTCAACGCCGTTATTCCTAACTAACACATCTGTTTACTCTCAGCTTGCAATTGTAGTTCAAGGTAAGCGAACGCAGGAAGATTCGGAATCTGACGCGCTGAAATGCTGGTGGTCAGGTACCCACGTGGTGTTTTGAGACAGCGTGTTAATGAGGCGGTGGTGGGTGTTCATCGCACTCCTCCTCACCTTACCCCCAAAGCTGTCGATGACTCGGGCTCATTGAGGACGTTGGCTGTTTTGGGGGGCTGGCTGTGAGGTGGCTTGTCTCACTCAGAACGTCTCATCCTGGGGTCATGACTGGCAGTGCAGTCCGGGCCTGGAACTGGAATGTAGCTCTGGTTTCCTGGGCTTCAGGCCTTATTAGGAAAGCCAGTTTGGTCGTCCCTCCAAGTCTCATTTTACTGGAGTTTTAACTAATAAGAAAACATCTCTAGTTCTATTTTGCTCTCTGTCTTTCAAACTTTTCTGTTTCACTGGCTTTACCAAACATTTCAAAGGCCCATTTGTCAGTCACCTATCCGAGAACTGATCCCCCTCAAAAAAGATGAGTATTGAAAATTTAAAAATGTGTTACTGCCCTGGCCGGTGTGGCTCAGTTGGTTGGGCATGTCCCGTACACCGGCTGGTCAGGTTGTAGGCTCAGTCCCCAGTAAGGGGCATGCAGAAGGCAGCTGTTGGGTGTTCCACTCTCACATCGATATTTCTCTTTCTCTCCCTCTCCCTATCTTTCTCTAAAAATCAATTTTTAAAAATCTTAAAAAGAAAGAAAACATAGTACTTTGTGAAAAGGGCAGCAATGATATAGTAGTAGCTACAAAGCTAGCTATTCAGGCAGTCTACAGATTCCACAGTTATCGGTAATTGAGTAGTCAGGTGGGAAAGCAGCAGCTGATTTAAGAAAATATAGATCTCAGGAGGTGGTTGTGATCCAAGAAGCCAGTGAGGAGGCTCTAGCAGAGTGTGCTGAGCACAGGTAGGCCATGATTCGGGGGTGTGGGGCCTTAGAACCATGGCTGTTAGTGCTGTGGTCAGAGGCCCAACGTGGACCTGCTCTAAGTCATGAAGGGCTGGGCATGTTAATTAAGATCACAGCAAGTGCCCAGCCAGTGTAGCTCAGTGGGTGAGCGTTGACCTATGAACCAGGAGGTCATGGTTCTATTCCCGGTCAGGGCACATGCCCGGGTTGCGGACTTGATCCCCAATGGGGGGCATACAGGAGGCAGCCAATCAATGATTCTCTCTCGTCACTGATGTTTCTATCTCTCTCTCTCTCACCCTTCCTCTCTGAAATCAATAATTATGTGTGTGTGTGTGTGTGTGTGTGTGTATATGTATATATATATATATATGTGTATATATATATATAAATAAAATAGATCATGACAGGGAGGACTGTGGAGCCCCAAAGGCAGTATTCCGCCTGTGCCCTGAACTGCAGAGCTATAATTTCACCTGAAGGTTAGCACCATTTTCCCCTCAGTAGGTAGGACAGAGCTCCCTCAGCCTCATTCTATAGAACACCGTCTCTGACATTGCCATTGCTATGACTAAGTGTTCTTTTTTATTTTTAACTTGGTTGCCATCAGTGGAACCCTGAAGTGAAATGTAGATCTATTTAGAATTTTCCCGAGTGTTGACAGTAGCTTTCCCTCAAACCATCAATGCCAAGGGTTGTATATCAGAATAAAAAAGACTCCATGGTCAAGGACGTCCAGGAAACATTTGATAGTATATCTCTCTTGGAGAGCTGCAGTGTATATTCATATACTAAAGTTTTTGTAAGTCTTCTAGTAAAGAAGCCTACTTGATCCAACGTTTCCCAAACTTTTTAACTCCAGAATTTTGTTTTTTGTTTCCAACACCTACTCACTTTCTTTTGAACCAGTATTTATTTCTTAACTTGGGAAATGAAACATACCCTTGGCAATAATAACTATATGCCAGGTGGATTGAGCTTGAAACAAGTAGAGAAGATTTAGATTTTCAGCAATGTAGCCCCAGGATTTAGAGAAAATTTCAAAACCTCCTAAGGGAGTAGCTCGGGGGCTGGTCGTGACGAGATGGGTGCATTTTGGAAAGTGGGACAGGCTTGCATCACTTGGACCTATCGGGATGAGGAGAGTACCGCACATTCGTATTAAGCTTTCAGATTTACAAAACTGACATTTCCACCATCAGGACCCTGTGAGGTAAAAAAGGCAGATGCTGTCTTCATTTAACAAAAGAGAAACCGCAGGTTAAATGACTTTTCCCAAAGTCACATGACCTGGCTAATTATGTGGTAAAATGAGTCTATCTAGAACTCTGGGCTTAATCTGCAAGTCCAGGGTGTATGACCACAACACCGGAGTAGTTGCTCCCATTGATGCGAATGAGTGCTTTTTTTTATAGACATGTACACTCTTACTCGCTTTCTTCCTTTCCCCGGGTAAGGTCCTCTAGTTGCATTTCTACCCCTGAATTCTTTTCAGCCTTTGCTACTTCCCACAGCAGCAGAGTGATGAGCAGTCTAGATGTCACAAATACCTTCTCTGGGCATCTTACCTCACAGAGGATCACAAACTTTAAAATTTCTCATATAGAACGTGATTCCACATATGAGTTTAGAGCCCACTGTGTGTAGCCTTTTTTGGTTTTGTTTTCATAAATTCAGCAGACATTTACTGAGAACTGACCACCAGCTACAGGCAAGGCATCACGTTATTCTTCAGTCCATTTTATCTTCTGATGCATTTCAAAGTAAGATGGAGACATCAGTACACTTTACTCCTTAATACTTCAGGATGCATGTCATTCACCGGAGTTCAGCATTTGTTCACAGTTCCTTTTGTGTTTGTGGGTGCCAGGCACGTGATAGGTGCTCAACAAATGTCTACGGATGTGTGGAGGGCTCCATCAGATCAAAGCACAAGAGAAAGAAGAAGAGTTTGCACATGCATGGAAGGAATAGAACCCTATGTAGTCTGAAAGGGTCACGTCTGCTGTCTCGGTAATCTCAAAATAAAATTCCTTCCACATCTTCCCTTCGCCCCTTCACATGCATCCGGGGCCCCACATGTACCTGTGTTAGAACATTCCATTCTCAGAGGCCAGGGAGAGGAACTCTTTTAGGAAAATGAGGCCAGAATAGGTCAGAGCCCCATGAGCAATGACGGGAATAAGAAGCATCTGATAAAGATTAAACGGGAGGATTGTTTGTCTGTTTAGCCTGTTTCATGGCCTGATCAAGCGATCCTTCATACAGGCCTGTCACTTTCAGGCTGACTGATGGGCTAAAACAGTGGTCGGCAAACTGCGGCTCGCAAGCCACATGCGGCTCTTTGGCCCCTTGAGTGTGGCTCTTCCACAAAATACCACGGCCTGGGCGAGTCTATTTTGAAGAAGTGGCGTTAGAAGAAGTTTAAGTTTAAAAAATTTGGCTCTCAAAAGAAATTTCAATCGTGCTGTTGATATTTGGCTCTGTTGACTAATGAGTTTGCCGACCACTGCCCTGGGCTAAAAGAACCAACAGTTAGTTTCTGCTTGTCCAGATTCCACCCACTGTTCCGGGACTTGCTGGCAGTTCATCTCCTCCTCAAGGCTTCCCTCACCATTCCAGCCCAGTGGTTGCTTCACCTAGTTGGCATTTATTATTCACTGCCTTGGGAATTTTGTTTTGCTTGACTTATTTTTTTAACTAACCTTTCTTTTTTAAACCAAAAACATATCATCTGCTGCATGTACTGTTTCGTAACCTGCTTTTTAAGTTAATGATCTCCACTTTTCTACTCCAATAATTTTTCCTCTAAGTCCTCATTCAGATTTCCCTAACTGACCTTGAGAAATGTCCTTAACTCTTGGTTTGCACATCAGAATCTAATCGAAGACCATGCCTTACTGTATTGCATTACGTCTTACCCTTGTTATTTATTTTAGTACAGTTCCCCCATTTGCGTTGACATGTCTTTAAAAACTGGGCCAGTTGTTCTGTAGAAAGTTTCAGCCTCTGAATTGATCTGGTTGCTTTCTCACAGTAATATTTAGCTCATTCTTCTATGCTGTGGCATTTCCTATTAACAGGAGGTTATATATTACAGCGTGGTAGGCGCAAATCGAACATTCTTGGCTAAACGACATGCATTTATGATGCATAACATCAGATGGTACATGGCTGGTTGTCCCCCAGACTATGGAGATGATGTGAGGTCCTCTGTTGTTCAGTTGTGTTTCTCCCCTTCCGACAAGAGAAGTAACTGTGGGGTATTCAGGCATTGACTTTTGAAAGATTCTTTTTCAACGCCACCAAATACTGGAACACTATTTCTCTTCCTTCGAAGTCATTGAGCATTTTGATGGAAATAGCATATCACCAACTAATTTTCCCATGTAGATTTCCAACATGGTTTTGTGGTCTCTATAATTTACTGCTCTGAATTCTGAACGGTGAACCAGTTGGAAGACTAATAGAAATTACACTTTATCTCTAAGATTGAAATTCGGAAGACTTCAAATACAAGGGATGGGCCCTGCCATCTGTGAAAGTGACAGAGAACTATCTTTTAATGAGTACAGGTTCGGGAACATGCAAAGTACAACCAATGTGATTCAGGAAGGCAGGACTGGACTTACTTTTCACTATAATTATAATACTGAAATTACATACCATGGAGGTTAAGAGCTGCCATCTGGTATGGGTCTCCCTCCCTGGATTGGGGATGTGGGGCTCCAACAGGAGCATTGGGTCCTGGGCATTTCATACCTGGATGGAGGGGGCATGACATGTGACTTCATGACCCCGTTTGGGACATACAATCATCCAAGAATCTTCCTAACTAGAATTTGGCTTCACATGCCAATTTCTTTCAAGAGGTGCAAGGAACCCATAATATTTATATTTATTTATCACCATTGCTGGTGGTCAGGAGTTGGGCATGAATTAACTGAGCCCTCTGCTCAGGGTCTCACAAGCCCCTCCACAGCACAACCACCTTCTTCTCCCCGGAGGAACTACTCTTCCAACTTTTATGGTAATCAGTCTTTTCCTTTATAGTGAGTTTCACTTGCTAAGTGTGTATCCATAAAGAATACCTTATTTTTCCTATTTGGGAATTTTGCGTTAATAGAATCATATAGTGAGAATTATTTTGTGTCTGATTTCTTTCACTTAACAATTTGATTTTTATAGTTCATCTATGTTGCTACAAGTAGCTTCAGTAATTTTCATTTGCTTTGGCATATAATCCACTAGAGGCCCGGTGCATGAAATTTGTGCATGGGTAGGGTCCCTCGGCGTGGCCGCCGATCGGGGCCTTCTGGCTGCCAGCCGGGGCCTTTCTTAATTCTTCACTGCTCCCTGTTGGTCAGCGCATGTCATAGTGAGCGATCGGTCTCCTGGTCAAACTCCCGCAGGGACAATTTGCATATTAGGCGTTTATATATAGATTATATGAATATATCATACACCTGTTTTATTGGTGATGGTTGTTTATGGGATTTAGTTTTTTTAAAAAATATATTTTATTGATATTTTACAGAGAGGAAGGGAGAGGGATAGAGAGCTAGAAACATCGATGAGAGAGAAACATCGATCAGCTGCCTCCTGCACACCTCCCACTGGGGATGTGCCTGCAACCAAGGTACATGCCCTTGACCGGAATCGAACCTGGGACTCTTCAGTCAGCAGGCCGACGCTCTATCCACTGAGCCAAACCGGTTTCGGCTATAGGATTTAGTTATTAACAAATAGTGCTGTTATAAATGATCTTGGATGTATATTCTGGTGAACACAGCACACATCTCTGAGGGATATACACCTAGGAAATTGCTAGTACATAAATCTTTGACAGCTTCTTTTATTATTCCTGAAGCTGGATTCCTGGCAGTAAAATTAATGGCTCAGAAGATGTAACCATGGAAGTCGACTTCAGAACTGCTATGATTTTGCTCCCTAATCGTCAGTAAGCTAGCCTTTCTTCTAGTTTTATTCTTTCTGCTATGGTGCAAACCAGCCACACTTTGTTCAGCCTGTAGAAGCGGGGTATAGAATCAGTAAGCAATGTCCTTGCACTGGGAGCATTAGACTTGGTGTTCCCCCAGGTTCATCTGGAAATGTACCCCTTTCGTGCTGCCTGTAGCCTGTTCCTGTGGGTTTACACAGCACATGTGTCTGATTGGCTGGAAAGCTTTGAACTGTTGAGGAATGGCATTGCATAGAAATACCAATTCACCATGATCAGATGTGTAAATAAATACGTCAGTGCAATACGTTGTCTTTTAGGATTCACTTTTCCAGAACTTAACATCTGTCGTCTGAATGTTTGAATGTGTGTGCTTTTGCGTTGTTGCTTTTACTTTAACAAATGCAACCCCTAGCTGGTTCTTTACATGCTCATGTCCGTCCTTGAATGTGGGGCTACATCTTACTCATTGCCTAACACACCGCCTTGTCTATGGTAGGTGTTCAGTAAGTTACGTTGCAGTGGGTCACCACATTATTTGGAATTGCTGCCTTTGTTGTATTCTTGGTCTTCCTTAGTGTGTTTGGTTTACTAGTGAGTGGTCATTTTGATTTATCTAGAGCACCTTCTCCGCCACCTGGGAGCTGAGGTGACAGGTTATTTGGGTTCTCTTTGGCTTGGAATAATTATTCTGCCATTTAATTGAGCCTGTCTGAGTGTGCTCCAAATTTTCATTTCTATCTTTTCAAGTTTCCTTGCTCCCGAAAATTTTCCGGCTTATAAGACTGCAGTTAATTAATAATTTCCATCAAGACATCCAGATAGGCATGGGAGTTGACTGACAGGAAGGAAGCAAGTTTAAATAGAAAGGTGCATAGAGTGAGGTAGTACTTCATACCTGAAAGCCTTCACAGACAGTAATCAATTTTCCAACACCTTGAAGAAGAAGGAAATGGGTTTTATTATGTATTTACTATCTGAGAAAGTGAGATATGCTTTTAATCTCTTTTCTTTAATACATTTTTATTGCTTTCAGAGAGGAAGAGAGAAACAGAGACATCAATGATGAGAGAGAATCATGGATGGGCTGCCTCCTGCATGCCCCCTACTGGGGACCAAGCCCACAACCCAGTCATGTGCCTTTGACCAAGAATCCAACCAGGACCTCCTGTTTCATGGGTCGACGCTCAACCACTGAGCCACGCTGGCTGGGCTTTATCTGAGAAACTGATGTTCACTTGGGAACAGCTTACTTTTTGTGGCCTGGTTTACATAATACATTTTTTTTTTATCAGACTCATCCTTTGACCTCTCATTTTTCTCAGGAGAAAACTGAGTCAACTTCAAAACTTACTGGTTTCATGTTCACACAACCAGTCCACTAGGCAGTTTCTGGAAGTAGTAAGCTACTCTTGCTCCCTTACCATCCTCGGAGAAATAAGAAAATAGAACAGACACCAACTCACAACACTGATAAAGTCTGAGTGCCCCCGAGCATGGTCTAGCAGTGGGTAGAGTTAATTTGTCCCATATTTTTTATTTTTTACATTTTTATTTATTGATTTTGGAGGTGGGGGAGAGAATGAGAGAGAGAGAGGGGGGGGGGGTTGATTGGTTGTTCCATTTACTAGGATTCGTGCATTCATTGGTATTTGCCCTGACCGGGGGTGGAACCCATGACCTTGGTGTATCGGGACAAAGCTCCAGCCACCTGAGCTACCTGGCTACGGCTGCCCGTGTATTTTAAAGGCCTGAGGAAACGGGGCAGACTGCCCACATGAAGTGCTCACGTTCACCCAGTGAACCAGGAAGGTGAACAGGTGGTCTGTGTCCCATACTTCTTCCTTACACCAGTTTTAAGCCTTTTTTTCCTATCAAGACACATGCTCAGAATGCTTCTGTGATGTTCATTTTGCAGAGGGGACTAGCCATAACTACACCTTTTGTCTCCCACTCAAGAAAACATAATGAGTGAACCTTTTGAATTTGCTGCTATTTATACTTTTAACGAAAGTATTTACTACATTCCTCTATTAGTAATAACAAATTACTTGCAGCATATATCACAACTGATCATGACTAACACCCATATGTTCATAGTTACAGCTTTATATAAAAGTTCTAATTTTTTCAAAATAGTACATGACATTGTTAGATGTCTTTCAGTACTTTCGAATTCTTAAAAATAAAAATCACACATATGTAACACCTTAATCAATAAAGAAATTTTAAAAAAATAAAAATCAGCAGTCTCTGCCTTCTCATCCACTCACATCCTCTATCGTTCTTATTTTTTTCATTGTTGATTTTCGTTAAGTCATTTTTTGTCAACTCACTGCCTGTGGTGAGCCAAACCCTTTCTGGGTCCTGGAGAAGTTGCATGAGAAGTTGGGCCACCCTTTCCTTTAAAGAACCTACAGGTCAGCACCAGTGATAAGGCTTGTTTTTGGGGAAATAAATTGTCCTCCTGGAGAAGTCAACCTCTCCCACGTTCACTTTCCTCACTTACGTAGCGGGTTAATAGTATCTGCCCGGTAGGTATTATTATGAAGACTCGGTGAAGTAACCTGTCTGACAGCACTTAGCGCTGTGCCTGGCGGAGGGGGGCACTCAGGAACTGTCCATCCACTCAGTTTGCATTTAGGGAGCCATGCAAGACACTAATCAGAAGAGACTTAAGTTATGATACGGAGGCCATTTTTTAAAAAGGTGAATTGAGAGACAGACTCAAGACCTGCGAGCTAGAGTTTATTAGGAAAGGCTTCATGCAGAATGGAGGTTCAGAGAGGCTCAGAACTTAATGGTGGAGCTGTAGGTGTAGGGATAAGGAATGGATAGACTCTGCTTCGGAGGAAGAATTTGGACTCCCCTACCCTCCTCCACTTACAGAGAGTCTCACCAGCTTTTTATCCCCATATGATAGCTGTGTGGCTTCCCCAGGGACTCCACAGAAAATAGTTCTGCACCCCGTGGCAAAGCCCTCCGTTGTAATTGTGGTCAGCATTACTACTATTTGCAAGGCAACCATCAGATGATACATCATCTTAGTGAGGCAAAATCCAAGAAGTATTTTCGTCCCCAAATCCCCAAATTTGCTGATAGACTGGCCCACAGGGAGATGACCAGACTACTTCAACTCTGCTTTCCCATGTTTCTGTGTGTAAACATGTAATAGGAGATGATTTTTAAGAAAAAATTTTGCCATGGATTTTTTTCTATAAGGAAATAGCATCATGCTTGAATTCTCTTGGAATTGTTTTTGCAAAATGGACATAACAGATAAGGTAAATCTGAAGGGGGGCATTTAAATCTAATTTATGTAGTTTTGTGATTCCTAGTTAGTAATTAGGGGGCAGTGGTGGTAATTGGCATGATTCATCTTCTGTCAGTTTTGTTCAAATGCAAGAAAAGATTTAAAAATAAAATTATTCTTCTTGCCCTGACCGGGTTGGCTCAGTGGATAGAGTGTCGACCTGCAGACTCAAGGGTCCCAGGTTCGATTCCGGTCAAGGGCATGTACCTTGGTTGCGGGCACATCCCCAGTAGGGGGTGTGCAGGAGGCAGCTGATTGATGTTTCTCTCTCATTGATGTTTCTAACTCTCTCTCCCTCTCCCTTCCTCTCTGTAAAAAATCAATAAAATATTTAAAAAAATAAATAAAATTCTTGTGCTCGCTTCCACAGCACATACACTAAAATGGGAACGATATAGAAAAGATTAGCGTGGCCCCTGTGCAAGGATGACACACAAATTGGTGAAGCGTCCCATACTTTTAAAGAATACATTTATAATAATAATAATAATAATAAAGTCTTAATATTTAAAAATAAAAATTCCAGGTAAAAAGTGAACTCATGCCAAAACCGGTTTGGTTCAGTGGATAGAGCGTCGGCCTGCGGACTGAAGGGTCCCAGGTTCGATTCCGGTCAAGGGCATGTACCTTGGTTGCGGGCACATCCCCAGTGGGGAGTGTGCAGGAGGCAGCTGATCGATGTTTCTCTCTCATCGATATTTCTAGCTCTCTATCCCTCTCCCTTCCTCTCTGTAAAATATCAATAAAATATATTAAAAAAAAAAAAAGTGAACTCATTCTGGCCCTGGCCGGGGTGGCTCGGCTGGTTGGGCATCTTCCCGTGCACCAAAAGGCTGCCAGTTTGAGTCCCGGTCCGGGCACACACCCAAGTTGCGGGCTTGACCCAGGAACGTTCAGGAGGCAGCCAATCAGTGTGTCCCTCTCACATCAATGTTTTCCTCTCTCTCCCTCCCCTTCTCTCTCTGAAAAATCAGTTAAGAAATTAAGTTTAAAAAGTGAACTCATTCTGTACTATGGGAATTTTGTAGAATTTGTGTAGTTCCCTGTGACATTTAGGAGTATGTTATAAACAACTGTAAGTGAAAAATAAGCGAATTGATGTTTTTCCTTGGATTCCACAAGTTTGCCCGCAGTGTGCCTGGCACATTTCTGAGTCCTGGGATTATGGCGGCAAAGGCAGCGAAGGCCCTGCCCTTTGGAACTGACATCAAGGGCCGAGAGGCAGTAATTCCGACAACAAACACGTGTATATCAGGTGTGATAAGTGCTATAGAGAAAAGCTAAACGGAGGAAGGGAATGGAGATTGCCAGGTAAGGGCAGGTGAACACAGGAGGCCTCTCTGATGAGATGCCATTGAGCAGAGGCCTGAGTGAGGGAGAGAACAGACCTTGTGACTGTCCACGGGAAGAGAGCAGGCAGAGGGATGGCGGAGTGAGCTCCTGTGTGAGAATGTGCTCCGCAGTCAGCACGGAGGCCCGTAGAGGCGAACAGAGGATGCAGTGGATAAAAGAGGAGGCAGTGCCTGGCCGTGGGGCTCAGTGGTTGAGCGTTGACCTATGAACCAGGAGGTCAGGGTTCGATTTCCAGTCAGGACACATGCCGGGGTTGCAGGCTCGATCTTCAGTGGGCGGCGTGCAGGAGGCAGCCGATCAATGATTCTCTCTCATCATTGGTGTTTCTATCCCTCATCCTTCCTCTCTCTCTAAAATCAATAAAAACATATTATTTTTTAAAAGAGGAGATAGAGAGGTGGTTGGGGCAGGAGAAGGAATCTTGTAGTCTTTTAAGGCATAATAATGACTTTATTATGTGTTTTCTGAATAATACATAAAGTTTCTAGAGGATTTTGAGTAGTGACATGATGTGACTTTTTATTTTTTAAATACATTTTTATTGATTTCAGAGAGGAAGGGGGAGAGAGAGAGAAACATCAATGATGAGAGAGAATCATGGATCGGCTGCCTCCTGCACGCTCCCACTGGGGATTGAGCCCACAACCCAGGCATGTGCCCTGACGAGAATCGAACAGTGACTCCCGGTTCATAGGTTGATGCTCAACCACTGAGCTACGTCCACTGGGCGTGACAGAGGTGTTTCGGCTTGCTCTGCGCGATGGAGAGTAGGCTGCAGGACACGGCTGGGAGCAGGGAGACCAGCTCCAGTGGTTCTCAACCTTTCTAATGCCGCGACCCTTTAATACGGTTCCTCATGTTGAGGTGACCCCCCCAACCATAAAGTTATTTTCGTTGCTACTTCATAACTGTAATTTTGCTACTGTTATGAATCGTAATGTAAATATCTGTGTTTTCCGATGGCTTTGGCGACCCTGCTAGCGACCCACAGGTTGAGAACCGCTAGCAGCCTAAAACGATCGGAAAACAGATATTTACAATACAATTCATAACAGTAGCAAAATTACAGTTATGAAGTAGCAACGAAAATAATTTTATGGTTGGGGGGGTCACCTCAACATGAGGAACCGTATTAAAGGGTCGCGGCATTAGAAAGGTTGAGAACCACTGAGCTAGGCGATCCTGCAGTCCGTAGTCTGGGTGGGAGAGTGGAGGCAGGGAGAAGTGGTAGGATGGTGGCTGTTTATTTTACTCAGTAAATACTCATATACCAGGTGTACCAGTTAATAATGCGGATTTTTTTCAATAGATGGAGTGACACATATGTTGAGATATATGCAATTTGATATGTATGCTATTTTGTTGTATTGACAGCCAGCTTCAAAACTTCATATGTCAAATTTTCTGAAGGTGTTAACATCATAGATATTTGTACACTTAAAAATGTCGAATTCTGTGCCCCAAAAAAAAGAGCATTTGCGGGAAGTTTTAATTCATTATTTTGAAGAAAAGTGCTGCTGAAAGTTATCGTATACTTCATGAAGCTTATGGTGAATATGCTCCATCTCAAGACACTTGTGAACGCTGGTTTAAACGCTTTAAAAGTGATGATTTCGATGTGAAAGACAAAGAATGTCCAGGTCAACCGAAAAAGTTTGAAAACCAGCAATTACAAGCATTATTGGATGAAGATGCGTGTCAAACTGAAAAACAACTTGCAGAAAGATGAAATGTTACTCAGCAAACCATTTCTGATCGTTTACAAGCAGTGGGAAAGATTTTAAAGGAAGGAAAATGGGTGCCACATCAACTGAACGAAAGACAAATGGAAAACCGAAAAGTCATGAGTAAAATGTTGCTTCAATGGCATGAAAGAAAGTCTTTTTTGCATCAAATTGTGACTGGCGATGAAAAGTGGATTTATTTTGAGAATCCCAAATGCACAAAATCATGGGTTGATCCAGGTCAACCATCAACATTGACTGCAAGGCCGAATCGCTTCGGAAAGAAGACAATGCTCTGCGTTTGGTGGGATCAGGAAGGTGTGGTGTATTATAAGCTTCTAAAACCCGGTGAAACCATTAATACTGATTGCTACCGACAACAAATAATTTGAACCATGCTTTGATCGTGAAATGACCAGAATGTGCCAGAAGACACGGCAAATACATTTTGCTTCATGATGACGCACCATCACACACTTCAAAACCAGTTAAAGACACGTTAAAAGATCTTGCCTGTGAAGTATTAACCCACCCCCGGTATTCACCAGACCTTGCTCCTTCAGATTACCACTTGTCTCAATCGATGGCACACGCACTTTCTGAGTAGCACTTCAAAACGTACAAAGAAGTGGAAAATTGGGTCTCTGAATGGTTTGCCTCAAAACAAGAAAAGTTCTATTGGGACGGTATCCACAGATTACCTGAAAGATGGGGAAATGAGTAGCTAGCGATGGACATTACTTTGAATAAAGCACTTTTGATGTTTTTCTTGAAATGATCGTGTTTTCTTTGATTACAAAATCCGCATTATTAACCGGTACACCTGGTGGTGCTCATTATATGCCCAGGCACTGTTTAAACTGCTTCAAAATATCAGCTCCTTCGTGCTCAGATCAGTCCTCTGAGGTCATTCAAAGGACAGCCCCAGGATTTGTAGATGGATCGGATGTGGGTTAAAGGGAAGAAAGGAAGTCCAGGATAATTCCCGTGTTTGGGCCTGGAATGTCTTGGGATGGAGTTGCCGTCTCCTGAGAAAGGGAAGACTCGGCACGCTGGGGTGGAGGCCTTTCAGTCAGGAGCTGGGTGTCTCTGCACGTTGAGGTGGAAGGGAACGTTAGCTGTCCAAGTGGACGTGGTGAGTAGGCAGGTGGATGGAGCTGGAGAAGAGGTCAGGGCTGGCGATAAATGACAGAAGAGGTCTCAAAGCATTCCGGAAGAAGTGCCGACTGGAGGTCTGGTTTTTGCTGCGAAACCCAAGCAGCTGTGGTGACGGCCTTTTTCTCGGGCATGGCCATGTGTGCCGGCATTTTCATGGGCCTTGGGTTCAGATGTGCATTGTGAATACAAGCGCCATCGTTGGATAATCTGAGTGGCCTCAACTGTGCGACTTAATCTCTTCTGGCTTCTGCTGCTTCATCTACAGAGTCAGTTAACAGGACATGCCCCATGCATAGCATTACGGTAAAGTGAGGTAAGGTGTGTTACCTGGAGCAGCACGTAGACATAGCAAGTGCTTGATACACATTCATCATCTTCCTTTTCTTCAGGTTTAGTCCGTTGCATTCAACCCTAACAGAACACGAGAAATCTAAATTTGAAGCTTACTCCCACATACACTGTTTTGAGAGAGTGCCTGTTTAATAACAAGCTCCAAAAAAGGCTTTCAGATCTATCAACTATAAAAAAAAAATAACCTTTTCAAAGGCAGGAGTTTAGTGAGCTTTACAGAAGGCTCAGGGAAGGAACAGGGGTGGGTTCTAAGTAGTAAAGGTTCCACCTGAGAAGCAGAGTGAAGGTACAGGTAAAAGCAGCAAGCGGCAAATCCGAGGACCCGTCACAGGTACTTCACATCAAAGCCTGAGCCCCGGTGACCTCGTGGAGGGAATGGTGCCTTTCCTGGGGACGGGCTATTTACATCAAAGGGAATTATCTCATTAATTCCCCGGTGATCCTGCTGGTACTTTACCGAAGGGACACTCTCGGGGTTTAGCTTAATCCCACTTCTGTTTTCTACAGTCATAGCTCGACTGTCTCAGAAAGTACTCATATAAGGTTTTCAGATTTTACCTCAGACAGTAAACATTTGAGCACCTACTATGTGCCATGTACTTTTTTAGGGAAACAGAGATAAATAGGAGGTACAATTCCTGTCGTTAAGTCCTTCACCGTGTAAGAGAGAGGACATGCAAATAAACAAAACAGTGCGTGGTAAACTAACAAAATAGAGTGTTTAATACTCAAGAGCATAACAGAACTGCAAATGTAATTTTATCCTGGCAGATTATAAAAGCAATATAGTGGTCACCCATGGAAAAACTGGTCTGTTAAGGTTAAGAATTTATCAGGTGAAAATTTCCAGGGGGAGACATTCCAATAAACAAAATCCTGGAGACAGGTTCAGGGAAAAAGAAAAAGGCATAATTGGATTAATCGTTTGTTTTTACAGTGGTGGGAAGAAAGTGACCACCACTTTGGAAGCAATTTTCCCTTAATCCCTCCGAACAAGAACATTTGAACTTCTTAACCTTTCTTTCGAGGTCTAGACGAGTGCCCTGGTGAGCCATATGACCAAAACAAACAACAAAAAAAGTACTGGAATTTTCTTTCTTAATGAGGATTAGACATGGCAGGTTTTTTTTTTTTGAGGGGCTCCATTTGTCTCCCAGCGAAGAATTCCTAAGTGTTAGCCCCAGCCCATTCCCATCACTGCTCTAAATTAAAATGGACAAAGTAGAATGTCGTTCAGATTTCTCCCTTCGCCTCGCCCTCCCTGTTGATGATGAAAAGGTTATCCGTTTCTTTGCCAAGCACCTTCCCGTAGCCTCCCTTAGAAAGCATAAACATTGCGCCTTCTGGGAGTCCTACCACACGCAGTGTTCTCAACCCTGAGCGAGAGGGAGGCCGTTCGGAGAGAGACGTGTTCTTGGGGACGGTGCAGGCCTGGGGTAACTGGACAGGAGTTCTCTCCTGCCTGCGTTTGCAGGTCCACTTCCCTCTTTGCCCCTCAGGGCTGCCCTGTTCTTACCTGCCAGCATCCTGGCTGAAGGCATGTGCCTGCATTCCCTGCAGCTCTGCCGAAGGGCTGGCGTTCTGCAGCCCTTCGGCCTCCATCAGTCCCTTTGCCAAGTTTTCTTAGACTCTTCAAGCTCTGTCCTCGTTTATATGTAATCTTTTAGACATTCCTGTGCCGGTGACTTGAATGTCGGATTTTTTGTTTTTAATTGATTGGTTGCTCCTTATTTCTTGCTCTGACCTGGGACTCCTACCCAGAATCTTGGCATATTGGGACGACACTCTAAATTTTAGAGTCTAAACTTAAATCACATAATAGTGCTGGAAATTACAAAAGTAGCAACAGCTAGCACATCTAGTACTTAGTGGCACCAGACACTGTTCGAAGCTCTTTGCACGTGTTAATTTATTCCATCCTCACAACGACCTTTTGAGGTAGCTACCACTTTATCCTCCTTTTACAGGTGAGGAAGCCTGCCTGAGGTCACACAGGGAAGTAACCGTAGAGAAGAAAGACTATGTTTTTTCTGAGCTTGAGTTTGGAACAGTTTTCGCACAGGAGCTGAGTCTTAAGTATTTGTCTCTGTCCTTAGTTTCAAGCATAGAGAGCAAGTGTTCCGTCCACGTTGAAATCAGTGCACAGGGCCAGGCCATCAAGTTAACACAGAGGATTGTGTGTCATTTTGGTTAAAAAAAAAAAAAAAAGACGGTGAATCCAAAGCTCTGGTTCTGAATACAGTATATTGGGAATATCTGGGGCCTGTCTTATTGTAGGAGCCCTCGTAGAACATATAAAAATTTAAAAATATATTCTCACCCTAGCTGGTTTGGCTCAGTGGATAGAGTGTCGGCCTGCGGACTACAGAGTCCTGGGTTCAATTCCGGTCAAGGGCACATGCCCGGGTTTCAGGCTCAATCCCCAGTAGGGGGTGTGCAAGAGGCAGCCAATCAATGATTCTCTCTCATCATTGATGTTTCTCTCTCTCTCTTTCTCTCTCCCTCCCCTCCCCTCTTTCTCTCCCCCCCCCCCTCTCTCCCTGGCTTCCTTTCTGAAATCAATAAAAATATATTTAAAAAAAATAAAAATATATTCTCTCCGAATTCTTCTGAAGTTTTTATTTTTATTAAGTAGCAACAGGCCCTGGACATTGAATAATGGCCCTATTTTAGAAACAAAAGCAGCTTAACAATTAACATCTGTCCCTTTTTCCTTTCTCAGTTAAGGCTTGTGGTGCCCAAGTTGCTGGTCTTTGATGCTGAGGGATTACATTGGTGAAGGCGACTGAAAGGAAGATAATGAAACTGTTACTGTGCTCTTATGTTAAAGTTAGTCCAGTAAAACAGCATGAGCCCTGGCCCCCATCTAGTGGGTGTACACTTTCTCTGTCAAAGAGCAGCTTTTACAAACACCTGGCGTGACCAGGGCCACCAGGAATGTGTTGCTTTTATCAGGCACCCTCACCTGAGGAATAAGCACTGTTAGTGGCATCGGGTGCGTTTTTGGCATCCCTGAAAGTTGTCCAGTATGTGACTGTCTGTTTCTGTCTTTGTTTTTAAATGGTAATGAGCCTGGCTGGTAGCCCAGTGGTTAGAGGGTTGGTCTGCGCACCAAAAGGTTGCCGGTTTGATTCCCAGTCAAGGGCACATACCTGGGTTGCAGGTTCGATCCCCAGCCCCAGTTGGGGCATATACAGGAGGCAACCAATCAATGTCTCTCTCTCACATAGATGTTTCTCTTTCTCTCTCTCTCTCTCTCTCTCTCTCTCTCTCTCTCTCTCTCCCCCTCTCTCCCTCTCTCTCTGCCCCCCCCCCACTCTCTCTAAAAATCAATGAAAAAAGTATCCTCAGGTGAGGATTAACAACAACAACAAAGAAAATGGTAATGAACCCTGGCCAGGTAGCTAGCTCAGTTGGTTAGAGAGTTGCCCGATCCACAAAGGTTGCAGGTTAAATTCCCAGGCGGGCACATAAAAGAGTCAACCAATGAATGCCTAAAGAAGTGGAACAACAAATTGGTGTTTCTCTCTCTCTCAAAAAATCATTATCATTGTAGGCTCGTGAGTGTTTATCTTACTCTGTGCGCTGTGATCTAGGACTATTATTATTTGTTTCATTGATCAAAGGGTCCCAGTCTTCAGCGTTGGGAGCTCAAGGTAACTCCTGTGGGGACCATCGTTTCTGGAGCACCTTCTTTCTTTCTGGCATGACAAGATGTTCCTGCTCATTTTGTATTTTTCTTGCTTCATGAAGCTCTGGCACCAGCCATTTCTCCAAGGAGCCGTCTGTGGCTCGTTTATTCGAGATCGGTATTTAGAAACCAAGATCTGAGCACCAGATGTGCTTATTGCTGCTAGGGTGTCATTGCTGTAATTATGTCTCAATCTACCCATTCGTCTATATACAGGGCAGGGCAAAAGGAGGTCTGCAGTTGTTTGTATTTAAAATAATGCAATAATTAATAAATAATAATACAAGAATACATTGTGTTTCACATACAACTGTAAACCTGCTTTGCCCACCCCTGTATAGGAACAGTATGATCATAACTAATTGTACACACACATAGAAAGACTGGTGGGAGATCAACAAAACGCTAACAATATTTTAAAAGCATTCTGCAGTGGGGTTCTGTTTACATTTAAATTGAAAAATAGATTTAATTATTTTGAAAATAGTGTTCTAAATTAGCAAAGTTTCCAACTTCGGTACATTACAAATGATTTTAAATAGTCCCCCTCTGAAATGAGAATAAATTCAAGGTAGTGGCTCTAAAGTCACTTTCATTTTAATAAGCATCTTTGAGAGGGAGCAAGGGGGGCTGGGAAAGGGGTGCTCTGTGTGGAGGCTGAAAGTACGAGTGTAGAAGCTCAAGGTCTGGGTGGGAATCCCAGCTCAGCACTTACCAGCACAAGTATGACCTTGGGAAAATGACTCGCCCTTGACGTCCTCCTCTGCAAATAGAGAAAGTCAGACCACCTCCTTCTTCCCGTCATTGTGAAGATTAAACGAATTAACGAGCGTGAAATGCTCACACCAGGGTGGAGCACGTAATAGATGCTTGATGTGTGAAGCGTTGCTATGGTGTTGTCTCATCCTGATTGTCACTCTCACTGCCACGCCTGAGGTAGTTCAGGCAGATGCCCATTATTCATCATGCCCTGGCAAAAAAGAAAAAAAGAGGTTGATAATTTTTTTCTTTCCTTTTTTTTTTTTTTTTTTTTTCCAAATACAAGCAAAAGTTTATTTAGAAAGTTCCAGAGGTAGAAGTAAGTCAGCTGGGCTGCATGGGCTCAGGAAACAAGTTACTGAGGCAAAAGAAGGGCTCTTTTTTTTTTTTTTAAATATATTTTATTGATTTTTTACAGAGAGGAAGGGAGAGGGAGAGGGAGAGAGAGAAACATCGATGAGAGAGAAACATCGATCAGCTGCCTCCTGCACACCTCCTCCTGGGGATGTGCCCGCAACCAAGGTACATGCCCTTGACCGGAATCGAACCCGGGACCCTTCAGTCTGTAGGCCGACGCTCTATCCACTGAGCCAAACCGGTCAGGGCAAGAAGGGCTCTTGGAGCTTAGGAGAAAGACAGGCAAAGAAAACATATCTGAGGGAAGGAGGTGGGGAATGGCAGGTTTGCAAGCATGTCAAACTCGAGGCCTGCTGACCTTGAGTTTGACATGCTTGCTCTAAAGAGAGTGCTGGGGAAAGATGGGGGTGGGGAAAGGCGCAGGTGTGGTCTAGAGAGAGAGCACTGGTCATTTTTCTTTTTTAAAATATGTTTTTGTTGATTTCAGATAGAGGGAGAGGGAGAGATAGAAACAGCAGTGATGAGAGAGAATCATCAATTGGCTGCCTCCTGCACCCCCCCCTACTGGGGATCTAGCTCGCAACCCAGGCATGTGCCCTGACTAGGAATCGAACATTGACCTGGTTCATAGGATGATGCTCAACCACTGAGCCACACCAGCCTGGCTGAGAGTTTTTCTTAAAGCTCAGTAAGTCAGGCAAAGTATTAAAACAGTATATCTTTCCTACTATGATTTCTAAGTTAATTGGTTCAAGTTTTCCCCTTTTGACAAGCAAGTTAAATGGATGCTCACATGTAACTAAGGCAATTTCCTTTCCTCCTCTTAACAAGAAAGTATATAGTTAACAGTACTGCTTTGGCCAGTTTAAACAAATTTAATCTAAATGTTCCATTTGGGGGAAATGTTCGGATGTTATTAATCACGTCATGAAGGAGAGTAATCATGGAACAGCTCTGCTCAGTGGGGAGAGCATAACCTGTCCAAGATGGTCCACTGACCACATTGAGCATTTGGGGAAAAGGAACACAACATCTGTGGGGTTTTTTTATTGTTTAAAGTATTACATGTCCCTCTTTTTCCCCAATTAACCCCGCCCCCGCCACTCCGACCCCTAAGGACAAGCCCGCACCGCCCCGCCCCCGTGTCTGTGCCCATTGGCCATGCTCATGCGTGCAGACAGGTCCTTTGGTTGATCCCTAACCACCCCCCACCCCGCCGCCTTCTCCCCGAGGTTGGACTGTCTGCTCAATGCCACCTTGTCTCTGGGTCCATCTTTGTCCATCAGTTTATGGTGATCATTGTATCCCACGTATGAGTGAGATCACGTGATATTTATCTTTCTCCGACTGGCTTATTTCGCTTAGCATAATGCTCTTCAGTTCCTACCATGCTGTTGCAAATGGTAAAAATTCCTTCTTTTTTATAGCCACATAATATTCCATTGTGTAGATGTACCACAGTTTTTTAATCCACTCCTCTGCTGATGGGCACTTAGGCTAATTGTGCTGCTATGAACATAGGGGTGCATTATCCTTTCTGATGGATGTTTCTGGTTTCTTGTGAAATAGTCCTAGAAGTGGGATTACTGGGTCAAATGGGAGTTCCACTTTTAACTTTCTGAGGAAACTCCATACTGTTCTCCACAGTGGTTGCACCAGTCTGCGTTCCCACCAGCAGTGCACGAGTGTTCCTTTTTCTCCGCATCCTCGCCAACACTTGTTGTTAGTTGGTTTGTTGATGGTAGCCATTCTGACAGGTGTGAGGTGGTACCTCATTGTTGTTTTGAATTGCATCTCTCGGATGATTAGTGACTTTTGAGCATGTTTTCATATGTCTCTCAGCCTTCTGTGTGTCCTCTTTCGAAAAGTGTCTACTGAGGTCGTTTGCCGTTTGCCCAGTTTTTGATTGGGTTGTTTATCTTCCTTTTGTTAAGTTGTATGAGTTCCCTGTAAATTTTGGAAAGTAAACCCTTATCTGAAATAGCATTGGCAAATATGTTCTCCCAGGCAGTGGGCTTTCTTGTTGTTTTGTTGATGGTTTCTTTTGCTGTGCAAAAGCTTTTTATTTTGATGTAGTCCCATTTGTTTATTTTCTCCTTAGTTTCCATTGCCCTAGGAGCTGTATCTGTAAAGATATTGCTACAACTCACATCTGATATTTTGCTGCCTACACAACGTCTGTTTTGTTTTATCATTTTGAAGATTAATTAATGATAACAACCCCAGCACTCACATTATAAAAGTTCACTTCAGATAGCGCAAGGACTATTTAAGTGTTAAACTCTTCAGCATTCTTGAACAGAATTAGAGTTATTTCTCAAATGTCTTGTTTTTATAATCATCCAAGCTGTATGCAATGAAAGTAAGAGAACATTTGAGAATATTAGAAATCAATATCTAAAGACTAACATGTTTCATAATACCCACTGGTGGCAAGGTATTGAGAAGCAGGCATATTTGTATTCTGTTGGTAGGGATATAAACTAAGGCAACCTTTTTGGGGGGACAGTTTGGGAATACCTATCAAAATGAATATGCGTATCCTTTAACCTAGTGATTCCACTCACAGGAATGTATTCATTTTTAGAACAAAGATAGGTAAGCAAGGATTTTTTTTTTTTTCAGCAAAGAATTGGAACACTAAATGCTCACAGGTAGGGACTAGTTAAATAAATTACGGTATATTTGTATAACTAAATATCAGACAGTTGTTAAAAAGAATAAGGTGGATCTACATATGGACATAGAAAGATGTTAAAGTAAGCATTTTTAAAGGTAGATGTTTGGTAATGTTTTCGGTAGGTATGAATAGAAAATTTAGCGACGGAATCCCAAGAAACAACTCGTGTGGGTGATATCAGAGCTGCCGCTAGAGAATGGGGCTTTAACTTCCTTTTCATCCCTTTGGTTCTCCCCCACCCCTCCCCTCCGCCCGCTTTTTTTATTCTGAACATTGGTTACTCTCATAGAAAAAATTTTGAGTTGAAAAACCAGAGCTAAAATCATGCCATCTTTTTTGTATTATTGATTACAGATGGCATTCTTTGCCACAATTTGCCATAGCTGTTCCTGGCTCCTTAATCAGACATGGTAGCCCAAACTCATCATGTTCAGAAGTAAGCCATGGGTCCCGTTCCCGCCATGTTCCATTATCAGAATGACTTGTTCTAAGAGCATGCCGCCGCCACCTCCACGTCCAAAACCTGGAAGTAGGGAAATTCTTATTTCCAAGGGCCATGACTGCTGCCCTACACCTGGAGACTGGCTGGCTATTGACTAGCTTTGTAAGGTCACCAGGAGACAGAACCGAAAGGTATGGCTGCTAAATATTGCTGTATTTCCCCCTATTTTCTAGCTTGACCCACACCTTCGTGATGTTGGCTGTTTGCGCTGCCGACCCCGAAGTGGACTGTGTACATGCCAGCACCCTGTGACATATCCATGGTGTTCTCAGTACCTGTGTGTGTGTGTGTGTGTGTGTGTGTGTGTATTTTAAAAACATTTTTATTGATTTTTAGGGAGAGGAAGGTGGGGAGAGAGAGAAGCACCCACATGAGAGTGAAACATCTCTCGGCTCTCTTCCCTACCCGGGACTGAGCCCACCACCTGGACACGACACTGACTGGGAATCGAACTGGCAACCTTTTGGTGCACAAAACAATGCCCAACCACCTGAGCCACACCGACCAGGGCTTAGTACTTGGTTTTTAAGAAAAATGGCTAATCCTTGGGAAGTTTAGTATTTCACACACTTGCCCTAAATTTGTAGCAATGCAGTATTTCTTTCTTTATTTCCCTAAACTTCCGTGATGCACTCAATCCACCAAGTCCTGAGTAAGAAATGGGGAAATGGGTGTTCCTTTAGACCCACCCTTTTTGTGTTACTGTGTAAAGGAGAAACATGTCTGTGATTTGGGAAAGGGATTAGATTACGTAACAACTCGTCCACATACGATGGTAGGACAGGAACTGTAACCCTGACCACCTGACTCTTTCCGTCAGGCCATCTCCTCTCAGGAGCGGAGTGGGTCCCTCTAGTTGCCCTGGCTACCTGGCTCTCCTACTTGAAGAACTTCAAAGAAGCTGTGAGATGGGTTATGGAGCTAAAAGGGCTTTGTAGGTTTCCTGATACTTTGATCAGAAAGCATTTAGAACATTCGAGTTGTGTTACTTAATTTATGTGCAGAAATAGATAATACTCATTCTGATGGGTCTGAAGATCTAAGCCAGATTCCATCTCTGAGAAAAGAAGAAAATAATTTTTTTTGAAAGGTGCATTAGTTCCCTGCAAATGGTAGCTTTATCCGTCTGTCTGGTTGATCCATCCACTCCACCGTCATCACAGCATAGGCCTGGCCACCTGGTGGGAGGTGGGAGGTGGGAGCACAGAACCTGTCGGCCAGGGGCCAGGCAGTGCCACTCCCTGCCAGCCTCCACCTCCCTGTCTGCAAAATGAGGCCAGTGATTCCCGGGTTCCTGCTTCGTGGGGCTGTTGGACATTCGGATGGGAGGTGCAGAGTAAAGGCCTTTCTGAACACTGTGTCCTTGGCACACCTGAGGAGTCAGACCTGAAAGGAGACCTTATGCTTAGTGGTTAGGCACTCAGATGCTGGAGTCGGGCTTCCCGGTGGGAAGAGATGCCTTTCATTTCTAGGGGGAGCGCTTTGAGCGGAGACGCGTCTGCAGGAGCACATCTGAGGCCGCCTGGGCTAGATTTGTGGCCGTCAGCGCATCTCCGTGGCGTGGTTGTCTCATGATTCATGTCCAGGTGGTGATGCTCAGAATAAGGTCAGCTGCCTGCATTGCCCAGCACTTGCAAATCTACACATATTTGAAACCCTGGTAGTCAACTGAATTCAGTGCAGGCGGTCACACTGCAGCACTTATGAGATGGGATTTTCCTCATGGGCCCTAAATTCTATTAGAAGAGATTTGTAAGAGTCTTAAATAAAATTGCTTATTGCAAAAAAAAAAAAAAAAAGAAGAAGAAGCCTTGCTAAATTGGACTCATAAAGTTTGGTTTTGATAGTGAGTCATAGAAATGGGAAAAACTATTTCAAGATAAAAGAAGGCAGCATTGCAGTCCTAATTTGGGAGTAAGATGACCCAAAGTTTGCCGTTCTGATGTCATCACTTACTGAGATGTTGGGCAGGTTTCCTCACTTCCTGTTCCCTCAGGAGCAAGTTGAGGGCACCAGGCCTTACTTTGGTTTTGACCATTGAGATAACGCATTTAAAGCATTTAGCACGGTTCTTGGCACATAGACTCAGCAAATACTAATGTTATTTATAGGCAAGGGTGACTGACATGTTTCTAAGAGATTAAGAAGTCTGAAACAAAGCCAAAACCGGTTTGGCTCAGTGGATAGAGCGTCAGCCTGTGGACTGAAGGGTCCCAGGTTCGATTCCGGTCAGGGGCATGTACCTTGGTTGCGGGCACATCCCCAGTAGGGGGTGTGCAGGAGGCGGCTGGTCGATGTTTCTCTCTCATTGATCTTTCTAACTCTCTATCCCTCTCCCTTCCTTTCTGTAAAAAATCAATAAAATATATTAAAAAAAAAAAGTCTGAAACAAGCTGGCAGTGTCAGAAATTAAATTAGAATATGAAGGGGAAATGGTGGTTTCATTTTATTCTGTTGTGTTTTATAATTTTTTATTGATTTCAGAGAGAGAAACATGGATTTGTTGTTCCATTTATTCATGCATTCCTTGGTTGAGTCCTTGGTTGAGTCTTGTATGTGTCATGACCAGGGATTGAACCCACAACGTTGGTGTATCAGGACGTTGCTCCAACCCACTGAGCTACCTGGACAGGGCGATAATTACTGTTTTAAAGTTAGAACTATAGGTTAAGATTCTTCTTATGTGTCTCTCTAGTTGGGAATAGGGGGAGGGGCAACATTTGTTGAATCTATGGGACCCCAAAAAAGATGGACAGTTGATTATATAGCACTTGAAGATAAAAAGAATTATTGAACATGTAACCATTACCGTGAAAGCCTCATTGAACAGCTAGCTTACCGTCTCAGCGTCATGATGTCCCACCTTCTCCAGAAAGCCTTTCCTGAGCATCTCGGCACGCGGTGATCTCGCCTGGGAACCCATAAAGCTCACTGACCCCATTTGGCCTCAGAAAAGCACGGAGGCTGTTGCTTGCCGGTCCGGTGGCTCTCCTCTGCACTGGGCAGTGCTCAGGGAGCGCCTGAGTGGGGCTGGGCTGGGGCCTCCGGAGGAAGACTCGAGTCGTGTCTTACCCAGGGAGCGTTTTTTCAGAGTACTCGCCTGCATATTCGAGAAGGTGCTGATCCACCATGATACCGGGTGTTGCTGTTTTAGCATTAGAGAATAAGTGGGTTAGGGTGGGAAATGAGCACCCCAGCCAGCACTCCCGAGAGAATTAAAAGTTGCAAAATAGCCCTGGCTGGTGTGCTCAATGGTTAGCGCACCAGAGGGTCTCGGGTTCGATTCCTGGTCAAGGGTACGTACCTAGGCTGCAGGAGCACACCCCTGGCCCCAGTTGGGTGTGTGTGGGAGGCAACCAATCGATGTTTCTCTCTCCCTCCATCCTTCTACCCTCCCTAAAAATCAATGAGAAAAATATCCTCTGGTGAGGATTAACAACAAAAGAGATGTTGCAAAATAATGTCCTTAAGGAGTGAAAGGCATGACGGAGTTTTAAATAGTGCCCGTGTAGCGTGGCCGTGAGAAATGCAGACTGCGATGGCCCCTGGGCCCCGCTGTGGAAGTGGATGGGAGAAATACCGGGATTTCTTCGATTGTAGGTCTGTCTGTCTTATTCTTTCGTGTGACACACTGAGGCTTTGCTGAGCTGCTGCCGTGTGTGGAGTAACGATGATGAGGATAACCTTTCCAAGCTGACTCTTTTCTAGACCTTTTGCCTCTGACCAGCAGCGTGGTCTTGGACTCCGACAGAGCCATGATGGTGGAGGTAGGGGCAGAGGCTTGTCTCGTGTGGGTGCTAGAGGACCGTCGGACCCAGGGGAGGAAACCAGCATCTCACCTTCTACTCACAGAGGAGAGTTGCAGAGAAACGCTTGAGAAAGGAAAGGCAAACAATTGGAACAGATGCCTTGGCACAACCTCTGAAGGTCTCCTCTGCTTGCAGGCATCGGAGGTCGAGAGACAGCTCTCCCTGCAAGTCCATGCCCTCAGAGAAGACTTCCGGGAGAAGAACTCCTCCACCAACCAGCACATCATCCGCCTGGAAAGCCTGCAGGCCGAGGTGAGCCTCGGGGCCACACTGCTTGGGGCTGCAAGTGCTCTCCTATTTGCGGGCACTGCGTCGGTCTTTCCGATAAGGAGCCCTCTGACCCGGGAAACAAAACCTGCTCTCTAAGATCCCTAGAGAGACAGAGCGGCGAGAGGCTAGTGGGGCGCACGGGCCACGCGCCTCTGGGGAGCCTGTGGTCTGGAAAAGAGGCTGCTCAGAGTTAGTGCTCAGAGTTACTACTCAGCATTACTGCTCAGAGTTAGTGCTCAGAGTTAGTGCTCAGCGTTACTGCTCAGAGTTAGTGCTCAGCGTTACTGCTCAGAGTTAGTGCTCAGCGTTACTGCTCAGAGTTAGTGCTCAGAGTTAGTGCTCAGCGTTACTGCTCAGAGTTAGTGCTCAGAGTTAGTGCTCAGAGTTAGTGCTCAGAGTTAGTGCTCAGAGTTACTGCTCAGAGTTAGTGCTCAGAGTTAGTGCTCAGAGTTAGTGCTCAGAGTTACTGCTCAGCGTTACTGCTCAGAGTTAGTGCTCAGAGTTACTGCTCAGAGTTAGTGCTCAGCGTTAGTGCTCAGAGTTACTGCTCAGAGTTACTGCTCAGAGTTAGTGCTCAGCGTTAGTGCTCAGAGTTAGTGCTCAGCGTTACTGCTCAGAGTTAGTGCTCAGCGTTACTGCTCAGAGTTAGTGCTCAGCGTTAGGCTCAGAGTTAGTGCTCAGAGTTAGTGCTCAGAGTTAGTGCTCAGCGTTACTGCTCAGAGTTAGTGCTCAGCGTTAGTGCTCAGAGTTAGTGCTCAGAGTTAGTGCTCAGAGTTACTGCTCAGAGTTAGTGCTCAGAGTTAGTGCTCAGAGTTACTGCTCAGAGTTACTGCTCAGCGTTAGTGCTCAGAGTTAGTGCTCAGCGTTACTGCTCAGAGTTACTGCTCAGAGTTAGTGCTCAGAGTTAGTGCTCAGCGTTAGTGCTCAGAGTTACTGCTCAGCGTTAGTGCTCAGAGTTAGTGCTCAGAGTTACTGCTCAGAGTTACTGCTCAGGTTAGTGCTCAGCGTTAGTGCTCAGCGTTACTGCTCAGAGTTACTGCTCAGAGTTAGTGCTCAGTGTTACTGCTCAGAGTTACTGCTCAGAGTTAGTGCTCAGCGTTACTGCTCAGAGTTAGTGCTCAGAGTTACTGCTCAGAGTTACTGCTCAGAGTTAGTGCTCAGAGTTACTGCTCAGCGTTAGTGCTCAGAGTTAGTGCTCAGCGTTACTGCTCAGAGTTACTGCTCAGAGTTAGTGCTCAGCGTTAGTGCTCAGCGTTACTGCTCAGAGTTAGTGCTCAGAGTTACTGCTCAGCGTTAGTGCTCAGAGTTAGTGCTCAGCGTTAGTGCTCAGCGTTACTGCTCAGAGTTAGTGCTCAGAGTTAGTGCTCAGAGTTAGTGCTCAGCGTTAGTGCTCAGAGTTAGTGCTCAGAGTTAGTGCTCAGAGTTAGTGCTCAGAGTTACTGCTCAGCGTTAGTGCTCAGAGTTACTGCTCAGAGTTAGTGCTCAGAGTTACTGCTCAGAGTTAGTGCTCAGAGTTAGTGCTCAGAGTTACTGCTCAGCGTTAGTGCTCAGAGTTAGTGCTCAGAGTTACTGCTCAGAGTTAGTGCTCAGAGTTAGTGCTCAGAGTTACTGCTCAGAGTTAGTGCTCAGAGTTAGTGCTCAGAGTTACTGCTCAGAGTTAGTGCTCAGAGTTACTGCTCAGAGTTAGTGCTCAGAGTTACTGCTCAGAGTTAGTGCTCAGAGTTACTGCTCAGAGTTAGTGCTCAGAGTTACTGCTCAGAGTTACTGCTCAGAGTTAGTGCTCAGAGTTACTGCTCAGAGTTACTGCTCAGAGTTAGTGCTCAGAGTTACTGCTCAGAGTTAGTGCTCAGAGTTACTGCTCAGAGTTAGTGCTCAGAGTTAGTGCTCAGAGTTACTGCTCAGAGTTACTGCTCAGCGTTAGTGCTCAGAGTTAGTGCTCAGCGTTAGTGCTCAGAGTTAGTGCTCATAGTTAGTGCTCAGCGTTACTGCTCAGAGTTAGTGCTCAGCGTTAGTGCTCAGAGTTAGTGCTCAGAGTTAGTGCTCAGCGTTAGTGCTCAGAGTTAGTGCTCAGAGTTAGTGCTCAGAGTTACTGCTCAGAGTTAGTGCTCAGCGTTAGTGCTCAGAGTTAGTGCTCAGAGTTAGTGCTCAGAGTTAGTGCTCAGCGTTAGTGCTCAGAGTTAGTGCTCAGCGTTAGTGCTCAGAGTTACTGCTCAGCGTTAGTGCTCAGAGTTAGTGCTCAGCGTTACTGCTCAGAGTTAGTGCTCAGAGTTACTGCTCAGCGTTACTGCTCAGAGTTAGTGCTCAGAGTTACTGCTCAGAGTTAGTGCTCAGAGTTAGTGCTCAGAGTTAGTGCTCAGCGTTACTGCTCAGAGTTAGTGCTCAGAGTTAGTGCTCAGAGTTAGTGCTCAGAGTTAGTGCTCAGAGTTACTGCTCAGAGTTAGTGCTCAGAGTTAGTGCTCAGAGTTAGTGCTCAGAGTTACTGCTCAGCGTTACTGCTCAGAGTTAGTGCTCAGAGTTAGTGCTCAGCGTTAGTGCTCAGAGTTAGTGCTCAGAGTTAGTGCTCAGAGTTACTGCTCAGAGTTACTGCTCAGAGTTAGTGCTCAGAGTTACTGCTCAGAGTTACTGCTCAGAGTTAGTGCTCAGCGTTAGTGCTCAGAGTTACTGCTCAGAGTTACTGCTCAGAGTTAGTGCTCAGCGTTAGTGCTCAGAGTTAGTGCTCAGAGTTAGTGCTCAGAGTTACTGCTCAGAGTTAGTGCTCAGAGTTAGTGCTCAGAGTTACTGCTCAGAGTTACTGCTCAGAGTTAGTGCTCAGCGTTAGTGCTCAGAGTTACTGCTCAGAGTTACTGCTCAGAGTTAGTGCTCAGCGTTAGTGCTCAGAGTTAGTGCTCAGCGTTACTGCTCAGAGTTAGTGCTCAGCGTTACTGCTCAGAGTTAGTGCTCAGCGTTAGGCTCAGAGTTAGTGCTCAGCGTTAGTGCTCAGAGTTAGTGCTCAGCGTTACTGCTCAGAGTTAGTGCTCAGCGTTAGTGCTCAGCGTTACTGCTCAGAGTTACTGCTCAGAGTTACTGCTCAGCGTTACTGCTCAGAGTTAGTGCTCAGCGTTAGTGCTCAGAGTTAGTGCTCAGAGTTAGTGCTCAGAGTTACTGCTCAGAGTTACTGCTCAGAGTTAGTGCTCAGAGTTAGTGCTCAGAGTTACTGCTCAGAGTTACTGCTCAGCGTTAGTGCTCAGAGTTAGTGCTCAGCGTTAGTGCTCAGAGTTACTGCTCAGCGTTACTGCTCAGAGTTACTGCTCAGCGTTAGTGCTCAGAGTTAGTGCTCAGAGTTAGTGCTCAGAGTTACTGCTCAGAGTTACTGCTCAGAGTTAGTGCTCAGCGTTACTGCTCAGAGTTAGTGCTCAGAGTTACTGCTCAGAGTTACTGCTCAGAGTTAGTGTTCAGAGTTACTGCTCAGCGTTAGTGCTCAGAGTTAGTGCTCAGCGTTACTGCTCAGAGTTACTGCTCAGAGTTAGTGCTCAGCGTTAGTGCTCAGCGTTACTGCTCAGAGTTAGTGCTCAGAGTTACTGCTCAGCGTTAGTGCTCAGAGTTAGTGCTCAGCGTTAGTGCTCAGCGTTACTGCTCAGAGTTAGTGCTCAGAGTTAGTGCTCAGAGTTAGTGCTCAGCGTTAGTGCTCAGAGTTAGTGCTCAGAGTTAGTGCTCAGAGTTAGTGCTCAGCGTTAGTGCTCAGAGTTAATGCTCAGAGTTAGTGCTCAGAGTTAGTGCTCAGCGTTAGTGCTCAGCGTTAGTGCTCAGAGTTAGTGCTCAGCGTTAGTGCTCAGAGTTAGTGCTCAGAGTTACTGCTCAGAGTTAGTGCTCAGAGTTAGTGCTCAGCGTTACTGCTCAGAGTTAGTGCTCAGAGTTAGTGCTCAGCGTTACTGCTCAGAGTTAGTGCTCAGAGTTAGTGCTCAGAGTTACTGCTCAGAGTTACTGCTCAGCGTTAGTGCTCAGAGTTAGTGCTCAGAGTTAGTGCTCAGAGTTAGTGCTCAGAGTTACTGCTCAGAGTTAGTGCTCAGAGTTAGTGCTCAGAGTTAGTGCTCAGCGTTACTGCTCAGAGTTAGTGCTCAGAGTTAGTGCTCAGCGTTAGTGCTCAGAGTTAGTGCTCAGAGTTAGTGCTCAGAGTTAGTGCTCAGCGTTACTGCTCAGAGTTAGTGCTCAGAGTTAGTGCTCAGAGTTAGTGCTCAGCGTTAGTGCTCAGAGTTAGTGCTCAGAGTTAGTGCTCAGAGTTACTGCTCAGCGTTACTGCTCAGAGTTACTGCTCAGAGTTAGTGCTCAGAGTTAGTGCTCAGCGTTAGTGCTCAGCGTTACTGCTCAGAGTTACTGCTCAGAGTTAGTGCTCAGAGTTACTGCTCAGAGTTACTGCTCAGCGTTACTGCTCAGAGTTAGTGCTCAGAGTTAGTGCTCAGAGTTAGTGCTCAGAGTTACTGCTCAGCGTTAGTGCTCAGAGTTAGTGCTCAGAGTTAGTGCTCAGAGTTACTGCTCAGAGTTAGTGCTCAGAGTTACTGCTCAGCGTTAGTGCTCAGAGTTAGTGCTCAGAGTTAGTGCTCAGAGTTACTGCTCAGCGTTAGTGCTCAGAGTTAGTGCTCAGAGTTAGTGCTCAGAGTTAGTGCTCAGAGTTAGTGCTCAGAGTTACTGCTCAGCGTTAGTGCTCAGAGTTAGTGCTCAGAGTTAGTGCTCAGAGTTAGTGCTCAGAGTTACTGCTCAGAGTTACTGCTCAGCGTTAGTGCTCAGAGTTAGTGCTCAGAGTTAGTGCTCAGAGTTAGTGCTCAGAGTTAGTGCTCAGCGTTAGTGCTCAGAGTTAGTGCTCAGAGTTAGTGCTCAGAGTTACTGCTCAGAGTTAGTGCTCAGAGTTACTGCTCAGCGTTAGTGCTCAGAGTTAGTGCTCAGCGTTAGTGCTCAGAGTTAGTGCTCAGAGTTACTGCTCAGCGTTCTGAAAGTGGCCCGCTTGTATTGAATATGTTGATTCCTCCAAAGCATCGGGCCCTTCCCAGTAGAAGACGGAAAGGGAGTGTTCCTCTCTCCACTCCATTGGGTCCAGTTTACTCGCCTGAGCAGGGCCTGTTCTCACCTCTAAAGTGAGCGGAGTAGAGTAGCTACTTCCGAGGGTGGTGGTGAGGACTTGGTAAGTTCATACGTGGGAAGCGCTGGGTGTGGTGGTTGTGATGTCATTGAAAGTACGAGAGGCCGTCGGGGTCTGTGGCCCTGAGAGGGCGGGAGGGCAGAGCAGCGTAGCACTGAGGAGACAATCCTGTGAGAACGCAGGTGTGGGCGGTGAGGAGAAGGGGGGGTCCTACCGGCAGCCCAAACGGGCTTTTTCCTGGGAGGCTGCTCCCTGACCTGCTCCAAGGACCCCTCAGCCACGTGCCCGAAAGAGCCGCCCTTGGCTGAGTCACACTTTGGGGGACAGACCAGGGCCAGACACACGTGCACCCCACTGTGGCTAAGGCATCCGCCAACCTGGTCAGGCCCGGAGAGGCAGGCTGCTCCCTGCTTCATAAAGGACCCAAAGATGTTCTCCTAAAGTCTGTCCACGTCTTCTCTTTCCTCCTGCCTCTCCTTCCGTCCTCCCTCCCCCCCTGGGATGGAGCAGCAGGTCCTTGAAGTAAGTAGTCTGCTCCATGGGTTTGGCATGCCTGTCTGTGTCCGTGGGCTTCGCATGCCTGTCTGTCCGTCCGTGTGCATGACTTGCTGCTCACCTGCCGCCACCAAGACCTGACTCCTCGAGTTGCCTGTCCTCTCTCTCCTGCACCCCCTCCACACCCACTGTCCCCAGACCCTCACAGCACAGGCTCGTTCCCAGGAATGTGCATTGCCAGATTTGGTCACAAGTTCCCGGGGGATAGGGGGGGGGGGTGAGGGAGTTGGCCGCCTCCTGCCGGTTCCTTGCTTCCAGCAGCACTCTTACTGTTACAACCCAGGCTGTGAAGTTACTCGTTTCAAACAGGTGACTTCATGGAGCTGGGCTCTCTTAGAACTCACCTCATGGCTTCACGGAGTGAACTTGGGAAGCAAGGATGATGCAGGGGAAGGAAATGGGAAGGTCAGAGGGGGTTTATATGAAAATCAACTAGAGTAAGAATTCCCTTCGTCGCTTCAGGGTAGGGAAGAGTGGGCCCATTCACAAAAGGGGCCTGCTCCCTCCGTCCCTCTCCGGGGGCATGCTGGAGAGACAGTGTTTCTTTGTTTGGCCAGATACCTGATCTCTGGACAAAGGCCACATACTTGGTTTCCCCAGGACGGCCTCCTATCTGATAGGTTGGTGGCCATGGAGATCTGTGCCCTAGGAACAGAACTCTAGTGCAGAGAGTGAGGACAGCGGGAAGCAGGGGAGAGGTGGGAAGGTCCAGGCGGGTCCCCCTCAGTGAATTGTTACCCACACGAGACGAGAGAGCAGGAGAACCTCGCAGCCACGACCGGAGACTCTTGACAAGCGAGACACTGGTTGAGAAATCAGTCCAGCAGGGAACTGATGAGGAGGAGGAGCCGGGGTACCTGCGGGGGCTCCAGACGCCCCCCAAGGCCACTGGCATTTGGGGGGACTTGGGAAAGCTTCCCGTAGCCCTGAGCAGAGCGGTGTTTGGCGGGAAGCAGTGCTGGCCCGGGGGAGCCCTGGCCCGGCTTCCACCTCAGACCTTGAGGCCAAAGAAAACTTGGCTCCCTTTCCTGTTTTCCTGGAGCCGAGGCAACCAGGCAGGCCTCCTAAGACTGATGTCTCTGGAGACTGGCCAGATGCTCTGTACCAGCACCCGCCTGCCTCGGGAAAGTAGCGGGGCTCCTGTTGGCCCGTTACTTGCTCAGGCAAAACATGCCTTGAGTAAGTCATTCACCCCTGGGTCCCAGCTGCTCCTTCCCAGGGCACAGGCTGACGCAGGCACTGCTCGCGTCTGCACCTGCCAGCTCCCCGCGAACTCGGGTCTGAGCTGGGACCCCCAGAGCCAGACCTGCCAGAGTGGGAAAGACAGAGCCTCGGACGGGGAGACAGCGGCTCCAGGGCGAGCGCGGGCACCTGCTTGTGCGCGTGACGTGAGAAGGGCGCAGAGGGTTAGCTTCCACTCCCGCGTCAACTGAGGGATTGAAGTCAGGTTGTGGGACGGCAGGGTGGGGCTCTCCTGCCTTATCTGTGGAAATTCCAGAGCACTACCCGTCCCTTTCTCTGCCTGGCACCCCACATTCCAGCCTTCCCAAAACTCCACTCCCACCCCTTCCCAGGTTTCTCGACGGGAGGGGTGTTCTCTGTAGCTGAGGTGTTCACAGTTGCCATCTCAGAGATGGGGGCCCCTGGGCAGAGGGCGTGTGTGCCTGGAGGCTGGTCCCTCCCCTCTCCGACAGCCTGGGTGTAACTCCCGCCCCCCCCGCCCCCCGCCCTCTCAGATCAAGATGCTGTCGGATCGGAAACGGGAGCTGGAGCATCGTCTCAGCGCCACCTTACAGGAGAACGACCTGCTGCAGGGGACCGTGGAGGAGCTGCAGGACCGGGTGCTGATTCTGGAGAGGCAGGGCCATGACAAGGACCTGCAGGTACTGAGGGGCCACACGGAAGCAGCACTTGGCTGCCCAGCTAGGAGGAGAGGCTGGGGGGCCGGCGCCACCTCCGGGCCAGCAGTGGGTGCTGTCCCCCCGGGGGCCTGGTTGTGGTTCGGGCGCTCACCGGGTTGGCTGGCTGGCTCTGCTCAGAAGAAATGCATCGCCACCCACAGGTCATGCTTCCGTTTTGTGCTGAGCCGCTAGCCCCAGAGCCGTTTCACGGAGTTCTCTCTGGTCCGTGCACAGGGCTGGGACAGAGACCGAGCGAGCGAGTGGGGAGTGTCGTTCTGCCTCGGGGCTGGAGACCTGGGGCTTCCAGAGGGAGCCTGTGAAGGCGGGGTGCCGGCTCTGATCTGAGAGGGCGGGGTGCCGGCTCACCGTGCTCCCTGCTGCTGCTCCCCCGGGGCCGGTGGATGTTGTTGGCAGGAACCAAGAAGCTGCCCCCTGAACCCAGCAAGACCTGCATCCTGCTTCTGCCAGTTGCTAGAAAAGGCCCAGGCTGACCCCTTTGTGAGCCTGGTTAGCCTTTTTACTCTCACCGAGGGAAATGGCTTCATGGCCGTATTTGTCCTTTTTGGGGACTGCCAACCGGCCTCAGCTGAGTCCCCCCCAGGCTCACACTTAGCAAGAAACAACCCCTGAACGAGATAATCGCTCCCAGCCTCCCCAGAAACGGTGTAGGAAAGCCTTGCTGAGCAGGCCTAGGGGCACCGGGCCAGCGGCTGAGTGCGTTGCTTCCCTCGGGCATGCCCGGGGGTGGGGTGGGTTGCTGCTGCAGCGTCTGTGCAGGTGGTCAGCCAGGTATGCTGGAGCTCCAGGCGGTCCCCGCCCCAAGGCCAGGCCACGAAGGTCCCTGGGCTCGGTGGCCAGCTGTTGCGGGAAGCCTTGGGATGTGGGATAAGGATGCATTTTAGGCGAAGATCACTTGTTACCGACGCCATCAGCTGGCTGAGCTGCCCTCTGAGTGATGAACCTCTTTAGGGCAAATTAGCAATTTTTCTCCCTCCTGTTTTTTGTACATTCATTCAGCTTGGAACTTGGCCCATAGCAGGGCCTCGGTTAATGCTGAATAGGAAACCATGCTGGCAGGAGTTTGCTCATATTTTAAGGCTGAGGGTGTTAAAGCGGTGAATGCCGTGTGCTTCTTTAAAGGAACAAAGTACCTTTGCACACGTTCTAACACTGAGGGCTGGAAAAATGAAATGTTTGTCCGCAGCAGCGTGGTCAGTCCTGGTGGGACCCTCGCGCCTGCATTACCTGGTGCTCGGTGCTGGCTTCCAGCCTGGCCCTGGCCCTGGCCCTGGCCCTGCAGTCAGTGTTGCTCCAGCCTCTGTTACCCCATCGAGCACTCTGCTGAGGGCTGCGAGGTAGAGCGTGGAGAGGAGGAAAGGAGGAGCCGGAGAATGGAAAGGCTGCCCTCCCTGAGAGAAACTCTCTGTCTAGCATGAAGTCACCAGTGAAGTGTCCTCATTTCCCATCAAGAATCGGGGCCTAGGCCCTGGCCGGTTTGGCTCAGTGGAGAGAGCGTTGGCCCGCAGACTACAGGGTCCCAGATTCAGTTCCAGCAAGAGCATGTACTTCAGTTGCAGGTTCGATCCCAGCCCTGGTCAGGGCGCGTGCGGGAGGCAACCAGTTGATGTGTCTTTCTCACATCGATGTTTCTCTCTCTGTGTCTCTCCACCTCCTTTTCATTCTCTCTAAAAATCAATGGAAAAATATCCTCGGGTGAGAAGTAACAACAACAACAGAAAAAGAATTGGGGACCTAGGGCATGCCTGGCTGTGGGGATAGACCATCCCGTACCTGGCCGGCACAGTGGACTGTATATTCTCTCGAGTCCCACGTCACCCCACATTCACGCCCTCACCCTGGGTACATCACTGTCATCTGACCAGGCTTCCTTAAGAACGAGAGGGTCATTGGCCCAGGGCCCACGGCAAGCCGGTGCTTCCCACTCTGATTTGGAAAGTTGTGTTTATGGGAGGAGTCTCATTTTCCCAGCTGTTTGTAATTCCTGTTCTTTGGTTCACATGGAACTCCTCCCGCTGCTGCCAGTGACCCGTGTCCTCCAGAAAACCCTTTCTGTTGCCGAAATGGACCATCTGATAAAGAAATAAAAATTCCAGCTCGCTCTGAGGGTAGTTGAATGCTCTAAAATCGGATTTGTGAAATGTAGAGCTAGTGGCCTTGGGATGTGTATCATCCATGGCTTTAATCCCTTTACTCAGGGAAGGAGAGGGAGGCCCAGCAGGCTGGGTGACGGGCCTGCCACAGCCGGACTCAGCCTCTCCCCCGCCCCCCCCCCCGCCCCCGCCTTTGATCTGGCTCACTGTGTCATGGCGGTTCTACTGTCAAACCACTGATCAAATCCAACTCCCGATTTCTTTTTCCAGGCTGTGAATAGGGATAAAAATTATTACTTACTGAGGGTCCAATAATTTTTTTAAATGAAGCTAAACTCTTGATGTCCAGTAAAGGCTGTTGTCCCTTTAAGGGCCCTGCACCTGTCCTAGCTCACACCCAGCTGGGTGTCTTACAGATGTGTGCAGCGGGCGGACTTCACCCGCAGAGAGCACGGCCCCACTGTGGGGCGACCCAGAAAGAGGCGATTTGGCAAAGCACTTCACACCCTCTCTGTTCCTCGGTGTGAGATGAGCAGAGGGCCCCACTTCCGCCGGCGTTCGGGCATAACTGTCGAGAGTTGCACTTGTTACACTGAATGAACACAGGCATTTGGTTCTTCCTTGTTCATACATATAAATACATTTAATGTCATCTCTGTTGTAGAAAGGATGATAGTTCTCATTTTAGAGGGCTCTCATATGTAATAGACTCGTCCCTGGATGGCTCCTGAGTTTCTTTTCTGCATAAGCCTGTGGATCGGTTCCCGGCCTGAGCCGGCAGCCCCGCCCTGCGTTTTGCGCCCTAGCCGTTATAATTAATTAAGCACCTCTGCGTGTGCATGAGTAATGGAACTAATTCGTCCGTGCAGAAGCACTTGTCCTTGCCTGTGCGCACGCCTCCTGCCGAGGTGCGTGGAGCTGTCGGGAAGCGACCGCGAAGCGCTTTGCCAGTTTAGGGTGCGTTTGCAGACGTGCCAAGTGCTTCCTAGGAATGTCTCTTCACTTTGTGTGTTTTAACCCGCGTTTCTTCTCTGAGTTTCCTCAAAACGGGGGCTGGAGGAGTGCCCGCTGGACCGCGGGTATTGCTGATCCACAGGAGCCGTGCAGAGCAAGCTTGCCAATTCCTGTTCATGCTCTGCACACCCAGGTTCCAAAGTTCCTAATCAAGGCACATCCAGACCCCCGGTGCCAGCAGCCCACTGTTCCCCGGTCCCGGCCGGTAGAGGGGGGCCGGCGGGCACCTGAAGGGCTGGCTGCAGGCTCCGCGGGGCAGCTTGCTCCATCCATGAGAGCTGCAGAGTTCTGCGTTGCTGCCGGCACCCCTCCGCCTCTGCATCTCTGTTGGAGCCACAAGCCCACCTGGAAAAAAACAGTGGTGTCTGCTCTCTTTTCTTAATCCTCACCTGAAGACGTGGTCATTGATTTTTAGAGGGGGAGGGAGGAGAGAGAACACCCATCGGTTGCCTCCCATACGCGCCCCAACCAGGGATTAAACCTGCAACCTCGGTATGTGTCCTGACCAGGAATCAGACCTTCTGGTGCATAGGAGGGTGTGCGACCAACTGAGCCACCAGCCAGGAGCCGAAGTGCTGTTTTATAAGAGGGTGGATTAGTTCCATTTAAATCCCAGGAAGTTCTTCTCACACCAGTATATTGGGGGGTTCGGGGGGCAGACTACAAGTTCAAGAGCGGGGGAGAAAATAAATAATTAATTAAAAATAAAAATAAAGTGAAAAAGAGCAGGGGAGAAAGAAGAGCGGGAAACATCGTTCCTGTGCGAGTGTAACGTGTGCACATGTGCACGGCGGTCAGCAAACGGATTCGATGCTGCGATTAAGGTCTTCCGATAAAGCACGTGTAGTGACGGGTGTGCTGGTACGAGTATGGCGTCACGTGGAGTCGACCCTTACGTTCAGCAGCAGTAACGGCACCAGGGAGCAGTGGCCTGTTTGGACTCCTCAGGGAAGGGGCCGCAGAGAAACGGGGGTGGGGGGGGGGTTGTAGCAACAGCAAGAGAGAGGGACAGAGCCCTGGTCCATAAGCCGTGGCCCCTGCATTGCTGTCCCCTCTCTACCCCATCACTCTCCTTCTCTGAGCCCTGGTACGGGAAAGGCCCTCCCAGGACCAGGGCTGTGTCGGTAAACCGCGAGGTGTGACCCACAAGGCAGACGCTGCTTTCCCATGGGTTTGGGAACTCTTGGCATTACTACCCAGGTGTTAGTCCACATCCCACCCCTAGGTCTTTTGCAGACAACCTTAACTTTTTCACGAAAATACAACATACATGTAGTAAACAGCACAGCTCTTAAGCAGACAGCCCAGTGAATGTGTACAAGTATGTACACCTGTGTAACCACCACCCAGCTCTCCACAGTCTCTGATTAGCACCCACACGCCTCCCTCGCAGGCAGTAAATTCCCTGCCACTTCCTCAGAAATAACCCTGTTCCGGCTTCTTACGCCTCAGTGGAGCGTGGGCACTTTCTACAAGTGGAATCATCGTTATGAATTGTTTTGTGCCTGGCTTTTGCCCAGCATTCTGTCTATGAAACTCATCCGTGTTGTGGCATGTAGTAGTGGTGTGTGCTTCGTTTGCTGCGGGATAGTATTGCAGCACGTGACGATGGCCATGCTATTTTTCCTGGCATTTGGATGGTTTCCCACTTGTGGCTCTCAGGAATACTGCTGCTGTGAACATCCTGTCTGTAAGAGTAGAACTGCCCTGGCTGGTGGTGCTCAGTGGTTAGAGCCTCGGCCCACACACCAAAGGGTCATGGGTTCGATTCCTGTCAAGGGCATGTACCTGGGTTGCAGGTGCAGGAGGCAGCCAATGGATGTGTCTCTCTCACATTGACGTTTCTCCCCCGCTCCTTTCTCTCCTGCTCTAAAAAAATCGCTGGAAAAAAATACCGTCAGGTGAGGATTCATAAAAAAAGAGTGGAATTGCTGGTCATAGGATAGGTGTGTATTTCACTCGTTAGAAACAGCCAGACGGGTTTCCAGAGTACATCTTCCTCCCCACCCGCTGTGAGTCCCAGCTGCTCCACGTCTCCATCAGCACGGGATCCTATTTTCCTGTTGATTATTTGTCGTAGCTGTGTTTCAGTATTTTACCTTTATGTGTATGTGTATGTGTTTAATTTCTTATTGTGGAGAATTTCAGGTACACGGAGAAACAGAACAGTGTAACGATGCCCCATGTTCTACAAACCACCGACCCCTAGCCAGTCCTCCATGCATCCACTTGCTCCTCTCCTGTATTGTTTTAAAGTAAATCCCAGAATTTTTATGATTTCATCTGTAAATAACAAATACCTCTCCATGGTAAGAAGTTGGAAAATAGAACCCCAGGACTATTGTACCTAAAAAAATAGCAATATTTTCTTAATATCAAATATCCATCAGGGTTCAAATTTTTAATTGTCTTACAAAATCACAATTGCTTTTTACGTTTTTCGTTTGAATCAAGGTACAAATTAAAGTAGGCCGACCCATGGCAGTCGGTTGGTGTCTCTTAAATCTCTTTAGTCTACAGGTTCCCCCTTTATCTTTTTTTTCCCTTTTTTCTTGAAATTTATCTGTGGAAGAAACCACTCTGCTTGTCCTGTGGGATTCCCCAAATCTGAATGTCACTGGCTGTCCCCCTGGGATAGCCCAGCGTGCTTCTCCTCCGTCTGCATGTGTCTGTAAATTGGGGGTTGGAGGTAGAAGCTGGGTCCGGTCCGGTTCCAGCCGGGCTCCCGCGGCCCAGGCCTGACCAGCCCCGCCTTGCTGTCCCCCGAAGCTGCACCAGAGCCAGCTGGAGCTGCAGGAGGTGCGGCTCTCCTGCCGGCAGCTGCAGGGGAAGGTGGAGGAGCTCGCCGAGGAGAGGAGCCTGCAGGGCTCGGCCGCCACCAGCACGTCCCTCCTGTCCGAGATCGAGCAGAGCATGGAGGCCGAGGAGCTGGAGCAGGAGAGAGAGCAGGTGCTGCTCCCCCACCCCTGCCACTCGGCATGTAGGCTTCCCGGGGGACCCTGGGCGGGCCCCGCCGTCCCCCCACTGCCCGGTGCCGGCTGCCTCAGTGGAGCTTGTGCGAGTCGCTGGGCCTGCTGGCCAGAGCCTCGTAGAAATGCTTGTTCGCTAGTCGTTAGCCTCACCTCTGTCTGACAGGGTCCTGGGTCATTCCTGATCGCCCACTGGCTGCTTCTCATAACCACTCCTTCCCGATGGTGCACTGACTGCACCGGAGCCGCTGCCTAAAGGAGGAAGTGCTTTATTTGGCAAATGGGAGGGACCAGAGGGCAGGGAACATAAGAACTGGGATTCTGTATAGATGTCCTGGGCCCATATAACTATGCATACTTCTGGAACAGGTGATTTTAAAAAAAATTTCTGCTAGAACAGGACCTCAGACACTTGGGTTCATGTACCAGAAAGAGAGGAGCGGGGGGCAGAGCTCTCCCGAGCCCGTAATCAACAGTAATTCTTTCGTGGGCAGCTGAGACTGCAGCTCTGGGAGGCCTACTGCCAGGTCCGCTATCTCTGCTCACACCTTCGAGGCAACGACAGTGCCGACTCGGCCGTCTCCACGGACTCCTCGATGGACGAGTCTTCGGAAACCTCATCTGCCAAGGACGTGCCAGCCGGCAGCTTGCGCACGGCCCTCAGCGAGCTCAAGAGGCTGATTCAGAGCGTCGTGGATGGCGTGGAGCCCACGGTAAGAGGCCAGCTGAGCAGGGGGATGCCCCGCCCCCCGCAGGACCTGCTGGGGGAGCTTGACACCAAGTACCCAGACAGGCTCGCCCTGGGGCTGGAGCCTTCGAAACCCCGCCCGCGTTCCCCTGAGCCCGACCTCTGAGAGTGCCGGGCGGGTGAGTAGGGCTGGGAGCCAGGGCGCCGGAGGCTCCGGGACCCTCTCTCCGTGTGGTGGGCGCAGGCCATGGGCCCAGGTGCAGGGCTTTCCTTGGAAGCTTTGAGTACAGGACTCTGGACCCAGGTAGACACTGCAGGTTACTTCTCCGCAGCCCATTGGTCCGGGGGGTGGGTGTCAGCTCTGCACAGGCACGCGGGAAAGGTCCAGAACTTCTGCGGAGCGCGTCTGAGTGAGGCAGGGTTGAGACGATGGACAGCAGGGCCTTCTAGAATTCCAGAGGCGGCTCCTCTGGGGAGGAGGGGCAGTCCAAGGCTCCGGACCGCCTGCTGCCACCTCTCTCCACTCCCACTCTCGGGCGGGCGGCTGTTTCTGCTCGGGTTTATGGAGCAGCTGTGAAGGCAGGTGGGAGGCTGGCCGTCCTGAGCCACACGAGCCGTGTGGGTTGCAATACGGAGACTGGGTCGTGGTTGCAATACGGAGACTGGGACGTGGACTGTTGACGCCACACAACCTTCCCTGAAGCCTGAAGCCAAAAGCACATGTCTGGCTGCTGCTTGCTGACAAATGGAGCAGGAGAGCCTCTCCTCTAACCTTCCTTCCTTCCTTCGTCTCTCCTCTCTCCTTCCTGCTCTCCGTCCCACCCCTGCTTTCTTTCTCTCCCCGCACGGAACATCTTCCCGCTGGCCTCCTCGTCACTCCCCTCCACCCTCACCAACGCTGCCCTCTCTCCTCCGTCTCCCACTGACCATCGCTCCACCTCTCCATCCCCTTGGCTTGCCCTGTCTTGCCGTCAGAGCTCCCGGAGAATTGAGGACGACTCCTTAGAAGAACAGATAAGGCAGACCAGGGAGGACTCGAGAGCCCTGAGGGAACTCATGGAGGGAGAGAGGGGTAAACTGAGGCAAAGCCTAGAAGAGCTGCAGCGACTCCACAGTCAGGTGAGCCCCCGTCCGCGGTCCGGTGCAGGGAGTGCGCGCATGTCCCCGGACTCGGGGCCCCTGGTGAGCTGCCTCCCCGTGTCCCATTGAGCAGTGCTTTCCCTCTGCCGGCTCCTTGAGGACAGTGACCTGAGGTTGAGGTGAGGTGGGCATCTTCGAGAGAAGAAGCCAGTCCCCGGTTTAGCCCAGAGTCACTGTCGGGTGAGCTGACCCTGCGATCCTCAGGCCACGCTGCCTCTGCAGAGCCGGGGAACGTGGTGGCTCACAGCTCAGGCACCCGGGGGTTTCCCATAGCTTCTGAGCAGGGAGGTTTGAAAACCAAGGATCGGTCTTCACAGGCCTCCTCCGTGAGTGCATCGCCGCGGCCAGCCGCTGTCCATCTTTAGAAGCTCTTACGCTGCGCGCCCTGCCCCTTCCCCGTTGGTGGTGATTTCTTCCATGTCTCCCGAGAAGGGACACCTGTGTTCTGACCTGGAGCATTTTAAAGGGCTTAGGAGCCAGCCCCACCCGGAAAGGAGCTTCTGAAACGTGTCCTAGGAGATGAACAGACTCTTCCTTGTGACCAGGGCCGGGTGTCGAGGTTCTGTCCCACGTGTGGGGGACACCAAGCCGGCAGCCTGTACGCCCTGCCCCCACCCCGCCTGCCCCACCTTCCCTTGTCCAGGTAGTCACCCCTCCTGCCCCACGGGCTGGTGAGAGGGATTGCGGCCGGCCCGGCTTTCGCTCCAGTCAGTCTTCCTACCTTTAAAAGGCCGTCTGGAAGTAAACGCTTGTCTCTCTGTGGGCCGTGCCCCTTAGACCTCCTAGTAGTGTTCTCTTGGAAGAACTGGGGAGCCCCACCCACAGCCGTTTGTCACTGCACTCACCGGGGACCACAGGGCAGGGCAGAGGCTATTGAAATTCCAGGCCACGCGTGGGAGTGGGTCTGGGCAGCCCACGACACTCAGTCCGGGGGCCGGAAGGGGTTCAGGCGTGGGGTCAGGTCTTTGACACCGGAAGAGCAGACGGCAGGAGGATGGATCCGGAAGTTGTGCGGGTAAATACAGGCCGTGTTCACTTCAAAGCCATTTAAAGTTCTGCCTGGTGCTTATCCGCTCTTGGATCTTGGCTGTTTTTTGTTTTGTTTTGTTGCTTCTCAGAATTGTAAAACTGGAGACCCCAGAGGGCGTTACCTCCTTCAGAAGCATGAGCAGGTGTAGGCTGCTGAGAGTCCGATGTGGAACTTCTTTCTTTTTAATTTATTAATTTGAGACACAGAGAGAGAAACATCAGTTTGTTGTTCCACCCGTGTATGCGTCCGTTGGCTGATTCCGGTCTGTGCCCGGCTGGGGATCCAACACACAACCACGGCGTGTCGGACGATGCTCCACCCGCCTGCGCTCCCGGCCAGGCCCGAGTGCGGGCTGTGACGGCACAGTCCCTGCTTTCCCACATCCGGTCTTTTCTCTGGCTTCTCCGCCCGGAGGGCTCCCTGACACCTGCACATGGTCTCCCCCTCCTCAGCCACCAGGTTCCTGGTCAGGTTCGTCCTCGAGCCGCCCCGGCCCTGCTGTGTCATGCTTGCCCTCGGTCACTCTCATCTCCCCAGTCCCTAGCCCCACGCAGACTAGCTCGAGGTCTGATGTGCCTTTTATCTTCTCCTACAGCAGTGGTCGGCAAACTCATCAGTCAACAGAGCCAATATCAACAGGACAACGATTGAAATTTCTTTTGAGAGCCAAATTTTTTAAACTTCTTCTAACGCCACTTCTTCAAAATAGACTCGCCCAGGCCGTGGTATTTTGGGGAAGAGCCACACTCAAGGGGCCAAAGAGCCGCATGTGGCTCGCGAGCCGCGGTTTGCCGACCACTGTCCTAAAGCACCTAGCACGGTGCCTTGTCAAACAGAATTGTCCAGTGAAAGGGCACACAAAGCCCCGGATATATCACTTCTGGGTGTTTTCTTGGCTGCTGTTCAGTCACGAGGACAGCCACCTTGTTTGGGAAAGGTGGGCCTAGGGGTGCTGTACCCTGGCGATGTGTGAAGAACCAGACCAGTCCTCAGGACCACCATCAGCAAGTCGCCCGTGGTGGGGGGGTGGAGTGGGGGGGGGTGAAGAGAAGGGCACAGAGCTTACAGCCAGGCGTCAGGCACCATGCGGGGTGCTGATGTTACTCGTCCATTTGATCCTCACAACAGCTTGATGGTGGGACATACTTGTATTCCTGCTTTTTATGAAAAGTAGGTGTAACTCAGGGAGGGTGACCCCCTGTCACTTCTGAGGCAGAGAGCTGCTGGTCCGTCTTGACCAGGTCTTCCAGGCCAAAGCAAAAAGCTCTCGTTGAGCTCAGCCAGCATGGCCCAAGGGTTGAGCATTGACCTGTGAACGAGGAGGTCATAGTTCGATCCCCAGTCAGGGCACATGCCCGGGTTGGGGGCTCAGTCCCCAGAAGGGGGCGCACAGGAGGTAGCCGATCAGGGATTCTCATCATTGATGTTTCTGTCTTTCTCCCCCTTCCTTCCCTGAACGCAGTAAAGTTCTTGTTGAGTTTTGTCTGGAGCCTGTTAAATGCCGGCACTGCCCGCCCAGCACATGCTCACTCAGCGCGGAGCACCTGGCTGGCCCCGCTGGCCCGAGGTCACGTCAGGGCTCACGTGGTCTCCGGGTGCCTGGCTGTCTCTGCCGGGTGCTCTCTGTGTCCCGGGTCCTGGTTGCCAAGCCGCAGGACCTGCTACCAAGGAGGGCGAGGCCGGGCTTTTCGCCCGCCGCCTTGTCTGCCTCGGGACGAACCGCACATGCGTGTCCTGCCTCTTCGGGTGCCCCAGCTGCTCACCCTAAGGCTGCTCACCCTGCTCATCAGAGCTGTCCCTCCCTCAGAAGCACCAGGGCCTGATGTTCCTTACCAGGCACCCAAGAGAAAGAAACCCGTTGCCCTAGTGACAGCAAATCGTCCTGTGTCCCTCTTCCTGGTGGGTGTCCTGGGCTCCTGCCCGCGGCTGCAACTCGGCTGTCTTAGCTGGGGAGTCCGGAGTGTCTACAGGGAAACTCGGTCTTGAGCCTCAGTCCTGGGGCCTTGGCTCAGCTGCATTCTGTGGGGATGGTGGGGCCCCGGGCCGTGAAGAGCCAAGGAGTGAACAGAAGGTGACATCTACCCTAGAGGGAGGGACAGACCTGTGTGGATGGAGCCTCCCTTGAAAACACGTCAAAAGTACGAGTGATATTTAACCAGAGGGAGGAGGCATCCGGCTGCAGTCGGATCCTGTCACCTGTGAGAAGGGGCCCACCCTTCCAGTCATTCAACAAAGACGTCTTAGAGCTCCACCCGGCCGGGCTTTGGTGGCAAACGCTTCACTGAAGCAGGAAGAGAAGGCCTGGGCGTGACACCTGAGCTCTTACAGAACCCACAGGAAGGTTGGAGAACTGAGCTCCAGAACAGGAAGGAGCCGTGGGAAGTGGCAGCAACCTACTGTCCATGTAACACTTCCCGGTGGCCTGAGGCAGTCGGGGTGGGGGAGGGCGGGGGAATGACCGGCAAGACTGGGATTCACGCCCAGGTGCCCTGGAAAAGATACGTCTCTCCCCTTTGGACTCCCCAGTGCGGAGACATGCCCTGTCTCCCACCAAGACTCGCAGCCAGGAATGCCCCAGAATAGGGAGGGAGTTTGGATGATGGCTTAGCCAGAAAAGTCACAACTGTCCACTCACTGCACAGCACTGGGGGATTAAGCATCATAGAGTCCGGCTCCGAGGTGCACAGATGGCTGGGACATGCTTCCTGCCATCACAGAGCTCTGTGCCGGGGTCACCGTGGTGAGTGGGGTGCGCCGTGCCACCAAGGGGGCTCGCCAGCGGAGGACGGGCTGTGGTGTCCTCTGAGGCCCAGGGCACGGGAAGGGTGGCAGGTTTGAAGGGAAAGGCGGTAACATCCCTTAGGTGTTGGAATTGCATGTGCTGTGACCAGGGGGCAGAGTGAAGGTGGAGGCGGTAGGCCGTGCAGGGTGCTGTCGCAGGGTGGGACCAGGTCCCAGGCTCTCACCAGCCAGGTCCTGGGCTGACAGTGCTCCTTGTTGAGTTTCTACCAAAAAAAAGTGTGTTTCAGAGCCTGGTACGTGTGTAGCTTCCTCCATTAGTTCCCTGGGATTGCCTTGGAATAAAGGAGGTGGTGCCGTGTACGGAGGGGATCTGGCCCCACGGCTGCAGTCCAGGGCCACGGACCCCTGCCTAGGATGTGGCATCCTTTTTCCAAGAGAGACGGGCCTCCCTCAGGGCAGCGGGCAGCGACCAGCCTGCATGGCACCCAGGCCCCGCACCTGCCTGGAGTTTCTCGCTCCTCTCTCCCTCTTGGAGGGAGACCCCCAGCCAGCAGCAGCGGCATCGCCACGCTCACCCCTTGGGCTTCCCTGTAGGTGACTCTGCTGAGTGTGGAGATGACTGCACTCAAGGAGGAGAGAGACCGACTCAGAGTGACGTCCGAGGACAAGGAGCCGAAGGAGCAGCTTCAGAAGGCTGTCCGGGACCGGGACGAGGCCATTGCCAAGTGAGTGAGCACGGCTCCTTTCCCTCCACGGCCATCACAGGGAGCGTGCCTGTGTGTTCCGTGTTCAAAGTTACATCCCACGAGGAATAGGAAAGTGAGAGTGAGCGTTTCCCTGCTCCCCCCTCACCCCCAGTCCATCCTCTGTCCGGCAGACACGGCTGCTGGAAGCGGGTGGGCATTGTCTGCAGACCTCTCCCCTGTTGGGGGCAGCGTAGTTGCCATGGACTTTTAAAAAGCATCAGTGGATGATGCTCTACATGTGTTGTTTCCCCACTTACATCTGAGAGAGCCTTCCAGTTTCACTGTAAATGTACTGGAGGCCCGGTGCACAGATTCAGCCCGATCCCTGCAGGCCAGGCCAAGGGACCCCACGTGCACCGGGCCTCTGGTATGCATATAAGATCTTTGGTTAATCTCTTCCCGCCCTCCCTCCTCCCCCTTCCCTCCGAGATTCATCAGTCTGTTCCATGTTTCCATGCCTGTGCGTTGAGTGTCTGCCTCCTGGTGGTCAGTGTGCATCATAGCTACTGGTCAAGCAGTAGGACGGTTGCTTAGGCTTTTATATGTATAGATATCTACCTGGACATTTTTATTTTGGGGTGGGTTTTTTTTAACTTTTATTATGGACATTTTCAAGCATACACAGAAGTAGAAAACAAGCTGGATCCCTTCTTACCCTCTCTTAGCTTCAACACTCATCAGCATGTGGCTAGTGTCTGACATCCCCATCCTTGCCCACCTCCCCACTGGAGGGTGTTGAAGAAAATCACAGCACATCGTGTCTGCTCATCTATAAACACTTCAGTATGGATCTCTACCAGGAAAAGGCCCTTTCTGTAAAACACAACCCACAGTACCATTATCACACTTGAAAAAACTTACAGTAATTTCTTACGTCATCTAGTATCCAGGGTTCAGATTTTCCCAGTTGTCCCATAAATCTTTTTGTAATTGATGAGACTCAGACTCCAAAGACTCCGTTTACTTGGTAAGTCCCCAAAGGCTTCCCCTCCGTTTTTTAAATATTGCCTTTATTCATTGAAGAAACTGGGTGGTGTCAGAGTTTACATTCTGAGTGTGATTGCATCCCCAGAGTGTCATTTAACATTTTCTCTGTCTCCTGTATTTTCAGGAAACTGGGTAACTTTTTAATGTGGATTTAAAGTATAAATGCATTCTTTTACATTCAAAAAATTTGGAAGTACATAAGCAAAACACATATTGACCTATTCCCCATCGTGTGTTAAATTTTGTTGTTAATCCTCACCTGAGGATATTTTTCCATTGATTTTTTTTTTTTTTTCAGAGAGAGTGGAAGGGAGGGGGAGAGACAGAAAGAAGCATCGATGTGAGAGAAACACATCAATTGGTTGCCTCCTGCACACACCCCAACCAGGTCCAGGGATGGAACTTGCAACCCAGGTACATGCCCTTGACCTGAATAGCATCTGGGACCCTTCAGTCCAAGGACCAGCGCTCTATCCACTAAGCCAAATCAGCTAGGGCTAAATTCTTTTTCTTTTCCTTTTTGTAATATATTTTTATTGATTTCAGAAAGGAAGGGAGAGGGAGAGAGAAACATCAATGATGAGAGAGAATCATTGATTGGCTGCCTCCTGCACGCCTCCCACTAGGGATGGAGCCCGCAATCCAGGCATGTGCCCTTGACTAGAATTGAACCCATGACCCTTCAGTCTGCAGGCTGACGCTCTATCCACTGAGCCAGACCAGCTAGGGCGTAAATTATTTCTTTATCATGCACTTAGTCTATACCCTATTCACTGAGTGGCAGGAGATACAAAGTACCAAGATTTTATCTGCTTTTAAAGTGCTTTGCAACACATTAATAACATTTGTGCATCACTTTGCTGTTTACAAAACACTTTTATCCTTTAATGCTCCCAGCCACAGCAAGAGGTAAAAAATTTCAATCCCAGTTTTACAGATGAGAACACAGATTCTTTCCCCGGGATCACAGCCCAGTGGCGATCACTGGCCTCCACCTCAGGTCTCTGACTCTTGTCCCCACATCCTTTCCCCTTAGCCTGTGGCTGTTTGTCAGGAAGCTAGAAGGAGCTCATTTGAAACAGATTGTAAATATGCCTTTTAAGAAAATAACAGGATACATTTTAATTTCTGACTTTAAAATTCCCCACACCTTTCCCCTTCTCACACCCTCTCCCCACCTTTCTGTTGTCTTCATTTTCATCATCTCCATTTCTTAGTTTTACTTTGCGTCTCTTTTTTCTATCTGGTCAGTTCATTTAGGAATTTTACACTCAGTGAGGCTCACAACCTATATGTTGTCCAATGAACTCAAAGAGAGTCTGGAGATTTTGGCTGAAAATACAGGATATTTATTGAAGGGTGTTCAGGTTGTAGGTTGGGAACCCAGCTGGGCAGAAACCCACCAAGTGTTCCAGAGAAGGAGGGGAGTGAAGAGGCCTTCAAGGCCCGCATTCTCAGCCCTGGGATTGGTCCAGGGTTACCAGGCCGACGTGGGGTTGTCTGGAGGCATCCCTCCGTTCCTGGGCTGCCAGAATCCTATGGCATTCCCTAACTTTATCTCCTCGCGGGTGAAGGGCCCTCACTAAAAACAAAACTCCAGGGCTAGCAATCTAGCTTATAAAAACAAAAAGGAGTCCGTTACTAGTGTTTTTATTTAAATGAGGAGTTCTGGCCCCTTGAAATATTCCTTTTAAAATCTCTGGATGGCACATGGGTTAGTGGTTTCTGCAGTTCTGCTTTCTGGTTTGGGGTTTCTCACGAAGGACAAGCGCCAAGATGCCCTAGTGTGCAAGCAGAGGCCGGTCGGAGGTGGGCGCGGCAGGCCCTGCTCCAGGCGCTTTCCGGGAGGAAGACCCTCCTCCGAGCTCGGCCTTGGCCCCTCCGCCGCAGCGTTAGTCAGCACATTCCGGGTCTCCAGGTTGCTCCTGGCGCCACCTGCCGGAGGACGCCCGGGAACTCGAGGCAGCAGCAGGGTGGGGCGCTGGGGAGCCACTCTGACAGGCTGGGCGTCCATGGCAACCGGCACACGGAGGAGTTCCGCTGTTTGCCACTGGCCAATAGCAGCGGGCGTGACGTGGCAGCTGCGGTGTCTGAGCCGCTGGCGCTCATTGGACGGGCTCAGCTCGTCCCTGCAGCCGCATTGCGGGCGGCAACCCCTGGCGGGTTGTCCTGAGTGACTTCTCTGGGAAGGGCGGGCGGGGCGCCTGTCTGGGGCAGTGGGGTGTCAGGGGAGGTGACTCATTGCTCGGTGGCCTGGAGGCCAGTGAGGAAGTGCCGGTCATGGTGGTGTCCTGAATGCTTTACCCCAGCTGCCCGCCTTCCAGCCATGCTCAGCCTGGTGCGGTCCTGAGGCCAGAGCTGGGCGGCCTCTGCAGGCGGCTCCTCCGGCTGTCGTCCTTGGGTCGCTGGCCCTGTACAAGGAGGACACTTGCTAGTCTTTGTAGTGTCGAATGCAAAAGGGATGAAGACAAGGCCTAAGTAATGCGCGTTTTGGCAGCGAGGCGGCCCCTTGAGTCTCCTGCATTTTTATTTCCATTCCCCACCCGCTCCCCATTAATACTGTTTTGCATTGAGCTAGAATTTAGCGGTGTTGGGCAGGGTTTACGAAGTAACGAGTGTAAACATTTCAGAATGTGAAAATGCAAAAGAGTGCGTGAGCATATACCCATCAAGGATCATCATCCAGAGATAACTAAGGAGACATTTTTGCCTGCGACCTTATATACACACAGGCACTTTTTCTTTTCCGAAGCAAGTATATCCGACCTTGTTTTCTGGTGCTTTCCGCCCCCAGGTCCAAATACATGGTGAGTAATTTACCACCAGGCCCCTGGTTGTTGGCTTCTATGATTAGCTGAGCTGTGATCATCACCACTTTGTGGCCACCTTTGCACATGTATCTCTTAGATCCCTTAAGGGGGGTGTTGCTAGTGAAAAGGGGGGACCAGGAGGACAAGGTCCCCACCTCTCACAGAGACTGGCCTTTTGGGGGAAGGATTAGCAGCTCTCTAGTGCCATGCGAGGCCTTTGCTTCTTGTCTGTGCGATGGGGTGACAGATAATGCCCCCCTCCCGGATGATTAGGGAAATTGAGAACAGTCTGTGAAAGCATGCTGCGAACTGCCCAGCCTTCCAAAGTCACATCATAGTTACTGTTTCTGTTCGTTACGAGTTTAGGGTCAGCGCCCGTTGCCTCATCGGGTGGTAAAGAACCAGCCCCTCTGGCACCAGATGGCCCTGCTCACGGCTTGTCTGTTTCCAGGAAGAACGCTGTGGAGCTAGAGCTCGCCAAGTGCAAGATGGACATGATGTCTCTGAACAGCCAGCTGCTGGATGCCATTCAGCAGAAACTAAACCTCTCCCAGCAGCTTGAGGCTTGGCAGGTAAGGGAGGGGAAGGCGAGGCTCCGGGAAGTCTGTGAATGCAGGCAGCATGTAAGGAGTTTGGTACTGGAGGGTCCGATGTGCATGGTGAGCGGCAACCCTGTCTCACCTGTGAAATTCAGAGTCCTGCTCCCCCATCCTGGAAGGATGCCTGAGGATGCTCTCAGGAGCACCGGGGCCCAGGCTGTGCTGCGTGGGGCTGCGGCGACCTCCAGGCCCGGCACAGGGGCCGCCTCCGCAGCTTGGTTTCAGTTGGCTGGAAAGAGACAGCTGTGAGGCGGAGGGCCCGGGAAGCCCTGTGTAACAGAGTCGGGTGTAGCTCAGCAGCCCTGAGGCCGCTGCAGCTGCTGCCCTTCCCTTTCTCCAAGGCCAGCTTCCTTTTGTGGAAGAGCCCTGTCCTGGTGCGAGCCGGGACGGTGAGCCAGCACGTCCCTCTGGGGCCGCGGCTTTCAGAGCCAGCAGCCCCCCCTCGGCCCCACAGGGCTGTCCTCTGGGCCCGGGCTGCACTCGCCCTGGTTAACACGGCCAGCGTGGTACAGGTCAGGACGTGGGGTGACCATTGTTACACCCTGTGGCCTCACCAGGGGAGCCCGAGTCCCGCTGTGGAGGGCCCTAAGCTTTGACCCTCCCTCCACGCCCAGAGCTGGTCCCTGGCTTACGTCCTGTTCTTTTCTCTTCTCTCCTGGCTACAGTTTGCTTCCTCAGGGCTTTTTACTATCTGGCTCCTTTGGTTTCTGATCTAGTGGCCTTTCTCAGTTCCCGTATCAACAGCTTTAGTTGTACACCCCTCCTGCCTTTGAGGTGAGATTGCACTCTCATCCCACCCACCCTTCTCCCTCTACCATGAACGTCCGTCCCTGTCGCACCTCGTGGCCCACCGCGTCTGTGTGCTGGAGTCCGGCATCATCTCTGTATTGTGCGCCATGCCATCGAGCCCCGGCCTCTCCTCCCGTCGTCATCACGTCCGTGACTTGGGCAGCACGTGGCCCGGCACTGACAGGCTGACCCTGGTTTCTTGGTAGCACCTCCTCATACATGGGTTGCTTTGCTCACAGAAATAACGGCAGGTGTGGGATTATGAGCAGCTTATTGAGGCGTGTGTGTGTGTGTGTGTGTGCGCGTGTGCACGCGATGTTCTAAAGTGATATAAGCATAAAAATGCGGTGTGCAATGTGCCAGCATAAACACTGGCAGCCTTGAAAGGGCTCCTTCCACAGGATGCTCTGCCGTTCCTGATGCTGCATTTAACCACGTAGATTGTTGAGCACGGCCTAAGTGCAGGGCCCCGTGCTGTGGATTAGACACGGGACGGGGCTGCAAGTAGGGAGCGTGTCTCCTGTTTCTGAGAGGAGGAGGGTGCCGGAAGGATGAGTATGACGCAAGTCGGGATGGAAGGCGAGAGAACAGGATGTGGCCAGAGGGAACAAGCTCCTCACCAGCGGGCGGCTGCCTGGTGACGGCTTTGCTTCACACTGACACCTGCAGACACTGGCGTGACTCCACTGGGAGAGCTCGGGTGAGAGGGTAGGAGGTGATGGGCTAGTGCTCAGGGAGGGGCCAGCAGCCCCACCTCTGCGCTCAAGTGAGTGGTTGCCCTGACCTTGGGGAGCAGGGGGTCACTCCAGGGGGTAGCCAAGGCTCAGGCTTTTCCCAGGGCCCACAGGGTTTTGTTTCCTGCTGCTGTGACCTAGCCAGGGCTGCCCAGATTTCTAAGCCAACAGTGTTCACGCTGTGCTGGCGGCAGGATGCCTTGTCAGAAGGAGTCTTGCACAGAATCGGAGTTTGGCAATTAGAATAGAATGGAGCTGTGTCCAGAGGCTCCTCTGAGGTCAAAGCTGCTGTTCTGTGAGGTGGGAGTCGGGTGAGGGGCATTTTCTAGGCCAGTGGTCGACAAACTCATTAGTCAACAGAGCCAAATACCAACAGTACAACGATGGAAATTTCTTTTGAGAGCCAAATTTTTTAAACTACTTCTAACGCCACTTCTTCAAAATAGACTCGCCCAGGCCGTGGTATTTTGTGGAAGAGCCACACTCAAGGGGCCAAAGAGCCGCATGTGGCTCGCGAGCCGCAGTTTGCCGACCACGGTTCTAGGCAACTGGACCCAATTGGAAGGGGAAAGGTGCCCCCGGGGAGGAGGCTGAGGACATGGGCCTGTTGAGCAAGACTAGCCCTGAGCGGTGATGGGAGCCTCGTAAGGAGGGCTGTGCATGTGGTTGCTGGTAGGCAAGGGAGGCGCCCCGGGAGCCTGTGTCCCTGTCACGTGCACCTGCCGGTGTGTAGCTCAGGCTGATGATAATTAGGAGGGAAAGGGGGCAGAAGCCAGCACTGGGCGGGAGAGCTGGCAAGCTGAGGTTGCCAGCAGGATCAGACCCACCCAGCCTCAAAGGTCATAGGAGGCAGGGCAGAGGGCCGGGACAACGTGGAGACAGACAGGAAGGTGCCAGCTGCAGGCACTCGGGGCCGTCGGTGGAGTCAGCCGAGGGTAGCACTGTGGAGGAGGCATCTGGCTCGTGTGTCCTGGCATCTACACTTGCTTTCTTGGTTGGGGCAGCCCCTCACTCATCTCCTCCCTCATCCTCATCTCACCTCATCTCCTGTCCTTCGACCCTTCAGACGTGTCACCTCCCTGCCCACCCCCAGCGTCAGGATTCTACCCTGCTCAGCCCCTCCGCTCTGCTCTCTGCAGGATGACATGCACAGGGTCATTGACCGGCAGCTGATGGATACGCACCTGAAGGAACGGAGCCGGCCAGCTGTTGCCCTCTCCAGGGCCCGTGGCGCAGGGCGTGGGGTCGAGCCCAGCACCGCTGAAGGCAAACGGCTATTCTCATTCTTCAGGAAAATTTAAGTTGGGAGGAGTCAGGCCAGCGAGGATGGGTGGACTGGAGGCGATGAAAGGGTGCGGGTGAGGCCCAGTACACTGTGTTCACATGCAGGGGCTCCCCTGCTGGGCTCGATGGTGCACTGCCTGCCCGCACCGGGGCCACGTCCTCCAGGAGGGCCTGCCTGGCCGCAGAAGGTTGCCCTTGGCAGAGGGACAGGCAGGAGCCTGTCCCCACGGCCCGGCCCAGCCCAGCCTGGGTTTCCCAGGATCCGCTGCTGTTGAGCAGGGCTCAGGCCGCCCAGAGCAGCCCACCCCTCAGTGGCTCCCACGCCCAACCCCAGGCGGCTGCCCTCCCTGTGGATCTGGGGAACAGGAGAAACAGGCCCTCTGCATCCTCAGGAGGCTGCCGCTGCCTGCCCACCCGTGGGGGCCGAGCCTGCAGGGCACCACGCCCAGGCCGGAGCCTCCTTCCTCCCCAAGCCCTGGCCCAGGGAGTAAGGGGAAGCGGCCCCTCACCCATGTGCATGCACCTCTGCCAGGAGCACCTCGGCAGGAGACCCAGCCTACGGGGCCTGGTGGCTGTGCTTGTGCGCTCGGCCACAGCGGGCTCTGCAGAGGCTTGGCTGAGGCCATCCCGAGCCCGGAGGAAGAAGGGCCTGCCCCCTGGCGCCACTGCTGTCCCTCCCGGCCTGCGCCAGTGCAGGCCTTCCCCCTCAGCCAGTCTTCCCACGGGTCCTCTGCAGGCTTTAGCCATCCAGCCCTTACCCCTTCACGGGTCCCCACCTCCCAGCCTCCCACTCCCCTATACAAGTTCTTGGTTCAGCCAAGCAAGTCTAGGACACAGAATGGCCCCAGAAGGCTCTGCAGCCACCTCCACCTCAAGGGCAGCACTGTCACCACGGGGTGACGCCTCCCGATACTGCCCACCAGGCCTGCGGAAGGATGAGTCCTGCCACCTGCTGCTCCCTCAGCAGCCACGCACCTTCTCTGCGGAGGCCCGCCCTCAGAGGCCCCCGGCTGAGCCAGCGCGAGCTGCCTCACCTGGGAGCAGCCCAGCAGGGATGAGCGGAAAGAATGTATCTATAGATATGTACATACCACAGTGCTGTACTTTTGTATGTAGCAATCATGTAAATACATGTATGGATTTTATAATATACATATTATATATAAATCTATAAAGGCATATTTTTAGAAAAACAGCACACCACTGCTTCTTTTGAAAATAGTCTAAGAATAAATTGAATTTCTACAGAGCTTCCTGCCTCTGTCATTGGTGCCCGGAGGGGGTTAGTCAGAACGCAACTTACCTTTCAGGACTGCCACTGGCTGGCATGAAGAGGCAGAAATAGCCCCCAGCGCACCTGGGAGGTCACCTCACACCCAGGGACTCGGCCAGGAAGGGGCACCTCCCCGGGAGGGTGGAGGCACCGTCGGTGACAGCTGTTTTGGGAGCAGTGGCCGAAGGCGCTGCCTCCACGCCCACCCCGGCTGGGCACCGTGCCAGTGAAGGCTGCCGTTGCCCAGCCACGGGCAGGCCCTCCAGCTTGGCAGAAACTTCAAGCCCGAGCGAAGTCACGCAGGCGAAGCTCCCACTGCACCCTTCCGGGCGTGAGGAAGCAAACGGGCGCTTCCCCTGGCATCTCACCACTGCGCTCGGCCAGCGCATCGAGCCGGAGCCTCGGCGTGGACCGGGCCTCCGAGGAGAAAGTGAACTTGGCTTCTCGGTGTCCCTGGGCCTCAAGAGGCCCGAGTTCAGCACTCAGACAAGAAGTCCAGAGCTGGACACAATGGCGGGAGAAGCCAGGCCCACCCAGAGCACAGCCAGAGGAGGAAACAGGCCCCCGAGAAAGTTTGGCAGCTTGAACCTTTATTTTTAGTACTTTTTTAAAAAAGCATAATTAGAAACTTTCAATACAGAAATAATCCTAGCAAACCATTTAAAAGTTTTGTTGTTCGACAGGATTTCGCATCAGGTCCACCAAGACATCGGCCCAGCCCTGTGAGCGCCCCACCCCCACCCCCCATTCATGCGAACAACACTCAGCGGGACAGGCACAGTTGTCACCAAGATCACCCCGCCACCTGGGCCTGGACATCCAGCTGCCAGAGCCATGAGTGTTTCTAGCTGGGGCTGGCAACTCCCAGGACCCCCTCCTCTTATTGCTTGAGTTTGCAAGCACTGCCACATGGCACCACCTTCATGCTCAGAGTGGAGTGTGCTGCCCACCGGGCCCCATGATCGGCCACCCTCCACAGCACCGCCTCCCAGGCCCAGAGAACTCCCCCAACTCACCCTGCGGCTCCAAAGTGAAGGCCTGTCACGTGGAACCACAGTGTTTTGGCAGTTTGGGGAAGTGGGGAGGCAGGTCAAAGGAAACCCCACGTTTTGATTAAAAACCCCTCAACAGTGTTAACGAGGAAAATCTGCAGTGTGATCTGTGATGTGATTGTCCAGTCAGGGCTTCACCTGGAAATCGCCAGGAAAGGAAATCTAGTAACACACCCCACGGTGTTGAAATAAATTATTCCCAGGTTACGTGATCCTTTTAAGGGAAAGGTGAATGAAGTGTCCCAAGGAGGAGGAAAGGGGACAGTAATCAAGTGTAGATAACCCTGGTTTTTCCTCCGAGGGACCAGGGTAGTCAAAGCTGGCTGGCTCCCAGCCGCAGCTGCCATTCCTTCCCACCTGCTAAGGAATCCTCGTGCTACCTTTGCACCAAGACCGGTGTCAGTGACCTGAGGCTGCCTGCCACCCAGCTTGGAGGCAAGAGGCATCATCCCCAGTCCAGCAGCACCCACGCCCCACATCGAAGACCCAGGAACTCAGTGGGAGGCCGTGGACCCACACAGACAAGGGTGAGAGGCCCTTCTCCTTTCCCACCAAGAAACATCCAGGGATGCTCTGCCAAGAGCCCGGCCCCACACAGACAGGTAGCCGTTCACTTTTTCTACCAACACCGGACCCAAAGGGGAGGCCACCACTCCTGCTGCTGTGCCAGCCAAACCTCAGGAAGAGGGAAGAAGTGTGAGGAACTTAATTCATCTGATGTGGCCTCATTTTCTCAGCTGTTAAAACAATGCTCCTAAGCCCCGTTCCTGCGTGAACACACCCTGTCTTCCTGCTGGAACTGAAACAGCTTGGTATAAACAGAAGCACAGTTCCCCTGGGTTTGTAGCTTAGAGGCGTCTAGAAGGCAGGACAAGAAATCTGTTGGCCAAAGGGCAGGAGTGACTCCTGTGGAACCCACAGGCTGGGTCAGCTGAGGGCAGGGCCTCTAATGGGAACCCTAGGCCTACATCAAGGCCAGGCCCCCCAACTACCAGATAGTTAGGGGTAGGGGATGGGGAGGGCAGGGAGCTGGGCGAGGCCCTACCTGCCAGGTACAGAAGTCAACGATGGCCTGCAGGAGAGGAGAGGAACGTGGAGCCCACTCCACCAGCCCAGGTTGGCAAAAGACATGGCTAGAACTCGATCCCATCTCCTCAGGAAGCTGCTGGCGGTAAGATGGGATGGGGAGGGAGGGTCTGCTGCAGCAGGCTGGCATTAGGGAGGCAAAGTCAGAGCAGGACGAGGGTGAAACGGCCGGTTAAAGCAATATACATTATGTACAAATGGGTTAATCAGTTCGCTCGCTGGCAGCGTCCTCGCTGGGCCCAGGCGCCTTGGCCAGGGGGCAGGGGCACCAGAAGGGAAGGGCAGGTTGTCCAACACCTTCTTGGTACTCGAGGGGGAGGGGAGGAAGTGCCGATGGCGCCTCCAGATACAAAAACGTGGAGAGAATTCTTAAATAACGGCACGAAACTGAGACTGTCCCCCGAGGATCCCGGCGGGCCTCGGGCCAGGGAGTGGCCGCAGTGCAGTCTCTGCAGGGGGCTGCGAGGCATTAGCAGCAGCGTTTCTTTCGTTTACTGTTCCTCGTGAGCTTCACCACGTCGTTCTGTTGCTGCTGCTGCTGTTTCGCTAAGTTGTCTTTCTTTGCTCGGAGGACCAGCTCTGTGATGCAGTTGAACATCTGTGAGGATGAAGGAGGCAGGGCGGGCCTCAGACCTCGTGTGGAGGCCCGTCTCGGCTGCGCTGCCGCTGCTGGCCAGAAAGGCCACCTCCCCATCTCCCAGGGCCCAGCTTTCTATTTCTACTCGTGAATTTTTTGGTCTGAGTGTCTTCGCACCCTTTTGGAAGGAGGTGGTGACGTGTAGAGGTCAGAGAGAAACATCAAAGCCCAATGAGCTGTGTCCTGGAGAAGTCACTCTCAGGATCTTCCAGGCTTTCTTTTAAAGAGAAAGAACCCCTTTCCTTCTGCTGGACTCTCTGGACAAGACAAAGGTGCCCTACTAGTGACTGGTTAGAGGGCCCCAGAGCCTGCCCACTCCCTGCCACCTCTCAGCACATCCAGCCTAGAACCTTCCTCAGACCCCGAGGCATCCTTGCGCTGCCAGGATCCACTTAGCAGCCCACAGTCCTGTCCCCCACTCCACCAAGAACGGTGTCATCAAACCCTTGACAATTTGCTTCACTTTTTCCTCACAACCCAAGGGACTCTCCCCAGATCTACAGAGGAACACGGAGCCTAGAGCCCTAAGCTCCGCCCAAGGTCACACGGGCCCACACCACAGGCTCCAAGTGGAAAGGCCCGGCCTGCGATCCCAGCCTGACGGGCCCGAGGTGTCCGGGAGGCAGTGGGGATCCCGTTTCCCTGGGCCTCTGGACTCCACACACCATGGGCAGGACTCGCCCAAAGCCTGAGTGCGGCCGGCCTGGGCTCAAGGTAAGGGCCCGGCTTTCTCCCACAGACGCGCTGCTTTCTAGCAGGCCCCACGGAAGTGACGGGAGGCTCTGTGAGGGATGTGTCCACAGCAGGGGCCACCGGAGCTCTGGAGGCCAAGGCTGCAGAAAAGCCCGAAAGCAGGAGAGGGACAGCTGCGGGCCGGGACAGGGTCAGTGAGGCAGAGGACTGAGTGGACCCTGCATGGCTGGGTGCGGACCGGTCTAAGCTTGACTTAGCCTCTAACGAGCTGGGCACTATTCCTTAAGTTGGAACCTCCGTTCCCCATCTGAAACGGAATAGTTTACCTGAAGGACTGTTCAGATGTGAGCTCGGACTTTAAAGGCCTGGCAGCTACTATGACTTGTTCTGTCAGCCACAGCAGGCTAGCAGGGGGAGGAGCAGGGCCGGGCCCACTCCCTCCCTGTCCCTGCTCTGGCCCAGGTCTCACCTCTTCCACGTTGACATTCTCCTTGGCACTGGTCTCAAACAACTGGATCCCCATCTGCCCGGCGAATTTGTAGGCATCTTCTGTTTCCACCACCTTCCGCTCAGGGTCATCGTTCTTATTCCCCACTTTAGGGCAAAGCAAAGTCAGCTGGCCCTGCAAGAGCGCCCCTGGCCCCCTCCACCCCACTGTCCCGCTCCAGTGACCCCAATCTCACCTAAGATTCGGCACACATCATCACAGTTCTGGTTAATTTCATGAAGCCACCGTTTGACGTTGACGAAGGACTCGGCACTGGTGACGTCATAAACCACGATGACCCCGTGGGTCCCCCGATAATACCTGTAGGGCCAGGGTCTGTGTCAAAGCTTCAGCCCACATGAGACCTGCCTGCCCACTTCGAGATTGGCCGGGACCTGGGAGGAGGCAAACCCTCTCCAGCAGGACACCCAGAGGCCCCTCACCGCCTGGCCTGCCGACCCGCTCACACCGTGCTCAGCCAGCAGCACTGAGCTCACGCTGTCCCCAAGGCGGCCAACCAGGTTGCTCGGCGTCGGCTACTAGCTTGAAACGTCTTTGAGGTTCTCGTTTTATTTTTAAAATTCAGGCAAGTTTTGCATTTGACATAATATCACTATCCTTGGTGTGTTTTTTTGGTTAATCCTTACCCGAGGATATTTTTCCCATTGATTTTTAAAGAGAGTGGAAGGGAGAGGGGGAGAGACACACATTGATTGGTTGCCTCCCACATGCACCCTGACCAGGGCCGGGAGATCAAACCTGCAACCCAGATACATGCCCTTGCCTGGGCATCGATGCCACAACCCTTTGGTGTGCAGGCCAATGCTCTATCCACCAGCCAGGGCTCACTACCCTTGTGTTAACATTCAAAAAATTTTCTCTCTCCTCAAATTTTAGTAAAATGCCATTCCAAGAAGATGTGCCATTTGTGAAATCTGCCAAGGTCTGCACTCCCTCCCCAGGAGACTGGGGGGCACCTCGCATCCTGCCCCTCATCCATGCCAGGGCAGGGTGAGCACGGGAACACAGTATGGCACGCAGGAAGTGTTGGGAAGAGGGTTTCCCACCTATGCCACCACCAAACGTACAGACCCCACAGCCTGAGGTCAGCTAGAACAGCTGTCGCCAACTGGTGGTCCGTGGGGTCCAAAAGGTTGGCGACGGCTGAGCTAGAAGGTCTGGATGGCAGGAGGGTATAAGCATTCGCCTCCAGACACCATGTCTCCATTCATCCCCATGGTTCAGTAGGCCAGATGGAGGACATCAACCTGGGAGGAAGAGGAGGACAAGGCCTCACACATGCACTTCCCTGGAGAGCCTTCCCAGACCCACCAGCCGGGGACTCCCCCGCCCGAGGCTGTGTAACCACTCAGAGCGGCCGAGACTCACTAATCAGGGGCTTCTGGGAACGAGGCAAGAAGCAGTGCCCACAGCTCTGCCATCCACTGCCTTGGGGAGCCCCAACAATCGAGCCATTTAGTACTGTGCCCTCAGAACCAGCCCTGTCCTCTACCCCCAGCAGTTGCTGCTGAGACTGCCAGGTTATTACCAATTCGGCTCCGTGGACACCCCTCTGAGCAGCTACAAGTGCAGGAGGAGAACACTGTCCCCGGCCAGTGAAGTGTGCAGAGTGGAATGTATTTCCAAACTCTCCTTTGCTAAGACTATTGAAGGGGCCAAGAAAGAGCCACGGCCCAGCCCAGTCCCACCACAAAGCCCCTGCTGCTCCCTGGGAGACTCCGCCTCTCCGGGGTCCAGGTGAGGGCCTTTCTCAGAAACTGAGACTCGGAGCTCTGGCCAGGAGGGTGCCCATGCCTTGGGTACCTGTTACCACCGCCATCAGTAATCACTTCACTCACCACCACTTAGCTCTGTGCCAGGCCCACCGCCCAGCGCTTTATATCCACTTCCTAATGAATCTTTGCAACAACTTGTGTGGACAGGGCGGCTGCCGTTTTACCAGTGAGGACATGAGGCTGAGTGACCTGCCTGAAGTCACACCGCCAAAGCCAGGGCACCTGGATCTCCCTCCAGGGCCAGCTATGGTCACCTCCCTCTCCCTCTCATCTCAGCACCCACACCTCACTACTCCTCCCCAAACCCACACCCCACAGCCACACCTCTTGGTCAGCAAAACCCAGCTAGCAAGAGACAAGAAACGGTGACAGGGTGACAACAGGACTCCTTTGGCAGGCTAACAGGATGCGATTTCAGTTTCTCTTTTAATGCCCTGAATCAGAAAAGGCCACCCTACTGTACCCTGACCTGATCCCTGAGGAGAGAACGAACTCCCAACCTCTCCCAAGGATCCTTCCTTCTTCAGCAGCTGCCATCACAGTGGCCCCTCGGCATGGCCTGCAGAGCCTCCTGCCTCATGAGAGGCAGAGTCGGGGACCCCAAGATGGAGCTACCCTCAGCCTCCCCAGGCAAACAGGACGGCCAGCAGGGGCCAGGCTGGTGTCACAGTACCAGGGTGCAGTGCTGCCCCTTCTCGAGCACCCTGAAACACATTGCCCTCAGGCAGCTGAGGAACTCCAGTCTCCCCAACAGAATGAGCTGTGCACCCCTCCCACCTGCCCTGAAAGAATCTGGGAGTCAGGGGGGGGGGGGGGGCAGTGGCTCCTCTGCTAAAGAGCCTGGGCACCCCAGGCCCACTGCCCTGCCCGAAGCATTTCTCATGGCTGCAGGCCCAACCATCTCGGCTGCCCTGAACTCCCTGACTGGCTTTAACCCACAGGAAGCACTAGAGCATCTGCCACAGTCCCAGTCCCTTGGGGTGAGGGGTCAGCAGAGAGCAGGACTATGGACTGGTTAAAGGCAGGAGCTTTGGTATCAGACCTCAGTTCAACTCCTAACCAACCAAGCTGGGCCTCACTTTTTGTTAGTAAAACGGAGGTAATCACAGGACTCTCTTTATCAGGATTAAGTGAAATGAAGTAGGTAATGCCCTCTGTGACAGTCCCAGCCCCAGGTGGTCAGGACAGCTGGGGTCAGTGCCTTGGTCTGACCATGAGGTCTTGGTCTTGTTTGAGCCTGGACACACCGGCCACCTGAAGGCGCCCATCCTCCCTCCCCAAGGAGCCTCTGACCCCAGTGCCCTCCTTAGGGCCTCACAAATAGGCACGGAGACACCAGAGGCTCAGGTAACTCATCGGCAAGTAGCAAGAAAGCAGCCCTGGGCAGACGCCAGGCCAGGACCCCTGGGGCTGGGGGCTTCTCGGACCACAGTACACAAATGCTCTCTACAGAGCTAGCCCAGCGACAGAAACCCCCCACACTGCTCAGGATCCAATCTCTTGACCAGGCTACCCAGCCAGCATCCTTTGCTCCCAGCCACCACTGTAGAGGCTTTTTACCCCTTCCACTTCCCACCCTCAGGAGATCCTGCAGCCAGCCTGGGGTCCACCCGTCTGCATGCTGAAGGGAGGAGAAGCATCTCTGGCCGGAGAACTTCCTCACCCACCTTCCCAAAAGCCCCCACTCAGGGATCACTGCGGGGAGACAAAGGAGAGGCCTACCAAAGAAGCAACTACTGCGGCCAGACACCGGCTCCTACTCTGGCACATACACCACCGTGGGCAGCCCAGGCTCTGCCACCCCTGGGAACAGGACCCCTCTTGGAAGTCCCGCATCTGTCCAATGGGGATAGCAACAGCGCTGCCTGCAGAAGGCTCAAGGACACGCTCAGGAAGCCCCAGCACAGACTACCTGGCACACAGGCCTCCGCACCGAAGCAAAGCCTAACGGTAAATAAACCCTGTGAGAAACCGAAGCACAGAACCTCAGGCAGCTTGCCCACGGTCACACCGAACAAAAATGTAAATTCTGAACCATTGACCTAGCTGGTTTGGCTCAGTGGATAGAGTGTCGGCCTGGGGACTGAAGGGTCCCAGGTTCGATTCTGAGCACATGCCCAGGTTGCGGGCTCGATCCCCAGTAGGGGGCATGCAGGAGACAGCCAATCAATGAGTCCGTCTCATCATTGATGTTTTTATCTCTCTCCCTCTCCCTTTCTCTCTGAAATAAATAAAAATATTAAAAACAAACAAACTTGGTTCTTAATTTTTTTTTTTTTTTAAGTATCATCTGCCTTCGAAGTCCTGCTCTTTCCTGGAACCTGTTCCATTAACAGCCAAAGAACCAAGAGCCCCTCCACAGGCTTCCACTGTCGCGTTCCAGCTGGGTCTCCTCCTGTTTGCAGCTAAGAGTCACCAAGGTGCTGTGGCAGCCCACTGGGTGAGCTGGGTTCCCAGTAACCAGCTTTGGGGAGGCCGAGTAATGGCCTCTCAACAGCCTCCTATGCACCAGCGCCCCTTCCAACCCTCCCAACAGAGAGAAGCCAGCTCCAGAGGCAGGGTGTGTGGTGGGAAGCTGCACAGCTGACAACCCAACGAGAGGAGTGTCTGACCACCAGGTGAAGCCAGTAGCAGTCATCCCATTTTACAGACAAAGGGACCAAAGGCCAGAGGGTATGCTGACTGACATGTACTGTCCTGCCAACCCCAGAGCCTGGGTACTCAGCCACTGCCCACCCACAGCAACAGCCATATCTCATCCCCTCCTCCTCTCACATCCTTAGGAAGAGGAGGGCTCAGCTTAACACCACTGACTGTGGCCAGCAAAGGGCTTACCTCCTGACAGTCCGGGACCCACCCGTGACATTTCCACCATGACCTGGGCTAGTTACTCAACTGTGTCCACTGTCGGTGGCGAGGGGTCAGAATGGGGGCAAGTGCAGACTCACGTGGAGGTGATGGTGCGGAAGCGCTCCTGCCCAGCTGTGTCCCAGATCTGCAGCTTCACTTTCTCCCCATTGATCTCCACGGTCCGAATCTTGAAATCCACTCCGATCGTGGTGATGTAGCTGCCTGCAAGCACACACATTAGCAAGGTCCACAGGTGCCCCAGTCCGACTACAGCGCACTCACTCTGGGCCCAGCACGATCGAGGTCCCGGGACAGAGTTCTGAATAAGAAAAGACAAGGGCCCTGGAGTGATGGAGCTCCATGGAACCCATAGTCAAGGTGAGGGCAGCAGACAGGATACAATGAAACAGATAAAAAAGACAATTTCAAAGTGATGAGTGCCACAAAGGAGTAAAACCAGAGCTGTGACTGGGGGGGACAGGCTCCTTTAGTGAGAGTGGCTGGACTGTTAGCTATGGCCTAAGAATAGTGGGAGGCCTATCACGCACTTTTTTTTTCTATTCTATTCTATTCCAAACGTTTTTAAAGACCCACAAATTAACTTCCTAACACACAAGTCATGACCTGCAATTTGAAAAACAATGTTTGAGGCAGAGGAGACAGTAGCAAAAATAGCAGTGGAGGGAGGGGGGTCAAGTAAGGTCAAGCACAGAGTCGGAATCAGGTAGGGAGGGGGTGCCAAGGCCTGATCTCGGGGCATCTGCACCATTAGGAGAGCTTGGGCTTTCTGTGGTGTGTGACGGGAAGGCACTGAAGGTTTTAATCAGAGTATGAGCTGCATTATAAACAGCTCTCCTGTGGCCTCTGTGAGAGATGGAGTGGAAGAGAATGTCTGGCCAATGTAACAGTTCTGTCCAGGCTTACAAAGGCCCGAATCTAAGACATGTTTTCACGCCAATTGGAGATTACAGTGTGACACAGTGCTGCAGACAGGACACACACACAACTGACTCTATAAAGTATCCAAACTCTGGAGGAAAGGTCAAAGTTCAAAGTGGGGTGGAGATCAAGGAAGGCTTTGGGGAAGAAGTCACATTCCAGCCTAGCTTGAAAGAATCGGTAAAATGTCAAAGGCTGAGATTAGGTGGGGGAAGACATCCCACCCAGAGGCAAAACACTGAGAGAAAACATTCAGAAACAAGCCAGCCGGCATCCCGGGCACTGGGCCCTGTGCAGCTCGGGATGAGCCCAGGAGTGTGACCCAGCACCTACTGCTGCAGGCACTCAACCAGCAGCTGGCGGCTGAATGAATGAGTAAGCGAGAGAGCTTGGGAAACGGCAAAAGAATGAACAAACAGTAGGAGCCAGAAAGCTGGAAAGGTGAGCTGAAAACAGATTATGAAGTCCGGTGGTTTTCAGCGGGGAGGACTGTGTCTCCGCAGAGGACACTGAGCAATGTCTGGAGACATTTCTGGTCGTCACAATTGGGGGAGAGGGACCAATGCTACCGGTAAGTGGAGCCCAGGGATTCTGCTCCATATCCTTTACGGAACAGCCCCCACAACACAGAATCACAGGCCCAGAGTGTGAACAGTTCTGAGGTGGAAAAACCTTGCCATAAACTCTGCTCACTTAAGAGAGGGCCGCTGAGGTTTGAAGCAGAGGCAAGCCCCTGGCAGAGCCACGTACTAGCTAGATAAATTCAGCAGTTTGACAGGGGAGGGGGAGGAGCTGCTGAAATGCTTCAGGCTAGAACCAACGAAGATACTGGCAGTAGAAATGGGAAGAGGAGTGAGAGAGCAAAGGAGAGCCCTCCAGGAGTGGAAGCCATGAGGATGGGGAGTCACAAGGTCATGAGGAAAATGAGTATTTTTCAGCCTAATGATAAGCTGCTCCTTAAGTGACCATTCTTGAACAGAAGCAATAACAAACCACTGGAAGGTACTGCAAGATTCCTGAGTCCCAGGCACTATGACCTGCAATATCACAGGTGACCCTCACAATAACCCTCTGTGGGAAGGACGATGATCAGTCCCACTTGACGATGAGCTGAGACTTAGTCAGGCTCATGGTCACACAGACAGCTCTTTCCACATCACACCACCAGTAGTGCTGCAGGACGACTGCTGGGAGAAACCCACTTCTCCACCAAGAGAGGCGGTAGCCATGTAATCACTTCCTAGTTTTAGCTCATCCCTTAACCACATCATAGGGAATTCCCTACAAGACAGTCACACTTCATCCTTGATCAGAGAGCCCAAGCTAGCCCGAAGTCTCTGCAATGAACCTGATGTATTCAACAAACACATCCACTTCACCAATATCTGGGAAATACAAACTTAAACGAGATAGCACTTTGTGCTGATTGGTTTAGCAAAAATGAAGACTATCCAAGATCTAGCATTGAGGGACCCTTTATACCCCTTCATGCCCAACTGGTGCAGTTCAGTGGTTGAGTGTTGACCTATGAACCAGGAGATCATAGTTCGATTCCCAATCAGGGCACATGCGGCTCAATCCCCAGTGTGGGGCATGCAGGAGGCAGCCAATCCATGATTCTCAGTCATCATTGATGTTTCTATCTATCCCTCTCCCTTCCTCTCTGAAATCAATAAATATATATTTTTAAGTAAAATAAATAAAATAAACCCCTTCAGTGGTAGTGTCAGTTCACGTAGTACAGCTTGGAAAGCTCAGTTCAGAGCACTGTGAAAAAGTTAAATGCACATACCCCGACCTCATGACTCCTCTTCTATGCAAGAAGAAGCATCAAGTGTAGCCCAAGACATGCAGATCGCTGAAACTACAAGCTACCAGAAAGCACGCACATATCAAGAGCACTGTTAGTGAACCATGTGCATCCATCCACAGCCAGGGGAACTTCAGAGCCATCCTAAGAACCAGAGGTCTCATGTGCCGTGGAAGGGTGATCCTTGACACAGGAGGGGAAGGCGAGCCGCTGACCACCGCACGTGGAGTGGAGAAGAAAAGTCGGAAAGACAGACCATGCTGGGCAGAGGCTCCCAGGGCACCGGACGGGATAGGTAAAGGGACAGCTTTCATTTTCCACTACTGAGTCTTCCCGTTTGAAAGTTTACACAGGCATGTACTAACTTGCAATATTTTTTTAACTTTCTTTTTTCTTTTTTAAATATTGGGGCACAAATAGACCCAGGGTGGCCAAAGTATGGGCCTGTAAAGGATTTTTTTTTTTTTTTTGAACCAGACAAATGAAGACGGACGCAGAGGCTGCTAGCCTGTGCCTCCCTCTGCTTCTCTGTCCCTCAGCCTGCAATCGCACTGACAAGGTTTGCGACATGAGGCAGAGGCGGGTGTTCTGGCGCCAGGCAAAGGGATTTCAAAACTGAAACACCTCAGCAGCACCTCAGGGGCACACTCACCTGAGAAAGTGTTGTCGGCGAAACGTAAGAGTAAACTGCTCTTTCCCACACCTGCAAGAGAGAGAGCAGGAGATGAGAGGCAGCATGGGTCCCTCCCCTCAACCAGTCCTTCCTGCTGCAGGGAGATGACACCCAGGTCCTCAGTTTTAAACTCAGTGGGACTGAGCTCCCTCCTCAATACTGCTTTTGATGTGAAGCAGCCACACACCACGAGCATCTCCCCCACTCAATTTCTAATCTTTTCCTCGGTCCTAGTGTAAGACAAGCTGCCCCCAAAGCCCAGGGGAGAAATGAGGAGGGGACTCGTGCCCAGGTCCTGTGCTGAGGGCTGGCCCCAGCAACTCAGAGGAAGGTACCAGATGACAGAAACAAAGCAGGGGAAAGTCACCAAATGAAACTGGCCCCAAAGTGCATCTGAAATGTGGTCCCTAGAAAACTGCACATCATGTGTGGAGCTTCAGTTCATGTGCAGTGTGAGACGAGAACCTGCAGAGCTGCAAAGAACCCCTGAGATCATTGGGGCTGTTCTGCAGGTGAGGAAACTGAGGCCCAGACAACTCTAACCGACTGTGGGCCATCTCACCCCAGTTATGTCGGCCAGCTGGACCAATGGGGAGGGGTGTCTGCCACCCCTACAGCCCAACAGCTCCCATGTGCACAAAGCATTTCACTGGCCGCAGCATCTGCTGGCACACTTGTTCCCAGAACAGGTGGAACCCTCGTAAGCCTGGCTTCCCTTTACTTCAGCACACAGCAGCTTTAGCCTTCCAGGTACAACCTGTCCTGTGTCCCTCCCCTACCTGTCCTGTACCCCCGCCACCCCCCAAGGCCAGCTGGGTCAACTGACCACAGAAGGAAAGAATTAGCATGCATAGAGAGCTGTGTGTGGTGGGCACTTTGATGCTCCTATAACTCCAGCTGCATCTATTAAGATCAGGATGTGGCAACTGAGGCTCCAACAAGCTAAGCAGCTGGCCTAGGGCCTCAGCAGGAAGTGTGAGCTGAGATCTGAATCCAGAGCTGTCTACTCGGGAGCTCTAAAGCTCTTTCCAATACATTCTGCTTGGGGAGTCTTTCTGCATCTGTTTCAGGAAGTTCAAAACAAAGACCCCACAGAGGCTCCTGCATCTCACTTCTGGTTGACGTTTAGCAGCAGTGCTATCAAAACTAGATCGGAAGAGAACTTAGCCTAGGGTCTCAGAAACCCCCACAACTAAGTGCAAATTTTGAGTATATGTGCATATTTGGAGGGAGGAGTCCATAGCATTCATCAGCTCCTCAGCTACCTCCGCCCCCAGCCCCAGCTGTGCCTAACACTAACTAATCCAGAAATCCTCTCGGAGCAGTCCTCTTGGATGACATGTCTGGAGGCTTCTCCAGGTGAGTACACTGTCCAGGGAGGCCCAGGAGAGCGTTTCATGGTAAACCTGGGTCTGACCTTCCCAAAGGCAGGCCGGGGGTGCTGTGCCCCATGGCACCTGCTGCTCAGCCCATGCCTGCAGCACTCTTGCTCAGAGCCACTTCCTCATTGCTGCTTCTATGAGGCTTCCTGCTGAGCCAAGGAGAGCCCCAGTCCTGGGCTGGGTCCCTCCCAGCGCTCTGTCCAATGCCAACACCCCATCGGTCCTGCCTGCTCCTCTGCTTCCTCCTGGAGACTTCTGGGTCCACTTACTCAGCTAAAAGCTGTGTCTGGGCAACTAGGCTGTGAATTCCTCCAGGAAGGCAATCTCGCCTCACCTCCCCTGGACATTTAATGTGCTGGAAGCCAGGCCCAGCACTTAGTAGGTGCCAACAAAACACTGTGTAATGAATTATGACTAAATGGATGCCACTCACACTGACAGCTATGCTATCTAATGCTGACTGCAGCGTTAACAGGAGCCAAAGCAGTGCTTTTCAAACTTTGGGGGGTGGCGGAATCCTTAGATCTAAAACAGATAAGGGGAGGTGCTCTCTGCATGAAGCGGTGAAGCAGCGGCACTCCCTCCAGCATGGCCTCTCTGGGTCCCCTTCGCTGCCCCAGCTCCTCTGCAGAGCTTCTGAAAGCCACCAGTCTGCAGAAAGACGGCCACAGCCACCACACCAACAGCTCCTCTGAGCCACAGGGTTGGGCCTGACACCACCTCCAGCATAGCTCTTCCCTTCAAATGGAACAGACACCCACCCTCAGAAATGCCACCCCCAAATATCCCTCGAGAGGCTTTCTTAGGAAAACATGCACTGGCCTGTGGAAGGAAGTGACGAGTCCCAATCCACCTTCACCACAGCTGAAGTCAACAGCTTCCCAAGGGCCGTATCTAGTAGGAAACCCCACAAGTCCAGCCCCATCATCCTTTACCCAGCAAGGAGCCGAGGCCGGCACTCGATGCCTCTTGGTAGCCAGGACGCATAGTTATTCTGCAGAAACTTCACACTCTCTCTGTCATCCCCGTGCTCCCTGCATCACACCCCCTCTCTCCCTTGCTTTCTGCCTTCTGAGCTACACAGATGCTCCGACCCTCAAAAAGCCTCCACAGGAGTCCCCACCCTCAGCCCTGCTCCTCCCTTGGGCTAAGGTTCCCTCACTTCCCTCACTCCTCTCTGCTTCGGTTCTAGACTGTTGAAGACCTTTAGACTTTCAAGTAAAGTGTTCTCAATTTCAAACCTGGCTCAGTAACTAATTCACTGGATAACCTCCGACAAGTCACTTCAGCACACAGCAGCTTTAAGCCTCAGCTCACACATGTGTAAAGTGAAAGGCTTTAGCTCTCTGACAACCACCCCAGCCTCCAGCTGGTCTCATGGATCGGATGAAATGCTCACACATTAGAGCCAGTGTTGGAACATAAGAGAGAGGAAGAACCTTAGGCATATAGAAGAGCTGCAGAAGCTGACGGAATGAGTTCTAGAAGCATGTGCAATCTGGCAGAGTGGGAAGAAGAACTCCAGATTTATAAAGAAAGAAACTAACATTCACCGAGGGCCTCCTGTTTGCCAGGCCTGGGACCAGCTGCTCACACGTGAATCCATGTGTGTTAACGCCCGGCTTTGCCTCTGATGAGCTGTTGGCTCTGGGCAAGTCAGTCAACTCCTCTGAGCCATAGTTTGTTTTTCTGACAAACTACACAGGCACAGGGGAGAAGCCGATGGGCAAGCGTCTGTGAAGTTTTTTGGTAAGCCCTAAGGAAGCACCCACACAGGAGCCCGGGTCAGGCGAGCACATGATGCTCGTCTCCTTGCTCAGCTGCCAAAGATTAGTTTGAACTTCCATGGCGACCATCTCCAGTCTCCTAAGTGTTGGGCTTTGAGTATCAGCTCACTGTCAGGAGAAATTAAGCTGCAAAGCATCTGTCTTCTCTACACCACATAGTCCTCTACACACTGAGCTAGGAGCCAGAGAGTCTTCTCCCACAGCTGACTTCTGAGTGAAAAATCAACACGCCACGCAAAATGTACTATGAAAAGGGGGCCAAAACCATCCCTGGGTTTGACAAAGAGGAAAAGTGAACAAGCCACATCTTGCTGAGCTTATGCTTTTCGTTTTCGGGTATCAACACAGGCTCTAGATGTCTTGTAGAGGGAGAAGGACCCCTGACCAAGGTGAGCTGACTTTAACTCCAAAAGAGAGAACTCACGCTGGGGCCAGCCCCTCTGAACCAAGACCAGGGCTGAATGAAATCCTGTAACGGCATAACCCTCCGGACCCAGAGGAATGCCGGCGGCCTTCTCCAAGAGCACGTCTACACAGCTCGTCTGGTTTTCTTTTATTCAAACCACAGCCTCCTCCTTTCTAACTCCTTCCCAACCACAGCCACTCTTCATCTCTGCAGTTAACCCCTAATTTTTCCTCTTACCTCTCCCTTCCACCAGTAACCACGGAAACCTCAGCCATCTTTCACCTGATCCAAACCACCAACCACATCCCAATCCAGCTCCACAGGAGACCAAAACCCACCCACTTCCCTGGCCCAGCTATGACCCAACACTCCTACATCAGGTCTTACATCCCTTTGATTTGGTCCCCTCTTTCCTTAACAATCCATAGGCTCCACCACCTCTAGTCACATTCAACTCAGGTCTGGTCTGGTCTATAAAATCGGGTGCTCCCCAGTCTCCTTCCCTATCATATAATCCCAGCGCCTCAGTTATACTCCTATAAACCTCCTGAGGCCTGCCTCCCTGACCTCTTGGTCACCCCATAGACCTGCGCACCTGCCACACTCCAAACACCTCTAAACCCTCCACCCTTTCCCAGACACCAGCCTAATGCTTATCAGGACACTGAATATTCATTCAACAACTATGCATTAGGCACCTACTGGGTGCCAGGCAGGCACTGGGCACGGAGAGGCTGCAGTGCGCTGAGCTAGATCTCTCCAGGAGCGTGGAGATGCTCAGAGCGCTCTGTAATACTGGCTGCACCTCCAGTGCCCGGCCATATACATACAGCACAGAAAAGCAAACAAATATTGAACACTCACCTTGCGCGTTACCTCACGGAACACTCAACAGCCCAGTGACACCAACCCTATCATTCCATTTTACAGATGAGGAACCGGAACCATAGGGAGATAGAGCAACAGCAACTCGGCAGGAATGGGCCCGGCCCTGTGCGAAGTGCTTTACCTGCCTTACCTTAAAAACCTCGCAAGAACCCCAGGAGGCAGGTGCTGGGAACATGCCCACTTTGCAAAGGAAGAAACTGACAATCATATCCATAGAACACATCTGCGCCAGGTCGGGACTAAGCACTTTTCAAGCTTTTTCTCATCGCATACTCACACCACCCAGCAAGGCAAGTCCCCAGTTCTCAGATGAGGACACTGAGGCTCAGAAACGCGAAACAACTTGCCCAAGGTCACAGACTGAGGAAGCTGGTAGTCCCAGCACTCGAACCCAGGTCTCTCCAACTCCAGAGATCGCGCGACTTGACCAAGGTCACACGTGAGGCAGCGGCAGGCACGGTGAGTGGACCGGGCGCCCCAGCCCGACCCCTGCTCGCCCGGCTCCTCCGCTCCGCAGCCTGGCGCCCCAACCTCTCCTTGGCGAGGCCCCGAGCCCCTCGGCGCACCCCTGGGGCCGGCGACTGCCGGGCAGCCCCGCCCGCCCGCCCCGCGCGGGCCGGCAGCTCTCCGCCCGTCTGCCCGCCCCGAGGCCCCCGCGGGCCGCGCCCGGCAGGGCCCACGCCGCCTCCGGCCTCCTCGGCCCTCACCGCTGTCGCCGATGATGAGCAGCTTGAAGAGGTGGTCGTAGTCCCGGGCCATGGCGGGCGGGGGAGGCGCGGGCAGGCAGGCGGGGTCGGTGCTGGCCTCGCGAACCGCAGCTCCCTCCGGGCTGCTCCGGCAGCGGCGGATCCACTTCCCGAACAAACAGCCGGAACTGACAGAAACACCTCCCTCCGCTCCCCCTCCTCCTCCTCTTCAGCAGCCGCCGCCGCCGCTGCCGCCGCCTCTCTCCTTCCCGCCCCACCCCGCCACTGCGCAGGCGCAGCGTCCGGCACCGCCTGTGCGCAGCCGCAGCGTCGGCCAGCCGCGCCCTCGCCGCGCTCGCGCACCGCGCGTGCGCTCTGGCAGTCCCGCCGGTGCGGGCCTGCTTGTCCACTTCTTGGTGAACATCGCTGTGGCGGCTCGCGGCCCTTAGGGCTCGAAAAGATGAGCTGCTGTCGAGCCCAAACGGAAAGAAGCCGAGAATGCCGGAGAAGCCCGGCCGTGGCCCGGACGGACCGGCTCCTTCAGCTTCCAGCCCTGCAGTCTGCGGAGAGGAAAAGACAGGCTCGCAGTGACCGTGCGAGCGGGGCTTACACCGGGGACTCGGACACTCCGCCCCCTTTCTGCATGGACGCCGCCCCCGGGGTGCTGGCTCCGGCCACCGAGTCCCGAGCCTGTGGAATGGACGCCGAGCCTGTGGAATGGACGCCGAAGCGGTTGGTGGCTGCCGAGTTTTACAGGAGAGGAGTCACCTGCCGGAGCTGAGCGGGTTAGGAGGGGGGCCTCTTAGGTCAGCTCTGGGTCGAAATCACGTCCTAGCCCGTAATACACTCCGGGAGCTTGAGTTGCCTTCTTGGTAAAAAGGGGAGAATAGTTGGATTCAGAGTCCCGTCCTACGTGACGCTGAGCCCGATAGATTAATGACCCCGTGTGTTTTCTGAGGGGAGAGAGAAAAGGGCTGAGGATGGGAGGAGCTTTGCTTTACGTTTCATTTATTCCTGTGCTGCTTAAATTTACAATGGGTACTTCCCATAAAAGAAGCAACAAAAATCCAAAATAAAGTAACTAAAATCATCATCTATGCCAATATGGAAAGAATGTAAATATTCAAAAAATATAAATAAAATATTAGGTAGGATTACAAAAGACAAACATATCCTTAAACCAAAAAGTAAGATAAAACAAAAAATCTTGACTATAAAAAGTAATGCTTATGGATGGGTGGAGCAACAAATTGATGTTTTTCTCGCTCAAATCAATTTTTTTTTAATTTTAAAGTAATGCTCATGGTTTGTTTTTTTTTTAAAAAAAATGTACATTTTACCAGAAAGTACAAGTTGCTACTTTTCCTTCAGACCCACTCCTCATAGGTAATCTCTTAATGATGTTTCTTGGATAAATTGAAATGCTTAATAAATATATATTGAATGAATGAATAAATCTCCTTCAGTGAGTATTCTGTGCCTATGCAAACACATATATGTGCGCTGCCTTTTGCTGCATTATGGTACTCCACATGGTTGAACTATAATTTAACCACTCTGCTGTTGATAGGCATTTATGTTGGTTACAATTTTGTTATACAATGTTGCAGGGAAGATCCTGGAACAGCACTGGAGTGTCTGAATAAAGCTTTGAGTTTTTCCAGGAGCTGAGAATCAGTGTGGTGATGTCAAAAGAACCTGGGCTTGGAATCTGAAGGTACGGAGAGAAGAGCTGCTCCTATGACCTTTGAGAAATGGCCCTTCTTGGTCCGGGAAAGGTTAATGGGGTCCCTTTGATCCAGCCATTTTAGTTAGGAAATATCAGGGAAGAAAGAAACATCTGTGTAGCCACCAGGCAAGCACACTCAACCCTGACCAACCATTGAGGCTATCACTCCAGGCTCTCTGCTCAGCCTGTTCCGGAGGTGAAGAGACTGTTCGAAGGCCAGCTCTGAAATCCTGGCTCCGTCCCTGAAAAGCTTTGAGCTTTTGGATAAGTCACAACACAGTGTCCCAGAACCCCAGGTTCCACACAGGGTAGTTGGGAGGATTAGAGCTGTGTTTGTAAATCACCGGCACATAGAGGCATACTTAGTTTTACTGTGCTTCACAGGTTCTTGTTTTTTACAAAAACGGCAAGATCCTCCACCAGCACAAAGATTACAACTCATGAACGCTCAGATAGCATTTTTTTTTAGTAATAATGTATTCCATTTTCTAGACATAATGCTATTATACTCTTAAACTACAGTAATAGTGCAAACGTGACTTTTACATGAAACTGACAAACCAAAAAATTGGTGCAACTGGCTTTATTGCGGTACTCGCCTAAAGCGGTACTCGCCCACAGCCACCAGGCATGCCTGTGTGCACATGATAACAGTTAACCAAGGCCTTTGTACACGGGCCCGTCATACTTTCAGCCATCTCTTACTGTAGACTCTAGCACCATGCCCAAGGCAGCCTCCCACATCAGGGCTGCAAGGTACCTGTGAGTAGAGCGGAACTGGCCATTGTGAAGAACAGGTGCCGGCCTTGCCTGTCTATGACATTAATTCCTTCATTTATTTAGTAACTAATTGTTTAATGAGTGCTATTTGTTTATTATGTGCCACGGATGGTAGAATAGAGCCTTTCCCTCCAGGAGCTTACAGGCTCACCAGAATAAGATATACTCATGAGGAATTAAAAATACAAGACAATAGATAAAACAGCTGTCAAATGAGGCAGTCTAGACTTCAGAAGATGAATGCTATCACTTCCAGCTAGAATGAGGGGAAAGAGATTTCATCATAAAAGATTTCCTGATGGAACTGGAATTGAAAGAGCTTTGAATGACAGGTGTATTTAAACAGCCACTGTCACAGTCTGTGAGAAGCATCAATTTTGTCTTTGAGGGGGAATTCCCTGTAGGTCAGGAGATGTGCCTGACGTCCCAAAAATGAAGCTCTTGAGGACATTTCCTGTAGAAATACTATTTTATATTATTTAAACTATAATGATTGGAGCTATGTTTTGGTAGGTAGGAAGATTCGGATAGATACTTTATATGTGGATACAGATATAAACTTCCTGACCTGAGGTAAGGTTCAGTGTGTAACACTGACCGTAAACTTTGTTCACTGTTCTGAACAGACAGCTTACAGCTGCGCTTTTGCAGCACCACCTGTTTGCACATTAGAAACTACACGGGGAAGCAGTGAAAGTTGGTGAGCAGAGTAGCAACAGCAAAATGCTATTTTAGGAAAGTAATCTGCAGCATACAACGTGGATTTCAGCTGCAGCACTTTAAAGGAGGTTATTGCTGAAGCCCAAGTGTGAGGTAGCAACAGGAAGGGACAGATGCAGAAGGCTATAAAAACATAAACCAAAGCAACATTTTTTTAAAATCGCGTATCTGGCAATTCATTCACTAAGTCAGCAAATACTGTGTGCCTACTAGGAGCCAGGCACTGTGCTGGGCACTGAGGATATAACATGGGCAAAACAAAACCCCATCCTCAGGGAGCTTACCGTTCCTTCAACAAGCATCTGAGGGCTCACTGTGTGCCAGGCTCTAGGCGGGAGATTCAGCATAAACAAAACTAGAACCCCTGCTTTCATGAGCTTACATTCTGGTAGAGAATGCAAATAAATATGTGTCTCAAGAGGAAAATAAGGGGAACAGGAGCTTGCAGAGGTTTAAGGGACAGTGACACTATGGCGGTGTAAGTATATACTGTTCATTCAAGAAGTTTGGCAGTGAATGAAAGAGCAAAAGAATGGGTGGTGAGAATAGTGGTGTTGAATGAAGTGTTTTTCAGGATAGCAGAGGTGGAGGATTAGCCGCTGGCGAATGGTAAGGATTGAGTAGTGAGGATGAAGATGGGTGAAGGGCACTTTAAAGAGCTTTGCTGACAGCCGAAACCGGTTTGGCTCAGTGGATAGAGCGTCGGCCTGCGGACTGGAGGGTCCCAGGTTCGATTCCGGTCAAGGGCATGTACCTTGGTTGCGGGCACATCCCCAGTGGGAGGTGTGCAGGAGGCAGCTGATCGATGTTTCTCTCTCATCGATGTTTCTAGCTCTCTATCCCTCTCCCTTCCTCTCTGTAAAATATCAATAAAATATATTAAAAAAAAAAAAAAAAGAGCTTTGCTGACAAAGAGGAAGGTCGGAAAGTGCACTCGCCAGTGGGGAGGCTGCGGGTGAAGGAGACGCAGCCTCACGTCTGAGGCAGCCTTGGAGAGAGCCAGCAGTGCCTGGAAGCAGCAGGAGAGAGGAGGGTTAGCACAGTGGAGCCCTGGAGGGCTGTGAAATCCAGCTCTGAGACTGGTCAGCAGTGGGTTCTAAAGTTGCTGAGATTCTAAGTAGCAAGGGTGGAAGCACATGTTGCAGTCATGTGAGAAGGTAAAAGGAGGGGTAAGTAGGATTTAGAGAGGGCAGGTAAAGGGAATGTCAGGGACTTGAAATGAGGGACCAAGATAGGGTGCCAGCCAACATGCAGGCCCAAGAGGGAAGGGAAGGAATAGAGGAAATTGTGTCTGGTTTCTCTTTGGTGGAACTGGAAATTGGCCCTTTATCCATACCTGCATGCCTGATGCCATACCAAGAGACCTGGCAATGGCCTTGCCCTGCCCTTAGGTAGCCTCAAAATCAAGTGGACGTTAAGTACCTCGATTGCAGGGACCATCCTGGTATCCTCTGGGGCCTAACAGGTGCTAAGTACTTGGGTGGTCTGTTGAATTAAAGAGAAGGAATATCAGAAATAATATAGTTTAACACTCAAGTTTGCTTTATGAGGGGTATGGGCCAAATTGGAGGTCTCTCACTATAACTCAGAGTCAGTCTCCTCCCCACCATTTCCACCAAACCCTTCAGTAGGATCTTAGTTTCCTCATCTTTTAGATTAGATCAGTGGTTCTCAAAGTGCAGTCTGGGGACCCTGGGGCTCCCTTATCAGTGAAGTCAAAACGTTTCTTAATATAAGATGGCACTTGCGTTTTCTACTCATTCATACAGTGGTTTTCCAGAGCCTACACCACGTGTGATGTCGCAACAGACTGACTGCAGCGGACTGAGAAGCCAGACATGAAACACGCAAAAATGCAAACCACACAGCTCTCCTCACTAAATGACCTCCGTTTTGAAAAACGTAGTTATACGTTTATCATAGATGGTTATTTGTAATGTAATGGGTTTATTTTTTTTAATAAATTTTTATTGATTTCAGAGAGGAATTGAGAGGGGGAGAGAAACATCACTGATGAGAGAGAATCAGTGATCAACTGCCTCCTGCATGCTCCACACTGGGGATCGAGCCCGCAACCTGGGCATGTGCCCTGACCAGGAATTGAACCATGACCTCCTGGTTCATAGGTCGATGCTCAACCACTGAGCCACACCAACTGGGCTGGGTTTATTATTTTTAAATGAATTAATAAAACTTTAAAGTTGACCAGTTTTGATATCTAAGATGGTAAATATCAATAGGTAAGTATAAGCAACAGCTCTTTGGGGTCCTCAATACTTTTTCAAAGTGTACCGGCGTCCTGAGGCCACAATGTATGAGCCATGCTAGATTAGATACTGTTGCACCCGTTTCCCACCTCGCTTTTTCATGGGAATCTACATGGTAGGAAGGACCTACAGGCTGCAGTCTCAACCGGAGGAAGCATCAGAAAGTGACTGGTGTGTTCCATATGGGCACACTCAGGAACCTCACCCAGGAATCCCACTGAGGCAATAATCCTTGGACCCGTTTTTCTAGTTTCCTACGTGTCATCACCATCACCACTACCCTCCCACCCCAGCAGGCTGCAGGGGACCTTAGAATCCAGGGGCAGCTCGGAACCACCCAGGAAGTAACTGGGCTCTCTACCTCGTCTGAAAAGTAAAACCCAGCCACTCCACAGAGCCACAGGCCAGGAGCTTGGTTAGTTCATTAGATTCACCATCCAAAATCATTTCTGTAGAAAGGCCCTGGGGCTTGGTGACCAGAGCATCAAGAAATAGGGTTTTTTTCCAGTTCTGCAGCCAACTAACTGGCTGTGTGACCTTAGAGATTCTCCTTTCCATCTGTACCTCACCTTTTTTAAAAAATATATTTTTATTGATTTCAGAGAGAAGAGAGAGAGGGACAGAAACATCATTGATGAGGCTGAGTGATCGATCGGCTGCCTCCTGCACACCCCCCCACTGGGGATCGAGCCTGCAACCCAGGCATGTGCCCTGACCAGGAATCAAAACATGACCTCCTGGTTCATAGGTCGATGCTCACTTACTGAACCACACCAGCCAGGCTGTACCTCAACCTTACCCCTCGGAAAGAAAGGACCAGCCCGCCTGGTCTCTCCCTCCCGTGTGCTGGAAGCACCTCTTAAACAGGGATAGTAAAGGCTCTCCTGCGCAGGCACAGCGAGGACCCAGCTGTGTGCTATCACTCGGTGTTTCACGTGGTCAAACAGTAACTGTCATTCCTCAAATGTTCCTGTTAGCTTTTCAAACTTCAGGTTCGGAAAGTTACCGCTACAGATGCAAATCGTGGGCCCAGCAATTACCTCCTGAATGTGAGAGGCCTGTCCTTGTGACATCGTGGGTGGTACCTAGCTAGTGTCGTTTCTCTTCAGGGACGCCACATCTGAGCACCTCCTGTGCACCCGGCCTGTGCAGAGCACTGTCTCACTCCAGACAAGCCCGTGAGGGTACAGATGTGGACATGTGGGCTCAGAGAGGCTAGGGAGCATGCGGGTCACCTAGCTCACTTCTAAGCGATGTGTTCAGGTTCAGGCCTGACTTCAGAGTCCATACTACGCTGTACTAGAACTTGAAAGTGCTATCTGCATTTCCTTAAAAACATTCAGAATCCAGGTCTTTAAGTTGGGCTGCTTCCTGTTTCTATTGTTCTAATTTAGAAAGGCTTGAAGGCAATTTCAGGCACGTCCACACAGAACCATACTTAGAAGAAACACATTCCTGCCAGTCTTGTTTCAAAATCTGCCTCAAGAAAATGTTTCCAAGTCCCTGCGACTCCTGAGCCCTCTGCACTGCAGCAGTGTATGTGTGTGTACGTGTGTGTATGGGGGTGGGGGTGGGGGGTGAGCGCACGGATTTACCTGGAGGTTTGGTTCCAGAAGGAACGTGATGTCACACTCTCCCATGTTTTAAAATAATCTTGATGCTCAGGATTCAGAGGTTTCAAGAGTCAGCTGAAGGACTGAGAATGCTGTTTCGTTTCCCCTGCATTAGCTAAGGGCATATCCTATCATTGCCTTTCAGGCATGGGGCAGAAAGATGGGAGTCCCCTCTCTAGAGGAATGCTGGGAGTCTGAGAGAATGTCTTTCCGAAAGACTTTCCCGAGAGCAAGTGCCCTGTGAAGAGGGTGAGGTATTGATCGGGCCTGGACTTGCATCGCCTGTGTGCCAGGACCTGAAAGGTCTGGAGGCACTGTTCGAAAGAATGAAATGCTGTGCCTGACTAGCCAGCACAGAAGTCAGGGAAAGGCTAAGAGTCAGCTCTGGGGGACGGACTGCCATTTATTAGCCATGTGACCCTGGGCAAGTGACTTCTCTGTGCTTCAATTTCCTCTGGAAAACAGTAACGAGAACCCACCTCATAGGCTGAAAGGATTAGAAGAAAAAAATGTCATCTGTTAACCCCTAAAGCATAACTTTGAAAACAAGAGCTCTTCAGAGCTTCCGTTCCGAATCCCTCTTTCACAGAGGAGCAAACTGGCCCAGAGGTTGGATGACTTGCCCAGGCTACACAGCTCCACCACCCACCAGCGCAACAGCTGTGCTTCCTGCAGCCAGGCACCGTTCCTCCGGGGTGTTCGGTCTGGGCTGCTGTTTTCAGGAGTGCTCTGACCTGGGCTGACAGCTCCTTTAGGTCCGCTCCATTGTCCTGTGTGGGACAGCCCTTCACAGCTCACTTCCTGGGAGCTCACGCCCTCCCTCCGGACGCAGGGAAGGTAACTCAGCATGCTCTGGAGCCTTGAGTCGCCCATCTATGCTGAACACAGAGACCTCATCCTCCTCCAGTTTCTGGAACTGGAAGCTGGCCTTTTCCTTTAGATTTTGCTGAGTATCTTCCACCTCTCAGTTCAGACTGTGGACTGAACACGAGGTGGACATAAGCATCAACTCCAAGGTCCTGGAGGCAACACTGAAAACCATCTCAGGTGCTTACCCAAGGTTTCCACCTATGCCCCTCCCCCAGGAACTTCGTCAGCCTCCCCACGGCTAACTGGCAGAGGGGACCATATATGCACACAGCGTGCTGGACATCGGCGATGACCATCTGAATCCCAGAAGCAGGGACAGCTACAGTTACCATGGCTACCAAAAGCTGAGACAACTGGCTGCTTTGGCTGTGGAGACAGCTGACCTCTCAAGGTCCCTTCCAGCCCTGGGACTCTACAATTACATGGAGCCAGCTGAGACCATGTTTGCTACAAGAAAATAGGAAGTCCTGCGACATATAAGCCTCTGGCACCGACAGCAAGGATGTCGTCAGAAGTATCTTAGAAGTCACCTTAGCATTCACCCGAAGTGCTGAGTCACAAGGCTGCCTCTGACACATTATTAAGCAAAGCTTTGCTTTTTTTGGTAGAGCACTTGAGATCTTTTACAAAGGGCGCTTGCTACCACCACGTCTGTTTCTTCTTCCTCTTACAGCTCTGACCAGTCATTTGGATAGATGTTTATTCCGTATTGTGGCCAGAAAAACAGCCCAGAAAAACTTGCGTCACTGGGCGCAGAAGGGCGTGCTCCATCAGACAGGACGCATGGATCACGAGCCTTCTAAGAACAGGAGGAAGGAAGTCACTCATAAAGGAGGCAGACGCTAAACCGCCACTCTGTCTTCCTCTGGGGAGTCCTCTGCCTGCAGAACGTGGTTCTCACTCCACAGAGGGGATGGAGAGCTCGTTAAAACTTGACTACAGCAGCTCCCTACCTTCCTGAGACAGGACAGAGCAGGGAAGTGGCTCAGCCAGCCCCGGCATCCTCCACCCCGGGTGCAGTCACAGGCCTGGCTGCACCCCTTTCCAGACCCGACCTCAGGACAGAGAAGCCTGCGGGTGTCTATGAGACTTCCGAGAGCAGGAGAGACGCCCAGCAATCAGTGTGGCCAATGCTCAATGAAAACAGCAGCCAGTCTTGCCTTATTTCTGATGGAGGAAGCTGCGTGTTTATTGCATGTTTGGGGATTTTTAAAAATTGGCTTACGTAAAGATTAAATCAAAGCCTTTATTACACATTCCTCCTTCAAACAACCTGCCTTTAAACCTCCTCCCTCCCTCACCCCCAACCTGTGAACTGCAAGGCTTCATGAGTATCACTTTCACTGGACAGGGGTCAGATCTAATCAGGTCACACAAGACTGAAAAGCTACACCAAGACACGCCACACGAGGCAAACCTCTACAGTCCGGCGCCCCACTCAGGATCTAGGCAAAAGGCTGGCAGCACTGGCTCTGGAACCAGAGCTCAGGCACAGAAGACCCGAAAGTCTGAGCAGCCGTGCTAAGCTGGGGCCCAGCTACTGCTCCCATCTGGTGAGGCTCACACATGTGCTTCCTCTTCTCTTCTCCAAAGGAAGGGGGAGGCCATCTCCAGGTGTGTGTGGGTTTGACTTAAGGCTTTGGCTGTGGTCTGTTGGTAGAGGAAAATACTTCCTGGGAATGCCGTCTCCTAAGCTCCCCATCGGAACCAGAGTATTTTCAAAAATGAAAACATTGAACGAAGAGGTGGAGCCGAAATGCTGGTGCACAGCCCATCATGTCAGAATGGTGTCATCGACCTGCTCCGTGGAATCGGCCTGGCTGGCCAGCTTCTTCAGCGACCTTCGGTTGCACTCGTTCAGCACCTCTAAACTGGCCACGTCCAGGATCTTAGAGAGGGACTGTGGGGAAGATGGAACGAGGAGACAGAGTCAGAAATGGGGCTTCAGGTTTCTCCCACCAAAGACAAAAATGAGTGGTAACCTCAGAACTAGAACCACTGAGGGCGTCGAGGAAAACCAAGGAAACCACTCCACACTTTTCACGTGGCGAGGAAGGGTGAGTTTTCAGTGCTTTGACAGTTGCCCGGCGGAAGGGACTGAGTGAACAGGGATCTGGGCGCCCAGCTGGCATGTTTCATAGATTTGGGTGCCACGTGAGATTTTATTGGAAGGAAGGGCTCTGTTGCTAAGAGAAGTCTGAACACTACAGGAAGAGAGGATGGTTTCCGGCATTAGACCAGTCCCTGGTCCCAATCTGTCCCTCCACACTCATGCACACAGGTGGGCAGGGAAGGGTGTGATGTTTAAGACGGTCACGCAGATCTGCAGGACGAATGCCCACAGCCTGCCCTGGGAGCAGCCCGGGCTCCTACCTGAAACACCTCTTCACCCTGTCTCATCTTGAGGAGGTTGACAATCGCCTGGTCACTGTAGGCCCTGACGACAGTGTTTTTATCCTTGGTGTTGTCAAGAAGAGCCTTCAGGATGGGTTTGATGGCTTGGGGGTCCAGGGGAGGCAGCGGGTCCTTGTTTGCCCACCAGATCATCTTCTCTGCCACCAGCCTGATGTCACTGGATGGGTTCTGCAGACACTGTGAAGAGGAACATAGATGGGCTTTTTAGGCAGGCGCATCCCATCTGTTTCTCCGAGAGCCCAACGTCCGCCCTGACACTCACTTCATCATGGAAACTGACCCCACTGCTCCCTTTCAACGCCTTCCCTCCCATGGGAAGGTGGCAGGGAGCGATTCCCTCTTCATCTCATGCCACTCTCCCCTCTGCTCACTACTCTTGGCTCACACCGAGCCCTCACTTCCTCAAACATACCTCTTGCCTTCCTGCCTCAGACCTTTTCACTGGCTGGTCCCACTGCCTGGGACGTGCTTGCCCCAGATCCTCACTGGTGGGTTCCTTTGCACCCATCCTTCCCATCCTTCAGGTCTCAGCTGAAATGTCAGCTTTCAGAGGTTTTTCCTGACAGCCCCATCTAAGTTAGGACCCTCCCCCAGGCTTTCTGTGCATCTCCAACTCCAGGGATCTGGTCTGCTCGTTTATCTCCACACCTCCAGGTCCAACCCAGCAGGGTGCACAGCGGGTCCTCAGTAAACAAATGCTGATGAACAGCTGCAAACAGGGCGATGTCCGCACACGGGCTCTATCTAATCGCCCCCCCACCCCCCGCTACCCCGGCAAACTCAGCAGGGTTCTGGGGGTCTGCAGGGTGGGGACCATCGCCCTTTGGAACCTCACTACTCAAAGCGAGGTCCGTGCACCTACAGTACTGTCAACGCCTGGGAGCTGGTCACAAAGGCAGAGTCTCAGGCTTGGCCACATCTCTTAAAAGGCAGTTCTGGTTTTTTTTTTAATTGACTGACTGATTTGAGAAAGAGAGAGAAACAGATTTGTTGTTCCATTTACTTAATGCATTCACTGGTTGACTCTTGTATGTGCCCTGACTGAGGATCAAACCTGCATCCTTAGTATATCAGGATGATGCTCTAACCAACTGCACTACCTGGCCAGGGCCAGGTTTGGTTCTGACTTGTGTAGACATTCATGTTGGTGAAGCATGCCTTATTACACAGGCCGTGAGGTGCCCCACTATCTGACTTCCCGACTTATACACCCCACAGCAGCCACCTCCTAAGTGCCATGCCAGCTAATGGGAGACAAGGGAAGAGATTTATTAAAATTTGACCCCAGATCTGTCCCTAGTTTTATAAAGTCAGGATGCCTAGAAAAAAATGCCTAAAATACTAGTTCTTAACTTTATTTGGGGTCACAGGTCTATTTGAGAATCTGACAGAAAGCTGGGCACTCTCCCAGAGAAAAATGCACCCAGAACCACTCCCAGAGCTCTCCACTGACGACTGGAGCGCAGCTGGCCTGGGCGCGGGCCCAGCGTTCTCGGGCCGTGGGCCTTCTCACAGCCAGGCAGCCCCTCACCTTAATGAACAGGCTGGAGAGTTTTGCAGGCAGCTGTCCTCCTGTCTCGATGTGATGCTTCATCAGGAAGCCCATGCCCCGGACGCCGCTCACCGCGATGGGGATCTGTGGAGGGAGGAGAGAGCTAGACAGGACAGCATCCGGCTCCCTCCTTGGGGAAACGGGGCCAGGCACAACCCCATCCCCAGGAATGGCCGGGATCCTGGCCTTGCACCACCAGCCTCCTCAGCCCTCTATCCAAGGCTGCCCTGGCTGTGAGGCAGAGGAACAAAATGTGCATCACTGGTTCCAGGAACAGGGATCAGAGACTTTCTCCTTAGAAGGGACCTCTAGATGCTTCAACCCAAACTCCTCACTGTTTAGATGATGAAACTGGGGCCCAGAGAGAGCAAGTACTGGTCCAAGGGCACGGCAAGTTACCAGAAACGGTAAAACTTGAACCAGGCCTCTGACTACCCGCTACCCAGTCTGGGTCCCTCCCCACCCCACGCTGTGTCAGCGAGGCTCTGGCAGAGGAATTTTGCTAGGGGAGGGGAGGCCATCTGCTGCCCCAAAGCCTTACCCTGTCTGCCACGGCATTGCTGAGGATCATGTCCTGAACTTCCCCACTGTATTTGCCTGCGCAGAGTCTGCTGGGAGCCACATTCACAGCCACGGCGAGTGCCAGGCTCCGCCCGTGCCGAACCATCCAGTCAATGCCAGACACGTCCGCTGGTGGAAGGACACATGGGGTCGCCCTGCACTTTACAGCATGCCCTCCCCAAACCCTCGGGCCTGCCCCACCTCTGAGACTAGAGTGCCAACTCATCCTGGCAGAAACCCCAGCGCACACTGCACATGGGCCTCCCTGCCCAAAGTGGCATGTTAAGGAGAGGGTCTCACCAACCCCTTCAGCCTTGCAGCTGTGTCCTTTGAGCAGACACTCAGGGCCACAGGAGCACTGGAAACTCCAGTTTGTTTTAGCAGCTGGAATCCCAAGGAGAGGCTAGTGCAGCTGCCAAGACCCTCTGAGGGAAAGGGGAGGCATACCCACAGCTCCCAGGGCTGAAAGCCCCCAGGAGAAGTCCCCCACGTGCGAAGGAGACCTACCCAGCAAGCACTGCTGGAGGACTGTGCCGAGCTCCTCCTCCGTCAGGAAGGCACACAGCTCCCCGAGGCATCCGGCCGAGGAGATGCGAGTGTTGTCCTGATAGAGCAGAGAAGGGACTGAAAGGTGGTGCGAGCCATCCCACCAGCTCCATCGTCACCAGAGCAGCAGTGCCAGGACAAAGGGCAGGGAAGGAGGAGGACAAAGCAGCTCAGGCACTCGAACTGCAGCCCTTCCTCAGGCTGGGGCTGCCATTCACTACAACTGCCACTTGATGCGGAGTGAAAAAGTACACCCCAGCACTCCACTTAATTACAGAACTCCAGTGTGGGCAGATGGAAATCTCCATCATAACAGCAATAATGACTGCATTTCCATAGCACCGTTCTCAGGAAGTCTGAACGCCTTCCACTATTCTCTCCATTACTATCGACAGCCCTGGGAGGCCGGGAGGCGCAGAGAGGCGGCTCCTGCCCACCCAGCAGAGAACCCCTCAGCTCCTTTCCCCCCACAATCGCGTGTGTCCCTAGTGAATTCCTGCTCTCTCTCTACTGTGTTGGTGTGCCACTGCCACCTACATCGCATTAGGGTTTTCACAGGAAGTCACACTGGAGCCACTAATCAATCCAAGGAAGATAAGTAAAGGTCAAGCATTTTCTGTTGAAATCCAAGCCAGACACACAAACGGCTCCTCCCTGTCAGCTAGTGATGGGACACTGAGCGAGTGGATTTGAGGTTCTGTGCTATCAGTAAGGGCCAACCTGCTGTGCCTCCCCCAGAACACCAACCAACCAACCAGGGACTCAGTGCCCACAGGGAGGCTAATGCCAGGCCGGCAGCGTAGATTGCCACCTTCGATCCCGAGGAAGCTCTGAGGGGGAGGAGGTGGACTGCAGGCACTCGGGGCCTCTGAGCTCCCAGCAGAAGGCAGGTGCCCGGCAAGGCTAACGGCTTTCTGACGCCCACTCGCTCCAACAGGATCTATTTGAAGCTCCATTGCGGTGAAATGCAAATTGATTTCAATGCTCACTTTTGCTTGCACTGTTTCTGGTACCGTAAAAACCTTGACAGACTATGACCAAAAGAAAGCAGTCTCCCATCTGAACCCCAGAGGCGGGCTTTACTCAGACAGCAGGCGGCTGGGGATTAGACCAGATGGGAGGAGATGTGATAGGTACAACAATGGCTGGCCGGTGTGGGGGCACACACAGTGGACGTGTGAACCCAAAGGTCTCTCTCCAGAGATTAGCCCCACAGATGTGAGTCAAAGGGCACAACAGAGGGCTGTTTGTTGACGGGGAAGGAAAATTCTTACCCACAGACTCAGCCCCTACTGGGCCTGTCACGGTTAACAAACGCCTCCAGACTGGGTGAGGAAGGACCACATTAAGGGAATTGTGACAGAACCAGGAGTCACAGGGCTCCGACTCTGCTCTGACTCCACCACTGGCTAGGTGTGGACCAGGCAAGTCTCACTCTCCAACTGTGCTAAGACCTCCCACTGGGACAGACACCAGACAGTTCCCTGAGGGCTGTGACCACACTTTAGTTACCTCTAGGCTCACCCTTCAGCTCAGCAAGTGTTTCCAGAACCAATAACGAAGCTTTATTTTACAAATGGGGAAAGGGGCAGAGAGGGAGAGTGACCTGTTTAAAATTAAGAGAGCAAATTCATGAGCTATCTGGGACTTTAAAAACCTTACTTTTCTTATCTATAACAGAGTCTTGCCGGGCCAGTGTCGCTCAGTGGTTGAGCCTCGACCTAGGAACCAGGAGGTCCCTGGTCTGATTCCAGGTCAGGGCACATGCCCAGGTTGCCGGCTCGATCCCCAGTAGGGGGTGTGCAGAGTCAGCCAATCGATGATGTTTCTCATCAATGTTTCTATCTCTCTATTCCTCTCCCTCTCTCTTGAAAATCAATAAAAACATATTTAAAAAACAGAGCCGTAGCCAGTTTGGCTCAGTGGATAGAGCGTCAGCCTGGGGATTGAAGGGTCCCAGGTTTGATTCTGGTTAAGGGTACATGCCCGGGTTGTAGGCTCGATCCCCAGTAGGGGTTATGCAGGAGGGAGCCAATCAATGACTCTCTCATCATTGATGTTTCTATCTCCGTCCCTCTCCCTTCCTCTCTGAAATCCATCAAAAATATATATATAGCCCTAGCCGGTTTGGCTCAGTGGATAGAGCATCGGTCTGCGGACTGAAAGGTCCCGGGTTCGATTCTGGTCAAGGGCACACATACCCAGGTTGCGGGCTCAATCCCCAGTAGGGGGCGTGCAGGAGGCAGCCGATCAATGATTCTCTCATCATTGATGTTTCTATCTCTCTCTCCCTCTCCCTTCCTCTCTATAATCAATAAAAAATGTATTAAAAATATTTAAAAATATATATATATATGTATAGATATATATTTTAAAAAACCAACGGAGTCTCAATATCAATACCACCTGCCTTGTCACGCTCACAACCAAACGTTGGTAAACCATAAAGAATGATACCAATGTCAGGAATGACTATACCTGCTGACCAGTCAGCAAGTGTACCAAGTTCTTCTAATGCAAAGCGGAGATGCCAACCACAGAAGAGCCCACCAGCCCCGCCCACCTGCAGCCGTACCTCGTCATGTCCCAGCATGCTCAGCAGGAGCGAGACGATGTTTTTCCGGATGACTGCATCCACTTTGGCCCCTGCTCCCTGGATCACAAACCTCAGGGCCTGCAGCATGGTGTCCCTGCAGAACCAATGGCTCTCCTTCACTGCTGCTCCCTCCACCGGCGTGGCCCGGCCCAGGGCTGCTTCAGCAGCTGCCTGGCCTCCTCAACATCGGCCACAGCACTCCCCTGTTGGCACCTCACCTGACACCCGGGTCCTCCATGACACGGATCCCGTTCAGCAGCTCTGTAAAGAGGGGGTCCACCTTGATGTGGATGGAAATGAGCTTCCCCAGTGCATCAGCAGCCTTCAGGCGCACCCCCCGGTTGGAGTCCTGCAGGGCTTTGGTGAAAGTGGTCTGCAGCTGGGGCAGGAAGGGCTTCAGGGCTATCCCAACCTGTGAGAAAAACCCACACCCCAAGCACAGTGAGGTGGAGGCCAAGCGTGCCACAGGCATGAAGCAGAGCAGACCACCATGAACTGGCCCAGCTCTCACACAGGCTAGGAACAGGAATTCCGTGAGAGAGGACAGCCAAGCACAGACAGGGCATGCACAGCCTCCTCCTCTGTCTATGGCCGCCTTTGCTGCACAGGAAAGAGGGGAGGGCTGGGGGGAAGAGCACCCCACTGAGGGAGCCTTCAGCTTGGCTTAGTGGAGGCCTGTCCACGTGGGCAATGACTTGGAACCTCGGACTCCGAATACACTGAGGAGCAGGCAGGCGGCCGTCAGCACCCCTGAAGAACCATTCTAGTGCCAAGACAGGGAGATGAGCTAGGTGCATAAGGGCATTACCACCTGCCGAGCACGTGGCATTTACCTCCCAGAACAACCCTATGAAACAAGTGACCTCCGAAAGTCACCCCTGTATACATGGTCAACCCTCCCATTAAAAATCCAGTTTAGCCCAGATGGTGTGGCTCGGTGGTTGAGCATCAACCTATGAACCAGGAGGTCACGGTTCGATTCCCAGGCAGGGCACATGCCTGGGTTGCGGGCTCGATCCCCGGTGGGGGACATGGAGGAGGCAGCCAATCAATGATTCTCTTTCATCATTGATGTTTCTGTTTCTCTCTTCCTCTCCCTTCCTCTCTGAAATCAATAAAAACATAAATTTTTTTTAAAATCCAGTTTAATCCCTGACCATCTACAGAAAAACAGGTGCACTCGTGATAAAATACAGACGGGTCCAAGACTAAGGGTTTACTTTTACTAAAAGGGAAAATCAGAGTAGCTGCCTGGAAACCTGGGGTCAGGAGTTGGCAGCCTGCTGGGAGGCTCACTGGAACGAGGCTGGTAAATCTGTGAGGTGGCATCTGACCCGTGGCCTAAGGGACAAATTCCCTGAGGAGGGCTCCATTTGTATGCAGAGTTGCAAAATCACCACAGAAAAGAATAGCACAGAAAGCAATGTAATTTTTTTAAAAAGAGACTCAATTTTCTACAGAATAAGGCTGGTGCTCACAATCCCATTTTTAACTGGGAACTTATTCCCCACACCTTTCTCAAAAAGGAAGAGCTAAAAATTGTAAGCTTGCCTTTGTTTCCAAACTTCAAGTAAGAATTCTTTTTTTTTTTTCACAACAAATCTTGTCTATCCTTTTTTAAGTCTAAAGGGCTTATTTATTTCCCCTAAAAACATTAGGAATGGCTAATAGATGTTATTTCATCCAAGTCCCCCATTTCACAGCCCTAAGGCAGCATCAGTAATCTCCAACTACAGGTGAGGAAACAGGCTCAGAGGTTACATGACTTTCCCAAGGTCATTGCGGCCACATAGCTATTAAGCGGTGGACCTGTAACTGAGCAGTGTGTGGTGTGAGTCGACAGTCCAAGGTCTCAGCACCTCTGCTCTGCTGTTTCTCCATAATAAGCTGTCACTCTCTGCCCATGACACCCTGGACCAGCTCCTGCACACAGATCTGTTCTCTAACATCCCCATGGACGAAGAGGATGCACCCATCAGTCGCTTACCTTGGCCAGCAAGAGGCTGAGTGTCTCGAGCAGAGCCGCCTTCACGTTCCAGCTGAACCGGTCGCCCAGGATGCGAATCAGAGGGCCAGTGATGCTGACCACGGAGGGCCTCAGGGCGTCAGCTGAGGTCAGGCGGATCACCAAGCCTAAAGCTTTGGCTGCTTCCTCTTTCTGTTCTGGGCTGCCAGTCAGGACTCCCTCCCGCAACACTGGAAGGATGGATGTTACTCCCTGGCAAGAGAATCACATGCAAGAGTCAAATCTCCAAGGCACTGGGCCCAGGTGTCCGCCCACCGAAAGCAGGATGCTGTCAGCCGCCCTCTCCATAATTCCATGGGGAGACTGATCGGCTGCCAGGATCACAGCCTCAGAGGGTGCTGGCTGGGGAATAGTCTTGAATTGCTGTGGCCAGAAGATAAGAGCCCCGATTGGCCTATCACACAGGCACACACACTGCTGTCACCTTTGTGACTCACCCCCCAGCTTAAACCCTGTCCCCATGTGGCCACCACGGGAAGAAACCTGCTGTCTGTGAAGGTGCAGAACAGCACCTGGAGCACGGTCAGATTGACACACAGCTGCTCCCGGCGCCCACGCAGACCTGGGCCTGAAGGGGGAGGCCGAGGAAGGCCGCGTGCCCATGGCACCCTGCACGTGAGCCCTGACTTACCTTCTTGGGGAGGCAGAACCCTGGCACGTGCTCGCCTTTGCTCTCGTTCCCTATGAACCGGATTTCTTTGTGGAGCTCTTCAATTAGTGCCAGCTGGTTGCCAGCATCCAGCTTCTGTGGGAAGCCAGGAAAAAGCAGAGAGGCCATCAGAGGTAAAACAGAGCCCTCTCAAGACTGCTTGGAAACATTACAGCAAGAGGGAGGTCTGGGGGGAGTATAAAGGAGACTGGCCATGAACGGGGATGTTGAAGCTAGGTGACAGGTACGCAGGGCTTATGTTAAGCGTCTAGTCTTATAAGCATCTGGAACTGTCTACAGTCAGAAGCTGGCTGAGGGGTCAGCGGGCCTGACCTTGGTGATGGCATTCAGAGCATCCCAGCTCTCCTCAAGAACCACAGGGTTGGAGTCGTTGAAGAGGCGGATCAGGCCCGAGACCAGGCTCCGCAGGTGGCTGGTGTAGTCTGCCTTCGAGCGGGAGCAGTAGATGCTGAGGATGATGGCGGCGGCCTGCCTCATGCCCACCTCAGGGCTGCGGGTGGCTTCCAACAGGTCCTCGATAATGATCCGGTGCCCGACGTCGTCCTCTACCGAGAGGATCACAGCCTGACAGTTGGCCATCTCCTGAAACCACAGGGGACACCTGGGCTGAGCACGGCTCCTCCGAGGCAGGACGGACAGCTGTTAGAAAGCCGGCGAGAGTGATCATGACACTCACCAGCTGCTCACCGGGAGTCCCAAGCTTCTCCTTCAGGGCCACCATGACCGCCGGGAGGATCACGCCAAGATGACGGGTCAGGGCATCGCCTGCCACCGATGAGAGGAAGGCCAGCACCCGGGTATTGACGGGCGGAGCTGTCAGCTGTAGAATGATGAACACCGTCAACGCAAGGAATGCTGCCTGCTCCAGGCTCCAGAGCCCAGGCCACTCTGCAGGGCTTAGTGTCCACTCCAGGGCGTCCTGCACCCCCCGCCCGCCTCCCCCAGCATCCGAGTGAAGAACCGGTCTTCGCAGCAGGCCCAAGAATGCGGCTGTGTCTGTGGTTTCTGGGTCAGAGGGAGTTGCCACTGGTGGGATTTACCTTGGGCACGAGGTAGGGCAGCACCACACGACTCTTGATGGCCATGACTTGCTTCAGACCGTCCAAGGCGAACTCGGACACCTCGTCATCATCCTGCAGAGGGCCATGGGGGCCGCACTGAGGTGCTGGCTCCTGTCCCCACCTCTGCTGTCTGGACCAGCCACCGCCTACTTTCTTCTCCACTCTGCTCCCTCCTCCCACTGCACCCACATTCACTGACTGTCCAAGGAGAAGCCAGAGCTCAGTCTGCTACCACTGCACCCAGCTTCCTGTGCCCACACTGCAGCTGCCTTAGCATAAGAAGGCCCCCGAGTTTCGCTTTCTACAGAGATAGTAAAGCCGACCTGGTAGGTGTGCGGCAGAGCCACTCACCAGCTGCTTCAGTAAGAACGGGAGGATGTCCTCCAGCGCCTGGTGGCCGATGGTGGAGTGCAGCTGCTCAAAGGTCTTGGCTGCCGCCTCTCTGACCTCCTCCAGTGGGTCACACAAAGCCTTCCTGGCCGTGGGTACCAGGGACTCGGAGAAATACAGCACCTGCAACAGCACGGGCATGTGCCTGATACGGCCTGAGCAGAGGCAAGGAGGGAGCGGAGGCAAGCGAGGGAGGGCGGCGAGGACCTCTGGCCCAGCCAGGCCACCACCTCTCCCGTGGCTTTTAACTTAGCTGCTTTCTGTGAAAAAGCGCATGTCTACAAAAGCAGAGGGGATGTGTACTTTACTTGCGAGGGGTCTAAACCCATGGACCCACTAGCCCCTGATTTTTAAGGTGAGCCTTTCCCGATACTCTCCATCTCTTACAGGATCCAAATTCCTTCCCACAGTGAGGCCTACCGACGTGGCCTCCCTCTCCCAACTCATCCCTTTGCCTACCCTCTTGAAAAACCGCAAGCTCTTCTTCAAGTTGAACTCAAAAGCTTGCTCCTCTGTGAAGTCCTAGGGCTACAATGGGGCCAAGGACGCTCTGCTCCCTTTAACTGATTCCACCATAGCAAAGCTCACTATGAACCTAAGGGCTGGTTACACGTCGGCCTTGCCACCTGCAAGGCCTCCACCTTCAGGGGATGCGGGAGCTACTCAATGAATCACAGCTCTATCTGGCGACAGAATTGGTTTGTATTCTTTGCCAAATGCAAATACAAACCCCAAATGTAATACTTACACTGATACACACGGGAGAAAGAGCCAGTCAATCGGTGAGGGTACCCTGGCTAAGTAATTGGCCACGTGCTTACATGTCTGACTGGCCACCCACCTCATTGCTGTGCTGCTTTCCTCCCAGTCGACAGCCTGTGTACACATCCGACCTATCCCCAGGTATGTTTCAGGGTCAATGATATTAGAAAGTAAGGTCAGTGGAAGGGACTCCAAACCTCTTGATTGATCTCACTACTATGGAAACAGTACCACTGCTGGAGACAATATGTTCCCACCCACCAGGCACTTACTCCCATCTGCTCCGCTCCCTCTAAGGGTCCAGTCTTATAAGCACGTGGAACTATCTACAGTCAGAAGCTGGCTGTGGGGTCAGCAGGCCTGACCTTGGTGATGGCATTGAGAGCATCTAAGAATGAGTGCAAGGCCCTCCTGCTCCCACCGCTCCCACCACTCACACACGTGCACGCCCTCCTTCTCCCCGCTCCTCCCCACCCCTGCTCAGGGCACCACACATTGTAACTGAACTGATACAGAGACACAAAAGGGATTAATCTAGAGCAACCTCAAGAATGGTGAGAAAAGGATCATCTCCAATTTCCAAAGGCCACTCAAGGCCTCAAAATTGCTTAGTTTTTAGCCAAAAAATCTGATAGGAAAGCTGAGGAGGGAACTCCAGTCCCCACGGGACCCGCCAGCAGCACCCTCTGGAGTGAGGGTCGGGTGTCCTCACTTGGGAGGCGCCGCTTCTCCTGCAACCTCCCCAGCAGCTCTGAGTCAGTCACCTGCGGGTGCAAGGCCTACAGGGTGCTCGGAAGATACTCACGGCGTCCCGGCTGGTGGACTTCATGATCTCGCTCAGCCCAATGCACACGCCCTGCCTCTCGTCGCTCTTCTGAGACCTCAGGCCTTCCTCAAGGATGGGAATGATCTCGGGTAGGATTTTCTCCCCTAACTTCCGGACGAGATCTCCTAATGTCCGTGCTGCGATCTGTCAGTAGAGATCAGGCCAAGATATCAACTCCCTGCAAACTCCAGAATGAGGCCCTGGAACCTCCTAGACTTTATCTGAGTCACTGGCTTCACTTCCCCACATGTTCTTGCCCCCACAGAGCCCCCCAGGGTGCTTGCAACACTGCATAACAAAATTATCACTGTGTGTCATAGGCACCCACACAACCTACAGCAAGAGCTGGCACCTCACATGTGAAGAGGAAATGCAGCAAATGCTGCCTGGTCAAAGGCCAATTTCCCTGGATTGAAAACGGAGCCTAGAAGTCACTTAAACTTGTGCATCTGCCAAGGGGACAAATTGAATTAGGAACAAATGCTTTAGGAAAAACCCCATCTGCTCTGAGGCCTCATGCAAACCCTTTACAGCCAAATACTTGGTTTGTTTGCTAGGAATAAGGGGTGTCGGCAGTGGGCCAAAGGAGACGGGCAGAAGTGACCATCAGCTCGGGCTGGGCCCCTCCTCCCACCAGGAACACGGCCCCCCAGCCCGGCACATCAGCCATGCCACACCAGACCCACTGCCCTTTGCTCATTCCCTGCTGCGGGCCATGTTCTTGCCCATCACAGGGCCTTTGCACATCCTGTCCTTGTACCCAAAGCTCGATTCCCTCTGTTTGACATAGTCCTTTGTCACCTCCTTACCTGGCCAGTGCTCACTCATCTTTCATCTTTAAGCACCATTTCTTCTGAGAAGCCTTTCCTGGCCCCCCGCTGCGTGAAATGGCCCTGTTACAAGCACTCGCAGTGCCATGTACCCTTGCAGGAGTTGCATCTACATCTGTTCGTGTGATTATTTGATTCACATCCATCTCCTCTACCAGACTGTAGCTGCATGAGGACCAGGAATGAGGCTGCCTTTCTTCTCCATTACGTCCCAGGTCTTACACCAGCAGATGCTTCATAAGTACTGGCTGAATGACTACTCTCCCAGGCTCTGCAGACCTGACTCTCTGGCCTCTAATAGTAGGCATCAGGGCCGCTGGGTCAGAAGCAAGGCCGAGAAGCTTACCGTTCTCTTGTCTGCACAGGTACTTGCCAGGAAACCCAGGAGCAGCCCGAAGAGAGTAGGCAGGATCTCACGCAGGGTGCGGGGGGTATTGGAGACCACGATCTTCCAGACATGCAGGGATGCTTGCCGCACAACCAGCTGCGTGTCCGAGCGGCCCATGTACAGCCCTGCCAGCACCCGGTTCCGCCGGTCCACCCCCAGGGCAGTGATGATAGCCTGCAGCCAGCGCAGAGAAACAGAGAACACGGGAGGTGAGGCCCCCACAGCATGAGTGCCCTCCGCAGAGCAAGGAAACCGACGCAAGGCACACACCTTGTTGGACTGAGCAGTCCCAAAGTTATCATCTTCAGAAGCAGTTTCCGTGGTCATCTTTCCAGTGACACCTGAGATGTGGAACAGGAGGTCCCCCAGGAGCTGAACAGAGCTGAACCTGAGAGGGATGCCAAGCACAGAGTCACACAGCTGCAAGGGGCAGTCCTGGGGCTCGACCAAGCACCGGGCAGGAAGGAGACTGAGGAAACGCATCAGAAATATTCAAGGTGGTTATTCTGGAATGGGAGGGGAGTTACAGGCGATTTTCACGTCTTCACACTTCCCCACTTTATTTTCTTGCCAATGAACTTTGATAATGAAAAAGAATAAATACTTTTGAAAAGACTGCGTGAAAAATTCTATAATAAAAAATGTTTTAAAAAGAGAGCACAAATGGAAGCATTAACAGGAAATCAGGAATGCGGATCATCAGAACTGGAGGCATCAGAAGAGGCCTAGAAGGATAAACTTCTCTTCAAATTAAGTGAGGTTTGTTGTTCTTAATGGTCATAAAACAGTCACCATAAAATTCCAAAAATACAGAATAATATGAAGAATGTGAGTATAAACAATCATTCAAACCCCCACTTCTCAGGCAACCGTCCTGACATCTGGTGACACCCTTGTATAGGGCGCCGGCTACAAAGACACGCATTCCCCTGCGCAGTGTGGGAGCTGAGTCCATACCACATGCGCTGGGCCACAGGCCACCTGTGATGTCAGCTAGAGACTGAGGAGCTTCCTGGGTCGGTTGATAAAGGTTCTTTACCATTCTTTGTAATGACTGATAAGTTCACAGTGTGGATGTGTTGTGACTTTTTTAAACCAACATCCAATTTTTCAAATGATAAAAACAATACTGCAACAGAGAGCCTTCTACCTACATCTTTAAGCACCCGACCAAATCTGTCCTTGGAATAAAACCCTAGAAGTAACATTTCCAGATTAAAAAGTATTCAAGCTTAAATTGTAATAGAACTGAAGGACTGACTAAAGAGAACTTTTTTAAAAAGAGAATCAGAATGAAGACGTTGCTACAGGAAACTGGAGGACTACAAAATGGTTAAAAGTGAGGATCTGGGGAAAGTTGAGAGTTCTTGGCAACATTTTGCTCTTTATTTCTTCGAGTTCCCAAAATGCAACGCTGGGTCTTTCCGCTCGAGTTCTCACCTTATTCTCCAGAGGTCGTCAAAGAGGCCTTGCTCCAGCTGGGGCAGCAGCAGGGCAATGGCCGTCTCGGCGTACATGGAGATGACCCGCTGGCCCGCACGCAGCGCGGTATCGCGCACAAACTCGTTCTCATCAGCAAGAGCCTGTGCACACAGAGGGGGGGTCAGCCAAGGCTGCCTCCCCACCCTTCCCAAGGCACCCAGACCCAAAAGGAGATAGGACTCCCTGGACAGCAGGAGGAGGACTCCTCCCACCCAGCCCCGTCAGCCAGCAGCCCTCGCTCTCCTCCAGGGCACATGCACCCCACCCTCCTCAGTAGCGCTCTCCTCGGCCTGGTCAGCGGTGCCTACTTTGAGGATACAGGGGATGATGGGCCCCACATAAGGAGTGAACTTGTCCCCAAAGGTGATGGGCAGGTAGTTGAACATCATGATGTAGCCATCTCGGACGTGGGGTGCAATGTCTACTTTGCTGGCGGTAGCCACAATTTCTGGCATCAGCTTCTCCAACTTCTCCACCCCTAAGCCAGCCATGACCTCAGCCAACCCTGCAACAAAAGACAGAATGAACCCACTGGATCTGAGGGCCCCTAAGGGCATTTCTGGGCGGGCCCTTGGGCCTGCGCTGGCCTCACCTTGTGCAGCGCCTGAGCGATCCACAGAGCTCTGCTCATAGGTCAGCGTCTCCATCAGCCACGGCAGCAAGTCCTCAAAGCATGACTCCCCCATGCCCTTCACCATGGCCCCAAGAGCCTTTGCGGACACGGTCCGCACCTGTCAAGCAACCAACAGCAAGGATAGGGAGGAGCTGAGGGCTCAAAACTAGGTGACCAGTCGGGAGCAATGAGGGGTCCCTTGGTCTCCTTTCCTTCACCAGACAAACACAAAATTCTCAGGGACAAATTTCCTGGGGACTGGGCTAAAAGAAGAAGCTCTTGCTTCCTCCCCTCCCAGACTCACCTCCGGCACGGGGTCCAAAAGAGAGGCTTTCAGGCCAGGTGTCACGCTTGGCAGGTACGGAGCCAAGTCCTGCAACAACATAAGCAGTGACTCGGGTGACGCCCGCTTCTCTGGGGTCCGTTCTCCTGTGGACCTGACCTCGCCATTCTGCTGACAAGGAGCACTTGGAGGGGTGCTCCCAGAACAAGGAGGAGAAAGGGAAACCTAAAGGGACCCGAGGCCCCCTTCAGGAGGTCGAGAGAGCCACCAGCTAGTGCAGTGCTCTTCCCTCCTGGGACCGAGCCCGGCCCAGCCTCCGGGATCTTTAGGAAGTTATTTCTGCCGTTTCCTTTCAGAACTGCAACATCATCTTCCCGTTCCTCACCTTAAAAGGTTTATGTCCTTAATATAGCATTCAGCCTTAGGCAACAGTTTTAAATATAGAAAAAGCCTTATGTTCACAGCAGCAACATTTAAAATGGCAAAAACCTCTAGTTACTATATGACCAACGATAGGATTACATAAGTTATAGTACGTAAACTTATTGGACTATTACACAATTATGAAAATCAGCTTCATGAATAACTCATTATAACTCGGAAATAAGTTGATGTTCAGGAATATAATGTTTAAAATGTAATAAAGAACATTAAGAGAAATTGTTTTAGTGCGGGAGGACTATGGGTAACATTTTTTATTTTTTCAGTTTTTCAATCTCCCGGATTTCCTAGGATTGATATAACCTTCCCACTCTCTCGATTGTGCCCACAGCTCAGTGAACCAGGCAGAAGTGAGGCAGGTGTGAGATCCCACATGCAAGGCTTCGGGAACGAGGAAACAAACAAACAAGATCCATCTCCCCTAACTTCCTGAGAGACTTACAGAAGCAAATGCGACACAAGAAAACACTGCCAGCAGTCAAAGCCTCAGCCACTTCCCCCACACTCCTCAAAGGTCAAAGGTGAGGTTGGACCTTTCCTGTACCTCAGTCTGTAAAGGGGGCCCACTGGGAGAGGCCTCACTGAGAACTGGGCTAAATAGGACTCAAATGCTACTCTGCAGGAAGCCCAGAGAACCGACATGTCCACCCTCCACGCCACAATGGCCCACATCTGCCCCCAGACACCATCAGGGGCCCTAAGAATGTGTGCTCCCTCCCGTGTCTCCCGTGCGAGGACTGTGTGCCCTAAAGCAGCAGCTGCTGGTCCTCCTGTGCCAGCCCCAACTAGGCTGCTACCTTCTGGTCGGTCAGGGAGTACATGTTGCCAATAATCTGGGCTGCCATCTTGCGCGTGTCCGTGGACCGGTCCTGGAAGGCTCTCTGGACGATGGGCATGATGAGGGCCAAGGATGGGGCATCAATGAAGTGGACAAACTTGGTGTCCAGCAGGGTCTGCAAGCACTTCTGGGTCTTCCTGGAAGGGTCCGTCAGGGCATCCAGCAGGACGGGGGCAATGGCTGCATACCCAAACAGAGAGAGGGACCAGAGAGAGGGGAGTCAAGGCAACTGTTCCCTGGAGTCCCAGTCACCAGCTCGGGAAGCCAGTCTGTCTGCAGAGAGCAATCCTTGCTCCAACAGGAGGAACTGGTTGGAGGCGGTAGCTGCCACTTCTTTGTACTGCAGAGCCTCTGCTCTGGCGGAGTCCCTGTGGGCAGGCTTCGATGGGTACCGAGCTGCTGGGCCTCCAGAGAGAGCTGCTCAGGCACCATAATCCCTATTCTGGAAGCAGCAACCCAAAGTGGTTTGGGGAAAAACTGGGAAAACCAAGGCCCCTAAGCCAAGGGTGATGGGAGTGAAGCACCCCATGCTCAAAGCAGCCAAACCCAGATAAAATGAGCTCTCAAATTCAGCACCAACAGCCCCGCAGAAGGAATTCCAGGAGGAAAACCTGTTTTACCTTTTCCATAAGCCCAGGGAATTCAACCACTATAAAGCCCCAGGCTGGTGGCCAACAATTTAAAAAAACTAATAATCCAACTTAAAAATAGGCAGGGACAGTTCTCCAAAGAAGTTATGCAAATAGCCAATAAGCACAAGATGTTCAACATCACTAGTCATGAGGAAAATGCAAATCAAAGCCAATGAGATGCCACTTCACACCCACTAGGATGGCTGTAACCAGTGCTGGTTTTGCAGACAATAGGAGTGCTGGCAGCTGGAATGCTCATACATTGCTGCTGGGAATGTCAAATGGTACAGCTGCTTTGGAAAACAGTCTAGCAGTTACTCAAAAAGTTAAAGTTACTCTAGGGCCCAGCAATCCCATCCCTGGTATCTAACCAAGAGAACTAAAACATGGCTATAAAAACCACGCACCCAAAGGGTCACAGCAGCACTGTTCATAATAGCCAAAAAGAGGAAACAACCCAAATATCCACCAACAAATAAAGAGATAAACAAAATGTGGTCCACATATACAACAGAATATCACTGAGCCATAAAAAGGAATGAAGTACTGATACAGGCTGCAACATGGGTGAACCTTGAAAACATTATGCTAAGGAGCCAGACACAAAAGGCCACATATTGTACGATTTACATGAAATGTCCAGAATAGGCAAACCCACAGAGACAAAAAATCGATCTGTCTGGGGCTGGGGGTAGGGGAGAAAATGAAGAATGAATGCTAATGTGTATGCGGTTTCTTTTGGAGGTGATGAAAAATGCCCTGGAACTAAAAAGTGTGATGCTTACATGTAAAAACCACTGAACTGTACATTCTTAAAAAGTGAACTTTATATTACGCAAATGATACCTCAATTAAAAAAAAGAAACCCAGACTGGATTCTCAGAATAAAGGAACTTCTAGCCCTAGCCGGTTTGGTTCAGTGGATAGAGCATAGACCTGAGGGCTGAAGGGTCCCAGTTTCGATTCCGGTCAAGGGCACATGCCCAGGTTGTGGGCTCGATCCCCAGTAAGGGGCGTGCAGGAGGCAGCCGATCTATGATTCTCTCTCATCATTGATGTTTCTCTCTCTCACTCTCCCATCCTCTCTGAAATCAATAAAAACATATTAAAAAAAAAAAAAAAAAGAATAAAGGACCTTCTACCCATTCAATAGAGATGAGACTATTCCGGGCCTTATCTGTCCCCAAGGCTGTTAGACATTGTAAAAACCAACAAAATCCAAGTACACCTATTAATCCTAAAAAACAAAAATTCCCATAATTTTCTGAAAAAAAAGAAAAATCTAGTAATACCTGGGCTGAACTACACTGAATGGGCACTGAGGCGCCAATGCTGAAGCTTAAAATTTAACAAGGTGGCTGGCTAGGTTTTATTTCTAGAAACCAACCTCTTCCCATCACTCAAGAACGAACCATACTAGGAGCACAGTTAAGGGGAATAACCTGTCCCTAACCTTCCCCTCTATCTCATGTCTCCTGGAATGAGATTAGAAAGTTCCCAAAGATCCTAACACATCGGATGATACCGAGATGGTCCAGAGCCGAGATGGTTCAATTCTGCTGACCTTGGACTCAGCTTAGCCCACAGAGCTCTCTGTCAAGGTGCTTCTGAGCGGCTGACTCAGTTTCCCTACCTGTGCAGTCAATGACAACTGCTCCAGACAAGCAGGAAAACCCACCACTTCCTAACTACCGTTCAGTCTAGGAAAAGAGCTTCCCAGAATTTAGAGTTTGTTTCACTGTGAACTTATCCTCAGCATGTTCACTGCAGTGTCCAGGGACAGGAGGAGGAGCCAGGGCCACTGCCCATGTGGAGAGGCCTACCCAGGATCTCCGGGTTCCTGATGACGGAGCCAATCTGCCTGAGCGCCTGCTGTCCAGCCTTCTGCACTTTGACGTGGGAGTCGGTCAGCACCTCCGTGAGCTTGGGCACGATGTTGGGCAGACAGGAGGACAGCTGCTTGGGAGCACAGTAAGCCATTGCCCCAAGCAGCTCCACCGACCCTGCGGATGCAGACACACGTCCCGGGTAGAATCACTCAGCACGGGCCAACAGTCACCGGGCTGGCTGCCCAGGCAAGCGACAACCAGCCTGGTCCTCTGCAGGCTGTGCTCAAGCAGTCCCCAGGCAGAGGGCAGAGGATGGGACCCAGGGAGACCTGGCTTAGTCCTGGCTGTGATCCAAGGCCAATTTACTGCATTTCTCTGGCCTCAGTCTCCTCATGCACCAATGAGGGAACTAATTGTGATGTGCGATTTTTCAAACTACAGGGCAAAGCCTGAAGGACCCAGGGGAAAGAAGCCAAGTGCAAGGACCCCAGACCTTGACCTTCCGCAACCCAGAGTAGCTCTGCTTAAATCTCTTGCATGTTAGGGTTCCAGATAAGATTACATTTTTAAAAGGGTTTAAGGCGGGGTAGGGTGAGGCTTTAAAAATCACAAAACTGGCCACAGACAAGCTTTAAAGCTCTGGGATTTCCTGATTTAGGGCTGCATCTTCTGTCAGAGGCCTGCTCTTTGCAGGTAAGCAAAGCATACCAGCTACGGAGGGGCTGGGCTGCCTAACAGCAGCCTTGGCCTTATCATCTCTGGGCTGGGAAGCACACACAGGACAAGAGCTGTGGCTATCTGGGACCCCTTGAGGGCAGTGTTTGGGACCGGAAGTTAGGACAAAGGCACGGAAGACAGTGGCCTCACCGGCTTTGGTCCTCCAGGATTCCTCCTCCAGGGCAGCCAATAAGGAAGGGAGCACTAGCTTCACCCCGTGGGCACTCAGGTTGCTCATCACAGCTTTGGCACAATCATCTGCAGCCTCAAGGAGGAGAAAAAACATTCAGGGACTCCTCACCCAAGCAAGGATCAAGGCCTGACTCTAGACCAAGTCCTCCTTCCGGTAACCGGGAGTCTACCATGTCAGACCGTGCCTCCTGGTCACTCCTGGGGAGTCCACTGTGTCAGACCGTGCCTCCTGGTCACTCCTGGGGAGTCTACCGTGTCAGACCGTGCCTCCTGGTCACTCCTGGGGAGTCTACCGTGTCAGACCGTGCCTCCTGGTCACTCCTGGGGAGTCTACCGTGTCAGACCGTGCCTCCTGGTCACTCCTGGGGAGTCTACCGTGTCAGACCGTGCCTCCTGGTCACTCCTGGGGAGACTACTGTGTCAGACCGTGCCTCCTGGTCACTCCTGGAGAGTCTACCGTGTCAGACCGTGCCTCCTGGTCACTCCTGGGGAGTCTACTGTGTCAGACCGTGCCTCCTGGTCACTCCTGGGGAGTCTACCGTGTCAGACCGTGCCTCCTGGTCACTCCTGGGGAGTCTACTGTGTCAGACCGTGCCTCCTGGTCACTCCTGGGGAGACTACTGTGTCAGACCGTGCCTCCTGGTCACTCCTGGGGAGACTACTGTGTCAGACCGTGCCTCCTGGTCACTCCTGGGGAGTCTACCGTGTCAGACCGTGCCTCCTGGTCACTCCTGGGGAGTCTACCGTGTCAGACCGTGCCTCCTGGTCACTCCTGGGGAGTCTACCGTGTCAGACCGTGCCTCCTGGTCACTCCTGGGGAGACTACTGTGTCAGACCGTGCCTCCTGGTCACTCCTGGAGAGTCTACCGTGTCAGACCGTGCCTCCTGGTCACTCCTGGGGAGTCTACCGTGTCAGACCGTGCCTCCTGGTCACTCCTGGGGAGTCTACCGTGTCAGACCGTGCCTCCTGGTCACTCCTGGGGAGTCTACTGTGTCAGACCGTGCCTCCTGGTCACTCCTGGGGAGACTACTGTGTCAGACCGTGCCTCCTGGTCACTCCTGGGGAGACTACTGTGTCAGACCGTGCCTCCTGGTCACTCCTGGGGAGTCCACTGTGTCAGACCGTGCCTCCTGGTCACTCCTGGGGAGACTACTGTGTCAGACCGTGCCTCCTGGTCACTCCTGGGGAGTCCACTGTGTCAGACCGTGCCTCCTGGTCACTCCTGGGGAGTCTACCGTGTCAGACCGTGCCTCCTGGTCACTCCTGGGGAGACTACCGTGTCAGACCGTGCCTCCTGGTCACTCCTGGGGAGTCTACCGTGTCAGACCGTGCCTCCTGGTCACTCCTGGGGAGTCTACTGTGTCAGACCGTGCCTCCTGGTCACTCCTGGGGAGACTACTGTGTCAGACCGTGTGCGACATGGTTTCTCATCTCATAAAGCTTCAGTAATTTACAGGGAATCAGGGGAGTCCCGACCAGTAACTGGGGCCCAAGGTCTGGGCATGGGTTCTGGCGGTGGGGGCTTTACACCACCTCAGCCTCCCTGCTGAGTCTCACAGCAGCAGCCAGCAGGTCTCATGTGCAGCCTCAGGACTTACCTCACGTACATACTGGTTCCCATCCCCGAAGCACAGCAGCAGATGGGGCAGCACGTGAACCACGTACGGCTCGAAGAGCTTCCCCAGCATGGTGCAGAGCATCTCGAAGGCAAAGAGGGCCCCTGGGAAAGAAGGCGGACAGCTGGGACAACGTCCCTGCGACCTCCTCACCTTCTGGAAACACTCAGAGCAGCTGTGGGACTGACGTGGCTGCCCCACGAAGCGGCAGCACCCTCTGCGTCCCCCACCAGCACAGACATGGCTGAGCAGAAAGGGAAGGAGATCCATCCACCACTTCTTGGCACTAACAGTCAGGAAGGCAGAATATGCCTCAGCTAAGGATACTGCCGACTTAAGAGGCCAGGCCACAGCAACAAGGCCGGTAAAATGAGTCACACACAGCTGTCCCTCTGCAGTGCACAAACACAGCCCCTCGGAGGGGAAGGAAAGGCCAGAGTCCTCCCTCCGGCAGCCTGGGGGCCCAAGCTCCGAGACACTCACCCTCTCGCCGGCGGAAATTCTTCTTATCCTGGATGGCATCAGTCAGCGCTGCCATCATTTCCTGCTGCTTTAGCGACAGAATGCCCAGGCCCTTCACCAGGCCCGCCAGCCCGTACGCGGCCCCCCTACGCTCAGCGTACTTGTCCGACTCCAGCAGCTGCTGCATAAGCCTCTGGACCATTGCTCCCGCGTCCTCTCTGACAGCGGGCACGAGGGGCGGCAAGCAGCTGGCCACGGACTCCTGGACCTAAGGGAGGGGCCTGCCACGTCAGGAACCACAGCCTTTCCTGGGGGCTGGCACAGTCCTACACAGCACCGCCCCACTAGCGGTCCCCAAGCCCCATCTCAGCCATGGTCTATCAGACAACACAGGGTGTCAGAAAAGCAAACAGTGTTACGCATTCACTTGTGACGTGGACCCCATCAGGGTGCACGCTGTATCTGTTAGTGACGACAGCATCAGCCATTACGGCGCTCTTTTTGGTCTAAAGGGAGAACCTAGGTCAGGGTGGGTGGGAAGACTAAACCCACTCACAGAATAAGATCCAGAAAAAAGCACGCTACTGTGCCTCCATAAAAACGGCCCATGTCTCCCAGCTCTCACTTAGCAAGGTACCGTGCCACCAGGGCCAGAGCGGGACCTTTGCACGTGTGAGCCTGCACTAGATGAGGACATGCTAGGCAGTCCAAAGTGTAAGCTGCAAAATTTATAAATGTGTTTTTAAAAAGAAAAAAAAAATTCTTGCACTGTGGGTTGGAGGCTGCATTCAAGGGCCCCTGAAACATGTAACAAACATGTAATAAACATGTAGAGAAGGTCAGAAAAAAGCTTGACACAAGAAGCAACCGCTTTGTGTTTTGTTTAAATCTCGGTATCCCCAGTGCCAAGTTTATACTAAATGAAAACATAAAAACACCAAAAAACTGTTAGCAAATGAGTAGGAAAAAATGCATATATCTAGGAGGTCTACCAGAACAAAGTAACACAATAATTCCCTGTTTGGAGATGCTCTTAACTATAAACCAGGCTGCCCCCCAATCGAGGGGACAAATTCTTGCAGAGAACTGGGCCTTTGGGACCCTGATACCCAACTCCCTAGGATCCCACTGCTTCCCCCCCATCATGTCTCAGTTGGAAGTTACCTGCTGGGAGGGGGTGGAAAGGGCAGCAATGAGCTTGGCAACGATGGGCTTCACTTTAGGGTCACTCTTGTCCAGGTGCTTGGCGAGGGAGCCCATGAGGACCACCACACTCTGCCGCACGGCGTCATAGCTGGCATCGTTGGGCGCATTCTTCAGGAACTCCTCGAACACTGGCAGCAGCGAGTTGACGTTTTCCTGGAGAGCACCCAGGACTCACATCAACCCCATAGGCTATGTCTGGGGGTGACGGTGTGCCCGAGGACCATCCTGAATCTGCTGGAACAGCTGTCCCGACAAGCCCACCAAGCATGTTAGCAGCCTCCCAGTTTTCTGGCAAGACTGCAGCAGACCTGTAAGAACTTAATTCCCTTTTGGGGTCGTTTCTGGTTCAAAATTAATACAAATGGAATTTTCCATGGGGCAAGTGCTGTGCAGGGTTTCCGGCACTCAGCCTCCCTGTGTCACCATCGCTCAGCTCAGCCTTCTTCCCAGCCCCTCAGTGGCGGAAATCTTTACCTTCCCGTGGGCGTTGAGTGTGGCAAGGGCTGCATCTAACATACACTTCCGGACATCAGGGTTTCGGTCGTTGAGGGCATCAGGGACAAAAAACTGAAAGAGCGGCTTCACCTGAGAGCTGTCCAAACACTGGGAGAGCTTGTTCAGGGCCAAAGCCAGGCCACACCTGGGAAAGCAATGGGAGCGTGTCAGGGAGATGAGGGCTGGCCGGGGGGACCACCTCTGCAGCTGGGATCTGTCCTGTGAGTCACGAGGAGGGAGATGCCAACAGCAAGTACCACTTTGCAAGGCAGAGCACAGCTCAGTCGCACTGCCCAGTGCTTGCCCAGTGATCTACACAATGATCTGGAGCAGCCCACTTGTCAAATAGAAACCTGCCATCTGCTTAGAGTTTCCTCCCACAGGGTGACCAACTCTGCCTCTGTTTCCCCCCATGGGTGCAATGCCTATGCCATTACCTCCAGGGCAGGTTATGAGAGGAGAGAGAGGTCAAGGAATTGGCTATGAAGTCCCTCGGAAATGGACATAGTCTACAAAGGCAAAGTGCTACTATTCTTTTTTGTTACAGAGCAGTAAGAAGGTCCCCAAGGACCTCTGAGGACCTGGAGGCCTGGAGGGAAGGAGAGCCACGCCCCCAGCCAATGGCCAGCATGGAAGAAGCCAGCACTTGAATTCTGGTCTGACTCCTTTCCTCCGCTGTTCAGTTAATCTGTGCTGCCTCCTCACACCACCCAGCCCAGCCAACTTGCTACCTCTCAGGCAGCTCTGAGCAGAACAAGACTGAACAGCTGTTATACCTGGCTTCCCACTGATCTGGAGGAGATTCTGAGATAACTCGTCCCAAAGCATCCAGCACTGGGGGTGGCCGCTGCAACAGACAGGTGACAGATGAGCTGCAGTGCTCTCCCAACAAGCCGGGCCAGCCAGTGACCCAAGTGTGAGGCTGTGACCAGTCACTGCCACCCTGAGCCACAGTGAGCTCCAGACTCCTGTCTGGAGCAAGACAGAGGCTAAGCAGAGTCCGACCTATCCTCACACCACCCAGCCCACCCAGGATACATAGGCGACTCACATAGAGCTTCTCCTGGTAAATCTCCATGAGCCTGCCCATCACCTCGGCCGCCTGCCGCTGGTATCGCGCCACGGCCTGGGAAAGGGCTTCAGCCCCGGCCTGCCTCACAGCTGCCTCATGATAGATGACATCGTCAATCAGCAAGGAGCAGAGGTCCGGCTGCAAATCTAGGCCCATCGTTGACCAGAGCCTATGCAGGCCAGAGGGTGGGGCTGGTCAGACACGGATTTGTAGCACCTGCCCTGCCAAACCCAACCAGTCCTTCTCTCACTGCAGGCTGAGCACACTGGGTTCAGTCATTCCCTAAGAGGGCTCTCACCTCTCAGCCAGCTTCCGGATCTCCTCCTCCTTGTCAAACTTGACCACCCAGAGCCTCCGCAGAAGATTCAGGCCATTCTTCTCATCGGTATCAGGCGCTGGCAATACCATGTGGAGTTCCATCAGCCCCTGCAAGGGTGTAAGATCGAACCCTGTGAGGCGCAGCCTTTCAGAGGAGCCCTGACTTGCCTCCTTGCCTCCCTCTAGGACTGTAACCACATGAGGGTCTTCAAAGTCAAATCAATTAAAATGAACTACAATTCCTTATTGTACCAGCCACATTTCAAGTGCTCGATAGCTACACATTGGCTAGCGGCTACAGCACTGGCCAGCACAGACCCATTTCCATCACCGCAGGACGTCCCCCTGGACATCACTGGTCTAGGGAGTGCTGTGAATCAGCTCAGCTCACTAGCTTCTGTCTCTTTAAATGGCTTTTCTTTTGTGAAATGATGGTATGTGGTAACAGACTCTTAATGTAAAATTTAAAAATTTAACTCTAAATATGCCAAACAGATTAAACCTCAAAAAAAGGACATTCTCTTTGTTTTGTCTTTAAGGACAATTTACCATACTGCCATTGTTTGCCAGATTCTACCAAGGACCAGTGAGAACTCTGTCACCGGTCAATAGCAGGGAGCTACAGACTGGCATTTGGGAACCACTGTCTCATGCTCCTGAGGGATCTTTTAGTTTTTGGTCCAAAAATACCAAAAAGCCACGTACAAGCTGGTGGGATGATGAAATGAACTAATCCTATGAGTTATAGCTGTCCTATAAAAGTACCAAGATCCACATTCCAGTTTACTAATCAGGTGAAGAAAAAATAAGACAGCCATACAACAGAACTGTCTAGTCGTTCCAGCTCCTAGAACGAGCCGACCCACACCCTGTGACCTCTTCTCTGGGCCTCCAAACACACTGGTACAAATGTGAGCATCGCCTCCACTTAAACCCTTGCACTAGGGATGCCCCGTGGCCCCGAGGGGAAGTGAGCCCGCACTCGGAGCGCAGTGTCCCGCACGCTGTCACACGGGGACTGCAGGGCGCAGAGCAGCACGTCCACCGCCTCCTGCTCTGCGAAGGCACAGCCGTCCTTGCCGCTGCTGCTGGCACACAGGCTGGTCAGGGCATCGGAAGCCAGAACCTACGGGAAACAGGGACACACGGGGCTCAGTTCAGCAAACTGTTCACTCCTACAGAGTCGGGCAGAGGCCAGGGACCCAGAGAGAGGTTTGAATTGAGAATGCCCACCCAACACTGGTCAAAACCAGGGGCCGGACCTAAGCAAAACCCTTCATGAACTGAGCACAGCTCTCAAAAGCAGCCCTTCTTCCTGCCCAAGTCCAAAGGCGAGGGCTGAGAAGGAAGTAGGACTTAACCCCAAACACCGGGACCTGTGGTCAGGGTCACAGACTGAGTCCCAGCGACAGCCAATTGAACCCCAGATCACCTGCAGGCGGGGCGAGCCCGTCCCGATCACCCAAGTCAGAAGGCGCAGCATGGCCACGCGAGGCAGCAGCTCCGGGCCGTTCTAGGAGAGAAGAGCGGGTGAGGCAGGTGAGGCTGAGGGGAAAGGCTGTCACCAGGCCTGGTGGCACGTGCAGCCACAGCAGAGCATTCTAGGTCTTTTGGCCAACTCCCCTGCAGGAACCCCATCAGGCTTACAACTGAACCCACACTAGCCAACCCCAGTGAAGCATGATCCTCAGGGTCTCAAAAACAAATTCATTCTGAAACTTGCTTGAAACTCACAGGATATGACATACAGGTGGCCCACAGACACATGGATACTTAACTTTACAAGTCAAGAAACGCCAAAAAAAAAAAAAAAGGAGGTCCCGTTCTTTCACTCATTGTTGGCAAGATGAACAGTAACTGAGGCTGCATGCGCTTTGGAGAAAAGGGAACTAACTCCTAGTGATGGAGCTCAGAACATACCACATCACCGAGCAATTCTACGCCCAACAATCTCTCCCTATGGAAATGCTCACATGGGTGTGCAAGAGGCATATACGTAAAGGGGTCATGCAACTGTGCAGTTCAAAATAAGGCAAAGTTGGAAACAACCTTAAAATATCCATCACAGGTAGTCACTAAAACATAGTGCACCCCAGCACTAAATCCCATGCAGCCTGCAAAACCAATAAAGCAGATCCACAGGCACTGACATGGAAGGAGACCCAGAGTCTCTGCTTCATTGCGTGTGGGGGTGCGAGTTCTGCGTGTGCATAAAGAAAGGCCCACAAGGGTATACACCCACCCAGCTGTTAGTAACCATTACCTCTGGAAAGTGGCAATTTTTTTTTTTTTTTTTTTTGCTTCTGTATTGGAATTTTTAAAAATATGCATGATTGGCCCTAACCAGTTTGGCTCAGTGGATAGAGTGTCAGCCTGCGGACTGAAAGGTCCCAGATTCGATTCCAGTCAAGGGCACACGCCTGGGTTGCGGGCTCGATCCCTAGTGGGTAGCATGCAGGAGGCAGCCGATCAATGATTTTCTCTCATCATTGATGTTTCTCTCTCTCTCCCTCTCCTTTCCTCTCAGAAATCGATAAAAATATATTTTTAAAAATACATATGCATGATTTTGGCAAACTTTTAGAACATAATCTATTAAAAAGATCCAATCTCATAATTGTAAGTCAAAGAGAAAGTGGCCAGTGTTATCTTCTGAGTTAAAAATAAAACAAACACAATAAATTAATTCAAAATCCTTCAACTTCTTGGGTTAGAAACTCCAAACAGGAGTTTGGAGACCTGTAAAGAACATTTGGGTTCTCCTACCAAAAGCTGCTACTGTATAAGCACACACTCCGAGCCCCACCAGAACTACTGATGGGCCAGGAAGTGTCGAAAGCCCCTGCCTCCCAACCCCCCTCCAGCCAAAGGGACAGCTAAGGTGCCCTGCCAACCTCGTCCACGCGCCCAGGCGGGTTGCTGGGTGAGGCCCTCAGTTGGGCGTGGACAGTGAGGATCTGAAGAATCTGAGCCATGCGCTCCTCCTCCTCCTCACTGTGGTGGGGCATCTCGGTCAGCACCATCTTCAGAAACGGGAAGACTAAGGAAAAGGCTGGCGCGGACAGGGGCGCGGCATCTGTGAGCAACAAGCAGACACGATCCTGCAGGCGGGGAGGGGCACTGGGCGCCGCTGCCTCAGTTTCCATCCTCAGGGCAAATGGGCAGGGGGAGAGCTGGAGGCCCTTTCTGACACCCAGAAGCACACAGTACGACAGCAGGGAGGAAAGCCAAGCCTGCTCCCACCCCAAACACTGCCCAGTTCCAGAATGTGAGTTAAAGCAGACAAGTGTATCCCAGTGACAAGAAGTAAACCCTCAATGGGGGTGCAGCAACTCACAGAATACCAGGACTGGACTCAGAAATCCCCCATCAGTCCGACTGCCCCCAACCCCATTTTCAGATGCGGAAACCAAGGCCAAGGAGGGCAGAGACTGGCCAGTGGCCTCAACCACAGGAAGCCCAGGGGACGAGGCAGCTCATCCACCCCTGCACCAGCTCATGCCGCCGAGTGTCCTTCGTGCCATCCTTACCGGGCTCGCCCTTGCGCACCGTGCTGGTGATGGTGTGGCTGTGCAGCAGGGTCACCGCCCTCTTCACAGCCACCGACAGCTCTTCCTGGCACCATGGCTTATCCAGGGCGCACTCTGGCTTCAGCAGGCGCAGAGTCACGTGGCTCACCAGGGTGCCTGTACCCACGAGAAGAGACCCAGCAGGGGTGACCCACACAGACACGAAGAATCTGGCCCAGCACAGAGGTGCCATGTCCCTCTGACTTAATAGTAATCAAATCTGCTGTGCTCTAAAGTCCTCAACTTAAATTTTCATTTCCTCTTCATGACAGCACCGAAGGGTAGGCAGGCAGGGAGGTGTCCTGACACTAAGAAATGAAAAGCACGCTGAGAGGAGGCATGAGCCACCCAAGCGGTATTCAGCCAAGAGCAAAGCTCTATTCGCACGGTGCTCCCACCTTCCAAGCAGCAGGCCCAGCAGCCAGGTGACAGTTCTGGCAGGCGCCATATGCACTGACTCAGAACCTTTTTCCAGGCTCTTTTTTTTTTATTTTATACCGGAGGCCTGGTGCACAGATTCGTGTACATTAAAAGGAAATTAATTAGGTGGATGGTGGGGCGGGACTGGGAGAGACGGGCTGGACACATCCTGGAGCCAACCTACCACGGTTCCTCCCCAGCTGGCCACACCTGGGGTGTCGCCAGGGCTCAGAGGGCGTCTGTGGAGTGGGGCCCTCCAGCAGATGGGGTCCCTTGGCCTGGCCTGCGGGGATCGGGCCGAAACCAGCAGTCCGACATCCCCTGAGGGGTCCTGGAGTGTGAGACAGCACTCTGCAAAGTTGCTGTCGCTCAGCAGCTCCTGCGTTGAGCGTCTGACCCCTGGTGGTCAGTGTGTGTCATACCTACCGTCCGGTCGGCCGGTCGCTTAGCCTCTTATACATATAGCTATATTTCAATTACAGTTTACATTCAGTATTATTTTGTCTTAATTTCGGGTGTATGGCATGGTCATTAGACATGCATATACTTTACAGTGTTCCCCCTGATATTCCCAGTCCCCGCCTGGCACCATACATAGTTATTACACTATTACTGACTACATCCCCATGGCTATGTTGTAATTACCAATTTGTACTTCTTAATCTCACCTTTTCCCCCAGTTCCCCAATCCCCCTCCCCTCTGGCAAACATCAGCCTATTCCCTTTCAGATTCATTTTTCCAGAACTCATTTTCACTCAGAAGGTTCTTATTCTAGCCTCACCCAGGGAGGGGAACGTTCCCTTTAGGCTAGGAAGGAAGTCTGCTCAATTCCCAGCCACCCTACCTAATCTTTGTTTCACCACAGCAAACAGAAAGCTAAAAATTAGAGACCTCTCATCACTGACACATGGCTGCTCAGGAGCTCTAGGGCCCACTAACCAGCCACATGGCACCAAACCACCCCCACTGCCTCTGACTGTGACTTCCTACGTTTAAAACTGCTACAGAAAGATCACACCGACTGCCCAGCCGGCATGGCTCAGTGGTTGAGCATTAACCCATGAACCAGGAGGTAACAGTTCGATTCCCGGTCAGGACACATGCCCGGGTTGCGGGCTTGATCCCCATTGGGGGGCATGCAGAAGGCAGCTGATCAATGATTCTCTCTCATTATTGATGTTTCTGTCTCTCTCCCTTCCTCTATGAAATCAATAGAAATATATATTAAAAAATAATTCTCATTAACAAAATGTTTTTTTAAAAAAAGATCACACTGACTAACATCTAAACCCTGGGCCTCAGAGTGAAGGCACAGCAGACATAGAACAGCAGAGAGGAGAGGCACCATGTTGCTCCTGATATGCAGCTGGAGGTCCCTCAGGCTACTTCCGTATGGAAACAGAAGTCAGTAGCCTAAGTCACCACATGGCTCCCCACCGGTGTTCAGGGGCATCCCCACCCACCTCCCAACCTGCCTGGGGCCATGCTCACAGCCAGCAAACAAGGACTGACCCAAAGCCTTGAGTCGAGGGGGCATGACACAGGCAGCCAAGGACAGGAAAGGGTTCTTGATCCGGGGAGCGGCCAGAGGAGATTTCAGCAAGGGCAGGAAAGAGTCGACCAAAACAGGGATGTACTGGGTCAGGCCAGATGGGTTCTTGGCCAGGATGGTGTCCAGCAGTCCTAGTGCTGCCTCCAGCTCACCGTCCAGCTGCAAGCAGAGCCGCCCCAGGAGGCAGGTCAGCGGGGCCTTGCTCTGGGGCAGCCAGGGGCAGGCCTGGGCTGTCCAGCACACTCACAGACGGACGTGCGGTGGCAGCAGCCACTCACCTCCTGCAGCCGCCTCCGGATCTGCGCCTCCTTGTCCAGCTGGGCCTGCAGCATCTCCTTCTGCTTGCTGGTGAGCTGCACCTCCTCTTTTATGCCTTTCTTCTTCTTTATCTCCTGAAGGCAATGCGCAAAGCAATTCCATCTCCAGGGAACAGACCTCCCTCCCCACCAGAGGACGAGCTTGGCTCTATAGTCAGTACTGAGTCAGCTCTCAGTCTGTGACTGGGGCCCCAACCCAGCATGTAGTCTCACCACCTCCCACCAAGTCCGCAGCCACCTGGTTCCTACAGAACCGAGACGGCAGGTAGAGAAGTGATTTCTTACTGGATTCTCTACTGACAAACCAAGGAAGGCCTTGCCCTCATGGGGCACACAATGTAGTGGGTGAAGAAAGATAATGAACATGTAACCAAATACGTAAACATGACTTCAGATCCTGGCAAATGCTATAAAAGGAATAAATACGATGCACAGTAACCAAGAAGGGCAAGGTCCACTTTGGATAGGTGGGCAGGGCGGTCTGCTTCTCAGACGTGGACACGAGGGCTGAGAAAGACAAGAAGAAGCCAGACTCATAAAGACGGCGGAAGAGCAAAGGCTCCGAGACAGGCAAGGGCACCACACGTTGTGTAACAAGCTAAATGCAGCCTTGACCCATGATTCCCACAGGCTGCACCGGGCCAGGCCCTGGGCCGCTGCTCAGAGTAAAGACAGGTCCCAGCCGTCAAGGAGCTGGGTGGACAGGCATGAATTCAAGCAGCATCACTTAGTGAAGGAAGTGTATGAACTGCTGCCAGTACCCCGCAGAGAGAAATTTATTTTCCTTGAGTTTGGGGTGGAGAAAGCTACTGAGAAAGGGTAAATAAAGGGTAAGGCAGGAGGACCCAGCATGGGTAGGCGGCATCAAAGGACTGTGCCGTGGGCCTTGGGATGACGGAAGGGAAGTGTATATGTGCTTCAGGAAATGCCACCAGCCTGAGGGCTCCAAGCTCGGCCAGCACCCCGCACACTGCGTCCATGCACTCACCTCCTTCAGCTCCAGCTCGATGATCTGCTCCTTAAAGGAATAAGCTTTGTTCTCTCGCTTCATGTTGGCCTTTTTAATGCTGTCCTGCTGGGCACTGAAACAGCAGAGCGAGTGATCAGCCAGCTTCAAAACGGCCGCCAGTCCCCTTAGCCTCCTGCCAGCCATGGCATCCCCGCTAGCTTTTAAGTAGCGTGCACCAGCAAAGGGCTGAATGCCAACATGCTCCTGCTTAAGCACGTGCCTGGGACAGAGCAGGCACCTGTCCAAGAAATGGAGGGATGGTTTCATTCATTCTTCACAACAACCCCACAGAGGAGGTGTTGTCTCCATCTTCTAGGCAAGAAAAAGGCTGGTGTCTGATGGTGTCTCACCTCTGGATGATGGATTTGTCGTACAGCTCCCCGGCAGGGGTCTGCATGATGGCAAACTCCTCCCGTGTCACCTGGTGCAGTGCAGGGTTCTGCACAGAGGCAGTGATGGTGCTGATGAGCTGTGGGAGGACCCGGTCCGGGGACAGGAGGGAGAGGGAGCCCATGGCATTCATGGAAGACTGACAGACAAACACAGACAGTCGGTATGTGCCAAGGCTGGCACTGGAAAGGTGTGCCACCTGGCCTAAGTGCCCCTGGCAACTGACTCTGCTTCTTCTTGTCCCTGCCGGTTCTTTCTGAGCGATTCCCACGGGAGAGGAGAGCTGCAGCAGGTGCCTGCCTTCTCAGCAAGCATTACTGCTTTCCAGGGCTGAGCAGGTAAGCCCGACCAAAAGGACCCGCCCAGGGATGAACACAGCACCCAAGGCAGGTTGCCCAGGGCAGTGAGACCCCATGCCAGTTGAAATGACTGGAAAGGCTCCTTCCACTGGAGCTAACGGAGGACGAGCTATAAGCCTGGGACTCGAGCAGCTGTCCTACCACCAAAAGGGGGAGACTGCTGGAGAATGGAGCCCACATCATGGGAAGCAGATACAATACTCAAATGAAGACACAGACAGAGAGGAACAGAGGCACCACCTACAATGTCCTGAGGATGACATCTGAGCTCCTGTCCAGTCAGATCCTGGGAGTTAGCAGTTAAATGAGGCAGTAAATTCCCTTTTGTGCTCAAACTAGTTGGCATTTTCTATCACTGGCAACCCAAGGCTCCAAACCCACATTTCATCACACCTCCACCCGTTTCTTTGCATTCCCCTTCCTGAATTGTGGCCTGAGGCCACAACCAACTCACGCGCCAATCACCTGGTTCAGGGGACTCTGTGTGGTGATCCTGGGAATGATCTGATCCAGGTGCCTGGTGATAAAAGCTTCGGGATCAATCTTCATTCTGGCTAGAAGTGCTGGCCAGAGTCCAGACTGCACTGCCACTGAAGGGGAGGGGAGCAATTTGAGGCCTTCTGCTCAGCCCGCTGGTACCCTGCCCAATATAGCCCCGCCCCTCCCATACCTGGGACAGCCACAGACCTAAAGATGGGTGATGGGAGATGATCAGCATCTCCTGGGCCAGCTGTTCGGTGTTGCTGGTGTCACCCTCCAGCCCTGGCACCCTGGAGATGATGCACAGAGCCTCCTGCAGGACTCGTGGAGGCACATAGGCCTTGCCGGCCTCAGTCACCTCCCCAGCATCAGTCACCAGAGCCTCTAAGGGCAGCACCTGCATGACGACAACACATGAGCCCCCACTGCTCAGAGCCCTGTGCAGGCCTTGCACCCAGGGACCCAGCTGCCTCTCGCTCATGCTGTCCTCAGGGGTCCGTGCTAAAGTGGAGACATGCCCAGCTCCTCCAGGGGGACCTGCAGGCTATGAGATGTGCCTGGAAGGAGGAAGCACCTGGGACTTTGCACATAAAAAGCTCAGCGGTTGGGGAAGAAGGCACCAGAAATTGGTCCAGGAGACCCAGCCCACGACCACAAGTCTGTCACGGCACCACATCCTCAAGCAGGCTCAGAAGGGAGGGAAGCAGGGCACAACATGCACTGAAGTGGGAGTCAGGTCTGCCAGCCACCAACTGTGACCCTATGCCAGTCACTTCAGCTCCTGGAACCCTGCGCAACTCACATAAAAAAAGGCAGTAAGCCTGTCTGCCTTATAAAGCCATTGTGAAAAATCAGAGGGGAGAATGAACAGAAAATGCTTTAAAAATTATAAAGTACCTTAAAAACATAGTGTTATCCAATTACTCAAGAATAAAAAGGTTGAGCTACATATAAAAAGGCATGGGAAGAGAGTCTGAAAAGGAAAAGGAATTGCAGTGGCCCCTTGAGGGACATGGGTTTGAACTGCATGGGTCAACTCACATGCAATTGGACTCAGGCAGTTCGACTACCCACACAGTTCAAACCATGCTGTTCGGTTGTTCAAGGGCCAACTCCACATATGGGAACCACACACGCAGAGGACTGACTGCAGTTATACTCCAATTTTCAGCTGTGAGGGAGGTCAGTGCCCCTAACCCCCACCCTGTTGAAGAGTCAACTGTGTGTGAACCAGGTGTTACTGGAGCTTAAGGGCAGGAGAGAAGATTCTGGCATCACAGAGTCTGAGGGAGGGAGGGAGGGAGGGAGGGAAGGAGGGAGGGAGGGAGGGAGAGAGGGAGGGAGGACAGCCCAGGAGCAGCCCATCCAAAATCCATGGCAGGAGCAGGGTTGGTGAGGCAGGTCTGAGCGCCTCACCTTGTGAGAACTGAGGACAGCCTTCAGCTCCTCCAGGAGTCCATACGCCAGCTTGAAGCCCCCGGGAGAAGACAGCAGCTTCCGAACCGTCTGCTGGGCCTGCCTGCGCACGTGCCAGGTGCGGCTCAGGAGCACCGCCACCAGAGCCCGGTGGTACTGCCTGCAAGGACAGGGACAGACCGTCCTGGTTTTGGGCCGGGCGGAGGTTCTCCACAGCCAGCCCTGCTACACCCCTCGGCCCCATTTCTCAGGCTCCTGCCAGGTTCACCTCCGTTGGCCCAAGGGGAAAGGTGCCCAAGGGGAAAGGTAGGCGAGCTCACGTACTGGACTTTGCTGCCGGTGAGTCTGTGCGGGTGGTCAAGGAAAAGTCTCTCGGTCAGATGCAGCACGGTACACAGGGCTAGAAGGGGAGAGAAATAGCAAGTGTGTTTTTAAAACAGAGAACACATCCAGAAAGAACTGGACCATGAACACCTAAATGTAAGTGCAGTTACCACGGGCTGTGGGATGACAGCTCATTAGGGTTTCCTCTTTTTGCTTACTGTGAACATGTGTGTGGAGTAAAGAAAAATATACACTTTCTTTTAATTAATTAAAATTGACTATGCAGCCCTAGCCAGTTTGGCTGAGTGGATAGAGCATCAGCCTGCAGATGGAAGGGTCCCAGGTTCAATTCCGGTCAAGGGAACATAACCGGTTGTGGGCTCAATCCCTAGTAGGGGGTATGCAGGAGGCAGATGATCAATGATTTTCTCTCATTGATGTTTCTATCTCTCTCTCCCTCTCCCTTCCTCTCTGAAATCAATAAAAATATACTAAAATAAATAAATAAAAATAAAAATGACTATGCACCTCTAAAAAGGAATGAGGACACTCACTCTATGCTGACGTGGAGTGATTTCCAAGTCTAGACAGCACATTGTTTATAGTAGGCAAGCTACCACTTGTGCAAAAAAGGTAGAGAACTAACATATAAAAGATATTTACTGGTATAGAAATAAAATATCAAGGATGCACAGAAGCTAATAAAATTGGTTCTTTCTATGGCCAGGAAACTGGGCAGCCAGAGAGCAAAGTAGGGAATATAAATTTCAGCGTAGATCCTCTTGGATCTTTTGTTTTGAATTATGTGAATGTATTTCCTACATAAAACCTTTTTAAATCAAGAAGTGACTAACAATTGTAGCTCAATAATAGGATGTTGTGATCTATGAGTCAAAAGACTTTTCAAATCACCAATTAGCGGCAGACCCCGCAAGACAACCCAGAATTTTAAACATACATTTAAAGATCAACTGTTCCCTCTCTTCCAGGAGAGAAACCAGTAGTTTCTGTGTCTCCTGGAGGGGCATGGAGCCAACCACACTCTACCAGAGCTTCACGCTGCTTCTGAATGCAGGAAAACCTCTGAGACAGCACCAATTACCCAATCAGCTATAATTACACCTAATATCTCAGCTCCACAGCCACAGTGCTGTCTCCACAAATCTCCCACTTCTCCCCATTTCCCTAACCTTCCCCACCCCACAGGAATGCATTCATTCCCAGGTCAGCCAAGGCCTTGGCCAGATCACTTTGGTCCACGTTTCTGCAAAGCTGACTGGTCACAACAGGCAGTCAGGGAGGAGCCTTCGCTGAGGACCCTCCAGTGAGAGAGAGATGCAGTCCCAGCCTTGAGTCCACGAAGGGGTAGTAACGCACCATCCTCTGAAGCCAGGAGCAGGAACTTCTCAGAAGTGAAAATCTGCTTCTTCTCATCCACGATCAGCTGCCAGAAACTGCTCAGCTTGGCCTCTGCCAGAAACAAAAGGTCACCCGATGGCACCACTCATCACGCCCACCAGGGCTGGGCCCTCCATCCTGAAACTGCCGGGGCTGGCTTTACTGACAGACGCTCCAATGCAGGGACAGGTCACTGCTAGGCTCTCTGCCCTCCCTGGCCTGAAAGCAGACCAGTCCTTCTGGTATCATCGCCCACAGGAAAGCCTTCCGTGGCTACCTGCTGCCCACAGGAGCCCAGACGAGCTGCCTCCCATCTGGAATTCCCACCTCGTCTGCGCCAGGCTGAAAGGCTTGAGGTTCACACATGGGCCTTCCCTTGCCCTTCCCTGACTGGGGCTGGTCTGAACCGACATTGGACTATTCCCGTCCAGCTGGTGAAATCCCTCCTGGCCTTCCAGGTCCTAGTTCAAATGCTCCCTCCTTTATGAAGCCTTTTCTGATGCCCAGTCCTAAACTAAAAGCAATCCCTCCTTCAAAACATCATTAGTGCCACATTTTGCTTTAAATGACAGACATCTATTTGCATCTCCTCTCTCCCACTACAGTGAAACAGCCTGAAATTTGCTGAAGCGAGGTCCTCCCCGCAGTGCCTTGGCATGTACACAGACGGCACACAATACTGTATGAAAAAAGCTGAGCTCCGTTCCTAACCACAGGAGTAAGTTCAGGCACGTCTGCATGCAGAGTAGAAGGTAAACTGAAGAAAGCATGGGATACCATGTAGCCCAAAAAAGAATGAGAAGGCTCTTTTTGTTGTACTCATTTGGAAACTTTTCCAAGTTATGTTTAGTACATAACATGGCATATACAGTATGTTACCCGGCATGTCTGATCAATGACAAATTGACGAGATGAAACTGGTAATACTGCCCAGCGAGGGGAACTTAGTGGCTGGGAGACGGGCTGGCTAAGGGGAAGCGTTCCATGGAACACCGTATGAATGTACAACCAATTAAAAAGAAGTCCCACTACTAAACCCAGGTGAGCCTGGGCATTACCCACAGAGCCCGTCCCAGAGCACTGGGCCACAGGCTGGAGGACGGTGACGGAGGCCCTGGCTGAATTCCCATCACCCAGTCTGACTCCTAGGCTCATCCCAGCAGATGACAAGCTGCCGTGTGGCTGACCCAATTCAGTAAGTGGCCAAGCTGATCCTATAAAAGCCTAAACATCAAAACACTCCTCCCCAGGACTCAGAAAACGGCCATTGTCTGCGACCTTCCTGGACAGCTCTTGACCCTTACCAGCCTGGGAGTCGGCCACCGAAAGCTTCGAGAGCAGCAAGGCCGCGGCAACGCCTTCGGTGACGGTGGGAACCTGAGTGCTTTGGGAAGCTGCCTTCTCCACTGTCTGGGTGAGCAAGGGTAGTAAGTCCAGGGCCTGCAACAGCGTGTCACCTGTGGAGAGAGCACCAGCACCTTACAGAACACCCTAACTCTTGGGAGTGACAAGCTACTCAAGGAAGGAGTTACCCACCCAGGTCTGAAGTGGCTAACTAAAACCCTCAGCTACCTTGTGAAATACCAGGAAGAACTGGAATCAGAACCTGGGCTTAAATCAAACTCCACAAACATCGAGTTAGAGCTAGGAGGATCCTTACTAACCCAGTAGTGCAGCTATTTATTTGATGGATAAGGAAACAGAGTGAGAGAGGTTAAGTGAGTTGCCCAAAGCCACACAGCTGGTCTGAGAGAGAGCCAGGGCCAACCTCAAGCCTACCAATTTGTTTCCGGCGCTCTTCCCCCAACCAGACGACCTCTGGACCCAAATTCCAAAACTAGCACCAATCTACTGACCAGTGAACTAAGCCCACTTAAAAAAAAAAAAAGAAGCAGAAACCTGTTCCACCGATAGTTAAACCCACGTAACTATTCAAATGGTATGTCTGGACATTTCATAATGAAACAAGTATTTCATCCAGATGATGTCATGGACTTGAATCCAAGAAGTGTTTATTTCAAAGGTTCATTGTGTTTTTTTTTTTTTTTTTTAATATTTTTTTTATATTTTATTGATTTTTTACAGAGAGGAAGGGAGAGGGATAGAGAGTTAGAAACATCGATGAGAGAGAAACATCGATCAGCTGCCTCCTGCACACCCCCTACTGGGGATGTGCCCGCAACCCAGGTACATGCCCTTGACCGGAATCGAACCCGGGACCCTTCAGTCCGCAGGCTGACGCTCTATCCACTGAGCCAAACCGGTTTCGGCCATTGTGTTTATTTTTAAAGCACAGAGCAGAACTAGCTCAAGCTGAAGAGACTACGCTAAACAAGTCTCTGCTCAATCTCAAATCAAGGCTGATCAATGCAGCAAAATTGCAACTGACAAGTGAGCATCCCCTCTCTAGCGGTGGCTCTGGAATCTCCCAGATGTTTCTTTTTTTTAACATATTTTTATAGATTTCAAGAGAGGAAGGGAGAGGGAGAGAGAGATAGAACATCAATGATGAGACAGAATCATTGATTGACTGCCTCCTGCACACACACTACTGGGGATCAAGCCCACAACCCGGACATGTGCCCTTGACTGGAATCGAACCAGGGACCCTTCAGTCTGCAGGCCAATGCTCTATCCACTGAGCAAAACCGGTTAGGGCTCCCAGACGTTTCTTTAAACACAGTTCATCCCTGTTTAAACTTTCAAAAAAAGAAAGATAAGCCTATCTCAGAGGTGGAAACCAATATTAGAGCTTTCTACCTGGAGATCAAGCTCCCACACAGAGGTGAAAGTTTCCCCTAGCTGTCTGGGAAGGAGGTGGATGCCCGTGCCCAATGACAGGTTTGTCAGCACTGAAGCAAGGGCAGGGGTTGTGGGTCCAGAGTCAAGTTTCTATAAACTGGGCCTTTTAAAGCAGTCTTATCAAAATTATTCCTCCATGATTTCAGAAATATAGTGTCAGGTTCTGGTCTGGGTCCTCTCGGAATAAAACTTTCTCCTTAAAGGTCTAATAGGAGGGAGAGGCCAGAATTTGTTATGCAGATTGAGCTGGTGCTCCCAGAGGCTCAGGAAGAAATAACACAAACCTCAGCTGGACAACAGGGAAAGCCTGAGACAGTAATGATGCCCTAAAAACTAGGTCACCTGCCGTGGGGACGGGGGAAGAATCTCACCTCGGAAGCAGGCCAGCATACACTGCAGGTAGGCGTGCCTCACTGCGGAGGTGGAGGTTTTAAGGCTGAAGGCTTTCTTGAACCATTCGGTGAGCTTCTTGGGCACCTCCGTGGTGAAGCGATTACACCAGAGAGCCAGGACAGAGACGGCGTGCACCAAGGTGCCTTCATGAACTAGGGCAAGCAGAAGTCCCATCAGCCCGACACCTCAGACCTGCATCACATCATGGCTGGCAGCACAGAAAGCAAGCAAGAGTACAAGGGAGTGGGAGCAGACACTCCAGGCAGGAGTGCCTTCAGGAGGGGCTCATGGCAGGCTCTGATGGTGAGTACTGGGTCCAGCCTGGCTCCCCACCGATGCTCACCAACTGCACAGAATTACCTTCTTGCTGGAGGAACGGGATGAACAGCTCAGCCACGGTCCCATTCAGGACTTGACTGGAAGGCCCAGACACCACGTGATGACTGACACTCCCGATTCCTAGAAGGCAGGAGACCCCTGCTCAACTCCTCGCCACCACAAAACCACCAACGCGGGAGCCTTCCTGTCGCTGCCCTCCTCCCCAGCAGCCAAGCCTCTCCTCTGGCCATCACTGCTCCTCCTCCCATCCCCCCTGCAGAAGCCAGGCCTCCCGCTGGACTTCAACAGGGCCCGCATGCCAGGCAGGCAGGCAGCAGTCCTGGGAGGCAGGCTGGGATGTCCCAGGATGTCAGAGGAGTCAAGAGCCAAAGAAGGACTCGCCTTCCTAACAGTTACTTACACCTCATCTACCACCACCCCCACCAAGGACCTGCGGAGAAATTCTGTACCTGAGAGGACACTGGTCTTCTGAGCCACAACAGTTAGTTTTCCCTCCGAGCCTGAGAGGAGAGATGGAAAACATTCAAAATTCACATCTGCCACCTTTCCCGAGGGGACCATGTGTGTGATATCAAGATGCAGCTTCTGATTCCAGAAGTAGCCTATTATGAAGCTGGGTTTAAAATAATACTTGCTTTTTCCCCCTAAAAAAGATTCTTAATCTGAGAAACAGAAAAAATGTCAATAAAAACATTTAAAAATCACCCCATGGCCACAAAGGCTTGCTCACCTCCAAGGATAGCAAACAGGTGCCTGGTCACGGCCTCCATCGCGGAGGAGTCACTGCACTGGCGGGCCAAGTTCCGCAGCGCCAGCACCGCCTCGTCCATCAGACGGGGACTGTTGGACCTCAGCTGACCTGGACACACAGACAGCCGCTGCTCAGAAGCTGCTGAGAGCTGAGGAGCCAGGCTCTTATCTTTGCCTTTCCCATGTTCCCGGCTCTTCAATCCTAGCTCTAGTTCTCACAAAGGATCTCTGGGAAGAAACTATGCAGGTGCCGTTTAGGGTAAAGCCCCATTTCTAACCTGAGCTGTCCCCTTACCTGTTTCTATAATAACTGGGACAAGGACAACCAAAACCCAAGGTGCCATTCTAAGGGCTGGGGAAGGGTCGGGACACTCACCAGCCAGTCCTTTCACAATGTCCAGGGCGTACTGGCTGAGGTCGAGAGTCACTGATGCCAGCAGACTGGAGATAGCTGAGGGGGACAGAAAGTACTGACCATGTCAGTCACAGATGTAACACCCACTTTTGGCCTGCTCCCCACAAATACCACCCGGCCTGCTGTCTAGACACACAGAACTGTGACTACTCTTCATCTCTTTATGGCCACCTGAGTGCTCACACCTTTGCCCCAAAGCTCTGCTGCAGAGCTGTACACTGCCCCAACCCAATCAGCAAACAAGTGTCCCTCTAGCATCCTACCTACACCTTTTAGCAAGATAAACACAGACAGAGACTCAACCCTCGTATCCTATGGTTTCAAGTGCCAACTCCACACCAAATTCAAACTATCGAGAGCAGAGGCTCTTAACTTGAATGGTCTCCAGAAGGTTCTTGGACCTCTAAAATTGTATGCAGTATTCGAAGCCGATACACTTCTGTGCTTTCTCCTAGAAGAGGGCCGTGACTTTCAACATATTCTGAAAGGGTCCCTGATCTCTCTCCCAAAGTCCCAATGAGGAAGAGGACAATGAACACATCCCTCACCCCAGTCCAACGCTTCCTGTTGCCAAGTGTCAGGGGTGCTGCTTATCAGGCACTGTCTCCCTCCCACTGCCCCCGTTTGGCAACAACCTACTCTCAATAACATTCTCTGGACTCCTCAGTAGGGACTTCTGGATGGTGGGCAGTATCAGATCCTTAAATTCCGAGTGGGACATGTATCGGAGCAGAGGGGCACAGTTATCCTAGAAGGAGAAAGGAGTCAGGCGTCAAGCCCTCACGTGAACAGACCAAGAATCCAGGACAGCTCGGAACCACAGAACTGAAAGTGGGGTTGAGCTTGTCCGGGTGAGTAAGCCCCACCTCTCACTCACCAATAGATACTTCTGAGGCTTCACTTTGCTCATCAGGATGTTCTTCACATAAAAATCCAGCAGGGCACTCTAGAGAATACAAAGACCTGGTGACATTCTGAATATCTCATCCCTGGCCTGCGACGTCCCTCTAGTGGGAGTGTCTCCAAAAAAAATACAGATCAGTGCCCAAATTTCACAGTGTCGAGCAAAGAGGTACCACAAGTCCCAAGTCCTTGGCATGGCTCGCAAGGCCTGCCTGCTACCTGGCTGATCGGCTGCATCTCACACCTCCCTACCCCACTCAAGACTCTCCAACCCCACTGGCCTCCTCCCACAGACTGCTTTCTCTACCCAAAATGCTCTTTCTCACCTCTCGACCTTGCTAAGGCTTATTCACTTGTTTAGGTCCCTTCATTAGAGATGTGTTCCCTGACCCATAACCTAAGTAAGGTCCCCAGTTACAGAGTATCATGGCTTCCTGCATTTTCCCTCTGTAGTGTGTATCACAGATATAACCAGGGCAGGGATCGCAGCTCCATGCTCATCACTGCATCCCAACACCTAGCACAGTGTTTGGCACATGGCAGCTGCTCAGCTGTGCAAGAATGAATGACTGCATGAACAGGCTATCCCTCTCAAAACTATGCCAGGATTCTCCCCAAACCAGACATGGAGCAAAACTTTCCAACTTCTCCAAGTTCATGGAGAAAGGCCAGGGTCCTGAGTGAGAAAGCCAACAAGCTCCAGACAAGGCCAGCAGCTGGGCCGACAGGACAAATCCAGTCCCTCTCCTCCTTCCAGTGAGTCCACTTGCCTTGTGCTGGCTGACCACGTCCACCTCCTTGTGGCTCGTGCAGAACTGCCCCAGCAGCCCCAGCATGCCTGCATAGTTCTGGTTGGGTTCTAGGCTGAGAATGGCTGAGAAGTACTGTTCCACCAGGCTGGGGTTCTGAGGAGGAAAAGTGTAAAGCAGATAATGATGATGATGAGCACCTGGGGGTGGCACAGAAGAAGCAATGCCCACCAACCCCCGCTGCCTCCTGTCACCTCTTTCCACAGCTTGGTGAGCTTTTTCACAGCACCATCCACGGCGTGCTTGTGGGAGCCACCCAGCACCTCCAGCAGGAGCAGGCACTGCACCTCCACCTGCCAGGAAGGAGGGGCTCGGGTCAGGATGTGACACGGGAGTGGAGGTCTCATGGCCTCCCAGCTTGGCCAAGACCTTCGTCAGGCCTGCAAATCCTGGGCTCATCTCCACTAGGCCTCTCGCACTGGACTCCAGCCCTCCACCCCTCTGCAATGACCTCTGTTCACTCAAGCACTTCCTTAATAAATATTTGTTGAGCACCCACTATGAGTCAAACAATGAAAATACATGGAGACCAACACAGGCATGGTCCCTGCTTCCATGTACCTTATAGTCAAGAGAAAGGAAAGGGTATTAAACAAATAAACACACAATGAATATAAAATTCCAGAGAAGTTAAGTGCCATGCAGGAAAAGAACAAGCATCCTCTTTTATATATTTATTTGCCTCAACTTTTACTTTATTTATTCCACAAATACTTACTGAACATTGACTAAATGGCAGGCACTATGCTAGGCACTGTGGATACAGAAGAGGAAGACCCACTAGTAAGATGATCCAGCCAGTGTGGAGCTCACTGTCCAATCCAGAATGAAGCACAGAATCCGTACTCAACTAAAAACACCTCAAAGAGACTTCACGTGCCTCAAATGCCAAGGACACGGGTGAGTAGTGTGACCTGCCACCCTGAGAAAAAGGGCAGCTGAAGAAGTGTGCCAAGCCCTAACCGGTTTGGCTCAGTGGATAGAGCATCAGCCTGCGGACTCAAAGGTCCCAGGTTCAATTCCGGTCAAGGGCATGTACCTTGGTTGCGGGCACATCCCCAGTAGGAGGTGTGCAGAAGGCAGCTGATCGATGTTTCTCTCTCATCAATGTTTCTAACTTTCTCTCCCTATCCCTTCCTCTCTGTAAAAAATCAATAAATTAAAAAAAAAAAAAAGGAAGTGTGCCAAATTCCACATGCATGTGTACAAATGGCATCTGTACAAGGTTATTCACTGCAACGTGTTTTTATAACAGCAAACGATTGTAAACAACATAAATGCCCATCAAGAAAGCATTTGTAGATCTAGTTATATAAATCTAGTTATATAAAGGATTAATAAACAGTCATACAGAACGAAGAACTCTTGATGTAAAAACTATGTACTACTCTGGATTGACTAAAGAGAAGAAACAAGCCCTGACCGGTTTGGCTCAGTGGATGGAGCGTCGGCCTGGGGATTCAAGGGTCCCGGGTTCGATTCCGGTCAAGGGCATGTACCTTGGTTGCGGGCACATACCCGGTGGGGAGTGTGCAGGAGGCAGCTGATCGATGTTTCTCTCTCATCGATGTTTCTAACTCTCTGTCCCTCTCCCCTCCTCTCTGTAAAATATCAATAAAATATATTTTAAAAAAAATAAATAAAGAGAAGAAACAAGGTGGTCCACATTACCAGTGGTATATAATCTATTTGGTCATATATACAAAGAATATATCTACACGCCCCAGCCGGTTTGGCTCAGTGGATAGAGCGTCGGCCTGCAGACCGAAGGGTCCCAGGTTCAATTCCAGTCAAGGGCACGTATCTAGGTTGCAGGCTCCTCCCCGGCCCAGGCCCTGGTTGGGGTACGTGCAGGAGGCAACCAATCGATGTGTTCTCTCACATTGATATTTCTTTCACTCTCTCTGAAAATCAATGGAAAAATATCCTCGGGTGAGGATTTAAAGAGAAGAATATAGCTACACACATAACTTTGACTTTGGAACATAAGAAACTCTTAATAGAGGGGTCCCAGATTGCAGGGAAAAAAACTGGGAATGAAACCAGTATATCCTTCTATGCTTGTTGAACTTTGAACCATTTATTGCTTTAATTTAAAAAAATTTTAAATTTTAATTAAAATAATAAGCTTGCTGATATTGCAATCAGAACTATATTGCTGGTCCCTCTCCCTGGAATGCTCTAACCTCGACCTGGGCTTGGTTTGTCTCTCACAGCTTTAGGGTCTCTGCTCAAATGACACCTCTTCTGAGAGGCCTTCCTCCCATCACCCCCCACCACACTGTCTCCTCCTACCTAATTTTCTGCTGCATGACTTTACACCTTGTCGTCAGCTTTCTCCACAAGAGCACAATTCTGAGAGAGCAACGTCCTCTGTCACATCGCCTGCTGCAGCCCAAGTGCCCAGCCCCGAGGACAGTGGTCGCCAACCGATGGTCTGCGGACCACTGGTGGTCCGTGAGGTCTGAAAGGTTGGCAACCGCTGTCCTAGGAGGCCCTCAAGTAGCTGAGCAACTGAATGAACTACACTTTGTCAACATCGGCAATGAGCAAAGGTTTCAAGACACCGAAAAATTAAACATGGTCTCAAGCTCCTGACATTCTGCCCCATAAACACAACAGTCCGGGTTAACCTCTCCCACTGACTAACCCATGGGCATACTTACCTTGGATAATGGTTATAAGCGTTCACTGCAGATGAGCCAAGGAGGGAGCCCATGATGAACCATCTTGTAAAGAGGCCTTTTGTTAACAATGAAATGCACATTCTGAAGGGAGTTCAAGTCCAGCATACCCACCACCTGAGAGGCTTCAGTGTTCCTATCCTTTAATCCTTACCGACAGCCATTCATGGTCATCCCCAGAAGTGTGCTGCATAACCTCGCAAGGACAAGGCCATCAATATGTCCTACCTCAGAGGCCACTTCACATTTATCTGCACGGCCTAAGTTTCTACACACCTGGTCTGAGCCCATCTTCATGCCATTCTTTGAGATGGATGGGGTGGGTGGTACTTTTTCCCATTTTGCAGGTAAGGAAACAAGCTTAGAAATTAAGTACTTGGCCAAATCTCATGGCCAATAATGAGATCCGCACCACACTTCTCAGACTCCTTTTCACTAAACTGTAAGTCCATTCCTCTTGCCTTCTTCTAAGCATAGACAGACATTCAAAAGAACCGCCCAGCCTGGCTGGTGTGGCTCAGTGATTGAGTGTTGACCTATGCACCAGGAGGTTGCCAGTTTGATTCCCAGTCAGGGCACATGCCCAGGTTGTGGGCTCGATCCCCAACAGTGGGGTGGGGGTAGGGGTGGTTCTGGGAGGTGCAGGAGGCAGCCAATCAATGCTGATGTTTCTCTTTCATCGATTCTCTCTCTCTCTCTCTCTCCCCCCCTTACCCCCCTTTCCACTCTCTCTAAAAAAATCAATAGGGAAAAAATCCTTGGGTGAAGATTAACAAAAGAAAAAAAAAGAAAGAAAGGAGAGAATTCAAGGACCAAAACATTTGGCAAGAATTCCATTCTATTAGCCAGTTCAACACTTAAATCCAAACACAAGGGAAGGAATGCTTAGCCAGAAAGAAACAAAATGATTCAAATAGATGAATGTTATTATGTTGCTCTCATGCCCATCCACCAAAGTCACACACCTCAGGACAGTTCCACGTGCCTGCTCACCAGCACCAAGAGAGCAAGTTGCATAGAGAAGGTGCCTGAACATGCCCCAGCTCTGACCACGGCTCCAAAGACCGGAGGAACCTACCAGCTTGTTCCAGATGTCCCCCTGCCGCTTGGCTCTCGAGGGAAAGACGATGCGCACCAGAAGGCAGGTCCAGGACAGGGCCAGCAGGGCGGCCGAGCCGCTACTCTTACTACAGAGGGGAGGAGAGGGCAGGCAAGAGGTGAGTGCGGAGCAGCCTCCATCTTAAGGACAAATGGTCAGCACAAGGCCCTGCTTGGTATGTAGGACCCTCCCTTGATCTACAATTGGGCAGAACTTGAAACCAGCTCCCCGGAAACCATCTGTGACAATCCAGGACAAAGAGTGCAGGCCTTCTCAGCCAAACTACCATCTTTTTGCACGCACAACTATAAAAACAAAAAGAAAAAGATGGTTTCTCCCACTCCCTGCCTGGTGGGCACCTGGTTTCCCCTCCTGCCATCCTGGCTCCTCCCTCCATTCAGAGGCAGACTGCTGGCACCATTCAGAGCTGCAAAGGGGAAAGGGACAGGCATGCTGACACCTGCTCAGTGCAGCTCCCCTGCACCAAATTCTCCCGGGTAGGACGCCATCAACCCCCTGTGGGCACCACCTTTAAAACTTACCTGGGGACACCTGCCTTGGAGCCAATGCCTGAAGACTGCAGAGAGTGCAGAAGGTTCTTAGCAGTGGCTTCCGGCTGGGCCTCAGCCAACTGCTGGATGGCTGCCTGCAGGGCCCTGCGGGAGGCTGCATCTCTAGGAGAAGGAATGAAGGTGACGAGTGAGCATGTGGACGTGGGGAGGGGCAAGGCAGCTTAGGCCAAGCGCTGGTCTTTCTCAGGAAAACCGGGCTGCACTGTATTCCAGAGGATCACAGACGATGGGGTTAGGAAATAACCAGATAAATCCACCTCCAGGGATTCTGGAAGCAGCTAATAAGGGCAAGTAAGCCATTAAAGCTGTAAGGGCAACACCTACATTTAAGAAACACTATGGGCCTCAAACAAGGCCAAGGCTTTTGTGTGCGTGACTGATGCACTCATAGCATGGCGGGCACTTCACACTTTCTAACCACCCCCTATGAGGTAGGTAATAGCATCTTCCCATCTGCATATGAGGAAACTGAGGCATAGAGAGGTTAGGTAACTTGCCTGGGATCTAACAGCTAGGATGTGACATAGCCCAGACTGGACCCAGACAATTAGGCTCTACAGCCTGGGCTCTAACCACTATCCTCCACCACCACCTCTCTGCACAAAGTGCTCCGGACACTGGGCCTTTGGCTGGGACGCACCTGTATCGATGCAGAGTCAAGCAGAATAACTTGCAGAGCCCTTTCACTGCTCCCTCTGGCAGATCTGAAACCAAAGATTACACAGACCAGTCCATGAAAACTACTTCGTGAACATCTGCTTGAGCCAAGCATTGTCAGACATGCTTTCTGCCCACTGGGCACTCCCTGTTCATTTAAAAGAGAATTCCCAGGAGGAAAAAACAATGACAAATAGCATGTTAGGAAACTACGTGGTACAGAAAAGCTTGCAGGTGGACATTTGTTAAATGAATAAAACTAAGGCAATACAGTAGCCTCAAAATTTACCATGCTATTGAGTGGAGGTGCTAGCGTGCTGGGACTATTCTGCTTCTCCATCGGGATACTGGTTACACGGGTATGTTTCGTTTGAGATCAATCAGTGAGCTGTTTGCTTATGCTATGGGCACTTTTCTGTAGGTATATCCTAACAAACAGTTTTATAACCTGGGACAAAAATTAAAGTACTATGAGGGGTAGAAAAGGGAAGAACATCTGTACCTGGAGTGGTTTCTGAAGGTTTTAAGGACGCAGACGCTTGGCCTAATAGATTAGGAGGCTATGGGGAAAACGGAAAGGGACGTCCGTGCTGAGTGGAGTTAAGCATGGGGTAAGAATGCACAATGCCTGTTCAGGACACAGAAGGAGAAATAATAACACCCAACACTTCAAAGTGCCAGGTCCTGCTCTAAGCACTTCCCACACATTAACCTATTTAACCCCATGAGATGGGCACTGTGATTTTAAGACGAAGAAACCAAGACACAGGAAACCAAGCAGGCCAGCTGAGTGAAAGAGAGACTCTGACTGAACACTAGTGCTCACTAACGGAAAGCCGACCTGGGACAGGCTCTGCATGCCAGACTGGAGCACGCAGACGAAAAGGAAAAGGGGGTGTAGAGGAGGGGATGTGAGCTGCAGTGTAAGACAGGCTAAGGTGGGAGGCACCGAGAGCAGGAGGCCCACAAGGGCTGGCGCAGCGCCCCACACTTCAGGGACATGCATGATGAAGGGGAAATGAAGAAGGGACAGAGACGCATTCCCCCCAGGCCCAGAACACTGCATTGTTCCACTGGATTTGGGGCTATTTCAGTAACCGAGGAAAAGAGTAACAGGGGTTAGAGACAGGTTGCAGCTAAGAGAACAGTAATAACAGCTAATATACACCGGGAGCTTACCAAAGCTGGCCACACACTGTGTTAAGTACCATCCATACATGTTCTGCTCACTCACGCCTCACACCAACCCTGTGAGGGAGGCACTACTGCTATTGCCAGGCTCAAAGCAAGGAGTCAGGCTCAGACGGGTTAAGTAGCTTGAACCAAGCCACACGACCTGTAAGTGGATGAGCCCTGGCTAGAACACGAGCCCGTCTGACCCGAGCCGAGCCTTCATCACTGACTGCTGCACTCGAGACCCGTGACTGGAAAGATCAGGCACAGGAGATGCTGCATCAGCGAGTATCAGGGTTCAAGTATAAGAAGGCAGGACTGAGGTGAGCATCAGAGAGGCCTCGGGGCAGGCTGAGCTGAGCCATGCTGACCAACGACGTCTAGAATCAGACCGCTCTGAGAAAGTCTTCAACCCCTCCGCCTGGCTGGAAATATCCTCACCTACCTTTAGTTAACTCACTTGGTCACCTGCTATCCTAACACAAGGAGAGGCCAGAATAATGACCACTATGCAATGGCTCCTGTTTATACTCAGAAAAGTAGAAAATTGAGAACTAACGATTTTGTGTGGGAGTAATTAGCTTCCCACAATCAGCTTGCATATTAAAGACTAGAAAACATTTTACAAATATAATTCACCCTGAACAATAGAATTTCAGGGTGAATGAAGAGTAAAATCTCCCTAAAAGATCTTAGAAGTTCATGAACTTCACCCATACACATCGAACTCCTTACTCCATAAAATGGGGAAGGTGTAGTATCCAGCAGTCAGCCAGCAGTGGGCGCAGCCATGACAGGTCAGAAGATGTGTACAGACAGCAACTTGTCACACGACAGCCTTTTCTAACTACAACCTTGTTGAGAAAAGTGATTGGGAAGACTTTTGAAGGTGCCATAAAAGTCACACACTGAAGCATTAAGACATGGGAGACTCTCTTAGATGCTCACAAATAGCAATTTACTTCACTTACACACCATTTTAACAAGCTTGGGTATGTTACCAGGAGACAGCAGAAGCAGCCAAGAGAACTTGGGTGAAAGAGTGGAAAAAAGTGGTCTCTTGACTAATCCTATCCTATATAACAGAGGTAATATGCAAACTGACTATCACACCCTCATAAGATGGCTGCCTACAACCAGGCCGGCAGGGGTGTTAGTGAGGGATGACCAAACGACTGACCAGCAGGCTGCATGGGGTGACCAGGCAGGCGGGGGCAGTGGTGGGGGCATGAGGGGCAACCAGGCCAGCGGTGTGAGGGGGCAGTTGGGGGTGACCAGGCCAGCGGGGGGGGGGGGGGGGCAGTAGGGGCAACCAAGCTGGCAGAGGAGGGCAGTTGGTGACCAGGTCAGAAGGGGGGGCAGTAAGAGGCGACCAGGCCAGCAGGGGGGAGCAGTTGGGGCAACCAGGCCAGCGGTGGGGAGGGCAGTTAGGGGCGACCATGCTGGCAGGGGATCGGGCCTAAACCAGCAGTTGGACATCCCTTGAAGGGTCCCAGATTGGAGAGGGTGCAGGCTGAGGGGAACGCGCCCCCCCCCCTGCCATGCATGAATTTCGTGCACCGGGCCTCTAGTCCTATATAATCCTATATAATAAAAGGCTAAGATGCAAATCAACTGAATGGCAGAAAGACCAGTCACTATGACGTGCACTGACCACCAAGGGGCAGATGCTCAATGCAGGAGCTGCCCAGCTGCCCCCTGGTGGTCAGTGTGCTCCCACAGGGGAAGTGCCCCTCAGCCAGAAGCCCTGAGCCGGGCTCATGGCTGGCAAGCGCAGCGGCGGTGGCAGGAGCCTCTCTCACCTCTGCAGCAGCGCTAAGGATGTCCGACTGACGGCTTAGGCTTGCTTCCCAGAGGGAGCGGGCCTAAGCCGTCAGTCAGACACCCCCCGAGGATTCCCGGACTACAAGAGGGCACAGGACAGACTGAGGGACCCCCCACCCCACACCCACCCCGAGTGCATGAATTTTGTGCACCAGGCCTCTAGTAAGAAGTAAAAGCTGACACAAAGGGAGATTCAACATTGTACCAACCACAGTTCTCAAACTTCAGCAAACACAAGAATCATCGTGTGGGCTTGTTAAAACACAGATGCTGGGATTCCCCTGCTCCCCTACCCACTCCCAATCTAGTTTCTGAATTGGTGTTGCTGGGGTGGAGCTGAGAATTTGTATCTCAAACAAGTTCTGAGGTGATGCTGCTGCTGCTGGCCTGGGGACCACACTCTGAAAACCACTGCTGTATTGCAAAAACACCAAAGGAAACTCAAAACTAATTAGGATTGATTGGAGGAAAGCAAACTAGTCTTACATACCCCAATAGGTTGCAGGGACAGCCCTCCATTATGGTACAAAATAGGGATGACTGTATGTGCTTAGCATTTCCTAAAATGTGGTCCCCAGACCCTGAACAGGTTTTGAAAAAAAAAGACGGGGAGGGGAATGTTCAAGGAAAATATGGGATTAAAGAAAGATTAATAAAATTAAAGCACCTCCCTGGAATATGTTGTGAATCTCCCAGTGGACATTAGAAAATGTGACATGTCCCACACGTAATGGGTTTTGGGATCCTTTACTGGCCAACCACCTGCTACCATCTTGCTGAGTTCCACAGAACACCGACTGGGAAAATGTTTTTGCATCTGGTAAATTACTTAAGAAAGATTGTTGGTATCTTTTAGAACTATTTCTAATCAAAAACGCTTAAAACTGTAAAAAGCTTTGGTATCTAAATGGATAAACTCTCCACTAACCCTACTGTTTCAATGCAGATTATAACAAGCAAATACAGAAAGTCAAAGCAGAACTTATTACAAGGAGGGGGAAAGAAGGCCTTGGTTCTAAACAGAAAACACAATTTATTTTGAAATGGAATCATCTCTAGGCCAAATGGATGGAAAATAAATACCTTTTCCAGCAACACATTTCCCCAGTTCACTGAGGATTTCTCTCCGTTCCTTCACACTGGCTGTTGTCACCTTCCCTGCAAAACGCTTTAGTGTCTCAGAAACCTGTGAAGACCAAGCCCACAGAGAAAGTTTCACCAGTCAGACTACAAAACAGTGAATGTGTTCCTGCAGAATTCAGGGAAGAGCTCTCTAACCCTGGGCTTCTCAGCCTCCATTACTGACACTTTGGGCAGGATAACTCTTTGTAGTGGGCGGCTTTCTTTATCAGCACTCCTGGCCTCCACCCACTAGCAGTCCTCGCCTTCCACCCCAGGTGTAACAATCCAAATTGCCTCCAGATGTTGTCAAATGTTTCAAATCATCCCTAGTTGAGATGTAGTGCTTTGGCCCAGTGGTCGGCAAACTGCGGCTCGGGAGCCACATGCGGCTCTTTGGCCCCTTGAGTGTGGCTGTTCCACAAAATACCACGGCCTGGGCAAGTCTATTTTGAAGAAGTGGCGTTAGAAGAAGTTTAAGTTTAAAAAATTTGGCTCTCAAAAGAAATTTCAATTGTTGTACTGTTGATATTTGGCTCTGTTGACTAATGAGTTTGCCGACCACTGCGAACCCAACCAGCCAACTGGTCAATGTAACTTACACCTGAACCAAAAGAGGTAAGACAAAAGTCAAAAACCTCAGGAAAGAATTTGCAAATTCTAGTTCAGAATCATGCAAATTCTAGTGAGGACCTACTATGTGCCATGTATGTCCCCTTTATATTATCTCACTTAAAACTCCCACAAGGGACACATCAGTACCTTGGCAAGTCAGTAGCAGGGCATAGCACAGTAGCTAAGGGGTGAAGAAAGGTTAAAAGAGTGAATCCCAGCTCTGCCTCGTACTAGCTGTGGACACTTAAGTCAAATTATGTCATCTCCTTGGTCTTCAGTGTCTCCATCTATGCAACACAGATAATAGCACCTACCTCATGACTGTTATGGCTCATCACTACATCCATGTGTGAGAGCATTTATCTCATCCCAAGCCCAGAGCTGGCTACTACTACCAACCCGCCTTTGAGGCAGACAGCAGCACCCCCATTTTACAGGTGGCAAAGGAACTAACTCCGAGAAGGAAATCATTGCCCAACTGGAGTTGAGAACCACAGCACCTGCATTTTTAAAACTAAACCTGAAACCAATAGGTCTATAAACTGATGCTAACAAGTCCTTAGCTTTCAACCCCCATCCTAGTCACCACAGCTGCATCAGCTGCACAGGGACACGGGCCTAAGACTCAGAGAGGAGGGTGGTATGCAAACATTCCTCAGTGTGCTCCTGAGAAATGTTCTACAAAGCGGGCAGGTTGTGGAGCGGGGCATAATACCCAAGTAACTAACACACTGGTGCCATCATCTTTCCAAGAGTATTTCACAGACAGGCCTTACCAGTAAAGTAAGATTCAAGGGTGCAAAGAAATAAAATCCTATTTTCCTTATACTTCTCTCCCTGCTATAATTCTATTGGCAATGAGTAAACTCATGTCCAAAACTGTCTTCTGCATAAATGATTTGTTTTAATATTGCCTTTTGTCTTTATAGTCATATATGCATATAATTAAAGAGTCTAAGTAGAAGAATTCTGGGAGGTTTGCTATAAAGACCAGTCCTCTGCTCTCACCAATTCTGGCTGGTTATTTTGGTAGTTATCTCCATATCGTTTAATAACTTGCTTGTGCCCTAGCCATTTCTGCTCAGTGGTTAGAGTGTCGACCCGCTGACAGGATCACGGGTTTGATTTCAGTTAAGGGCAGGTAACTCAGTTGCAGGCTCGATCCCCAGCCCTGGTCGATCCCTGGCCCTGGTCGGGATGTGTGTAGAGAAGCAACCAATCAATATGTCTCTCTCACATTGATGTTTCTCTCTCTCCGTCTTTCACCCTCCCTTCCACTCTCTGAAAATCAATGGGAAAAATATCCTTGGGTGAGAATTAACAAAAATAAAAAATAAAAATTTTTAAATAACTTGCTTGTGCTGTTACTTATTTTTTCAGTTTTGTCTTTCTACCATAGCTCACCACACACATGTTCCCCATATAATTCCTCAGTTTCATAATATGGGCTAGCTCAGTAGTCAATGTTAACATTATATGTAAACAGTATTAACTTGCGTTTAATAAACTTTTTACTATCCTGCACAGCTTTTTAAATTAACCCTTGCCGAAACCGGTTTGGCTCAGTGGATAGAGCGTCGGCCTGTGGACTGAAGGATCCCAGGTTCGATTCCGGTCAAGGGCATGTACCTTGGTTGCCAGCACATCCCCAGTAGGGGGTGTGCAGGAGGCAGCTGATCGATGTTTCTCTCTCATCAATGTTTCTAACTCTCTATCCTTCTCTCTTCCTCTCTGTAAAAAATCAATAAAATATATTTTTAAAAAAATAAATTAACCCTCAAGTTCATAATTGCGCTTTCTCACCTCACCTCAGTTTGCCTTGTTACCCACTTGAGACCCTGTCAGAACAAAACTGGGGCAGGCACACTTCAAAAAGATCCTTCAAAAAGTCACTGGCTGGTGAGATCAGAGGCAAACAGCTATAACGTTCACAGCTTCTCTCAGAGAACTGTCCACTAGAACCTGCTGTGATGATGGCCATGTTCTTTTGCACTGTCCAATGCAGTAGCCACTAGCCACACGTGGCTACCCATGCACTGAAATGTGCCTAGTACAACTAAAGATCTTATTTTTAATTTTAACTAACCCAAGTAACTACTTGGCTATTAATTAGCCATGTGAACAATATAGCTCTAGTGGGGTTTTTTGCACTTTAGAGAATGTTAAACATTCAACACGTGTTCCTCTAAATAACCCCTTTAAAAATACCCAACAGACTAAGAAGCTTCCAAAATATTTCAACTTGAAACAAATTACCTGCCCCTTGCACAGGAGACTCCCAAGTATCTTTTGAATGTTTCGATTAAGTGGTCACCGTCTGGCACCAGAGCCACCATATCATAATCGATTAATGTCCTCACCATGGAGACCCGAGTGAGCCAAGCTATCTCTTAGATACCTGCTTCTTTCCCCCTTAATATTGTCTTTTTACTTTAAAACACAACTACAAACGAGGCTGGGGTGGGATGAAAGCGTTGTCCAAAGTCCTTCCCTGAACTACAAGGCAGCCACAGTTGACAACACTCAAGGGTGACAAGACTCTTCCTCGGTAATTTTTTTCAATCTAACCCTCAACCTAATAATAACCAACACTTAAGGAGCTCTACTTCATCTCACCGAGTCCTCACAACAACCCTATACTATCGGTATTATTTTTAACCCCATTTGATAGATAAAAAGACAGACTTGGTGGGGTTGTCACTTGCTGAGCGTCTCAGAGAAATCGACGAGCGGGGGCTCAAAATTTACTCCGGTCTGAATGCAGAGACTATGCTGTAAGTCCTTGCACCCAGTAGGTGCCCCAGAAACATTCGCTGAGTGTTAAGCTTAAGGAACAGTTGGCACTGGCCAGGCTCACTGAGGGGGCTTCGGAGAAATGGAGTAGAGTCTCCCAAAGGTGAACTTCTGCTACTTCAGGGTGGGGAGAGGCCCCGCCGAGGTCCAGCTGCCGAAACCGAGGCCGGAGCCCCTGACTCCTCAAGTCCGAGTTCAGTCTACGCCGCCAGGGCCGGGGGCCGGGCTGGACCCGGAGCCGAGAGAAGCCGGACCGAGGAGACCCTTGGGCCGCACCCTCCGCTGCCGACGCCCCCGGGACCCCTGGACTGGCGACACGAGCGGTCCCGCCCGGGGGCCGCCGTCCACGCCCAGTCGCTGGCCGCGTTGGCCCCGCAGACACCCGCCTCACCTGCGTGTCCGCCGCCATCCTACCGGCGCTGACTCCGGAACTGCTTCCGGAGCACTTCCGGGTCACGGCGCTGGCCCACGCGGCAGAGCGAGGCTGCGAGTTCGTCGCCGCTGCACCGCCCGGGGTTGAAAATCAGGCGGGCGGATCCGATGGCTGTGCCCACCACCGATGACCGAGGCCTCCTCCCGCCCTTCTCAGCCTGGCCTCGTGGGAGACAGAAGGATTTGTAACAGTGAAACCTCCCTGCAGCCTCCGACCCACTTGATCCGCAGCTTATTTTTTAGAGAAACGTGTTTCCTGGATGGCAGGAACTGAACTAGGTAAAAGGGAGACCGGAAACTAGTGTCTTGTCCGCTGTAGCCCAGTGGTGGACATATCAGGGTTAGAAAACAAAGGTGGATATGGCGGTCAGGGAAGGATTCCGGAGCTGAGCAGCCTGCCCAAGGGGAAATAAATGCCCCAGGCTGGGCACTTGAGCAAAGGCTACAGGCGGGAGGCCCTACCTCAAGGTTCTGATAGTTGCCTTAATTTTACTCAGCCTGCCCATCTGCCAACTATATAATGGGGTCTGCACAGCTGTTATTGGCCCTCTATTAAGCAACGCTTTCCAACTTTTGACCAGAGATCAAGTCACAATACATCCTTGTCAGATTCACACCTATCCTTTCAACAAGCAGCACGTTTTTCTGTTTCATCACCACACAATTTGAAAAACCCTGGCACTCATTGAGTGCTTAACTGACATTAAACCTACTCAAAGAATCTTAGAGGAGCCCGGCTGGTGTGGCCCAGTGGTTGAGGGTCAACCTATGAACCAGGAGGCCCCGGTCAGGGCACATGCCTGGGCTCAATCCTGTGTGGGGCGTGCAGGAGGCAGCCGATCAATGATTCTATCATTATTTCACTTCCTCTCTGAAATGAATAAAGTATTAAAGAAAAAAATCTTAGACGCAGCCGTGGGCAAACTACGGCCCGCGGGCCGGATCCAGCTGTTCTATCCGGTTCTCTTGCTCTCCCCTCTGCTCCTTTACTTTGAATTTATATTAGTTCACACAAACACTCCATCCATGCTTTTGTTCCGGCCCTCTGGTCTAGTTTAAGAACCCATTGTGGCCCTCAAGTCACAAAGTTTGCCCACCCCTGACTGGAACCCAGACTAGTAGACCATGGCCATGGTAATAATTCCAATAAAATGTCCCAATAAATTTATTAAGAAAAACAAAGCTGGCTGGGCCTGACAAAGTATGTTAGACCAGCATTTCACTTATAAAGAGGATTCCCAAATGTCAACTCCAAATACAGCCCGAGGGTTACGTCGGACTGGACTTACATTTCGTGGTTACATCGCCATCTCCCATTTATTAAAAAAAGTTCCATCATTTCAACGTATGTACATATATGTATTTTATTATTACTTATTTACCACAAGTAAAGGTTAGGAATTATCTTTAAATTTTTTTTACTGTTTCATTACTGCTGTGTATGTGCTCCATGTGAGTGATGTAGGTGCTTGTATAGGTGGGTTCTGACTTACGGGCATTACGTTGCACCATAGGAACGGACCTCCAACGTAACGTAAGGACCTACTGTAAAGCTGTATGGTTTTAGTTTCTAGTATACAATACTATAAACCTCAGGACACACAAAATGAGGAGTCCAGAGACTTTTAAGAGAAGTAAGCCTTTATTTCCTTGTTTCTCAAATAGAGTTGGCTGAGCTGGTTGCTTTTTGGTAATTAATCAAAGAGACCAAATCCCATATCCTCGTCCGACTCCTCCGACTCTTCCTTTGCTTCAACCTTGGCTGGGGCTGCAGCAGCAGCAGGAGCAGCAGTGGTGGCAGCGGCCACAGGGGCAGCAGCCACAAAAGCAGATGGATCAGCCAAGAAGGCCTTGACCTGAAGCAAGGGGAAAAGTTCAGTCAAAATGGCGATCCACAACCTATCAGCCTTTGTAGAGCTCTAGATTAAGGAACAACAAATTTCCAAGCCTTCCCTGAAAGTGACCAGGTAGGATGACAGCTTGGGCATGACCTTGTAAGCTTAAGGCCAGCTCTTACCCATTAACTAACCCTCTTAGGGTCCAGGGTCTCTCTTCATTTCTAAAGTCAAGGACACACATCCCATGCCCCCAGCCTCTCAAGTATACGTTCAAAAAATGTTATCTGCACCCTAGCCGGTTTGGCTCAGTGGATAGAGCATCCACTGCGGACTGAAGGGTCCTGGGTTCAATTCCAGTCAAGGGCACATGCTCAGTTTGCAGGCTCAATCCCCAGTTGGGGACATGCAGGAGGCAGCCGATCAATGATTTTCATCATTGATGTTTCTCTCTCTCCATCTCTGAAATCAATAAAAATATATTTTAAAAAAAACATTATTTGCTAATAAAATATGATCATAAAAGCGATCACTCAGCAGGCTGCCATTTATCACCCTGCTGTCAGACCCACCATGGTCCCAGTAGGTTCTTTTTACCTTTTCAGCAAGTGGGAAGGTGTATTCAGTCTCCACAGACAAAGCCAGAACTCGCTTGTACCCATTGATGATTGAATGGGGTACTGACGCAACAGTTGGATAACCAATCTGAAGGCATACGCTGGCAACATTGCGGACACCCTGTGGAGGGAGGAGAAAATTATATTTTAGGTGAGATATCTTAGCGAAAAGAGAAGATAGTGAAGTCCAAGCAAAGCTCAATGGCAGATAAGACTTGCTGGACTAGCATCTTAGTCTCACACAGGGATTTCACTTCACACCAAATGCTTCTGGCAGGGCAATTCAAATCCAGTAGTTCATAAATGCTCTTTATCCTTATTCCCATCATGGGTATTACTATACCATGATGACGATTGCTACAAAAGCCACTATTTTGTAAAAAATATAAACTATTAACATAACCATTGAGTTTCATGAGAGGAAAATGTTTAAATAATGCCAGATGAGAACTTTCCATCCATTAGTGAGACTTACAAAAAATAGCTAGAGTGAACCATGTTATTCCAAGCCCTAGAATAGCCCTAACTATGTACCCAGCACTGTTCTCAGGCTCTATACTCATTTATTCATTCATCCTCAACAATCTTGTATCATTAATGCCATTTCACAGATGAGGAAACTAAGGGCAGACATTAAACTGTCCTTGGTTACACACTTGGTTTCAAAGGAGTGGCCAGGATTCAGTCTGAAGGGAGGCATACTCTCAACAGTTAATGTAAGAGCCTGGAATGGGCAACATGTACCTCCAGGAAGCGGGAATGCAGAGTTTCCTCTGTGATGTCAAGCACTTCCGGGTTGTAGATGCTGCCATTGTCAAACACCTGCTGGATGATCAGCCCAAAGGAGAAGGGGGAGATGTTCAGCATGTTCAGCAGTGTGGCTTCGCTGGCTCCCACTTTGTCTCCAGTCTTAATCAGCTGTACATCACTCTGTAGGACAAGGTAACAAGTTAACACCTGAACATGCAGCAGGTTGACAGCCACCAAGGGGGCCCCCCCACTACTGGCAAGCCAGGTCCACTCACCAGGATTTCAATGGTGCCCCTGGAGATTTTAGTGGTGATGCCTAAAGCCTGGAAGAAGGAGGTCTTCTCTGGCCCCAGACCAGTGTTCTGGGCTGGCACAGTGACTTCACACGGAGCAATGGCACCAGCACGGGCAGCAGCTGGCACCTGAACAAAAACAAGAAATGTGAGTTCTCCCTCCACAGATACACCCTGAGAATTTAGCTTTTAAGGAACCAAAATTGATAAGGTCTCTTTAGCCAACCTGATTCTCCTCTTACCTTATTGGCCAGCAGCATGTCCCTGATCTCAGTGAGGTCCTCCTTGGTGAACACAAAGCCCACATTCCCCCGGATATGAGGCAGCAGTCTACAAAGAGAAGGTTACGGAGAGGTGGTCACCTTTCAGCACCATTCTTCTCCAGGAAAGGGGAGAAGGGCACAGAGGAGGAAATACAAAGATGCCCAGAGAACTGACTGACTTCTCCAGAGCTGGGTTGTTTTCCAGATGTCCTCGGATGGCCTTGCGCATCATGGTGTTCTTGCCCATCAGCACCACAGCCTTCCCGCGGAGGGACATGCGGATCTGCTGCATCTGCTTGGAGCCCACATTGTCTGCTCCCACAATGAAGCATTTTGGATAATCATCCAGAAGTTGCTACAAAAACCAGGCAGAAACAAGCCAAGTTTAACAGAAGGAAAGAAGGGGGGAAAAAACATCAGGAGATAGATCATCATCCCGACACGCCAGGGTTGTGAGTTCAATTCCCAGTCAGGGCACATACAAGAATCAACCAATGAAGGCATAAGTGGAACAACAAATTGATGCTTCTCTCTCTAAAAACCAACCAATAAAAAATCAATCAATAAACAAAAACTTTTAAAAATCAGGAGAAACAAACCCTACAATGGTTGGTTTCCATCTCACTCCTTCTATGCTTTTGAAGTGACTCATATTGGGCCAACTCCTCCCACTAGGAGCCACCTGGGTTGTAACACTGACAGATTTGTCAAAGATTTGCTGCTGAGTATGGATAGTAAAAATTGTGTTGGTACATTCAATCAGAAAAATTTTAATTTTAGCTCTCATTTTTTAACATTTCCCAATTATGAGATATGTTTCTGACTCACTAAAATGACTTTAACAGAAAAAAAACATTCCACATAAGGCTGGATTTACAGCACTCAAAACAGGACATAAAGCAAATACAACAAAACCTTACTTGTAAAATCTAGGTTGTGGGCATCGGATTATTGTACTATCCTGTTAAGAAGGGAGGACCCACTTCAAGGCCTTCGTAAAGATAACCTTCATTTAGACATTGGGTTTCTTGACTGGCAGGACCTAAATATGCACCAACTTGACTTTTTATGAGTCACTCACTGCCTCACGCCTTCCCAAAGTTGGAAGCAGAGAAGTACAAGTATGATGAGCCCTATTTGAATGCCAGACAGACCTGGGAATTAATGCCACTTAGCTCTCTTAGGAGCAAAGAACTGCCCAAGCCTGTTTATCTGCAACAGGTGGGGTTGGCACGCAGATCTTTGGAAATCCTGAAAGGGTAAATGAGATTTGCCTAAAATGGCCCAATTCAGCAGCTCAGCATAGGGGAGCTGATTGTCCCTCTTAGCCTGTGGCTGAGGCAGCATGATGGCGGCCGCGATCCACCCCGCACTTACGATGATCTTAAGGAAGTAGTTGGACTTCCAGGTCGCCCTGTCTTCCCTGGGCATCACGGCGGTGCGTCAGGGATTGCCACGCAGGGTTTAAAGACGATGTCACTGAGAAGAGAGAGGGAGCTCAAACATTCCGTCCCCACCGCCCCGCCGGACTCAAACCAGAGGCCTATATATGGAGCAGGCCACGCGTGAGCGCCCGCCGGTCCGGCCTAGCTGCCGCTAGGAGAGCGCGAGCCTCTGCCGCAGCCCCAGGCCGCATAAGCCTGGACCCCGCGGCCTCCAGTTTCCCCACAAAGACGCCCATCCTTCCCGCCGCCAGTCCCCGGCGCCACTGAGCAACCACACGAACCTCCCACGAGGACGCCTGGCGAGAGGAAGGCCGTGCGCCGGCGCGCATCTTTTATAAGTAAACGAAGCAGCCAATCAGAAGCCTTAGACAGCACCCCCACCTATTGGCTGGCGCCGACGCCTGTCTGGGGAAGCAGAACTAACACAGGCAGCCATTGGATGATATAGCTGCCACTCCAGCCTACGGGAAGTCGCCTTTAAATAAGGAAGTTAAGGAAGCGCTGCCTTGGATTGGAGGAGCTTTCTCAGAGCTGCTTCCCTCTGCTGGGCTGGAGCTGCTCTGGTGAAGGCGCTAGAATTTGTAGACTCGGTCCACGTTTCCCCTGCCACCTGGCCGCGTCGCAAACGAAAGTATGACGGGGAGCTGAGAAATAGTTGCATATGCCTTAATACAGAATGCGCTCTGTCCCCTCTATACTTTGTCCTTCCCCCTACCAAAACAGAAGGATCATTTAAAACAGTCGGATCAAAAAATAAATAAAACAGTCGGATCACTTCCTCATCTGTTCAAAATGCTTCAAAGGCTTCCCATATTCCACAAAGTAAAAAGACTAAAACTTAACTGGCCTATAAGACCCTAGCATGTCAAACTCGCGGCCCGCAGGCCACATGTGGCCCACAATGAATATTTTTGTGGCCCAGCCAATATAACAGTATATAAGAAGCGTTTTAATAAAAATTTCACAACTTAATTTTTACAATATCCTATTATACATAATCTACACTAATAAAAGAGAAACATGCAAATTAACCATCACTCCGCTACACCCACCAGCCAATCAGAGCGAGTATGCAAATTAACCCACCAAAGATGGCGGCTAATTTGCATACGCAGATGGAGTGAAGACTGAAGACAGCATAGAAGGAAGAGGGAGGGAAAGTGGAAAGTGAGGCTGCGATGGCGGCAGGAGGGAAAGCACAGGGCAGCAGCAACGAAGGGAGGGAAACCGCGGGGTGGGGGGCAGAGGCGGCGGGAGGGTAAGGGAAAGCACCAGGCGACGGTAGGAGGGAAAGAGGGGGGGGGGGGCGGGAGGGGTGGCGGTGGCGGTGGCGGGAGGGAAGCCCGCCGGAAGCCCTGTTCTTGCAGGAATCTTCCTGCAACGGGCCTCTAGTTATTAATAACAAACTACAACATTCGCTAATGACTGATTACTATAATCGTGTTGCATTCATTTCCCTTATGCACCTTACACGCAGGCGCACCATTTCTCTCCACTAATACTCGCAGTGAATATTTTAGCAGCCGATGGCCAAGGTGTTAGTCTTAGACTGACCTGTTTGATGTGCATAACAGGAAATATTTCACTTTAGGAGAACAAGAAAAATAGGTTTATTTGCGTTATGCTTATTCATTTGTGCAGTTATTCAGTGTCTGGTAAGTTAATGTTCAAGAAAAAAATATTAATTTTTATTAAAATGTTCTATTATGTTATGTTAATGGTTACTCATTTATTTCAGCCCTTTGTATTCAGTATGTCTCTAGCAAAATAAACCTACTTTTCTATGAAAATTGAAGTTTTGGGGGTTTTTTTGTTGTTTTTTTTTAATATATTTTATTGATTTTTTACAGAGAGGAAGGGAGAGGTATAGAGTTAGAAACATCAGATGAGAGAGAAACATAGATCAGCTGCCTCCTTCACACCCCCTACTGGGGATGTGCCCACAATCAAGGTACATGCCCTTGACTGCAATAGAACCTGGGACCCTGCAGTCCGCAGGCTGATGCTCTATCCACTGAGCCAAACCGGTTAGGGCGAAGCTTTTGTTTTTTTGCAGCCCACAGAAACTTGAACCTTGTTTATTTGGCCCGTGTTAGCCTTTGAGTTTGACATGCTTGCCCTACATCATCCACTCTCCACCTCTACTCCTATAATCGCATCTCTTATTTTTCTACTGACTCATTCCCTTCCAGCCAGGCGATGTGCCCCTTGAGGGCTCTTACACCAACTGTTCCCTCTTCCTGGAAGGCTCCTTGCCTATATCCACATGTGTGACACCTCCATCACAGTTTGGCTCAAATATCACCTGCTAAATCAGGCCTACTCTGATTTGTTTTATTTAAAATTACTACCAGAAAAATTTTTTTTAATAATCACTCCCACTTCCCCCTTACTCTGTTTTATTATTGTTGTTTTTTTCGTTAGCACTTACACTTTGTAACACACTATGTAGTTTACTTATTATACTAGAGGCCCGGTGAATGAAATTCGTGCACAGATAGGGTCTCTAGGCCTAGGCCAGCAATCAGAGCGCACCTTCCAGCTGCTGGCCAGGGCCTTCCTTCCCCAGCTGCCAGCTGCCGGCCAGGCCTTCGTTCCACGCCACCCCCTGGTGGTCAACGCACGTCATAGCAAGTGCTGGAACTCCCAGTCTCCCGGTCAAACTCCCGAGGGGACACTTTGCATATTAGCCTTTCATGTATATAGTTATTTGTCTGTCTCTCCCTGCAAGAATGCAAGCTCCACAAGGCAGAAACTTTTGCTTTGTGCCTAGCACATAGTAGGCATATCATAAATATTTGTTTGTTTTTTAATGTTTTTATTGATTTTAGGGAGAAAGGAACTGCCAGGGTAATAGAAACATCGATGAAAGAGAAACATCTGTCAGCTGCCTCCTGCACACTCCCTACCAGAAATGGAGCGGCAACCCGGGCATGTGCCCTGACCAGAAATCTAACCAGTGGCCTCAGTGCACAGGACAGCACCCAACCAACTGAGCTGCACCAGCCGGGCTCACAAATAGTACTTGTTGAACGTATGAGTGCAGGGTTTGCAGTCAGATGACCTGATCTTCTTGTTCTTGGAAGTGATTTCACCTTGCTGACACTGTTTCTCATTCCTTACCTGTAAAATGGGGTAAGAGTATCCACATTCTAGATTTGTTATAGGTTACCTGAGCTATTTGTGAAGACTTAACACAGTTCCTGGAATGCAGGAGGAATTTACTACAAATGCTAGTTTCCTTTATTATACACTCATTCAACACTTATTTGAACGATTGTACTACCTTGTGTGTGTGTTTTTAAAATATATATTTTATTGCTTTTTTACAGAGAGGAAGGGAGAAGGATAGAGAGTTAGAAACATTGATGAGAGAGAAACATCGATCAGCTGCCTCCTGCACACCTACTACTGGGGATGTGCCCGCAACCAAGGTACATGCCCTTGACTGGAATCGAACCTGGGACCTTTCAATCCGCAGGCCGACGCTCTATCCACTGAGCTAAACTGGTTAGGGCTTGTGTGTTTCTTAATGAGTGAGCTTAGATCCTACAGCAGAAGAGGTGTTTCTCCCTATCTTTACCTTTACACTTGACCAAGTTAGAAATCTCTATATTTTGTTTGAAAGCCTCCGAGGGCCTCTGATGTTGAGCCAGTTTAGAGAAATGCTGGAGTTGATTACTGCTGAGGTCGCTTTGTCATGATAAGGTATTACTGCTGCATGCCTAGCATTGTGCTGAGTACTTTGCGCACATTAGCGCTGTTGATATTTGCAACAATATCAACACCATTTTAGTATTTCCGTTTTATCGATGAGAAAATTCAGAGAGGTTAAATATTTTGCCCAAGTCCCTCAGCCAGTTAATGATGGCATCAGAACTGAAATCTAGAAAAAGTTCATAGTCCATTGGCCTCACTATGCTTCCTTCCGAACCCTGAGTGTCTCCCCCTAAACACACTTCTCCAAGGATGTACGTACAGTTACCTTCCCAAGGACATCCTGGCTCTGATGATATGAGTATTTCTAATTGTAGTACATCAATATAATGGAATACCATGAAACCATTAAAAAATGATGCAGATCTGTATTTATTGACATGGGGAAATATCTATAAATAAAATAAATCCAGCATGAGCGGGAAGGATAAACCAAGTAATTATCTTTGGGCGAGGGTTGAAGGTAATTTTCACTTCTGAGCTCACTGTGAAATGGGCAGGGTTCAGACTAGAATTCAACATGTCCAAAAGAGGTAAGGGCTTTTGGCGGGCCATTCCAAACCACAGGGAAACTGAGGCCGGAAGAGGGTGTAGGGCGTGGGGAGGGGATCTGGGGTCGGGAACAGGACTGAAGTTCCGGCTGACAAAAGTGAGGAAGCCTGCAAATAAGGAACATGACCACCAGGGGGAAGTAGAGACCAATCGCCAACTATCAGTCCACCCTCTTCAGTTGAGAGGGTCCCAGGCCCACGGTGTTGTGCCAGTACATGAGGGGAGGGGGGGCGGGGGCGGGGTTCAGTCAGTGCAGGAACACTGGCAGAGGCAAGCCTTGAGTTCATACATCCTGTCTGCATGTCGGTTCTCCTCTCTGAACCTCTTTCCCCATCTGAAATGGGTGTGAGACCACCCACAGGTCCACGTGAGGATGCCTGTGGGGAATCCAGGACAAAACTTAGTGCAGGCCCAGACCTAGGCAGGGCCCAATAAGGCTGCTCCCCGGCCTTCCCTGGCCAGCAGAGCTCTCATGGGAGGCCAGGAGGACCTGGGCTCACAGACCGGGTCCCACCCCCAGGGCTTTTTACCTCGAGTAAGCGAACACGGATGGTTTGTCCTCAGACTGTGGTCCTTCTGAGTCTAGGAGGGTTTGGTCTCTTTTCTGGGACTAAGTTGTCATCTCAGACCAGAAAGAAAACGCACTAGCACAGGTCAAAATAATGGCAAACTTTATTGGCATAAATCACAGGAATTGAAATGAGGAAAAGCCAGGTTAAAAGTTTACAGAGAAAAAAATTAAAATCAATTCATCAAATAACCATTGACCCAGAAGGTGGACCCCAGAAACCCTTCCCTCTAGGAGTGGGGTCTGGGGCGGGTCACTGTAAACAGAGCAATAAGGCCTATGGGTGCAAGTGGAGACATCAGACCTTTGAGGGTTCCGGCTGACCTGCCCAGACCTGGCTGCTCCCAGCCCTGCCTCGGAGGAGGGACCCTCATCTGCAACCCCAGCGCACTGAGCCTCTGCTAGGAGGCTAGCAGAGTGGTCTGGATCTTACCCACTGTAGACCCCACTGGGGCCCCCCGCTGCTGGCCAGGAACCCCAGGCCTGCCTGCTCCTGTTTCACCCTTGGGGGAGAAAGCAAAGCTCTGGGGCCTTTCCGTGGCTTCAGCGGATCCTGTCCCTCTGCCCAGAATCCTATCAGGCTGCCTGGCAACAACCTGGGCCCTTTCCCCAGACCTCCAGTTTCCGAGGAGGGCAGGGAACTGGGAAAGTGATGCGCCCAGTGGAAATCAACAAGACCAATGGTCAAAACCAGATCCCAGCTTTCCTGAGGAGGCAGAAGGAGCCCCAGAGAAGCAGTGAGGAGGCGAGAATGTTCCGTGGGTTCTTTTGGATGCCAAAGAGTTCACAGGGGAGCGGAAGCTCCTAATGGCTTAGACAGGAAACAGCACCCCCAAAGCATTCTTTCCCCTTCTCCTCACCAAGAAACAGGATGGATGAGGTTCAGAATCCTAGGCCCAAAGGGGCAAGACACCCTTAGGCCATTTCAGTTAAGAGCTTGCTGGCCTGGGTAGTAAGGAAGGGATTTCAAAATACAGCAGTTTATAAAACAGTCCTGGGAGCCGTGAAGACGGGAGTCTCAGAGCCGCTCCCACTTCACCTGCTTCTGCTAAGAAAAAGTAAAATACAAATGGCTTCCCCACCCCAAGCCCTCAGTACAAGGCAAACCCTGTCCCACAGCTACTGCCCCACAGGACCAGTGGCGGTGGACAAGGAGGAGAGTACAAAAGGGGATGTCTTTAAAATCTCTTCAAAGTCATTTTGTATAGAGAAGTAAAAGCAATTCAGATGATATGAATTCAAACCTCAGTGTAGAAATCTATCAAAGTCGGCACAGTGTCCAGGCTCGAGGTGAAACGCCCCCCTCCCGCCGTCCCGAGACGGAGGAAGTGACTATAAAACATTATTGCTGGAGAGTCTGTCTCAGTAGAATCAGAGCAGTGATGGGGCAGGGCAGTCGTCCCGGCCTGGGGAGACTGGAAGGGCAGGAGGAGCACCAGGAACCTTCCGGGGCCCCTGGGCACTTGGCCTTGGATGGATGGATTTATGCTGGCATTATCTGGAGCGAGCGGGTGTCCCCCAGGATTCTCAGAACAAGGATAATTGGGTCGGACGGAAATAAAGATAAAAGAGACCCCATCTGATCCTGCCTGCCCGCCCCCCGCTCCACTGCGGAAATGAGTAAGAGATGGCTCCAGTGTGGGGTGCTGGCCTGGCCAGGCGGGTTTGTGGGGTGGGGCCCCCAGTCCCCCTCTGGGGAGGACGAGGAGCTGGCAGCCTGGGGACAGCTGCAGGCGGAGGGGGAGGCCCAGAGGCCCTGGCAGAGGAAGAAAAGCAGGGGGCACCCTTCGAGCCCTCTTGCCACCCTGCATAGCCAGGACACGGGTTCCAGTTTCAGTCGGGCTTGGCCCTTCAGCCCTGGGCGAGGCCTCTGGGTCACAGTAGCAGTTGGGGAGGCTGGGCCAGGGGACAGGGCAGATGGAGCGACGAGGGCGCCTAGCAGAAGAGCTTGAGGAAGCAGTTCTGACAGTAAGGCTTGTCGTTCTGCTCCTTGAAGGTGCCCTTGTTGAGCTGCTTGAGGCAGAAGGCACAGACGAAGTGCTCCGGGTGGAACTTCTTGGCCATGGCGGTGATGCAGCGGCCCGTGATGGGCTTCTGGCAGCCGGAGCACAGCGAGCCGCGCCGCTCGTGGTAGTGCACCTCGCAGTAGGGCTGCCCGTCGTGCTCGAAGAAGCTGCCGTTGACGAACGGCGTGAAGCATTCCTGCCGGGCGGAAGAGGGGGTGAGGCGAAGGAAAGGGGGCTCAGCTGGGGCAGGGGCTCAGGCAGCTCCAGGTACGATGGGCAGGGGACAGTCAGGGTCACCACACTCCCACTTGCTGAGCATTTCCTCCGTGCCAAGTGCTGTGTGAAATGCAACTGAGTTCCCAACAGAGACGGGATGAGGCGTGCGAGTGCAGTGACTTGCCCCAGGTCATGCCGCTAGGAAGTGGCACAGCCTGGATTGAAACACAGGTCTGACTCCTGGGCACTTAACAGGAGGCTGTACTGGTGTGCCCCGAAACCCTGGTGCTGAAACGAACAATGTTTCCCAAACTTATCTGCTCGGAGGGCCCTTGCTGGATCCCCAGTAACAGCTGTGGACTCCCCCCGAGACTGCAGTTTGAAAACCAACGGCCAGTTCCTTAGAGGCTGCGAAAAGCTTGCATTCTCATTGACTCCCAATGCCCTTCTCCTGAACGTGATGGGCCGCCACACAGGACGAGACCGGAGACACAGGTGCTTGCTCCTGGTTTCTCCCACCTTAGCACAAGCCCAGGCCCCGGACCCACTGGACTTGAGGAAGTGTTCCCCCTGCCTGCTCCCCTATTAATAACCCCCCTGCCTGCTCACCCATTAATAACCCCCCTGCCTGCTCACCTATTAATAACCCCCCTGCCTGCTCACCCATTAATAACCCCCCTGCCTGCTCACCCATTAATAACCCCCCTGCCTGCTCACCCATTAATAACCCCCCTGCCTGCTCCCCTATTAATAACCCCCCTGCCTGCTCACCCATTAATAACCCCCCTGCCTACTCACCTATTAATAACCCCCCTGCCTGCTCACCCATTAATAACCCCCCTGCCTGCTCACCCATTAATAACCCCCCTGCCTGCTCACCTATTAATAACCCCCCTGCCTGCTCACCTATTAATAACAGCAAACAAAGCCTCCAAGTTGGATCCAGAGAGCACAGGGAGGGAGGCCCTTCTCTCCTGGCTGCCCAGTGGGCCCCCCCCCCCATTTTTTAAATATATTTTTATTGATTTCACAGAGGAAGGGAGAGGGAGAGAGAGAGATAGAAACATCAATGATGAGAGAGAATCACTGATCGCTGCTTCCTGCACGCCCCCTACTGGGGACTGAGCCCACAACCTGAGCATGTGCCCTGACCAGGAATTGAACCGTGACCTCCTGGTTCACAGGTCAATACTCAAGCACTGAGCCACGCCGGCCGGGCCGATGCCTCTCAGATGCAGGGGCAGGGGGCTCCTTACCCGGCACACGAAGCACTCGGGATGCCAGAGGGTGTTGAGGGCCGAGATGTAGTTCTCCAGGATGGCCCGGGCGCAGCCGCCACACTTGGGCGCGAACATGTCGAAGTAATCCTTCCGGCAATAGGCTTTGCCATCTTTCTCGTGGAACCCTGAGGAGCAGGTTTTGTGGGGCAGAGTGAGGGCCTCCAGAGTGGAGCCGTGACTCCAACATCAGCAAAGCCCCCTCCCCGATGCTCCTGGGCAGCCCGTGAGTCTGCTGGTCGTACCTTCAGGACCGAAGAAGGCGCCGCACTGGGCACAGAAGAAGTGCTCGGGGTGCCACGTCCGGTCGAGGGCCGTCACCACTTTCTGTGAAAGCGAGTGCGGGGTCAGAGCCGAGCTGCGCCCACTGGACAGGTCCCACCGCTGAGCACTGTCCTTCCCACCACCCGCCCCCCCCCCCCCCCCCCCGCCCCGGCCCGGCCCCAGCCAAGGGCAGCGCAGAGGCTGCCAGGATGGGGTCTCCCCTCACGGTGCTCTGAACACCACTGAGAATTCTGATGCCCTAAAGGAGGTGACGTGCCCGACACTCTCCTTTAACCCTCAGTGCGGTTGAGGTCACAGGTTCTATTGTGACTTGTGACTCCCATTTCATAAGGAAGAGACTTGGGCTCAGGGAGGCCAGGCGTTTCCCTAACGTCCGTCACGTGGTGGGAGAGGGGGCCGGCACCTCGCGCCTCACCTCTGAGTCTCCGCAGAGGGAATCTGGGCTGGGAGGTGGGAGGCTGCCGGGCATTAGGACGGTGCACAGTGCATCAGTCCTGGGTTTGCATCCCAGCTGTGAGCTCGGGCCTGTGACAGAACCTTCTGAGCCTCAGATGGCACGTCCTGCCCCTCGGAGGGTGGCATGGAGCTGAATGAGCCAGCGCTGTGCCCCCCCCCCCCCACCTCCCGGAACTCACATCCAGGATGGGGCCGTTGCAGTAGTGGCAGCGCGGGGAGAAGAGGGTGTGGTAGTCCTTTTCGCAGTAGGGCTGCCCGTCCCGCTCGAAGAAGTTCCGGGACCCGATCTCCTCCTGGCAGTGGGTGCAGACGAAGTGCTCGGGGTGCCACGTCCTCCCCATGGCCGTCACCACCTGAGGAGGGATGCAGGCTGTGGCTCAAGGCCCTGGCCTCCCACAGAGCCCCCTTCCAAGGAGCCAAGTCCCTGTGCCCACCTGCCACTCCCTCCCCACCCCTCCCCCCCGCCCTCATCACCTGCCCGGCGATGGGCTTCTTGCAGGCCCCGCAGACTCCCTTGGCGACTGTGGCAACCCCCAGTTTGTTCAGGTCGGACTGCAGGCTCCCCAGCATGCTGTCTAGCTGGCTCCCGGGCTTTGGGGGCTCCCTGGGGGGAGAGCTGCTCCCTGTCTTCCCCTGGGCCATGAACTGTGGAGAGAGAGGGGCAGGTCAGGGTTGGGGCTTTTCTCCCTCCTGAACGTGGGCCGACGGAGCAAGAAGTGCAGCCTCAGGAGCCTCAGGAGCCCTTCAGGTGGGAGTGACATCGCAAGGCTTCCTGGTGTCAGAGGGGCTCCTGGCCCCGCACTGGCCTGACCCGGGAAACATGGGACACACAGCATGCGGGACACTGAGCCCAGCCTTGGCACTGACCCCTCCCTCGTCCTGCCCTTCGGGGCTGCTCTGCCTGCCACCCAGAGGCCAGCCAGCCGCCCAGCACAGCTCTCCATCTGCTCTTTGTTCCAGGCCCTGGATCTTAAATAGGGGAGAAAACGAGGATAAGAAATTTTTTTAATTAAGGAAGAAACAAAAAGAGACCCTGTTGTTGGACCATTTCACAGAGGGAATTTAGGATGAGAGGGTTTTTCTCCCCCACTGGCAGTACCAAAATCAGGAGGAAAAGTTTACAGAAAGTCTAGAGCGTCCCAGGTGAGCAGAGAGAAGGGAAGGTGAGCCAACCACAGGCAGGGGTCCCGGGAGGGAGGGGCCTGAGGCCCGAGCGGGCTGCAGGGAAGGGCAGGCTGGGGTCTCTTCTGGGCCTGGCTTTCTCAGGTGGAGCTGGGGCAGGACGGAGGGGCAGGAGGAGGGACAGGCAGAAGGGAGCCCACAGGCAGGCAAGAGGACAGCTGACATGCTGGGGCTGGAGTGTGGACGTCAGGTTAAATGAAGTCCAGGGTCAAGGCCAGGTCTAGGAAGGACGCGGTCCTGCTGGGCTTGTGGATGAGAGACCAGGTGTGTGTGTGTGTAGAGGGGGACAGGTAGGGCTCATGCTGGGGCCCAGGGCCTGCCTGCATCGGGGGGAACATCGGGTCCTCGTCGGTCTGGCAGCCCACGGACCTCACAGTGGGGGGTGCAGGAAGGGGAGAGGTGGACCCCTGCACATCTTCCTGCAGCCCTGCCCCAGCACTCTGGGCCCCAGGGGACCCACAGGGAAGAACTGAGGGCCCCAGGGTGGAGGGAGCAGGCAGGCCGGGCGGGGGAGAAGGGCTGCTGGCCGCGGCATCTCTGTGATGCTGGAGTAAAGGGACAGGAGGAGAAGGCAGAACAGAGAAGGTTCTTCTCAAGGGAACAGGAGAGCCGGGAGGGAAAACCACCTGGGGAGAAGAAAGGAGGAAAGCGATGAGGAAGACGGAGGAAGCACCAGCTCAGCAAGCAAGGGCACAGAGAAGCCATGGCCCCAGCTCCCCAGGCCTTCCCACTCTGACCAGTCTCTCCAGGGCCACAGGATGCAGGACCCCACACAGCCAGCTCCCCTCTGGCCAGGATGCCTGCAGCCGGGGCCTGGCCCAGCCCTGGGCATCTCCCTGCTACCTTCTCCACCAGCTGCCCCTCGGCCCGCCTGCCGCGAGGCTGCACAGTGATGACCACGCCCTCCGTCATCCAGGCCTCGGTGCAGGCCCCCGCCGCCCCCGCCGCCTGCTCTGCCTCCGGCTGGATGCCCAGCCGTCCCTGCAGCTCTGCGATGAGCCGCTCCTGGGATGGCGTCCTGCTCAAGGTGGCGGGGTCCAGCCGGCGGCGAGGGGAGGGCTCCCGGGACATGGGGTGCGCGTGGCCTGTCTCCCGGCTCCTCCTGATCACGGAGCGGATCTGAGGGGGGAGGGGGAAGCTGTCACAGCCCCACTCTGGGCTCTGCCAACGCTGCTCAGTCCACACTCAGGTGCCCGGGCAAGGGAGGGCTCAACAGAACGGCCAAAGAGCTAAGGTGGGGCGGAGGCAGGGGCACAGCAGACTCCCAACGCTCAACTCCTTTCAGCTCTGACCTTGGGCAAGACACTTCACTTCCAGGGGCCTCGGCTCCTCCATCCTTGAAATGGGTTCGTATTTTCTTGGCTGCCTTAGAGGTTACTATGAGGATTATTTATTTGAGAGCATGTAAGTGGGCACTCTTAAAAGAACACGAGGCTTTTTCTTTCTTTTTAATTTGTAACAAAAAAATGTGGTCATTCCTTCCAAATCTTCTAACCAATTTTTTCCCCTTGTTTATATTATAACCTACTGGTTTGTAGTGGTTTGGGCTTTTTGTTTTGTTTTGTTTCTATAAAGCAAGAAGCAAGTAACATCAGCCATGCTCCCTGAGGGCATGTGCCGTACTCTGAGCGCGTCCAGGCGTTAGTTCCTGGAATCCTCTGGACAACCTGCGGGGAAAGGTCTACTTTTACCCCCATTTTAAAGATGAGAAACTGAGGCTGGTGGGAGGTTGCCCAAGGTCACAGAAGTAGCAAGTGTTGGAGCAGGATTTGTATTCAGTTCTATCTGGTCCCAAAGCTCATGCTTTCAACCATTTCGTGAACATCATCTCCGGATGTCAGGGGAGTTCATCTAAAGGAAAAAGCCTTAAACAAGCAAGAAGCGGGTTGTCACTCAAAGCGATTCCCAGGCCGGGAGCTGCACTGGCCCCACAGTGCCCAGGCAAGAGCTGGTCGTCGGGTCACAGGCCACGCTAGCTCAGGACTCACTGCCCAAGCAGACATGCGCAGTGGGAGGCAGCATGCAGTTAGCCAGAGCGGCCCACTCAGGCCGCCGAGGCCCAGGCCCAGGCGCCGTGCCAGCTCGCGCCTGCCTGGCCAGAGGTGGAAATCCTCTCGGGGGTGGGCGTGCCCGTGACCATGGCATGTGGCTGCTCCGGCTGTGCCCTCTGGGCCTCGGCAGCAGCTTCAGCGGTGCCCTCTGGCCTCCGGGCTGTCTCAGGTCCCTGGGTTGGCGGGATCGGGCTTCGCCTCACGGGCATCTCTCCACCTAACTGCTCCTGGTCCACAGGAGCCGGGCGGCTGCCCTCCGGCCCCGCGGGCTCTGGCCTGGCCCCCTCCTGCAGCTGTCCACGTTCCTTCGTGAGACTCCAGGTATCTGGGAAGATGACCCGACGGTCTACGGCCACGACAGCTGGCTCCGTTACTTCCTGGAAGCTGGGCGTCACTCTGTGGGGAGTCTCTGGCCTGAGCGCCTCCAAAGCCCACGGCTGCTCCCACGTGGCAGCCAAGGCCTCCTCTGGGTACGCAGGGCTGGCTGACAGCCCTTGGGGGTCTCCAGGCTCCTGGGGACCTGTACACCCAGGTCGGGGTCGAGTGTGGCCTGGGGGAGCCCTGGAGAGCTCACTCTTGAGGTTCAGTGCGTCCCTCCAGCCTCGAGCCTGGCTCTCTGCACCAAATGGCCCCAGAGAGCCCTCCACAGAGGGAGACCTTGAGTTGGGGGTGTCAGGTGTCACCCCGAGGCCAGCCAAATCAAGCCAGCTGGGGGCCACAGGAGGTAAGAAGCCCTGGCCGTCCTCATCATCCTCACGGCAGAGGGCCTCTGCAGTGTGACCTTGGCCTCCAGGGGAGGGTTTAGTAGTGGGTGGCAAGAGTACAGAGGGCCCGGGGGGAGGAGGAGGAGGAGGAGGAGAAGGAGAAGGACGTATGTGGTGTGAGGATGGAGCTGAGCTGGGCGGCAGCCCCAAGGAGTTCAAGGCCACAGAAGAGGAGCTGGTCTGGAGGAGGAGAAAGACAAAAGGCAGAGGGAAGAAGAGAGAGAAACAGGAGCGGTGAGGAAAGACGCTCCCTGCAAGGAGTGGGCTCGACCTCAGGGCCCTGAGAGCCACCGTCTCTACTGGCGGGGTGACCGCAAAGCTGACGGATGAGGCCTGGGCCTCACAGACACCCAACAAAGTGTTTCTGGGCAATGTGTTCTTGGCCCCCATCAAACCCAGGCAGTTGGGTAGCGAAGCCTGGGGAGCCACCCCAATCAGAGTAGGCAAGAGGGAGAAAGGCTCAGTGAGGTGGCCGGTGGAGAGAGTGACCGGGGAGGTCAGCCCAGCACCATCAAGGGACAGTCAGCCGCAGGCAGCTGCTCTGGTGCCTCCAACCCAGAGACCAGCTAGATTCTCAGCTTGGTCTCCCCCAGATAGACCCATCTTCCCTGCATCCCTGAGACCTTGCTTAGGCACGCAACTAGAGCCGCTCAGCTTCCCACTGGCATTACAATGCTGGCTCTCAGAAAGCCACGTTCGAAAGGGCGCTAGAGCAGGGCTTCCTTAGGCCAATGCCTGCTCCAACAGACTTGCGCCTGGTCTTGGCTGCTCAGAACGGCCAGTAGCTCGCCCCCTCCCCCCCAAGCCCCACCTGCATCTCCCACCAAAAACCCCAGCTGAAGGGAGGTTTGGAGGCACCGTCAGGGCCAAGAGCGCATGGACCACCTGCTCCCCTTCTCAGATTCCCCAAGTCATACACCACAGGTCGACCCACGTGGAAAAGTGCAGTCAGCAACTGCAGGAGCGTTCGGCCAATATCAGCCCCCACGGAGGCACCGCATCTTTCGATAAAATCTGGCCTGGCACCAGGCCAGACACCCGGAGGGAGGAAGGGGCGCCACGTGTGGACTGGCCCAGTAGCCTGCCGTTAGGTTTCCCACAGACAGAACTTGAGGGATTCAGAGGCCCGTGGAGAAAGAGGGGCAGGACGGGAGGCTGGCAAAGGAGGCCATGGATTCAGAAGCCAGAGGCAGAAAGAAAGAGGACGTGTTGAGGACAGCCAGCGTGGGAGATGGAGCTCCAGGGCAAACGACCGCTCAGGCACAAGATCCCACGGCCCCCGTGGCCAGCAGAGAATGCCCTCCCCCACCAAGAGCACCATCGACACAGGGCCCTTTGTTTCACCTCCTGGTCCCGGGCCTGGAGCTGGGAGCACCAGGGAGGGAGGAATGTCTCAGCCTTCACAGGCTGCAAGGCAGGTCAGTGCCCACCGCCTGGCTGAGCCCTCCCTCCCCCACATCCTGGCAAGGCCAGGGCACTGCGGGGTCCCTGGCTCAGGGCAAGGCACCCAAACAGAGGGGCCGAGTTCCAGCTACTCACACTGAGGTATGGAAGGAGAAGGATTGGGAGACATGGGCAGGAAGAAGGGGCTTCGGGGCACCTTAAAATCCGACAGGGAGGCCATCAGCTCGTCCAGCTCCCTGGTGGCAGAGGAGGCCGAGATCCGCGTCTGCTGCTGGCTGGAGGTGACGCGCTGGGGGCTGCTCATCTCGCCATGGCTCACAGTGATGGCGGGGCTGCAGGCAGGCACGTGTCAGAGGGAGCCCCAAGTCCAACCCCATGCTCCTCCCGTGTAGCCCTCCCCTCCTCAAGGAGATCAACATGTCAGCTCTGACATTGGGGTCCCACCCCCCAAACCCCGGGGAAGCCCACCAGCTCCCGATCTCTTCTGGGGGAGGAGGCTGCTGTCGGCCAGGGGGACAGAGCTGAGGTGAGCTGACATGAGAGAAGGGAGGGCCACTCAAACAGCAACTTTCCCAGGAAGACGCCTCTAGTCCTCCAGCCCAAGTTCAAGCTTGCCCGTGACATAAGCCCGAGCCATGTAGCCTCCACAGCACTGCATGTACATGTGCGAGTTCCAGAGACACGGTCAGCCCCAGAAGCGCTAACACTTAGAAAGCACTCACCATGTACATCACCTGCTATGAGCCAGAAACCACTCCACGTGCTTTACATGGATGATTGGGTCGACCCCATGGAGGCAGGCGGCCCTATCCCCATTATCCACACCCCCTGATCCCATTTTACAGATGGAAACACTAATGCTTGAGACACTTCATAAGGGCAGAGCCAAGGTCTGAACCCCACTGTGTGGCTCCAAAACCTGTGCTGACGGCCACTAAGCTACAGGGGCCCTCAGCATGCGTGATGTCTATCTTTTCAAATGGATATCGAGGAAGGCAGGAATGGTGCCTGTGTGACTCGTCACTGTCCCCCCAGAGCCTGGTGCAGGGCCTGGCAGACCACAGGCTCTTATGGAGGGGACAGGTGACATGGGGCTAAGTGGGCAGACATGAAGTACGGGCACTGATGAGCGAGCCTCCCTGGCAAGCCCGGGGACACTCACACGGGGCTGGGCACAGAGCTCTCCAGCTCGTCCAGGAGACTCTCCACGCTGGGCCGCACGTCCTCCAGGCCCCGGGCCCCGTTCCGCTTGGGCTTCTCCTTCATCAGGGGCCCGGCGTTGCCCGCCAGCAGGCTATTATTCTCTGGGGTGCCATAGTGAGGGCTCAGAGCCCTAGGCAGCGGGGGGCTCGAGTTGGCCTCATCTTGGGAGAAGGAGAGAGAAAGACTGCTCAGCCCGGAGCCCTCGGGACGAGGCCGGCCCTGCCCAGGGAGCAGCCCACCTGCGGGGAAGCCTGCGGGGCCGTGCTGCACGGCATTCAGCTCCAGCAGCAGGCGGTCCAGCTCCGAAAGGTTGCTGCCCAGGGAGGAGCTCATCACGGTGGGCGAAGGCTCAGCCGACTTCTGCTTGTTGGGGAAGCTTGGAGACAAAGGGAAGGTCACACTGAGAGGCACTCCCCAGCTGTGGCCACCCCGGTTCTCCAGGAGAATAGGGAGCGGCGGCACGAGGTCTCCCACAGCAAGGGGACTGAGAGTGGGGGCAGGGGGATGTGGTAAGAGGGGAGGGAGGAAGTCCTGCCTCTCCGTTCCTCGATGACACGGTGACGTGACGGGACAGCTGGTTTAGCATGGAGAATGGAGATGGCAGTGAGCAGCCCACCAGGCCATCAGGAGGCACCGGGAGCTGGCTGGGAGCCTCGGGCCTTCTGTGATTTGGTCCAATGACCCAAGGCAGAACCCTCACGGGCCCTGGCCTCCTCCTCCCTGGCCTCGCTGCCTCCAGCCGGCCGGGCCCGGTTCCCAAGCAGGAGGAGAGGCGAGCGGCAGGCTGGGCCGTACCTGTAGACGTGCTCTTCCTCACCGGCCCGAGCGCAGGGCGGGCCCAGGCCGTCCTGGGGCGTGGACGCGCTGCACGGTTTGGCACTGGAGCCACTGGAGCCGTATGCGGGCGGCAGGGACTGGGGCTGCGGGAAGGAGAACGCTCAGAGCCTCCGGGGAGGAAAAGGAACAGTCCGAGTCACCCCCAGGAGGCTGCTGCTCACAGCCAGTCTCACCAGGGAATTTCCACACTCCGCCTGCATCAGGTGAGTAACACTTGGTCACCGCCCCTCACGTGGCGTCTGCTGGGGAGAGCCCCTCTCCCCTTCCCCGGAGCCCATTCCTCCCTTGGCTCCAAGGCCGCTGCCAGATACGCTCCTTTAGCCCCAAAGCCTCTGGGAGCTTCGGCCCTGGCCCCCTCACCTGCTGGTGGATGAATCGGGGGGCGCTGGTCTGCCACTGGTCTAAGGGGTCAAGGAGTGCGCCATTGAGGGCCTCGCTGGACGGGGGCGGAGGGACCGGGGGTGGCACGGCGATCTCCTGGTACGTGTGGTTTCCAGTTGGGTAGGAGTAGGGAGTCTCCTCCGACAAGAACACGGGCCGCTTGGAGATGTGGGAGGTGGTGGACTCCAAGTCCTCCAGCAGGGCGTCTGCGGGAGAAGGCGGGGAGAGGGTGAGCAGCAGGGGTCCTGGGACTCTTCCCAATGGCAGTGCCCGCCCTGCCTGCACCTGGAGTTAGTGAGATGGGCACCTGCCCCGCCTCAGGTCAGGAAGACACCAGCTCAGCCAGCCTGCCTAAGAACCAGCTCCCAAAGCTGACCTCCTCAGCCCAGCCCCAGACTGGGGGTGCTTGGGAGGCCCCCAGGGCTGCCCCTGAGGCTCTCCTACCTCTGGGTCGGCACCTTTGTTCCCTCTGGACAGGCTGTGCAGCTAGCTGGCTGGGAATCAGCAATGCCTGCCTAGAACTCGGTGCTCTGACTCCGCAGGGCAAGGCGGAGAGAATGGTGGGAGGGGCCCCACGTCACGGGGAGGGGCTGAGCAGGGTCAGGTCCCACTTAATTTTCAAGAGCTTAAGCGTTCTCAGCCCCCACACTGGAGGGACCCCTGGGGTGAAACCTGTCTTCCTGACCAGCTAGAAGCAGAACCCCAGGCTCCAAGAGCTCCTTTCAGGCTACAGGGTGAGGTGTGTGGGGAGGTGGGGGCTGGGACCAGGCTGGTGCAGTGTTTCCTACCTCCTGGGCCAAGCCTGGTGCGGGGGGCGGGGGGGGGGGGTTGGAGCAGAGGGGGTGGCAGGACTCCTCCGAAGGCTGTTTCTGCAGAAGCCTGGCAAGCAGCCTGGCCCGAGGCTCCAGGGCCCCACTATTCGGCTTTTACCAGCAGCCAGGGAGCCGAGTCAGCCCTCGAGTGCAAGCTTCCATCACCCGCACCAGGCAGACAACAGGGCCCTGGATCACGTCTCCAGACAAGAGGAGGACAGCAGGGGGGTAGGAGTAGGAAGTGCTGATCTCCCCCTCGTCCCTCCCCTCCCGGACCTTCACCAGCCCCATAACCCAGAGAGCCGGGCCCACAGGCCACACCTCATTCCTGCCACCCTCAGGGACCTGCTCACTCACACCTCTGGCGACCTGACCTGCTCGGGACAGTCCCCGGCCCTTGGGACAAACTCCTGAGAAAGCAGTGGCTGCACCATTGGCATTTCCTAGTGGCAGGCGCAGTGTGGGACACTTCGCACTCCCGGTCTCAGTAACCCTCCTATTACCCCACACAGTGGGACTCTGATGCTTCCTTTACAGACAGGAAACCAGCTTCAGGAGGTGGTGGGACTCGTCCCCAATCACCAAGCCAGTAAGTGACAGGAGGTCTGACTCCTCAGAAGCCCCAAAACCTGGCCTGCAAGAGGCGCTGTGATCACTAGATGATGCCATATTTAAACGGTACAACTTCCTGAAGGACGGGCCCAGCTCTCAGGGCTGCCAGTCGGATCCCTCCGTGTGACCCTGTCCTCAACCCCACCCCAGCTCAGAGAAAGAAAGAGGGAAGCAAGGCCCTCCCGGGGCCCTGCTCTGTGGGCCCACACCTTCTCCCCGCTGCCTGCCCGGTCTCCTTCCCCCAAGGCCAGCCACACCTACCCTGGCTCCTACCCAGTGGTTCAGAGGGGAAGCTTGTTCCAAGGCCCAGGATCCCAGGCCCCGCAGCCCAGGACGGGTCTCCTGACTTCCGAGGAAGGTCAGTTCCTGCACTCCTCCCACTCCAGGTCCTTTGGAAGGGACCTGGCTTCCTGTCCCTAGCAAACCGGAACTAGAACAAGTCAGTGTGTGTCTAGGTAACAGCAGAAAAGGAACCAGTGTCCAGGCCAATCCCAGTGGCCTTTGCACAGCCCCACCTGCTGCGCTGGCTTCATGCAGAGTCCCCACTCCCTCTGGGCCCGTCCAGCAAGGGTGGGTTCCTCCTTCACCATGGCAGAGCCAGCGGGGAAAGGCCAGCGGGCTCCCCAGAGCAGGCAACAAGTGCAACCCCCAGGGTAACAGGAGCAGCCGCTGTGCTTGAACACCCACCACGTGCCAGGAGCTTCACCTGGGCCACCTCCCGCACATGACACTAGCTCAGATGGTAAGCTGAGGCTCAGAGGCAGAGGCACAACCTCACGCTGCCAGAGCCAGCTGAAGTGACCCAGCTGGGGTATGAACTTGGGTTTCTTGGGCCCCAAACACTCAATAGAAGACAGATGATGAACCTTCCCTGTCAAACCGCCGCCCTCTGCATCAAACACCCCTCCTCGTCTAAGTCTGGCTTACTGGTTTATGGACTGGATTCTGGTTTACCATTTCAATGGGCTCTTTCAACAGATACATCAGTTGATCGGAAGGCGCAGTCCCGGAGTACAGAGACAAAAGATCTTAGGTTCTGGAGTCGAGCCAGAGCTGAGTTCAAGCCCCAGCTGCCCTCTCCCTTGTCCATGGCCACACAGCAAAACCTCTTAGCTCCCTGAGCCTCAGTTTGCTCAGTCAGCTGGGGGGCTTACACAGGATAGATAGATGCCATAGTACACATGGGAAGCTGCAAACATCGGATCTTATTTGCTTTGTGAAATTCAGAAAAAGATCTCCCTCGAAGGCGATCAGGGTGGGATGCAAAGAACTGACTTCTCCTGTCTTCTATGGGCAGAATCTGGGCAAGACATGAAAGGAAGCCCTTGAAGAGAAAAGCAAAGTAATAAAGTAACATTCCAAGTGAAACACTGGGTGTCAGGGAGAAAGAAGACACATCGTTTTCCAAACTCCTGCTGAGAGGAACCCCGGCGGGGACACACAGTCACAGGCTCTGTGGTGTACTTCCCCCCTCTCCACCCTCAGTCTCTGCTCAGTGATTAGACAGGGCTTGGTGTCACCGTCCCCCAAAACCTCCAAGACACCTCAAGGAAGAGAGCCAGGAATATGGGCAGCCATGAAGGACATGCTGACCCCTGCAGTGGGTTCCTATGGGTCAGGGCCTGCTATCTCCCACGGCGGCACAGCGGTCACAGGCCCAAGTTTCCTTGCAAGTTCAGCAGACTCCTCCCCTGCTGAGTCAACAGAGTGGCCGGCGAGGACTGCACAGAGGAGTTCACCTGCAGGCAGTGCCCACAGGGAAGGGTCCCCAGTTTTCAGCACCCAGCTCTATGCACCCTAGGGGCAGGCTCAGAGATCCCTCCTACTCATACCCCAAAGAAGGTGTCAGAGAAAATGGGGCTGACTGGGCAAAGAAGCAGGAACGGAAGCAGTCAGGGCTCGCTCACTCAGGACAAGGAAGGCCTCAGACTTCCTCGGCGCCTCCCCAGGCCTGAGCCCTCCCAACAAGTCAGCCACAGGGACTGCCCCGGGCATGCTACACCGGGAAGCTCTCCTGGGCTTCCCAGCCCCTTTCTGGACGAAACCACCCTAGATCCTGAAAGCTTCTCGCGGCCAGCTGAGCACTCTCTTCCAACGCGTGTGTGGAAGGAGAGGTTCTCTCCAAACCTGGGGCCCCGAGGGGAGGGCGCTGAGAGCCAAGTCTCCCGCCCAGCGAAGGCCACTCGGCTAGGCTCTGGCGACGAAGGGGTGCAGATCTTCGCCACTCCCCGCCAGAGGGCGCTACTGGCCCACCGGCTCCCTGCTGCCGGGAGTAACCACGGGTAACCTCGCGCGATCACGGATTCGGGCCGGGAAGACCCGGGAGCCCCGCCACCGATGCACAAGGTAAATTTCAATGCCGGGAAGCTCGGCTGAGGTGCAGGAACAGAGCAGGCTCTGAGGAGGCGCACGAGGCGGCCTGCGTGCCCAGCCTCCGGCCGTGCCTGGGGCACACTGTCATTTGAAGGTGCGACCCCAGAGTGACGCTGGCCCTGAGGCCCACTCCCGGGACGCCACACCCCTCCGCAGACAGACCACGGGCAGGTGCCGGACCCCATCCCGAGGCCGTGCCTGGGCCCAAGCAATGCTCAGAGCATCAGCGGCTTCGGCTAAGAGGCCGCCTGGGGAAGGCGTCTGGGTGCAGGGAGCACCTGAACCAGGCCTCACCCCAGCCCCAGCCACGAGCAACGGAGAGTAATCTGACCTGAGGCCCTGCTGGGAGCGGCCGGATCTGCAGCCCCGGCGGGGAGGGGGGGGAGGTTTAAGTAACACTCAAGCGCCTCAAGCTGCTGCCCCTGGAGGGAGGGGACCCAAGGGCCGGTCTGCCCGCATTCCAGGGCTAACCAGCCTAGGGGTGCAGAGCAGAGGAGGGAGCCCCAGAACCCCTCATTCTTCCAAGGTAGGGGGCGCCCCCAGACTGGCTCTGGAGACTCGGGCTGACCTACTGACACATGGCACCCAATAAGTCAGAGAGTTAATGAACCCTTGCCACCTTTAACCCCAACTAGTGCATAAAAACAAGTCAGGGCTCTTTCGCAAGACTGGCTTCTTCCTCCTACCCAGGCCCCAGCCACTTCTCCGTATGCGATAAAGACTATAGAGCTGAACAGACACCAAGAGGGTGAGATAAATGTGGGGAGTGGTGGGGTGGGGGAGGACGCTGAGCCATTCCCTCCTCCCAGGCTCTAAGCCGCTAGCTGCTGGAGCTTGCACAGGGAGGGGGTTCTGAGTCACACTGACTCTGCTTAGTGGCTGAGCTTCCCAGCCAGGCTGCTTAGCAGTTCTTGGGCCTTGGTTTTCTTGTCTGTCAGATGGGAATTCCACCCCTAACTCAGAGGAATAAGGGTTACAAGAGAGCATGGGGATACAGTGCTTGCTGAGCACCGTCCTGGAATAGAGCACACGCTCAGTACTTGGGAGTTGCAAAGCAGCCCGGAGCTCCCTGCCAGGGAGGTGGTTAACCCTGGAGGGGAAAGAGGAGGCCTTCCAACCCATCCACTTCTGGGGCAAAGGATGCTGTGATCCTGAGCCAGTAGTTAGGGGCACCATTCTGGGGAAACCAAAGTCACTCTGGGGAAACCTCCCCAACAGGTCTCCACGGGTGGAACAGGTAAATGTGGGGCGTCATCGGGTACCAGAGCCCACACTGCCATACCGGCCCCAGTGCTGGGCCCCTCGACACTTCTCTGCTTGGCAGCCCCAGGCAGAACTAGAAGAGACAGGGGCCATCAGGAAGACACCACCTCGACAGGCCTAGGAGAGGCCCACAGTGAGAACAAGACATATCAAGACTCGGTTACGGGCCAGTGTAACTCAGCTCTCAGCGCCCCAGGCCGGGGCGGGCAGTGTCCTAGGAGCTGACAGCGGAGAGAAGGAGCAGCAACAGCGCCTGAGAGCTGCCGCACGGGCAGGAGGGGCTGCCAGCGCACAGGGGCTTTCCCCGCGGCCGGCTGTGCGTCCCTGCCATTTAATACGAGACCGAGACCGAACTCAGAGGCGGCATCAGCTCAGCAAGTCCCTTCCCCACAGGTCCCGGAGAGGCCCAGCCTTATGGCCTACCTTGCTGGGCCCCAGGAGGTTTGGGGTCCCCCTGCTGAGCACCTGCTGGCCCTGGGTGGTCTCAAGCAGCACAGCCTCCTGTGGCTGCCTGAGCTCGGGGACAGCAGCAGTGAGCAGGGCTGGGCCTTCCTGAGGAAGGAGCTATGTAAACAGCAGGCCCAGCGCCTGCGGATGGGTCTCCTCTCGGCCCCTTTCCTGAAACTCTTCCAGATTAGGAAGGAGAGCAGAACAAAAGGCAGGTGTCCCCTCCCCCAGCCCTGAGCACACCGCGGTGAGAGCAGAGGTAATCTAATCCGCAGCGGTGGGGTACTTTTGCTCAGTGAGTAAGTCCCCAGGAATGGGGAGCTGGTATATTTATCCTGATAACTGTCCTGGGAGGGAAAGGCAGATCTGTGACCAGTAAGGGCCAATCCACAATCAGGCCAGATCTGCTCTCCCCCGCCCAGCCCAGGGACCCAGGACCTGCACACTGACTAGGAACGCCATCTCCTGGAGGGGCCTGCCCTGCCAATTTGGGTTCTTGTCAGCTGTCTCCTCTCCAAGAATTCAGCTCTAGAGAGCAGGGGCCTTGTCTTGCTCCATGCCACATCCCCAGCAGCTAGAATGAATGGTGGACTGACAGGGACTGTGAGGAGAAGACAGGAAGGAGCAATGAGCTGGCAAACAGTCAGTGCGAGCCACAGCCAGGAGGTCCAGCCTGCTGGGTGCCTGTCAACAGGTCGCACCACCTCTCTGGGTCCTTTTCTTCTTCTGTAAAATGGGCAGAACCCAGTTGCCTCCACGGCTGGTAGCAAGTTCTGTGGAGGAGATAATATAATTTTGGGTGACATTTACAGGGGTGGGCAACAGTAGGTTTACAGCTGTAATACAATAATTAATAAATAATAATACAAGAATAAACTCTGTGTTTCCTATACTCAACTATAAACTTACTTTTACCAACCCCTGCAGACAGCACCTTTGAGCTCTTCAGAGTTTGTCTGTATCCAAGACATTGCTATCCCAGACAGAAACTGCTCTCCCTCGGGGCTGGGTAAGAACCGATCAATACTGTAGTATCATCTACATATTTAATAACCGTGCCTGGAGGTTATGAAGACTCAGCCACCATTCTTCTTGGCTGACTCATGCCTCACTCACCAGGAACTGCCATTCTACTCTCACAGCCCCGAAGGAAGTGTGGAAGTGTGGGCTGGGGTGACACACCGGAAACGGGGGGGCGGGGGGGGGCAAGGTTGTCTTCCAGTCTGCTGCCAGGAGAGGTGGGCGTGGCCATGGAAGGTGCTGCCATTGCCGAGGAGGCTGGCATGAGGCGGGTGTGCCAGCAAGTAGGTTTCTTTATTGGGTGCCTGGCTTGTACCCAAGGTCACAGAGCACAAGTAACCAGAGACTCCGAGAATAAAGGCAGAAAGGCAACTCCAGAGGTCACCCTGAGCGCCAGGCAGAAGCCCGACCAAGCCAGGCCCCATGTGCACCAGGCACCCACCAGGGCCCCCCACTGATCAGGCTTCCCAATCTAATGGGGTCCCAGGAGGGTAAGCAGCAGCAGGTGGGAGGAGCCGCCCAGGTTTACCCTGCGCACCTCCACCCTCACCCCACAGGCACAGGAGCAGGTCCAGGCTGGCAGGAGAGCCGTCTCTTCTGTTGTAAATAACTCATCTCTGGTCCAAGATCAGCGGGCCCTCCCCACCCCCGGAGGTCCCAGAACAACCGTGAACACATTTCATTGGTCAGATTTCATCCACCTCTTCAGGTCATCCACAGGCGCATCTCCCGGCCCATCCCACAGCTCCTTCAGTGGGTAAAACGCGGATTTACACACAAAAAGATGGCAGCCTAGAACCCAGAAGGCTCAAGCGCTGAACATTTTCTCAGCCCTGGCACACCCACCCAGCCCAGTCCTGCGATCTGGGTCCCTCGGGCAAGTCCGTCTGCTGCCGAGCAAGCAGGGGGCTCCTTGGCCTCTCACCCGGCTCATCACCAGCAGAGGTGGGAGGGGCTCAGAAGTGAGTCATCCTCCCTCAGAGACTGGAAAAGAAAGTTCAAAAGTTTGCCTGTTCCAGGAACGAGCTGAAGCCTTTCACGATGTTTATCGACTTCATAGCTCTAGTTACCCCTCTGCATTCAGGCTCTGACCAATGAGCTCAGCCCAAGGTGCTTCCCGGTCTCAGGCAGCCACCACGTCCCTGTCTTGGCTCTCTTGCCTGCCTCTCCCGGTTCTCCTATAGAAGCCCGAACAGCCGCCACATTTCACTGGTCACCAAGTCGCATCAATTCCTCCTCCACTGGGCCTCTCCCCATTACTTTCCTCCCTTCCTTTTCATAACAGGCAGGCGACAGCTTGGACCTGCATCAGAACCCACAGGCCGCCTCCAGCCCGCCTGCGGCGCCTGCTCTGGGCTCTCCCACTCGGATCCTGTAAACAGACACCAGCAGTTTGATGTCTTGGAAGCCCACCTGTTTTGGTGGGTCCATACATCACTCTCACCTCTCCCTCTAGACTTCAGGCCCTCTTTGGACAGGGACCTGGCCCCCTCGCTGGATCCCCAGCACAAACCCCCTCGGAGACCTCGTTACTCAGACACCTCACAGAGCACAAAATGAGTAATGGATGAAAAAGTGTTCATAAGCCACCGTGAAGGCTGGGAGACCTCCTATGCCTTCCCACTGTGACACAGAGGAGACTCTGGGTAAATAAATCCTGGCGCTGATGTTCATCTCCCGTAAGGACAGGAGCAGGAGGAAGTGGAGCCAGGGACTGAGGCCAAAAATCTTGGGAGCTGTGACAGGCCCGTCACTCACTTGGGCCTCCTTGCTGAGCACACTCCTGACCTCGCCCCTCCTGCCTCGGGTTCATGCCAAGTCCTTCTCAGAGAACATCAACTGAGTCCAGAGGCCTCCAACTGCAGCAAGGACAGAGGCAAGAGAGAGAATGTCAGGCTCCAGTGCCCCCACCCCTCACCCCAGCTCTCCTGCCTGTCACAACTGCCTGAGAGCCTGTGGCTTTGAACCTGGAATCGGAACAATAGAAGGAGCTGCCCAAGCTCCAGGAAAGCTCTCAGCCTCGGCCTCAGAGGAGCAATCCCAGGAGGAAGCAGCCTCTGCTCCTCCCACAGAGGCTCTGCCGGCCAGCAGAGTGCTACAAAGGGAGCCAGAGCCAGGGGATGGGGAAGAGGGAAGTCATCCTTACCGAGCAGGTACAGGACAGCACCCTGGGGGCGCCCCGCCCCCATTTTACAGAGAAGAACAAGGCTCACGGATGCCCAATGAGTGTGCTCTGCAGGCAGGTGGAGTCCGCACGAGGACAGCTCGGCCTGGCTGAGCCCATCCACACCTTCCACGACACCCCACGGGGAGGCTGTCAGCTGTCCTCCTTCTGCCGCCACCACTCTCCAGCTTTCAAAGCACCAGCCCCCGGAGTCCCTAGAGCAACCCAAAAAGCCTGGCCCCTGGGTGCCTTTCCACCACTGCGTGGAGCCCTTGGTCTCATCTCCCTCCTCTTCACCCTCGGCCTGAGGCAGGGTCCTGACCCGCTCGGAGCCCTGATGGTGGCCCCGGAGCTCCCTGTTCTGGGCTAACTCGCTGCTTACAGGTCGGCTTGCAGGAGTGTTTCCTCCCTGTGTCCTACGGCCAGCGGCCTCATCAAACAGCATGATGCAAGATGGGGCTGCCCAGACACTGACCTTCACCCCCTCTTGCTGCCAGGCAGCTTTCCGATGTGGACGGGGGAGGGGCCTGGGCACAGAGAGAGCAGTGGCTCCTTGGCCCTCAGAAACCGGCAGAGGCGACAGGTGGTCAGGGCTCCTCTGAAAGCACTAAGCAGCCACCTGGGGGGACAGAGAACCTCGAGTCTGAGGAGCAGTCAGCTGTGAGGCTGCCCCTGCCCTCCTTGGCTAACAGTCATAAGGTACTGACAGCTGCAGCTCCTTTGCTTTCAGTTTTAGAAAATGGACTGAAGCAGGTTCAAGAGTAGCCAGGACCATTGGCCCCAGCCACGAGGGTTCCCCTGTGCTTCTCGCGTGAGAGAAAGAGCTCGAGCGCACAGAACCCAGGTGTGCCTCGGGAAGAAGGATGGCAGCATGCGAGCCTTATCCGCCGTGAGTGTCATCGGAAGGGTATGTCACTGTGGGTCACAAGTTGGATAGTCAGGAGCTCTGAGAAGGAAGGACAGGCGGGAGAGGGCAAGAGCCACAGCCAGCTGCCCTCTCATCCCACCGCTGACCCTCAGTGACACTTTCGCTTCCCTAGACACATCTGTGCCACCCAGCCCCGGTCTTCCCGGCCCTACAAGTTTTGGAAGCCATCTGCTCAGCTCTGGGTAAGATGAAGTTCTCCTGGGGCCACAACTGACTCTTGGCACCTCCTGAGAAAGGGGGTGGTCCAGGAAGGGCTGGTCATATGCACGGGAGCCCCAAGTCTTCTCCCAGGCCCTCCCAAGCTTCCCTCATTCCCCAGGCTGCAGGCTCGTCCCCACACTGCAGGCTCGTCCCCACACTGGAGGCTCATCCCCACACTGCAGGCTCATCCCCACACTGCAGGCTCATCCCCACACTGGAGGCTCGTCCCCACGCTGCGGGCTCGTCCCCACGCTGCAGGCTCGTCCCCACACTGCGGGCTCGTCCCCACACTGGAGGCTCGTCCCCACACTGCGGGCTCGTCCCCACACTGCGGGCTCGTCCCCACACTGCGGGCTCGTCCCACACTGCAGGCTCGTCCCCACACTGCAGGCTCGTCCCCACGCTGCAGGCTCGTCCCCACGCTGCAGGCTCGTCCCCACGCTGCAGGCTCATCCCCACACTGCGGGCTCGTCCCCACACTGCGGGCTCGTCCCCACACTGCGGGCTCGTCCCCACACTGCAGGCTCGTCCCCACACTGCAGTCCGATCCCCAGGCTGCAGGCTCGTCCCCACATTGTGGGCTCGTCCCCACACTGCGGGCTGACTGACGGAGGCCCTGGTAGGATGGCATCACTGCTCTACAAAGGAGGATGCCTATAGCCACTGTCCTGAGGACACAGATTTCTCTCGAAGCCCAGACCTTGCCAACTCTCCACATGGGGAACGGCCTCTTGCTGGCAGGGAGGGAGCCGATGGAGGCCACAGTCCTCAAAGCCTTGGCTAACCAGAGTCACACTAGGAAACCACAAGAGAAAAAAAGGAGGAAAGACAGACTTTCCTGAAACAAAAAGCATCCAGAGAGACCTGGGCTGTCAGTCGGTCTTGCCAGCAGGGCTCACATGGAGGGCTTCAGAGTGCAGAGGAGGACACGGTGGGAACAGAACCAAAAGAAGACCCTGTAGCCTCCCTACAAGAAGCCCACCAACCCCAGAGCGGAGGCACAGAGCCAAGCAGGTGGCCAGCCTCACGGGAGAACCTCGCCGGCGCCCTGTGCCCTGGGCTCCCGCGGCAGAGGGTCCCCAGGCTCCGGCGTGGTGCGCTGGCCTCCCTCCACCATGGCCAGCTGGTTACACCAGGAGACTGAGGGGGCGGGGGAGGTGTCCACCTCAGTCCTGATTTGGATTTTATTGGAGGAGACACTGGAGCTCTGGGCATTCACCCCAGCAGAGCCAGGACAGATGGCAAAGCAGTGCCTAGCCATAATGCCAAAAACGTCACAGAGGAAGCCCCCAATGCACACACACAAAACACTCCCAAAATCGGTTAGGAAGTTAGATTTTGAATAGTGGGGACTCCCTTCTAATAGAAGCAATGCTCAGAGGGGGGTCTGGGTGATTTCCCCTGGACCCTAGGTTCTGCAGCGTCTGTATGGAATGCTTTCTCACTCTGAGGGGCCGAGGAGGGCCACGGGGGCAGGCAGCAAGCCAGCAAAAGTCGGGAGCATTGCCCTAGCTGGTTTGGCTTAGTGCAGTGGTCGGCAAACTGCAGCTCACGAGCCACATGCGGCTCTTTGGCCCCTTGAGTGTGGCTCTTCCACAAAATACCACGGCCTGGGCGAGTCTATTTTGAAGAAGTGGCGTTAGAAGAAGTTTAAGTTTAAAAAATTTGGCTCTCAAAAGAAATTTCAATCGTTGTACTGTTGATATTTGGCTCTGTTGACTAATGAGTTTGCCGACCACTGGCTTAGTGGATAGAGCGCCAGCCTGCTGACTAAAGGGTCCCAAGTTCGATTCCAGCCAAGGGCACATGCCTGGGTTGTGGGCTCAATCCCCCATTAGGGGGCGTGCAGGAGGCAGCCAATCAATGATTCTCTCTCATCATGAATGTTTCTATCTCTCTATCCCTCTCCCTTCCTCTCTGAAATCAATAAAAATAAAAAAAGTCAGGAGCATTGACCCCATCCCTCTGCCTCAGTGCCTGCTCTGTGCCCGGCAACAGACAGGACCAGAAATCCTGTGCTTCGTCCCCAACAGCTATCCGGAAATCAGGGAGCCTGTGGGCACCTCGGCAACCTCTGATCTGAACAAAACTGCCCGTTGGGGCTGCTGCCTCTCCTCCTGCCTATCTCTACACCCAGACAGGAAGTGGTCACCAAAGAAGTCAGCAGGGGCCACCGGCTGCTGCCCTCTCTGGTACCACTTTTCTCCTTTTTAAAAGTGGAAGTCTCTGTTCATGTCCACCCCTCCCTGCTGTGCCTCAAACTCCAATGTCTTCTTCTGGGGGCACCGTCCCTTGAAAGAGGTTGCCTGCAAGCAAAGGGGGTACCTAGCCCCTCCACTGTTTTACCTCACACCTAGGTGAGGTGGGAGCTGGGATAAGAGGAGTCAAATCTCACTGACTGTGAACCGGGGCTCCTAGGGACAAATTTCAAAACGCAGGCACAAAGCTGTCCCTGCACTCTCCCAGTGTCCAGTCCTCGGAGGGAAGATGGATGCAGGGGCCGCGTGCCACCCTCAGAGCCAGGGCAGCTCAGTGTGGAGTGGCAGACAGCAGGAGGTGCCGGCGGCCTCGAGAGGTGCCCCGGGGACCTGGTGGCAGAGCCCAGAGGGCTCAGAACCGGAAGCAGCGATGCCAGTGCCCGTTTTACCCTCCCTTCTGCCTTAACGCCCCACCCTGTCTTTTTGGTGAAACAGGAATTGTAAATGGCTATGGGTTAGCCCAGATAAATCTTCCGAGACCTCTTTCAGCAGTGAACTCTGATTCTCCCCGAGGGAATTCCATAGGCAGCAGAACCAGGGGCAGGGTGAGGGAGGGGCAGAGAATGTGAAAGAGGTCGCCAGGCAGAGGTCACCAGCCTCGCCCTGCAGACTGAACCCCACTGGACGTATTTGGGTTAGTCTTAAGAAATCAAGGGATTTCCCAGGACAGCCAGGCCCAGGAGCAGTCAGAAGAGCTAGCAATACTGACCTACATCCCTGCAGGGCAACCACTGGCTGGAGCATGAAATCTAGGTCCCTTTCCTTCCTGGCCCATTTCATCCATTCCCAGCAGCTGCCTGGCCTCAGCAGGTCTGTGAGTTCGCAACATCGCGCTGCGTGGAAGTGGTAGTTGAACTTGCTAACACAGCGCCTCTTTGAGCTCAGTTCCCTCATCCACAGAACAGCGTAACAACAGCCCCGTAACCACAGGGACAGTGGGACTCCCAAGCCTCGCTCACGCCATCTGGAGGAACAAGTAAGAACGGACATGAGGCAGCCTGGCATATGCCAGGCACACGTCATTCGTGCCTACCTCACCAGGTGCCATCCCTGACTGCCCCCTCGCCAAGCAGGTGTAAAAGAGCACCCAGCACAAACCCCGAGCTACTGCAGAGAAAGTGCTCTGAAAGGTGCCGGGTGGGCAGCCCAACTCTGCCACTCTGTACCAGGACGACCACTGGTCTCTCTCCCCTGCTTCAAAGCCATCCAACGTTCAAAGACTTGCCACGCGGAAGCATCCAGAGGCCCCTATGCTCGGGGCGTGGGGAGCTCAGTACACAAAGCCAGTGGGAGGAAGGGCACTGCTGATCCTCCCGGGAGTCCGGTCCAAAGGCCAACCTCCCAGCCCCTCAGCGCTATCGGCTCTGACAATCCAAGCTCCGAGGAAGGAGTCCAGCGAGCGGCCAGGGGAGTCCTTGTGGCACCTGCCCGCCTGAGGTCTCTAGCTCCTAACCCTCCAGAGGGTCCACCCTTTGGGGCCGCACTGACCTGGGCCGCCCTGGACTTACTCCAGAGGCCCTGACTCTCAGGCATGACAAGCGCCTGCTTGCCTCTGGTACGCAGTCCCCCTCCATCTGCGGACTCTGCTGAGCTCCCAGGGGCAAAAGGATTCTTCACCCCCCTCTCCAGAGCAAGAGGCGGAGACAAAGGAACCTCACCTGGCATCCAGGGGTGGCCCTCCAGGACTGTGTGGGCCGCCTGAAAGGTCACACAAAGCGGTGCACTCATGTCCCCACAAACACTGCTGAGGAGACGGCCCATGCCGTTCATGGTCCAGGACCCTGGGAGTCTGCAAAGGTGAAGCCACTGCCGGGACCCAGCTCACGTGGCTGCCCGGCACCTCACAACTCACTGTTGGGTCCACTGGAGACAAGTCTGATCACGGTGGGGGGGAGGGGGGTGTGGGGAGGACGGAGGGGGCGGGGGAGAAGCAGCCTCATCTCCCCTCCATCCCAGGTGACTGAAGTTTCTGAAATGGGCCCTGCTGGGCACTGACCCAGGCAGCACCCACGGCTCTCCAGCAAAGCCGCTGCTGTGCAGACAGCACAAAGCAGGCGGGCACTGACTGACTCGCCTTGAAAAACAGCGCCAGTGCCGCATACCTGCCTACCTGCCTCCGATCCTTCCGACCCTCTCTCTCTGGGGCTGCATCGTCTTTGCCAGTGGCGGCCCCAATAGAGCTGGGCACAGGCACCGTGTTGGGCATGGGGGAGACAAAGACACACTGTCTCCCCAGGAAGCACTAACTAGCCAGACCGCGGTAAACTAGGCAGGGGGCAGCAAGGCGGGGCTTTCTGGGCAGAGGACTCGGGAAGGAGCAGAGGCAGGGGGGATGGAGGTCAGGGTACAAGTCCCAGCTTGGTGGAGAGGAGTTAAGGACCCAGGGCCTGCTGTGGAGTCTGGACTTACAAGGGCAAGCCCCAGAGGGCGGCCGGCGGCAGGACCAGGCTTGTGGGTTAGGTCACTCAGGCAGTTTGCTGGAGAGCCGGAGGCGGGCGGGGCTTGGCCGGAGGAAGACCCAGAGTCACTGCTCTAAATAAAAGCAGGTAAAATCACAAAGGCCTGGTAACTGAGTGGCTGGGAGAAGGAGGGCGGAGTGCAGGATGCCTCCCACATTTGTTTCCTGTGAGAGGATGGAACCGGGAGGACAGGAGGGCAAGCAGGAAAGAAGTGCATGGAGGGTCAGGTGACAAGGGCAGCCATCGAGGTCAGGCAGAGCCACAGGGCTGCACCAGACGGAGCCTGCTCCTCTCCCCCACCCCCACCCCGTGGCCCACATCACCTATGAATCTCCCAGGGGCCCAGAAAGCAGCAGTTGGGGAAACGATAACAGGGTTGCCACTCCAGTCTGCTCTTCCTCTAAAAACAAGTACTAGTCGTTCTTCCAGAGGCCTTGAGGGAGCTGTAAACTGCATGCTGTTGGCTCTAGGAATTCAGTGTCCGGGACTACCACGGGTTCCCTTCCTCTGCCCTCTGCCCCCTCCAGCGAGGTGCTAAAGTCCCCATCACCCACAGCCCTCCTCCAGAAGGGGTTAAGCCAGGTTCTTCCCTGGGGGCTCACCACCAGGTGGCAGGCTCAGGATACAATCTCAGGCCCCAACTCTCGTGGAAACGCCCTTCAGAACTGGCCTGGGGTCCTGGACCTGCTGGGCCCAGGAAGTTTGCACAGACAGAGCTCAACATCTGACCGGAGGGTAACAGAAGCCCCAGAAGCTGGCTCCACCTCAGCTGTCACACCAAAGCCACCCCAAAACGTCATTCCACTGAGGAAGCCAAGGCTGCGACTGTCCTTGGCCCTGGGGCTCAGGCTGAGTTTGATTGTAAATCCAGTTGGGAGGAGGACACGGGTACAAATCTTAGCCAATGAACATAGCGCACACACACACAAGCCTCCTCCCTCCGGGCCTTTGCACATGCCGTTCCCTCTGCCTAGACCACCCTCCTGTCTTCTTATCCCTTGAGACTTATCACAGCTCAGTTTCCTCTTCTGCAACAGAAGGATGAAAGATCCGCCATGCAAAATTTAGGGCTTTTTCTAAATGTCAAGGTTCCAAGTAAGACCCAACAGTTTAGGGTACCATTTCCTCCAGGAAGCCCTCCCTGACCATATTCCCTACACAGGGTTCAAGACCCCTCTCCTTTGAGTTCCCAAAGCATGTGCACTTCCTCTGAGAGCACGTATCAAACTGGTAGGAAGTGTCTGCCTAACTGCCTCCATCCCCCAGCCGGTGACAGCTCAGCAAGGGTGGGGATGCGGCTTTATCATCTATCTTCACCTCCTCGCACAGGGCAGTGCCCAGCACATAACAGGTGCTCCGTGGACAACTACTGAACGAATGGCTCCCCAAGCCCATGCGCTACAGAGGTCTGCCCACCACTTCAGCCTGTGCCCCCGCTGTCTCCGCGGTGCTCACAGCAAAGCACAGCACAGTGGGGGACAGCAACACATGTGCAGGCCCAGGCCCAAGCCCTCCCTACTCTTCCAGCCCAGGAAATCCCCCTCTGCTGTGATCCACTTACCACCACGCCTCCCCAGCCGGCAGCAGTCCTAACCTTAAAAAAAACCAAAGGCACTCTCCCCAAGGTGTTGTGGCCACAGCACCGCAGCCCCTTGTGGGTACTTAAGGTTGAAACTCACTGTGTGGCCTGCCTGGCTTCCTCTGTGGGTGGGGGAGGGCGAGTCAGCGAGGTGGGCTAGGCTCCCAGGGGTGAGGCAGCTGGGAGGGAGTGGGGTCCCAGGCAGAGTCAGGCCCTGAGACTGGGTGGCACTTGCACTTGGTGCTGGAGGAGGAGCCCAGTGTCCTGCCATCTCATCCTGTCACACCTCTCCCCATGGGGCAGAGGAGGCAGGAGAGGGAGCTGGAATTGTGTCACTGGAATGTGTTACCAACACCAGCCTCGGCTCTGTAGCTGGAAGTGGCTGATGGCATCATTGATTACCATGACTAAGCCAATGATAAACATCAGCGCTCTGAAGATTAGCGGTGCGGAGGGAAGCTCCATGGCAGGGAAAGAAAGAGGAAGACAAGATTTTGGAAGCGACAGGAAGGGGGAAAAATAAAGGTCCTTTATACAAAGGAACAGAGAATGCCAGAAAGAGTAAATTTACGGGTGAATATAAAAGACTGAAAACGCAGTGTGGCTTACAATACATGTAGACATAGATGTCTGACCACATGACAAAGGACCGGAGGGTGCAAGTACAGTAGAACCTCAATTCTAGAACTTAATTCATTCCGGAAGGCTGTTCAAGAAGTGACCTGTTTAAAAACCGCATCAGTTTTTCTCACTGGAAATCCTATAAGGTGAGTTCATCTGTCCCAGACCCCAATGAGTCCCTGTGTTAACCTGCCTTGATCACTGTTTCACGAGCACTTTCATCCCTTAGCAACATTAGAGCTCTTCATGCTTTTTTTTTTTAAAAATATATTTTATTGATATTTTACAGAGAGGAAGGGAGAGGGACAGAGAGCTAGAAACATCGATGAGAGAGAAACATCGATCAGCTGCCTCCTGCACACCTCCCACTGGGGATGTGCCTGCAACCAAGGTACATGCCCTTGACTGGAATCGAACCCGGGACCCTTCAGTCCGCAGGCCGACGCTCTATCCACTGAGCCAAACCGGTTTCGGCGCTCTTCATGCTTTAAAAGTGTGCTAATCGTCCATGTGGCCAGGCCACGCTCAGTGGCCAGCTCAGACGTGCAAACACCTCTATCACACTTTGCGAGTATTTTTTTTTTCATCTCTATTGTTGCTCTCACAACTTTCTTTTCCCTTTGCTAACCTTCATAGGACCCATGGTGACTTACTGTACGTATTTAATAATAAGCAACAACAAAAGCAAAAAAAAATATTCACAGCACAACTTCCTGAGATGTTAACAATGCGAGGTTTAGCTGCGAATTGACTCAGGCTTCGCACTCTCTCCTCTGTTTGTGCCTGAGACACGTGACTGCTCATACAGGTATTGGCATGAAAGGGCTGTCGGGTCGAGAACCAAAGTTTTTTCAACAACCGAGACATTTTTTCGGTGAACTGAATTGTAGAGAACTGAATTGTTCGAGACGGAGATGTTTGAGAAACCAAGGTTGACTGTATACTGTTGTAAGGTTCTTACATTATACATGAAGTAGTATGATATAATTTGAACATAGGCTATGATAAGTTAAACCCGTCAAACATATAGCAACGACTTGGGGGTGGTGAACACAATACAAAATACAGAAGATGTATTATAGAATTGTACACTGAAATCTATATAATTTTATTAACCAAGTCACCACAATAAATTCAATTAAAAAATTTTAAAACCCCATATAGCCACCACTAAAAAAGGTAAACCAATGAAATATAGCTAAATAAGTAAATGGTGGAGATAAAATGGAATCCTAAAAATTTTTTAATGAATCCAAAAGAAGGCAGAAAAATAAAAAAGAATAAAGACAGATGGTACAATTAGAAAACAAATTTTAAGACGTTAGCTACACCCAATCATACTGATAATGACTAAATGTTAGAAGGTGTATATACTCCAATTAAAAGGAAGAGTCTGTTCAGACTGGATAAAAATGCAAGATTCAATATATGCTGTCTATAAGAAATGCTTTAAATATAAAGACACAGAGAGACAGTACCTACTGGTGTGATATGTGTAAAACGATGGAGAAAACAGACCACGCTAACACTAATATCAAAGAAGGTGGAGTGGTTCTGTTAATATTAGACAAGGCAGACTTCCAGACAGGAATATTAGTAGGGATAAAGAGGGAAATGTCATAATAATAAAAAGGTCTAGATGGCCCTGGGCAGGTAGCTAAGTCGGTTACAGCATCGTCCCAATACACCAAGGTTATGGGTTCGATTCCCAGTCATTGGTTGATAAAAGAATCAACCAATGAATGCATTCATAGGTGAAATGTCAAATTAATGTTTCTCTCTCTCCCCCCTTTCCTCTATCTCTAAAATCATTTTGCTTAAAAAAGGATACCTACTTCATAGGGGTGTTGTGAGGAAAACACAAGGTAATGAGCCAGCGGAGTGGCTCAGTTGGTTAAGCATCGTCCCATGCACCGAAAGGTTGCCAGTCAGGGCACATCCCTGGGTTGCAGGTTTGATCTCCAGTTGGGGAGCGTAAGGAAGGCAACCAATCGATGTTTCTCTCGCTCATCTCTCCCTAAGCATGTAAATAAATAATTATTTTTAAAAAACAATGCAAGTGAGGCACCTAAAACAGTGCTGCACAGAGCAAATTATATAATGCAGCAATTATTATTCCAACCCTGTAACTATATATGCACTGAAAAGACTTTACAGAAATACATTAAAATGACAATTGTAGTTATAAATGATTATCTCTAAGGGTTTTTTATTTCCTTTTTGTACACCTCTGCAGTGTTCGAATTTTCTACAATGAACATGTATAACATTGTTATCAGTTTAAGAAAAGTTAACTATTAAAAGGAACTTGAAGGTATTTAGTCCTTTTAACAGACATTTATAATATAGAAAAATAAAGTTTAAAAGCAATGAAGATACAAACCCAAAAGAACTGAAAACAGGTGTTCAAATAAATGAACATAAAGGTTCACAGCAACACTGGTTCCAATAGTCAAAAGGTAGAAACAACCCAAATGTCCATCAACAGATGAATGGATAAACAAAATGCAGCCTGTCCCTACAATGGAATATTATGCGACTATAAAAAGGAATGAGGTACTGACATGCTACAACATGTATGAACCTTGAAAATGCTAACTGAAAGAAGCCAGTCACAGAAGTCCACGTATGGCATGATTCCATTTATATAAAATGTACAAAACAGACAAATCCATAGAGACAGAAAGCTGACTAGTGGTAGCCAGGGGCTGGGGGAAGGATAAGGGGAAAAGACTGCTCACTGGGTACAGGGTCTCCTTTGGTGGTGATAAAAATGGTCTGCAACTAGATGGAGGAAAACGATTCCTTGTAGTTATGTGAATTTCATCTTAGTTAAAAAATTAAGGATATGGCCCTAACCGGTTTGGCTCAGTGGATGGAGCATCAGCCTGTGGACTGAAGGGTCCCAGGTTCAATTCCAGTCAAGGGCATGTACCTTGGTTGCAGGCACATCCCCAATAGGGGGTGTGTAGGAGGCAGCTGATCGCTGTTTCTCTCTCATCGATGTTTCTAACTCTCTATCCCTCTCCCTTCCTCTCTGTAAAAAATCAATAAAATATATTTTAAAAAAATTTAAGGATATGGCCCTCGCTGGTTTGGCTCAGTGGATGGAGCGTCAGCCTGAGGACTGAAGGGTCCCAGGTTCAATTCCAATCAAGGGCACATGCCTGGGTTGCAGGCTTTATCCCCAGTAGGAGATGTGCAGGAGGCAGCCAATCAATGATTCTCTCTCATCATTGATGTTTCTATCTCTCTTTCCCTCTCCCTTGCTCTCTGAAATCAATCTATATATATAAAAGCCTAAGTGACCATTTGACCAGTAGCTATGACACACACTGACCACCAGCGGGCAGATGCTCAGCACACAGGCATGGAAACATAGAACAGACTGATGAATTTCAGAGGGAAAGATTAAGCAAAGATCTTATATGCATACTAGAGGCCCGGTGCACGGATTCATGCACCGCTGGGGTCCCTCAGCCTGGCCTGTGGGGATCGGGCCGAAACTGGCAGTCCGACATTCCCTGAGGGGTCCCAGATTGCGAGAGGGTGCAGGCCAGGCTGAGGGACCCCACCAGTGCACAAATCCATGCACTGGGCCTCTAGTAAAGATATATTTAAAAAAAAAAAAAATAAAGGATATGTAGATCATATGCATGTTCTATGTTTATAAATAGAAAAGGTACACACCAAACAATTAACAATAGTTACCCCTGGTGAGGAAGGAAGAAAGGACTTTCATTTCTGTGCATTTGTCTTTCCTTCTTAAACTGAGCATGTATCTTCGTTGACTTAAAGACTTTAACAAAAGTAAATAATATCAGATACAAAATGACATGTAAAGGTCTCTAGGAAAGCCCTAGCTGGTTTTGCTCAGTGGATAGAGCATTGGCCTCAGGAATGAAGGCTCCTGGGTTCAATTCCAGTCCAGGGCACATGCCCAGGTTGCAGGCTCAATCCCCATTGGAGGGCGTGCAGGAGGCAGCCGATCAGTGATTCTCTCTCATCATTGATGTGTGTCTATCTCTCTTTCCCTCTCCCTTCTTCTCTGAAATCAATAAAAATATATATATTTTTTTAAAAAGTCTCTAGGAAAGAAAAACAAGGCTTGAGGCTACACTGTGGCAGATGTGTAGTCCTAGAAATGAGGAAAACTAGGACCCCAGCTATTCACCAAAAAGGGCAAAAACAAGCATGTCAAACTCACGGCCCGCATGCGGCCTACAACGAATATTTTTGTGGCCCAGCCAATATAATGGTATGTAAGAAACGTCTCAATAAAAATTTCCTAACTTAATTTTTACAATTTCCTGTTATACATAATTACTAGTATTAATAACAAACTACAATGTTCACTAATGACTGATTACTATAATCGTGTTGCATTCATTTCCCTTACGCGCCTTACATTTCTCTCCACTAATACCAGCAGCGAATATTTTAGCAGTCAATGACGACGTCATTAGTCTTGGACTGACTTGTTTGGTGTGTGCAACAGGAAATATTTTGCTTTTAGAGAACAAGAAAAATAAGTTTATTTGCGTTACACTTATTAATCTGTGCAGTTATTCAGTGTCTGGTATGTTAACGTTCAAGAAAAAATATTAATTTTTATTAAAATGTTCTATTATTTTATATTAACAATGACTCATTTATTTCAGCCCTTTGTATTTAGCATGTCTCTAGTGAAATAAACCTACGTTTCTATGGAAATGGAAGCTTTTGTTTTTCTGCGGCCACATACACTTACACCTTGTTTATCTGGCCCGGTAGCCTTTGAGACATACCTGGGCTAGAAAGAAAAGCACAGGCCTGCTCTGCTACTGAGTGTCCCGGGCAAGTGCTTTCTCCTCAGAGGGCTTTAGTTTGTCCATCTGTAAAATGGGTGAGTAGAAACTCCTGAGTGATTTACAAATGTTTTTACATTTTTTATTTTCAAATTTTTGTTGTTGTTATTAATCCTCACCTGAGGATATTTTTGCCATTGATTTTTAGAGAGAGTGGAAGAGAGGAGGGAGGAAGAGAAGGAGCAAGAGCGAGAGAAACATCAATGTGAGAGACACACTTTGATTGGTTGCCTCCTGCATACGCCGCAACTTGGGTCAAACCTGCAACCCAGGGACGTGCCCTTGGCCAGGAATCGAACCCACGACCATTTGGTGCATGGGCCAACGCTCTGACCACTGAGCAATGTGGGCCAGGACTATTTTCAGATTTTTAAAAGCCCACAAAACCCCTTCTGCAATTGTAATCTTCAGTGGAAACCCAATATATAAACAGATAAAGAGTGAGCAGCGCTGATGAAGGTGATGATTGGAGACACCCCACACCTGAACCACGGGAGTAGGTGACATCCTAAAGCTCCTCCAAGCTCTAGAAGCAGAGGGGTCTAAGAAAGCCCGAATCAGCCCTGACCGGTTTGGCTCAGTGGATAGAGCGTCAGCCTGCGGACTCAAGGGTCCCGGGTTCGATTCCGGTCAAGGGCATGTACCTTGGTTGCGGACACATACCCGGTAGGCAGCTGATCGATGTATCTCCCTCATCGATGTTTCTAGCTCTCTGTCCCTCTCCCTTCCTCTCTGTAAAAAATCAATAAAATATATTTAAAAAGAAAGAAAGCCCGAATCAGACCAGAACCACAGAAGGGAGTGTTGACTGCTCACACCCGACAGAATATTCGGAGGAAAAACTCCCCGACAGTAGGAGCAGGGAGAAGAGGAAGGGCAGAGCTGGGTGAAGCCCAAGCCAGCGACACCACAAGGAGCTGCTACCAGCAAGGCCATCGACAGCCAGTGGCCAGGCAGCCAAGGGTCCCGGGCAGGTGGCTGTGACAGGCCGGCCCACAGCTCTGTGGAGGTCAGCAGGTAACAGCTGTCCCCGGTCAGCGTCCCTGCTGTTCTGGGAGCACAAACAGGATGTTTGGGAGCAGATTACCAGAAGTGACCACAGGAAGCCATGACACCACCTCCAGGCAGCGCTCCCCCCCGCCCCCTTGTTCCAGTGTGGCTCTCAGCAGACCAGGCACAAAGACCTCAAGTGCCCACTTCCAAAGAGAGGGACGGGCAGGAATTCACGGGAAGTTCAGGACACAGAAGAGGCCAGTGGAGGCAATGAGGCCACCAGCCATCCCGGCAGCTACCTCGCCCGAAGACGCAGCCAGGCGACTGCACAGCCACTCGTGAGCCCAGGCGCCGCGCGTGAGCCCAGGTGGTCCCCAGGCCGGCTCGCCGAGGCACAGTGCAGTCTCCAGGCGCCACAGCCACTCCCTCACATCCGCCTCAAGGAGCCACCCGACTCACGGTCCTGGAGCTCACAGTGATGAGAAAGCGCCCCAGAGGGCCAGCTGAGCCCGAGTCCACGGGGAAATGGCAGATACAGAGGAAACCAAGGGCAGGCCATGGGACACACCCATTTCCACCCAAGGAAGAGGAACGGTCCTGGAAACAGAGCAAGAAAAAGCCTGGCCAGGACTCTCAAAGCCACTTCAAACCCCCAACGGGGCCAGGGCTGGCCCAACAGATGGACTGCTGCCTGGCCAGTATGGCTCAGTGGTTGAGCACCGACCTATGAACCACGAGGTCACAGCCCCATTCCCGGTCGGAGCATGTGCCAAGGTTGCAGGCTTGGTCCCTGGTGGGGGGCATGCAGGAGGCAGCCGATCAGTGGTTCTCTCTCATCATTGATGTTTCTCTCTCTCTCCCTCTCCCTTCCTCTCTGGAATCAATAAAAATATATTTAAAAAACGAAGACAGATTGACTGCCCCTAGAAGGGTACAGAGGTGGCAGAGCAGCAGGCCATCTCTGGATGGGCTTCTAGCTAATGGCTGTGCCCACTCAACTGAAAAAAACCACAGTTCATGGTCTAGAAAACCATCCCTCCCTTTTTCTGCTGCTGCTCGGAGCCTTGCTGGCCCAGGCCCACCTGTGAGCTTCACAGATGTCACGGAGCAGCCTTCACAGCCTCCTGGAGCCCAGAAGGCCTGAGGGTTCTGGGAGGAGCCGATGCTGTACTGGAAGCAGGTCCTGGAGTGGCTTCTGCGGCAGCTCTACTGTTAGTATTAGGTGAGCGACTACTATAAACCAAGCCACCAAACCACCTCCTCCCCCAGCCACTTCCTCCTCAAAGCCACCGAAGAGGCTCAGGGGAAATGACCAGCTAATCCAGCCGGCCCTGGGGCACCACCACATCACCTGCAGATCAGAGACCCCGCACCACCCCACCGGGCCACCAAGGGTCCCAAATCACATCCGGAAGAGAACCAAGGTCAGATTCCTTCCCTGGGCCCAGCTGAGCGGCCAACCATGTTCATTTGCATTAAATGCCCACCACCGAGGCCACAGCAAACATAAGCAGCGGGTTCGGGAAGTGGAGAGGTGACAGAGAAAGCCAAACCCCCACAGCAATTCCTAGATTACTCCGAGGATGAACAATGATAACCGTTACCCTGCCTTGACTGAGCACTTTAAAGCATTTCAGGAAATGCACCTGTTTCACAGATCCGGGGACTGAGTCTCAGGTGTAAGGTGATCCGCCGGGGTCACAGCCAGCAAGGGACAGCATCGATCCAGGCCCAGGAGTGGCCGACAAGGGAGCCTGTATTCTGTCCGGGGCACCAAGCTGCCTCCCCACCCACCTGGAAGCAGAGGGTTTCCCGCTCAGACTGCCCGGTGGAGGAAGTGGTTGGCTGGAGGTTAGGCATCACAGTTCATACCCGTTTCATCATCGACCACCATCAAACACTCATTAAGCAACTGCAGAGAGAATCGGCCATACTTGGTGGTCAGAGACCCTTGAAAGGCAGACAAAAGCCCTGTCTTCAAGGGGCTTACAGGGCTGGGGAGAGACAAAAGGAAAGAAGCCTGATTATAAAATCTGGGAAGTTTTACCAAAGTGGGAGGGCCAAGAGGTTGCGGGTTTTAACCGGAAAAAGTCTTCTGCAGAAGGAGGCTGCAGCTGAGATCCCAAAGGTGGAGGGTGGGGGGAGATGGACCGGGCGGAGGCTATTGTCTGCAACGTGGACAAAAATCCAGACTCCAGGCAGAGGGAAGCGTCTGGAGCAGTCAGAATTCAAATCTAACAGAGGATACAGCGCAAGAAATCCCCAGACTCGGCAACTGTACGTTTGCTGTAAATATAGGGCGGAAAGAGAGCATTCTTAGAACCTCCCAAATCAGGGCCAGGTGGGAATATGCTCCAGGGAGCTGGGCCCTCTGCAGGCGACAGAGAGCCAATGCGAGGGCTGGGACCCTCAGGTCCTCCAAGTGGTGCCACGGAAGACAGGCGACTGGTGGAGCCAACTCTGACTTTTCAAAAGAAACGACATGTGGATTGGGTAGGTGTGAGCTCCTGATGCTTTACATGTTGATGAGTAACTTGGAATATTTTTAAAATATATTTTTATTGATTTCAGAGGGGAAGGGAGAGGGGGAGAGAGAGAGAGAGAGAGAGAGAGAGAGAGAAACATCAATGATGAGAAAGAATCATTGATTGGCTGCCTCCTGCACACCCCACACTGTGAATCAAGCATGCATGTGCCCTGACTGGGCATCGAACCCTGACTTCCTGGTTCATAGGAGCCTCTCCGGTCTGACAACTTGGAATATTTTTAAATACCATGAAGGCAAGCAACATGGGTCTGCAGGCCAAACCCAACCTGTGATTTTCCGTCTCTGCCTACAGGTGTCAGTATGAAGAACCAAAAGGAGAATGGGCTGCTGCTACAAGACCTAAGATCAAGTTCTCGAAACGTTATCTGTTGCGACAGTGGGTGTGTCCATTCCTCTCAGTCCCCGGGGTTTCAGTTTTCCTTCCTCATCTGTAAAACGGGGAAAACTATGATCTGCCCCAAAGGATTGTTGTCACAATCATATAAAAAATGACAAAGCAGCCCTAGCTGATTTGGCTCAGTGGTTAGGGGCATCGGCCCACAGACAGAAGGGTCTGGGGTTCAATTCCCAGTGAAGGGCACATATCTCGGTTGCAGGCTAGATCCCTGGCAGGGGTCAGGGTTAGGGCACATGTGGGAGGCAACCAATGGATGTAATATCGATGTTTCTCTCTCTGCCCCCACCTCCCTTCCACTCTCTTTAAAAATCAATGGAGCCCTGGCTGGTTTGGCTCAGTGGATAGAGCATTGGCCTGCGGACTGAAGAGTCCTGGGTTCGATTCCAGTCAAGGGCACATGCCCCCGTTGCGGGCTCCATCCCCAGTGGGGGCGTGCAGAAGGCAGCCAATCAATGGTTCTCTCTCATCATTGATGTTTCTATCTCTCCCGCTCCCTTCCTCTCTGAAATCAATAAAAATATATTAAAAAGAAAAAATAAAATAAAAATCAATGGAAAAATATCCTCGGGTGAGCATTTAAAATAATAATAATAATTAATAAAAGTCACCAGGCATTTGAAAAAAAAGACAAAGCATGTGAAAACATTGCCTGACCTAGAAGAGCCCATGATTTCACACAGGCCAAGGAAGAGCGGGGACAGCAACAGAGGGAGCAGACAATAACGAGGCCACGCGGAGAGAGTGAGAAGGAAATGAGTTGGGTCTTTGCCGGCGTGCAGGCAGGAAGAATCTGGACAATGGTATCCACGTCAAGGGTGGAAATATAAATTTAGGAGTCGCCAACACACAGTGAGAGAAGAGGTCACAGAGTAGATAAACTGACCTGGGTATCTGGGAGAGAAACAGGGAGGCCAGCGGAAGCTTTGGGAAAACACAGAAGCGGATCTTAAGGAAGAGAAGGGGAATATGGCCACTAAAGCGTGGGAGGGGTGCCTGGCAAAAGAAAAGAATGGCCCAGGCTGAGTTAAAAACAGAAAAGGCTGGTTTGGCTCAGTGGATAGAGCTTTGGCCTGGGGACTGAAGGATCCCGGGTTCGATTCTGGTCAAGGGCACATGCCTGGGTTTGGGGCTCGATCCCCAGTAGGGGGCGTTCAGGAGGCAGCCGGTCAATGATTCTCTCTCATCATTGATGTTTCTATCTCTCTCCCTCTCCTTTCCCTCTGAAATCAATAAAAATATATTCTTTTTAAAATTAAAAAAACAAACAAACACACAGCCCTGACCCGTTTGGCTCAGTGGATAGAGCAGGGGTGGGCAAACTTTTTGACTCGAGGGCCACAATGGGTTCTTAAACTGGACCGGAGGGCCGGAACAAAAGCATGGATGGAGTGTTTGTGTGAACTAATATAAATTCAAAGTAAAGGAGCGGAGGGGAGAGCAAGAGAACCAGATAGAACAGCCGGATCCGGCCCGCGGGCCGTAGTTTGCCCAAGGCTGGGATAGAGCGTCGGCCTGCGAACTGAAGGATCCCAGGTTCGATTCCGTTCAAGGGCAAATGCCCAGATTGTGGGCTCGATCCCCAGCGGGGGACTTGCAGGAGGCAGCTGATGAATGATTCTCTTTCATCATGGATATTTCTATCTCTCTCTACCTCTCCCTTCCTCTCTGAAATCAATAAAAAAATATTTAAAACACACACACACACAAAAAGGAGTCCTGACTGGTTGCTCAGTGGTTAGAGTGTTGGCCCTTGGACCAAAGGGTCATGGGCTCGATTCCCAGTCAAGGGCACATACCTGGGTTGTGGGTTCACTCCTCTTGCCCCCTGTCCAGGTGAATGCCAGAGGCAACTAGTTGATGTGTCTCTCACACACTGATGTTTTTCTCTCTCTCCTCTCTCTTCCTCCCTCCCTTTTCACTCTCTAAAAGTCAATGGCAAAAATATCCTTGGATGAAGATTACAACAACAACCCAACAGAAAAGAAGCAAACAAAAGAAGTTAGGAAGAACAGAAAGGTAAAAACAGCAGAAGAAAAGGGATGAAGATAAACCTGCACTGGCCCTGCCGCTGTGAGTCAGTGGTTGAGCGCCGATCTATGAACCAAGAGGTCATCGTTCAATTCCCGGTCAGGGCATATGCCTACGTTGTGGGCTCGATCCCCGAGTGTGGGGTGTGCAGGAGGCAGCCAACTGATGATTCTTTCTCATCATTGATGTTTCAATCTCTCTAGCCCTCTCCCTTCCTCTCTGGAATCAATAAAAAAATATTTTTTTAAAAAACTGCACTGATGGGAGATACGGGGTGGGAGGGCACTGGGAATTGTAACAGGTGCTGAGGTGGAAGAAGACATGTAGGGAGGAGTAAAGAGTGGATGAAGAAAGAGGGCCTCGAGGAAGGTCTGTCTGCTGTGTGTAAACACCTCCAGGGCCCTCATCTCGTGGGGCCTCCCAATCAAGAAAGGCAGGATTTGGGCCCATTTTACAGCCTGCTTTCAACAGGTGTTTGGGTTTTTTTTTAATTGTTGTAAGAGGCAGCCCTAGCCAGTTTGGCTCAGTGGATAGAGCATCAGCCTGCGGACCAAAGGGTCCCAGGTTCGATTCTGGTCAAGGGCACGTACCTTGATTGCAGGCCCCTCCGGGGCTCGTGGAGGTAACCAATCGATGTGTCGCATCGATGTTTCTCTCTGTCTCTCCCCCTCCCACTTTCCCTAAAAATCAATGGAAAAATATCCTTGGGTGGAGATTAACAACAACGAAAAAAGACACACTGACTTGGGGCCAGAGGAGAATGGCGATAGACGCCTGAGGGTCCCGGAGACACTGAAAGGGGCTCCCGGAGGCTCCCTCCCACCTTGCTCTCGCTCGCCCGAAACAGCTAGAAATGTGTGACCCGCTCCCCCCACTAGAAAACAAAACAGAACATGGCTGCTTCTGCCAAGTGAGTTCTGAATAAGCTGCATTCCATTTCATTAAAACAATTACCTGAGTCCCAGCCAAGAATTACATAAAGCTTCCTCCCGGCACCACCCCTCCCCCATGAAACCCACATCACGCTCTTCCAACAGGCAGAGGAAGGCCTGACACACCACTCCGAGATCACACAGGACGATCCCATGATCCCTACAGTGGCCAGCCTCTGCATCCTGGCACGATGACCGACAGATGTGTGGCTCGGAGACCTCGCATGAGGCCCTCTCCTGACAAGGGCCTGCTGGAGCCGCTGGGAACCCCGTGGCCAAGGGGCCACTGGTGGTGGAATCCAGCTACTTCTCTCGGATGGGAAACCAGGCGGCCAGGCTTTAGTCAGCACAAAACAGGACAAGAGGGACCTACGAGTGGGGAGTCCAGGAGAGGGAGCCTCAAGTGGGAGAACTGGAGGCCGATTTCATCTGTAAGCAAGAGCCCAAGAGCCTGGGGCCACTCCGGCCCCTGCTGCCCGCAGGCCCTGGTGCTCCCTGGGCCACAGATAAGAGGCTCATGACGTAGACTGAATGGCATCTCATCCCCTCCCCCGGCTCCAGCTGCCCAGAGACTCTGCCTTTGTAAAGCTTCCTTCTGCAACCCACCCGGCCACCCCTTCCCAGCCCAGCATCTCCCTTCCCGGACCCTGCTCACCACACCCACGTAAGCCCGGAGTCTGCCTCCAAACCCTGGAAGCTCTTTGGCTAGGGCTGGCCCTGACTTTTTTGCACAGGTCATAGTGGCTGTGGGCGCCTGTCTCCAGCCAGGCCCACCCACTCTTTACACCACCTGTGCAGTCAAAGGAGGCCGAGGGTCACTCAAGTCAATCACAGGTAGACACTTAGGGGCACCCCTGGCCGAATGACTCTGAACCCACTATGCCTTTTTCCAACCTTTTATCATGGAAATATCTAAACATATAGAGAAGTTAAAAGACATTACAATGAGTATACATATACCTTCTACCTATATTCAATTATTAACATTTTGCCATTTTGTATTAAAAAATGTGTGCATCCCCCATATACATAACACACACACACCTACTTTTTGTTATTACATTCTTTAAAACTAAGTTGCAGACATCATGACATTTTACTCCCAAATAGTTCAGTATGCACCTAACAATAACAATGTTCTCCCATAAAACCACAATACCACAATCACACAAGAAATGAGCATTAAGAGGCCGTCTTTAAGGGAAAAATTGGCCACCAGGGCTCTGCCGAGTCTGGCCAACCACACATTCTGCCTGCCAGTGGCCCATCCAAGGCCTCCCTGGAGAGGCCGGCCCTGAGCCCACGGGTTAGGCAATCAGTCCGGGAGCTGGAAGACTCATCCGGACGCAGATGCATGCTTGAGGCCAGCGAGACTCCCAACAAGACCACAACTGAAAAGGCAAAGTGGGCTGGAGGCTGTGGAGCTTCGGGCCCATCCCAGGTGAGGAGATGATCTTGGCTGCCCCTTTCCATCAGCTGTTTGTCAAGATTTCCGGGAAAACTCAGCTTCCTAATTCTTTCTCTCTCTTCCTCCCACAAGACATCTTCAGTTCTCCACCTGAAGATGGCTCCAAAGGCAGCCATGAGCAAGGACAGGAGAGTGTCTGCAGGAGGCAGGGCACAGAGGCCTCCGAGTCCACCAGAAGGGCTAGAGAGGGACCTCGGAGGACAGCCCTAGGTTCTCCGCACATCTGTGCAATAAGCTCCCAGTCTGCCTTGAGGGTAACAGGTGATGGGATTGCAGACAGGTCGAGAAGTGGAGCCCCCACAGAGGCGGAGCCATTGCTACAGGTGCCCCGCATCCCATCCTGAGTCCCTAAGAAAGAACAGAGGAGGAGGAAGGAGCCACAGAGAAGAGGAAAAGGACGGATGTGGGAGACGGAACAGAGAATGGAAAGCAAGCAAACCAACAGGCAATCAGGATCAGATCCAGGATCATGAACTGAAGTGTAAAGACTGGTTACCAGCTCACTCTGCGTTAAAACGCCAGCCCTGCCACTCGCTGTTAAAGAACGGGGCGTCGGCTCACCCTCCATGTGCCTGTATGGTCATCTATAAAATGGGTAATAGCAATAACAGCACCTGCACCTCGTGTGGCCCACATGAGTCAACAAAGCAAGTTATGTCAGGCGCCAGCACAGCGCCCGCACATAGTACGTGCTCAGTAACTGTTACGGGTAGGAGTCCTGCAGACACTGTAAAAAGAAAAGTGTCCTGCAGAGGTTTGTTATCATTAACGAAGGCAAGGAGACCACAGCCCAGGGAAGGGCTGGGATGAGAGTGAAGCTGGGAGGAAGTTCTTTCAACATCCTCCAGCTGGAGGGTCACACACCTCATGCAGAAATGGAGGCAGAGGGCTCCTCAGTGCATCAGCGGTGACTCTGGCCTTCCATTGGCCCCTCAGCGAAGGGCCCACCCCGCCTCACCAGTTGCATGGGCATCACTGGGAAGCTGGAAGGAAGGAAGACCTCAAACCCATAGTGGTGGGGCTACGGCTGCCAGAAGCTCCAGCCTCTCCACACTAAGCCATGGCTGCCCAGGCAACAGACCCCTTAGCACAGTAGCAAGGGCACCTGCTCAGAATCAGACACCCAGGGTTTGAAGCCCAGCTCTGCCCCTCACCAGCGCACAGCCCGAGGGAAGCCCTGGCACTGACTCAGAGCCCCCTGGGCGGGCATATGGCTCCAGGAGTGCCTCTGCACAGGCCCAGCAGCTGGGTGCCCTGACCCCGGCCTAACACAGAGGCACCACAGACAGGCAAGCCCCAAGTCCAGACTTCCCATGGAAACAGGGAGGCTCCACAGCCCCAAATGCCCCAGGCAACTCCTCCCCACCCCCCACCCCCGCCCCAGTACCCCTCCAAGGACAATGAGGCACTGTTTTCCAGAGGGTCAAGACTGCTGAGAAGCTGAACAAAGACATGTCCAGATTCCAGCAGCAAGTGGGCATTGCCAACAGCTGGCTGCTCCCCGGGAGAGGGACAGGCAAAGCCTGCACTGGACCGCCCTCTGCCACAGAGGCATGTCCTGGGGGTGGCCTCCAGGCAGAACTTTTAAAGGTAACTAGCAACCACTCAGCAGGCCCCCTGCTCAGTCACAGATCACACCTATTGCCTTATTATGATTAAAATGACCAGATCGGCCAGCCCTCAATGGTTGAGGGTCGGGAGGTCATGGTTTGATTCCCGGTAAGGTTCAATCCCCAGTGGGGGGGTATACAGGAGGCAGCCGATCCATGATTCTCTCTCATCATTGATGTTTCTATCTCTCTCTTCCTCTCCCTTCCTCTCTGAGAAAATAAATAAAATAAAATAAAATGACCAGATCCAGAACTGGATCAGTCTAGGCTCCAATCCCGGCTCCCCCAGTGGACTTCTCCAGAGCTCGGGTTTCCACGTCTGCACGCAGAGATAACACACCTCCCTCCCGGAAAGGCCGTGATGAAACTCACAGAGTGCCCATCCCGTGCCTGTCTCCATCAAGCAGGAGTGATCCTTAGTGACCTCAACTGTGGTCACAGCCCCCCTTCCCGCCCCCCGCACTAGGAAGGGAAACGGGGAAAGCAAGGGGTCAGGTCAGAAAACGTAATCAGAGCGCTCCTCCGTGCTCTCCGTGCTGGGGGAACTCTGTCCAGGAAACTCCGGCCAGAGAACAGGGCAACTCCCAGCCAAACCAGCGTCTAAACAGTAATGAGAAAAGCCACCAGCAGCCACCGCACAGCACAACGCCGAGAGCACACACAGGGAAAGGCTGTGTTTACGATTTCCTGCCCAAAGAGCGATAAATTGGTAACTTATTAAATAGCACATGGCCAGTCCGTCACTAGCAGCTATTGGGAGGGGAGAGTTCCCCAATTTCTTTAAGACCAAAAACAAAGTCCCAGCCCAGACCCCTGCCCCCTCTAGGCTCGCCACAGGACAGCCCGTAAGCTCTCCCCTGTTCCGGGGGCCAGGAGCTCACAGCTGAGGGCACGCTCAGGAGAAAAATAAAAACGAGGCCTGGCCTCTGTGTCTGCCCTAACTAAGGAAAACAGCTGACGGGCAGGGTGCTGAGCACTCAGCCAGACAGCTGACGGGCCTGAGCACAGAGGCAAATTCCTCTCCCCTCCTGCACGCCCCACTCCTCCTGCCCAGGCTCTGGTCAGCCAGGCGCGGCTGGCCCCTGGGAGCTTAGGCCAAGGAAGCTGGGCAGCCAGGATCCAAACAACTGGGAGCCTGGGGTGGAAGGCAGCAGAAGCTACAGGTGGCAGCCATCACCCTGCCACGACCTCCCTTCCCCCACAGCTCACCCTCCTCAGGAGGAAAGGCCTGGGGTACAAGAGCTGCAGGTCTGGGAGCTGGGGCTGGGCTGTGCAGCCTTGGGCAAGTGACTCAACCTCTCTTAGTTTTCTCAATTTGAAAAAGGCAGGTAGTGATGACAGCAGTGGCCCTGAGGGGCTCTTTATAAAGGGCTGCTGGGAGGACAGGACAGCTGAAGTCTGGGGAAGAACTCCACGCTCAGCACATTTCAAGGCCTACAGTTTGCCAGTGCGCGCAGTCTCCTTTCTGAGACTAACTTCGTGTCCTGGCCCTAATGGAAGACCATCAGGAGACAGGAACCCAGGACTTTGACTGCAAACTCTACGAAGACCTTCTCAGTCCTTGGAACAGCTCGGGGAATGAGCAGAAGCAACACAGCCACATCAGCATGTTAGGAGCTGTAACTGCTCCCACGGGGAAAGCCTGGTTAGAAAAATATCCCCCAGCCTCCTTTAAAGCTTCCCTATCTTTATGTGAAAAAAAATACCTGCCTGGAGACCATGCCAACCTTGAGTGTGTGGGGAAAATGGGTGCCAAGTCTGACCCAAGGGCAGAACTATGCTTGGCAGCCATCGCCCGCTGCACAACAGGCAGGACTGTACACCATCCCCAGCTCCAGGATGGGGGGGATGGGGGATGGGGGAAATGATCCCAAAAGAAGGTGCCAGGAAGCAGTAAGGTCCCAGTCCTCCTCCCTGTGCCCTTGAAGTCCAGTGCCTGCAAACAGCCAGTCTTAGTGCCCTGTGCACTCGGGGCAGTCACTTCAGGGGTGGATGAATCCGCTCCTCACAGCCTGGGACAGAGAAAGCAGCAATGGCCATACAAGGCACCCACAGTCCAGAGCGGGAAGACAAGGCCCCTACAGAGAGAAACTCTCCCCTCCGCACCTCCCGGGCTCAGAGGCCCTCCAGCCTCAGGCGCTGCCTCCCACTCCAGGGTGCACGCCACTCAAGGCATTCCTAGAGCCCTGGCACCAACCCCCTTGGGTTGAGTGTCTGGTTCCAGGAGACACTTTCTCCTGCCTTAACAGCAAATCAAGACTGGCGTGAAAAGAGGAGTTTGGAGCTCCAATAACATGAAAACAGTGAAACTCTGTTCTGGGCATCCTGTCCTCCTTTCCTGTGTGGCTTCCAGCAAGGTCTGAGGCGAGGCGGCCGGCCGGACTCTGCCAGCCAGGACAGTTCAAAGATGGCCATACCTGGAGGCCCACTTCCCTCCTCTTTCCCTGGCATTTCACCAGCGTCTGGGAGTGGGGTGCCGATTCCGTCTCCCCAGTTTACTCCTTTAAGATTAGGCTGGTGTATGATACGCTAGCAAAGGGGACGGCTGGGACCCGGAGGGGAGACGGCAATCAGTGAAATGGAGTGACCGGTCCATGACACAGGGTGGCCAGACCTGAAGTGGGGGGTCAGTGGGACGCATGGGAAACTTGTCTTTGTAGGGGGAGGCTCATCTCTAACTTGTGGATCTGACATGAAAGGCTGGGCTCGGAGAGGCTATCCCTGAAGTGGGCGCGGTCCTCCGGGGGTGGGGAGCATGCCCTGGAATGGAGGGACCAGCTAGTGAGAGCAGGCAGCTGCTCCCCGAGTTGGGCGGTGGATCTGTGCGGTGGGGGTGGGGAGCGGTCTGTGAAGCGAGGGTCCCCTCGCTGGGGAGGTGGTCTGCTCCAGGCAGTGAGGGTCCTGCCCCAGTAGCAGTCGGGGCGGGTCCCTGAGGTGCAAGCTGTTCCCTGGGGCTGGTCTGGGAGATGGGGGTGGGTCCCCGAGGGCCGGGTCCGAGGTGGGGTCGTCCCCGAGGCGGGGGTGGCGGCTGTGAGGCCGGTGCAGGGCCGGCCTGGTCGGGGCTCAGGCCCGGCACGAGATCCCCGCCCGGCAGAGCGCCGGCCGGCAGGGACCCAGCGGGGATCCGGCCACCAGGGGTGGGATCCCAGGGCCCGCCGTTCGCTCGCGCCCGCCCGCCCCGGGGCCGCGCGCCCTCCGCTGCCTCCGCCCTGGCCCCGCTCACTCACCCAGGTCGTCCATGGCGGGGCCGCGAGCGCCGGGAACCGGCTAGACGTCCCGCTCGCTGCCCGTCCTGGGGCCGCCGCTCTCCGCCCGCAACTTTTCCGCCACGAGCCTCGGCCCGGAATGGAACGCGCCGCCGCCGCGCGCCCCCGCGCCCGGCCGTCTTCGCGGACACGCGCGCCCCGCCCCCGCGCGTTCCCGCGAGCACCTTGGTCCCGCCCCATGCGCGCCAGCCCCGCCCCCTCCGCGGCCCGCGAGCGCGCGCCTAGCCGGGACGGTGGGCGACGCTGGGCGGGGCGGCGGCGCCCCCTCGCGGCACAGGCGACAGGTGGGTGACTCCCAGGCCTTCAGGCCCTCCTGTCAGTCTTTCTGTCCGTCTCAAAGTCACATGCCCATCGCCTGTCTTGATATCTCAGTCTGATCTGTGTCTGTCCATCCACCAGACACTCATCACATGTCTGTCCGCCGGAGAGTCGGATTGGTCTGCCTGTCTTTCTCCCAGTAGGTCCCCTCCCAGGAGAGCCTAAATCCACACCAGGCAAGGAAGCGGGGACCTGTGGAGGACCTTTCCTGGGGTCGCCCTCTGGGCCCATGACAGTGTAACTCGCAGCCCAGCCTTTGGGGCAGATTCAGTATTTCCAGGTTCTGTATCTCCATCTTCCACATGTCCACTCTCCCAGAGGGAGACTTCTGAACTCTGCATGGAGCAGAAGGGACCCCCTTAGACATTAAAAGAAAAACAACGAAGAGGTTACACCCAGTGCCAGGCACAGTGTCTGGAACACCCCACTGCCACCCAGAGGGCTCTCTCCCACAGACTCAGAAATCGAGTAATAATAACAACTACCATTTACTAAGTGACAGATACTATATGGCTATTATCTAAATTAATTCTCATAAAGGTAGTTATTACTATCAGCCCTTCCCCACATTTTTTCAATTTTATATAAAAACTAGGGGCCCAGTGCACAAATTCGTACACCTTGAAAGGAACTGTGGGCTGCAAGGCAGCGGTGGGCACAGGGGTGGATCGCGGCCCATCCTCCATGCCCCTCCTCCGTGGCCCAGTCCCCTGTCTACCGGCAGCCCCGCTCCCGCCACAGCAGCTCCCACATGCTGACGGCACCAGCCCCGCTCACACCTGCTGATGTCACTGAGCGATTGGGACCGGCGCTGTCAGTGGGTGCGAGCAGCAGCTGCCGGCCCCTCAGGAGCAGGGGGAGGTGGAGAAGCCCTCAGGGGCGATGGGGGCCGGCAGCCGCCGCTTGCACCCGCTGATGGCACCAGATGGGACCGCAGTGCACAGCAGCAAAGAATTTTCAGTAACCACCAGAGGCTCACCCCGATCACAGTGACTGGCACCCTGCCTTGGTCTGGCACCCCTGCTCACCTGCTCTACCATCCCACTGTGGCCAATGCCTGCCATGTTCAGCGCGCACCCCCTGGTGGTCAGCACACGTCATAGCGACCAGTTGTTCGGTTGTTCAGTTGTTCCATTTGATCTATTTGCATATTAGGGTTTTATATATATAGATACTCTGCAGCCCTAGCCGGTTTGGCTCAGTGGATAGAGCATCTGCCTTGCAGATCGAGAGGCCCGGGGTTCCATTCCGGTCAAGGGCACATACCTCGGTTGCAGGCTCCTCCCCGGCCCAAGCCCTAGTCAGGGTTCATGCAGGAGGCAACCAATCAATGTGTTTCACATTGATAGTTCTCTCTGTCTTTCCCTTTCCCTTCCACTCTCTCTAAAAATCACTGAAAAAATATCCTCGGGTGAGGATTTAAAAAAAAATACTCTGCAAACACAGCTTCCAACTCCCCTTCCCCCAAGAATCCAGCCCCCAAGACACTCTGTGTCAGGCCAGACCCTCCAGGAAGCAGATGTTGAGAGAGTTGCCTTGCTGCCTGTGAACGAGAAAGGGGAAGAAGCAGGACTGGGTAAAGAGAGACTCAGATCTGACAAAGGCCGACGCAACTGGTGGGAGGAGTCCCCTCTGAGCAGTGCCCAGGCCCCAGTTCCCCACCATGTCCAGCCACTGGCTGGGGATGCATCCCAGAGCAGTGTGGTCTTGTGTCTGGAAACTGTCATTCGTCCAGCTGGATAACCAGCTCTTTTCTGAAGGCAGAACCAAGAGGTTCACCTCTGTAGCTGCCACATCCTCTTATACTAAAATTCAAGAGCCAAACCCTAGCCACTTTAGCTCAGTAGATAGAGGGTCGGCCTGCAGACTGAAGGGTTCCGGGTTCGATTCCGGTCAAGGGCGTATGTCTGGGTTGCAGGCTTGATTCCCAGTAGGGAGCGTGCAGGAAGCAACTGATCAATGAGTCGCTCTCATCAGTGATGTTTCTATCTCTCTCTCCCTCTCCCTTCCTCTCTGAAATCAATAAAAAAATATATTTTTTAAAAAGTGTGGGGTACAGCCGAAACCGGTTTGGCTCAGTGGACAGAGCGTCAGCCTGCGGACTGAAAGGTCCCAGGTTCGATTCCGGTCAAGGGCATGTACCTTGGTTGCGGTCACATTCCCAGTAGGGGTTGTGCAGGAGGCAGCTGATCGATGTTTCTCTCTCATCAATGTTTCTAACTCTCTATCCCTCACCCTTCCTCTCTGTAAAAAAATCAATAAAATATATATAACCTTTAACCAAGGTACATGCCCTTGACTGGAATCGAACCTGGGACCCTTGAGTCCGCAGACCGACGCTCTATCCACTGAGCCAAACCAGTTTCGGCTATTTTTTATTTTTTTAAATATATTTTTATTGATTTCAGAGAGGATGGGATAGGGAGAGAGAGATAGAAACATCAATGATGAGAGAGAATCATCGATCAGCTGCCTCCTGCATGCCCCACACTGGGGATCGGGCCCAAATCACTTCCTAACCAGCTAGGCTATGTCAGGGCTCCTGTTATTAAGATCTTTACTTAGCAACCTGAAGCACTTGTCATAATTACAATTAAATAGTTCTTATGCACTTGTTGTTTGCCTCTATTCATCTTCTACTAGACTTTATTATATATATATATATATATATATATATATATATATATATATTTTTTTTTATTTTTTATTTTTTTTTTTTTCAGAGAGGAAGGGAGAGGGAGAGATAGAAACATCAATGATGAGAGAGAATCATTGATTGGCTGCCTCCTACAGGCCTCCTACTGGGGATCGAGCCCAAAACCTGGGCATGTGCCCTTGACTGGAATTGAACACCGGGACCCTTCAGTCCGCAGGCCAACGCTCTATCCACTGAGCCAAACCAGCTAGGGTATTCTTCTACTAGACTTTAGACTTCAGAAAGGCAAAGACCATATCTGTCTTGTTCACTGTTCTACCCCAGTGCCTGGCATAGGGCATAGCACATAGTAGGTGCTCAATAAAAATATGCTATGTGAATAACATTTATTAAGTACTACCTAATGAATTAAGGTTAGGGCTGCACTAATTGATGCTGGAAAGAAAGAGGGGATTAAGAAAAGAAAAAAAATGATTTAGAGTAATAAATCCCAGAGCTTAGAATATAGATGTAGAAATGTTCTTTACAAAAGCAACAATTGGTCCTTGTAGAAAGATAATTAGAAAGGAAAAAAAAAAGAAGATAAACTAAGAGATAAAAATCCACAATCCATAAAACTGAATGCCCAGTTGTACATTCTTCTAGACCATTGTGTTACACACATATACGTATCTATATCACATATACAAAATGTTTAAATGTGCATTTTTATATTCATGTACACTGCTTTGAAAACTGTTATTTTTCTCTTTTTTTATTGTCTAAAGTTTTACATATGTCTCCTTTTTCCCCAATTGACCTCCCCGCCCCGGCCATTCCCACCCGGGGCAAGCCCCCACCGCCCCAGTGTCTGTGTCCATGGTTATGCTAACATGCATGCACACAAGTCCTTTGGTTGATCTCTAACCCCTGCCCGCCCCTGCCATTTGTCTCTGGATCTATTTGAAAACTGTTATTTTTCACTTAACACTATCTTGTAAGCTACTTTTCATGGCATTCAATATTTTTCTAAAACATGATTTTGGGGGGCAAAATAGGGTTCCATCGTATTACTGTTCCAGTATTTACCAGTTCCCTGGTTAAATTTAGTTATTTCCAAGATTTCACAGTAACCAGCAATGCTGATAAGAACATCGTGGTAGCCCTGGCTGGTTTGGCTCAGTGGATAGAGCATCGGCCTTCGGACTGAAGGGTTCCAGGTTCGATTCCAGTCAGGGGCATGTACCTTGGTTGCAGGCACATCCCCAGTAGGGGGTGTGCAGGAGGCAGCTGATCAATGTTTCTCTCTCATCAATGTTTCTGGCTCTCTGTCCCTCTCCCTTCCTCTCTGTAAAAAAATCAATAAAACATATTAAAAAAAAAAAAAAAGAACATCGTGGTAGTTAAATCTTGGGGCACATCCTTAATTATTTCCTGAAGATCAATTCTTAGAAGCAGAAGTGCTGTGTCAGAGGTTAAGTGCGCTGCCGTCAGTCCTTTTGCTGGGTGCCAATACAGCACTGTCCATAACAACTGTGTCTACATAAATATATACTGACATTTCACGCACACTGACTCCCACATAATACGTTAGGGTGACCCCATGAAGAATTGCCACAAAGCCTATCCGGCGTGGCTCAGTGGTTGACATAAAACAGTTCTAAGAAACAAAAAACAAAAAACGGAACAGTGTGTGTAACGAGTATCTTTGTGGAGAAAAATGGGAAACAATTTATTTGTTTGAAATGCTTACACATGGTGGAGCATCTCTGGAAGAATAAATAAACTCTAGTGTCATCTGGCAAGGGGTGGGGTGGGGTGGGGTGGGGTGGGAGAATGGGGTAGCTGGGGATCAGGAATGGGAAGGAGATTTCCCTAAATACCCTTTGGGATCTTCTGAATTTTGAACCACATACACAACCTTATCTATCCCTAGAATGAGTTAATATTTCAAAATAAAACACAACTGTATTGTAAAAATGACACCTCAGACATTAACATTAATCAGCTGCAAAGAGTGATTCAAATCAGGCCTGGAAAGGTTTCCTGGAAAAGAGGGAACTCTGAGCCGATTTTTGGAGAGTAAGAGGCCATGGGATGGCATCCAGAAGGAGGGGTGAGTTAGTGATCAGAAATGTATGCTGAGCCTGGCTGATGTGGTTCTGGTGGTCGAGTGTCAACCCATGAATCAGGAGGTCATGGTTCGACTCCCGGTCAGGGCACATGCCCCAGTTGCAGGCTCGATCCCCAGTGTGGGGTGTGCAGGAGGCAGCCAATCCATGATTCTCTCTCATCATTGGTGTTTTTATCTCCCTCTCCCTCTCCCTTCTTCTCTGAAATAAATAAAAATATATTTTAAAAATAAATGAGCCCTAACTGGTTTGGCTCAGTGGATAGAGCGTCGGCCTGCGGACTGAAGGGTCCCAGGTTTGATTCCGGTCAAGGGCATGTACCTGGGTTGCCAGCACATCCCCAGTGGAGGGTGTGCTGGAGGCGGCTGATCGATGTTTCTCTCTCATCGATGTTTCTAACTCTCTGTCCCTCTCCCTTCCTCTCTGTAAAAAATCAATAAAATATATTTATAAATAAATAAATAAATAAATAAATAAATAAATAAATGAAATGAAATGAAATGAAATGAAATGAAATGAAAGAGGTGCCCACTGTAGCAATCAATGTATTTGCCCAGAAAGCCACATAGGAGGGCGTCTGGAGAATGTCTGCAGTTTTCACACGATTCTCCCGGGTTAGGGAGGGGAGGGGGAACGCATATCCAGTTCTAACACTTGTTTGTTCTGTAATCCTGACCCGCTCCCCTTCCTCCATGTAAGGAAATATCCTTGGAAACATCAGCCCCTGATGGAACAGACCCCCACCTAACCCTCCCACAGTTCCCGAGCCAGCCTGGACCCATTGGCTCTAGGGGATGGAAAAGGGGGACCCCAAGGACTATGTCAGCAGGGAAAGGGTCCACCAGCCCCCAATCAAGCCTCTCAGTGTTCAAATGACAGCAGGATGTCTGCAAGCTCACCAGCTTCTCTAGATGAAACATATCCCATGCCCGAGGGGCCCTCAGTATCCATCTCAGAAGAGAGCTGGCTCACAGCTCTCAATCGCTGGGAAAATTTACTGAGGCCCTGGCTGGTGTGCATTGTCCCATGCACTGAAAGGTCATCGGTTCGATTCCCGGTCAGGGCACAAACCCAGGTTTCCAGTCCAATCCTTGGTTGGGAGGCAGCTGATCGATGTTACTCTTGCATCAATGTTTCTTTCTCCCTCTCCCTTCCTCTCTCTCTCAAATCAATAAACACATTTTTTAAAAATTAACTATGGCCAATTTATTTTTTTCCAAAAAACTTTGAAGCCAGGCTTTCTGGGTTCAAATCCTCTCCACTAACCACTTGCTGTGTGACCCTAGGCCACTTACTTAACTTCTCTGTGCCTTAGTGTCCCTGCTGTAAAAGGATGTCAGGATCACATCTATCTCAGAGGCCATGGGTCTCCATCCTGGCTGTGCATGAGAATCACCTGGGAAGCTTTTAAAAATTCTGATGCCCAGGCTGCATTCCAGGCCAATTAAATCAGAATTTATAAAGATTAGTCTTGTCCTAACAGGTTTGGCTCAGTGGATAGAGCATCGGCCTGTGGACTCTAAGGGTCCCAGGTTTGATTCCGGGCAGGGGCGTGTGCGTTGGTCGCAGGCACATGCCCAGTGGGGAGTGTGCAGGAGGCAGCTGATAGATGTTTCTCTCTCATCGATGTTTCTGGCTCTCTGTCCCTCTCCCTTCCTCTCTGTAAAAAATCAATAAATTTTCTAAAAAAAAATAAAATAAAATTAGTCTTGGGCAAAAATATATTTTTTAAAGCTTCCTAGGTGATTTCATGTCTCACCAAGGAAGTCTCCTTGCCATAGAAAGTGTGTGGGTGCTAAATGAGATAATATAGGGAAAGTGCTCCCAATGGTACTTGACACAAAGTTAAATGCTTTGGTGGGGGATGTAGGACCAAGAATCCGAGATTGGGAGGTGGTCAGGGAAGGCTTCCTGGAGGAGGGGGTGGCTGAACTGTGAACTGAAGGAGGAAAGAGGACAGGATGCATTTCAGCAGTAGCAACAGCACCTGCTGGGGTCTGAAGCCAGGAGGATGTGGCCCTTTGCAGGAACTGAAAGTCACTCCCTGTGGCTGGAGCTGAGAAAGGAAAAAGGAAGGGCTGGGGAGAAGGCATTGTACTGGGTCCTCTATGAGGTCAGAGGTCATGGAAAATCACTGGGCTTTATTCTGGCATGAAAGTTTTAAGCAGGGCAATGAGTGACCTAGAGGAGAGCCTTCACTACCACCACCGCCACCACCAAATCAGAAGCAGCAAAGCCTTTTAGCCTTTTCTTACTTTTTCTTTAAAAAGATGTTTTTATTGACTTCAGAAAGGGAGAGGGAGAGACAGCTGATCCCTGGTTGGGAGGCAGCTGATCGATGTTACTCTCACATCAATGTTTCTTTCTCCCTCTCCCTTCCTCTCTCTCTCTCTCTCAAATCAATAAACACATTTTTTTAAATGATGAGAGAGAATCACCAATTGTCTGCCTCTTGCACACCCCTTCCTGGGGATCGAGCCCACAAGCTGGGTATGGGCCCTGATTGGGAATCGAACTGGCGCAACGTTTTTGTGCACGGGAGGAAGCTCAACCAGCTAACTTATTTTTTTTTAAATATATTTTTATTGATTTCAGAGGGGAAGGGAGAGGGAGAGAGAGATAGAAACATCAATGATGAGAGAGAATCATTGAATGGCTACCTCCTGCATGCCCCACACTGGAGATGGAGCCCCATAACCCCAGCCATCTGCCCTGAGAATCGAACCGTGACCTCCTGGTTCCTAGGTCAACGTTCAACCACTGAGCCACACCGGCCGGGCACAACTAACTTTTTGATCCATACAAAAGTTGCCATGGGAAGAAGGACCCATCTTCTATTTTATCAGGCCTGTTTTGACACCCAGATTAGCAGCTAGAGTGGAAAGAAAAGGTTGGTGTGCATTATCAGAGCATGCTGTCAATGATATTTATAGCTCCTTGAAACGTCAGACTCTGGATGGCATATACTGGCAACTCTTGCAGGTCCCATAATCAATGTGGAGTCTCCAGGATGCCCCTTTGAGCAGTTATCACGGACCCCCTCTGTCCATCACATTTGTTCGGTTCTGACACACTGGCTTGTCGGGGGACACTGGTTCTGAACACAGGCCCTGATCCCAGGAAACCTACCCTGGGTTCCACAGAAGAAGCGATGTTAATTTATCTTACTCAGCCATGACATCTTGGCGCCTGATCAGGAAGTGGTGCAGGGCTGTGGGTGTGAAAAGAAAAGGGCTTTTAGTATCAAATGGTTTCTGTATTAAGCGTCGTTCATCCACAGATAACTGACTACATAAGGCAAAATGCACTTTAAAGAACGTGTGTGTGTGTGTGTGTGTGTGTGTGAGAGAGAGAGAGAGAGAGAGAGAGAGAGAGAGAGAGAGCAGTTACTGCCTTAACCAGGTGCTTACACTCAGCATCACTAATAGTGGAAGATACAGTACAAAGTTCACAAAGCCGCCTCTGTGGTGCTCTTGAATCTAGCTTTGAGGTCTACCTTCCACTTGACAGGATGTACAGCGGGCAGAGGGACATGTTAACGCCACAGGGGACACAATCAGGTGAAGCCAGAATGTGGGACATTCTGCAAAGTAACTGCTTTGGACTCTTCAAAATCTCAATGTCCTTAAGGAAAGAAAAAAGGCAAGGGGACTTGTTTAGATGATAAAACACCAATTTTCGGCTGGTATGCCATGGCACAGGTATGCCTCAAGAACTTTTTAAAATGCAATACCTGACTATATAGTCAGGGGCACTGACCTCTTTTCCCTGAGATTGTCAAATTTTAAAAATGACAGTAGCCATCTGGTGTGAATGAATCAAAATGATATACCTTTTTTGTTGTTGCTTATCCTCGCGGGAGGATATTTTTCCCATTGATTTTTAGAATGGAATGGAGTGGGAGAGACAGAAAGAAACATGGATGTGAGAGGGACACAACAACTGGTTGCCTCCTGCAAGCGCCCCAACCGGGCCGGGAAACGAGCCTGCAACCGAGGTACGCGCCCGGAATCGAACCCACCACCCTTCAGTCTAGGGGCCGACGCTCTAACCACTGAACAACCCAGCTAGGGCAACCTTTTTTTCTTAGATCGGCAACACTTTTGGATGCGATACTTTCAGTTTCCCTTCCAAGTCTGCGAATCTGTGACCCTTCTGAAAGGGGTTGCCTACTACACAGTAGGGCTGGAAGGGAGGTGGACGCTGCCATTGGCTGAATTTTGGTGTGTAGGTGAGGTTGCCACAACCAACCGCACACGCCCTGCAGTGCAAGGTCTCCGGGATGCAATGCCAGGTTCCTGGAGACCACACCTCCCATAGACTCCTCACACAAAAAAGACAAGACAGGAAAACAAGACAGTAAGTCAGAACAAGGTTAAGTTGCAAATGGCTGGTAAACAAGCGGAAACTTCACATACTCTCTTTAAAACAGCTCAGATCCAGTCTCCGTAGAGACTGTCAAAAATTGCCAGTGCCGACTGTATTTCAAGTCGTCACGGCGGGGTATTGGGAAAAGTTTTCAATTAGCAATAATCGCGCCTCGGATACACCTCATTGGCTACGATACTGCCACTGCGCAAAGCTGACGCCATGAGTGCCAGCCACACTCCCTGGCGGATGGGAACGGCCTTTACACTGAGGGTGACCATCTGCCGGCGAGTTCGTGTATTTGACCCGTTCCCCTTGGAGCAGTTGTATTTCAGGCCCATCTGCACGAGAGATTTCTTGTTGTTGGACCATCTCGCATAGAACGTCCAGATTTTGGGGAATGAGCGTACATTCGCTGGGGATGCTGGGGGATTTTATGCAAATCAGCATAACGTCACAGAGATGACTGTAATGACTTGAATTTGGAGAAAAAGGGAGCGGCGGGAAGGCAGCGAAAGCGAGGGTGAGCCGAAGAGCAACAAGTAGCTGGGTGCGCGGGCGCAGATGCCGGGCGCAGGGGCCAGAGGGAGCATTTCCGGAGCAGCTACATCTCGGGTGTTAGCAGCGCGATAAAGACGAAAAGATGCAACGTGGACGGGAGAAAACAGGCCCAAGCCACTTTCCACAAGTAAAGACTTGAACAGCGAAGGCAACTTTCGCACCTAACTCCTCGTAACTGCACAAAAAGTGAATCTTTTTTTCCAACTGAAAAATTCAGTCTCCGTAGAGACCGTCAAAAATTGCCAGTGCCGACTATATTTCAAGTCGTCACGGCGGGGTATTGGGAAAAGTTTTCAATTAGCAATAATCGCGCCTCGGATAAACCTCATTGGCTACGATACTGCCACTGCGCAAAGCTGGCGAACGCTTCGCCTGCTCATCGTCCCCAATAAGCAAGGTTCCTAATTCAAAAAGGCGAGTTTGAAGCTCATGGAAAAACTTTCAATTATTGTTTGGTTGAAAATTATACGGCCATATTAGGATCTCTCGAAAATGCATAAGCTGTTTTTGAAGATTTTCTTGCTTTATTTCACTTCACTAGATTTTGGTGGAGAATGAAGCAAAGCATTATGGGAGGGAACATGCTAGTAACCTAATGCAGACTAGGAATTGGGGCGGATGAGAAACGGGCTCAGTGTCAGGGTACTGTTCACTTGATTCCCAATTAACAGGGTAGCTGTTCTCTCCAAAATAAAATGTTTTTATTATGGTAAAATATACGTAACAAAGCTTGCCACGTTAACCATTTTCAAGTGTACAGTAGCATCAAATACATTTTACATGGCTTGCAACCATCGCTGCTCTACATCTCCAGAACTTTTCCATCATCCCAAACTGAAACTCTGTACCCATTAAACACTAACTTTCCATCGTTCCTCCCCCCACCCCCTGGCAACCTCTATTCTACTTCCTGTCTCGATGAATTTGATTATTCTAAGTACCTCACATTAGCAGGATCATCCAATATTTGACCTTTTGTGTCTGGCTTGTTTCATGTTTTTAATGTCCATCCATGCTGTAGTATATTTCAGTTTCATTCTATGACTGATATTCCGTTATATGGAATTTTGTTATCTATTCATTCTACAATGGGCATGCATTGCTTCTATCTTTTCTTAAATGTAATTCTTTTTAAAAAAATTTTTTTTTTATTGATTTCAGAGAGGAAGGGAGAGGGAGATAGAAACATCAATGAGAGAGAATCATTGATCAGCTGCCTCCTGCACGCCCCCTCCTGGGGATTAAGTCCGCAAGCCGGGCATGTGCTGTTGACTGGAATCAAACCTGGGACCCTGCAGTCCGCAGGCGGATGCTTTATACACTGAGCAAGCCAGCTAAGGCTGCTTTTACCGTTTTAAAAAATATGTTTTTATCTCTGGGAAGGCGGGGGTGGTGGGTGGGTGGGAAGAGATCAACCAAAGAATTTGTATGCATATATGCATATCCCCTGGACACAGATGATAGGGTGGTGAAGGCCTGGGGTGGCGGGTAGGGGCGGGCTAGAAGGGGTCAATGGGAGGGAAATGGGGGACTTACGTAATACTTTCAACAATAAAGACTTAAAAAATAAAAAAATAAAAACTTTTTATTGATTTTAGAGAGAACGGGACGGGGAGAGAGAGAATGAAAAATTGATATGTAAGAGAGTCAACCGGCTGCCTCCTACATGCCCCCCACTGGAGATTGAGCCCACAACCCGGGCATGTGTCCTGACCGGGAATCGATCCGGAGACCTTTCAGTGCGTGGGAGGATGCTCAACCAACTGAGCATCTACCCTTTGGCTCTCGTAAATAGTGCTCCTAGGAACACGGGCATAGAAGTATCAGTTTGAGTCCTTGTTTTCAATTTTTGTGTATATACTTAGAAGTGGAATTTCTGGATCATATACTACTTATATGTTTAATATAAAAGAGTTTTCTGTGGACATCTTAATTTAGAAGAGAGAGGCTGAAAGAAAGAAGCTATTTCCACAGCTGTGTTCACAGCTCATGAAGTTTGAAGTGACGTTCACTCTCATTGCCTGTGTTCCCTCTGCAAGTGGAAAGCTGGGAGAAACTGCTACCTGCACTTGAGCTATATTCTCCAAAATACTTCCGGTTTTTGCTACTCGTTAAGATGCAAATAGTAGTCTCTGAGAAAGAAACCTTCTCCTCAATATTTTATTATAAAAATATTTCAAACACGAAACATTTAAACTATTGTTCAGTGAATATTCATGTAGTTGTCATCTGGATGCAAAAGTGACCATCTTTGAAAGGCCTGTATGATGCTGATGTATAGTTAATTTTCCTCCCAGCTATAAATGCCAGGGTAGGAAAACAGCAGGAATAGCAGCACTAACAATCTGATGAATTTAGATTAATTTGCTTTGATATAATCCATGACTTAGTCATTCATTTCTGGTGTGGTGGAGTTGTGAGAAATAAAAAGCCCTGGCAGGTGTGGCTCAGTAGGTTGAGCGTTGTCTCCTGCACTGAAAGGTTGCCGGTTTGATTCCTGATTGGGGCACATGCCCAGGTTGCGGGTTCAATCAGGTGCATGCAGGAGGCAGCTGATCTGTTTCTCTCTCTCTCTCTCTCTCTCTGCCCTCCCTTCCTCTCTCTAAAATAAATAATAAAAAATAAAATTAATCTTTAAAAAAGAGAGAGAAATAAAAAGGACTTAGCCCTTGAGAATGTCTTGATTGGGTGGCTCATTACCTCCTGTCAGTAGCTCTCAAGGGAAATGGTGTGTTTCACCAGCTGTCTTGGATGACTTCATCCTCCACAGATAACTTTCCAGCACTAGGAGAAAATGGAAAATTCAGTTAACTTCTCCCCAGAACATTAGATTCTTTGGGGTCTGAAAGCACAGTAGTTGTATATTCCTAGCCAGTCTCTATTAATAATGCTCATCCTGCTTGGAGAACTGAAAAAATAACATGGGTTTGAAATACCCATGTTAAAATAATAAAATTTGGCTGGGGTGGGAGGAATGTCACTTTTGGGGCATTTCCACGGTTTTGATCAAATACTCATGTGTGCGGAAAATGTTCTGGATTACCATCGTTTTGACTTGGTAAAGGTTTCCAGTCTGCATTTTGGTCCTTTCTGTTGGCCAGCGGACAGATTAAGGAAGGCACAAAGGGCTGCCTATGGCAGGTGATTCTCCAGCTTAGTGACCTAGCCGAGCAGTTGCTGGAGGCACTGCTCCCAAACTACTGCCCCCATTACTTTCCCAGTATTTACCTCCGCACGTTCGGTGGAGGACCAGGAGTCATACTCTCACTCCAGCTTCCATACTCTTCCTCGGGGCTTCAGTTTATCTTAAACCGGGGGAAGTGGTTCCACAGGTGGTCTTCAAGGTCCCTGCTAACTGCCTAAAACACTTACAAATTGATTGATAGCTTATTTAGGTGATGCTATAGAGCAGAGGTTCTCATAGGCCACACATTTGAAACAAGTGGGAAGTTTGAAAACCGACTTAATGCCCCAGGTGTTTCCCCAGAGTGAAAGCCAGGCTTTGTGTTGGTTAACTTAGTAACGCACAAGATGGAAGATAAAATTGGAGAAGCCAAGTGGGTAAACACATTAGTCCCTGTATATTAGAGTTGGCTTTATTGTTCATGAATATGTAAAAACATCAAATTTTCAGGTACTTGTGAATGTACTTGACAACCCACAGCAAGGTGGGAACTTGACCCTGTCACAGTGAGTGGAAGGGTCCCGGGTTTGATTCCAGTCAAGGGCACATGCCCGGGTTGCGGGCTCAATCCCCCGTGGAGGGCGTGCAGGAGGCAGCCTATCAATGATTCTCTCTCATCATTGATATTTCTCTCTCCCTCTCCCTTCTTCCCTGAAATCAATAAAAATATATTTCAAAATAAATAAAAATAAAGGTCAATGGAAAAAATATCCTCGGGTGAGGATAAACAAAAAGAGAAAGAGAGAATGAATTCCTAAGGGCTGTTTGGATGTATGATTTTGCTCTTTAAAGACGTTGGTGTGACGCTCAGGGAGGACCATGTATGGTATTGGCTTAGGTGAGAGCAGCACATCCACGAGGAGCCTTCAGGGGGCGCAACTGGACAACCTAGTTATAGCAACTGTGAAACCTAGAGAATTGTGGGACTTGTAGTGTTTGCATTATTTAAGGTTCGTAAACTACATTACCCAAAATGCAAATGTAGCCAGTCAGTCCCACTGTCGGACTTGAAGTGTCCCTTAAGCTGTGAAAGGTAAGTGTGCTCCTTGCGGGCTGCGAGGTTTCTAGAGGTCGTGGGTTTCTTATAAGGGATTGCATTTCTCCTCTTTGCCCTTTGGCGGGACCTGGGAGAGAGCAGCCGTTCTAATAGGGCGTGTTTTCAGCGGGACTTCCTGGGTCTCAGGAATCAGGACTCTGTATTTGTTTAGCTGTTCACGTGGAATGTCAAGGAGAAATCGGGGTCCTGAATCCAATCTGGAAGTCCAAACATAAAATAATGTTTACATATGGGGCTCACGTCACTAGGGAATTTCTGTATTCTATCAAATAATGCCAACGACTTGTGTTTACAGCTAGGAAAGCGGACACACGGGTATAATGACTTGCCAGGTTTCACTACTGTTGCTGTATGCAAGTAGCTGTTTGCAATTGAGAGTAACTAAAATAATATGGGGGAAAACGAAAAACAAGAGGTGTGCGTGTGCTTAATTATATTAGTAAAATAAAAAGTCTGAGCAAACAACTTTATTAACACCTGGCATACAGGAACTCAAATGTGCTTCCTTAGCATATGAAGAAATAAGATAGTTCTGGTTGCAGGTTCAATTCTCAGCCAGGGCACACACCTCAGCTGCGGGTTTGATCCCCCGTCAGGGCTGTATGGAGGCCGCCAATCATTGTTCTTTCTCACATCGATGTTGCTCTCTCTCCCTCTCCCTTGCTCGAAAAATTGATGGGGAAAAAACATATCCTCAGGTGAGGATTAAAACATAATAATAATAAATAAGATAATTCTAATTTAGAAAATGGGATGTAGGGTTATGGAATACAAAGTTCCCCAAGGGATGGTATTAACTAAAATATAAATATATTCCTCTGATGGAGACATCTTCAGGTGCAGTCATAGATGGAATAACAATGCGGTATTAGGGGATTTAAAGGATATTGAGGTAAGCCATTAACCTCTTGAAGTTTACAAGGAATTCATGTCTGACCAGCTGGTGTTACTGGGAGATTCACAATAGGGCCTTAGATTATACTGCTTTACCAATTTTTACTTTATCCTCCCTCCTTTTTAAAATAGGCTATGTTTTGACAGCCCCTCTTTAAAAAAAATACCAAAATATACAGTTCCCTTAAATGCAGAAAGCCTTTTTAAGTTAATTTTCATCTGATGGCTACAGCACAGTAGGTTCTTAAGAGGTCAGGAAGATAAGATTGGCTCGGGCTGTGATGAAATGGACCAGAGGCTCTACAGCAGTGGTTCTCAACCTGTGGGTCACGACCCACAGGTTGAGAACCGCTAGCAGGGTCGCCTAAGACCATCAGAAAACACAGATATTTACATTACGATTCATAACAGTAGCAAAATTACAGTTGTGAAGTAGCAACGAAAATAATTTTATGGTTGGGGTCACCACAACATGAGGAACTGTATTAAAGGGTCGCGGCATTAGAAAGGTTGAGAACCAACTGCTTTAAGGTAAAGCATTCCACATTTTAGCTTCTCTTCAGACTTCTCCATTCTTTTTTTCTTTGCCTAACTTTTCTGATCATATCTCTCTTTTTTTTTTTTTTAAATATATTTTATTGATTTTCACAGAGAGGAAGGGAGAGGGATAGAGAGCCAGAAACATCGATGAGAGAGAAACATCGATCAGCTGCCTCCTGCACACCTCCTACTGGGGATGTGCCCGCAACCAAGGTACATGCCCTTGTCCGGAATCGAACCTGGGACCTTTCAGTCCGCAGGCCGACGCTCTATCCACTGAGCCAAACCGGTTTCGGCTGATCATATCTCTTAAGCTTTAAAAATATTCAAAAGATATAATCATTTTCCTTCATCTCACGGCTTTTGGCATTTCTGCACTACTACTGTCCTGAGCCTACTTGGACATCTGCAAGCAGACATTCCTCTGAGGAATTACTTTAAAAAAATTTATTGTGGTGATAGAATAATATAATGACCCCCAATCCATGGGCCTATCACCCAGCTTTAATGATTAACAATTCTTGGTTAATCTTGTTTTATTTCTATACTCCTATCTACTCCACAACCTTCCCCATATTATTTTGAAGCAAATCCTCCTAAATATATAATTTTATCCAAATATTTCAATATATTACTCAGTAGGATGAGAACTTTTTAAAATATTATCTGTCATATGTTAAATAATTAATAGTAATTTCTTTTTTAAAAAAATATATTTTATTGATTTTTTACAGAGAGGAAGGGAGAGGGATAGAGAGCTAGAAACATCGATGAGAGAGAAACATCGATCAGCTGCCTCCTGCACGCCCCCTACTGGGGATGTGCCCGCAACCAAGGTACATGCCCTTGACTGGAATCGAACCCAGGACCCTTCAGTCCCCAGGCCGACGCTCTATCCACTGAGCCAAACCGGCTAGGGCAATAGTAATTTCTTAATATCAAACATCCAGTTAATGTTTAATTTTCCAGTCTATACTAATAAAAGGGTAATATGCTAATTAGACTGGGAGACCTTCTGGGAGACCTTCGCAGTCCTGGACAAAGCCATGGTGGCGGGGCTGAGGCAGAGGCAGTTAGGGGCGATCAGGACAGGAGGGGAAGGCAGTTGGGGGCAAGCAGGCCAGCAGTGTGGGGGGCAGTTGGGGGCGATCAGGCCGGCAGGGGGGGCAGTTGGGGGCGAGCAGGCTGGCAGGCAGAGTGGTTAGGGGTGATCAAGCAGGCAGGCAGGTGAGCGGTTAGGAGCCACGGTCCCGGATTGTGAGAGGGATGTCCGACTGCCGGTTTAGGCCCGGGGTCCCAGATTGGAGAGGGTGCAGGCTGGTCTGAGGGACACCCCACTCCGTGCATGAATTTTGTGCACCTGGCCACCAGTTATTTTATAAATGTCATATTTTAAAAGCTTGTTTGGATCAGGATTCAAATAAGGCCCACATACTTTAATCTATATAATCCCCTCTTCGTATATCTATGTCTATATCTCTATCTCTTGCAGTTTATTTGTTGGGAGAAATTTGTCTGTCTGTCCTGTAGTTTCCCATGGTCTGGACTTTACTGATTGACAAATGGGTCATCTAACATGCTGCTTTGGGCTCTGTATTTCCTATAAACAAACATTAATTAGCTCTAGAGACTTGATTAGAGTCAAGTTCAATTTTTTTTTTTGGCCAACATCACATCTTCCGAGAGTCTCAGAAATCTGGTCCTCTCTTTTGTAATGTTGATGATGCTCAGCGCCTAGATCCTTTGTTTCTCAGCTAGAAAAATGAAGATGCCCTGGCTGGTGTGGCTCAGTTGGTTGAGTGTTGTCCCTTGCACCAAGAGGATCGCTGGTTCAATCCTGGTCAGGGCACATGCTGGGGTATGGATTGACCCCCAGTAGCAGGTGTGCAGGAGGCAGCCAATGGATGTTTCTCTCTCTCCCTCTAAAATCAATTTTAAAAACATATTAAAAATGCTGCTACTTAAGAAACAATGTGAATGAAGTTCTGATACATTCTCCCTTCCTCCAGCTCCTGGCAACTCTTGACCTACTGTCACTATGGATTTGCCAGTTCTGGACATTTCATATAAGTGGAGTCATGATTTTTGACCTTTTGTGATTGGCTTTTTATACCTAACATAATGTTTTCAATGTTTATCCATATTGTACCATATATCAGAACGTCATTCATTTTTTAAAAAATAGATGTTTGTTGATTTTAGAGAGGAAGGGAGAGGGAGAGAGATAGAAACATCAATGAGAGAATCGTTGATTGGCTGCCTCCTGCACGCCCCACACTAGGGATCAAGCCTGCAACCTGGGCATGTGCCTTGACCAGGAATTGAACCATGACCTCCTGGATCATAGGTTGGGGGTCAACCACTGAGCCATGCCGGCCCGGCTTTGTTCTTCTTCTTCTTCTTCTTTTTTTTTTTGGTGAGCTGGTGGGTGTTTTTATTTCCTTCTTGCTGTTTTTCTGAATTTTCCAAATTTTCTACAATGATCACTTTCATTTATATATAACATCAATCTACTCAATAAAAATATATCATGTGTTAGGGAAAATAAAATAATAGTAATAATGAATAGGCACATCTTTGAGCACTTACCACGTGCCCAGCAAGATTCTAAGTGTTTTATATTGAGTATCCCAGTTAATCTTCCTTTTTCAGATGAGGAAAAGGGGGACTGGGGCGTTAAGTCACTTGCACAGGTCACACAGCTTGCAAGGATAGGAGCCCGAGGTGAATGAATTACCGCAGCGGGAGAGAAGCTCCGAGTTTCTCAGAAGCACAGGCACATGTGCATGACTGGCTTGAGGACTCCGAGAGAACTGTTTAATCTCCGAGTCCTCATTTCCCTTGCCCCGAGCTGACCTAGATGACCACAGCAATGCCTGCTACTATCTGTTCAGTGTGCGGCCGTCTGTAACGTAACCAGCTAGTCCCAGACTCTGGAGCCCCATACGTTCTGCCAGTAAGTGTTAAAAACAACACAGAAAGCCAAGCTCAAATGCTTTCTTCCCCCCAAGGCTTTCTTGATTCTCTTTCCTTTCTCCCTCCCCCTCTCTAGTGCATTTGGGGTCCAGCTGCCTCCACCCCAAACTGGGAGCCCTCAGAAAGCAGCAGAGTCTGTTTCGCCCTGTTCTGGAAGTCACCCCAAGGCCTGATCCCTGAGAACCAGGGAATGCTTCTCCTTACGTGGATGTGAGCCTTCTGAACTCTTGGAGCCTCAGTTTTCTCTGTGCACAGCCCATTTCAGGGACTGGTGCCACCACTCACTCAGCCGCTCAGGCTTAGTACCCTAACTCATACTCTCCTCCCTCTCCTTAAGCCAGGGGTGGGCAAACTTTTTGACTCGAGGGCCACAATGGGTTCTTAAACTGGACCGGAGGGCCGGAACAAAAGCATGGATGGAGTGTTTGTGTGAACTAATATAAATTAAAAGTAAAGGAGCGGAGGGGAGAGCAAGAGAACCCTCCGCTCTTTTCGGCTCCGCGGGCCGAATAGAACAGCCGAACGGGCCGGATCCGGCCCGCGGGCCGTAGTTTGCCCACGGCTGCAAGCCCACATCCAACCAACCACGAGACACTGGGTTCCTTTCCTAAGTATCTCCGGGACCCTTCTCCTCCTCTCCATTGTCACTGTGGCCTCCTAAGTCAGCTACCACCGCGCACCCCTCTCTGCCAGGCTTAGCTCTCATCTCCCTTTTCCCAGGCCCACTCCTGCCGGCTTCATTCATTGTTATAGCTGAATAATATTCCACTGTGTGGACAGACCACATTTTGTTTATCTGCTCATCAACTGATGGTTACCTTTGTTTTTTAAAAACATTTAAAAAAACTGAAAAACATAAACAACAACAAAAAGAATTTATAAAAAACAAACAAGCCATCCCCTCCCCCTGAAGTTCACAGATACAGAGAACAGATTGGTGGCGGCCAAAGGCTGGGGTGGGGGTGGGAGGAGAAATGGCTAAAGGTGGTCAAAAGGTATAAAACTCCAGTTATGAAATAAATAAGTCATGGGGATATAATGTACTGCATGGTGAATACTGTAGTGCACATTTGAAAGTTGCTAAGAGAGTAGATCTTAAAATTCCTCGTCACAAGAATAAAATTTTTATAACTCTGTGGTGACAGATGTAACTAAACTTATTGTGGTGATCATTTCACAATATATCAAATACTGAGTCATTGTTGTACACCTGAAGCTAATATGTTATATATATATATATCAATTATACCTAAACCAATCAATCAATCGTTTTTTTACATGAGGTTTCTCTCTCTCTAGAATGAAGATGAACTTTGGGTTGACTTTCAGGGCAGTGAGAGGCTGCTGGATGGTGAACCTCAGCCAACAGTGCTCACATGGATCCATTGGATTATTTGTGCCACCAAGTCCTCCTGTGGACCCTGAGAAGGTCAAAGAGCTACAGCGCTTCGTCACTCTTTCCAAGAGACTCCTAGTGATGACTGGGGCCGGAGTCTCCACTGAGTCAGGGATCCCGGACTACAGGTCTGAAAAGGTGGGACTCTATGCCCGCACTGACCGGAGGCCCATCCAGCATCGGGATTTTGTACAGAGTGCTCCAGTCCGTCAGCGGTACTGGGCGAGAAACTTTGTGGGCTGGCCTCAGTTCTCCTCTCATCAGCCTAACCCTGCACACTGGGCTCTGAGCAGCTGGGAGAGACTCGGAAAGCTGTACTGGTTGGTGACCCAGAATGTGGACGCCTTGCACACCAAGGCGGGGAGTCAGCGCCTAACAGAGCTGCACGGATGCATGCACAGGTGCAGACACGTCTGAAAGGTTTGAATGCAGAAATGTGTAAGAGCAGAGACCTTGGCTGACCTATCACTGTTGTCTTCATTAGATTTGAGAAAAGGATTTGGGAGCAAGTTTAATTTGGAGTTGATCCCACCAAACTCATTGAGGGAGTGGGGAAGTGAAATGGGGAAGGGAGGAAAGCCAAAAAGGGTACGTTAGCGAACGGGTTGCTGCTCTGGGCTGCGGGGGCCCTCTGCCTGTCTAGAGAGCATGCTTCAGAATTCTCCCTGAAAGTCAGGGCAGCTGGGTGTTTAGCCAGCATCTCCCATCCCTCACTGGTCAAAGGTCACTCTTGGGGGATTAACTCCCTAACACTGACTCTGCTCCTCCAGAGGAAGCTTGCTCGGCCACAGGAAGCTGTGCGCACTGGCTGTCCTAGGGGCCTGTGAGCAGAGCACCGACAGCATGTGCTGCAAACTGCTGCGTCTGGCGCCTGGACACACAGAACACTGTGGCCGGCACGTGGGAGTCAGACCCAGTAGGTACTGCCGGAATGGATACCTGCAGCCTGGCAATAACTTGTAGCTAATTGGAGACCATTGCCTTATCTTCAGCCCAGAGACCCGCCCGCTGATCATAAAATACTTACTGGGTGCCTACAACGTGTGGTGTGTACTGTGTGTTACTTGGTGTGGAGGGATCAAAACCAACATATAAAACTTGCTCTGCTTTACATGTGAGAACTATGTAATCTGCTTGGGGGAGACCCAAAAACAACCCGTTTAATGACCAACGACTCCACGTGAGTGTTAAATGGTGTGGTCCTCAACGGACAAGCTTTATGAGTTCAGAGACACAGACTTAGTAAAGATTGGAGAAATCGGGGAATCTTGTGGGTAAGGAGGGGCTTGAGACTGGCTCAGACTTGATTAGGCAAAGGAGGGGAAAGAGCTTTCTAAACGAAAGGAATGTGAGAGCCCAGGAGAGACCAGTCTGGCCTCTGGGGAGACTGGTATGAGGTCAGGTGTCTGGGAAGGCTAAACCCAACTCACAAAAAGTTATGCAGGGCCGTTTGGGACTGTTGTGAGACCAATGGGCTATTACTGCTTTCTGAGCAAGAAAGCAACCTGATAAAATACCATTTGAGGAAGGCCCGACAGGAACAGAAAAGGCGCAGGGTCAGCCTGCAGGACCTGGACTCAGGTGATGGCAGGGGAATGAGAGAACCAATGATGTATGGGTCCTGGGGTGTTTAGCCATCATCTCCCATCCCTCACGGGTCAAAGATCACTCTTGGGGGATTTTTGTCCCCTCTCCCCCGCAAATGTCAAACATCTACAAAAGTAAAGAGAATAGTATAATGAACTCCCATATATATACCATTATCCAGATTCAAAGATTTTTATCATACCTACTTTATCCCTTCTTTCCCTGTGTCTTTGAAACATTTTAAAACAAATCCAAGATTTCTTATCATTGCAGGCGGGGCCTTTTAAATAAAAAATACACATCATAATCTGATGGTTGACTAGATCGAGTGAAAGGAGTTTTTCCCCAGGGTTTCAGTAACTAGAGAAATGATGGTGATGGAGAAGTTGGTGGAGGCATGTGGTTGAAGACAGAAGGTGAACCTGACAGGTCAGTCAAGGAGACTTGGAGTTGGACTCCAGTTTCGGGGAGAGAGCAGGAGTGGAGTCCTATGCAGAGGAAACCATTAGCACAGAGGCACTGAGGCTGTGTAATCAGAGTCCCCAACTGGGGGACGTAGACCGAAGACAAGCTGGGGGGTTGAGCAGAGGAAGACCCAGTTAAACCAGCTCTTGTTCTTCCTTTCACAGCTATTTAGTAGGCAGTGTCCTAGGCCAGCGGTCGCCCATCGGGGGTCTGCGGACCACTGGTGGTCCGTGAGGTCTGAAAGGTTGGCGTGTGCTGGTTTAAGGCAAGAGAGGCAAGACTCAGAGTTCTAGACCTCACAGAGCTCAGGTTCTGGTTATTAGAGAGGTGACAAGAGAACCGGAAGATACCATGTCATAGACATCAAGGGAGAAAGTGTTTTAAAGAAAGGATGGTGATGGCCCAGCCGGTGTGGCTCAGTGGTTGAGTGTCGACCCATGAACCAAGAGGTCACAGGATCAATTCCTGGTCAGGGCACATGCCCGGGTTGCAGGCTCGATCCCCAGTAGGGGGCGTGCAGGATGCAGCCGATCGATGCTTCTAACTCTCTATGCCTCTCTAACATCAACAAAAACATTAAAAAACAAAATTTTTTTAAAAATGAAAGGATGGTGATGGATAGCAATAATTACAGTAGATGAGGACAACAGGGAATGGAGGGGGAAACTGGTTTTGGTACTAAGGAGATCATTTATGTGGTAGAGAATTTGCAGTCGTGCTAAGGATAAAAATAAGCTGGCTGGAGGGTAAGCAGGGAGTGTTTAGTAAGGAAACAGAGGTACATTACTTGTTCTAGAAGGTCGACAGTGGGAGGAAGGTGAGAAACGGAGGTAGCTGAGGCGGTCATGAGAAGCTATTCCTAAAACTGGGTGATGGGAAAAGGAAGTGATGATGGAGGGACTAAAAAGCGTTGGGGGTACCCCGTCTTTGGCAGCATGTGCCCCCCCAGGACAGCCGTTCATCGGCCTCCTCTTTGGTTTCAGGGTCCTCTGCCTGGATTGTGGAGAGCAGACTCCGCGTGGGGTGCTGCAGGAGCGCTTCGAGGCCCTGAACCCCACCTGGAGTGCGGAGGCCCATGGCCTGGCCCCTGATGGCGACGTCTTTCTCACAGAGGAGCAGGTGCAGAGCTTTCGGGTTCCCGCCTGCGCTCGCTGTGGAGGCCCGCTGAAACCAGATGTCGTTTTCTTCGGGGACACAGTGAACCCCGACAAGGTCGACTTTGTGCACAGGCGCGTCAAAGAAGCCGACTCTCTCTTGGTGGTGGGATCGTCCTTACAGGTAATGGACTGTCACTGTCCGTTTGGGGCCCCCTACCAGCAATCTCTTCCTGCGTCTAGCGATCTCTTACCTGTGCCGCCTCCTCCTCCTCCAGGTGTACTCCGGTTACAGGTTTATCCTCACTGCCCGGGAGAAGAAGTTACCGATTGCCATACTGAACATCGGGCCCACGCGGTCGGATCACCTGGCATGCCTGAAGCTGGATTCGCCATGTGGGGAGCTGCTGCCTTTAATAGACCCACAATGACCACGGCCTGATGTTCCTGAGCCAGAAGCTGGGACTTTTGCGTGTATCTTGCTGCTAAAGGTAAATGCCTTCTCAGCTATTCGATTCCAGTTCCCATTCATCTGAGAGCACTGACAAAATATAGAAGGTTCTAGGCTTTTTTTCTTTTTTGGTCTTTTTAAAAAATATATTATTATTAATTTCAGAGAGGAAGGGAGAGAGAGATAGAAACATCAGTGATGAGAAAGAATCATTGATGGGCTGCCTCCCGTACACCCCCTACGGGGATCGAGCCCGCAACCCGGGCATGTGTCCTTGACCGGAACCCTTCAGTCCACAGGCTGACGCTCTATCCAATGAGACAAACCGGCTAGGGCGGTTCTAGGCTTCTTAATGTGTGGCCATTCTGAATTTATTTTTTAATGTACATTAAGCTATACTGTTTGAAAGACTATGATTTTCAAATTGTAGGCACATAGCTATTTAAATATTCCAAAATCTACCATAACCTTTTCTGTTTTTTAAAAATAACAGCTTTATTGAGATATAATTCACATACCTTTAAAAGTATACAATTAAGCCCTAACCGGTTTGGCTCAGTGGACAGAGCGTTGGTCTGCAGACTGAAAGGTCCCAGGTTCGATTCTGGTCAAGGGCATGTACCTTGGTTGCGGGCACATCCCCAGTAGGAGGTGTGCAGGAGGCAGCTGATCGATGTTTCTAACTCTCTACCCCTCTCCCTTCATCTCTGTAAAGAATCAATAAAATATATTTTTAAAAAGTATACAATTAAGTTGTTTTTATTACATTCACAAAGTTGTACATTAATGACCACTCTCTAATTTAAGAATATTTTCATCATCCCAGGAAGAAATCTTGTACCCATTAGCAGTCATTCCCCATCCTCCAGCCGCCCCCCCCCCCACACCACCAGTCCTGGCAACAACTAATCTTTCTGTTTCAGCTTAGTCTAGACATTTCATATATATGTAGCCTTTTGTGTCTGGCTTTTTCACTTAATGTTTTCAGCGTTTATCCATATGGTAGCATGTGTGAGTATATCTAATTTAATCTGTGAGTACAACCACCTTTTTTTCAATAGGCTTTATTTTTTAGAGCAGTTTTAGGTTCACAGGATTGAGCAGAAAGTGAAGAGTTCCCATATACTACTTGAATCGAATGATAAAAGTATGTTTCATTCTGTAAGAAACTGCCCAACTGTCTTCCAAGGTGGCTGTTCCATTTGAACTGCCACCAGCAATGGATGAGAGTTCCACTTCAACAACCATTTTTAAAAACTGTTCTCATTGAACTGTACACGCAGAGAAGTGCACGCACCCTAAGTGGGCCTCTTAATGACGACCTACAGCATCTAGGTCAAGGAACAGAACACCACCAGCACCCAGAAGTCCCCGTGGCACTTTGCAAAGTTTTTATTGATTTCAGAGAGAGGAAGGGAGAGGGAGAGAGGGATAGAAACATCAATGATGAGAGAGAATCACTGATCCGCTGCCTCCTATATACCCCACACAGGGGATTAAACCCGAAAGCCAGGCATGTACCCCAACCAGGAATCAAACCATGACCTCCTGGTTCATAGGTCAACACTCAACCACTAAGCCACACGGGCTGGGCCCTGTGACACATTTTACTAGTTTCTTATTACTAGAATAACACCTATTTATTGTAGAAGTTTAGATGATGCAGGTAAGTAAAAATAATATAATACAAATTACCCATAATCCTACCACCGAGATAACCAAAGTTTAACATTCTGGTATAACTAAATCTGTTTTTACAAATATTGAATCATAGTGTTTCATTATATCCTATTCTGTAATGGCCATATTTATATGTCCTAAGTGCTATACAGTAGGACCTCGGGTTACGTCGGATCCATTCCTATGGCGCGATGTAAGGCGATTTTCGCCCTAAGTCGCAACCCACTTACATAAGCACCTACGTCACTCACATGGAGCACAGACACAGCAGTAATGAAGTGAAACAGTAAAAAATAAATAAAAGAAAGATAACAATTCCTGACCTTTACTTGTGGTAAATACGGTAAATAATAAAAATATAAAGCACATATGTACATACACTGAAATGATGGAACTTTTTTATAAATAAATGGGAGATGGCGATGTAACCACGAAACGACGTACGTCGAGTCCGACGTAACCCGAGGACTGCCTGTAATTTTTTTAATGCTATAAGTTTTTCAATGGTAGGCTGGTTCCCCATCATTTCCCCCACTCCACTCTTGCCTTATTTTGGCATCAATTTGTTTCATTTCTTTTCAGATCCCTAAGGATTCATCCCTTCTCCCTTTGTCGAAGCTCACCGAGCACCGCTCTGCAGCCTCTCCGAAGTGGGCACGTTTCCGAGCCGAGGAGTTCAGTCTTTCCATTGATGAGATTTGCCCCTGAAGACAGACTTTTTCAAAGCAGCAGCTTCTCCTGATAGGAAAATGCTTTCAGTCCCCTTTTATCTCCTCAGGCAGAAGAAATGGCCCAAGAATATGTAGGTCAGGATGGTCTCTGGAGGACTAGCCCAGGGCTCACTAATGTGTGTGTGTTGGGGAGAGTAATGGGAGAAGGGAATGACTTAATTTATTATTCTAAATGGTCAAATGTCTTTCACTGAACTATTTTGATTTATTTTTTGAAAAGATGAACTATGCTATGAATTAATTGTTTATGAACCAAGGAATAAAGGAATCATTTTGAATAGCACACCAGGTATGCGGCTGTACGTTTCTATTTTTTAATCAGCTAAAAGCAAAGGGGACTTGATTGACATGGTTCTCTAAGAATTTCTGCTTCATTTCAGCCCAAATGAGACACCTGCCTTGAACCTGGTCTGCAGGGAGGAAATAGTGATTCCCAAATGGAATCTTAAATTGATTTGTTTCTGCCAGGGGATGCAGCAAGACTTGTTTGGTTACTGCATTAGCCAGAAAGAATCCTTGTGCCAGGGCAAAGCTTTCTGCACAATCTCATTAGGAAGTGAAGTGGACGGAAGAATCGCAGTCTTTTGTCTACAATTGGGGCGAGCAATGCACGCTCACCCTGCACCTGCCTGGGAAGCAGGTTTCAGTTAACCGGGGTGGCCAGGATCCGAACACACAGAGTGCTTCTCACCCGCGCAACTGTTGGTTTGCCGCGGCCATGAATGAACTCTGAACAGGTGTAAGGTTTTCTACTCTCATTCCAGCTTTTTTGCACATGGAGATCCTGAAGTATTTTGAACCAGATTTGCTCAGTTATCCAAAGTCAGTACCAATAATTTATTCAATCTGGGCCTTTTCAAAAAATATGTATTTTATTGATTTTTTACAGAGGAAGGGATAGGGATAGAGAGTTAGAAACATCGATCAGCCGCCTCCTGCACACCCCCTACTGGGGATGTGCCCGCAACCAAGGTACATGCCCGGAATCGAACCGGGGACCTTTCAGTCCGCAGGCTGACGCTCTATCCACTGAGACTGGGTCTTTTGAATCTCAAGCCATTTTCACCCACAAATCTCATAATGTGACTGACAGACACTGTATTAAGGTACTGAGGCTATAAAGATACAACCTCTCGCCGAAACCGGTTTGGCTCAGTGGATAGAGCGTCGGCCTGCGGACTCAAGGGTCCCGGGTTCGATTCCGGTCAAGGGCATGTACCTTGGTTGCGGGCACATCCCCAGTAGGGGGGTGTGCAGGAGGCAGCTGATCGGGGTTTCTCTCTCATCGATGTTTCTAGCTCTCTATCCCTCTCTCTTCCTCTCCGTAAAAAAGCAATAAAATATACTTAAAAAAAAAAAAAAAAAAGATACAACCTCTTGCCCTCAACTGGCTCACAGGGTGTGCTATCTCCCCCACCCTTACTCTACACCTGAAATGATACAGTCATGCATGGATGACAGAATGAGACAATTTAGTCCACCCCCATTCCTTTCTGAGGAAATTAAGATCCAGACTTACCTAAGGCCATAGTACGTAGTTTCAGAGCCAGGACTAGAATCCAAGGAGATTTTCCTTGCAATTCTTTTTTTTTTTCTTTTTTTAACCGACTTCTAGAGAGAGAGGAGAGGGAGAGAAACATCAATGTGAGAGCCAAACATCCATCAGCTGCCTCCTGCACGGAGGGGGATCGAGCCTGCAACCCAGCATGTGCCCTGACCCGGAATCGAATGGGCGGCAACCTGTGGGTGCATGAAGCCTAACCAAGTAAGCCGCACCAGCCGGGGCCCTCCCAGTTCTTTTCCTTTTAAACAACAAGACCCATTTGAAGATGGTGGTTAGAAAGAAGTCAGCCTGGAGTAGCAGCAGAAGCCAGCCGTGTACCTGGCCAGGGGATCAGGAATGGTTCAATGTGGGGAGTGGAGAGCAGGTGAGGCTGCCAGGGAGAGAAGGCAGGCTCTTTCACACCCAATGTTGGCATGGCACGCTTCACCAGACCAAGTGAGGGCCTTAGGAATGCTCCACATTTCCTCCCGAGATGGAATTCTTTCCAAAGCATTTGTCTCAAGAGGAACTTGATATTTCCTGAAGCTGGTGCTTCTCAGGTCTCCTCACTTTACATCTTTAGCCTCCCACCAGCGTGGCAGTCCCTAGTCCACTCTAAGTGCCCTCGGTTGGAATAACAAACATCTCCTGGTGACACTCAGTTTGTCGCCGCCCTGGTTACATGGTCCTCAGTGCATTAAGCCCCGCTTTGGACGGACTTTGGGCCAGGCTCTCCCTCAGCTGCTTCCACGTTTCTGCTCTGCTGTCACAGCTTTAGTAAGTAGGAGTCACAAAGGCAAAGAGGGACATAACACTGGACACTTCCCACTAACTCGTTTTCTTTTTCATGTTGTCATAAACTGCAGATCCTCTCTCGCCTCTCCCTTACACAATAGCCTTACTGAGCACACTACATCCCAGGCGCCGTGTGAAGCATTTTACATGAGCTCCGTAGGCTTTTACTTCACAGGAGATGTTGGGGTGTCCATAAAAGTCAGTCTTCAGTGAACACAACTTTTCCTGAGACGGTCAAAGGAAGGACTGATAAGAAATTCAACATTCCTAGGTCAGGTGACCTACTGTCCCCGACTGCCCCCTACTGGGGGGTTCCCTGAGGTGCAGGACTTTCAGTGCTCAAACCTGGATGAGCTGGTCGCCCTGTTGCTGGGACTGGCAGAGGTTGCCACCAGAGATTAGTTAATTCCAGACATACTATCCTTGCCGAGATTCAAGATGGTGCTCTAAAATCCAGACGTTTTCATTTCATTTTCCCCCACGAAACAGATTTCTACTTCACGAGGAAAAATTAAACTCATCCAAGAATGGAGAGCAGTTTTTCCCCTCTCAGTTTATTAGGAAAGGAGTATAGCATGGATTGACAGACTTGGATTTCCATCTATCTCTTGCTACGTACTGGTTAGGTGAATGTGGGCAAGTTGCTTTATCTAGCCTTCGGTCTTTTTGTAAGTGGGGATAATAGGAGATCCCTCCTTGGGTTGTTATGAAGCTTAAGCAGGGCAATGATGCTCACAGCAGTGCCTGGTGCACAGCAGATGTCAGCCACTGTCATCAGAATATGGAGGAGGGTGGAAAGAAAAGCCGTCATACCTGCCAAACCTTTGTGCCCCATTTACTCCTCTAACTAGAATCACAGGACTCTCTCCCAGAACCACATTTCCCTTTTGTATACCTGTTTGTTTTTTAAAGTACAAAAGTTTTATTTTACTTTATTTTTATTTTTTTTATTGATTTCAGAGAGGAAGGAAGAGGGAGAGATAGAAACATCAATGATGAGAATCATTGATCGGCTGCCTCCTGCACACCCCCACTGGGGATTGAGCTGCAACCAGGACATGTGCCCTTGACTTGAATCAAACCCAGGACCCTTCAGTCCTGGCTGCCGCCCTATCCACTGATCCAAACCAGCTATGGCTAACGTACAAAAGTCTTGATGTAATAAAGCCTTTCTAAGGAAAGTAAGTGAATATGCTTCCTTCTCCATTCCTTTGGGAAAATCATATTGATTAAACATTTACTACACAACAAACACTGTAGGAAGCATTTTACAATGCATTGATTCACCGAGTTTTTACAACCAACCCTCTCTATCTATGATCTTACGCCCTATTATTTCTTTTGAAAGATGATGATCCTGAAGCTTATGTAACTTGCCCAAATGTCACCTGGGGCGACTAGTCAGGTCCGTCCAGTTCCGAGCTCACTCTCCCTCTTTAATGCTGCGGAAACGCGGACTTTGGGAGGGAAGATGGGCAAGGCACAAGAAACTTCCAGAAGTCCCCAAGCTAGGTCCCCTAAGATGAATAAGCATTCACCAGGAGGGGGGCAGGGGGAACATCCCAAACCGAGAGAACAACAAATGCAAAAGCATGGAGGTCAAACATGCAAATACCTTCACCTTTAAAAAAACACGCTTGAAGGTGGGGGTGGGCATGCAAGTGTGGACTTGGGACGCCCCAGAGGCCCTTGGCTCCGCCCCAAATTCCCTCGCCCCTCGCCATTCTTCCCTCGCGCCCCTTAGATTCCCAGCCCCCCACTTTCCCAGCCCCCTTTTGCCTTCCCCGGGTGAAAGCAATGAAGGCGTTACCAACTGGAGGGACCTGGGGGAGCGGGGCGAACGCGCGGTGGGTGAGAGACCCAGTGCAGGCCAGACTCGGCCGGGAAGTTGGACCTCATGTGCCACGTGTGTTCGCCGCTTCTCGCACTCAACCCGCCCACTCGGTCCTCCTGGGGCCCCTCCTTCCTGGGACGCCACCTAGAGGAAGCAGCCAACCACTGCGCCTGCGCTGGCGCGGGTCCGCCATCCGAGAGGGGCGGGGCCTGGGCCTGGGAGGTGCACAGGTAGGCCGGAAGCGGGACCTGTTACTGCAGATTACTCTCAGTGCAGTATATTTATTTATTCATTTCAGTCATCCCAGCCACTGTTGTAATGTTTCCCATATTCCGTTTCCAGTAATGAACTGGAATGAGCACTTGTTTCTCTCTCCCTCTCTCTCTCTCTCCTAGTCCTTGAGATAATGAAAAAATGAAGGTTTTTACATCAGAGGATATTTTTAGAGTCCAGCTTGAGTACTCAGGTGGCTCTGTTCTCTCTGTTGTTTGTTTTATAATTGTAAAGAAAAAAGTGGGAATAAGTAGTCTCCTAATGATCTTACCTTTCTTCCTGCCTAAGAGGGGGGGAGGGCTTGCAGTTGTTTCCCATTGAATGGATGAATGAAATGAGGGAGAAATTGGGCCAAAAGACAAACCCACACACACTCCCTTCTTGAAAAGACAAATACACACACTTCTTTGCTGCCCACCATACACCCAGCAGTGGCTGCTGTTCTGTCAGCCTCCAGTGGTTTAAAATTCCTCAGTGGTGGCTTCTCATAGTCTTTATTGTCCTTTCTCATTTTTGCTTTTCTAATTCAGTTTTCTTCTTTCCCCTCCCCACTCTACCTGGTGAATTTCTTTTTAAAAAAAAAAACATATTTTACTGATTTTTTTACAGAGAGGAAGGGAGAGGGATAGAGAGTTACAAACATCAATGAGAGAGAAACATCAATCAGCTGCCTCCTGCACACTCCCCACTGGGGATGTGCCTGCCACCAAGGTACATGCCCTTGACCGGAATCAAACCTGGGACCCTTCAGTCCACAGGCCAACGCTCTATCCACTGAGCCAAACCAGCCAGGGCTGTTTATTATGTTTGATGACCGCAATGTGAAAATCAGCTTGTAGAGTGTGGTAAAGTCTTTGTAGGGCTTAGAAAAGAAAAAAAGTTGTAGGAAAAATGGTTGAAAATGGAGGCAGAAAAATGAGAGGAGAGACCGGGCTGGACTGAAACAAGAGCTCACTGCTTCAGGCAGGGTAGGGGGTGGTGAAGGGTGTGTGTTCTCATGGGCTCCCCGGGTTCAGATCCCATCTTTGCTACTTACTTTGCATAGCTCTGGGCAAGGGGCCTCTCCTACGGAGCGGCAGCTTAGAAAAGGAGGACTTACTAACTGTCAAAACCTCTTAGGCTTAGGGCATCCAGGGAATTTGAGACACACAGTCCTGGCACAGGGTAAACCATCAGGGGTTGTTCGTCATTACTCAGGTCTCAGGGTGCTCACTTCCTGGAAATATGCGAGTGATTCAACTTCCAAGGCTGGAAGAATGATGCTCACGAAGGACTGGGAAGAGGCCCAGATAGAGAGAGAATAAAACAATCTCCAAACGCGAGCCTTTCAACAAGGTGCTTTACTGTAAGGCGGAAGCCACCGGGGTAACGCGTTACAGAGGCGGCACTCAGTCCTGACAGTACTTGGTGTCCAGGTTCTTGTGCTCCTTGTAGTAAGGGGCCTTGGAGAAGCAGATGGCAGCATTGCGGTCGCATTCGCAGATGAAGGCCTGGCAGGGTTTGTTTTTGCCTGGAAAAGAGCAAGAGGAGAGGCCTGAGCCAAGGTGGAGCCTGCTGTCTACAACCCAGGGGCAGGAAAAAATAACTGGAATAATTCAGTGGCCATTCCACTGGTGCAAATTTAGGGCTGACAAATTAAGCAATTAAAATGCCAGAATTTCAGATAAACAATGTATGCAAGGTTTGGGATGTAGACTAAAAAATTGTTGGTTGTCTATGTCAAAGTCAAATTTAACTGGGCAAGCTGCGTTCATCTGGTGATCCTAGGTGTGAGCGCTGCCTTTTGGAAAGTCTTGTCTATTTTGCACCCACATAGCTACAGACCTCTGATAACATAGGTAAGCCATTATAAACCATATGGAAAACACTAAAGCTTACACTTAAGGCAGCAAAGTATTTTAAATTTCAACTTAGTGAAGTTTAGTAAGCCAGTTTCTCTACGTTAAAGCTCATATTTAAAAAAATAATAGAATATTATACAGACATTTAAAATAATTATGTCTATATGTGGAAATACTTCCAATATATTTTATTTTTAAATATATTTTAGAGAGGGGGAGAGAGATAGAAACATCAATGATGAGAGAGAATCATTGACCAGTTGCCTCCTGCTCAACCCACACTGGGGATCAAGCCTGCAACCCGGGCATGTGCCCTAACCGGGAATCGAACTGTGACCTCCTGGCTCAACCACTGAGCCACGCTGGCAGGGCCTAATATATTTTCTTGAAGGAAAAAATAATTAGTAAAGCCTAAAAATTTGAATATATATATATTATATCTAACGGGTTATCTCTGGGCAGTAGGATTATAGGTGCCTTCCACTTTCCATGACATATATTTCTGAGATTTTATTACTTTGGCCTTGTTTACTTTTATAACCAAAAGAAACAGCACAGTTAGCATTTAAAATGCATTTGAACTTTATCTATAAACTAACTGTGTATCTCTGCTTACCTTCAATCATTTTATTAAAGTTTTGTTTCTTTCTGCTCCTTTCCTTTAAAAACCACAAATGAATTGTGGGTAGGCTTCTACTCCTAACCCTTATCCTAAGTCCTTTGAAACACTTCCCACCAGTGGGTCACTCCCTCATTCCAGGTCATTCTGCAGATGTCTTTTTCTCAGTGAGGGCTTCCCTCACCACATTCTTTTAACTCACACACACGTTCCCTCCATCTCTCCACCGTTCTCTATCTCCTCTCTCTGCTTTATTTTCTCTACAATACTTATCAACATCGAAAGTGTTTACGTTTCCTCTTTATTTTCTATCTCTGCCATAGAAAGTGGAACCCAGTTCAGTTGGTTACCACGTTGTCCCCATACGCCACGGTTGTGGGTTTGATCCCACAATTCAGAGAGATGAACTGGAGGCATGATACGTTACTTCTGACGGTGGCGGGGTTCTGGGTAACGTTTTCCATGGCACCTTTGGACTGGAATTGTGGTTATTTTGATGTTTGTACAGTAGCAACAACACCTTTCAGCTGTCTGCTCCTCAGAACTGCCTTATGGAGGGACACATTTCATCCGAGGCTGCATCACTTACTGGTTAAAACCAGAGACTTCGAGGAAAGAAGCAACTGGGTTCAGATGTTAGCCTGCCACTGAGAAGCTGTGTGGGTTTGGGATAGTAGGTTATCCAAAAGTGGCTATTTTTGAGCTTCAGCTTCCTGACCTGTAAAATGGGGCTAATAAAACCTACCTCACACACACGCCTCACCTAGCACCTGGCGTGTAATAAGAACCTAATAAATGCTAGTTGTGGGCTCTTTTTATGAAATAATAAAACAGTATAACATGGCAGTTAAGAGCAGAGGCTTTTGAGTCATACAGACCTGTGTTCAATAACCAAACGCTCTTTACGAGCCTTAGTTTCCTCATCTGTAAAATGGGGATCACAATGGTATAGTTCCTGGCACCAAGTAATTGATCAACAAATGGTAGCCATTACCACTATTACGTCCCCTCCTGCCCACTGAGGGCCTACAAGCCAACGAGGGGTGAACATACTGCTGCAGGTGATCTCTGAGCCAGAGCATTTGTATGAGTAGCTTTTGGTGTAGGGGTTGTCCAGGAGGAACTTGCAGGTGTCCAGCTTCTTGGCTTGGTCGTAGCAGTGGTCGTGTATCTGGCAGCACCTGGGGGTGGAGGATCGGGGAAGAGTGAGGCAGGAGCAGGTGCGGGGGCAGCAGGTCCGCCCGCATCTGCTCTCTCCGGAACAGGTGGGGATGTTTTAGCCGACAGGCTCCGGGAGATTTTGGTTTTGTGGCTTGAAGAAGTGTAAGGCCTTTTCTCATGTTTATTGAAGGCGACTTAAAAAGTGGTTGCAGGAAGACTGTCGGATCATGTATTCTGAAGATGCCCATTGAGTCGTTGCTGTGATGGCTTGTGTGGCAATGTCCTGCCACTAGAGGGCAGCCGCACCCACTACCTCACATCCCCGCATTCTGCGTCCCATCCCCAATAGTGAGCGTTGCGTTTAGAATCCTCCTGAACATTTGCTGACATGACAGGAGGTGAAAATAGGTTATCCTTAGCAAGTCTGCAATCCCCTTCCTGTGCTTCCTAGTGAGGGTCCTTGGCTCGTGCTCCCCCCGCCCCCCCCCCCCGGCCCCCCAACCCCCTGCAGATCAAGTGCTCACTTGTCCAGTTCATCCACAGGGGTTCCGGATCCGCCCAGGCCACAGTAGCAGCCGTAGTTGTTGTAATCTTTCAAGGGGTCGCTCTCAGGCATCGTGCACTTGATCATGTTGCGGAACTGCCACACCGCCCGCGTGCTGATGCCGCCCTCGGCGGCGCACACTGCAAGAAGACAGCCGGCGTTCAAGTTCGTCCCTGGGGGCCCTGCAGCGCCCTGGGGCTCATGGCCGGCCAGCCTGCGCTCTCAGGCCCCCCGCTGCCCGCTCTGACCGCTGGCAGCTGCCTCCTCGGAACACAGCTGGACACAGAAACCTGGCAAAGCGACTATGACTCCTTAATGAAAACTTTAAAAAAACATATATAGTTGTAAATTGAGATAAAGTCACATAACCGGCCCTGGCCGGGTAGTTCAATTGGTTAGAGCAGTGGTTCTCAACCTTTCTAATGCCGCGACCCTTTAATACAGTTCCTCATGTTGTGGTGACCCCCAACCATAAAATTATTTTCGTTGCTACTTCACAACTGTAATTTTGCTACTGTTATGAATCGTAATGTAAATATCTGTGTTTTCCGATGGTCTTAGGCGACCCTGCTAGCGACCCACAGGTTGAGAACCGCAAGCAGGGTCACCTAAGACCATCGGAAAACACAGATATTTACATTACGATTCATAACAGTAGCAAAATTACAGTTGTGAAGTAGCAACGAAAATAATTTTATGGTTGGGGGTCACCACAACATGAGGAACTGTATTAAAGGGTCGCGGCATTAGAAAGGTTGAGAACCACTGCGCTGGAGTGTGAAAATTTGGAACAGGTTAAGAAGAATCTAAAATAGGGGGTTAAGTGGGGGACTGTGGGGCTGAGGTGGGGCAGGAGTGTGAGGAATAGTGAGGAGGCCTCTGTGGCCTCCCATCCTCAACAGGACAGCCTCTGGTTCTGCCTCAAGGCCCACACACCCGCTGCTCCCTCTGCCTGCACACTCGTCGTCTCACTTTAAAAGGCTGGAAGGTCCTGGTTTAAAAGCCACCTCCTCAAAGGCCCGTCCTGACCGTCCAGCTGTGTGGCTCCCCTGCTATCCCGTTTCTTCATGTTCTTTGTTCATAGGACCGCCCACAGTCTGTGCTCTACTTATTTAATGCCTCCCTCTCACAGGACTGTGCACTCGAGGACAGGCCTCAGGGCTTTTATTCCGCAGGACCTGACATTGGGCCTGACACATAGTAGACACTCAATAAACATATGATGAGTTAAATGGATGAAATCATCAATACATGAATTAAAGTTCTTGGCACATAGTAGGTGCTCAGTAAATATCGATTTAAGAAGTTAAAAAGTCTACCTCTGGCTGAGTGTTTGTCTAAGCTTGGCCCCCCAGACACAGGGAAGCAGGATCCCTTCTCCCCATTGCAGAGCCTGACCCTGTGAGATTTGGTGCCCTAAAGAGAAGATGGCATGAAATGATTTTGGGGTCCTGTTTCAATCAGCCACCACTGTTGTCTCTTTGCCCCCTGCCTTGCCCCTCCTTTCCTTGGTCTGTGACACTGGACCCACTCCATGTGCTTAGACCCAGGGCAGCGGAAGGGCGGCCGCTGGTCACCCTGCCCGACAGCAGCCTCCAGGCGGCAGCCCAGCCGGAGAGGCCGTGTCCTGGAGCAGGAGCTGGGAGCCTGCTCAGACCAGAGGAGCCTGGCTATGAGGGCCCATCTCCAGACCCTCCTCCTGCCTCCCTGTTCTCTCTCTCTGATCCCACCAGCTCTGTCTTTGCGGAGGCCGGTCCGCAGAAAGCTGCTATGTGTGTGTTCCTCCGACAGGGAGCATGGCTCATTCATCTCAGTCTGATACCATTAATGTTGAATGAATGAATGAATGAATGATGGATGAATGAGCTGGGAATGTGTCAGAGTCCATTTATTCATTCAATCAACGGTGCAAACAGCACTGTCTCTGCTCTCATAGAGCCCATGTAGATGGGGGTGGGGATGGGGTAAAAAACAAACAAACCAACAAGATACCAATCGCAAGCAAAGATAGGTGCTGGGAAGATGGGACCTTGTGCCAAGGCGACATGGTAGAAAGAAAGAAGAGGGGTCTTTGTTCGCCTGGATGCACAGGGTGGGCCTTTTTGAGAGGGGTTACCTGAGTTCACACCTGAAGGTTGAAGGGTGCCAGCTTGAGGGGGGAGTTGAGGGAATCCCAACATGGGAGCTTTTAAGCCCCACAGGGAGCTCTGAATAAAGACTCCAAGTCTGGCCCAGCTGGCATGGCTCAGTGGTTGAGCATCGACCTATGAACTAGGAGGTCACAGTTCAATTCCCGATCAGGGCACATGCGCAGGTTGTGGGCTCGATCCCCATTGAGGGGTGTGCAAGAGGCAGCCGATCAATGATTCTCTCTCATCATTGATGTTCCTGTTTCTCTCTTCCTCTCTGAAATCAATAAAAATATTTTAAATTAATAAAATAAAATAAAACTAATAAAAGATTCCAGGTCTGGACAGCCCTGTGACCTGTGACTCCCGTTCCAAAAGAGTGAGATCTTAGCCCAAGAAGTGGGTGGAGCTGGAAAGACGTGCCTACCTGTGAGCAGAGCAGCCAGCACAAGGAGTTTCATCCTGTCGTGAAACTGATGAGCGAGAAAGGACTGACTCCATCTGAGAACTGCCTTCTTATAGTCACCCCGAGGCCCCAAGATAAGGCTGTAGTGTTTGCTTTGCTCCCTGCTGACTTGGGGTTGTCCTTGAGTCTGTCTGCTTTGGGTGACCGCACGCACGTAAGCCCTGCCAGTAAGAGGTGTATGTATTCGTCATCAGCACTTTGTAAGGAAAGGGGTTATTTCTGGAATCACATATCTTGGAATCTTGACCCTCTTACCCTCCTCCCCTTGGCACTCAGCCCAGCTTCATCGCTGGGGGTGGTGGTGGTGGCAAAGCCATCAGCGCCATACACTTGGCGTTGCCTCCATGTGCCTGGGTCTGAGTTGTGGGTCCCGTTGAATGGTGCCATCAATCATGCACTTGGCAGGTGAGGAAGCCGATTCAGAGAGGTAAAGTAATTTGCTCCAGGTCACACAGCCAGCAAATGGCAGGGTAGGGACTCAAACTGGTATGTCTGATTCTAAGGCACACGTTTTATTTTATTTTCCCCACTGTACCAATACCAGCTCCCTCCCCATTCCCCACTGTGGGTTTGTAAGAAAACCCCCAAAGAAAAAACACAAAAGACTTACAGAATAAAAAAGTTTTCAGAACTATTGTATCAAATGTCTACATAACCCAACTGGCGTGGCTCAGTGGTTGAGCATCAACCTATTAATCAAGAGGTCACGGTTCAATTCCTGGTCAGGGTATATGCCTGGGTTACAGGCCCAATCCCCAGTGTGGAGTGTGCAAGAGACAGCCGATCAATGATTCTCTCTCATCATTGATGTTTCTCTCTCTCTCCCTGCCTCTCCGAAATCAATAAAAAATATATATTAAAAAATGTCTAACATAACACTTTGGGGGTGAATTTCACATAGCATGAATTAACCATTTTATTTTTAAAGTGAGTGATTCAGTGGCATTTAGTACGTGCACACACAGTGTGGGACAACCATCACCTCGACCGAGTTCCCGAGCCCTTTCACCCTCCCCAGCAGAACCCTGTCCCCACAAGCACTCGCTCTCCCTCAGCCCCAGGCAGTCACAAGCTGCTGTCTCTCTAGATCTACCTTTTCGGGATATTTCACACCATATACGCATAATCTTTTGTAATTGGTTTACTTTGTGTTTTCCCATTGAGCTCCCATGTGATCTCTGCAGCAAACCCTGTTTTAATTTTATGAGCATTTTATCTCAGTATAGTACATTTGTTATGATTAATGAACCAATATTGATATGTTATTACTATCCAAGGTAGTGTTCATAAACTCAAACCCACAGCTTACTTACAGTTCCTCAGTTTTTAAGTTTTTACCAAATGTTTTTTCTTTTTTTAAAAAACATATTTCATTATTTTTTTACAGAGAGGAAGGGAGAGTTAGAAACATCCATGAGAGAAAAACATGGATCCGCTGCCTCCTGCACACCCCCTACTGGGGATGTGCCCACAACCAAGGTACATGCCCTTGACCGGAATGGAACCTGGGACCCTGCAGTCCGCAGGCCTACGCTCTGTCCACTGAGCCAGACGGTCAGGGCTCAAATGTTCTTTTTCTGTTCCAGAACCCAATCCCAGAGAGCACCTCATTTCAGTTGTCCTGTCTCCTTAGGCCCCGCTTGGCTGGGGCGGTTTCTCAGAGCCCCTTGTCCCTGCTGACCTTGACCGTCTGGGACAGCCAGGTGTCTCTGGGAGGCCCCTCTATCGGAATGCGTCTGATGTTTGACTCCTGATTCCGCTGGGCGGGGGGGCGGGGGGGTTGAGGGAGAAAGATCACAGAGGAAAAGAGCCGTTTTCATCACCGGCCATCTTCTGTCGTATCCTCTCTTATCCTGGATGCACCTTGGCCACTGTCCAGAGGGGGACCCCGGGGCTCGGCTGCGGGAGAGCCAGGCATGGCCGTGCGGGGCTGGAACCCGCGCCCTTCCCGGAGCCGGTTCCCTGCACCTGCGCAGGGAGGGGGCGGGTGGGGCAGCGCGGAGTCAATGGGCCTCTCGCACCCGCGGCCGGGCGCCCCGGGGTTCCGTGCTCTCCCTCGAACAGGCACAGGCGCGAGGAAGAAGTCCTCCACCTGCAAGGGCTTCCCTGTTTCATCTCAAGCCCCGGAAAGGCCCTCCGGCTGGTGAGAGAACGCACGCAGCTCTGAGTAGCAGATGGGGAAACTGAGGCCCGGGAGGGGCAGTGGCTGGTTTGCTTAGGCCTGATTCTGCCCCCCGTGGCCTCGCGTTTTCCTCCTGCCACCTGCCCCTTATCCGTTTCTACATCTGTCCACTATGTAGCCATCAGCCAGCCACAGGGGCTATTTCAATTCATTACAATCAAATAACATTAAAAATCAGTTTCTCAGTTACACTAGCCGCATTGCAAGTGTTCGGCAGCTACATGTATGTGGCTGGCGGCTGTCAGTGGGCGGCGCAGAGACTATTTCCGTCATCACAGAAGGTTCGATGGGACAGCTGGGCAGGATGTCGCAGAGGCGGGGGGCGGGGGGGCTGCCCAAGGAAAGGGAAGGCGTGGCCAGCAGAATGCTAAGTCCCCCATGTGGGTCCTTTGGGGTCAGAATGAAAGAGGACCAGGCGCTGCTGCTGTGGGGGTGTCTGAGAAAGGAGGCTTAGCTGGTGCTACCAAACCCTCTAGGCTAAGAGTATTCACTACCATTTAACCGGGCGCTAACTCTATGCCAGGTCCCATGCTAAGAACCTGGCACCGACCTCTGAGGTGGGTCCAATTACAAACTCCATTTCACAGAGAAGACGATGGAGGCTCAGAGAGGTTAAGGAACTGCTCCAGTGTCACACAGCAGGACCAAGAGGTGAGTTGGCTCTGGTGCTTACACCACAGGATCATCTCATGACAGGGAACTGTAGTCGTGGGTGGGAGTGTGGAAAGCCTCTGGAGGCCAGAGGCGGGTTAGTCCTGCCCACTTCCCCCCTTCTCCCCCTCCCCCAGCCAGCTGGAGGCTTTCCACAAAGGCAGGCTGCACAAATTCCCACATGCAATTGAACATTCTGTTCCTGGAAAGAGACCTGCTAATGTGACAGTCCAAATCTCTGCAGGGGACACAGAGGTGGAGAGCTTTGCTCAAGCCCCTGCACTCTGTACCATGACCTTCTGCTGCCCCAGGTTCCATGCACAGGTGTGTACCACACGGCTTCTCCCAGCCTGGGAAAAGCACACGCTCCAGTGGAAAAAACAGCTAAGGATAGCTTCTTGGCTCCTTCAGGTGACGGCATACCCACACCCAGCAAGGTCACACTGGCCCAGCCCCTGGAAGACAAGGTTCCTGCTTCCAGGAAATGCTTAAAAGCAGCTACCGTCTGGTGAGTGCTTCTGTGTGCCTGGCACTGAGCTATGGGCTCTATATACATTGTTTTTCAGCCTTAATCTTCTGGCACAGCTATTATTGTTTCATCATCTTCCCCTAGTTAAACATATGGTAAAACAGGTCCAAAGAGCTTAAAGTTACACAGCTTGAGAGGGGTGGAGATAGGAATTGAACCTGTGTGTACCTGCCTCTTTGTCCAGGGCTCTCTTTAATAATAATGACAATAATAATAATAATAGCAACAAGAGCAGCAGCAAACATCCTTTGAGTACTGAGAGCTTTACACAGGTTAGCCTGCTATCAAGTGCTATTACAGATGAGCAAATTGAGGCAGCATACCGAAGTACCTACACCTTTTCCACCCCCAAAGTCACCATCCTCAGCATCTGGATTTTTATGAATCCCTAACGTTTCTAGCGGCATCCATTCTCTCCCTCTCTTGTCCAGCCACAGAAAGATATTCTGGATATTAACCTCTCCTCGCACAGATGATTTGCAAATATTTTCTCCCATTCCTCAGACTGCCTTTCACTTGTTGTGTCCTTGAATGCACAAAAGTTTTCACTACTACGTTTGAAGTAGTCCCATATGTCTATTTTGTGTTAGTTGCCTGTGCTTAAAAAAAATTATATATATCCCAAAAATTAAACACACAGACACACACACACACACACACACACACACACACACACATATTATTAATTTCAGAGAGGAAGGGATAGGGAGAGATAGAAACATCAATGATGAGAGAGAATCATTGATCAGCTGCCTCCTGAACGCCCCCTACTGGGGATTGAGCCCACAACCCAGGCATGTGCCCTGACCAGGAATCAAACAGTGACTTCCTGTCCCTAGGTTGATGCTTAACCACTGAGCCACGCCAGCCAGCTGTTGCCTGTACTTTTTTTTTTTTAAATATATTTTATTGATTTTTTTTTACAGAGAGGAAGGGAGAGGGATAGAGAGTTAGAAACATCGATGAGAGAGAAACATCGATCAGCTGCCTCCTTCACACCTCCCACTGGGGATGTGCCCGCAACCAGGGTACATGCCCTTGACCGGAATCAAACCTGGGACCCTTGAGTCCGCAGGCTGACGCTCTATCCATTGAGCCACACCGGTTAGGGCGTTGCCTGTACTTTTTAATGTTGGTTCCAAGAAATTATTGCCAACTCCAACGCCACGAAGCTTTCCCCTATGTTTTCTTCCAGGATTTTTATAGTTTCAGATCTTAAATCTAGGTCTTTAATTCATTTTGAGCTCATTTTTGTAGATGGTGTCAGTAAGGGTCCAGCTTCATTCTTCTGCATGTAGATGTCAGGTTTTCCTAATACCATTTGTTGGAGACTACCCTTTCCACATTGGTGCCCTTGGCACCCTGGGCGAAGATCGTTTGCCCATATCAGTGAGCGTTTATTTCTGGGTTCTCTGTTCTATCCCCTTGGCTCGTCTGTCTCTGTGTCTCTGTGCCAGTCCCTCCTTGTTTTGATAATTATAGCTTTTGTAACATATTTTGGTTTTTTATTTTTTATTTTTATTTTTATTGATTTCAGCGAGGGAGGGAGAGGGAGAGAGTTAGAAACATCAATGATGAGAGAGAAGCATTGACCGGCTGCCTCCTGCACATCCCAAACTAGGCATCGAGCCTGCAACCCGGGCATGTGCCCTTGACCAGAATCGAACCTGGGACCTTTCAGTCCGCAGGCTGATGCTCAGCCACTGAGCCACACCGGCTCGGGCTGTAACATATTTTGAAATCAGAAAGTGTGAACCACCAACTTTTTCAAAACCGTTTGGACTGTTTGGGGCCCCTTGAGATTCTGTATGAATTTTAGGATAAATTTTTATATTTCTGCTAAAAATGCCACTGGGGGTTTGATAGGTATTGCAATGTCTTTGTAGGTCGCTTGGGTAGTATGGACATCTTAACAGTATTGTCTTCCAATCCACGAACATAGGATCTTTCCACTTATTTGTGTCTTAATTTCTTTCAGCATTATCTTGTAGTTTTCACTGTACAAGTCCTTCACCTCCTTGCTTAAGTTCATTGTTTTTAAATTTACTTTTCTGATTGTTCATTGTTAATGTGTAAAGACACAATTGATTTTTGTGTGATTTTTGTATCCAACAACTTTGATGAATTCTTTTATTAGTTGTTTGTGTTTGTGTGTAATCTTTAGAGTTGTGTGTTTTTTTTACATATAAGATCATGTTATCTACAAACATAATTTTACTTCTTCCTTTCCAATATGGTTTTATTTCTTTTTCTTGCCTAATTGCTCTGGGTAGGACTTCCAGTGCTATGTTGAAGAGAAGTGGCCAGGCCCAGCTGGCATAGCTCAGTGGTTGAGCTTCGACCTATGAACCAGGAGGTCATGGTTCAATTCCTGGTCAGGGCACATGGTTGTGGGCTTGATCCCCAGTGTGGAGTGTGCAGGAGGCAGCCAATCAATGATTCTCTCTCATCACTGATGTTTCTATCTCTCAGAGAGGAAGGGAGATCAATATATATATTGATTTCAGATTTATATATATATGGCCAGACTAGGCATCCCTACTTTGCCTCTGATCTGAGAGAAAAAGCTTTCAAGGAGAAATTTGTAAAAAATATAACTACAATGTCATGGTCACGCCTAACAAAAATAAGACCATTTTCAGAGGTTTTTCTCTCAAAATGTCTTTTTGATAGTTTTTCCAAATTATATCCAAATAAGCTACATGTTTTCTTTTTTAAAAAATCCTCACCCAAGTATATATTTTTTAAAAAAAATATATATATATATATTGATTTCAGAGAGGAGAGGGAGAGAGATAGAAACATCAATGATGAGAGAGAATCAATAATCAATCGGCTGCCTCCTGCACACCCCACACTGGGAATCGAGCCATGACCTCCTGGTTCATAGGTTGACACTCAACCACTGCACCACTCTGAGATATGTTTTTACTGCTTTTTAGAGAGAGATGAAGGGAGAGAAACATCCATGTGAGAGAAACACTGGTCGGCTGGTCGGTTCCTAGGGGTCACCAGCAGCCTGGATATGTGCCCTGACTGGGAATTGAACTTGAAACCTTTGGTGTGGGACGACGCTCTAACCAGCTGAGCCACCCAGCAGGGCACGTTTCCGTAGGTGTGAATCCTATGTTGTTTTGGGAGGAAAACAAGAGGAAGTAAGTGAAAATGGTCATGGGCGAACTAGACCTCACTGCACAGAGACACAAAACACTCCCAAGCCTAGCACCGTTTTCAAATAATTTATTAGGAATTTAAAACTGGAAATAAATCCTGGAAAAAGAAGTTACAGATGTGGAGAGAAGAGACACCGGAGGGTGGTAACTTGCTGGCTTCAAAACACCATGTAACATCTTTTAAAAAAAATTCCCAAACAAATCAGAAAACGGAATTCCAGGGCCCTGAGCCCACGGATGGGCCGAGAGGGGTGGGGTGGGGGCCTCACAGGAAGGGAGGAGGGGAGAACTAAGTCTCTCATGACTCAGCTCCAATGTGTAGAAAATTAAAAATAAAAAACAATAAATTGCAGCTTCTCTTTTATTAGGAAACATTAAAAAAAAAACCACGAACAGCCGCGCATCTCAGTAACAAAGATTATTGCTTTGTGTTCTCAGGGCGAATAGGTTAAGCACCTCACACAGACAATTAACTCTCCAAAGGGGTCTAAGGTGGGGCTGCCTGGGCATCAAACCCTCAGGCCTGGGGAAGGACACAGGGGCGAGGGGCCTCGGCCTGGCCGCACCAGCCTGTTCTCCAAGTCAGGCCCTGAGCTTCCTTCCTCTGAAGGGGCTCTGGGTGAGGGCTGACCAGGGGCTCTGGCCATGGGACCATCCTGGTGAGATACTTCAGTGAGAATGTGGGGGTTCCCTGAGAAGCCCTTTGCTTTCCCCTGGGTCCGCCCCTTCCCAAGTGCCCCCGATGCCCACTCATGGGGCTCAGGGCAGAAACCTTGAGGTCCAACCCAGGCAGGGCAGGGGAGGCCTTTGGAGAGCTAATTCCTTTCCAGCAGTGACTCCGGGCGGGCCCTTCTCTTCTCTCGCCCCTTGCCCCCACACTGGGTTTTTGGGGTGAGCAGGCCCAAGGCCTTGACCCCTAGGGCCTGAGAGAACGGGCCTGCCTCGGCAACAGAGGAGGCCTGCAAGCTTACAGTAACGGTGTCTGAGGAGGGGACAGAGACGGGCGGGAGACCTTGGCTGGGTGGGCAGGCGCCGCCCTCACCCCGGGGTCTGAGGGTGGGGGCGTCACCTCACAGTATTTACATATGATACAGGACAGGGGGTCCAGGGGCTCGGCCTGGCCTAGTCCTCTCCAGGCTGGGGAGGTGGCCAGGGGCCCACACCCACGTAGACATTGTTCTCAGCTGGTGGGGGCACCTGGCCCTTTGCCCCCTGCGGCCTGGGGCTTCACATTCACAAACCTAGAAATAGTTTAAAAAACAGTTTCTTTAAAAAAAAAAAAAAGGGCAGAGAAAAGGAGGGCACATGAGAACAGAACCCGGTGGGCTGCGGCCCGCAGGCCTCGCCCTGCTCTAGCTATGCACATACAAAAGCTCTGGTGGGTCCTGGGGCGCCGCAGAGGGAGGGGCGCAGGCCCCACAGGGGAGAACCGGGGCGGCGGGGGCAACCGGCTAATCCAAAATAAATAAAAGCGGGCAGGTGGGGAGGGGCCAGGGCGGGATGGGGGAGGTTAGTAGGGGGGCCAGGCTGTCCAGGGGCAGCAGGGCAGGGAGTGGGGGGCAGGCAGTAGCGTCCGAGTCGCGGGGGGAGGGGGCGGCGGCTGCGGCTGAGGTGTCCCGCCCCCTCGCTGGCTCGCTCCTGGTCCTCAGTCAGCTGCAGGGGGCGCTGTAACACAAAGGGAGGCCATGGGTGCCCCGGAGGCGTCCACCCTCCATAACCCTTTACGCCCAGTCTTTGGGGCCCCCAGAACACAGGTATCTCCCCCCCACCCCCCCTCCCCCTCTCCGTGCGCAGGCCTCTGTCCCTAATTCCCTCCCAGGTGAGCTTTGTTCACATGCTTTGCACTTTCGTTTCCCAGTTTTGACCGCTCTTTCCCTAGATTTTAATCGGCTGGATTTATTCAAATGTCACCTTCTCAGAGATGCCTTCTCTGAGCCCCTAAAGTGGCCCCTCACACAATTTAGAATTATCTCACTTGATTTAAAAAAGGATGAACTTATTTTAGGGTTTCAAGCCACTTTTTTAAAACCCTCACCCCAGGGTATGTTTATTGATTTGAGAGAGAAAGAAACAAGGATGCGAGAGAAACATTGACCAGCTGGTCCCGGATCCAACCGACTGGGACTGGACCTGAAACCTGGACATGTGCCCTGACGGAATCAAACCCGCGGCCTTCTGTTGTGCAGGACGAAACTCCAGCCGACTGAGCCACGGGCCAGGGCTCACTTGTTTTTTGTCTGTTACATGTCCCTCTTTCCTAAAATACTGCTCAACAAATAGTTGTTTGAGTGAATGAATAAAAAAACGAAAGGTCACTGGTTCACGTCTCCCCCCGCCCTCCCGGTCTGGCTGCACACGGCATGCTGGCTGTGTGCAGGGTTCTCTCTGCATGCGTGCAGCTGCCAACAGTCAGTCCTGCTTCAGCTGCTGCGGAATGCCCCGTTGCATGCACACCCACAAAGTTAACCACTGGCCTTTGGATAGGCAATTCAGTTATTGGCAGTTTTAAAAATAAATGCCTAGAAGTGGAATCGGTGGGATAAGGGGATGAATGTTTCAAGTCTGCCTAGAGCCCTAGCCGGTTTGGCTCAGTGGATAGAATGTTGGCCTGCGGATTCAAGGGTCCCAGGTTCGATCCCAGTCGAGGGCACTTGCCGGGGTTGTGGGCTCCATCCCCAGTAGAGGGTGTGCAGGAGGCAGCCGATCAGTTATTCTCTCTCATCATTGATGTTTCTCTCTCTCTCTCCCTCTCCCCTCCTCTCTGAACTCAGTAAGAATACATTTTAAGATAATAATAAAGTCTGGGTAGGCACTGCCAGACTGCCTTTTGGAAGCCCTGAGCCTATCTGCAGTTTCGCGTACACCCCCATCAGTGCCGGGCATTAGCAATCTTGAACCAATCTTCGCCCGATACTGTTCTCGTTTAGATTTATGCAGCAGGTGGAGCAGCTTTTCATGTTCCTTGACCATTGCTGGTTGAAGGTCTGACCCCCGCTGGGCGACGGGCTCCAGGAAGGCAGGGACAGGCTCCATGTCCCAGGCTGGGCTCCCGGTACCAGGCTCCCTGTACCAGGCCCCCCATCCAAGGCCCCTGCCCCCTCCTCACCTCTGGCCACCTGTCTCCTGCTTCAGTGGTACCCATTGGTGAAAGCTGTGGCAATCAAGGGGCCCTGGAAAGACAAGAATTTGACTCCTAGATTCCGGGGGGAGCAGAGAAAGCCAGGCCCCGTTTCTCCCGCAGGACACCGGAGGGGAGGCCCAGATCCCTCCCGGGCCCTGCCCGTGTTACTCCCACTGTACACCCACTGGAAGGTTCTCCAGGCTGGGCCGGGGACCTGCGTATCGCCGTATAAGTGGTACCCTTGTTAAAATGAGCCCCCGCCCTCCCCTCTGCCAGAGTCAGCCTCCGTTGGGGCAGAGATGGTGAGTCTTATTTGCACAGTATCCCCAGTGCCCGGCACACAGCGGGCACTCACTAAACGCCCACTGAATGAATGAGGACTCCTGTCCTCCCTCTTGGCGACACTCTCCTTCATTGCCCCTCGCCTCCCTCTGCCCCGCAGACAGACAAGGCCTTTCCCTCCTCCAGCTTTGGGGGTCCTCCAGGACCAGCCACTCACCCCAAGACTGTGGCCAAAGCCGGTGCTGGGGGCGGGGCTGGCAGCACTGATGTAACTGCTGACCCCCGAGTCCTGGTTGGCTGCCCCATATAGCTCAGCCATGGGGCCGGGGCTGGTGGTCCCCAGGAAGCCCCCTGTGCGGCTGGGAGTCGAACCTGGAGGGGGAGCCATCGTCCAGGGGTGAGAGCCTGGCAACCCAGAAAGAAGACAGTGATAGCCCTGGAGCCTTCAAACCCGTTGCACCCACCCTGACCTCGACCCCTCCCTCTGCCTCATCCCATCGGGGCCTATGGGTCCCCCTCCTGGAGGTCCCCCCAGGTCCATCCACTGCACCAGTCCCAGCGCAGGCCCCATCATCTGTCTGACCACTCAGCGGCCTCCTCACTGATCTCTAGGCCTCCTTCCCGAGCCCCTTCAAGCCATTCCCTGTGCAGCTTGTGCGTTTTCTAAAGTCACGTCCCTCCACTACTGAAAGTGCTCAGTGTCTTCCCAGGACCCGGCTCCTCCTCCCTCTTTCTCCCGCACCCATTCCTGCACTCCACACACGCTAACTGACCGCCAAGCCTTTGCACATGCTGTTCCCTCTGCGGGAACTCTGTTCCTGCTCTGCCTTCAAATTGAAAGTGAAGTCCTTCCTCCCAGATGCCTTCCTGGGGCCTGGGAGCTCCTCTGTACCCGCGTCCCCGAGCGGAGCAGTGCCACCCTCCAGACCACTGCCTTCCGAATGCCTGATGCCCCAGCCGCCAGGCTCCGGGACAGAGAGCTGCCGGCCTTCTTCCTGGCTGGCCCGCCAGGTGCCCAGCTAACCCTGGATGAATAAATACGTAAACCCCTCTAAAAAAGGGGGGGTGGTGGTGGCTGCTTCCCTCCCCTCTAGACTTCTCTGCCCCCTGCATCCCCTCCCTTGCTTCCTGTACCCCAGAAGGCCTTACCTGTTCCTCGAACCACAGCTGCTGCTGCCGCCGCCGCCGCCATTGGTCCGTAAGCGGTGAGAGGAATGGCTGAAAGGAAAGGTGCGGGCACTTCAGAGTGGCAGGTGAGGGGACAGACCTCACCCCACCGCAGAGGGGCAGTGCAGCCCCGGGTCAAGGCAGAAAGGGCTCCCTGAGGCCGCACCCGTGCCCTGACCCAGGGAGTGGATGGACAGTAGGAGAGAGGATGGCTACCCAGCCCTCGGCTCCGCCTCTGCTCCCCTGGACTCAAGGGACATGCTCACGGAGGGGGGACGGGCACCTCAGCCTGAGCTGCTCTGAGTGTTGCCCACAGCTGCCCCTGCTCCAGAGTGCCCTCGACCCAAAAGGAGTCCCAGCCCAAAGGAAATGGGAGGTTTTGTCCCTCTTCCCAACCCAGTCAACTGGAGCCAGTGACTGACTGACACGGGGCCCTTTGCCGCAAGTGCAAGCGACTGAGGTGCAGGCCCAGGGCTCCCTGCGTGATTGACTGGCCGAAGCCCCAGTGCAGTCGAGGCCACACTTCTGCTTTGCTCCTTCTGCCACCGGGCCTGCTTCCCTCTCCCCTCTCCTGAGAGCATGTCCTCCATAAACTGTGTGCATCCAGTGTCCTGCCTCAGGGCCCCCCTGACCACAGCCAGCCCAAATCCTCAGCCCCTCCTCGGGTTCCCTCTTCAGACACAGGGATCTTGCTATTCCCTTTGTTTGCTTTCTACCTCCATCCGGACCCTCCCCAGTGCCTAGCACCCTGCCTGGTACACAGTAGGAGTTTAGTAAATGTCCACTGAAGGAGTAGAAGGGACCACTGCTTCAAGAACAGGTTGGCTTGAGCCTGGAGTTCCCTGGGACTGGGGTGAGCGCCCCCTGCTGTTTGGCTTTGTCACTGCAGCCCCAGAGAGGCTGCAACTCTGCCCAGAGCCAGGGTCTGCAGCGTTGGCATTGCCTCAGGAACATCAGTCTCCCATCCTAAGATGCGCCCCTTGGGGCTGTTTGAGTCACCCTCACCCTGAACTAGAACTGGATCTGGGGCTAGGGATCCCTGAAAAGGCCCCTGAAAATCCTGGCGTGGCCATTGGGCTGGGAATTGAAGTCTGGGACAGAGCCGCTCCCACATGTAGAGGAGGCTTGCTGAAGACCTTCACATACTAGTAGTCGGCTTCCTCTCACTCAGATGTCACCTCCTCCGAGAAGCCTTCCCTGACCACTCTCACTGGAATGTCTCACCCTCTGAAAGTATCTCATTTACTTGTTTGCTTGCTTATTGCTTCTCCCGCCACAGCTCCAGGAGGGAGGACCTTCTCTAACTCACTCACTGCTGTATCTGCACAGCTTGGAACAGCATCTGATGTGATGAATGTCTATTAAATGCATAACCGAAATGCCCACGTCTCCTGAAGGCAAGAGAAAAGTTCAGACCCCAGACTTCTAGGAGGGACCCCTCCCCTGCCAAGACACCCGAGGGGGCGTTTCTCCACTCTGTTCTTCAGGGGCAGGGGCTGGGCTCTGAGGTCTGTTCTTAGGCACCTTCAGGCATTCCCACAAGGCAACGCGTGTGGCCAGTCCGAGCTCGTGCTTCTCACCACTGAGAAGGGTTGCTCACTTGCCTACTAAGCATTTGCTTCCTCTCTAGGCTGCAAGTTCTGTGGCCGCGGGGCCCGGCAGTGTCCCACACAGTGGGTCCTCAACACAGCGTTCTCCAATGAGTAGAAAAGATCCCTTTCTTCTCCCCCATTGCTGGTCAAACCCCCACTCTACTCAGGGAAGAGCCTCTATCACCCCCACCTTCAGGACTCTCTACTCCCTCCCCTTTCTACACCCCATGTTTCCCTTCCCCCTTCTCCACCTGGGGGGACCCCTGAGCACCCCTTGGAAGGAAGGTCTCATCGAAAGCAGCATCCATCCTCCACACATGGCAGGTTGGGGGGAGTCCGGGGTGTGGGGGAGGGGGAAGCAGGTTGAGCAGAGAAACCCCTTGCAGCCCACCTCACCTGTGAGCGCCCTCCCTTCCCCTCGGCCTGGCCCCCAGCTCAGCGCTAAGCTGATGGGTCCACATGAGAGCTCCGGTTGGAGAAATGGCCAGTGACCAAGCACCTTCATTCCACTTGCCTAGAAGTCCCAAATGGGCAGCCCGAGGCCTGGGTTTGCCCATGGATAGGTCTCATTTGGCCCGCAGTGGTTCAAAAATTTGGAATTTGTTGCCAACACCTGAAAATACAGTGGAACCTTGTTTCTCGAACATCTCACTTCTTAACCTGACAACCCTTTCGTGCAAATACCTGTATGATCAGTCACATCTCTCACGTGACAAACAGAGGAGAGAATGTTCGAACGAGTCAGTTTACCACTGTTAAAGTCTCAGGACATTGCGCTGTAAATATTTTCGTGGTTTTTTTTGCTTTTGTTGCTGCTTATAATTATTGTGAAATTTTCACTTTTTACTATATATTTCCTTTACTTTTTGTGAAATTTTCATCTAAATTTCACGTTCTTTTTGTTTTTAAAGTGTTCATTTGTAGATGAGATATTCTAACAGACATGTACTGTATAAAAGAAAGGTTAAAAGAGGGAATCATTTGGGGGTCTGGAACGGATTAATTAAATTTACATTGTTTCTAAAAATGATTTGGTTTTCAACAGCCTTCCGGAACGAATGAAGTTCGAGAAACGAGGTTCCACTGTAATTGGAAAATTCATTCGAAAGCCAAAGCCGGGTTTCTGGCTTCTTTTGGAAAATGAGATCCAAATGGACTGGGTGTGCATCCCCGCCCCGCAGGGGTCAGCTGGGGCGTGGCGTGCAGGCGTGCCCACCTGTTTGCCCAAGTCCCCACCTGGCCCATTCTGCTCTGAGTCCGAGACCCTGGCTTCTTCACCACTGGGTCTCGGAGCCTACATGGTGCATGACATGGGGAGGCGCTAAGAAATATTTGCCAAATGGATGAATGAGTGACTTTGGCTCCATCTGCTGGGCTTGGCCCTATGCTCCACCCTAAGGGCCATGTAGCTACACAGACTGGCCGGTGCCCAGGCAGAGTCTGCTGCATCCCCACAGCGGGAGGGCTGGCGGGCAGGAGAGAAGAGTCCCACTACCCCTCCCCAGGGGAGGTTCCTGAGTCCTTCTCTTCCGCCCCATGTGGCCTGCGAGGTGTACGAAATCCGAGCAACTGACCTGTAAGCTCGGGGAGGACTGGGGCGCTCGGGAGAGGGGTCCGCTCTACACGGAATTCTAAAATGAAACGTAAAACAGCTTAGGAAGATGCAGGGGGGCCTCTCAGGCATGGGCCGGGGGACAAATGCACCCACAGGGACACTGGGTCGGGGACAGGCCATGCACAGGACCCAAGAGCTGGGGATGGGGAGAGCATGGTCCCCAGCAGGCCAGGGTGGGGGAGGAGACACAGACACAGAGAGGAGAGACAGACGCAGAAAGAGTGAGTAGAGTTGCCACCTATACCCTGGGCACGGGCAAAGCTGGGCTGCCATTCCTGATATATGTATATATTATTGACTTCAGAGAGGAAGGAAGAGGGAGAGACAGAAACATCAATGATGAGAGAGAATCATTGATTGGCTGCCTCCTGCACACCCCCTACTGGGGATGGAGCTGGCAACTCAGGCATGTGTCCTAACCAGGAATTGAACCATAACCTCCTGGTTCATGAGTCAAGGCTCAACCACTGAGCCACGCCTGCCAGGCTGATGTTTCTTAAAAGGTTTGAGACTGCACCTCAGCGTCCCCCAGAATCCTCCTTGACTCCTATTTTTACGGGGGAAGGAGGAGCTGGAGAAGCAGCATTGGTAAAAGCGATGACCTAGAGCAAGCAGGTCAGGCTCAGGTGGGCTCCCAGCTCCAGAACTTTCTAGTCGAGTCATCTTAGCAAGTCACCTCTCCCCTCGGAGCCCGTTTCCTCACCTGCACAGCGGGGGCCACCAGCCCCGCCATGAGATTGCTGCCAGGGTCAGCCAGCAGAATGTGTACACAGGCAGCCCGAGAGGCCAGCGAGGCACGTGCTTAGGGACCCTCTAACAATAAGACCAAAAAACACAAGAGCCTTGCAAAAATTTGGTATTTCCAAGAAAACAACACTGAATAGTCATCATGGGAGAGTTCAAAACTTTGTGGGGCGTCCTGCCCCACACTGGGAGGCAGAGGGCTGCTGTTACTCTGAATTACAAACGAGGGTGCTGAGCATCGTGCTTTTAGTTGCTTTAGCATCTGGGGGTCTCAGGGGTCCTGCTGGCCTTGGAAGGCTCAGCGCAGCACGTGGCACTGCCCGTGTGCCCTCTGACCCAAGCCCAGTGCCCTCTGTGGTGGAAGTGGCAACCCTGCGTGGGGTGGGGAGGAGAGACAGGAGGCCGGCCTGGGAGGGAAGTGCCATGCGGGGCCACGCTGCGCTCCCACCCCCAGCTCCTGGGGAGGGGGAGGAGGGGGTGGGTGGGGAGAGGTGCTCCTTCCTCAGACATGCCCTTCCTTCCAAACTCCCAGCAGGCAGCCCCCCAGCCCAGCCATGCACCCCCAAACACCACCCTGAGGAGTCAGACTGCCTGGGAACTGGGGACGTGCTGGCAGCAGACACCGAACCGGACTTACCGGGGAACTGGTAGGTGTAGCCGGGAGCGAGGCCCGTGTAACTCCTGCTGGCGTAGGTCGTGGCTTGGAAACCGGGGTAACCTGATGGGGCAAGGGGACTAGCGTCAGATGCCTCACCTACAGCTCGGACCCTCATCAGCGGGAGCTCCGAGCCACTCATTTCTCTCCCACCTCACCTCCCAAGTAACAGCATGTACCGGCACCTTCCACATGCCAAGCCCTGTGCCAAGCCCACCACACAATTTTCTGCTTAACCCTCATCAGAACCCTAAGCAGTCGTTACCCCTGGGAACCCCATTTCATAGATCAGAAAGCGGAGGCTCAAGAGAGGTGACACTTACTGGCTAAGAATAATTCAAACCCTCGCCAAGGCCCTTCATGCTCTGGCTCCTACCTCCTTCCCATCCTCATCTAACTCTGTCCCTGGTCACTCTGCTCCAGCCACACTGACCTCCCTACTGTTTCCCAAGCTCCTTCCCACCTCAGGGCCTTTGCATATGCTGTTCCCTCTGCCTGGAACACACTCGCCCCCCCCCCAGGTTTTCACATGACTGGGTCCCTTTCACTGTGCAAACCTTAGCTCAATGTCACCTCCTCAGAGAGGTCACCCCACAAGAGTTACAACATGTACCGTATCTCCCTGGCTTTTCCCTTCACACCCCTGGAGGTCATTATCTGAATCTATTTCAGAATTTAAGTGCTGACTTTCTGTTTCCCCATCTTCTCCTCTGCATCTCCAGCACCAGCACCAACAAGTACTCGGAGCTGTGAACCAAGTCATGTAGGAATAACAACGGTGTAAACGGGATTCAGATCCAGATCGGACAGGCTCCAAGTCACTCAGCCGCCGTTCTCACTACCTTTAGAGGACTCCTTTTTCTTCTTTTTTAAATATATTTTATTGATGTTTTACAGAGAGGAAGGCAGAGGGATAGAGAGCTAGAAACATCGATGAGAGAGAAACATCGATCAGCTGCCTCCTGCACACTCCCTACTGGGGATGTGCCCACAACCAAGGTACATGCCCTTGACCGGAATCGAACCTGGGGCCCTTCAGTCCGCAGGCCGACGCTCTATCCACTGAGCCAAACCAGTTAGGGCGAGGACTCCTTTTTCTGTTTTCAATCTTTAAATAGGATAAAAAATGAATCGCCTTGAAAAGAAAACTTTCTCCATGTTCCAGATCAAAGGAGGCTAAAGAGACAGGACAACTAAATGCAAGGCGAGCCTCTAGCCCGGGGCTCGTTCGTGGAGGCAAAAATATGCTCTAGAGAACATTACTGAGCCAACTAATAAAGTCAGAAATAGGTTAGGTTAAAATGCCCTATCAATATAAATGTATAAAGCTGACAATTATTATGTAGTCTCATGAAAGAATACCCTAAACCTTAGGGAATACACAGTGAAGTATTTAAGGGTAAAGGGCCACAATGCATGTAATTTACTCAAATGATTCGGGGGAAAATCACAAGTGTATTTATTATGTGTGTGTGTGTGTGTGTGTTAGACATATGTATGGAGAAAGAGGGGGAGAGAGGGAGAGGGAGAGGGAGAGGGAGAAGGGGAGGGAGAGGGGGAGGGGGAAGGAGAGGGAATGACAAAGTGGGTATAATATTAATAATAGATGACTCTGGTAAAGGGTATATGGATATTCTGTGTGCTACTTCATGTTTTCAACTCTTCTGAAAGTTTGCAACTACTTCCACATAAAAAGTAAAAAGAAAAAAACACCCAAAACTTCAAGAGAAGACCATGTGCCATTTGGAGGGTGCTGTCCTCACCCGCCCCATCTGTGACCCCAAACCTGGTCCTCTAGCCACATTATATCCCCCTCCGAGTTCCCAGCACACCCCTCCCCCGTCCCCAGCATAAAGCCCCCTTGTACTAGTCTCTTTCTGTGTGTGCACATCTTGTCTCTCCAGGGAAACTGTGAACTTCCTGGGGCCCAGCTCAGATTTTCCACCCTCAATCGTGGCCCCCAAGTGGTGCTGATCCTGCTCAACTTCTGAGGCTCACGGCAGCCTTCACCTCCTCCAGGGCCCTCCCCGACACCCAGGTGGGTTTAGGTTTCTCTTTGGGCTCCCACTGCTCCGTTCCCTCTGTGGTGACATTGCCAATTCTCCCTCTTGATGGGAAACCCCATGAGGGCAGGTGCCGCCTCTCAGAAGCTGCTCAATCAATATTAGTTGAATGAAGAAGAAGCAGCCTTTTCTCCCTTCCCAAAGGCCTTTGGCTGTTGTAAGTGCTGTTCCCGCTGCCTGGAACACTTTTCCCTTCCCCTTCCCCTAGCGCCTACTTAATCTGCACACTCAGCTTAAATGTATCTTCTTTTCTGGCTTCTTCAAGTCTCGGTTAAGTGCCCTATGACCCATGCTCCCTTGGCACCCTACACTCTCCATCCTCAACCCATGTGTTTGTTATTACTGGTTTGTTTTCCAGGCCAAACCATGAAGGTCCCAGGATAGTCACTGCTGTGCTTCTTGGCACAGTGCCTGGCACGTACAGTTGCTCAATACCTATTTACTGGATGGATGAATGGATGGATGGACGAGACCAAGTAAAGAGCAACTGGACCATTCTTTTGGCCACCACCAGAGGGCAGTACCCCACAACAAACTACCCACCTTTGGCAGGCCTGGCAGGCCTGAGGTCCTCGGTCCCCACTCCCACCCAATGACTCAAGAGCGAAGGGCAGACCACAGAGGCGATACCACACTCAAGCAGGCCTGGGAGCAGCTCTGGGCAGGAAGAAGCTGCAGGTGCAGGCCTGGCACATACCCAGCATGCCGATGCCCAGCATGAAGGCATCCATTCCATAGGGCATGACTCGAGACCTCCCCCGGGCCGAGCCCGTCGGCGACATCACCTCTTTTGGCTGAGCTTTCTTACATTCCACCTGCAATGAGACCTGGCGGTCAGTTCCTCCTACATCCTAGGGTCACCGGCCCTCCTGTTCCCTGGCAGCCTCTTTATTGTTCATTTCAGTTACCATGTATAGAGCGCTCACTATGTGCTAGACACTATGCAAACAGCATTGCAGGCAATAGTTCATGAATGCTCACACCAACCCAGTCATGAAGGTACTATTGTCACTCCCATTTTACAGATGAGGAAATTGAGGCTCAGAGAGCGAAAATCATCTGCCCAATGACTAGACTAGCAAGTGGTGGAGTGAGGATTTCAATCCATGCTTTTTTATTATTTGCTCCCCGCCCCCCCAACCCAGGCTTTTTAACCACCATAGGACACTGCCTTGCTATCCAGACTTTCAGGGTGTGGGGAACTGATTCTACCCCACTGAGTGAGCCCCTCTGCCTGCCCCCAGAGCCTCTGAGCGCCCCTGGCTGGCTCAGCCAGGAGCCAAAGTCTCTCTCTGCACCTTCACCCTGTCCAACCCCAGCTCACCATTTTGTTGTTGATTTCATGGAAATGAATTTCACACACTTTCTCCACGATGTCTTCACTCTCAAATGTGACAAATCCGAACCCTAGAGGGCAAACACAGGGTCAGAACCGGGCTCATGGTCCAAACCCAGTCCCAAGTCATACCAACACCACCACTCCTCTCTTGCAGGGGCGTGTCTGAGAGTTCACAGAGGCTCTGCCCTCAGCCCAGGAACCTCTCAACACCTGCTGGGACGGTTTCTAGTTCCAAATTACAGATGTGAGAACCAAGGCTCGGGAAGGTGAAGTGATTTGCTCAAGATCACAGAGCGAGAAAGTGGCAGAGCTCTGATGAAATTTCACTCCGCGTGCCCTTTCTCTTCCTCAGATGCTTTCCAAAGAGGAAGGCAAGAACACACACAGACAGACCCTTATGTAAACTCACACAAAGGTGTACACCCCCAAACATGCTTGTACAGTCACACTCATACAGGTAGACACACACACGTACTCCCAGACACATGAAGACCCCTGTGTACATGTACACAGTCGCCCTGATACAACAGACATACACAGACGTTCAGACGCTGACACCTCCACATGCAGATATCCACACACAGCGGCACACAGCCCACTCCCAGAACAGGTTAAAGGCCCAAAGTCCTGAAGCAACTGGAGAGAGAGCCCTGCCTCCGCCCGGTGCCCCAGGGACTGGAGTGGGAGTCTGAGAAGGCAAGGCCTTTGGGAGAAAACAGCCAGGCTGTGCAAACACGGTGGCCTAGATGCTCCCAGGTTCAGGGGCAAGGGGACTGGGGGTGGGCTCCGCCTAAGGGGTGGGGGGTGGAGGGCAGTGGTAGGAGCAGACTGCCTGGGGCTTTGCGTCAGCAAGTCAGCCTGACCCCGGGGCAGCCTGCCTGCGCTCTAGTTACCAGGGACAAGGTAAGCCCCAGTATAGACACTGGCTGGGCAGACAGCAGGCCGAGTGGGGGGGAGGGCTCAGCTGGGGGAGAGTCTGCTCCTCTCGGGTGTCTGCAATTCTGCAAGTTTCTAGCACAGGAAACGGCGGGACAAAAGCCTTCTGTAAGGCCAGGCCCTAGAGAGGATGCAGATCCTCAGGGATAGGATGTCAGGAGGAGAGATGAAAGGGCAGCTGTGACCTGCAGCCCCCTGGCTGACCACAGGCCCCCCGCCTGGCCTGGAAAGGGGGAGGGGCCACACTCACCTCGGTGCCGGTTGGTGGTTTTGTCAAACATCAGCATAGCATCATCCACCTGAAACAGAGCCATTCTGTTGTTGGAGGACCCACCAGATACCAGGGGGCCCACCATAACCCAGGAGCGGGGCCTCCCACACCTGTTCCGTTCTCCTGCTCCCCAGCCCAGGCTTCATCTTAAACCTGCTCCCCGCGCTGGGGGCAACTTTCTACCCGCAACCTCAACTGGATGCCACAGCAACCCCTTTCAACCACCAGATTCCCAAAGGACCAGCCAGCAAATATTAAGCATCAAGTATGTGCCTGGCACTTTGTCCCATAATCCTCTCCACATTCCCTGCACGTTAAGATCCTCATTTTGTACATAAGGAGATGGGATCAGAGAGGTGAAATCACCTGCCTAAGGTCACACAGCAAATTTAGATCAAGTCTGGGAGGAAGAGGCACTGAGTGGGCACTGGAGGAGGAAATACAAGATCAAGACCTGAGATGGGGAAGCAAAAGCCTCTTCCCTTTTTGCAAAAGGCCAGGGGGACAGCAGTCTCTACAGCCGGTCTCCACTCCCCGCTCGCTCCTGGTACAGAGCTTTTCCTCTAATTGAGGTTTCCTTCTGCCAGAGGCTGTAATTACACCAAGTGGAGTTCAGTGCCTGGGCTGCTTGCCTCCCACTGACTGGGGGAGGGGCCGGGGCTGAGGAAAGGGGAGGGTCTACCCTATCCTCCCTCCCTGGGACCCCAGGCTTCTCTTCTTGCTACTCCCTCAAGGCATCCCCTTGGATCCTTGGTCAGCCAAAGGTCTTAGCTTCCCTCCCACGGTCCCATCTCCTTCCCTTTGCCTACATCTGGTGCATCCTCCTGGCCCCTTAATTCTTCAACCAATGTCAGCTAACTCAGGGGTTAAGCTAAGGTCTGATTCATCCTTGGTGGAAATCAAGGGTTGCCTCTGTTACCCCTCCATTGCATTCCAGCCGCTGACCACCCCCCCCCACACACAAATGGTCACACACCCAAGGGATGAAGGAAAAGTTCCTGAAGCCGTGGGGCACAGCTTCCCCCCCACTCTCCTTCGCTTTCTTTTCAGGCCTGTCATGCGCCTCCTTGAAGGAAAGGGCAATCCCTGAACAGGGTGGCCCTCCAGCTCTCACAGGCGCCAAGTGGGACAGGGCCTCTGCCTCCCCGCTGAGGGAGCCAGGACCCCACTGAGCCAGGAGGTAGCTGGGTCCTTGAGACGCTGAGAAGGAAATGACATCTTCCGGCCCTGGTGGCCTTCTGGGGAGTGTCACCCTCACTCTCATCCTTAAAGACCCGCTCCGAGTCCCGATCCCAAATCTGCTCAACTATGCAAACTAGACAGACACTGCAGCTCAGCACGTCTTCCCCACCCCTCAGCCACGGAAGAGAGGCCCTCAGGGAGGGCTGTATAAAAGCACAGGCTTTGAATTCAAATCCTAGGCCCTGCACTTGCTGGTGGGTCATCTTGGGCAAGTGGCTCTGTGTCTCCATGACTCAGGTTACTCATCTGTAAAATTGGTGTAAGAGTGTCTTATAGGGAGGAGTTAAACGAGATAGTGCATGTAACACTCAACTCATAGTACCTGGGATACAGTAAGTGCTTAATAAATAATGACTATTCTTATTACCTTATCAGGGAGGGGCTTGCCCACAGCCAGAGGGGAGGGGACAAAGCTGGAGAGAGCAGCCCAACACCACTGCCTTCGAAGGTTCGTGCGAACACCGCCTGTGTCAGCTATTACCATAACCAACGGACTGAGCGTGTTGACTTGGGCTCAATAATTACTTTCTGAATGAATCAATGGAGAACCAGCCCTCTAATACTATAGCTTTGAGTTCCTGCCTGATTCACAAATTGATTTCAGCCCAAATCCACAGCGCTTTTTGCCTTCCTCTACCCAATCTTCCAACCCACCATCCCTGACCCCCCAGACCCTTCAACCTGAGTTCTGGCTGGACAGACCCTAGTGGGGCATTGGGGTCGAGGCCAGGGCAGGGAGCAAGGAAAGTGGCTGGGGGGCCAGAGGACCCCCACCAGTGTCCCCTCCTGGGGCCAGCTCAGGGGAGAGAGGCTCCCAGCCCGGTGTCCTTAATAGGCTTTGGTCTCCATGGGAACCCGAGGGCAGGGGGGCTTGGGCAGGGGGAGGGGAGGCGGCCGGGGCCTGCTGACCAGTGGGAGCCGCCAAGTTCGGCAGCCTCTAAGCCTGAGTGGCAGCCATGGCGGCTGACCATTGTTCCCCCCTCGGCGGCGGCCCCTCGATCCGGGCGGGGGCCCCCCGCCGCAGGGCCCTTGGCATTCCCGGCTGTCCCCCTCGCTCCCTGGCAGCCTATTCTCCGGCTCCCCCTGGCCTCCCCGGGCCGGTTTCACATGCCAACGCCGATTTAGGCCCGAACAAAAGACGCGGCCGCTGACGGCTTCTCCTGGGGCCCGGTTGCCATGGCGACGCCGGCCCCGGGGGCAGGCGGCCTCCAATCACAGCTGCTGGATCAGATTAGTGCGAGCTCTAATGCTCGGCGCTCAGACACAAAGACACCCCGCCGGAGCGAGCGGGCCTGCCGCTTCCCAGGAGCGTCCTTCCCTCTGGGGCCCAGGCCGCCGACCTGCCCTCCGTCCTGGACCCAGGTCCCCACGGAGGCGCCTGAGCCTCGGCCTCTGGCCCCCACGCCGCCAGCATCCGCTGGCCCGGGGACCTCCCACCTTCTCACCTTCTCCCCTAGAGACAGGGAGCTGGAAACTCACCCAGTCGCCAACTCACATCCTATTTCCCAAGCCACCTTCTTTGCCCTTTGCCTAAAGGGAACTGCAGGTGCCTTGATAGGAAAGGAGAGACCCAGCCTGTAGCCTGTCTGGCACAGGAGTAGATCAGGGACCCCAGTACTAAGCACACAGTCCTACTTCATCCTCAGATTAAAACTTGGGTTCCCTCTTTGCCATCTCTCCATGGAACCTTGACTCTGACATTGCTCACCTTTCTGGGGACATCCTATGGTCTGATGTCACTACATCTCATACTTCACAAACAGCCCAGAAATTAAAGCCGGATGCATCTCAGAGCAGAGAGCCAAACCTCTGGGCCTGATCTTCAGCACCGCCCCCCCGCCCCCCCCCCCAATAGGTAGAGGATCAGCCTCCCTCCCCAGCTCCTGTCCCAAACTCCCACCTGTGCCAGCGGAGTGCTGAGTGCAATTGGGAGTCCTATTTATTGCCTCCTTATCATCCTCACCAGGAAGGAGTGGGGGAAGGTGCAACCGCCCATGGCCTGGACAGGTGCAAGCTCCCAGGAGGCCCAGGGGGTGACTGGATTGAACTGGCTACAGGAGAGCAGCCTCCCTTGGGAGAATGGAGATAAGTAAGAGAAAAACACGGGAAGGGCAACAACAGAGAGAGCTACTGTGTGGCTTCTGTCCCTGGGGATGTGTCCAGAGTGTGAGGCCCACAGATAGGCCAGGAGCCTGAACAGTGGGTTGGCCTTGCCTCACCCACAGAAGGACCCACCCCTCTTTCACCTTTTGTAACAACTGGAGTGACCTGGCTGGACTCTGCTCACTGCTGACCAATTCCAGGCTTTTCACACCCCCAGCAAGCCCCCAAATTTGACCCACCTTCCCGAACTGCTCAAAATATTGCTTCACATCCTCCACCGTGGTGTTCACTGACAGCCCCCCTACGAAGATCTTCTTCGTTCGAGTCACCATCTGTTAGGGGGAGAGAATGAGAAAGTGGGCTTCTGAGTCCTGTGGCCTACTGCCACCAGCAGGGGCTCGAGCCCTCCTGCCAGGGCGCCAGCTGACAAGCTCTCTGTGGCCCCAGCTACTCGGAAGGTCCCCGCTGAGCTCCCCCTTGGACCCCCGCCTCTAGGCCTGTCACAGGCAGCTGTGCACCCCACACACTGGCTGGCTCCAGTGTGCCTCCCTCCTGCCTCCCTCCCTGGGGTCTTATGGGGAAAATGCCTTCCCTAAAGACCACCACAGAGAAGGGGGTGGTTTAGTGACCCAGACCTACATACAGCCTAACTTAAAGACCCCACCAGCTCCCCCTGGGAGAGGCCAAGGCCCATCACAGGGTCCCCCTAAACTCCATGCCAACATTTTTCTCATCAACCTCCTCCCAATCCAACCTCTGGCAGCCCTGTGGCCCCAGTCCTGTGTTAGGAAGAACACATGGTCCTAATTACCCCAGGAGTGCATGGCTAATCCACAGCAATTCCCAGCCCCATCCTAACACTAAAGCACCTTCTGTCACCAAACTGCTTAATGGAATTAACCCAGTTCCGACCATGTGCTCCCCGGCGTGGCTGCCTTCGAATACCTGCTCGGTAATTGCTTTCAGGCCCTCTGCTGGGCCCTGCCAGAGATGCCCCTTTCCTGCCTCTTACAAGGCGCCCCTCTCCCTTCGCTGCGGCAGGAGCTGGGCACCATGGCTCGGAATCCTAAAGCATCTTAGTTCCCACCACCCCTCCTGCAAAGGAGAAACTAAGATCTCCCGGAGAGGGACCTAGTCCTGGGACACTTGATAGGTCAGCAGACACAGGGTCCCTGTTCTGTAACCAGCCTTCCTGTCTGTCTCCTCTATTCAACTGCTTAAAAATTAAGATCCGGCTAGTTGCCCTGGGGCCTGGAATAGAATCTTAGGCCTCTGCCCTGGACCAAAAGTTTTGAGTGCTCTACAGCTCAACTGCTGAGAAATCTGTTTTCCTTCCGCACACCCAGAAAAATGTGCCACAGCACCAGGGAGAGAGAGCACTTGGGAGGGCAGCCACGGTCACCCAAGTTGAAAGACAGCAGGTGATGGACTCCATGGTCCCTTCCCCCTCCTCAAGCCCAACACATCCAGAGGTAGCAGGGTGACAAGGGTCAGAAGCAGCTCCGGGCCCTACTCTAGCTCAGCCTCAGGGGGTAGGTCTGTCCTGGATTTGACCCCCAGAGGCACTGGGAACAGAGGCTGTGACCTCTGAGGTCAGAATTCCACTCAGGGTCCAAACCAAACTGGCTTCAAATATAGGACAATGAGTCCCCTGAGAGGTTCCCCTTATTCCAACACATGCAGCCCCTTCCCCAGTCTACCCCAGAGCACAGATGGAAAGATGATACATGGTGTCTTCAATCTACAGAGTAAGGATATCGAGAATCCTCCCTCCCCCCATCCCAGTCCATACAGAGGTTCCGAAGCATCTTTCATAGAAAGGAATGCTGGGAATATCTCTGCCCTCCGTAATAGAGCTTCTCCCAGACAGACACACACCTACCTTAGGCTGTGCTCTCCGGGGAAAGGCCACCTTAGGATCAATCTGAAAGAGAAGGGGCTTTGGTTATCACACATTGATGGGTGACCACACAACTTTCAGCCCTGAAGACCTTTCTCATCCCAGGACACAGAGGTGACAGAAACCACCAGCCTCTAGTCTAGCAGGAAAGTGGAGTGATTAAGCATTTAGGCCCTAGAGCCAGGCTACTGGGTTCAAATCCCACTTAAGTTGCTTCCCAGCTGTAAAGACCTTAAGCAAATTACTTAAACTCTCTGAGCCTCAGGGTCAAGCTCACCTGCAAAATGGACAAAGAGTAACATCCACCTCCTAGGGACATCTGCAGGTTATATGAGATAATGCTTGCAAAGCACTTGGCATGGTGTCTAGCTTACAGCAAGAACCCCCCAAAGTAAGCAAAGTCTTACTCCTTTAAGCGCCAGGTATTTTGAGGACCTTCCCAGTTTAACTGACTTCACACAGACACCTGTCTAGGTGAGGCACGCAATTCAGACTTTTGAAGGCTTGCAAATGGAAAGCCTTTGCTTCAAGATAAGAGTTCATAAACCACCAGGAATAGACTCAGTTCTGTTTCCCCGATATTATCGACACCTAACAGCTCTCCTTGAGGGTGCACACAAACAGCTTCCTGAGAACATTGCTAGGCCTGGGGTGAAGCAGAACCCAGGCTTTGGTGATGTGCAAGGCCATGGGACTTGGATTCAGAAGTCCTGGGCCCCTGGCCAAGCCTGTGATCTTGGGAACTTGCCTGGCCCCTCTGAGCCTCAGTTCCCTCATCTGCAAAGTGGGGACAATCACATTCACTTTTCCCAGGGGCAGCTGGGGGAAATCAAAGGAGATAACGTGAGTGAAAGCGGTCCTTTGTGAACTGCCCTTCATTGCACAAACAAAGGTGCTATTACACGTGGGCCACCTTTGCCCTTGGCTGTGAACAACAACCAGAAGGGAAAAGCAACATGCATCTGGTTGTGCCGGGGTACTCTACCTGGACTTAGAAACAGCAAAAGGCAGGGCATGAGACACTGTGATCAATGCAGGACCTATGAGGCTCTGTCATTGCAGCTGCTTGGCACCCACATGGGTGGACACCGTTCAGAAGTTCACCAGCCAATCGCAGGCAACAGCTATCTTTTCCCAAAGTTCCTTCTGTTCAAAACTCAGCCTTGTTCTAGGCGACCGGCTCTCTGCCGGAATGGCACAAACCAAGGACCAGCTTCCTCTAGGCTCCCCCACTGGAATTCGCCCACAGAGAAGGAACCTTCAAAATCCATGCTAGGGCAGTGCCTCCTCTCCCAGAGTCCCACTCGGCTCCAGGGAAAATCACAGCTGACCATTTTCCCCGTCTGAAGGTGTGATTTTGTACATATTTTCCTCCTCCAATTTCTCCCCAGCCACTGGAGCACACCTCAGTTAGTCCCCGCCCCGCCCCCCACGCAGACCCCACCCCATGGGGAGATGAGATGGTACCCAAGCTCCTGTCCAGCAGACCCACATACACCCTATCCCGGATACGCCCCACCTCCACTCTGACTCACAGCTGGCAACATAAATAAAACCCAACAAGTAAATAAAAGGTGAAAGTCAGAACCCAAAATAGACTCTCCACAATAAACCTCCCTCCCACCACCCCTAACTCAGGCCAGAGAATGCCAAACACAAGGCCTTTGCCCCTGAGTTCTAAATCTCAGAAGGAGGCCACCTCACCCTCCTTCCTCCCCTCTCTTCTTGCCCTTAACAACCTTCCATTCCCCCAGCCCCAGCCCAGCATCTCAGGACACAGAGGCACAGACGCCACCGTGCATTCTGAGGACAGGGGATGGTAGGAGAACAGGCAGCTTGATGGCAGATAATCACCAAAAACAATAGGCCACTGTCTCTCCATTCCCAGCTTGGGTCACTCAGGCTGAGCCAAGAAGATCCTTTCAGAGCTGCAAAGTGGAGGCCTGGCCTCATCTGCTCATCACCGGAGCAGGAGTGGGAGCCCTGGCGGAGATAACAGGAGTGGGGACGGGCGGTAACTTAACAAATTCTTGGGCACAACCAGCTATTGTTGCAGGTAAACAGGAGCCAGTGACTGCCCCAAGCAGGGAGGCCCAGGCCTGGAGGAGAGTGGGGGAGTGTGGAGAGAGAGCACACTGTCCCGGCCCCTTGGCAGATGGTCTCCCCAATCACAGGTCACCCCATCACAGAGTAACCCCTCCTATCACTTTCTCCTTTTCCCTCTCCCCTTGAGCCAGGGCCTGGGCCAGCGCCCCCTGCAGGGCCCAAGACACCGGGGAGCAGTGGGACAACAGCAAAAATGTTCCAGCAGTTTGAATACCAAACAGGCCGCTAAGACCCAGCCTCAGAAGGGTTTCTCCAGGCAAGCGGCTCCCTTCTCGTGAACCCTTCCTGGGTAAAGCAGGTCTGGGTCTTCCTCACAAAGTAAGGAGTCCATTGACCAAAAGTCAGGGGAGGGGGAGCGGGGTGGTTTAGGGATGCGTTGCCATTGGTCTGGAATGAGGGGGTGTCAGAGCCAAATACTAGTTGCAGTTCACAGAAGCCACGGGGTGGGTCCCTGCAGCCCTGACTCACCCAGTTTGGGCTAGGGGAGGGCCCTAGCCCCACCCCAGCCTCCTCCCGGAGGCATGAAGATGAGCACTTATGGGGTGGGGGGGCAGCTGAGCCTTCCCTCACCTACACTGGAGGGGTTGGGAGCTGTAGCATCTCCGAGCAGGCCTGGGTTTCTTCTCTCCTCTCTGCCTTCAACTCTAGTGACAAAGTTTCAGAGCCAGGCAGCCCTTCCACTCAGAAAACTCCCTCCTTCCTTCAGGACCCCGTCCAACCGTCCCCTGGGGAGTCCTGACCCTCTCCCCCGGCAGCCGCCCTCTCCCAAAGGACCCCCGAAGCCGCGAGGGCCACTCACTGTTTTGGAGTCGAGCTCGTGCCGCGATTGCGCCAGCACTTTATCCACCCCCGCCTGGTCCATGAAAGTGACGAAGCCGAAACCCCTGCGCGCAGTGGTGAGGGAGAGGCAGATGGTTACAAGGCAGCGAGTGGCGGTGGGGGGGCAGCGGGGGCAGGAGGAGCGGGCGAGGGGCTCACCTGGATCTCTTGGTCAGGGGGTCCCGCATCACCAGACACTCCTTCACCTCCCCGAACTGGCCGAAGTATTCGCGCAGCCCTTCTGTAACCACACACCCGCCTTCGGACCAGCTCGGCCCCGCGCCCTCCCCCGCCCCCTCCCCCGTCCTTTGCCCCCGGTGACCCTGGCGCGGCCCCGCCGCCCCCGCGCCCGGCGGCCTGAGCGCTCATGCTGCCCCCCCACCCGCCCTCACCGGACTCCCGTGCAGGCTCCGAGCGCCCACAGGGGCCCCAGGAAGCCGAGGGCCGCGCAGGGCTGGAGGGGGGACGACTCCGGCCGGTTCCCGCCGCTCCGGGAGCCGCCTCACAAAAGTTTGAGCCGCAGGTGCGAGCGGAGTTGGCGCTGCCGCCGGCGGGTCCCGGGGGCCCAGCCCACCCTCCGGTGCCCCCCGAGCCCCTCGTCTCCTCCCCTCCACCCGCTGGGCCGTGCGCGCTCGCCGATCGCCCCGCGCTCTCGGGGTCCCGGGCGGGGCGCGGAGGAGAGCGCAGGGCGCCGGGGTCAGCGGGGCGCGGGCCGAGCTGGGGGTCCGCTCGGGCGCCGGGTCCGGGTGCCCTGCGGCCGGCGGCGCTCCGGCTCGCTCACCCTGCGTCGTCTGCCAGCTGAGTCCCCCGATGAACATCTTGCTGCGGGAGGAGGAGAGACACAAAGGGCCCGCGTGAGCGCCGGGAGCCGGGGCGCGGGGGGCGCGGGCCCGGGCGCCGGGGAGGCCGGGCCCGACCCGGATCGGCCATGTTGGCGGGGCCGGGGCGGGCGCGGGCCGGGCAGGCCGGGCGGGCCGGGCCGGGCCGTACCAGGGGTCGTGCGGCGAGTCCGGGGAGGCGAGGCCGGGCTGGGGCGCGTCAGTCTCCATCGGGAGCCGCGGGCGGCGCGGGCAGCGGAGCGGCGGCGGCGGCGGCAGCGATCGGCGCGGGGCAGATGAGGTGCGCGGCGAAGGGGGCCGGACGGACAGGCCATGCTGCCCCCTCCCCCGACCCCGCTCCGGCGGGCGGGCGGGGACGGCCGAGGGGAGGGCCCGCCGGGGGCCGACCTGCCGGCTCCTCCCCCCGCCGCCCGGCGCGCATAAAGCCCCGCGCTCGCCCGCGCGTCCCGGCGCCCGCGGAGGCGGCGGCGCCCGGACCCCGCTCCGCTGGGTCCCCGGGTCCCCGAGGGTGAGAGAGACCCCGAATCCCGATGCGGGCCGGGGCCGGGGCCGGGGCGCGGTCGCACCCCACCCTCCCCTGCGCGGGGCCTGGCCGCGGGAACGCCCTCCCGGAACGAAGCGCTTCCCGGTGCCTCAAGGTAGCTCGGTTCCGGACCGGGGACCCCCCCGCTACCGGAATCTAGGAGATCCCCAATCTCCCTGGGTCGGGGGGAGATAGCCCCAGGCCCCCCAGTCCCGCCACGGTTCCAACGGGTGAGGATCCCTCCGTTCCCCCCGTCGGAGCGAGAGCCGCCCTCCGAGCCCCCAGTGGCCTCTGAACCTAATTTAGGGATCGCCCTCGGTGGCCCGCAGCCCTCTCCGTGTCCCATACCCCCATGTCTAATTTGGGGAGCCCTCCCAGGGCCTCGCGTCCGAGTGGGGAGCTCCATCAGCACCCCAGTGGAAACAGTATCCGTTTCCCCAGTCTCTCCTCAGCGCTTGCTTCCGAATGAGAACCCCTCAGCTCCCCCAAACCCCTCCGTCCACAGAGCCCCCCAGCCCCAGCCCGGGTCCCCAGTTTGCCAATACCCCACCCCCAGGTGAGCAGTTCCTCTGTTCCCCTCATCCCTGGCTCCTGTCAGCCCCCCTTAGACTTTTGTCTGGATTCGGTAAAGCGGTTCCAGCCGCTCCCCGCCCCTCCCCACACAGTCTTGGGGGGGGGGCGCTGTCAGTGCCTCTTAAGGACTCCCCTTTCCAGTTCAGGAGCCTGAGGGCTGCGCTGTACACCTTCCCCTCCGGGTGACCTCCTTCGAAGCCCCACCCCATCGGGTTGGAAGCACCTATGCCCACTGCCTTTAGGGTTACTCTCATCCGTCTCACCTGGAGGTGCTGCCCACGAAGGCAAACACCGTCAGTTCCCCGTACTCCTCCCCACACCCCCACCTTGTGGGTCCCTGAGGTTCCCCGGGTCATTCACGGCTCCTGGGGTCCTTCACCCACGCGAAACTCCCTCCGTCCAGCCTGGGAACCTGAGCAGGTCCACGCTGGATCGCCGTGGAAGCCAGCGGCGCCCTCCCTATCCGCATTCTCGCCGTAATTGCCCCCCGCCCCCCCAGAAAGGGTCAGGCCAGGAGGCTGAGGCAGCCAGCCACTCCCTCCTCCCCCAAATGCCCATCCCTGCTGGGGTCTCAGTGCCCACAAGCCCCGCCCTCCCAGCTCACCTCCGGCGCCTTCCCCAGCTCTCTACCTTAACTCTACCCCGTGCAACCCGGGGACAGCCCCTGCTTCTCACCTTGACACCCACTCTCCGGGCAGCCACCTTTTACTAATGCGTGCAGCAGCCCTGGGCACCATAACCCTGATCTCTGCAAGGGTGCCCCTCCCCCTCCTCTTAGTACACGCCCCCGCCTCCCCCAGCCACCACACTTACAAGAACGTGAGAGACTCAAGTTAATGGTTTCCTCCCGATCTTTTGGGGACACTCAGCAGGTATATCCTGCCACCCCGTGTGTGTAAAGGGAGAAACCAACTTGTTTTTTCCTGTTTTTATCCTCCTACTGTCTCCACAGTTTCTTAGACGCCCCTGAACTCGGGTTGAGGGGCACCCCCACACAGAGCATTTCTGCCATCTCAGTACAAACTGGAACATGAGGTGTGCCCTGGGAGAGACAGATGAAGGTCAGTAGGTAGCACCTTCAGTGTTAGGGAACTGACTATTCCTGGGTCTAAACCTCCAGTTCCTTGTGTGTAAAATGGGGCCAGTGGAGAGGTGCAGGGAGGGGAGAACCCCAAGCATCCATGAGCATTGACTTGTGTGCTGGTGCTGCTGGGCAGGTGGCTTGGACGTGAGGAAATGGGAAAGGGTCATTCGGTCAGAGCCAGCCAGGCCGACCCGAGAAGTAGATTGAGATAAGATCCATCTATTAGCGTCCTCATTCCGGACCTCGGAGGAGGAAGTGTATACTTTCACGGCCTGGTTCGGAGCGCAGCACTGTGTGGGGTGGGCACATAGAAGTCGCCTCCATCTGCAGGTTCATCTCAGCCTCGCTGCTTCGGCCCACTTTATTCACACGAGGGGCAAGGAGTCAGCCTAGGGGTAGCCTCACAGGACAATGCAGCTGGAGATGCAAGATCCTCATCTTAAATTGAGGATCTCAGCGGTATTAAGGAAAAATGATCTTCAGAGCAACTGGCCCCGACTCCAGAATTAGGAGATTAGAGGATGTGGCTCCAGCTCTTTCTCTCCAGTGCTACACACACTGAGCATCACTCAGAGAATTAAAGAATAATTTGCTTTATAGTTTTAAAAAAATCCTTTCAAGGAAGACAGAGGGCAAATGGCATAATGCCCACACACTAAGATGCAACATGGCACATTCATTCTCTCCACAGTGTTTATTGAACACCTGCTACCCAGCAGACACTGTCTTAAGCGCTATTCCTAGCACCTACCTTTGTGAAGTTTGCTTCCTAAAGACAGGAGCCAGATAATAAATAGCTGGATAGATGATAGATAGATCTGTCAGATGTTGTTTAGTGCTGTGGAGAAGGGAAGGGGATAAGGAAGGTGGGAGGCGTTGGGCAGAGGGTGACATGCAATTGGAAATCAGGAAAGTTCTCATAGGAAGGGGTGATGTTTAAGCAAAGACTTGAAGGAAATGAGGTACATGAATCTACTGTATTATCCAGAACTCTCACTTAAGCAGAATGCCTGCATCTCTTGAGGGCAATGCTCATTGGTATTCACAATTTGACTTTCACTGCTCTAAAACAATGGTTCCCAAGCCTTACTGGGCTTAAAATATCACCCAGTGACTTTCAGCAGATGCAGGGTGGATGGGGGCTCTGAAAACTGCATCTTTTTAAAAAAGCACCTCTATCAGATGATGCTGATAGCTGAGGGTTTCCTTGGACCACTCTTAAAGAAACATTGCTCTAAAATAAACTAAAGAGTCTTCTAGAATGACAACAATAACAGAATGAAAGATTAAATTATAGTCCCTGTGGTTTTAGGGTTGAGAGTATTTCACTGTGTTCTCATTCTTCGAAAATGCAATACTCATGCAAAACCCTGGATTACCCAGAGCATCCATTTCTTGTCCAAGCAGGAGAAGGGAACATTTATCATAAGCTGGTGATGAGCCAAACATTTATAATCAGTCTGTTTTCACCCTTCCTCCTTTTTGCTACCCTAATTTTTAAAATATTTTTTTCCTTTTCCCAAATTTCTGGACTCAAAGAGCAGGTGAATGGCTGGGGTAATGAGCACTTGACCCAGATTCAAAAGATGCACAGGTGGGTCCTGGAATCACCGCTGTTTCTGGTTGAGTCTAGGGACATGCCACTCAGCCACCTGCGCTTCCATTTACTCTGAGTTGCTGCAGGACTCTAGTGAGACCATGTGTATGAAGCACCTTGAAACCTCTGACGCACCATGGAAAGGGACAGCGGCTCTGACTGCATCCGCAGATCCAGTTAATTTAGTCCAGTTCAAATTCAAGACAGTGTGGTACTGGCATAAAGACACACATATAGATATTAGAATAGAATAGCATTGAGAGCCCAAAAATAATCCAGTCTCTTTGACAAATGGTGCTGGGATAACTGGATTCTTCCATATGCAGAAGAATTAAATTGTACCTCTACCTCACAGCATATACAGGCACCACCTCAAAATGGGTTAAAGATCTAAATGTAAGAGCTAAAACTATAAAAAGAAGGTAGATCAATGGGACATCATTAAAATTAAAAACTTTTGTGCTTCAAAGGGCACTATGAAGAAGTAAAAATCCACCCACAGAACAGAAGGAGAATTTTGCAAAGCATGTATTTGATAAGAGACTTGTATCTAGAAGATATAAAGAAGTTGTAAAACTCAATAATAAAAAAGATAAATTATCCGATTAAAAATGGGCCAAGGAGCTCAAAAGACAGTTTTCCAAAGAAGATACATAAATGGCCAAGAAACACGTGGAAAAAATGCTCAACAACCATAAGGAGTGCAAATCAAAACCACGATGACGTCCCAGTCTACACCTACTAGGATGGCTCTGTTATAATACAAGAGACAGATCATAACCAATGTTGGTAAGTGTGTGGGGAAATTGGAAACTTTCTACATTGCTGGTGGGACGTAAAAGGGTGCAGCTCTATGGAAAACAGTCAGGAAAAGAGGTCCTCGAAAGGTCAAGCAGAAATACCAGAAGCCTAGCCATTCCACTCCTAGGTGTCTCCTCCAGAGAAATGGAAACATGTGTCCACGTGAAAACTTATACTTGAAGGTTCACAGCGGCGTTATTCATAACAGCCAAGATGTGGGAACACCCAAATGTACATCAGTTCTATACAACAGAGTATTATTTGGTCATAAAAAGGAATGCAGCCCTGACCGATTTGGCTCAGCGGATAGAGCGTCGGCTTACGGACTGAAGGGTCCCAGGTTCAATTCCAGTCAAGGGCATGTACCTTGGTTGTGGGCACATCCCCGGTAGGGGGTGTGCAGGAGGCAGCTGATCGATGTTTCTCTCTCATCAATGTTTCTAACTCTCTGTCCCTCTCCCTTCTCTGTAAAAAATCAATAAAATATATTTTTTTTTTTAAAAAAAAGGAATGCATGATGATACATGCTACAACACAGGGGAATCTTGAAAACATTATGCTGAGTGAAAGAAGCCAGACACAGAAGGTCACACATTGTATGATTCCGTTTACATGAGATGCTCATAGGAGGCAAATCCACAGAAACAGGAAGTAAACTGGTGGGTGCCTGGGCTTAGGGCTGGGGAGTCGGGGAGAGCTGGAGAGAACTGTGTACAGTTTTCTATTTGAAGTGATGAAAATATGCTAAAATTGATTATGATGATGTTTGCAGAATTCTGTGAATATACTAAAAACTACTGAATTATACACTTTAAATGAATTAATTGTATGCTATGTAAATTGCATCCCAATCAAGTTGTTACCCAGAAAAATCACTCATCTATTACAAACCTTCTCTGATCCCAGTGCCCAGGCAGCAAATGAATTTACTCTCTTTTCTCCCAGAGCATCTTGTTTTTAACTTCATCATCATCATCATCATCATCATCATCATCTAGAAATTAAGTTCTTTCCACATACTAGACATGGTGCTAAGCACCTTTCAGGAATTTTCCCATTTCATTCTCCCAGCAATTCTTCAAGGTAGAAACTATTGTATTTTAATTTTACTGACCAGGAAAACATGTCTTAGGGAAGATAAGTAATTTATCTGAAGTGACATAGTAAATGGGAAAAGTAATAGCTAATATTTATTGAACAATTACTATGTTCCAGGCCCTGTATTAAGCACTGCTTCCAGAAACTCATTCAATTCTTACAACTCTATGAGGGAGGTCCCTATTTTCCAGATCTGGAAATGGAAGTGTTGAGTGATAAACTTGCTAATACAGATCAGAATGGTAGGTAGTGGGGGAGCGAAGATTTGAACTTGAATCTGATGCCAGAATCTCTACCATGAACCACTACATTACTTTCTCTTCCTATTCAATGCATAACAATCCATTTGTTATTATAGACAGTTCTGGACTGACATGCTGGAATGAGACCTATTTAAGGGCAAGGTCCCTGAGCTAAGCCTCTTTGCCATCTCCATCACCATTCCTATCCTCAGGACCATGCCTCGCACTCAGTGCTGCATAGCTGCTTATTAGGTACTTTGCCTAGAACCAGTCCCTGTGCTAGGCAGGACTGGAGGATGCAACCGTGAATGAGACAGACAGCTCTCCTATCCTCACAGAGCTTACAGTCTAGCGACAAATACAAGAATTTTATATACATCTTTTCAACCACGTCGTCTTAGTCACCTCAATAATCCAATGTAGTAGGTTTTAGGTTTTATTAATACACTTGTTTACCGATGAAGAAACTAGACTCAGACACCTGAATGACACATCCAAGATCTTGCAGCCAGTGAGTGTATGAAGGAGGTCTAAGAAGCCTGCTCCACCTGATTCTGATATTATGCTACATTGTCTCCATCCCCCCCACCCCGCCTGCCTTTGCCCCCACCCCCGAGTCCTGGCAGGGAGGGAATTAAATAAACTATTCTGCTTGTCCAGCTGAGAACACCCACAGTCTGGTCAGACCTGCTGACTCCCCCACTTTCTCGCTGTCGCTTCCAGTGACAGCCAGAGCCCGTGTGACGCCTTGCTGAAAAGGGGTGCCTTGGAGTTTATGGTTTCGGCACCTGAATCGCCTCTCTGCTGTAATTATTTGATTTAGTCTGCTCAATTAATAACTCCACCATCCTCGGGCTGAAGACAAAGATGCTAAGAGCATGCCTCCTTTATTTTTTTAAATGTTTATTTTGGGAAACTGAAACTGCAGACCTGGAGAGCAGAAACCACAGGTCTGTCATAGTGACTGTGGGGGAAGGGCGACCAGGCTGTTGGCAGGGACTTCTGGCTACACTCAGGCAGGGCACGAAGCTGAGGGGCTGGCGAGATGGGGGTCCCATCTCTGAGCCCTGTCTGAGAAGCAAAACACCCTCTTCCCAGAGACCAGGTTTTCAGGGATCCCAGGGAAATCTTTTTTTTTTTTTTGAATCAGTGAATGTAACAGAAAAAACATTAGACAGGGAGTCGGGAGCCTGGGGCTCCATCTCTGACCTTGAAGCATGCTCTTCCCCTCCCTGAGCCCTAGTTTATTCATCAGCAGAATGGAAGGTGGCCAGACGATTTCATAGCTGGGAAATTGGTTTCAGTTTTTCTATCGATTAGTAGTGACTAGGGCTGGGCAAGGATAGAAAGCTGTGATTGATTAGCAATGTCTGCCATGGATACAGGTAATCAGGGAATAGTGCAAGGAGCCCCATAATATTTGCCCTCCCTAGACCATCCCTTCATCTTTTCCGGTTTTGGTCTCCTAGAGACCTTAGAGCAAGAAGGGCAAGGATCAATATGCAGCCGTCTCCAGGGCTCAGGCAGTCAAGAGAGGAGCCACCAAGGGGATAGTTTTACTAATAGTGATAATCCATGATTCAGTACGTGGAGAAAGGTCTGGAAGGATTAAACCATAAAGCATCACATTAAACCGCTAACCTGGGTGTATATTGTGTGTTAGTATGAATGCGGATTTTTTCTGTGAGGATGGATTCATCTTAGCATTAAAAAAACATAGTAAAAATAATTTGAATGAGACGATTTAAAGACTTTTTCAAGAACAGTCATAGCAGCATTATTCATAATAGAAATTGGAAATAATCCAAATGTTCATCAAGGGGAAATGAATAAACTATGATATACAATGGAATACTATGCAAAAATAAAAAGGAACATATGACTGATACACGAATGAATTTTAAAAAAACATTATATTGAGCAAAAGAGGCCAGATACCAAAAAAATACATATTGTATTATTCCAGTTATATGAAGTTCTGGATTGGCAAAATCCATCTATGGGGAGAGAAGTCAGAATAGTGTTTATCTTTGGGAAAAAGGAAACAGATATTGACTGGAAAGCAAGAGAGAATTTTCTGGAGGATAAAAATGTTCTATACCACCCAGCTGGTGTGGCTCAGTGGTTGAGTGTCAACCTATGAATCAGGAGATCACATTTCAATTCCCTTCCCGGTCAGGGCACATGCCTGGGTTACAGGCTCGATCCCCAGTGTGGGGCGTGCAGGAGGCAGCCGATCAATGATTCTCTTTCATCATTGATGTTTCTATCTCTCTCTCCCTCTCCCTTCCTCTCTGAAATTAATAAAAAAATACATATACATATATATGTATATATATATATATAATGTTCTATACCAGTGCTGCCCAATAGAAGTAAGATGCAATTCACAGCTGCAAGTCACATATGTAATTTAAAATTTTCGAGTAGTCACATTGAAAATAAAGGAAACAGGTAAAATGTATGTTAGCAATATATTCAAAATATTAGACTTCAACATGTAATCATTATTAAATTATTAATAATATATTTTACGTTCTTTTTTTTTACATTCATCAATATCCAACATATATGTTGTGCTTATGGTACTTCTTAGGTTGGACTGGCCACATTTTTTAAAAAATATATTTTATTGATTTTTTACAGAGAGGAAGGGAGAGGGATAGAGAGTTAGAAACATCGATGAGAGAGAAACATCGATTCAGCTGCCTCCTGCACACTCCCTACTGGGGATGTGCCCGCAACCAAGGTACATGCCCTTGACAGGAATCGAACCTGGGACCTTTCAGTCCGCAGGCCGACGCTCTATCCACTGAGCCAAACCAGCTAGGGCTGGCCACATTTTAAGTGTGCAAGTGGCCACACATGGTGAGTGGTTACTGTAATAGACAAAGTGTGAGTCTTACTTAGTCTGAGTTGTTGTTGTGTATAAAAACTCACCACGCTGTACACTTAACATGTGTACATTCTACTTTATGTAAATCATAGCTTAATAAAAAAAGAATAGTACTTTACTAAAAAAGCAAAATAAAATTTAAAAGGGCGCCCTAGCTGGTTTGGCTCAGTGGATAGAGCGTCAGCCTGCGGGCTGAAGGGTCCCAGGTTCCATTCCAGTCAAGGGCACATGCCTGGGTTGCGGGCTTGATCCCCATTGGGGGACATGCAGGAGGCGGCCAATCAATGATTCTCTCTCATCATTGATGTTTCTATCTCTCTCTCCCTCTCCCTTCCTCTCTGAAATCAGTAAAGATATATTTTTAAAAACTTTTAAAGGGGGATAGAAGGAGAGAGTGGGGCTAGAGTAAACAGGCAAAGAGGAGCTATGTTCATCAATCTACTGACCGTCTTAGCAGGGAAATCTGTCTGCACTTGGGACCCCCAAGACTAGGCCAGAAAACCACAGAAGGCCAACTTTGGTGAAAGCTAATCAAGAGCTTCGTTTTCAGTTTTCAGCATACTCTCTTAATTTCCTAGTGTGTTACATGTGACATGTCACTAATAATAGTAAAAGTAGATATTGACAACTTTACGGAATCCTTGCCACTTGCTCAGGATGGTACTGAAAACTTTCCTTCATGATCTCATGAATCCTCTCCACAGCCCACTGAGGCTGCTGCTTTTATGATCCTCCCATTTTGCAGACCTGGAAACTGAGGGTCAATAACTCCACTCAGGAGTGGTAAAGAAGGGATTTCAACAAAGGTCTCCTTGGCTTCGGCCTGATATTTGAACACAGGCAAGTTCTAACCACTGCCTCTATAAAGCTTGAAATGCTTTACTTGCTTTAAAAATAAACAAATGAAGAGAAAGAAGAAGGAGAAGGAGGAGGAAGAAGAGGAGGAGAAGGAGGAGGAGGAGGAGAAGAGGAAGAAGAAGAAGAGGAGGAAGAGGAGGAGGAGGAGGAGGAGGAGGAGGAGGAGGAAGAGGAGGAGGAGGAAGAAGAAGAAGAAGAAGGAGAAGAAGAAGAAGAGGAGGAGGAGGAAGAGGAGGAGGAGGAGGGGCAGGAGAGGGGGAGGAGAAATAAACAAATGAAAAAGAGTGGATTCAAGGTTATGTCTATAAATCACATCACTTGCTCCCTGGCCTTCTGACATGCTCTCCTGAGGAGAGAGGCGAGCTGGGGTTATATAGAGCTTCGGGCTATCTTATCTGAATGCCATGGAAGCGCGCGTCACATGGGGATGGCATTCCATCAGGAGTGTCCCAATTTCAAAAAGGCTGCTGTGGATAGCCTCTGTGTCCCCTTCTTCTTTACAGATGGAGAAACTTAAGAGATCCAGGGAGAGAGGTGTCTTGCCCAAGGTCACACAGCTAGTACTTGGTGACTCCATCTTTGCCTCTTCACTTTCCACTGAATGAATCAAATATGCCTTCTCCACCGTGTCAGGTACTTTGGCGGTGACTAAACCTGAATAAGACTTGCTGCCAGTTCTTGGGGTGTCTACGCTCCAGTAAAGGGACAAAATATATCAAGCCAAGCATGTGGCCCTGAAGAGACCTTTGGAGGCTCCAGGGAGCGGGAGAGGAAAGGGGAGACTGGCATTCCAGCTGGATTGGAAAGCAGAAATGGGGGAGCGGGCACTCCCCAACGGAGAGCCGGTAGGCACCTGTGTCAGCTGAGCTGTGTATTTCCCACTTGCCCAGCTGTGGCCCTGTCTCCACTGCCGGGCACGGTGCTGGGTCTACATAAGGCTCAACCATTGTTTGGTTGACTGATGAAGGATGGGACCCATTCATCAAAAATGGAAAGAGAAAGGTGCATTAATTCATTCAACAAATATTACTGAATGTCTATTATTTTCCATGCATAGCACTAAATGCTTTGCCTGGGACTAGAGTCAACTCTATTAATTGTCACCAGGTCCACCTCTCTCTACCTGACATAATAGAACAATAATAGTAGGAGTAGGAGCTATAATTACCAGTTATTTCATGTTTACAATATGCCAGGTGCTTTGCTAAGCAATTTGCATTAATTGACTCATTTAGTCTTCTCTCCCAAACTGAGGTAGGTTACATTTATTATCTTCACTTGACAGAAGAGGAAGGTCAGATAGAGAGGACAGGTAACATCCTAAGGCCACACAGCAAAGAGTTAGAAAGGTGGGATTTGAACACAGGCAAGTTCTAAACCATTCTGGAATCCAATCACTTATTTCCATATTTTTGTACAGGTATCACCTCTTCAGCAAGATGTGTGTAATAGCATACCTGATCTTCCGGCAGCTGCTGTTGCCCTCTGCCCCAGATAATAACCCTGCAATGACTTCCTGGCACTGATAGAACAAAATCCAAACCCTTACAGTGGCCTGCGTAGCCCTGCGTGACCTGGCCCCTGCTTCTCCAGCCTCAGCTCCCCACCCACATCCCCTCTTCCCTCTGGTCAACTGGCCTTTCGAGACTGGAAAGCCCCAGGCTCTTTTCAACCAGGGGCTTCCTTTAGTCTGGAAAGACCTCCTGCAGCTTGGAGCACCCTTAGCAGAGCCTGCAGCACCCTTTGCTTATGCTAGAGCACCTTCATCTTAGTCTGGGCACCCCTCCCCAGCCTGATCATGCTTCCCTGACTGGTCCATCCCGCTGTCCCTTCTGTGCCTGGTCACTTCCTTATCGTTCAGATTTCAGCATAAATGTCACTGCCCCATGAGACCTTCCCTGATTACTTCTCTGATTCTTTTTTTTTTTTAAATATATTTTTATTGATTTCAGAGAGGAAGGGAGAGGGAGATAAAAACATCAATGATGAGAGAGAATCATTGATCAGCTGCCTCCTGCACACCCCACACTGGGGATCAAGCCCGGAACCTGGGCATGTGCCCTTGACCAGAATGAAACCCAGCAGCTGACGCTCTATCCACTGAGCCAAGCCAGCTAGGGAACTTCTCTGACTCTTTATTCCTCTGCCTTTTCCTCGTTTCTTTTTCACCTGTAGCACTTGCCACCATGTGTAGTATTTGTGTGTGTGTGTGTGTGTGTGTGTGTGTGTGTGTGTGTGTGAAGATTCTTGAAAGTAAGACCGTTTTCTTCTTGTTTCCTGTTGTATGGCTGGCACATAGTAGGCACTTTATAAATCTTGTTGGAATGAACAATTAGGTAAATAATGTGATAGACACATTAGACCTCAAGGAGTAATAATAATCACTGTGGCTTATTGAATTTTTATTGCAGAGCAAGCACTTCTGTGCCATTTCATTTACTCATTAGAGAACTCGATGATGCAGGTATAATTATCATTATCTCCATTTTACAGATGAGGACTCTGAGGTTCAGAGAGGTGTTAGCACTTGGCCAAGGTCACATGGCCGATTAGAGTAAGAGTAGGGCCTCAACCCAGGCCTCCCTCTGCACTCCAGGGATGTCTCACCCATCATGCCGTCCACTGCCTCTCAGAGCAGGCCCAGCTCCTTCTCCCTGCTTCCCCTCCTGTCCCTTTCTTCCCGTCCTCCAGTGAGGGGTCCTGCCCTGAGTCCTTCGCTAACAGAGTGAATCAGGTCTGTGGGCACCTGGCTCCTTCATATAGTAATTGAGGTCCTTGTCACCGTTGATGAGAGATTACCAGGAGCCAGGCATGCACTCACTCACGGTGCCCGCTCCACGCCCCATGGAGTAAGGACTGTGATCTGAGGCTCAGAAAGGCAGAGCCGCTGGCCTAGGTGACTCAGCTGGGAATTAGGTAGAGCCAGGGTCCAAACCCGTCCTCAGACCTCAGACTCTGTGACTCAGAAGAGGGAAGTTAGATCCCATCTGGAGAGCCCACCCCCATGCCACACAGCAGCGGCCGCCTGCCCCCCCTGCTTTGCCATCAGGACCAGCAGGATCCAGGGGGTCAAGCTGACCCACTATTTTTTCTATTTCATCCTCTAAAAATTTTGCATGTGATGTTTTATAACAAAGATATTATAACAGTGTAATTGTAGTATATATATTATGAATCAGTAAATCTATATATATTGGAGATATGAGCTCAAAGATTGTTTCTTCTTACTGTATAATCACAAGAATTTGGAGCTCATTGGTGAAGACAGTTTATCCATTCATCACTTGATGGGCATGTGGGTTGTTCCCATCTTTTTTTTTTTTATATTTTTATTGAGTTCAGAGAGGAAGAAAGAGGGAGAGATAGAAACATCAATGATGAGAGAGAATCATTGATCGGCTGCCTCCTGCACGCCCCACACTGGGGATCGAGCCCACAACCTGGCACATGCCCTGATCAGGAATTGAACCCTGACCTCCTGGTTCCTAGGAGGATGCTCAACCACTGGGCCACACTGGCCGGGCCCGGTTAACTTTTTTGAGGAACCACCAAAGTGTTTCTCACAGCACTGCACCATTTTATATACCCACCAGCAATGAACAGAAGATTCCAATTTTTCTATATTCTTGCCAACACTTGTAATTCTCTTTTAAAATGTCTTTTCTATTCTAGCCATCCTGATGGGTGTGAAGTAATATTTCATTGGATGAAACTGAAAAACATGAATGAACTTCAAAAACATGCTAAATGAAAGAAGCCAGACACGAAAGGTCACATATTTCATTATCCCATTCATAGGAAATATTCGGGATAGGCAAATCCATAGTGACAGAAAGCAGGCTGGAGGTTGCTAGGGGCCAGGGGACAAAGGAATGGGAAGTAACGGCTTAAGGAATATGGGGTTTGTCTTTGGGGTGATGACTATGTTTTGGAACTAATTAGAAGTGATGGTTGCACAACCTTGCGAATGTACTAAATGCAACTGAATTGTACACTTTAAAATGGTTGTTAATTGCAATAAAACAAAATTAGTTATTATAAAAGAAATAGATGAATATGGTAAGAAAATAATTTTTTTAAACGACACAGTATGGTACTAAGTGATCTCTTCCCACTCCCCATTTCCACTCACAAAGGAAATAGATACTACATTTTATTACGTATTCTTCTTCAAATGTTTTCTGTACATAGAGAAGTGTGTAATACCTGTGCATGTGTGTGTTTGTGTGCTTATGTTTCCTTTTTCTTTTACATGAGTGGGGTTATATCACACCCAGCATATTGCCTTTTTCTCTTGGCAATATATCAATGGCCATTTCATATCAATGCATTCTTCTTACTGGCTCCATTATATGGAAGTCCCATACTTTCCCCATCTCTCAGAGTCCTGAGTTCCAGCTCGTATTCTGCCACAGACTTGCCTGTGACTTTGACCTCCACTGTTTCCTCACGTGGCGTGGTGAGGAGTTTCTACCACCCAGCAGGTGCCTGGCCCCGGGGACTCACTCTGCCCTGCTCTAGGACCCGCTGAGGGTACTGAAGAATAAAGAACAATGCCAAGAGTCTAGACTCCTGCTCCTACTGGCGGTGTGACCTCGGGCAAGTTCCCTACCCCCTCGGAGCCTGGCTTCCCTCCGTCCCATCGAGCATGGGGACAGCCCTACAGGAGGGTGCCCGTGAAGCACTGAGCACAGGGCCCAGTTCAGAGGCAGCTGGCATCGCATCGTAGGGCCTTTCAGGAAGAAAAGGTGGGCCTGGCCCTGAGTCTGTGGCCACCTGCTCTGGGTCGGGCTCTGATGTGGGTGCTAAGGCGGGAAGGTGAGGCCGAGCTGGGCGGCCCTGGGAACCCGGGAAGGAGGCGAGGCTGGAGTGGAAACGATTAGAATGGGAACAAACGGGCTCCTGAATAGAAGCTTTTATTCCTGTCGGAGAGGGCTTTGTTCCCCAAGCACGTGACACACAAAAGCCTCTACTTGAATTCGGGAACCCTAATTGGTTCTCAGGTGGGGGAGGAGAGGGGTGTCCGGATTTAGGGATTCCTTAAAGGGGCAGCACTGTGGAGAGCTGGGCTCAGGGTTGTACTTATTGTCAGGGGGAGGGGCTGGTGAGGGCTGGAGGGGGAAGAGTGGACCCGTGGGGGTGGGGCAGATGTTCAGAAAGGAGGGGAAGGGGAGAGGAGGGGACATGGGAAGATGGGAAGAGAGGGAGAAGCAGGGTGAAACTCACAGGCCCTCAGCCCCTGGCCCAGTGCTTGGAAAATAGTGGGCATGGAGGGAAGGAAGAGAGAGGGAGAGAGGGAGGGAGGGAGGAGGGGAGGGAGGGAGGAAGGAAGGGAGGGAGGGAGGGAGGGAGGGAGGGAGGAAGGAAGGAAGGAAGGAAGGAAGGAAGGAAGGAAGGAAGGGAGGGAGGGAAATCCTCATTTCTTACCAGGTGCCAAAAAGGCCCTGCCTGGTTAGGGCCCTGCCTCCCTCCCTCCCCTCTTCCCACCCTCTTCCTCAGGGCTCCAGCGGCCCCAGGGCCTTCCCATCCTGAGAGATGCCCCGTGGATCCTGCCCCAGGGCCTTCCCATCCTGAGATATGCCCCGTGGATCCTGCCCCAGGGCCTTTGCACTTGCTCTTCCTTTTACCTGGCACGCTCTCCCGCCCCCACCCATCTTCTCCAGGAGCACTTCCCCAGGAGGAGACTTCCGGGACCCAGGACTCCAGTCTGTCACCCTGCTTCACTGTCTTTCAGGCACTTACCACTCACAGAGGTACTTGGTGGTTGTCAGATTCCAGCCCCAGGAGAGCAGAATGACAGGTGATCTTGTGCTCAGTGACGCCCCCAGCGCTCAGCATCACGCTTGACACAGGAGACGATCCAAAGGCCCGAGGCTGGGGCTGGCTGAGCGGGAAAGGGACAGTGATCACAGTAAGGCCTGTCGCTTCCGGGCACCTGGCGCCATTGTTTATAGGGTCAGGCGGGCTCATGCTGCCCTTTGAACCTTTCTAGCCAATGGCCCTGGACAAGCTACTTTGTCTCTCAGACGTCACCATCTTCTTCTTCAAAAAGCACTGACCCGCCGCAGGGGTGTTCTTAGGGTTGAGGAGAGAGTGGCACTTGGTAAACAAGGCCCGGCAGCAGGAACGTGGTAGGTGTTTCTAAAGAGGGCAGGGAGCCGAAACCGGTTTGGCTCGGTGGATAGAGCGGCCTGCGGGCTGGAGGGTCCCGGGTTCTATTCCGGTCAGGGGCACGTACCTTGGTTGCGGGCACATCCCAGTGGGAGGTGTGCAGGAGGCAGCTGGTCAATGTTTCTCTCTCATCGATGTTTCTAATTCTCTGTCCCTCTCCCTTCCTCTCTGTAAAATATCAATAAAATATATTTTTTTAAAAATAAAGAGGGCAGGGAGAGGACTCCCGATCTCTGAGCCGCAGCTAGGTGACAGACACTCCCATGTTAGCAAATGCTTATAAGTACAATAATGTTTGAAGCAGATTTCGATTGTCCCCATTTCGCAGATGAGAAAACCAAGCCTCAGCAGGGTTAAGAGACGTGCCCAAAATCACACCGGTGATAAGCAGCAGAGTTAAAATTTGAACCCAGCTTGCCAAAACCGGTTTGGCTCAGTGGATAGAGCGTCAGCCTGCGGACTGAAAGGTCCCAGGTTCGATTCCGGTCAAGGGCATGTACCTTGGTTGCGGGCACATCCCCAGTGGGAGGTGTGCAAGAGGCAGCTGATCGATGTTTCTAACTCTCTATCCCTCTTCCTTCCTCTCTGTAAAAAATCAATAAAAAATATATTTAAAAAAAATTTTGAACCCAGCTCTCTGCCCATTCTGACCCATGTGCATCTTTTGACTTCAGGTGCTAGGAGGCTGGAGGGGCAAGGAGGGGTTCAGGACCCCGAGGATGGGAATGGGCAGAAGGAGGCCGCTTAGGGACCTGCAAAGGGGCGTCTGCCCGTGCTCTCCGTTAGCACCGAGCCTCGGCCTTATTGGATCTATAGAGACAGTCTTGATTTCTGAAGGCACAGGCTCTGTGCTTCAGAGAGTTATGTGAGCACCTACTGTGTGCCAAGCACGGGACCCAGCGATGAGCAGGCCTTGCCCTACAGTGTACCGAGGGGCCGGGAGGAGAGTTGTTCTCCCTGTGGCCTGGGTGGTGGCGTTCACACATTGTCAGAGCTGAAGGTATTGCCAGGGCCCTTTCCTGCTCCCAGTCCCAGCCTGGGCCCTGGATGCAGGGCCCTTTAAGAAGATCCTGTCCCCCCTTCTCCCCCCATAATTAGCCTGCTAAAGAAAGAGCTGGCTTGAAATGGGATTGTGCAGACCCAGCTTTGGGCCCCGAGGATGCTGGATGGGGATTGTTATGCTAATCGCCTGAGATCAGCAGTTCCCTGCCCTTCAGATGGCAGGTAGCGATGCTGGGCTGGGCCCAGCGGCTGGGGCTGCAGTGCTGCGGGAGGCCAGGCTTTTCCTCCTGCTTCCTGCCCCCCCCCGCCCTCCCCCCCCCGCTCCGTCAGACTCACCCTGCTGTCCTCACCTGCCCCATGGCTGGGAGGTTTGGCCTCTCCTAGAAATGTTCCGCTCCGCTCCTTCTACTCTCCAAAGAGAAACCAGGTCCCGGTTCCGGGTCCGAGCCAGCTGCCTGCCTTTGGGTGGGTGCTGCTGTGGGACACAGGCAGAAAGGAGAAGGTACCGGCTCCTCGTATAGCCCGTGCTCATTGCCCCTCCCTGGGTCCCTCCGGGCCCCAGCCCTGGAACACACACTGGATGGTACTGTGCCACTTACTGGCTATGCATCATGAGCAAGTGACTTTGCCTCAGCTTCCTCATCTGTAAAACAGGCTGATGCTAACAGGACCTGCCTCAAAGGACTGAAGTGAGGACGGAAGGAGAGCAGGCATGGAAAGGCCCGGCGCTTGCTCGCAGCTCTCACGTGGAGCGGCCACTACACGCCGGCGGGGTGCCGAACCTTTCATGCAACATGGTCCAGTTTGCCTTTCAGCCATCCTGTGGGGTAATTAGCATCATCACTCCCATTTCACAGATGAAGAGACCGGGACTCAAAGGGGCTAACCTGCTTGCCCAGGATCTACCCCGAGCTGGCCTTTCTCTTAGCTTCTATTCTACAGTTTGGCACTGACCGTGCAGAAGGTGAGCTCGGTCGATACGCAAATGCTCACATAAACGTGTGCAATAGTTATGGATTTAATGTGCAGGGAAAAACAAAACTAGCATCTCAAGTCTGCAAGTCCACAAATGGTATTGCTTAGGTTAAACGGATTGAAATCCAAACAATGACTCGCACAAGTCTGACCCTCGCAGCTTTGTTCACAGGAGCCAAAAACTGAAGATGGCTGAGACAGCCCTCATGAGCGAGCGGATGGGTGCTCGAACTGTGGTACAGCCACAGAGAACTTCTGCTCCTCCGCTGCCGGAAAGGGAGCAAGCTGCTGATCCAAGCCACAACCTGGACGCAGCTCACAGACAACACTGAGCGAAAGAAGCCAGCGTCTTGGGGCTGGGGTGGCTCCGTGGCTGAGCATCCACCTATGAACCCCGCCACCTATGAACCCCGAGGTCACGGTTTGATTCCCAGTGAGGGCACGTGCCGGGGTTGCAGGCTCCATCCCCAGTGGAGGGCGTGCAGGAGGCAGCCGATCAATGATTCCCTCTCATCATTGATGTTTCTCTCCCTCTCTCCCTCCCTTCCTCTCTGAACTCAGTACAGTTTTTATTTTTTAAAGAAGCCAGCAGGGGAACCTTCTGCGGTGGTGGGACTGTTCTATACCTTGACCTGGCTGCCATCAGGTGAATATCACACAGATAACGATGCACCCAGGGGTACACTTAATCTGTGTTCAAGCGAATGTATGTGATGTATGCATCAGTAAACCACTGTTAATAATTTAAGTAAAAAAAATAAATTCACTTCAAGAAAAATAGGGTCTAAATAGTAGTTCCAGGGAGACGCAGATAAGCCTCAAACGCAAAAGCAAAAGATACCAGTGACTGAAGTCGGGAGAAGTAGCCGATTAAGGGCCGAGAAAGGAATGTACTTGCCTCTCCTCTCCTGGGGGCTACATAAAACGAAGGACTCCCAGTTACAGCTGGGTTTCAGGTACAGGAACACACAAATACTTTTTCAGTGTAAGTATGTCCCCCATGCAATATTTGGGGCATACTTACACTAAAAATAAAATGGGGGGCTTTTATTCGTTGTTTATCAGCAATTCAACTTAAACTGGGCGCCCTATATTTTTATTGCTAAACCTGGCAGTCCGACCCTCCCGGACGCCGCCCGTCTGGCAGCGGTGCCCACGGCAGCGGGAGCCCCGCGCGGCGCAGTCCCGGGCGCAGCCTGGCAACGCGGCCACAAAGGGCGCCCGGGAGGCGGAATCTTTCCACATGCCTGATCAATGGGGGCGCGGAGCCGGCGCGCAAACAGCCCGAGACAGCCGCACAAAGAGAGCCCCGCCGCCGCTCCCGCCTTCCATTGATCCCGGCCCTTTGTGGCTTGGACAACGGGGGCGCCCGAGTCGCCTCGCAGGGACTTGGCCCATTCTCATTAGGGGGTGAAGCTCCGGGAGAACCCCCTCCCGCCAGCCTGCCCCACCGTTCCCTCTCCTGGGGGCTGCAGGTCGCAGGTCTGGGGGTGCCCAGATCCCCTTCGGGGAACAGGGTCGGGTAGGACCAGGCCAGGGAGGGCCCTGATTCCAGAAAGGTGTGGAGTCTGCCACTGGGGCCAGCCCCCCCGTCCGGCCTCCTGAGCGCCCCCCGCCCCGCCCCCAGTCTGCCCTGCCAGGCCTTTTCTGTCCCCCTGGTTTCAGGCCCCCTGGTTTCAGGCAGGCCTTGCACAGTCTTTATTTTTTTTATTGAGCAAATATTTATTGAGCATTTGCCTCAGCTGTTCCCACTCCCTCCTGCCCCACCGTGGGCCACGTTAACTGGCCAACTGCTCCTTCAAGTATCTCCTCTTGGGAAAGGAGCCCTGGGCTGTCTCCCACCGCAGGCTGGGAAGGAAGCCCCTCTTCTGTGTGTGCCCCCCAGCTCCCTACTCCTCAGTCTTGACAGGAGCAGCTGGCAGCTACCGAGCACTTCCTATGCACCCATCCATGCTGTGCTAAGGTGGGACATCCGGTCTTCTTCATTCTCACCACAGCCCTCCATGTTGGCGCTGTTAGGATTTCCGTTTTCCAGGGCTGGATGCAGAAGCTTCGTAGGTTAAGGTGCTCACCCAAGACCATGCAGCTAACCAGTGGCTGAGTGGGGATTCCAATACCCGGACCCTCACCACCCCAAGTTCCAGGGTCTTTGCAGGACTCCCTGCTGTGTCCCCGAAGCTGCACACGCGGTCTCACTTCACCATTTGCCGCACTGTATTATTGTGTCTATTTGCCCATTTTCTTCTGTTTTTCCTACCAGACTGATTGCGCTGTGACCTCAGCACCCAGGACAAAGAAGGTGCCCAAGGTGTTTGTGCTGCTCTGAACTACTGGGTTTGAGAACATTTTGCTAGGCGCTGGGGTTGGGAAGTGTGTGTGTGTGTGGGGGGGGGGACCTAAAGATGAATCTGGTACAGTTTCTGCACACGAATATGCTAATCAGACACTCAGATAATATAAGGAGTGCGGGGCTCTGGAGTCTGCCTCACAGGTTCGCCACCTCTTTTTTTTTTTTTTTTTTTTAAATATATTTTATTGATATTTTACAGAGAGAAAGGAAGAGGGATAGAGAGTCAGAAACATCGATGAGAGAGAAACATCGATCAGCTGCCTCCTGCACACCTCCCACTGGGGATGTGCCCGCAACCAAGTTACATGCCCTTGACTGGAATCGAACCTGGGACCCTTCAGTCCGCAGGCCAACGCTCTATCCACTGAGCCAAACCGGTTTGGGCTCGCCACCTCTTTTTAAAAGTCGACTTCATTGAGATATAATTTACATGCAGTAAAATGCACCCATTTGAAGTGTTCAGTTCAACGAGCATTGACAAATGAACACACCCACGTAACTAGCATCACTGTCAGATATAAAACATTCTATCTCCCCAAAAAGTTCCCCGTGCCCCTGCAGTCACTGCCCGCCCTCCCTCTCGGTTCCCAGGCAACCACCGATCTGCTTTCTGTCACTATAGGTTAGTTTGCATTTTCCTAGAATTTCATATAAATGAACTCATACAATGTGCACTTTTTTGTGTCTGGCTTTTTCTGCTCAACATTCAAGTTTGGAGATTCATTCATGCTGCTGACCGATCCCTTTGTCTCAAATCCCTTCTCTACTCCTGACTTTGATCTTCAACCTCTCTATCTATAAAATGGGGGTGAGGGCCTCTGAGGTTTAGTGGAGAGAATGTGTACAGAGGACACAGGACCTGCACACGACAGGCACACAATACATGGTCTGCATCAGTATAGCTTTCCAGCTAGACTGCAAGCTCCATGATCTGCACACAGTAGGCATCCAGAGAGTGCTCTTGATTAGCATAACCTCGCTACTGGACTGCAAGCCCCCTGAGGTCAGAGACCTTATTCGTTTTGTTCACCACACTGGCTAATGGCAGTGGCTACCATTTATTACAGGCGGTGAACCCGGAGGCTCAGAGAGGTACAGCAACTTGCCCAAGATCACACAGCTAGTGAGAAGGCAGAGATGGGATTGAACCCTGGCAGCCTAGCCCTGGGTCCTTATTTTTAAAAAATTACTATTAGGGCGCCCTGTTTGGTTTGGTTCAGTGGATAGAGCGTCGGCCTGCGGACTGAAGGGTCCCGGGTTCGATTCCGGTCAAAGGCATGTACCTTGGTTGCGGGCACATCCCCAGTGGGAGGTGTGCAGGAGGCAGCTGGTAGATGTTTCTCTCTCATCGATGTTTCTGACTCTCTATCCCTCTCCCTTCCTCTCTGTAAAAAATCAATAAAATATATTTTTTTAAAAATTACTATTAGGGCAAAATACATGGGTCTCTACTCTTAATCACTATACTGAGTTCCCTCACACGTCATTTTCTCCTTTCCCACAATTTCCCTGAACCGTCTCTTTTGTCACCTTCATCCTTGACTGAGCTCCCCATGGAGGCAGCTTAATATAAAAAATAACAACTCTGCTACTGCTAGTGTGCATTTAAAAGAATTATTTAAAAATGTTTTCATTGATTTCAGAGAGAAAGGGAGAGGGAGAGAGAGACAGAGACATCAATGAGAGAGAGAATCATTGGTTGGCCTCCTCCTGCACGCCCCACACTGGGATGGAGCCTGCAACCTGGGCATGAGCCCTGACCAGGAATCAACCTGTGACCTCCTGGTTCATAGGTCGATGCTCAACCACTGAGCCATGCTGGCCGAGCCTAAATTATGTCTGTTTTTTTTTTTTTTTTTTAGTTTCGTGCTGGGCAGTATTGTGAGCACTTCACAGTATTAATTCATGTAATTCCCCAATCACGCTGTAAGGCAGGTCCTGTGCTTGTTCCATTTACTGGTGAGGGAGTTGCGGGGTAGCTGGGGGGCTATGGTTTTGGAATAGGGACCCCTCCTTCGGGAGCCCAGGTTGCCACCCTCCAGGGGCTTCAGGAAGTGTGCTCCCCACCCTGACCTGCCATTTCTCTGGACACTTCTCTCCTCTGATCCCTCGGCAGAGTCTTCTCTTCCTGCTCTTTCTAAGTAGCTCCCCGAGCCCCTCCCCAGGCCTTGGCAGGCCCAGGCTACAATTTCCAAAGGACTTGAGTTCCTTCTGGAAAGGGGCTGGGACCGAGCCCCTCCCCTCCTGACTGCGCATAAATACCCCCTGTGTGCAGCGCCCAGGGCCGGGGAGCCAGGCTGCCGACCTGTAATTAGAAACTTTTCTCCCCGCCGGGGCGGGCCGGGAGGAGGGAGCACGGAGCCTGGGCCGGCCATTTTGTTTGCCATGAATTATTCAGGAGAAGGGAAGGGGCGTTGGGAGGGCTCCTCTGCTGCCCAGACAGCTCAGGCCCTGCCCCAAGCAGCCCAGCCCACCCCGCTCTGTCCCTTCCACCCGTTCAGACCCAGAGAATAAGCAACTGTGGGCCAGGCACCCACAGGGGAGGCTTTCATCAGATCTGGAGAAGAGGTGGCTCTCCAGCCGAGGGTGGCGGGGACTTGCCCAAGGTCACAATGCTGGGAAGAGGACAACTGAGCTGGACCTCGAACCCTGGAGCAAAGCTGGACAGAGGACACAGAGGGGAGGGACGAGAGCCCGCAGGCTGGCCAGGAGAGGCGGGGGGTGCTTTTCTTCCTCTCCTCCCTGCTCCCCTTGCTAAACGACTGGAGTGAGAAGGCGGGTCATGTGGAGAAAACTGACTTCTTGGAGCACCAACTGGATGACAGCAGGCATTCTTCTGCATGCAGTGCAAGCCACACAACCCTGTGGGGAGGGTGTTATGCCCATTTTGTGGATGTGGGAACTGAGGCTCAAAGCGATTCAGGGAGGTTATTAGAAGGCACATAGAGCTGGCGGCTAGTAACAGAACAGAGGTTCAAACTAATACATCCCTCAAGGTGCACTCTTTTGCCCACACTCCTGAGGGTGAGAAGGCTGAGGCACTGTGGAATCGGGGCTCTTAAACCCACAATGATCCTTGGATTGGACTCCCCTTGTCAAACCTCTCAGGGTCCACAGCACTGGTTTCAACGCACTGCCCAGGACGGCCCTCTGAGAGTCCTGCTGTCTGCCATGCCACACCGGGGAACCTCGGCCAGGGAGCCCTTTAGAAGGCTCAGAGCTTTCTCTCTGGCCCAAAACTTGAAATTCCGAGACCAGCTCTAAATGTAGTTCCCAAGGAAGCCAAGAGCACAGGATTTGCGGTTTCACACCTTCCTATCTGTACAAACTTGGGCCCGTTTCTTAAATACTCTAAGCATCAGTTTGCCCATTGATGAAGTTAGAGGATGAGAAGGAATAAATAGGAGGAGTAAATAAGATAATGCATATAAAGCATTTAGCATAGAATGCCTGGCTCCTGGTGAGTGCTCAATAAGAGTTAGCTATTATCGTTGTTATTTATTATTGTTATTCCTGATGACAGCCTCTCCTTAAGCTTGGTTAAGAGAGGCATGAACTACCAGATGGTGAACTTGTGTCTTTTTCTGGAAACAGAACCCCAATTCCCTGGGGAACTCTCCCTCCATCAATATCAGTACTCTACCTTGGATAGAGCTTACTCCAGCCCTGTCTAAACTAGCCATGGGATTGGTTGAAATATGGGCATGTGACCCAATGAGAGCCAATCAGAGGGAGCCCTGAGATTTTTAGCTGGATAGAGGCCATTTCTTTTCCACTCTGAGAAGAAAGCAAGATTGGAGCTTCTCAGGGCATCTTGTCAGCCTGACAGGGAGTGTGTCTGCCTGAGAAGGAAGCCACAAAAGAAGCAGAGCCAAGACACATCAGGACACAGATGGAAATCTTCAAATGCCTGGGTCCAGTCGTGAGCCACTGAGTAATAATTATTATTAACTATTAACATTTTTTGTTTGCATCTGTTTGAGTTGAGTTTTCTGTTGCTTATAGCCAACAGTTCTGACAAAATATGCCAATGATATTCTCTCTGTCTCTCTCTTGGTGCATATATATTTTTGATTGAAATGATAGTGTGCATTGAAGACTCACTTCTAATTATTGCTTTTGCTTTGCAAACTTGGGTCAAGAGAGAATGTCCAGTAAGACTTTAAGATTCACAACACCTAGGTGCAAATTATGGCTTTTAACTCACTAACCTTACACTGTCATGGAGTCGCAGACTTAGAGTCATGCTTGGCTTGCACCATGGTTTTCCTTTCTGCTCTCAGGAAAACATTTAATTTCCACCCTGGGCGTAGTCTCTCCCGGCTTCCTTGTGGTGCGCTGTTCTGTCTGCCTTTTGTCTGTGTGCTGGTGGTGTCAGAGCCGGTAACTATCTGTTTACAGTTTCAGGGAGAAGCATTCATTGCCGTTCGAACCTCCCATTTTCCTCTAAGAGCGCCCTGCTCCACCGTCTCCGCTGTCTCACTGGTGTTTCTTTTTCAGTTGTGTTTCTTTCTGCACAAAGAAAAATGTCTTTAAAAAAAAGTGAAGTCTGACCACCTGCAAGTCTCTACATACTCTCTTTGTGAGTAGGCAACATAAGAGGAAAACGTGTAGGCAGCAAAATGTCTGCGTTGAACAGAGTTTACAGGACAAGTTGTCACAACCCAGAAGTTTCTAGGCCAAACAAGGAGACAGCTGTGAGGCGGTAGGAAGAGCGCTGGAAGTACCGACATTGGGAATCTGGTTTTGTGACTCACTTGCTGTGTGAGCTGCGGTAAGTAAGTTACGTTCTCTTGCTGAGCCTCAGTTTCCTCATCTCTAAAATGGGCATGTTAGTACCTGCTTCACAAGGATGGATAACATAGCTACTGGACAAAGGCACTTTCCTCTGGAAAAGCACTTTCTCGGCCCTTTACTTGTCCAGCGTGGGTTCAAAGTAATAATAAAAGTAGTATTTAGTGAGGACTTACTACAGGCTCAGAGTTACCTCAAGTGGTATTTAGCCTTAAGACCAGCCTGTGAAGGAGTTACTATTATTAGACTCCCACTTTACAGAGGAGAAACTAGAGGATCAGAGAGGGTAAGTAAGTTACCAAAAGCACACAGCTAAGAGGCAAAGCTGGAATTCGAACCCTGCAGTTTCACTCCACAGCCTTCTCCTCCCCATAACTGCCTGGCCCCCAGTGAGGTAATAGATATAGTCACCCTCCCTGGAGGCCAGGCAGGGCCAAAAGCTGGGATTGCTGCCTTTGATGCAAACCACATCATCCTCTGACTTCCCTGCCTGCTTTACCAGCTCTACTCCACAGAGAGCCGGGATGTTCCGACAGTTCAGGCCTTCCCTCCTGTGGGAGGCCTGGTGGGAATAGGAAATGGCAATGTGGGCTTTGGAATTCAAATCCTGCCCTCTGCCCTAGCCATCCACACACTCACGCTTCCTGCGTATGAAGGGGAAAGAGGAGAAACCAGGGCAGTGGGTCCGGTGGGAATCTGAGCGTGGTCCCCATGTGCACATACATCCCCATGAGCCTTGCTTGATCACGCTTATGCCAGCCGAGCACATGCTTACATGGACATGCACTCATGCAGTCACACTCATAGTGAAAACACAGGTATGTATGTGCACATGTGTGGCCCCACATCACCTCCCCATCACATACTCTCACCTCCCAGGCCTCCCCCCCGACCTCCATGGGGAGTTCCTGGCTGGTTCTGAACCTAATGAGGCAGGTGTGTCATGCTCACCTGCACATTCCCTGGCTCCTGACTCCTGGTTCTGTCAAACACCAGTTGTGTGACTACGAACAAATCCTCTCACCTTTCCTGCCTCAACTTCCCCATCTGCAAATGGGAGTAATAAATAGTAGCTACTCTCTGAGAGTCCTTTCGGGAATTAAGAGGTATGTCTTTCATCCAACAAGTCAGGCTCTATTACTCAGCAATAAAAAAGAATGAAATCGCCCTAGTTGGTTTAGCTCAATGGATAGAGCATCGGCCTGTGGACTGAAGGGTCCTGGGTTCGATTCCGGTCAAGGGCACATGCCTGGGTTTTGGGCTTGGTCCTCAGTAGGGGGCGTGCAGGAGGCAGCCAATCAATGATTCTCTCACCATTGATGTTTCTAGCTCTCTCTCCCTCTCCCTTCCTCTCTAAAACCAATAAAAATATACTTAGAAGAGAAAAAAAAAAAGAATGAAATCTTGGCCATTTGTGACTATGGATGGGCCTAAGGGGTACTATGCTAAGTGAAATAAGTTAGACAGAGGAAGATACATACGGTATGATCTCACTTACATGAGGAATCTGAAAACAAAACAAACAGAAACAGACTCACAGATACAGAAACAAACTGATGGTTTCCAGAGGGGATGGGTGAAAGAGTGAAAGGCGATCAGAAGTCTGAACTTCCAGCCATAAAATAAATAAGTCACCAGACATAACGTACAGCACAGAATAGTCGATAACATGCAACAACTCCGTGCCATGACAGAAGGTTACTAGACTCACTGGTGATCATATCATGAAGTATATCATTGTCTAATCTATATTGCACAACTGAAACTAATATCATATTGAATGCCAGCTGTATTTATTTATTTTTTAAAAAATATATTTTATTGATTTTTTACAGAGAGGAACAGAGAGTTAGAAACATCTATGAGAGAGAAACATCGATCAGCTGCCTCCTGCAAACTCCCCACTGGGTATGTGCCTGCAACCAAGGTACATGCCCTTGACCAGAATCGAACCTGGGACCCTTCAGTCCGCAGGCCGATGCTCTATCCACTGAGCCAAACGGGTTAGGGGGCCAGCTATATTTAAATAACATGAAACTAAATTAAAACAAGTCAGGTTCCCTAAGAGGCATGCGGACCTTTATTAGGAAGGAAGGGAAGGAAGCAGGAATGGGTAGAGGGAAGCGTTGGCTGTGACAGCCTCGTTTGCCTCAGCCTATGTCACTGAGAGCTCTGAAGCTGAGTTGACCGACAGCTTTGTCCTGAGTTGCCATGAGGGGCTGAGTATATTTATCTGCGTTGACCAGCCAAAGGAGATGAGCTGCGCTGAGGTGAGGGGCATGATCTTGGGGCCATGGTCCCCTTCCACTGTGGGAAAGCCCCTGAGAGGTCTCAGCGGTGAGCTGTCAGCCATCAACACCTCCGACAGCTGGGAAGTGCGTTCTCAGTCCTGAATGGGCCTCAGTGCCCCAGGACATTTGCTACACAGCCCCAGACCACGTCCAGGGGTCCATTCTCCCCTTCTCTCATCTCTGCACCCCAGACAAGGACCCCAGAACCAGTGACTCAAGGAACAGGAACCTCAGCTTTCCCTGACTCGGGCCCCAGACCAAGCTGTTCACTTTTGCTTCTATTTCACAGCCATTTCAAGCCCAGGACCCCATTTAGTGCCTCCTTAAATAAGAAGTGATACGAACACTAACAAATTTGCTCAATAGATAGGAGCCAGTTCTAAGTACTTTAAGTGGATTAACTCATTTAACACAACAACCCTGCGAGGTGGATATGATGTTGCATGTGCCCTACATAGAGGAGGGAACTAAGACACAGAGGCCAGGTAATGTGCCCACCGTCAAACAGTGTACATGGTGGAACCAGCATTCCAACTTGCAGAGTCTGGTTCCAGACTCAGTCTTAACCAGCATGCCCTGTGGTTAGTGGTTACTCTTAATGTGGATAATGGATATTCATGAGTGGACAGAAGGATGGGTGGATGGGTGGATAGAGAGAAATACTGGCAAATGAATGGATAAATCGATGGCTATATGAATAGGTGAATGAATGGATGAGTGGATGGATGGATGGATGGATGGATAGATAGATGGATGGATGGATATGTGGATGGATGGATATATGGATGGATGGATGGATGGATGGATGGATGGATGGATGGATGGATATGTAGATGGATGGATGGATGGATGGATGGATGGATGGATGGATGGATGGATGGATAGATGGATGGATGGATGGATGGATGGATGGATGGATGGATGGATGGATATGTGGATGGATGGATGGATGGATGGATGGATGGATGGATGGATGGATATGTGGATGGATGGATATATGGATGGATGGATATGTGGATGGATGGATATATGGATGGATGGATGGATGGATGGATGGATGGATGGATATGTGGATGGATGGATATATGGATGGATGGATGGATGGATATGTGGATGGATGGATATATGGATGGATGGATGGATGGATGGATGGATGGATGGATGGATGGATATGTAGATGGATGGATAGATGGATGGATGGATATGTGGATGGATGGATGGATGGATGGATGGATAGATGGATGGATGGATATGTGGATGGATGGATGGATGGATGGATGGATGGATGGATGGATAGATGGATGGATGGATATGTGGATGGATGGATAGATGGATATGTGGATGGATGGATATATGGATGGATGGATGGATGGATGGATGGATGGATGGATGGATGGATGAATGGATGGATATGTAGATGGATGGATGGATGGATGGATATGTAGATGGATGGATGGATGGATGGATATATGGACAGATGAATGGGTGGGTGGATAGATGGATGAATACCTGGTGTTCTATCCTTCCTGAAGTTTTCCATCCTACTAGTAGCCTCGCATCCTTGGCATCAGAGCATCAGGGTCCACATGAACAGGGAACATGGCCCAGCGCCAAGCGAGAAAGACAGATCTAGATTTTCACCTCCTGGGCCTTTGACCTTCAGCCAAGAGATATGGGAAATGCAATGGAAGGAGATCTCAGAGGCAATGGCAGCGTCCCAGGCGCTCGCTCTCTCTCTCTCTCTCTCTCTCTCTCTCTCTCTCTCTGCTGCAGAGGCCTCACCTGTAAAACGCAGTGGCTGGAACTTCTAGGCCAGACACCCATGCCGTTCTTTGCAGTGGGAACTCAGGCATTTAATTCTCTTTCACCTCCAGGGACCAGCCGATTCCCAAGTCACTCCTTCCAGGCACCATCTCCTTCCCCACTGCCTGTTTGCGCAGCCTTCCCCCCAATTCGATCATTCTTCGGGCCTTTTTCTTCTCGTCTCTCTCGCTGCTTTTCTGTTCACCTGAATACTTCCTACTCCTAACAGGGAGTGGCCGTGGCTGAACATGCACTGGGGCTGCCCGGTGTCCTCCCTGTCTGGGCATGTGGGTGCTTACCTGCTATTTCCGCTTTTTTAAGGACGGACAGGCAGCTCCCAGCCCTGGAGGGGAGGCGCACACTGAGGCTGTGGTTCTGAGAGGCAGGAAAGCTTTCTTTCTTTCTTTTTTATTTTTAATCCTCACCGGAGGATATTTTTTCTGTTGATTTTTAGAGAGTGGAAGAGAGGGAGAGACAGAGAGAAATATCGATGTGAGAGAAACACATCGATTGGTCGCCTCCTGCACTCTCCACCAGGACCCGGCCCAGAGAGGAGCCTGCACTCTAGGTACGAGCCCTGGACTGGAATCGAACCCGGGACCCTTTGGTTTGCAGTCCGGCGCTCTATCCACTGAGCCACACCAGCTCGGTCAGGAAGGCTTGCTAAGGCAGAGTGCTGGAGCTCCTACCGGCCCATGCCCCTGGATTAATGCCCTGCCACCAGACAGTGGGGCACAGTGGGATCCAGCAATCCAGGCTGGGCTTTCCCTGACTTTAGGTAACTCATCTCTTTCCTGTCTGTAAAATGAGAGCTTGACCCATCTATACATTCATGCCAAGGGACTCGGATGGCCTGGTTCATAGCCCAGCCGCACCACTTACCAGCTATGTGACTTTAGGGAAGACACTTCTTTTCTTTCTGTTAAATAGATTTTTATTATTTCAGAGAGAGGAAGGAAGAGGGAGAGAGAAATAGAAACATCAATGAGAGAGAATCATTGCTCAGCTACCTCCTACATGCGGCCTATTGGGGATCCAGCTGGCAACCCAGGCATGTGCCCTGACCCGGATAGAACCCTGACCTCCTGGTTCATGGATTGACGCTCAACCACTGAGCCACACCGGCTGGGAGACACTTTTTCCTAAGACTCAATTTTCTCATCTGTAAAGTGGGGACGATAAAAACAGCCACCGCATAGGGTTTTTTGGGATGTAAATGAGACAATGTCGGGGAGTGCAAAGCACAGGGTGCAAGCTCAGTCGTTGTTGGTGTTCCTGCAATGTTAGAAAAGGGGAAGAAAAGGGAGAGCGGGCAGCAGACAGGCAGAGATTACATTCAACTTCCAGGCTCTCCCACACACTCTGCCAAGCTGAACCCTCCCCTTGCCATCTTTCTCCTCCTCCAGAATGCCTGCCCGTCCAGGATGGACGTCTTGTAGACTGGATGGGGATGCTCCGAAGAGTTACACTTGAGAAATAACCTGAAAAATGCTTTTGAAGGGCCTGAAAAAATAGGTACACCCTTTAGCCCAATCATGCCACTGCCGAGCGAGGAGGACACTCTTTGACACAGAGGAAAAGATGTAAATATAAAGTATTCATCTGAGTCCTTTGTAATCACAAAAGCTTAGCAACAGCTTAGCAGTCATTTAGGAAGAGAATGTTTGAGTGAAGGCTTTTTTGTTTGTTTGCAAATGGTTTATAATAACATGGAAGGGCACATGAAAATACGTGAATGAATAAAAGGAAAACACAAATTTATATACAGAAGAAAGAACGGTGTAAAAAACCCCCAAAAAACCACTCCCTAAAGAAAACACTGCAGAGAAGCATTCAAAGTTTATATGCTAAAATGTAAACAGTGGTTATTTCTGAATCGTAGGGTGTGAGTGGTATTTATTTTCTAACTTTTCTACAAATGTATCATTTGTGTATATTTTTTGTTAGTATTTTTAACTTAAAAATATATTTAGAAAGAAAACTAGAAGGAAGGAAGCCAAAATGTTAAGAGTGCTTGTCTTTGGATGGTATGGGATTATATTTTGAACTCTGTATTTCTTTAATGGGTTTTGTGGTTAGGAACATTGTATTTTCTTTCATGAACATATATTACTTGGAATTATATATGGCTAAATGACATTATAATTAGCTAGTTTTTTAAAAAAATTACAAATATAGCATATGCTCACATTAAAAGAAAAATTCAGTCAGTATACAAAGGTCTAAGTTGAAAAGTAAAAGTTTCTGAATCCTCAGGCTCCTTCCCCAAGTAACTGTTACTAGTTGCATGTCTGTATTTCTAGAGTTTTCTGTGCATATCCACTTAGATATGATTATCCATATATTCTATGGATATATATACATATATGGAGAGAGGAGGGGTAGAGAGGTTGAGATTCACACAATATAAATGTTTCTGAAACATGTTTTGTCATGCAATGATGTTTGGGTATCTTTGCATGTATGATATTCTCCTATAGTTACTACACCACGTTTCCTCTGTAATGTCACATGACGATTTATTTAATTCAGCCCTTACTGATGACCCTCAGGGTTGGTGATGAAGGTAAGGTTTTTGCTAACGTCTGCTTTTATAAGCATGGCTGCAATGAACATACTTGTTCATACTGCGCACCTTTCCCCACTCACGTGAGTGCACGGTGGGGCAGAATGTTAGATGTGGAGTTGCAGGGCCCAAGGGTTTGTGTATTTTAAGTTCCAAGATATTGCTCTCCAGTCACACAAATACGTCTGTATGTAAACACACGTGCAGGGACAGACACATGATAGGAAACCTCAGCAGTTAGGTTGTGCCAAAAGGATTCGTGCAGTGTAAGCATGCCCAAAACAAACAACACACACACACACACACACACAAATGAAAGTGGAAAACTTTGTCTAGAAATAAACCACCGAAGGGCGTGCACCTAAATACTCCCCATGGCTTTCTCTGCGTGGGGTCACGGTGGTTTTAGACGTTCTTTTCTCTGTGTTTTACACTGAGTAGGAATTTACTTTCTACTCAGGAAACAATATCACAGATATTATTAAAAACATCTTTTTTTAATGACAAAAGGCAATACACAGTCCTTGTAATTAGCCAAAAATAAATATGTTATACACAAATGTTAATGATGTCCCTCTCCCCCAAATTCAACCCCGTAGGTAAACAATGTTCAAGGTCTGACAAGACTGCTTCCCTATTTCTTTCTAGAGCACGTTATTCTCACCCCAGAAAAGAAATCATGAGTAAAAGACCTTTTTAAGAAAAGTTTTCCGTGGTTGACGTTCATTTAAAGCCTCCCGGCCGGCCATCCTCCCCTGCCTCCCACTGCCCAGCGTTTGCCCTCTTTCCACGTCCAAACGCCTTGGCCTCAGAGAAACCCGCGTGGGGCCCCGCTCCCCGAGGCACCTGCCTGTGCCTTGGCCCCGGCTCAGCAGATCAAGGCCAAGCCCAGGAACCCGGCCCGGCCCGGCCCGCTGGGAGCGAGGGGCCGGCCAGGCAGGCGCAGGCCCGGAGGCCGGTGGCCGGCCGCTCCCTCCCGCGCCTTTCTCCAGGAGTAATTAAGAGTGAAATCCTCCTCCTGGTGACCTCGGCGCTCCGGCCCGGCTGATTTACACATGAAAGGGCCACGGAGGGCCTGGGCTTTCTCCTTTTCACATTCACAATGAGGAGCGGCCTATAAATAAAACCTCTGAGAAACAAGAGGCCTCAAAAATGTCTTTGTGTGTGTGTGTGTGTGTGTGTGTGTGTGTGTGTGTGTGAGAGAGAGAGAGAGAGAGAGAGAGAGAGAGAGAGAGAGAGAGGACAGGGAAGAGGGAGAGGGAGAGAGAGAGGGAGAGGGAGAGAGAGAGAGCCGGGAAGGAGGAGGGTGAACCAGGGCAGCCTAGAGCAGCTGGTGTTTATTGAGCGCTTACTGTGTGCCAGGCATCAGCCTGTGAGAGACACTGATTTCACAGGTGAAGAAACTGCGGCTCCGGGAGGGGAAGACCGGCCCCAGGTCCCACTGTGAATCAGGGGGAGGCACGGACTCGGGAAATGGGTGAGCACAGGATGCAAATGTTCTCTGTCTCTTACGATTGTTAGCTGGACTGCAGGGCTGTGATCCAAACAGGGAGATGTTACTCCATGTGAAGCATCCTGCAACCACCTTGGCTTTAAAAAGGTAAAATAGTATAAAATACACCAAACAACAAACACAAAAAGCCCGACACTTACGGGCCATGCGGGGGTGCGGCCCCTGGGCCTTTGGGGCCTCTGCGTCCTTTCCTTTAGCAAAGGCTGTCTCCTTGTTCACCTCTTTATCCTCAGGCTTGGGGCTGATTCTGAGGAAATGTTTACTTGGTTAAATGAATGAATGAACTAGATCATTCTCTCTGGACCTATTTCTCCATCTAAAAATGAGAAACTGATGAAACACCAAGGGAACGTCTCCCAATCAGCTCAGAAGTCACCACCTCCAGGAAGCCTTCCGGGTTCCCTCCAACTTCCAGATTAGATCAGGAGCCTCTTCGGGGCTCTCAGAGCCAAGTTGTATTCCCATCCCTGCTCTGATCACCTGTATAGTATTTGTCTGGTTCTGCATGTCCTTCATATGAATATTCAAGTTCTCCGCAGTAGGACCTGTGTCTGTCTTGCTCATCCCAGTGCCTGAATAATAAATTAGTGCATTTATTAGTTCTGGTCTGAGGTTCAAAACTGAATCATGCTGGTGTTGGCTGGAGCTAAGTGAGGGTCTGAAGCAGCAGAAAGGGGCAGAACCAGACAATCCCTCTGCAGCAGAGGTGAGTTGAAAGGCTTGACTTCTGGAGCATGAAGAAAACAATCCTGCTGTGGCGGCTGCAGGCAATCCCAGCGCCCTCCTGCACGGGGCAGACCTCCCCCAGGAGAACAGCCAGACTCTTGAGGGCAGATGGTTTGGGGTGGTGGTGCGGGCTGCACTGGGAAGTGGCAATCTGCCTGCATCTGTTTGGAGCTGGGGTGGGGTGAGACATGTGGGGTACATGGATGTGGCCAGGTCCCCAGCTCCTCTGCTTCTTAGCGGTCATCCAGCCTCACCACGCCTCAGTCTCCACATCTGTGAGGTGGGTAAGGAGTCTAATTATACCTACTTCAACACGTTTACTAGGAAGGTCAAAGTGCCTGCTAGTGTGTGGCTGCTCAGAAAAAGTTTAACCCACTTGACATCTCCTCCCTTTTCTCCCAAATGTTTTCACTCTAATTAGAGGGACCACTCTTGAGCTCCTAATAGTAATATTAACTATTGCTAATGTTTACTGGGTGCCTGCTATGTGTCAGGCACTGTCCTGTGCACTGTACATGTCTTATCGCACTTAATCTTCACAATAGGTGACCCTGCTAGCGGTTCTCAACCTGTGGGTCGCCACCCAGAAGTTGAGAACCACTGCTGTAGAGCCTAAGACCATCGGAAAACACAGATATTTACATTACGATTCATTAACAGTAGCAAAACGACAGTTATGAAGTAGCAACGAAAATAATTTTATGGTTGGGGGTCACCACATGAGGAACTGTATTAAAGGGTCGTGGCATTAGGAAGGTTGAGAACCACTAGAGGGCTGTTCAAAGGCAAACTGCTGGGCCTCACCCCCAAGTTTCCGATGCAGCGAGTCTGGGGTGGAGCCTGAGAACTTGTGTTTCTAACAAGTTCCCAGGTGATGCTGCTGCTGTGGGCCCTGGAGCACACGTTGAGAACCGCGGCCTACTACCAAGATTTCCGCACTGCCATTATCCCAGTTAGGCATGTTCTGTCACGTCCAGCCCATTACAATAGGCTCAATTCAAAGAACTTGAAGTCTAGTATAGTTCACTTAGCACTTGGCACATCCACTTTCATCCATTTTAAAGGTGCAAAAAATAACTAGAAGCTGTAAATGAGCAGAAAGGACAGAATTAGCTCTGTTCTAACCCATTACTTAGAGAGATGGCTTTTTGTTAGACATGATTGTAGATTAGAAGCTTTCTGGATTAACTAACTCCCTGGATTAAGACATTACTGGAGCCCTAGCCGGTGTGGCTCAGTTACTTGGGCATTGTGCTATGCACCGAGAGGTTGCTGGTTCATTCCCCATTGCTGGCTTGATTCCCATCTGGGCTGGAGGCTGGATCCCCGGTAAGGGACAGCCGACCAGTGTTTCTCTCTTTCTCTCCCTCTGCCTCTCTAAAATCAATAAAAATATATTTTAAAAAATAAATAAAAGTAAAGTCAATTAAAAAGAAAGAGAGAGAGAAAGAAAGAGTCCAGCTGGTGTGGCTCAGTGGTTGAGCATTGACCTATGAACCAGGAGGTCGGGGTTCGATTCCCAGTCAGGGCAAAACCTGGGTTGTGGGCTTGATCCCCAGTGTGGGGCGTGCAGGAGGCAGCCAATCAATGATTCTCTCTCATCATTGATGTTTCTATCTCTCTCTCCCTCTCCCTTTCTCTCTGAAATCAATAAAAATATGTTTTAAAAAAAGAAAGAAAGAAAGGTGGATGGAGCAAAGCCCCTGCTTGACCCATGATGGCCATAGCATATGAGCCAAAAATAAACTTCAGTCGTAAGCCACTGGGGGTGGGAGGAGTTAGTGGCCTAGACAACTAAAGACTGTTCAGGAGGGATGAAGACGAAATTCCATAATCTGGACAACGAGGACCTTCAGATCCACATCAACTTTTAAGAAGCCCAAACTAGAATTCAGGGGAGTGTTTCACGCAGGAAAGATGTGGGGGAACGCCGACCAGCTGACTCAGATCAGACTCAGAGAACAGGCTTTGGCCTCACATCAAAAGGTTGGTGAGTTAATACACAGCAATGGGTTTTTAAGTTAAAATAGAATATTCAGATCCTTTTGTAGTTCACGAGGGTGATCTTATGTGAGATGTGCCTCCCTCAAACCTTGTTAGGAAATGCACATTACCTATCTAATATTTAAAAAAAGAATATATTTTTTAAAATATACTATATTTCTATTGATTTCAGAGAGGAAGGGAGAGGGAGAGAGAGACAGAAACATCAATGATGAGAGAGAATCATTGATTGGCTGCCTCCTGCACGCCCTACACTGGAGATGGAGCCTGCAACCCGGGCACGTGCCCCAACAGGGAATGGAACCGTGACCTCTTGGTTCATAGGTGGACGCTCAATCACCGAGCCACGCCGGTCAGGCAGTTTCCCATCTTTAAGTAGTTCAAAGCTAACGTTCTCTTCCTTAGGAAAATGGACAGATATTCATAATCCTATGCTCTATTTCTGGGTATTCATAGACTATGCTTTTGAGCACCCCCTATGGATTCCTCAGCAGAGGGTGACCCACGGAACCCTGCGTGGGGAATCCCCTGCATTCAAGGATCCCACGTTAAAATGTAATGCTAATAACAGCAACAACAGTAATGATGGGACCCAGAAGTTTTTGGACACTGACTCTGGACCAGGCACTACGCTAAGAGCTTTACCCCATTTCATCTTGTCACAGCCCATGACGCAGCCATGATTGTTCTCATCTCTGTTGTGCAGACGAAGAGAGTGAGGCTGACAGGGACTAGACCTGCTCAGGTCACACAGCCAGAAGGTAGGGTGGTTGGTTTCCCACTGAGCCCTGTAGACACCAAAGCTCCCACACGCTCCCACCTCCATTCCAGGGAAGTGTAAGCATATGACCTTCATGTGGCTCTTTCAAGGCCAAACTCAAGTGGCTGTATTTGAAGAACATATTGCAATGCTGGCAACCATCATTCACTCATTCATTCATTCATTCACTCATTCATTCAACAATCCGGTTTGAACACCCCCTGTGTGCCAGGCACAGACTGGCTAATGAGGGATGATAGTGATCATGATCCTTGCCTTCAAGGAGCCCCATTTTATTTATTTATTTACTTACTTACTTATTATTTTTATTGATTTCAGAGAGGAAGGGAGAGGGAGAGAGAGATAGAAACATCAGTGATGAGAGAGAATCATAGATCGGCTGCCTCCTGCACGCCCCACACTGGGGATTGAGCCCACAACCCAGGCATGTGCCTTGACCGGGAATCAAACCATGACCTCCTGGTTTATAGGTTGATGCTCAACCACTGAGCCACGCCAGACAAGCAAGGAGCCCCATTTATTGTATCGCTCGCTCCTCTGATGCCTCTCACACCAGATTCATGGCATGAGCTGTTACAGTGCAGATTCTCAGGCCCTACTAAAAACTCTGAATCAGATTCTCTGAGGTTGGAGCCTGGGAACCTGCCTCTTACAACTCCCCAGATGACGTACAGACACTGAGGTGTGGCAACCCCTGGATGAAGGGTAAGGCGACCTAGACAAGCAAACAAGCACTCATTACTTAGAGAAAAGTGCTCTATACAGATTATGGGGGTTGCCAGGGAAGGCTTCTTGGAGGGGGTGACCTTTAAGATGAGACTTGAGGGGTGAGTAAGAGTGAAAAGACAAATAAGAGGGGAAGAGACACAGCCAGGATGCAGCCAGTCTCTGCCCTTAGGGAGTTCTCAGTAGGGGGAGGAGGGCAAGGGGCAGGAGGCGGGCAGCAAAGCAAAGTGATGGGCTCAGGGGACTGTGGGAACTCTGAAGAGCCCCCCCCTCCCCCATGCAGCCTGAGGAATCAGGGGGACTCGGGTTTTCCAATGCTTTCTCAGATACAAGCTTCCGCCCCATCCCCTGTGGGATGGAGAGCACGGGTGTGGAAGGGAATCAGGGCTGGCCGGGAGGAGGTGTGGTCTCCCAGGACGTTAGCTGCCTCTTATCAGCCGACTAATGGTGGGCGGAAGCCCAATCCTCCCTCCTCTAATCTGGATGCTGTTTTCACCTCCATTGTCAATGCTAAGCCTTTGTTTGTTTGAACTAAGTCCTTCTATCTAGAGTCCTCAGTGCCAGCAGTAAATGGTGACATTTGAATAAGCGGAGAATTCCTTTGTAATGGGACCCGGAGAACACCTGCTTCCTTAGGTCCACCCTTTCACCGAGGAGTCGCAGGAGCTCTTCCTTCTTGGAATAACCTTTAGGCCACACTGTGACTCATCCTGGGGCGGGGGGAGGGGGGCGGTCGTAGGACTCTGCCCCTGGCAAGCTTGGATTCAGATCCCCTCACAGCCACTTTCTGTCCCCTTCCAATGCCTCAACTTCCTCCTATGACAAAGGAGGCTAATAATAGTACCTACTGTATATGTCCACGAAGCTGTTTTAAGAATGGAATGAATTTTCCTATGAAATGCTTAGAAGCGTGCCTGGCACACAGTAGGACTTCAGAAAATGTTGGGTATGACCACCTGACTAACCTCCACTGGCTGGGCTGGGTGACTATCTTTTTGAAAAGCTCACCCTCAAGGCCTTTGAGGGGCCTCTCTGCATCCCTCCCGTGTCTGGCATCTTTTAATCAACCTGGAGCCCTTGGACCAAATGGAAACAATAAAGCTTTTTGTAGGGAAAAGAAAAAGAAAGAAAAAGAAAAGAAAATGTTGGGTATTATTCAGGCCCCAGGAAGAGTGCAACGCCTTGAAGATACAACAACAAAAGAGAAGTTAAATGTTCTTATGTAACGAAGTAAATTAAAGAGAAACAACACCACCATTATGATTTGTGCTATTAAAAAATATGGTACTTGCTCTAAGGAAAGAAGGGCTGATGTTTCAGGGGGAAGCACACTACGGGGCAGCAGGGGGAGCGGCTGCAGGGAGAAGGCACACAGCTGCGAAGGCCTGGGTGGGAATGAGGCGGCGACCCTCCTCGCTGTCACCATTTTACGGTGAAGAAAGGAGGCCCCGAGGAAGCAAATGGCTTGCCCGAAGGGCACACGGGAACTGTTGGAGGCAAGATTTGAACCTGGATTTAGTCTGATCAGAAATTTGACCAGATGTTTTAATTTCACATCAGGGTTCAAGGTCATTCAATGTTCACAAACTTGAATGAAGACCTAAAGTCGGGTTTAAGCCTGAGAGCAGCCTCCATCACCGGCGAGGTTTTAACAGGCCGCCTCTCCACCAGAGTCATGTGAGCCACCCTGGCCGGAAGCTCAATTGGTTAGATCAGTGGTCGGCAAACCCCGGCTCGCCAGCCATATGCGGCTCACGAGCTGCGGTTTGCCACTCTGTTGACTAATGAGTTTGCCGACCACTGGGTTAGATCATCGTCCCGATAGCCAATAGCCAAGGTTTCAGGTTCGATCCTTCATCAGAACACACCCAAGAAGCAACCAGTGAATGCATAAATAAGTGGAACAACAAATCGATGTTTCTCTCTCTGTTTCCCTTCCTCTCGCTCTCTCTCTAATATCAATTTTTTAAATTGTTTGTTTGTTTACTTTCCTCCTTTCATTCTTTTTTAAAAATATATTTTGATTGAATTCAAAGAGGAAGGGAGAGGGAAAGAGATAGAAACATCAATGATGAGAGAATCATTGATTGGTTGCACCCTACTGGGGATTGAACCCGCAACCTGGGCATGTGCCCTTGACCGGAATCGAACCCGGGACCCTTTATTTATTTTTTTATTTTTATTTTTTTAAAATATATTTTATTGATATTTTACAGAGAGGAAGGGAGAGGGATAGAGAGCTAGAAACATCGATGAGAGAGAAACATCAATCAGCTGCCTCCTGCACACCTCCCACTGGGGATGTGCCCGCAACCAAGGTACATGCCCTTGACCGGAATCAAACCCGGAACCCTTCAGTCCGCAGGCCGATGCTCTATCCACTGAGCCAAACCGGTCTTGGCAGAACCCGGGACCCTTTAGTCCGCAGGCCGATGTCCTGTCCACTGACCTAAACTGGCTAGGGCTAATGTCAGTTTTTTTAAAAGTTAGTGAAATGAGGAGTGGGAGGGCACAGCACGAGCAAAGACCCTGAGGTTGAAAAGGGCTTTGCATAGTTCAGAGACAGAAGGCTAGCTCACGGATGCATGAGGCATCCTTAGGAAAAATGGTTGAGAGAGGCAGTGATTGTACCTTTGAGGACCTTGGCGGCCAGAGGAAGGCGTTTGGGTTTTATCCTAAGGGAACAGGCAGCTGTTGATGGCTTGCAAAGAGGGGTGGTGTATGGTCAGATCTGCACTTTAGAAGGATCAGCCAGGCTGCTGTGTGGGAATAGATTGGAGATAGTGAAGCTGTAAGGAGAGCCCAGCCTGGAGGCTTCTGCAGTCATCCAGGGGAGAGGAGTGGCCATGACTGAGCAGGGATGGAGAGGGTTAGAGAGAAGGTAACCCTGCCCCCCCACCCTCCCGCCACAAGAAAACATCCTCTATTTATCAAGGTCCTCATCCTGCCTGCCCCATCCCTAAGAGCTCCCAGTCTAGTGTGGGTTTAAAGCCCCATTTGCACAGGTTTTCAGTGACTCAGAATGCTCTTGAAAAAAATAAAATAAAATAAAATAAAGGTAAAATCCACTTGATGCTTGATTGAATGTGAGAATGAAAGAGGAGACAATAAGAAAAATGGACTCCTAGTGTTAGCTTGGGGACTGGGTGGATGGTGGCGCCATTATAAGGCTGCCTACCCAGTGGAAGAGACGCCTGGAATGAATGGTCTAGTAGGAGGGCCAGGCATGGAGACAGCCACCCATCTCACTCGGTGCAATGAAAAGTGCTAAAACAGAGACGCTGCTAGGGCCTCTGGGGGCAGGAAGGGGGGAGGGATAGATTCCGGTTGGGGAACCTCAAAGGGTAAAGAGATCACAATAGATGGGCAGCTGGAGAGAAGCAGGAGCCAGCAGACTGGGAAGATGACGACATGACATGGATGGTGGAGAAGGCCTAGATGGTTGACACATAAAGTGGGTGGAGGTGCCCCTGGAGGCCCTACCTGCCAATCCAAGAAGTCTGCCTCTCTAAGCGGGCACTGCCTCTCTAAGCCACAATGGCCCTGCTGTGTAAAATGGGGTGCTAACACCTCTCCCTCCCCAAATCAAAGAGCTACTGGGTGGGGGCAGTTAGTCACCTGCCAAGTGCCTTGCCCTGTGAGGTATGTTATGAAGATAAATATTTTCAGGACAGCCTCTCTCTCTGTCTCCCTGGCCCAGGGGGCCTTTCAGTCTCTCCTCTCTGCTCCCCACTGGGGGTAGGGGGAAGGTAGAGTTGGAGGGGCATTCTCTAGGAAGAGAAGTTGTCTCTTCTTGTTCTAATCTAGGGGAGATTCAGGAGAAGTCTCAGGGGCAAAGCCTTAACAAGGAGTCTGGCCTGGCTCTCTTTACCCGTCTCGCAGGTTCCGCCACCCCTTCCTTCTAGGATCCGGATCCTGAGACCAGATAGCCACGTTGAAGGTCGCACGCAGGGCCCATCCCTAGCCAGACTGGTGGGCCGCGCCCGCACATGTGGAGCCTGCCACCCACAGGTAGAGAGCGGTACTGCAGGCGCGGGCGCCGGGGAGAACCCCATCCAGTCGCCTTCCTGCCCTGTTCCCAGGGCCTATGCTGCGCCAGGCTGAGGGGGTCCCTGCCGCCCTGGTTGGGCTTACAGTCTAATGCGACGAATACCAGCAACAGAAGCGCTGGTAGCAACTTCATAATCTGCTTTTTGGTGAATGTCTTTGTTCTTTTTTTAATTTTAAATATATATACTTTTTATTGATTTCAGAGAGGGAAGGGAGAGGGAGAGAGACATAGAAACATCAATGATGAATCATCGATGAACTGCCTCCTGCACGCCCCACACTGAGGATGGAGCCTACAACCCCGGCATATGCCCTGACTGGGAATCCAACCGTGACCTTCTGGTTCTTAGGTCGATGCTCAACCACTGAATACCTTTGTTCTTGACACAAGTAATATATATTCATTGTAAAAGAAATTTAAAAGAAAATTAAAAGCCAGACATAACTTTTGTTAACATGTCAGTATAACCCTTACAGTACTTTTCTTTTTTTAAAAATATATTTTATTAATTTTTTACAGAGAGGAAGAGAGAGGTATAGAGACTTAGAAACATCGATGAGAGAGAAACATCGATCAGCTGCCTCCTGCACACCTCGCACTGGGGATGTGCCCACAACCAAGGTACATGCCCTTGAACGGAATCGAACCCAGGACCATTCAGTCCACAGGCCGACGCTCTATCCACTGAGCCAAACCGGTCAGGGCCTTACAGTACTTTTCTATGCATTTTACAAAAATGAAAACATACATGTCATAATACTTTGTAGCCTGCTTTGTTGGGGTTAACAGCTTTATTGAGATACATTTCTCATACTGCACAGCCAATTAAAAAATGTTTAGTGATTGATTTTATATAGAGGGAGGAAGGTGAGAGAGAGAGAGAGAAAGAGAGAGAGAGAAAAACATTGGTTTGCTGTTCCACTTATTTATGCATTCACTGGTTGCTTCGTGTATGTGCCTTGACTAGGGATGGAACCTGCAACCTTGGGGTATGGGGGAGAACGCTCTAACCACCTGAGCTACCGGGCCAGGGCCTGCCCAACTTGTTTTTAACTTAATGTAACAGTAGACGATGGGTAATTATATGGTATGAATTGCTGCTGTTGGTTGAGCAAGGGACTAAGTGTTTTTACACACATCATCACTCAGTCCCCTCAGCAGCCTTAGAAGGTAGGTGCTATGACTTCCCCATTGATGACAAGGCGAAGGTGTGAAAGTATCTTCAGACTGAAAACAATGCAGGCAACGCCACAGGATAGAACAATTTACTATAGGGCCATTGACTTATGGGAATGTAGGGTTGGAGCAGACAAACGCCCAGCAATTCTGTACCAATTATTTTCTGCTACCAGGCCCCTGTTACAGTACTTTTAAAAATGGCATAACTCGGGTACTAATGATTGACAAGACCAAGGGACAAAGAATTCAGTACGTACCAGGTGCCATACCTCCCGCTGGTCTCGTGATGGATGGTTATAATCAATACTGTAAGAATAGCATGTATCTCACAGGAGTGTTGTAATGACCAAATTAATACAGGAGAAGAGCTCAGTACATAGTAAATGCTTAATAAATGTTCGCTAGTATCTTTTATCCTGTTAAATCCTTGTAGTAACTTCAATTCACCAGTGAAACTCTAAGAGGTGACTTGACTTGCCCATGATTCATAGCTAAGCAGCAGACCTGGGACTTGAACTTGATGCGAAGACCCATGCTGTACCGCCTCCCATTGCAGAATCCATCACGCTGGTTTAATAGCTGTTTACTTGTCAGCCTCTCCCTCTTGGTTGGGTGCTCCATGAGGGTCACTGCTATCTTGTCACCGCAGCCCCATGACACATTTGAGACCCTAATTGAATTTATGATGCTGAGCGGCTCAGACAAGTTATTTAGAGGGTTGAGTGGCGGTCACAACACCCTGGCTTCCCCTGCAGCCTGCATGGAAAATGCCTCAGTGCCTTCTCCTAGAATTCGTCTCTTAGTGGACAAATATTTACTGGTTCAGGAGTCGGAGGCGCTCTCAGCTGGGAGAAACCACAGCAGAAGTAGCAGACAGGAGGCCTCAGATAAGCTTTCCCCTGAGCAAGCCCTGTCCTTGGCTAGGCAGCCTCCCCCAGCCTCACTCCGATGCCTCCCCCATCAGTAGCTGTCCGTAGTATTGAGGTGCCCACACACCAGCTCCCTGTTTCAAGGAACTCGAGCGTCAGAGAGAGCCGTAGTGGGTTTAGTATGAGTGTAAATATCACCAGCTGCCAGAGAGGATGACGTCAAAAGCAGGGCTGGCTGGCCATGGCCTTGGGGCAGCTCCCTGCACCGAGAGGCCTGATGCCCTGGGAGCCACAGTGAAGGAGGGGGAGGGGCAGCACAAGCTGGGAACACGTGTGATGGTTCCGTCCATTATCAAGATCTCATGACTCAGGATATTTTTCCTTGCAAACCCACTGAAGTCAGAGATGAAATAGTTTTCCTTTTCTTGCTATTCCCTATTCAGAGCATCTGAACAGCATGAGCTTGACAGGGTGACCTCTTGGAATTGATATCCTTCCAGCTAAAGCAAAGTCTGTATGGCTTTGAGGTTAAAAAAATTGATTTGAGCCCTAGCAGGTTTGGCTCAGTGGGTAGAGAATCGGCCTGTGGATCGAAGGGTCCCGGGTTCAATTCTGGTCAAGGGCAAGTACCTTGGTTGCAGGCTCCTCCCCGGCCCGGACCCTGGTTGGGCTCATGCAGGAGGCAACCAATTGATGTGTTTCTCTCACATCAATGTTTCTCTCTGTCTTTCCCTCTCTCTTCCACTCTCCCTAAAAATCAATGGAAAAATATCCTTGGGCCCTAACCGGTTTGGCTCAGTGGATAGAGCGTCAGCCTGTGGACTCAAGGGTCCCAGGTTCGATTCCAGTCAAGGGCATGTACCTTGGTTGCGGGCACATCCCCAGTAGGAGGTGTGCAGGAGGCAGCTGACTGATGTTTCTTTTTCATCGATGTTTTTAACTCTCTCTCCCTCTCCCTTCCTCACTGTAAAAAATCAATAAAATATATTTTAAAAAAGAAAGAAAGAAAGAAAAATATCCTCGGGTGAGGATTAACCAAAACCAAAACAAAACATAGTTCATGAAGGAAGACAGACAATAACCCAATACATATTTAATATGTCAGATGGTGGTAAGTACTATGAAGATAGATAAGGCACAGTAAGGAGAATAAAGTGTCAGGGTTGAGAGGAATTGTTTCATTTCGGGATCGTCTAGGAAGGCCTTTCTGATAAGATGACTTCCGAGCAGACCCTGGTTGAAATGAAGAAGCAATTCATGGGGCTCTCTGGATGTGAACTCTTCCAGAGAGAGAAATGAGCATATGTCAATGTCCTGAGGCAGGGGAATGCCTGGAATGTTCAAGGAAAGGCAAGAAGGCCAAGGTAAGCTGGAGCGAAGTAGGCAAGGGGGTGGTAGAAGGGATGATGTCAGAGAGGTGGCTGGGGGCAGGGTGTGTAGGGCCTGGTAGCCTACTATAAGGACTTTGACATTTGCTTTGAGGAAGATGGGAGCCATTGGAAGATTTTGAGCAGAGAAGGAAGAGGATCTGACAGGCTTAAAGGATCCCTCTGGCTGCCATGTAGAGAATAGACAGCGGCGGACCAAGTAGCAGGGAGACCATTTAGGAAGTTGCTGCAATTGTCCAAGAGAGAGAGAACACTTTTGATTAAATTAGTAGCCAAAGGTAGTAAGAAGGGGTCAAATTTTGGATATGTCTGAAGGAAGAGCTGTCAGGATTTGTAGATGGATTGTAGTGTGTGTGTGTGTGTGGGGGGGTGTTTGGGGAGGGGGAGAAAGGCCAAGGATGACTCCACGTGATAACTTGAGAAATGAAGTGGCCGTTTACTGAAGTGGGGAAGACAATTTGGGCACAAAATAAGTGCTCAATAAATATTAGTTATTTTTGTATTGGTGACTTTGGTTTCCTGGGTTGTCTAAACTCAGTGACCCAAGGCTTTGCAAATGCTGAGCATACCTGGCAATAACACTGCAGGCATTATGCCTGAGCATGAACTCTGTGCCAAGCACGATAGACAGGATCTTTACTTAGCAGTACCACCCTGCACGCATAAGAAAGCCCTATGAGAAAACGAATATTTGTTGAATTTTTAATATATTTCAGGCACTGAGCATTTTTCACTTAAACCTGTCTCCACCACTGGAATGTAAACTGCAAGAGAGATCTTACAGCTCTGGTGTACTACTGCGCATGCCTGGAACATAGTGTGAACATTAGTTAATATTTATTAAATGAAACTTATTGTAGATGGAGGTTGAATAACTTCCCAAGGTAGAGCTGTGTCACAATAAATATTTGTTGGATAAAAATGAGTGTTACATTCCCATTTAAGAAAAGAGGAAACAGCAGGTGGCAGACAAGAGATTTGAACCTAAGATTTCCTGATGCCTGAACTTGAACCCTTTCCAAGGCCACGCTCTGGGGCCTCATACACACTCTGGTGACTATGATTACACACATGCAAAACCCCAGGCTACCCAGAGAAAGATCTAATGCTCGATCAGACTGTGGAGCTCTAGTAATATGATCCTAAGTTTTTGTATTCATGAAATGCACGACCTTAAAGTATTGATTTTATCTAACTTGACCAAGGTCACACAGATTGGTAGGGAAGGAAACAAGATGGGAGCCCAGTCTTCCCACGCGGTGTCCCTGTTTGTTTCCCTGTTCAGGGTTTCCTCACCTGGGGCACAAGCACTGTTCCAGGGTCTCTGTAAAAGTCCTTTATGTGCTTTATGGTACCTTCTTCCCACAACATTGTCTGCTAAACAGGGTGTTCTTAAGAGCAGGTACATTTTTTTGGGGGGGGGAAAGGGTTCATAGCTTTCATTACATTATTTATGTATATATATTTATATATATACTTATATTTTAAATTTACTTCAGAGAGGAAGGGAGAGATAGAAACATCAATGATGAAAGAGAATCAATCATTGACCGGCTGCCTCCTGCACACCCCCTACCAGGGATCAAGCTGGCAACCCGGTCTTGTGCTCTTAACCGGAATTGAACCCGGACCCTTCAGTCCGCAGGCTGACCCTCTATTCACTGAGCCAAACCGGCTAGGGCTTTCATTATATTCTCTTTTTTTAAATATATTTTATTGATTTTTTACAGAGAGGAAGGGAGAAGGATAGAGGGTTAGAAACATTGATGAGAGAGAAACACCAATCAGCTGCCTCCTGCACACCTCCCACTGGGGATGTGCCCCCAACCCAGGTACATGCCCTTGACCAGAATGGAACCTGGGACCTTTCAGTCCGCAGGCCGAAGCTCTATCCACTGAGCCAAACCGGTTAGGGCTTTCATTATATTCTTAACGGTGCTTATGATCAAAAGGCTTACTTTTATCTCATGTACCTATTTTCTTAAACTTTTATTTTCAAAGCTGTTTTCAGATGAGTAGAAGGAAGAAAAAGGAAGGAAGAAATGATGGGGGGCGGGCGTTGTTGAGCCAGAATATAGCAGAGGTCAATTTTTCATCCCCGTTGCTATTCATTCACTCATTCATTCAGCAAACGTTTGTTGAGCACCTGCTAGGTTCCAGGCACCATTCCAGAGTCTTGGAATGCTGTGGTGGGGCCAACCCTTGGCATCAGGGTTTATAGTCTATCAAGGGAGACAGACAAAATAATAATGACGACGACGACTGTGGCCGGTGCCATGAAAAAATAACGTAGGGTCAAAGATAAGTGGTTTGTGTTGTCCATGAACTCCAACGAAGGGAGTGACCACGGATGCCAGGGTGCCCTCCATAAACCTTTCTTTCGCGCTTAGCTTCTCGGGTGTGGACGCGAGGGAGGCGGAGCGCCCGCGGGAGGGGTAGAACGCACGGTCCCTTGGGCTCCTCGGCTCCTAGCTTTTACTAGTACGCGGTCGACCGGGAGGAGAGTGCGCAGGCTCCTCGGTTAGGCACCGCCCAATAGGAACTTCCTTTGAGGTGGGGTCCCGCCTCCACAGCTCATCCTTTTGCTTCCGCTTCCGGCGTTGCGGAGGTCTTGGTAAAAAAATGGCGACGGCGGCTGTGTCTCGGGTTTCTGGGCTGCTGGGTCGGTGGCGGCCACAGCTGGCGCGGCCTATGTCGAGTGGCGCCCACGGCGAGGAGGGCTCAGGTACGGGGGCTGCGGCGGTGGGGCGGGCCTCAGCCCGACTGCAGCGAGGCGGCGCGGGCCTGTGACCTTGACTTGAGGCCTTGGGGGAGGGGGGAGGCCCGGACGGGCCCCGCCGCTGGCCTCAGCCGTTGGCCCTCCGCAGCTCGCTTGTGGAAGGCCCTCACCTACTTCGTGGCGCTCCCCGGGGTGGGGGTGAGCATGCTGAACGTCTTTCTGAAGTCGCACCAAGGAGAGCATGAGAGACCCGAGTTCATCGCCTACCCCCATCTGCGCATCAGGACCAAGGTACGCCCTTGCATTCTCTTGGAGTGTCCGTTCTCCTTCCATTCCAAATGCCCTCGTCCAAGTTCTTTATTTTCTGAAAGCGTGGAGTCCATTCCAAGCGTCTACAGTTTGTCATTAACTAATCACCAGTTGTTATTTTCTTCGGTTTTACGGAAGGAACCTGAGGAGGGGGTGGGGGATGAAAAAGGGGGGGCCACTTCTCAGTTTCTTCTTCAGAGTCCTACAATAGGTGACTTTCAGTTTTCTTTTTCTGATCCATCCCACCTTCTGCCTTCTGACTGTTCTGAAACAGCTGTCGTTTGTATAAAACGTGTAGGTTTGGGAAACTTGCTTAGATTGGCACAGTCGGAACGTGGTTCCCCTTTCTAAAACCTGGGCACCTGGCAGGTACCAGTTGCATAATAGAGAGACTGACGCTTCCCATTCTCCTTTAGGCTGCATATCTTCTCCGCGGTGTTAGCTTTGGCTGTTGATGTAGCTATCATCATCATTTGCTCTCCGTTGTTTGCTGTATTCTTAACAAGAGCCCCTCTGGTTTTTTAATAACTATTACATCACTTAGTCCAGGTAGGACTGGCCTCATAGAAATTAAGCTAGATTCTTAGATTCAGAAAGAATTTTTTTTTGAGTCTTTGAGCCCCATTCCCACCCTCGTACAGTAGAATTAGAAGTCATACCGCAAGGTTTCTCAACCTCAGTACTTTTGACATTTAGAACTGGATAATTCTTGTGGGGAGCCGGCTATCCTCAGGTGTAGGCTGTTTAGCAGCATCCTTGACCTCTACCTACTAGATGCCAGTAGTACCCCATCCTGCCTCAGATGTCTCCAGATATTGATTGCCTAGTGTCCCTGGAATGGCAAAATCATCCTGGGTTGGAAACCACGATCCAAGAGCAATGCTTTTCAAAGGTACCATGCGAGTATCTTCTTCCCATATCCACCTCTGCCATTCCCATACAGGTGATTTGAGGGTTACACTTCATAAACACAACACTGATATGCCTACCAGGGAGAGGTTTATGAATAACAAACTTAAGCTTGCTTTTTCTGCTACCTACTTTATGCCAGTAGTAAAAGGACTAATTTCCATTTTGTTTTATGTGTTATCTGTCACCCTGTTTTAAGCAGTTCATGGCAGTGCGGTTTCTGAACTTTTCTGGAATGTCCTAATTGACATCTTCACTCCACAGCCCTTTCCCTGGGGAGATGGTAACCATACTCTATTCCATAATCCTCATCTGAATCCTCTGCCAACCGGCTATGAAGATGAATAAAGAGAACCTGGACCACTACCCAGTGGGGACCACAGCACTGGTTTGGACCATACTCTGCACTCGGACCAGAAAGGTGTATGGGACCTTAAGCTGACTTCTTTCCTAATGTAAAATGATGACTATAGAGTATACTGATCTTCCGTCTCTTTGCTTATGGCAGGAGATGGCTTAAATAAATAACTTAGGTTGGCCATAAGCTACGAGTTGCATTCTTTGGTGGTGTTTTTCCCTCGGAAATTAGCATTAATGTTATTTCTGTTGCTGCAATGGGGCCTCTGAATAATGGGGTTTATAACAGGCCTGTCTTTGGTTTCTTGTGCCTAGGGTATGTAACATAAAGCAAAAGGAATGGAGCTAAGTATCAACATTGGGTCCTGAGTGGCCAGCAGGATGGCTGCAGTTTCATTTAAAAAGGATTCTTGAGCGGAAGTGCTTCCTGTATATCAGCATTTTCCTATCCCTTTCCGTCAGCATTTGCTGCAGAATACTAACGAGTCTGATCATTTCCTCTGGAGGTGTCAAGTTCTCACCTTGGGGTCATCTCTCAGCACCCTGAAGGTTGTTAGGGTCAAAAACCTTTGGAAAAATAAAGGCAGCTTCTTTGAAGTAGCTGAGATAGTTGGAGGGTGAAGTCAAAATAGCATGAGGAACAACAACAAAAAGTATTCTCTCAGTAGCAATTACAATAAAAAAACGTGGTTGGCCTGGAGTTCATTTTATTCTCCAGACAGTTTTATGGTAAGATTCAGGAAGTTTCAAGGTTTGGGTGTTAAGACATATAGTAAACTGGTACTGCACAAAGGTGAGGCACATAGAAACGGGGTGTGAAAACCATTTACAGTTAAGAAAAAAGAATCCTTGTTATCTTGGCCATTTTGTGATCTAGCCATATCCTGTGCTTCCCCATAGAACTGTTGTGCTTGTGGCCAGTGTGAGTTCAGGACAGATGGACTTACCTTCAGCTTGCTGTCTGGCCTCCCTCAGCTGGTTTCCGAACACCTCTTATAATCCTTGTAGAATGGACATTAGACCGTCAAAATATAAATGCAGAATGTTTTGAAATGACATGAAGAACTGATCGTATTAAATATGAAGTAGTGTGCTGGCTTCGGCAGCACATGTACTAAAATTGGAACGAGTCCTGGCTGGTTTGGCGTAGAGCGACAGCCTGCAGACTGAAGGGTTCCAGGTTCGATTCCGGTCAGGACACATGGCCAGGTTGCAGGCTTGATTCCCAGTGTGGGGTGTGCAGGAGGCAGCCGATCAATGATTCTCTCTCCTTGATGTTTCTCTCTCTTCCTTCCTCTCTGAAATCAATAAAAATATATTTATAAATAAAATAAAATTGGAACGATACAGATTAGCATGGTCCTTGCCCTAGGATAACAGGCTAATTCGTGAAGCATTCCATATTAAAAAAATAATAAAAATAAATATGAAGTAGTAATTGATAAAGTGGAGAGAACAGAATTTAGGCTGCCTTTAAATCAAATTTCAGACTATTGAATGAAATTACTCAAGCAGTTGTGGGAACTACTGACATTCTAGAGCAGCGGTCGCCAACTGGTGGTCAGAAAGGTTGGCGACCGCTGGTTTAAGGAAACTTTTGGAGCAGTGGTCGCCAGCTGGTGGTCTCTGAGGTCCGAAAGGTTGGCGACCGCTGTTCTAGATCTAGAGTATGGAAGTGCTCACCTGATCCTGACTTAGTGCCATTATATAAACATTTAAAAATATTTGTGTAGCCTACTGTGGAAGTACATTTTTAAAGTCAGTGAAGTTTCTAATTGCTATGCCATACTACCTAAGTTAGATAAATCTTCACTTTTTCCTCACCTTTATATTATAAAACATAAAGCCCTTCCCTCCCCCGTGTATATATGGGATATGTGTGATACCAGGGTAATAGCTGTTCTATAAAGTGCACAGAGTTCAAGGGTCAAATAATGATAAAAGTAAACATTACAATTTATTCCATCTTCATGATTACAGATACTACAGGGCATGGTGGATAAACAACGCAAATAAAGCAAATTCCTTTCTCCCCTAACCAGATACAGTATTTTGGCATTTTCATGATATACAGGTTGACTTAATTCATTGACTTAGCTTGAAAGCTGGCCACAGCAGCAAATCTTTGCAATTTAGGATCTTCCTCCATAGCATACTCCAAGGATCTTAATGACTGAACTACACTATGAACTCTGAAATGGTGTTCGCGCTAACATTCTTGAAGCTTTCACATCTTAATCTGAGATCTGACACCTCTTGTTAAGGCTGGGAACTGTTAAAAGCTTCCTCTTGGCTAACCTAGTCCACCATTGAGCAAGCTTAACAGTTAAGTTACTATATAAAAAAATAAAACTCCCAAGCATTGATTCAAACAGTCATACTGGGATCCCTTTTCAGAGCATTAGCTCCCTGAGAGAAAAGAGGTCCTAACCAGTTGCTTCCATGAACAATGACCACAGTACAGTATCTCTAATGTCCTTTGAGGCATACTAGTAACTCAAGGGGTCAGGCAACCATGATTATCCTGACAAGTTTATCAGTCTTTAGATACAAGATATATTTAAAGCTGATCCTAGATGAAGTATTGCAACCATAATCCCAAGTAATTCCATTTTAGCACAGCGAGTTCCTGCAAGATGTTAGAGCAAGTGAGAAAACATCCCAAAGTAAAAAGCGGTGGTTCAAAGTGAGAGGAAAACATCTAGGAGGAAAATAAGTCCTCATTAAATTGATGGCTATCTTCACAGCCAATTGATGGCTATCTTCACAGCCTTAATTGACAAAATCCAGAGGGCTCAAATTTCCTGATTTGAGGAGTCTATTTTCAAGGTGACTGTCAAGGTCAAGAAGAGCTTTCAGGCTTGTCTCTGCCATGGCCCATGAACTCCAGTCCTTCAATGGGAATCTCCTTCTCCTTTATTGCTTTCTGATGGGAGAAGACACATTATAAAGGTCAATATGAAGCTTACTGGCTTTGAGCAAGCCTCACTTTTCCTGTCTGCAACTGGGATAAAGACAGCAACAACTGGGGAGAGGGAGGGAGGGAGAGAAAACAGGTCAATAAAGGATTTATAACAAAAAATAAAGCCCTCCATCAGGCCAATAAAGTGTTTATAACAACCAAAAATAAAACCCTCCATAATATCTTAACAGGCCAGAGAGAGGCTAACACCCAGCCTCACCCCCAAACAATAATAGTGGAAAGTGCACTACCGCAAAAAAAAAAAAAAAAAAAGGCAACTTGATTCTAGTGCACTTGGCCTAATCACTTCCTTTTTCTGGGTTTGAGTGTTCCATTTTTCAGTTAGAACTACGCCCACTTGGCAAGTTTAAGATGAACACCAAGTGAACCAAAGAATGTTACTGTGCTCCACAAAAAGTAAAGCACCACAAAAATATTTAACTTTGTCATCTGGAGAGATCCCAGGCAGCCTTGGTGGTGACGGCCGAGAGAACTGCCACTGTCCTCAATGACAAGGCTTTTCTCCACCCACCCGGTCCCAACGCCCGCATGACAGGAGGCGTGAGGCCGGGGACAAGCAGAGAACGCGGGGCCCGGGGTAGAGCGAGGCCGCAGCTCACCTGAACGCACTGCTGGTAGCGCTTGAAGAGGTCGGTGCACGGGTCCCCGGAGCTGTCCCCCTTGAGGAACTTCTCGGCAAACCAGCGATTAAAGCACTGATCGTACTCGCGCTTCATGTCGGTGCAACCCTCCCCTACGCTGTTCATGGCGGCGGCGGCGGCGCACTCTGATGTCGTCATTCCTAGGCGCGTCGTCTGCTTTGCGCCGTACGGAGTCCGAGAGGAGGAGGAATGTGGACGCGGGCGGTGCGGCGGGTCCTGCGGGTCCTCCGGGCCCCGGGGGGCGGGTGCCGGGGCTTCGCTTCCAAGGCAGGGTCTCAAGGGAAGGCCGGAGGCGGGGGTGTCTCCGCGGAGGGCGAGGCGGGGCAGGCGGCGCCGGAGACCCACACCCACCCTCCCCAGGAAAGGGGGCGCATCACCGGCGATGTGATCGAGCACCTGGAGCGGCTAGCGCTGGTGGACTTCGGCAGCCAAGAGGCCGTGGCGCGGCTGGAGAAAGCCGTCGCCTTTGCCGACCGGCTCCGCGCCGTGGACACGGACGGGGTGCAGCCCATGGAGTCAGTACTGGAGGACAGGTAAACCCTGCGGCCGAAGCCTTGCCTGTGGGGCCTTCGCAGGCATTTAGGGTGGCGATGAGGGTCTCGTTTCACGGAGAATCTTAGGCGAGATGCAGGAACTTGCCCACGATCACGCCTCGGGTAAGGGGTGTTACTCTAACGGGTCCTGTCGCTCGCGTTTAAATTCCTCAGGGCCTCCCAGTGTAACCAGGAACAAAATCCGAACTGCTGATTATCTTTGAGGTTCTACTTAACAGAGCTCCTACCACTCGGGCATACTACTCTTACCAGTCCAGTCACGTTGGCATCATCTGTTTCTCTAACATGCCAAATTAGTTCCTTCTCTAGGATCTTTGCACTTGTTATTCCACTTTTCTTGAACAATCTGTCCCTTTGGCAGGTCTGTTTATCTCCTCTGAAGCGCCTGTCCTGACCAGTCCAAATCCCCTCCCCGCTTCCTTATCTTAATTGGGTTTTCTTCAGATATTTTTCTTCACTGTCTTATTTTTGTTTATTTGTTATGTCTCTTATTAGAATGAGTTCACATCTGACTTGCTTACTAAGTTGGATGAATGTCTCAAATTTTTATTTTTTCAAAAATTTAAATATACACATTGTCTGACCTAGTGGTTATGGAACTATCTGTGAAAGTGCACCAAGCTGTGTTTACAAGTATCCAGGGTATGCAAATCTGTTCATAGTAAGGAAGAAACAAAAACCCCTAGAAACAGATATAATCTAAGTGTTCTTTGTGACTAATACATCATCATACAATGGACTATTCAGCAGTTGTTAAAAATAATGAAACAGCCTTAGCCAGTTTGGCTCAGTGGATAGAGGGTCGGCCTGTGGACTGAAGGGTTCTGGGTTCGATTTGGTTCCATTCCAGTTAGGGGCACATTGCTGGGATTGCAGGCTCCATCCCCAGTAGGGGGCATGTAGGAGGCAGCCAATCATCATTGATGTTTCTATCTCTCTCTCTCTCTGAAATCAATAAAAAAATATAAAATAATAATGTAACAAATACCTTTCTGTGCTGATATGGAAAGGGATCTAAGATATATTTGATAAAAAAGGCAAAATTCAGAACATTGTGTATGATATCATCAATGTTTTTACATATTCTGGTGATGCACTGTTTCCTTTTGCTCCCTGAAAAGGCATGTAGAAAACTGTTAATGGTTAGTTTTAAAGAAAGTGGCAATGCAGTAATAAGTTGTAAAGAGTAGTGTAATGCAATGGGGAGGGGCGGGTCTTTGACAGACTAGCTTGTAAATACTAAAAAGACACAGCTTCTACCCACCTCTAACAATTGTTGCCAAATCTTAATACATTTTTTAAAAGAAAATGCTTTTTTGAAAAGCAGACTTGTTTGCTGGTTTGGCATTGCAGCTTAGCTAGTGGGTATGTAACTCAAAAATAGGGGCAGTCTACAACTCTGTCCTAGCCTTTTCCTGATGGAATTTTATTTTATTTTATTTTTTTTAAATACAGAGAGGAAGGGAGAGGGAGAGAGAGTTAGAAACATTGATGAGAGAGAAACATCAATCAGCTGCCTCCTGCACCCCCCTCTCCCCCCACTGGGGATGTGCCCGCAACCAAGGTACCCTTGGGACCCTTGAGTCCGCAGGCCAACACTCTATCCACTGAGCCAAACCGGTCAGGGCTCCTGATGGAATTTTAAAAAATAATAAACTAGCCAAAACCGGTTTGGCTCAGTGGATAGAGTGTCGGCCTGCGGACTGAAGGGTCCCGGGTTCGATTCCGGTCAAGGGCATGTACCTTGGTTGCGGGCACATCCCCGGTGGGAGGTGTGCAGGAGGCAGCTGATCGATGTTTCTCTCTCATCGATGTTTCTGGCTCTCTATCCCTCTCCCTTCCTCTCTGTAAAATATCAATAAAATATATTTTAAAAAATAATAATAATAATAATAAACTAGTACAGGTGGGAACAAGAAAGATGAGTGCCATTAGTCAGCACCAATAGGGATAGCCAGACCATATGTAATACCCTTTGTGTAAACTGCTTGTTAGCCTCCTGTTCTGAACTGGTCTTTGATTCCTTCAAATCCTTTCTCTATTTGTATTTTGGTGCTCAGGTAGAGAGTTTAACTAATTTGCCCAAAGTTACACAGTGTTTCGAAACAGAAATCTGATGTCATCCTCCTACCGAAACCTTCAGGTGGCATAGCATCAAGACAAAAGCTTCACCATAACAGGCAGGGCATCATTTAACGCAAGCCCAGCCCTCCTCTCCAAGACAACAGCATTATAACTTTCAAGTCCTCCTGCTCACCTTTTTTAATTGATGTTTAGAGAGTAGAGGAGGGGAGAGGGAAAGATAGAAACATCAATGAGAAAAGAACATCATCGATTGGCTGCCTCCTGCACGGCTCCCACTGGGGATTGAGCCTGCAACCAAGGTACATGCCCTTGACTGTGATAGAACCCCGGGCCCTTTAGTCTGCAGGCCAACCCTCTATTCACTGAGCCAAACCAGCTAGGGCTCCTTTTTCCTTCTTAAAGGCCCTTGCCTTTACTCCCAGTTCATCACACTTACTCTCTTTTGCCTAATTTCTTCAGATTTCTTCTGCCACCTCATAAGGACTTGTGGCTTTCACATGGTATTCAATAGTGCTGGAATTTTACATGTGTTTTATAGATCATTTAGGCGATATTGGATTCTCTACCTCTCTCCTCCCACTCATCCATGTTCTGGAGAGCATGTTTGTTATTGCTCATCATGTTCTCAGTATCTAGCACTGAGCAGACACTCAGCAAACGTTTGTTGACTGTTCTTTATTGATATCTTTGGGAAAGTAGGGGATAGAAGCACAAAGGAGAGTCAGAATTTCCTAAATCATCCAGAGAATAACTAAAGAAATGAGACTATTACTCAGAGAAGAGTTTGTGAAAAAGATGAAGAGGGATTTGGGTCCGGTAGCTGGAATAGTGACTTGGTATTCAGTGATCTGCCATCTTGCCATAAATTTGGGACTTCATGTTTTGGACATGCTGTCTGACATTTGAAATGGAACCCAGTTAAGTGAAGACAAGTGTTAGAGAGTTTTAAGTGATAGCCATACTGCTGTAAAAGCTTAATCCTTTTTAGCTCAAACCAAATGATAGGTGATCAGGGCTTTCACTGCAGTATGGTTATCATTTGGTTTGACCTAAAAAGCATTAGCATACTAACATGACAGGCACTAATATTTATATGCATTAACTCAGTTATCACATACAACCCCTGAAATGGAAATACTAGTATCTCTTTTATAGATGAAGAAACTAACACTCAGGTTATTTAATATGCCCCGCAGTTTCCTGGGGAGTGAGAGGAGATGTCATTATTTGGAACTCAGAGCCTTACTGCTTTAGATGTCAGGATTTGGAACTCAGAGCCTTACTGCCATAGAAACTTTATTCTCTTTCATCTCAAAGCCAGAGACTGACTCAGATGACGTCTCTGACTGCAGCCAAATACTTCAGTGCTTAGGATGGCCCTCAGGAACCTTATTTGAACCAAAAACCCTGAGCCAAAATGATTAACTTTCATTCTGGTCTGCATCAAACTAGAAATAAATTAGGAGGGAGGGAAAATGCTAATAGATGATAGAAGTAGGGTGGTGCCCAGAGAAATGACTCCTGGCAGCCAGCCCGATACCAGGGAAGGGTAGAACCTGAAACAGCAAAACTGTCCTAGTGTCAGTCCAGGGCTGGCAGAGCCACTTCTTCCTCCATGCTGCTATACTGATTTCCATTAAATACTTTTTATTTGCGTTTCCCATAGTTTAATACCTGTCTATGAGCTTTAGAGGGCAGGAATTTCTAGTTCACAGATGAAGTCTTTCTCAAGCAGCGTTTTTCATCTGAACCAGAACACAGATCCAAGTGACTCTTTTCAATTCTTCCAAGGATAGTTTGTAACTAATATTAGCCCAGATACATAGCTGATTATCAAAATGGGTGTCCTACAGTATCTGGGCTAAATTTTCTTGTAAAACTTGGACTAAGAAAGCTGAGGTGAGGTAGGCATTTAGTCAATGAGTGATTCACAGGCACCTAAAGAGCTCATCAATTCCTGTTTGGTGTCTTACACTTGATTCCGAGGTCAAGAAAAGTTAATCTACTTGCCAAGTGAAGGATCTGCTTGCAGGGCCACTCTCAGAGAGACCTGGGCTCAGTAGCCTATGATGAAGGAAACAGGGAGTTGTGGGTTTATTCTAGAAACAACATCATTATAAACAGGTGGAAATGTGTGATAACTAAAAGGATTACTTTTTTTCCTGGAAATGTCACCCATGGTAAAGTGAATCAATCAGTTGCTACTAGATCAACTGCTGGGAAGCAGTAGCTTTTAACTCGTTGGCAGGAGAGTCTTCATCAAAATCTCCAAAGGCCAGGCACAATGGGCACCCCTCCAGTCTGTAGAGACTAGGCAGGTTAAGTGTGATTATAGCAGGTTAAGTGCAGTTATACTCTGAATGAGTAGTGGGGACTGATGTGTACTTGGGGTGTACTAACTCTTTCTAAAAGGAGCAGGTGCGCCCTAGCTGGTTTGGCTCAGTGGATAGTGTTGGCCTGAGGACTGAAAGGTCCCAGGTTCAATTCTGGTCAAGGGTACATGCCCAAGTTGCAGGCTTGATCCCCAGTAGGGGGGCATGCAGGAGGCAGCCAATCAATGATTCTCTCATCATTGATGTTTCTATCTCTCCTCCTCTCTGAAATCATTAAAAATAAATAAAAGGAGCAGGTGCTATTCAGCATCCATCTCTTATTGACATGAATATAACCCAGCATTATCAGATATTTTTTAACGTCATTTTATTTGATCTTCCCAGCAACTCTATGAAGCATTCTACAAATAAGGAAACTGATACATAGAGAGGATAATTTGCACATATGCCACATGAAGGTGGCTATGGTGGGAAAAAAGCATCACTGGGACTTGAATTCAGGAGCCCAAGCTCTTAGCCATTTTGTTATACTGCCCAACAGAAATATAAACTCCAGACAGTTCAGTTCAATGGTCACCTTTATGGATGATTTTTTTCTCCAAGTTTTCTTAAACACAAAATCCTTCTGTGATTAACAAAAAAAAACAGTAGTGCAACCTTCACTTTTTTTGGCAAGAAACTTAAGGTCTGTTAAAATCATACTTGTTCAAGACCAGTTAAGACAGTGCCTGTCCTGGAGTGGACCCCAACTGTCCACTCTTCATACTATGAATAAGTGTTTACTGTGTCTAGTCTAAGGCTGGTGCCACAAAAAGAACTAGTCCTTTCCTTAAAAAAAAACTTATAACTTAGTCCTCTAGGCAGCCTCTGCCCAGATGTTCATGTCACATCCTTGCCCCTTTGTCCCCTTAGGTTTAGCCCTGCAAGCTCAAAGCAGAAAGAGCTTGGCTGCTCCCCTATCAGTGATTGAGCAGACTGCTAATTTTTCAGCCCAGGTATCTGGAAGCAGGCTCAGAACTCCTGTCATGTACTCTTAAACCTTGAAACAGTAGTGAAGCCTCTAGATGTTCAGCTCCTGTTTGCTTTTACTAGTTTGCCATCTGCATACTTTAATGAAGCAACTAGTGGGCAAGTCCTGAGTTGTTTGTGGTACATCTTGCAAGGGGAGGCACTTTTATCTCCACAAAGGCGGCTGTAAAGAAAAAAGCACTTGTCTCAGAAGTACCAGAACTGGGCACAGATCCCAGTCCATCACTGAGGAACCTGTAAGTCACTTATAAACCACTCTTGAGCAAGTTACCTGCCAGGAAGTCCATTTCCCATCCTCCCAATCCAGCTATTTTTGCCCATCCTTTAGCAATGACATCACCTCTTCCGAGTAATTGTTCCTCACCCAGGCTGAGTGAGGTGTCCCTTTCTACTCCCTTGATGAGCTGTGCTTACCTGTTAGATTTAACATATTGTATTTCAATTGCCTTTAATTACCTATCTCCACCAAAAGCAACTTATCCATAGTAATTATCCAAAAATATTTAAATTTATTCAATCCCAAGGAATAATAACCAATTACTGCAGAGGGTTGTTGGAAGAATCTATAAGTTGTACACTGTCACTTAATCTAATGTTGACCATAGCTCTTCCACTTTTTTTTTTAAATATATTTTTATTGATTTCAGAGAGGAAGGGAGAGGGAAAGAGAAACATCAATGATGAGAAAGAACCATTGATCAGCTGCCTCTTGCACACCCCCTACTGGGGGGTCAGGCCCACAACCTGGGTATGTGCCCTTGACTGGAATCAAACCTAGGACCTTTCAGTCCACAGGCTAACACTCTATCCACTGAGCCAAACCAGCTAGGACATAGCTCTTCCACTTTTGAGCAGTGCCCGGAACTCAAGAATATGCTGTGTCTTTGTCCCCCCATTCTTGACCCTCTCCACCCATGCCTTCGAAGCCTTGTTCTCCCAAGAGGTAACCTTAAGCTTCTGCTTTTGTAGATGTCTATACCTGAGATCCGACAATGTGGTAGAAGGCAACTGTGCTGAAGAACTACTAAAGAACTCCCATCGAGTTATGGAGGAGTATTTTGTGGCTCCCCCAGGTACGTGTTTCCCAAAGCTTAACAAGCTTGTCCCACAGTAAATTAAGAATATAGTAGGAACTGTGTATTCCCCAAACAGAACTAGGGTGGAGAGGAATATGTCCAGTAGAAGATATGGAGCTCAAGCTCTACCGAAGGGGCAACTGGCCTTCACTGCTTCTCAGGCAGGAATGTGAGCCCATTTTCCCAGAGAACCTGGACATCTGACATTTTGTGTGATACTTCCCAAATTTTAAGTACTGGCAACTAATTAAAAAGAAAAAGACGATGCAAATAAAACATACCTATAAGCCAGATGTATTCTGTGAGCCACCAGTTTGTAACCCTTGGTGTAAAAATTTGCATGTTTAAACCTCACTGCAACTATTTTAAGTGGAAATTTAAAAATAATTTTGGGCCAATAAAACCCAGAACTTTGGGTGGGTTTTTTATTTCCTCTGCAGATAAGTGGGCCCTCAGAGCTTCTGCATACATGTAGATATTTGTAGCCTAAGCACTCAGGTAGATGATTTTCCAATGCACACTTCAAGTTCAGGAGATCCCTTTAGCAGAGAATCATTCTGAACATTGTCCAGGGAAACATCAGCCCTCCAGCTCAGGGGTTACCTCTTTGATCAAGACCAACCAGTTAAAGGAAGGCTCTGGTTGAAGCGAGGATGGGAAGGAAAGCTAAGATATTTGTGAACTCTAAACCATGCCTCTGCTTCACTAAACTGCCTCAGTAACTGTGGAGAGAAATAAGACTTCTTAATCTATCTCAGAGCCTGACGGTTATGAGTTTCAGCAGACATATCCACTGATCACATGTTATTTCTACACAGAACCTTGTCCCAGAATTTGTTTCTTGGGACAAAGTGAGTTCACAGTCATAGACTTTCCTCCATTCCTATATGCATATAGATGGGCAATTAACCTGAATCTGCTCCTTATTGAAAAGTGCATTAATTAGGCTTCACTTATAACTGTGATTTTTTTCAGAAAAACAGGTTGGTAGCTACACTTACTTTCACTGTTTATTTTCCATGACAAACCAATGATAAGTTAGCTCAGAAGAGCCAGCTGGGAAAGCAGGTTCAGCTATAACATTCTTTTTTATTATTATTTTCAAACAGGTAATATCTCTTTGCCAAAGCTGGATGAACAAGAGCCCTTCTCACAGAGCTGAAGAGCTGTCTGGGAAGGGGTACCCTGTGAACACATGGAAGCACGATAGTACTTTGTTATTATGAATACTAAAGTGCCCACTTCCCTCAGTAACTGGAAAAAAATCGATGACTAAGTATTTTTCTTAGTAACTAATTCTTCTGAAGATGGAACTGGGAAAGATCTAGCCAAAACAAGGCAATGTAGCCCTAGCCGGTTTGGCTCAGTGGATAGAGCGTCAGCCTGCGGACTCAAGGGTCCCAGGTTCGATTCCGGTCAAGGGCATGTACCTTGGTTGCGGGCACATACCCAGTGAGGGGTGTGCAGGAGGCGGCTGATTGATGTTTCTCTCTCATCATGTTTCTAACTCCCTATCCTTCTCCCTTCCTCTCTCTGTAAAAAAATCAATAAAATATATTTTTAAAATAACAAAAGAAAAAGGAAAAAAAAAACAAGGCAATGTGTTCCTGAAGGTAATGGAAGTAAAAGGTATTGTCAATTTCCAATGAAATGTTCACTTTGAAAGATATCTCCCTTTATCTCCTCCCAAAATTGTCTACCCAACTGCACTTAAGTGAATTTTTCTTTTTATATAACCTGTTAGACATTGTATCTGACCACAGTGTGATAACCTGAGTTGTCCTTTTTAGTTGCTGTTTCCATCGACCTGAGCACCCTATCTTTACCAAACACACTTGAGTTTGTTCCTGGGTACCCACTTTGTTCTGAACAGAGGGTTAACTTTCTGCTAAATTCTGAAGAGTGTTCAAAGTAGACTATACAGATTTGCAATTCCTAACATCTATCCCACAAAGTGATTATATGCAAAGGGGATATTAACCACACCTACAGTTTTACCTTCTGAAAAGAACTTAATGGCTTTGATGGTGGTGGGTTCCAGGGTGTATACTTAACCCCAAAGTCATTAAGTTGTATACATTAGTTTTTTACATGTCATACTTCAGTAAAGTGGGTTATGTAAAAATAGAGCCCCAGGCCTGGGACACAGTTGACCCCCCTGATTACTGAATTGAGCAGAATCCAAGATGGTGTGCTCACCCGCCCCTCCCCCCAGGATTTTTTTTTTTTAAAGCTCACATACCTCATAGATACAGAGAGTGTACTGGTAGTAGCCAAAGGGGATAAGGGCTGGGGGACGGTGAAAAGGATGAAGGGATTGAGAAGTACTAATTGGTAGTTACAACATAGTCAGGGGGATGTAAAGTACAGCAGTCAATAATATTGTGGTGACTGTGTATGGTGCCAGGTGCATACTGGAAATATCAGGGGTGGGGAGTGGGGGACACTTTGTAGAGTATATGATTGTTTAACCAATATGCTATATACCCAAAACCAAGACAAAATAATATTGAAAGTAAATTATAATTGAAAAATAAAAAATTTTGAAAGTTCAGGTAGCACGGATAAATGAGACAGATTTAGAAGTAAAAGTAATAGGCCCTAGCTGGTTTGGATCAGATCGATCTGTAGACTGGAGGGTCCTGGGTTCAATTCCAGTCAAGGGCACATGCCCGATTTGTGGGCCCAATCCCCAGTGGGGCATGCAGGAGGCAGCCGATCAATGATTCTCATCACTGATGTTTCTATCTTTCTCCCTTCCTCTCTGAAATCAATAAAAATATGTATTTAAAAGAAAAAAAAAAGAGAACCCTGAACCTGCCCTTGGGATGGAAGTTCTCAAACTATCATCAGAGCAACTACCTTGAAAAAAAAAAATATATATATATATATATATTTTATATCAGAGGAAGAGATAAAAACATCAATGATGAGAGAGAATCATTGATTGGCTGCCTCCTGCACGCTCCCTAATGGGGATCAAGCTGCAACCCAGGCATGTGCCTCTAACCGGAATCGAACCTAGGACCCTTCAGTCTGCAGCTGACGCCCTATCCACTGAGCCAAACCAGCTAGGGCAGAGCACCTATGTTTATCCCCAAATAAAGTTATCCACTCCTGCTCCTTACCAACTGAGCACAAGTTGTCACTACAACTCAGTTATTTCTTTCTTAATCATTATGCCTGTTTGGTGAAATCGATGAACTTAATTAAGGACAACCACACCTGTCAATTATGAAACATTTAAAATATATTTCTAAACAGAATGGGTCCATTTAGTCACAGTAACTGCTGATCTCCATAGCAGAGCAACCCACAAACACAGCACTGATTTTTTTTTCCCATAATCAGGGGTGAAAAATATACAACTTGTTTCTGAACCAAAACCACAATTTCTGCAGTTGAAAATGTTTCACTGCTAATATGGCCCTGGTAGAAATTATGTAATTTTATTTCCTTTAAAAAAAATTAAAAAAATTTTCTAAGACACTAAATCATCAATCTGGAATGTAAATTCTGAGCACAAAGCAGCTCAGTTCGCCTAAAAAAATAAAGAAAAAATTCCCATCACCTGTTTCAGTAGGGCCTGAAGGGAGAGAAGTAGTGTGGGGAACCCCTGCTTTGGTATGGAGAGTCACGGCCTCTTGACCCAGACCGAGACCGCGAGTAGCCATAGCTGGTGCTTCTCTCTGGATAAACTCTGATGTAGGAAGTTTCACCCTGAAATTCAAATAAAAAAGAAAAGGTAAAATAAGACCCAGAATAATAAAGTCCACCAATACCTAGCATAGCTGCCTAACAATAATAGTGCTGTATTGAGCACTATTTGCCTGGCACAATGTTATCTCATTAAGCCCCTGCAATTCTATGGGGTAGTTACTCTTACTAGTCCATTTCAAGAATACTCTCATCTGCTGAAGGTGACACAAATAATAAATCGTAACTTGACATGTGTAAATGCTTAAATACTAGCTATTACTGTTAATATATCTTAATAACTGCCACAAACCCCCTAGAATCTAAGAACTGGAAGGCTCTCAGAGATTATATATATACTATATGGAGGGGCAAAAGTAGGTCTACAGTTATTCATATGGAAAAATACAGTAATAAATACAAAAATAAACTGTGTTTCACATACTCTCAACTGTAAACCTACTTTTGTCCTACCCTGTATAGTTCAATCCCTGCTGCCTCATATGCATCTTTCAATGGGTACTTATGGAAGGAGTTAGCCTGTATTCAGCATCTCCCAGGTGTCAGGACTTGGGCTAGATGCTCTAGTTTTTTCATAATTTTAACTTCCTAGCAAGTCTTATAACACAGTGCTATTGTGACTATTTTGCATATGGAGAAACCAGAGTTGAGAGTAGCTTAGCTAAGCAGCAGGAGTCACGTTCAGTCTGGCCTTTCTCCAAGCCCTTTGCCGTCAGCCAACATTTTCAGAAAATCTAGAGGCTAAAATGAAAGAGCAAGATGCTTTTCCCTTAGGTCAGTGGTCGGCAAACTCATTAGTCAACAGAGCCAAATATCAACAGTACAACGATTGAAATTTCTTTTGAGAGCCAAATTTTTTAAACTTAAACTTCTTCTAACGCCACTTCTTCAAAATAGACTCGCCCAGGCCGTGGTATTTTGTGGAAGAGCCACACTCAAGGGGCCAAAGAGCCGCATGTGTCTCTGGAGCCGCAGTTTGCTGACCACTGCCCTAGGTGAAGTCAATAACTGGATTTAACCTAAAGTTCAGCTTTGCATGTATTTGACCAGGTGCTATTGTGTTTCTGCTCCAATTTCAAGTCCTAAGAGTTAGTCTGAGCAAAAGCATTGTTAAGCCATACATCCCCCACCCCATAAAATTAGGGAATTATATGAATCCTTAGAAAAAAAAGAAATGGGCCTAGATATTCATGTCTTCAGACATTCCTAAACCCCATACCAAGTCAGGAAAGATAACCAGAAAAAACAACAATGTCCAATTGGTGGTCTAATATCTGGTCTCAATGGTATCAAAGGGATAATCACCATCCAAATCAGACTGAGATATCCAAAGCAGCAGCTGCCTTTTTAATATTATATTATATATATTTTGATTTCAGAGAGGAAGGAGAGAGAGAGAGAGACATCAATGATGAGAGAGAATCATTGATCGGCTGCCTCCTGCATGCCCCATACTGGGGATTGAGCCCGCAACACGGGTATGTGCCCTTGGCCAGAATGGAACCTGGACCCTTCAGTCCGCAGGCCGACCCTCTATTCACTGAGCCAAACCGGCTAGGGCAGCAACTGCCTTCTTGAAAGGAAGGTCATCCAGAACTAAGCCCTGAAGGTGAGGTGATCAACCACAAGAAAATAACAAGGGGGCTCAGGTTTCAAAAAGGATCCTGCACTACTTTGGGAAAGAACAATGAAGTGACAACTCTGCCCCAACAGCAGTATCTAGATAGGCTGAGATGAGGTTGGCTTGCAGAGCCCATACTAGACCCAGAGGAGATACAGCCATAATACTTAGGTTCACAAAGAGACATTGCAGATTAAGCCAGTTATGAGAAGGATGTTATCACAATAGCTCACCACATTATGACAGACTGCACCAGTATTCTCTCCAGGTTAAAAATACTATGAATGCAGACTTCTTTTTGTTATAACCCTACAGGGCTTAGGCATGATGAATTCCTTGGCTTTGTCCACTTAAGATAGATCTTTTATGGTACTGTGAGGTCATCAAGTGGCAAATGCATGGCCTGTTGCTACTTCTGCTAGGTCAGCTTCAGATGGAGTGGACTGGGTACAAGCTCCTCAACAGAAGGTGGGGACCCACCTCATGAGAACGGAATTTGGTGTCATCCAGTTTACGCAGGGCATATTCCATGTCTTCTTTTCTGAGATACTCGACCATCCCCATTCCATCCTTCTGCACATCTGCGTAACAGACGTCCCCAGCTTCTCGCATGTGATCCTTCAGGTCCTGCCAGCTTCCTGAGGGAGGAAGTCCTAGGTATGGAGAACATAAGAGGCCTATCCTTCAGCTGTGTTAAATGCCCTGTTAAGAGCCAGCAATACCTAGAATCTCTTCTCCATCAATCACGACTTTTAAATCCTGAGGGTTCCCAAATCACAAATCTGGGTAAGGGACACAAAATCAAAGAGCACTAAAGTATATGTGGCCAAACCACCTTAAGAAGCTAGTCCTAGAGCCCTAGCTGGTTTGATTCAATAGATAAGAGCATTGGCCTGCGGATCAAAGGGTCCGGGGTTCAATTCCGGTCCAGGGCACGTAATTTGGTTGCAGGCTCCTCCTCCCTGGCCCTGGTCCGGGCTTGTGCAGGAGGCAACCAATTCATGTGTTTCTCTCACATTTCCCTCTCTCTCCCACTCTCTAAAAATCAATGGAAAAATATCCTCAGGTGAGGATTAAAAAATAAAAATAAATAAATATGTAGAATCAGATGTTCTTTAAAACAAAACAAAAAGCTAATCCTAGATTAATCTTCCAGAACAAGCCTTCCCAAGATAGCAATAAGTCCATCTCATAGTTTTAGTATCTCTTGAGAATTCACAGCCTCTCTTTCTTTGTCCCTCAATTAATACCAAACTTCCAAGACTTTGAGTTCTTTATTCCATATGAAATATTTCAGTACCAATCAATGATTTCTTGCCTGACTGGGTTCCCAGGACATGGGAATTTGAAACCATCCAATGAAATAACCAAAATGTAATGGAAGATAACAAAAACCTAAAGTTTTGTTTTTTTTGTAGGTGTGATTAACTGACAAACTACCTCTTAAAAGATCACCAGTACTCTTCAACACAGTGGGGGAAAGGTAACTCAGAGGCTAAAACTAGTCGGAAGTCGTACAACCCTACCTGATGTCATGAAAGGGAAATGTGCTTCTGCTCTCAAAGGCTGTGTTTACCACTCACAGCTCAGGACTGCAGCCATTTCCTAATAGTTTTCTAGGCAGGATTTCAGAACAGCATGGAGAGAAGAAAAAATTTGTATGACATCTTGAAGGAGGGAACAGAGTCCTGGGGTTAAAAAAAATTAAGAAGTCTCTGGCCGGTTTGGCTCAGTGGATAGAGCATCGGCCTACGGACTGAAGGGTCCCAGGTTTGATTCCGGCCAAGGCACATGCCCAGGTTGTGGGCTCAATCCCCTATAGGGGGCATGCAGGAGGCAGCCAATCAATGACTCCCTCTCCTCATTGATGCTTCTTTCTCTCTCCCTCTCCCCTCTTCTCTGAAATCAATAAAAATACATTACCAAAATAATAATAATAATAATAATAATAAGCCCCAGCTAAAAAGCTCAGTGGATAGTGTCGGCCTGTGGACTGAAGGGTCCCAGGTTCGATTCCAGACAAGGGCACGTGCCTGGGTTGTAGGCTCAATCCCCAGTAGGGGGAAACCAATCAATGATTCTCATCATTGATGTTTCTGTTTTCCTCTCTGAAATCAATAAAAATATATTTTAAAAAATTAAGAAGGGATACAAAATAGGCAGATACTATCACTCTTAAGCACCAATGGGAGTCAGCTGTGATTGTGATATTCACATAGAAAAAGGTGTCAGGCTCCTCAAGACATTTCACTCCACCAGGGCCCTAAAACACCCCCGAAATGTGCAAAAGCCCCCAGGTCTTTATCATTGTGTTGATATTTCAAAAGATGAATAAACCTCAGAGCATATTATTTCATCACTTGTCAATCTAGATATTTTGTTCTATATTCTATAATACATCTGTAAGACACTAAGTTGTTTTTCTTTTTTTATATAAGCCCAAAACCATCACAAAATTGGTCTTTTTCAGGATCCACAGCTGGGTAAGTTGTTTAAATCTGGCTTCTGGAATGTCTTTTCTATCAAGTCCAATACCATGGTACATTCCCAAAAAAACCGCAAAACATCTTTAGAATTACACTTCAAGGGGTTTTGCCATCATCTTCCCTTTCAACACTAGAAAACTCCTTTATAAGAAACACGTTTATGCCCTGACCAGTTTGGCTCAGTGGATAGAGCGTTGGCCTGTGGACTGAAGGGTCCCAGGTTCTATTCCAGTCAAGGGCAAGTACCTTGGTTGCGGGCACATCCCCAGTAGGGGGTGTGCAGGAGGCAGCTGATCAATGTTTCTAACTCTATCCCTCTCCCTTCCTCTCTGTAAAAAATCAATAAAATATATTCAAAGAAAAGAAACACGTTTATGCTCTAACAAGGCTACTATTGGTGCAGTTTCATTTGCAAGATACCTGCCTCACTGGCAAGACAGGGCAGGGCTTCAGACTGTCAGTGTGCATAGGCCATTAGTTGGCAAACTCATTAGTCAACAGAGCAGCAAACCGCGGCTCGCAAGCATAGGCTAAGGCAGTGGTTGGCAAACTGCGGCTCACGAGCTGCGGTTTGCCGCTCTGTTGACTAATGAGTTTGCCGACCACTGGGCTAAGGGGAAAAACAAAAAAACATGTATGCCATGCACTAAAGAATAACAGCTAACATTTCTTGAGGCCAGACTGTGCTAAGTATTTTACATGCATCGTCTCATTCGGTTTGAAAGGAACGTACCTGAAACAAGAACTCGGAAATCAGATCTTCTTGTAGGAGGTCCATTCCTCCCACCACGGGGCCACCCACCCCGACCTCCATAAGTTCTGGGGAACTCCACACGAAGTCGACACTGGCCATAATCGTAACCATTCCTTCCATAAATTGCATCTTCAGCATCTCTGCAAAGAAAAATTTGGTGTTAGTGTTGCTCAGGAGGCTGAATGACTCTCAGTGAGGGGCATAAGTAACAAGTATGAAAGGAAAACCTAGAGTGAGAAAACAAAACAGGATCGTGATGCAATAACTGCTTTGGTTTGAAGACTTTTTATAATATTGGAATTAAACTTTACAGCTATCACACACGGGGTTTCCTAGGTATGAAATGGTAAACAGATTGCTTACAGGAGGACTAATTCAGAAACAAAGGACTAAATTAATAGATGACCAATTTTGCCAATAAGTGTTTAACTTTGGAGGTCAGTTTCTCAAAATGCATACCACAAGGCCTAGTATCATCAAGTCTATAGAAAGAAAAACCCATTTAAAAAGAAAGCTCAAGACAAATGCAATTTAGTGTTTTGTGAGGAGACAAAACAAGCGTATGTCTGACTCAAGCGTATGTTTTAGCATGGTTTGGAAAAGTTGTCAAAACCACTATCTGGGTACAATTTCCCAAAAAAAGATAAAGTTACTTTTAGTTTTTGTAGGCTCTAGGACAGTTAGGAACACTAAATTGATTCTCCAGTATTGGATGAGAGAATGGCCTCAAGGCTTGGGTGGACCAGCAGAGCTGAAGATTAATGAAGGCCGCATTCAGTTGTCACAGGCACAAAATCACTTACCAAGAGTTTAGTCATAGAATTAAAAGCAAGGAGACCGCATCCAGGGCAACCCTGGCTATATTTATAATGCAGTGGGAGAGAGGCAGGACTGCTAAAGTTTAAAGCAGACTTTTAGTACAAATTGACATGAGTTCAAATCATTCTTCTGTTCTTTACTAGTAGCTGTCTGGTTAAGTAGTCAAGTTTTCACATCTTAATCACTGATGTCTTTCTCACAAGGTTACTCTTAGGATTAAATAAGATTCTTTATGTGCAGTGCTTTGCTTGAAACTTGGCAACTAGTGATATCAAATGGTAGCTTTTCTGTTATTAAAGAAATGAGGAAGGAGATAATGATGTAGCATATTATATAGTAAGTTTGTATTCCAAAAGGGCAGAACAGGGAATTCAAATCCTACCTTGATCCCTTACTAGCATTCTTTTATCAATTATCTAAATCCTCAGTTTCCTCATCTGTAAAATGTGATTAACAATAAATACCTATCTCATAGGCTGAAAATGCTAAATACTAGTACATAGCATGGTACAGGACACATGGGGACTGCTCAAAAACTACACCGAGCTGTTACTAATTCATAGAGGTGCCACCTTCTCCAGGTTAGGTGTGAAATGCCTCGTTCCATTTTTGAGGCAAATGGCAAAGCCTCAGGGTGCTTCCTGCCTTCCCATCCTCAAATGCTCTCCTTGCCCCAAACCACACACCAGAGCAGCAAGGCACCTAAAGTCAGTCCTTTCGGTGAGGCCCGCAGGGCACGGCCGGGGAACGCGTCCCCTGAGACCATGCTGGAAAACAGCGGAGACACCAGCACAGCGGGGTGGCTTCTAGGAACCACCCACCGCAGTTTTGAAAGTTCCTAAGTCTTTTCCGGGCGAGGGCAGACAGTGCTTGCAAAATCACAAAGACCCCTTTGAGCCCGTTTGGGGGCCCAGAACTTCAAATCCTTGGGTACCTTAGCATCTAGCGGTGCCTCCTTCATTAGAGAAGGGGAGTTAAATTAGAGAACCCCCTCAGTCAGTTTTGGAAGTTTTTCCAAATCCTTGATGGTTTTACAAGGACAAGGCCCTAACCTCGTGGGGCGGGGCGGGGCGCGCGCGGACTGAGATCGGTTCCATCACAGAGACCCCTTTATGACCTCCACAGCTCCGCAGTGTGTCCCCTTTAATTGCGAGTTCGGGCGGGAGGGGCGCAGAGAGGGCGCCTGGCCACTCCTGCTCGTCGCCGAGTCCTCTCCGGGCTAGTTCAAGGGACAAGGTTCCCAAGGCCGCTTCCCCTTCAGGGCGCCTCTCCAGCCGTGAGGAGAGGTGACCATTTGGACCATCCCTGAAGCCAGTTTAGGCGCGCTTGGACCCTCCAGAGACCCAGCTTTTAGGTTTTGAAGTAAAAAAAAAAAAAAATAGAGGAAGTGACGACGGCGCAAAGGACAGCCCGGAGTCTAAGGAAGAGGAGGCCACAGCCTCCACCTGGGGGCGCCCAGAGGGGTCTGCGCGGAGGGAGGAGGGGAGGCTCCGGGAGGGGGGAGGGGAGGTCGGGGGAGAGGGGGAGGGAGAGGAAAGGCGGCGGCCCGGGAACGCGGGCGGGCGGAGCGGGGCCTCACCGGGGATCCTCGAAACGCACGAAGGCAAAGGGCACCAGGCCGTGCCTGTTCTTGAGCTCGATCTCGCGGATACGGCCGTACTTGTAGAATAGGTCCTCCAGGTCCTTCTCGCGCACGTCGGTAGGAAGGTTCCCCACGTAGATGCGCCCGTCGCCCTCGCCGCCGCGCTCGTCCGCCCAGCCCGACATCCGCACCACCCGACGCCGCGGGCCCGCCGCAGCCCACGTCGCCGCCGCCGCCGCCGCCGCCTCCTCAGCCGGGGTCCCCCCGCAGCGTCCCCGCGGGCTCGGAGGCGCTCAGCCGCACAGCATTGTGGGAACGCGGAGCGGAAGCGAAGGGGTCGGGGGAAGCAAAAGGAATCCTCTTAAAGGGGACGCGGCTGCGAGGATTGCGCGTGCGCGCAGGCCAGCGGACGCTTGCGCGGGTCGGCGGGCTCTTGGGCGTCAAAAGGGAGGTCGTGGAGTCCAGCTAATTGGGTTCAATTCCCCCAAGGCAATTCACTCACTAGCCGCATGGACGTGGGAAAGTGACAGGCTCCCTGGGCCTCAGTTTTCTGCCTCTGTCGCGCCGCCTACCTCACAGGCGTTTGTGAGCCCTCACCAGTGTCCCGCGGGCTGTGCGGAGGGCGGGAGGGAGTCAGGCCGCAGGCTGACCCCGCTGCGCCTGAACCTGTCCCCGACGGCTGGGCTGGGCAGGGCCGTGGCGGCCCTCAGCCTCAGGTCAGTAGCCCTCTGGGCCACCTTGTCCTCATTTTACAATTGCTTAGAGGCCTGGCCCCCCACACCAAAGGGTCGCGGGTTTGATTCCCGGTAGAGGGCAAGTGCCCAGGTTGTGGGTTCAGTCCCCCGGCCCCGGTTGGGGTGCGTGCGGGATGCAACCAATCCATGTGCTTCTCACATAGATGTTTCTCTTTCTCTCCCCACCTCCTCCCTCCTTGCCTCCCTTCCATCTCTAAAAATCAATGAATCCCCCCCACTTCCCCTCAGTGGTTGAGCATCGACCTGTGAACCGGGAGGGCACTGTTCCATTCCGGGTCAGGGCACAAGCCTGGGGGCTGGATCTCCAGTAGGGGGGGTGCGCAGGAGGCAGTCGTTCAATGATTCTCATCATTGATGTTTCTATCTCTCCCTCTCACTTCCTCTCTGAAATCAAGAAAGAAATATATTTTTAAAAAATAAATGGAAAAAAAATCCTTGGGTGAGGATTAACAAAAAAGGGAATAAAATTTTACAAATTATTATCCAGTTCTATATAATACTATGGATATATATAATACTAGGAGTATGTATAATACTATGAGTAAATATATGTTATATATATTCACCCCGTGTAACAAAAAGCATGGTAGATAATAACCTTCCAAATTGTTATCTCTTGATGGAAATGATTTCTATATTTTTCTTTTTTATTTATGGTTTTCTGCATTTATCAAATTGTAAGTAACAGGTACTACTTTTATAATTGGATAAAACACAATAAGTTATTTCTAAAATAAAACAATCAGGACTATCTGTTGTGTTCTGTTACTTTGTTTTTTTTTGTATTCTGGATTGTATAAAACTTCTAGTTGTTCCTTGCTGGCCTTCAAAAGACAAGCAGGAAAGAGCCCTGGTCAAATGTGATCTTGAGTCTAAGTACACAGCCTTATAGGAGCTTACATACCCTAAAGGCATCCTAAAGTCCAGATGCCTCCTCATTTTGGGGGTATATTTAGAGCGCCTTCTGCGTTCTACCACTCTTACATGCCAGGAAAGAAAAAAAAAAACAAAAACAACTATTGGAGACAATTAGGTAATCTCCGAGGCAGAGAGATAAATGGAATCAGCTAAGTGACCTAATAGGACTCTAGGTGGAAGACTGCTTATGAATAGTAATGATTCCGCTTGTATTATGCAAAATCTTGCAGCCCTGCAGTCACCAAAGGGGGTCACACCTAACCTAGAACATGTTGTGCCCAGATATGGCAATGCGGCAAGTACAGCCTTCCTGAATGAGAAGGAGCACAGCTAAATTGCTAGGATGGATTTCTGATAATCCATGGAACCCCAAAGGTGGATTTTGTTCCTATGAGCCCTGGTACTAACCTTTGCAGGTTAGGATACAAACGAGGCCAAAATTACTGCTTTATGCTCAAGGGGCCCATGGGCTCCATTCTCTGCTGAGGCCACAAGTCCTAGGAGGGACACCCTTTGGAGCTTTTGCTCATCTAGTTACTCAGCATCATCCAGTGCATGCTATAATTTAGGCCCTGTAGGAGGCCCATAGCATGCAGTAATATCATTCTGTCCTCAAGGTGTCTGTTCCAGTTGCTATTCAGTCATTTAAAGCAGCAGTCCCAACCGGTGGTCCACGGACCACTGGTGGCCTGTGAGGTCCGAAAGGTTGGCGACCGCTGACTTAAAGAACAGTTGGGTAAGGGTCAGCTGCAGTGAAACGACCATTTAATGCGGTTTTAGAGATTATAAAGCAGGCCTCCAGGAGTAGGTGTTTAGATTGAGCCCTGAAAGACCATAGGAGTTAACCATAGGGAAGAAGGGAAGGGCTTTTCAGGCAATAAGGACAGCACGAGTGATTGCCTGGATAGAAGAGAGCTTGGCAGACCATGGGCAATCCCCACTTCCTTACCGTATGGCTAGGGCAAGTTCAAGTTGGGAGAAAGGAGGGAGAAGGAACTGGAGCTGGGGCTTCAAGGCCTAGTAGACCATATTATGGAGTTTGGACTCTGTTGAGGGCAGTGAGTAACCGTTGAAGGATCTTAAGGAATTATGTTGGGATGAGACCTCCGTAGGAAGTGGCAACTGAGGGGATTTGGAGATATGTAAGTTGGGGAGGAGACCGAGAGCTAATTTGACTAGAGGGCAGCTGCAGGATAGTAGGGGAAAGGGGAAGTGAGAGAGAGAGATGTGGCAGTAGCTGACATTATGGGGGAACCTAGGGGAAAAGAAGAGTTAATTAAGGGGTCAGTGTAGGAAGTATTTCTGTTTAACTGCATGTAAGCCTCCTCCTGTGACCTTATAGATTCCTTGGTTAAAAGCTAAGATGTGGCTCGGTGGTTAAGTATCCACCTATAAACTAGGAGGTCCACGGTGGAGGGCAGGCCAAAGGCAGCTAATTGATGATTCTCTCTCATTATTGACATTTTATCTCTCCCCCTTCCCCTCCCCCACTCATCCCCTCTCTGCAATAAATTTAAGTATATATATATACACATATATATACGTATATGTATATATATATATAAAACTATATTATCCATTAATAATTTTGAAGTTGGATTCTCATTGTTCTGGGAAGATATAGTGTGTTCAGATTAGCCTAAAAGGTGAGCAGGTTACATGGGAAAGTAGCATGGGAGGAGGTACCAGGAGACTAGCTAAGAGGCCACTGCAATTACCCAAGGAAGAGATGCCAGTGACCCGATTTAAGGTGGTAAGAGATAAAGATTAGATTTCTCAAGGAAATTAAGTCATAGGACTTGGACATAGATTGGACATGAGGGCTGAGGAAGGAGGAGTCCAGGTTGATTCCCAGGTTCCTGTTGTGGGGACCTGGTTAGGAAGTGGTAGCATTCTGAGATGGGGAATAAAGCAGATGGAAATGATCTGAGGGGACTGGTGATGATAAGTTCAGATATGTGTAGAGGACAGAAGAAGGAAGGAAAAAAAGAAGAAGGAAGGATAAGAAGTGCAATGACTCTGGCCTCTATGTGCCCGCTCCACTGAAAACACAATTCCAGGTGCATGACCTAATGATGATGAATGGACATTGGAGTCAGATAAATGGGATAGGACTGTCCTCCTGCAGGGATAAGCTTTCTCTTAAAATATGAGGTAGTTCAACCCTGGCAGGGTAGCTCAGTTGGGTAGAGCATCCTCCAGATATACCAAGGTTGTGGGCTTGATCCCTGGTCAGGGCACATACAAGAAACAACCAATGAATGCATAAATATGTGGAACAACAAATGTCTCTCTCTCTCTCTCTCTCTCTTCCCCCCCCCCCGCTTTAAAATCAATAAAATGAAAAAAAAGTATATAAGGGAGTTCAATAAAATTAATCATTTCTAATATGATAAAAAATGGCACCAGTGGGCCTGGCCAATGGGCTCAGTTGGTTGAGTGTCGTCCCATGCACTGAAGGGTTGCTGGTTCAATTCCCAGTCAGGGCAACTGCCTGGGTTGCTAGTTTGATGCCTGGTCAGGGAGCATGCGGAAAGCAACAGTCTCACATCGATGTTTCTCTCTCCTCTCTCCCTTCCTCTCTGTAAGCATTTCCTCAGGTGAGGATTAAAAAAAAAAAAAAAATGGGACCAGTGGGCTTGGGCTTGTCTTCAGATGAAAAAGAAGCCTTTGATCTTGGCAGACTGTTAAGAATTTATGCATTTCCCACAGCAAGCCATTTACTTCCTAGTAGGGTGTTGGGCAGTGCCCTATAAAAAAATAAAACAATTAACAGTGGAGATAAAACATTCTCTGAACCTGCCCATCTGGTTTTCTTCCTTTCCCTATGACATCAGTCTCCTCTGACATCCCAGCCAAACAATTTTTCTCTGTCAGGCTCAGTCATGACGCTGACCCTTGGGAGCAGTGGGCAGGAGAGGAAAGATGGGGAGTGGACCTCAGTGGGAAAATGAGTCATCTCGGAAACTAGTCCAGGCTGACAGGGAGATCTGTGGGCTGGGCTGCTGTGGAATGTGTTCCTGGGCACAGCACCGTGGGAGCTCTCTCTCTGTCGTTCTTTGCCACTAGATTTGTGTGATGGGATAAAATAAAACCTCTTCTGCAGAGCTGCCTAATAAAGAACTTGCCATCCGGGCGGGAAGGGGAGCAGCAGCAGAGCTAGGCGGTTTGGAGAGAATTTGGAATGGGGGTACAGAGAGCTTTACGGAAGCCAGTGCCATGTGTGGGAGGGTGAAAAGAGGAGAAAAATCAGAAAGATAATGCAAGAAGAGTTGGAGAGTGTTGTGAACATCATTCCCCTTTAGTGTTTTATGAGACTGCAGAAAATCTTTTTTTTTAAAATATATTTTATTGATTTTTTACAGAGAGGAAGGGAGAGGGATAGAGAGCCAGAAACACTGATGAGAGAGAAACATCGATCAGCTGCCTCCTGCACACTCCCCACCGGGTATGTGCCCGCAACCAAGGTACATGCCCTTGACCGGAATTGAACCTGGGACCCTTCAGTCCGCAGGCTGACGCTCTATCCACTGAGCCAAACCGGTTAGGGCCAGAAAATCTTTAATACTGTTTTCAACTTAGTTTTGGAGCTTGAACTGTTTTATTTATTTTTTAAAATATATTTTTATTGCATTCAGAGAGGAAGGGAGAGGGAGAGAGAAAGATCAATGATGAGAGAATCATTGATTGGCTGCCTCCTGCACGCCCCCTACTGGGGATCGAGCTGGCAACCAGGGCAGGTGCCCTAGACCGGAATTGAACCTGAAACCCTTCAGTCCAAGCATGTCAAACTCAAAGGCTAACACAGGCCAAATAAACAAGGTTTAAGTTTCTGCTGTTACAGAATTTACCAGGCAACCGAAAAAATACGCAGAAGTACCGGAGGCACAGGAAAAACCCATTTATTTCCAGACATTTCACACGGACCGGTACAGGACTCAGGGGAAACTGTTTCTCTCCAATCCTGAGTCCCAATATGGAGGAGGCTTTCCCTTTTTATATTCTCTCAGTCTCTTTGTCTCCCAAATATGGAATATACTTCTGACCTGTCGTGGGCTTTGCAAAAAGCCCCAGGTGTTGGGGCCTTTAGACCACAACTAAAGGCCTGGCCTGGCGCCAGCACTGATAACTCCGTCTGGGGATGGCTTATGGCCTCTCTAAAATGGGAGTAGTATTTTGGGTAAGCAGGTCTTGCAGGACCAGATAATTAAAGGGGCAGTGACTAGATTCAGATTGCTAGCTCCCCCAAAATGTCTCATTTTCCCCATCACTGTGGGCCACAAGAAAACAAAAGCTCCAATTTTCATAGAAACATAGGTTTATTTTGATAGAGGCATGCTGAATACAAAGGGCTGAAATAAATGAGTAATCATTAACATAAAACAATAAACATTTTAATAAAAATTAATCTTGCCAAAACCGGTTTGGCTCAGTGGATAGAGCGTCAGCCTGCGGACTGAAGGGTCCCGGGTTTGATTCCGGTCAGGGGCATGTGGCTTGGTTGCGGGCACATCCCCAGTAGGAGGTGTGCAGGAGGCAGCTGATCGATGTTTCTCTCTCATCGATGTTTCTGACTATCCTTCTTCCTTCCTCTCTGTAAAAAATCAATAAAATATATATTTTTAAAAAAATTAATCTTTTTTTTCTTGAACATTAACTTACCAAACACTGAATAACTACACAAATTAATAAGCCTAATGCAAATAAACCTATTTTTCTTACTCTCCGGAAGCAAAATATTTCCTGTTGTGCACACCAAACAAGTCAGTCCAAGACTAATGACGTGGCATCGGCTGCTAAAATATTTGCTGCTGGTATTAGTGGAGGGAAGTGGTGCGCCTGCGCGTAAGGCAGGTAAGGGAAATGAATGCAACACGATTATAGTAATCAGTCATTCGTGAACGCTGTAGTTCGTTATTAATAATTATGTATAACAGGATAGTGTAAAAATTAAGTTACGAAATTTTTATTAAAACGTTTCTTATATACAGTTATATTGGCTGGGCCGCAAAAATATTTGTTGTGAGCCACATTCTGCAAGTTTGACATGCTTGCTTCAGTCCGTAGGCTGACGCCCTATCCACTGAGCCAAACCATCTAGGGCTGAACTGTTTTTTTAATGTGGCCAGACTGGTAGTAACACAAGGGCCTGGTTTTATATGAGGTGCATGTAAAGCAGTGAGGGTAATGAGTTTGTAGCAGCTCATTGCTCGATTTTGGCCAACTTGCTACCTTCTGAGATGGAATATAGCCTGTTGTATCAGGGCTTCCTTTCTTGGATTCGTGGGTTCAAGGATCAGTGAACTGCTGCCTAAACAGCCAGTCCTCACCCCAACCTTGCAAACTTGTACAAGTTGTAAAGTTGGATCCAAAATATTGCCTGTGAGCAGAAATGCCTTTATTCTGGGAGAATATCCATCTAGTGCTACCAATAGAACATTGGGTAATGATGGAAACATCCTATATCTGAATTCTATATGGTAGCCATTTGCTGCCTATGGCCATTAAATACTCAAAATGTGGCCCCTGCAATTGAGAAACTGCACTATTATTTGTAATCAATTAATTTTGACTTTAATAGCCAAATGTGGCTAGTGGCTGCCACATAGGACAGTGCAGTTCATTCTCAAAGGTGTGTGAACCACAACCCCATTCCCCCACTGGGACCAATCACTTTCCTTTACAGCTCTTGGTGTTGGCACATAATAGGTGCTTTAAAAACACCTGTTGATTTTATTAACTAGTACTTAAAAGTTCACCAAGTTTTATTTTATAAGCCCCAAATTCCTTACCCTCAACCTAGATCTTTTCCCTAAACATTTCCCACTCTGTCACATACCTTGGAAGCCTACTTTATAGCAGAGCAAACCAGAAACATAAGCAAAGGCTTAAAGGGGTGTGGAAAAATAACAATGCTAATAATGTTTTTTTGAAAGAGGAGACTTTATTAGAATCCTAATGTTTTTGGACTCAAAGCAGTTTTGTACTAAGCAGATTTTCAATGAACTGTGTTAATGTAATTTGGCAATGTCACCTTAAAAATAAACACATTTCTTAAAGGTAAAAAAAAAACACAAATATGGTACCCTGGCTGGCATGGATCAATGGTTAGAGTGTCAACCCGTAAACTGAAGGGTCCTGGGTTCGATTCTGCTCAAGGGCATGTACCTAGGTTGCAGGTTCCCAGCCCCGGTTGGGGTGCATGTGGAAGGCAACTGATTGATATGGTTCTCTCACATCAATGATTCTCTCCTCTCTCCCCCTCCACACTCCCTTCTACTCTTTTTAAAATCAATGTAAGAAATATCCTCCAGTGAGGACTAAAAAAAACAAAAAGCAAACAAACATGGGAAATACTGGAGATTTTTAAAAATTTAAAAACAAACGGCCTTAGCTGGTTTGGCTCATTGGATAGAGCATCGGCCTGTGAACTGAAGGGTCCCAGGTTCAATTCCAGCCAAGGGCACATGCCCGGGTTGTGGGCTAGATCCCAGTAAGAGGTGTGCAGGAAGCAACCAATCAATGATTCTCTCTCATCACTGATGTTTCTATCTCTCCCTCCCTCTTCCTTCCTCTCTGAAATTAATAAAAATATATATTTAAGCCCTAACCGGTTTGGCTCAGTGGATAGAGCATCGGCCTGCGGACTGAAAGGTCCCAGGTTCGATTCCGGTCAAGGGCATGTACCTGGGTTGTGGGCACATCCCCATTAGGAGGTGTGCAGGAGGCAGCTGATCGATGTTTCTCTCCCATCGATGTTTCTAGCTCTCTATCCCTCTCCCTTCCTCTCTGTAAAAAATCAATAAAATGTATTTAAAATATATATATATATATATATATTTAAATATATATATATTTAAATAATAATAATAATAAAATAAAAACAAATGAACAGAGAGCCAAGAAACTTGTAAACCACACATCCCTCTGGATTAACACGTGCACAGTAACTGAGATCCCTTCTGTCTGGCTGAGTCTGCTCTCCCCCTCTGCTGCACATGTGCAGGGCTTCTATGAATGTCACATTGACAAACATTCCCTGCAGCTAGGCAGCTGGGAACCAGTTTCCTTTGTTATTCCATCCTTCTCATGGGCTGCCAGTTTGTCTTGTCATGGCATACTCCTTGATGGGGCCTACAGGAGCCCAGGTTTTGCCCCTCATTGAATGCTTCCACCCCAGCTCTAAGAGCCCAGGGTTTCTTACCTGGCATCTGGGACTTTGGTGGCTTCCCCACTATTGTCCACTCAACGTTTGTTCATTCATTCGAATTTTATGGAGCTACAGAATGCTTGGCTTTGTGCTATGTGCCAGAGATACAACAGTGAACAAGACCCAAACTCTGCCCTCATATCATTCACAGACAACTCAAAAGACAATTACAAAAAAGATCGAGAGAGAGAGAGAGAGAAAGAGAGAGAGAGAGAGAGAATGAATTACAACAAAGTGAGCTATGTCCTATGAGAAATACGGGGTGCTCCTGAATCTCTTAACGCAGACTAGAATGGGATGCTCATGGAAGACTCCCCGGAGGGAGTAGCTTCTAAGCTGAGATCTGGACCACCAGCTGGTGAGCTAGGTAAATGAGGAGAGGAAAAGGAAAGCCTTCCAGACAGAAGGAAAAGCATATGGAAAGAAAGCTGGGAGGACAGAAAAAAGCTTGGTGCTTTGGGGAAGCTAAATAGCTCAGCACAATTAGGACATGGTATGGGAGTGAGGGTGTTCTTTCTCATTCCACAGCACAAGTGACTTAGGCTGAGACGCCCTCATGTAAATCAGAGCCTGGCTGGTTTAGATTATACATGTAAGTCCTAAGTGTTTCAGCTGCTCAAAGTGTGAGTTGCCTTTACCATACAAATACTTATTGTATATCCCTGAATAGGATGATTGTAAAGGGGATGAGATGTTCACGCTGGGGGGAAGGGGGAGCCTGAGGGGGGTACAGTCTCACAGTCTCCTAGGGGAGCTGTGAATAGCAAAAGGGTGCTGTTTGGAAGCCAGAAGGAAAGCAGAACAGGACTAAAGCAAAAATCCAATGATCCCTCTCAGGCCTGAGGAAGAAGGGCCACAGGGGCGCTTGTATTCAACATGCTAGGATGTTTACTAATAATTACTATGATTCCCCTTAAAACTGGAAAGGACCTCAAGATCCATCTAGAGGGAACTTGTTACATGGGAAAATGTACAGTTCTGAATACCATGCAGACGTTTATTAAAAAGACCAAGGCTATATATACGCAGGTATGAGAAGATCTCCAAACGATTTCTGGACCTCCTACTGTGTGCACTGTGCTAGAAGCCAGGGACAGAGCAGTGGAGGAGACAAAGTGTCTGCCTCCCCGGAGAGAGCCCCATCTCCACCCCCTAATTTTTGCCCTTCATAATTTGCCTCCACCAGCTTCTCCTCATCTCCCACTACAGCTCTGCCAGCTTCTCTAGGATCCGCTGTGTCTGAAGCCTGTACTAGGTCTTTGCAGGGGCTACTTCTCCATGGAACATTGATTTCTCCACCTCTGCCTTACCAGTCTTCTGCCTGGCCACACCTGCCTTGGCCGCCAGGTCCCTGGTTTAGTGAGTTGGTGTTCAGTGGTGCCAAGACTGGTGATCCACATCTAGAACTTTCCTCTCAGTTTGTACCTCTGTAAGGCCCAGTTGCTCCCCTATTGCTCCTTTCATTCCCTCAGTAATTTTGCTGGTTGAATTGTCTAAGCACATTCTAGAATCTTTTCACCAACTTCTGTATGGCATCTTGATATTTTAATTGGAATGGTGTTAAATCTATAAATTTACATGGGCACATTTTTTTTTTCATTCTTGCTACATTCCTATCCAGAAGCTTGGAATTACTTCCATTTATTCACTTTTTTTTTCTATTTGTGGCTTATAATTTTTATATTTATTTATTTAAATATATTTTTATTGATTTTAGAGAGGAAGGGAGAGGGAAGAGAGAGACAGGAACATCAATGATGAGAGAGAATCATCGATCGGCTGCCACCTGCACGCCCTCTACTGGGGATTGAGCCTGCAACCCAGGCATGTGCCGTTGGCCGGAATTGAACCTGGGACCCTTCAGTCCGCAGGCCGACGCTCCATCCACTGAGCCAAACCGGTCAGGGCAATTTTTATATTTATTGAAAATATATCTAGCACTGTGCTGATACTCAGTGACTTCCTGTGGTGTCTTTTTTGACATCACCTCTGACAGCAAATGTGTCGTTTTTTGTTTTTATTTTGTTTTGTTTGTTTGTTAATCCCCACCTGAGGATATTTTTTCCCATTGATTTTTAGAGAGGAGGGAGAGGAAAAGAGAAACATGATGAGAAAGAGAAACATCGATTGGTTGCCTCCTGCACGTACCTCGACCAGGGCTCAGGATAGAGCCTGCAACCGAGGTACGAGCCCTTGGCCAGAATAAAATCTGGGACCATCCAGTCCACAGGCTGACGCTCTATCCACTGAGCCACACAGGCTAGGGCTTATGTGTTGTTTTTTTTACACCAATTTTCCAAAACCAACTCAGGGTCCAACAATTTGATTCTGACACTGCCCAGAGTTAATGCTGATCCTCTCAGGTTAAGGGGCTTAGTCCCACAAGACTTACCATCACTTCAGATACTGACCCCAAATGAGGTTCTTAGTTTACCCACACTTCTTCCTGGCTGACTACAAATTGGGAGGTTCCTATGTATATTTCCCCAAATTCCTATGTCATCCCCACTGCCACACTGGCCCCCCTGGCCCATTCTCCTCAGTGACCTTTTGATCATAGGAGCCTCCCCCTATAGTCTTTCAGGGCCAGTGGTGGCCTCAGGACAGAATCCAGGTGTCTTAGGTTCACAAGGCCCAGAGGTCTGGCTGCTGCCCACCCCTGTAGCCAAGTTGGCCTTCCTGCAGTTGTCAAACTCCTGCCAGCCTTCAGGTCTTTGCACATGGTATTCCTTTCATCTGAGAAGCTCCGTCCACTTCTCGTTAGCCTACGTTTCTGCTGCATTAGATTGCTGCTCAAACGTGACTTACCAGGAAAACCTTCCCTGTCTCCAGGCTAGGGCAGAGCCCCATTAATAGCCCTCATACCAGCCTACCTTCTCTGTCATTGTATTTGTCCCAACTGTAATCACATTATTTTTTTAATATATTTTATTGATTTTTTACAGAGAGGAAGGGAGAGGATAGAGAGTTAGAAACATCGATGACAGAGAAACATTGATCAGCTGCCTCCTGCACACTCCCCACTGGGTATGTGCCCGCAACCAAGGTACATTCCCCTGACCGGAATCGAACCTGGGACCCTTAAGTCTGCAGGCCGACGCTCTATCCACTGAGCCAAACCGGTCAGGGCTGTAATCACATTATTGTGTGCATCCTGTTCAATGCCCACCTCTTCCACATGCAAAATGTAAACTCCATTAGGACAGGAGCCCTATCTGACTTACTTTCTTTCATGTCCTAGTGCCTAGATGGGGTCTTGTACCCAGTAAATGTTCAGTATCTGTTGAAAAAATAAATAAGTGAGTAAGAGGCAGGGCAGGAATGCTCAATGTTTATCCTCTAACTGGCCAAAGCACTTAGGCAGGAAAAATTCAATTAAGTAACCAAGTGTCTCTTGGGTACATGCTGAGGGATGTACATCTGTGTACCTAGCACCTAGCTCAGGACCTGGCCCAAGGTAACAGCTCAGAGACTGTTGCTAGCTGAATAAGCATTACCTCTTTTATCTGTATGTACCCCTCCCTTGGTGCTGATCTCATCCAGTTTCCTGGTTTTAAATGTCATCTATAAGCTGATGACTCCCCAGATTATAGCTCTTGCTTGGACCTCTTCCCAGAACTCATATATCCAACTGCCTATTTGCCACATCCACTTGGGATGCTTAATAGGCATCTCAACTTAACATGGCCCAAACAACTTTTTGTTTCTGTTTTGGCCAACCTTCTCCAACCCAGTCTGTTCTTGTCATTGTTCAGGCTGCAAGTCTTGGAATCATGTTTGATTCTTCTCTTTCCCTCATACATTATATTAAATTAATCAGCAAATATATCAGCTTCACCTTCAGAATATATCCAGAATACAACCACCTCTCATCCTACCTCTGCCTGGTCCAAGCCTCCATCACCTTTTGCCTGGACTGTTGCAATAGCCTCTACCTGACCTCTCTGCTCCCACTGGCTTCCCTACACTCTGTCCTCTACCCAGTATCCAGGACATCAAATCTTGGCTCAAATGGCAGCTTCTCAGAGAGGTCTGCCCAAAACCTTTATTTGAAACAAGACCTGTTGCCTGTCACTCTGGTCTCTTACCTACTTTATTTTTATCCATTGTACTTATCAGGGTTTGACATTTTTGCTTATCTTCTCCTCATAGAATGTAAGTTCCATGAAGAAGGGACTTTGCCTGTTTTGTTCTCTTATGCATCCCTAAGATGTGCTGGTGTGTAGCTCCCATTGCTCATGTCACTCAGGAAATTCCAAGGGTTTGGAGAGTAGTGAGCTAGGAACTGGGACGAACACCAAACACACATTTATTATTATAAATCACAATTTCACAATCCCCAGCACCCAGAGTAGTTCTCTCCCAAAAATCTCTCCACAATCATGAATGAAGGTCTGAATAAAATCTTAAGGTCCAGAGAATCAGGTTTTCTCCCTATCAATGAATAAGAATGGAGATGCCAGCCCTAACTGGTTTGGCTCAGTGGATAGAGCGTCAGCCCTGTGGACTGAAGGGTCCCAGGTTCGATTCCGGTCAAGGGCATGTACCTTGGTTGTGGACACATCCCCAGTAGGGGTTGTGCAGGAGGCAGCTGATCAATGTTTCTCTCTCATCGATGTTCCTAACTCTCTATCCCTCTCCCTTCCTCTCTGTAAAATATCAATAAAAATATATTTTTTAAAAAAAGAATGGAGATGCCAGAAATCAGATACCAAATACCAGCCTCTTTGTTTGAGGCCTTAGAATAATTGAGATTTAACTCAGACCACTTTTTATGTAATTAAAGAGTGATACAGAGGTCACCTAGTGAGTCAGAGGAGGCTCTTTGGCTCCCAGAGCATACTCAGATCCCACCTCTTGGTCCATGCTGAAAGGAGTTTGTTCTGTAATTGTTGGACCTCCCCATCCTTCCCTTTGTAAGTAGGCTTGCCTGCCTTGTGGTCTTTACATGGGGCTGTGAGTTTGGGAACTTTGACATTCAGACTCAGTCCAGATTATCTAGGGCAGTGGTTCTCACCTGCGGGTGATTTCACCTCCTAGGGGACATTTGGTGTTGTCTATAGATATTTTTAGTTGACAACTGGGCATGAGGTGCAGTTGGCATCTGGTGGGTAGAGCCCAGGGATGCTGGTAAACATCCTTCAATGCATAGGATGGTCCCCCACAACAAAAACTTTCTGGTTTAAAATGTTAGTGCCAAGGTTGAAAAATCCTGGTTTAGGGTAACATTCTAGCACTAGAGGCCTGGTGCATGAAATTTGTGCATGGGGGGAGGGGTACCCTCAGCCCAGCCTGCTCCCTCTCCAATCCAGGATCCCTCTCACAATCCGGGGCCACTGGCTCCTAACTGCTCACCTGCCTGCCTACCTGATTGCCCCTAACTGCCCCCCCCCCGCCAGCCTGGTCGCCCCCAACTGTCCCCCCCGCCGGCCTGGTCACCCCTAACTGCCCCCCCGTTGGCCTGGTCGCCCCTTAATGCCCCCCCTGCCAGCCTAGTTGCCCCCAACTGCCCCCCTCTGCCAGCCTGGTCATCCCCAACTGCCCCCCCCTGCTGGCCTGGTTGCCCCTCACTGCCCCCCTGCCGGCCTGGTCGCCCCATGCAGCCTGCTGCTCGATCATTTGGTCGTCCCTCACTAATCCCCGGCCAGCCTTGTCGCCCCACGCAGCCTGCTGTTCGGTTGTTACTGTGAGGGCATCGTGACCAGTTTGCATATTAACCTTTTATTACTGTAGATCATTGAGTTTTGCCATGTGCCAAGTTCTGCACTACATACTTTACATGCACCATCTCAATTCCAAATTGCCCCTGAGAAACAAGGACTATTGCAATACCCATTGTACAAATGAGGAAACTGAGGCTTAGAAAGATGGACTCACTTATCTCAAGTTATACACCTTAGTAGGGTAGAGTCAAGGTCTGTAGACCCAGGTCTGCCTGGCCTCAAAGTCTGTACTTTTAGTCCCTGTTCTACATCTGTCTGCCCACTGACTGGGAGCTGAAGGGGGCCTAGTAGGCCTCTCTGGATGTGCCTGAATTTACCTACTGCCCCTATGGACAGGAGCCTGAGTACTGGGCCTTCAAAGGTATCTATCCACTCAGGGTTTGACATTTTTGCTTGTCTTCTCCTCATAGAATGTAAGTTCCATGAAGAAGGGACTTTGCCTGTTTTGTTCTCTGATGCATCCCTAAGATGTGCTGGTGTGTAGCTCCCATTGCTCATGTCACTCAGGAAATTCCAAGGGTTTGGAGAGTAGTGAGCTAGGAACTGGGACGAACACCAAACACACATTTATTATTATAAATCACAATTTCACAATCCCCAGCACCCAGAGTAGTTCTCTCTCAAAGATGCATAAGAGAACAAAACAGGCAAAGTCCCTTCTTCATGGAACTTACATTCTATGAGGAGAAGATAAGCAAAAATGTCAAACCCTGATAAGCTGAAAGGGGCCTAGTAGGCCTCTCTGGATGTGCCTGAATTTACTTACTTCCCCTATGGACAGGAGGCTGAGTACTGGGCCTTCAAAGGTATCTATCCTTCTTGGCTATTGGCCAGAAGGGAGACTTTCTTCCTTGGGTTGTCCCTGCCTGTCTGACCTCACTCGCCCTGTCCTGCAGTACAGTGCTTGGTTCCAAAGCTCAGTTCTCCTGCCAGCCCCAGGCAAGTGCCAGTCCTTCTCCACCAGGAGGAAGCTTCTGAATTCAGATCCAGGAGCTCCATGGAGCCTCTTCTTCCTGGCAAGGGTCTCTGAGTCAACTCTAGGGCCGCAAGGTCACCTCTCACACTTCCTTTCAGGTAAGGGAGGGCTGGAGCTGCTAAGTTGGTGACAGAACTCATGGTCCAAGAAAGAGCTTGAGGTCTCAGAAAATCTTGAAAAGGGATTGCTGGACAGGGCTGGGCACAGTGCAATCCTAGGCTAGTGGCAGGGTAGAGGTGGAGCAGTCCGTGGTCCTTTCTAGCCTGTTTGCGGGAGAAGACAGCTCCAAGCCCTGCAGGGAATCCCTCAGCCTGCTTACGAACAATCCCAAAGGACTTTCTCAAGACCCTGGGAAAATCTGATTGCTGAAGTACAAAGGTAACTTGTTCAGTTCTTGAAATACAGCTCATAGAGTTGTGAGATAATATGTCCTAAAAGCCTGGCATATAGTAAGGTGTCAGTACAAAATAGCAAGAGCTATCTTTTTTTTTTTTTTTTTTGGGGGGGACTAGGTTTTTTAGATGCATTATTAAATATAATCCTTCCGGAGGAGAAACCAAGATGGCGGCATAGGTAAGCACCTAAACTGCTGCCTCGCACAACAATTTCAAAACTACAACTAAAAGACAGAACGGACACCATCCAGAACCACAGGAAAGCTGGCTGAGTGAAAATTCTACAACTAGAAGGAAAGATAAAAGCTCACAGAGAATTGGAGGTACGGCAAAGGGTCTTTGTGCGCGCAGAGAGGAAGGGCGGCTGAGAGCCTGGCTGACTTTCTCTGGCGGAAGGGGGAAGGAAGCCCCCGACCGCACTGAACCCCAGTTCTGACTGCACTGAACCCCAGTTCCAGGCGAGCCCCTGGGGACCCACGCTCTTACGGGGGGAGTCTGGACTCTCGGGCGGAGACTCCGGAGCCGGGGAAGGCAGAGGACTGAAAGTGCGCGCACGCCAGTGCGCACAAAGGCTGCGGAGGTTGCCACAGGCTTTCCCTAGTGGAAGGGAGTCGGAGATTCCTGACTCCACTGGGCCCCAGTTCTGACTGCACTGAACCCTGGTTCCAGGCGAGCCCCTGGGGACCCACGCTCTTGTGGGGGGAGTCTGGACTCTCGGGCGGAGACTCCGGAGCCGGGGAAGGCGGAGGACTGAAAGCGCGCGCACGCCAGTGCGCACAAAGGCTGCGGAGGTTGCCACAGGCTTTCCCTAGTGGAAGGGAGTCGGAGGTTCCTGACTGCACTGAACCCCGGTTCCAGGCGAGCCCCTGGGGACCCACGCTCTTGTGGGGGGAGTCTGGACTCTTGGGCAGAGACTCAGGAGCCAGGGAAGGTGGAGGTCTGAAGGTGCGCACGTGCGCGCAAGGGTAAGGCTGACAGGAAGCCAAGATTGAGACTCCACCCCATCCAAGCTGAGCACAGAGGCTATTGCAATTTGGCAAGTCTAATCCTATAAGGCTGTCTCCAGCACCGAACTTCTCCCAGCATAGACACAGCTGATCCTTACAGCCAACTGGCCTGGAGGTCAATTCTTCCCAGTGATACCAACAACAATCAAGACTTAATTACAACAAGGCTGTACACACAGTCCACAAAGGGGTGCACCAAGAGTGTCCACCTCAGGTTAACTGGGGAGGCAGACCCACTGGGCCATATTGGAAACCTAGCACACAAATCTACCTTACCAACTCAGGGAAGCAGTGAAATGCGGCGTCCAAGAATCAGATCACAAACGAAAGAAGTGGAGGAAAACAAACGACTGGATATAGAATTCAAAACCACGGTTATAAGACTTTTTAAGAATATCCTAGAAAAGGCCGATAAATATAACGAGACCCTCGAAGATATGAAAAAGGACCAACTAGAAATTAAACATACACTGACTGAAATAAAAAATATTATACAGAGACCCAAAAACAGACAAGAGGAACACAAAAATCAAGTCAAAGAATTGAAACACAAAGAAGCAAAAAAAACTCAACCGAAAAAGCAAAAAGCAAAAAAAAAAATCCATAAAGTTGAAGATAGTGTAAGAAGACTCTGGGACAACTTCAAGCGTACCAACATCAGAATTATGGGGGTGCCAGAAGAAGAGAGAGAGCAAGATACTGAAAACCTATTTGAAGAAATAATGACCGAAAACTTCCCCCACCTGGTGAAAGAAATAGACTTACAAGTCCAGGAAGCGCACAGAACCCCAAACAAAAGGAATCCAAAGAGGACCACACCAAGACACATTATAATTAAAATGCCAAGAGCAAAAGACAAAGAGAGAATATTAAAAGCAGCAAGAGAAAAACAGTTAATTACCTACAAGGGAGCACCCATACGACTGTCAGCTGATTTCTCAACAGAAACTATGCAGGCCAGACGGGAGTGGCAAGAAATTTTCAATGTGATGAATAGCAAGAACCTACAACCAAGATTACTCTACCCAGCAAAGCTATCATTCAGAATTGAAGGGAAGATAAAGAGCTTCACAGATAAGAAAAAGCTAAAGGAGTTCATCACCACCAAACCAGTATTATATGAAATGCTGAAAGGTATTCTTAAAGAAGAGGAAGAAGAAAAAAGTAAAGAGAAAAATTATGAACAACAAATACATATCTATCAACAAGTGAACCTAAAAATCAAGTGAATTAAAAACCTGAGGAACAGAATAATCTGGTGAATATAATAGAATCAGGGGCATAGAAAGGGAGTGGACTGATAATTCTCAGGGGGAAAAGGGTATGGGGGGGTTCATGAAGTGACTGGACAAAAATCATACACCTATGGATGAGGACAGTGGGGGGGAGGTAAGGGCAGAAGGTGGGGTGGGAACTGGGTGGAGGGGAGCTATGGGGGGAAAAAGGAGAAATAATTGTAATCTGAATAAAGATTTATTAAAATAAATAAATAAATAAATAAATAAATAAAATATAATCCTTCCCCCAGCCTATCATGAAGGTATTATCTCCATTTAAAAATTAGGAACCTGTCATTCTGAGAGGTTAATTAACTTGTAGGAGGTCACACAACTTAAGCTTTTCCCACATCTGTCTGATTCTAAAGTCTGTGCTCTCAGAAATTTTCCTCCCTCTAATTTTTATTTCCTGTGATAAGAATAGAATATGCATGCTTTCAGGCTCAGAAGTGTTTTCTAGCAAATTTAGCAGCTAGGAATGGAATAGAGTTGTCCACATATGTGATGCTATGGAACCCCAGATGGCCCAATTCAGTGGTACCCAGTGAGGGAATCTTATATTCATCCAGGAGTTTGATTTATTCTAGAGCAATTATTCTTTTTCTTTTATTATTTTATATATATATATATATATATATATATATATATATATATATATATATTTTTTTTTTATTGAGTTCAGAGAGAAAGGGAGAGGGAGAGAGAGAGAGAAACATCATTGATGAGAGAGAATTATTTTTTTTTTAAATATATTTTATTGATATTTTACAGAGAGGAAAGGAGAGGGATAGAAAGCCAGAAACATCGATGAGAGAGAAACATTGATCAGCTGCCTCCTGCACACCCCCCACTAGGGACGTGCCCGCAACCAAGGCACATGCCCCTGACCGGAATCGAACCCGGGACCCTTCAGTCCGCAGGCCGACGCTCTATCCACTGAGCCAAACCGGTTCCGGCAGATGAGAGAGAATTATTGATCGGCTGCCTCCTGCATGCCCCCCACTGGGGATCGAGCTCGGTACATGCCCTTGACTGGAATTGAACCTGGGACCCTTCAGTCCGCACGCAGGCCAACGCTGTATTCACTAAGCCAAACCAGCGAGGGCTAGAGCAATTATTCTTTATCCTCCTTCGGTTCTGAATCCCTTAATCCATCTGATGGAAGTGATAGATCCTCTCCCTGGAGAAATGCCTGTAGGTACAACACACACTTGGTGCATAGGGTTGGGGCTTGTGAAACCTTTGAAATCAAACTGTGGACCCCTTTTAGAGCCCCCCTATAGGGCAGCATTTCCCAAAACTATGATATTGGAAGGATTAGGTTACTGTTGGCTAGAAATTCCTTGAGGATACACTGTAACTGATTCCTAGGTGCATATTTCAGGCATCCAAATGCTGCATAGTACCTTTTTCTGGTAATTAGGGGATATGTATTGCTTGCTTCCCTGTTGGATGAATAGATAGGAAATGAGGAATTATTTTGTAGAGATAAGGGGTAAAGGAATGAAAAAGGCTGAACATTTTTCAAATATATTTTTATTGATTTCAGAGAAGAAAGAAGGAGAGAGAGAAACATCAATGATGAAAGAGAATCACTGATTGGCTGCCTCCTGCATGCCCCACACTGGGGAATGAGCCCACAACTAGGGCATGCCCCTGACTGGGAATCAAACCAGTGACCTCCGGGTTCATAGGTTGATGCTTAATCACTGAGCCATGCCAGTGGGCAAGGCTGAAAGCAATGTCCCCAAATGGTCTTGGGGACGAAACACAGGCCTAAAAGGCATGGGTTTCTGGTAGTGCCCTTCTTTCACATTTAAAGAAAATATTTAGGGTCAAGAGCTGGTTCAAACACGGGCAATACTAGGGAAGGCAGGTGCTACAAATGGAGAAAAACCTATAAGCAAACAAAATATTTTTTTCTTTTTTATTGAATTTATTGGGGGTGACATTGGTTAATAAAATTATATAGGTTTCAGGTATACAACTATATAATACATCATCTGTATATTGTATTGTGTTCACCACGCCAAGTCAAGTCTCCTTCCATCACCATTTACCCCCCTATACGTCTTCTATCTTCCCCTAGCTCCCTTTCCCTCTGGTAATCACCATAATGTTGTCTGTGTCTATGATTGCATATTTGTTTGTGGGTTTTTGTTTTTGCTTAATCCCTTCACCTTTTTCACCCAGTCCCAAAATCTTATCTGTTAGAAAATCTTAACATTATCCTATTTCAAACTCCTTTTCTTGAAGTCATGAATCAGACAAAGGCATGAATCAGCCTTTTTCATTCCTTTATCCCTTATCTCTACAAAATAATTTCTCATTTCCTATCTATTCATCCAACAGGGAATACCAACAGGGATTCCCTCTCATCATTGATGTTTCTCTCTCTTCCTATCTCCCTTCCTTCAGAGAGGAAGGGAGATAGGAAGAGAGAGAAACATCAGTGTTGAGAGGGAATCATTGATTTGGCTGCCTCCTGCACACCCCACAGGGATCGAGCCTGCAACCCGGGCATGTGCCCTGACTGGGAATCAAACCTGGGATGCTCAACCACTGAGCCACCGTTCAGGCAAAGACCTGGTATTTTTAATTCAATGCGTACTATGTGGAAGACACGGTATTAGATGCTGAAGATGCAGTAGTGAACAAGACAGGCAGGGGCAGATAGACAATAACCAAGCAAATAAATACATGAGGAAGGAATAAATGAGGCAAGTACAATGGAGGAATTGAAAGTGTTGTAGAGAGTAACTGAAGGGTAGTGGTAGAGAGCAAGTAGAGGTGGGAGTTCAGGGAAGGTGGCATTTGAGCTGAAACTAAATAAGCAGACAGCTACGCCAGGAGGGAGATAGGAGGAAAGGGGTCCCAGGCACAGTTGTGAGGAATAACTGAGTGAATGCAAAGTGCTTGGTGGTAAGCAATCACTCAAGAAACAGCTGCTATTCTTATTAGCTCATCCACTTTACTCTTGGCCACTTCTGTTCAAACGAGAAGCTGGCCAAGCTGTAGAGCAGAGGGATATATATACTTTTCATCTATATATATATATAAGGTTAAGCGGCCGGCTGACAGGCCGACTGGCCAGTAGGTATGACTGCACACTGACCACCAGTGAGCAGATGCTCAACACAGGAGCTGGCAGTGGTGGTTCTCTGGTGATGCACCCCAGAACCAGAGAGGAGGGAGCCCGATTCCTTGCACTCCAGGACCCCTCAGGGGATGTCAGAGAGCTGGTTTTGGCCAAATTCCCACAGGCCAGGTGGAGGGACCCCACTTGCCAGAGGGACCCCGCTCAATCTGCAGATGCCCTTCAAGCTGCGGCGCCACCCCAGGTTCGGCCGGCAGGCTGGGGAGGAACCAAGGGAGGTTGGTTCCAGGGAGTGTCTGGCCCTTCTCAACCCGCCGGCCACCTTCTAACTAACTTCCTTTCAATGTGCATAAATCCACGCACCGGGTCACTAGTATATATATAAAAGTAAAGGCCCCCATGAGAGATTCAGGTTCTGGTGTCATCAGATTCCACAGCTCTGAATCATACACCCAAGGCAGGTAGAAGCACTGATCCAGCCTCACCCAAGTCAGGTAGAACCACTAGCCCAACCTCACTCCCAACTTCTTCAGGAATGACACCACATATAACTATTTTCACTCCTCAAACTTATAGTCTGAGTATTGGAAACCTGGAGCTGGGAAAAGCCTCTTAATTTAATTGATATGCATATGTTGTACCTAAGGTTCTCATTATTCCCACTTCTTCCGTTTTGGAGTTGTGTGCCTCTGAGTGGTCAAATTGTAAGGGGCTCTGGGTTCATGAAAGTAGATGGTCAAGAAGAAAATGCAGACATGTAAACAGAAAGCTTCTGGTTACATAATTAACCTGATGACTTGTTTGTGGAAGTTCAAAAATACATTATAGGCATTTAAGGGTTGGTTCAAAACCTTGCCTTGACTCTTGGGATAGTTCCATAAACTGTTAGTTATTGATAAGATTTGCTGGGCATCTACTATATGCTACACGTTGTGCTGAGAACTTAAAAGGCATTATTAGTTCATTTAATACTTGCAACATGCCTATAAAGTGTATTCCTTTTATATTTATCCCCCTTTACAGGTAAGAAAAATGAGATTCAAACAGCTAGGAAATGACTGCTGGGATTTAAATCCAGAACTGACTTTGTTCCCTACCCTCTTAAGACCTTGCTTTTTTCAACCACTTAATAGTTAGGTTAGTTAGCCTCCCTAAGCCAGAGGAAATAACCTCTGTGGGATTCCTTTCTAATCATTAGGGCACCTCTGCCCTAGATATAAGTCCTCAACCAAGAAACTACCACACAGGAAAGACAGCCTCTTTGGAGCAAGAAGCCCCACCCTGGGCACACACACCCAAATCCACCCAGTGGGCCCTTAATCCCCTTAAAGGAGGTCTGCATTGCACAGCAGGGAGACCCAACCAGCCGTGGGCAAACTACGGCCCGTGGGCCGGATCCGGCCCGTTCAGCTGTTCTATCCGGCCCACGGAGCCGAAAGAGCAGAGGGTTCTCTTGCTCTCCCCTCCGCTCCTTTACTTTGAATTTATATTAGTTCACACAAACACTCCATCCATGCTTTTGTTCCGGCCCTCCGGTCCAGTTTAAGAACCCATTGTGGCCCTCGGGTCAAAAAGTTTGCCCACCCCTGGATAATCCCTTAAATCGTAAGGAACCCCTCTCCCATTCCTGAGGAACCTCTCCCCGATATTTAAAAGGACAGACTACATAATTTGCGGGACCCAGTGCAAAAAGAAAATGTGGGATCTCTTGTTTAAAAAAATAACTAATAATTTCAAGAATGAGACAGTAGAGCATTAATCAAGTCTAGGGGTTCCCTCTTGTGCGACTGCATTGACCATTTGCCTAGGTAGCCGGCCCTGTTTCAGAGATCCTTTCAATGAAGGGATTGACCACCTCAGTCAGAATGCGTAAGTCCTAACCTAGGGTGGACCCAACTATCTATTCAAGAGCAAATCTTGGGACAACCTCCGTAAATTGGAATTACTTTCCTTGGCTTGGACAGAAACTCCCTTTGCACCCGTCTAGCCGCTGGGTGGTTCTCCATTGCGCGCCCCAGCTCCACCTTCCGGGTGTGTGGGCCTCAACGCGTGCAGCCCAGCCCATTGCCGGGGCAACAGACGCCATGAACAGTGCATTGTGGTCTGCAACAAAATGCAGGAGAAAGATCCTGAGGGAACGATGAGTCCATGGACCAATGGGAGAGCCCCAGGGGCTGCGGCTAGCCAGTAGGAATGTTTTGGGGGCGGGGTCTCCAGGAGCAGGGCGGAGCCTAGGCTCTAGGCGGCGGCGGCTGGTGTGGGGCTCAGATGCGCCACGGATTCAGTAGCGACGGCTTCTCTAGCTGGGTCTGAGCCTCGCCAGCCCCTCCCCCAGGAGACTGTTGCAGTCGGCCAGCCGCTGCTCCACCGTGAGAGACTCAGGGGCTCAGGGGGGCTTCGCTACCTGGTTTTGTACCTCGCTGGAGTTCTCCCGTTGTTGGGTCGGCGCGGCCCGCCCTCTCTGAGAAGTGGGGTGGGGGGCGTCATCCGGGATGGCGTGGGACGCGCGGAGCGGGCGGGGGAGCTGGCGCATCGCAGGCGCAGTCCACACCCCCCCGCGTCCCCCATCTCCTCACTCCTTGCTTGGGCCTTCTTCCTCAGGTAACCATGTGCGACCGAAAGGCGGTGATCAAAAATGCCGATATGTCGGAGGAGATGCAACAGGACTCCGTGGAATGTGCTACTCAGGCATTGGAGAAATATAACATAGAAAAGGATATTGCGGCCCATATTAAGAAGGTGAGGATGGGGCACGGGGAGGGGGCTCGGGCTGATTGCGCACAGCTGGCGGGAGTCACAACTTCTTGTCCGGGTCATGCATCCCCAGAGCGCCTGGCAGAGATCCATGAGGGCACGCAGGGCAGCTTAGGTGTAGAGTTTTCCAGAAAGAATGCAAGTGAATTTTGTGCTCCTCTTGGGAAGACCAGAACCTCGGCGCCCCAAGTTTTTTCATTATCCAGCTCCGCGGGGGAAAGCGCCACCTAGCAACGGTTTCTAAGATCAGGGAGCAGCGGTTCCCCCCTTCTGCACGATTTCTGCGCGGAAGATCCATCTGGGTGTTCGGGAGGGGGGAGCTGCGTGGGTGTATCCAGCCAGCCGGGAGGGAGATCTTGCCAGCCTTCCAGTGGGGAGTTTAGTCGGCAGATGAAAGTGGGTGGTGGTGGTGGTTGGGGGGCTGGGGTGGGGGCTTGGTAAATGACAGTCTGTAGAAAGCTGGCAGAACTGCTAACTTCTCCAGCTCTGCTTTCTGGAAGGGAAGGAAAGGGGCAACCTAAGCCGTGACGGTTCCAGTCGAGAATAGAAAGATAAGACTTCAGATGGAAGAGAAATAAATATATTTTTTGACAAACGCAGTGAGAATGTTGCTCTCCTCAATCTAAAAGATGTTCATGCTGCACACAAGATAAGAGTAGCCAAACCACAGACTTGTAATAATTTATAGATAAGGGTTAATTCTGGCGCCTGTTTACAGTCACCTAGTGAAGAAATTAACAGGGGCATTCTAGTTAGTTCTCAAACCTCTTGGGGTAGGGAAAATGGGGAAAAGTGTTCCTGCAGCTTGCTATCCTTGTGGACCAGGTGGTGTATCAGCATCAAGATAGACGTGATAAGGAGGGCTGTTGAAATTACAGTTCAGGATAAAATTTGACCAGGTGGTTGTCAGATTCTGTTTCCAGCATTCTTTTTATAGGAGTAGTGGCATGTCAAATGTCTCTTTAAATTAAAATTTTGGTCCACAGTGGTGCGAATTGAGACTTTGTCCTTTTGGAAGTCTTTCCTTATCAAGGATACTGGAGTGCAGTTAAGGAAATGAGTTATAATGGGGTATTTTGAGCTAAACATTTACCATTTTCTTACATTTGGGGGTGCATGATATACAGAAGGATTAATTCTGTTTACACATAAGAACAAGATAAACTAGAACTGTTGATGTTACCTGCTGTCAGTGGGTATTATGGAAGTTATGAAGGTGGAATTGCCCTAACAAAGTGCTCAGTCTTTGAGGCTGCCCTTTCTGCCTTTTACATCCCAGCCCCCTTTTCCAGCTTAGCGCAGATTGCAAGTATGTTTGCATTAATGCACTATGTAGGCGACTTGGAGCTGGGAAACATTCTTTCATTCTAAGAATTTGCAGATGCTAACGTTCCTCCTCTCTGCCCCAGCAGGCTCTGACCTCTGATTTAGCACTAAAATTCTAGTATTCTTTTTCTCCACTACCCCCTCCCCCAGGAGTTTGACAAGAAGTACAACCCCACCTGGCACTGCATCGTGGGGAGGAACTTCGGTAGTTACGTGACACATGAAACCAAACACTTCATCTACTTCTACCTGGGCCAAGTGGCCATTCTTCTGTTCAAATCTGGTTAAAAGCATGGACTGTACTACACACCCAGTGATCCATCCAAAAATAAGGATTGCAGCCTAAATTCCAAATACCAGAGACTGAAAATCTTCAGCCTTGCCTAAAGGAACACCTTGATCTTGAACCTTTATTGTGTTGTTTTGTACAGGGTATTCACTGTACTCATTTGTTGTTATAAAACAATTAGCAAAGAAGCTTACATTTGTATTTATTTTCTATTCCATACCTCTCTGCCCCATGTTTTTTCTCCTCAAAATCCATTCCTTTCCCAAAATAAAATTTGTCGGAGAACTGTGTGTTATAATTTGTTCAACTAATCTAGGGTTGAAGGTGACCCATAGCCATCTAGGTTATTGGGGGTGAGTCCCTGAAGTAAGTTTCTGTGGAATATAGTAGTCTAGCCTATTCACTTTGTTTTATTTTTAATATGTTTTTATTGATCTCAGAGAGGAAGGGAGAAGGAGAGAAACATCAGTGATGAGAGAATCATTGATTGGCTACCTCCCCTACAACCCAAACTGGGGATTGAGCCCAAAACCTGGGCATGTGCCCTTGACCAGAAGCGAACCCAGACGCTCTATCCACTGAGCGAAACCAGCCAGGGCTAGCCTATTCAGTTTCTCATGCACCTGCAACTCTTATGCATGATAGAATATTCAGAAGTGCATGTCAGAAACTTATGGGTTAAGTCTTATTCCTAACCTGGTAAATATTGTGTTTAGGTGCTCATTTTGTTAAAAGATGCTGCTATAGCCAAAACCGGTTTGGCTCAGTGGATAGAGCGTCAGCCTGTGGACTGAAGGGTCCCAGGTTCGATTCCGGTCAAGGGCATGTACCTTGGTTGCGGGCACATCCCCAGTAGGAGGTGTGCAGGAGGCAGCTGATCGATGTTTCTCTCTCATCGATGTTTCTAACTCTATCCCTCTTCCTTCCTCTAATCCCTCTTCCTTCCTCTCTGTAAAAAATCAATAAAATATATTTGAAAAAAAAAAAAATAGATGCTGCTATAGATCCCGGCTGGCATGGCTCAGTGGTTGAGCATTGACCCATGAACTCAGGGCACAATCCCGTGTGGGGCCTGTAGAAGGCAGCTGATCAGTGATTCTCATCATTGATGTTTCTATCTCTATGCCTCTCCCTTCCTCTCTGAAAAAAACAAAACAAAACGGTGTTGCTATTGGTGGTGATAATGCAGTAGAACTCCTTTATATAAGCTTTCTGTGGCTGTAAAATGTGAAAATAAGCTAATGAGAAATTTAGTCTCTGGGGCTATTCCCCCTCCCCTGCCAGGCCCCAAAAGGATACTGTAAAGATTAAAGGTGGCTTTAAAAGGGAAAAAATTTTTGAGCAGCAGCCCTCCATGTGAGTATAAAGTCTGCAGGAATTTAAATGTGTAAGCCTGCTGTGCTGTGCTTGAACTAGCTGTGGTCAGAAACCCAACTAACAAATGTGAACTGAAGTTTCCATTAAAAGACCCAGGTGAAAGTGGGTAAGTATAGCCTTCATTAAAGGTTTCTTGCTATCGATTTTAGGAAGACTTAGGTCTTTTTTTTTTCTCCCCCTATCAAATTGTTTTATTAGGTTAAGTAACTTATAAAGACTTCAGTTGTTTTTACTATTTTTTAAAATGTATTGATTTGAGAGAGACATCAATTTGTTGTTCCACTTATTCATTGGTTGATTGTTGTATGTGCCCTGAGTGGGGATCGAACCCGCAACCTTGGTATATCGGAACAGCGCTCTAACTAAGCTGCCCAGCCAGGGCTATAAAGACTTTCAGTCTTTTAAGAGAAGCAAATATGGCCCTAACCAGTTTGGCTCAGTGGATAGAGTGTGCGTCTGCGGACTCAAGGGTCCCAGGTTCAATTCCGGTCAAGGGCATGTACCTTGGTTGCGGGGACATACCCAGTGGGGAGTGTGCAGGAGGCAGCTGATCGATGTTTCTCTCTCATCGATGTTTCTAACTCTCTATCCCTCACCTTTCCTCTATGTAAAAAATCAATAAAATATATATTAAAAAAAAAAAGCAAATATGGCAGACTTGTCTTATAGGTAGAAAGGAAATACTCCAGAGGCTGAAACAATACACATCCATCTTGGGAAGTTGCAAGGAAGGCTTTCTAGTTATCCTATGCTCAGTGTTCACATGAGGTAAGGCTTTTTGTTTTAGATCTTGGGTCTGTGAGATACAATTAGGATTTCTGAGCAGCTAGGCTACTGCTGTAAGAATGGGGTGATAGATTTTTTTTTAAAATATATATTTTATTGATATTTTACAGAGAGGAAGGGAGAGGGATAGAGAGCTAGAAACATCGATGAGAGAGAAATATCGATCAGCTGCCTCCTGCACACCTCCCACTGGGGATGTGCCCGCAACCAAGGTACATGCCCTTGACCGGAATCAAACCCGGGACCCTTCAGTCCACAGGCCGACGCTCTATCCACTGAGCCAAACCGGTTTTGGCAGAATGGGGTGATAGATTTTAATTGACAGGTGATGATTCCATCTTAAGAGCAGTATTAGGTCAGTAACATCTTTGAGAAGATTGTTTTTCTTTTTTCATATATATATATATATTTTTATTTTTTTTAAAAATATATTTTATTGAGTTTTTACAGAGAGGAAGGGAGAGGGATAGAGAGCCAGAAACATCGATGAGAGAGAAACATCAATCAGCTGCCTCCTGCACACCCCCTACTGGGGACGTGCCTGCAACCAAGGCACATGCCCTTGACCGGAATCGAACCTGGGACCTTTCAGTCCACAGGCTGACGCTCTATCCACTGAGCCAAACCGGTTTTGGCCATATATATATTTTTATTGATTTCAGAGAGGAAGGGAGAGGGAGAGAGAGATAGAAACATCAATGATGAGGGAGAATCATGGATCGACTGCCTCCTGCACGCCCCTACTGGGGATTGAGCCTGAAACCCGGGCATGTGCTCTTAACCGGAATTGAACCTGGGACCCTTCAGTCCGCAGGCCGACGCTCTATCCACTGAGCCAAACCAGCTAGGGCAAGATTGTTTTTCTTTGCCAGAACTTGGAGTTTTAGGATTCCTAGTGAACTTGAGCTGTGTTAGGACTGAGAACATTTTCAGTCTGTTCATATAAATACAAGCAGCTGGACATTAGGGGTTCTGACTTGATTAGGCCCTTATCTATTTGCCAGGACTGGCAGTTTTAAACTTACTATTATTTTTAAATATATTTTTATTGATTTCAGAGAGGAAGGGAGAGGGAGGGAAAGAAGAAATAACAGTGATGAGAGAGAATCATTGATTGGCTGCCTCCTGCATGCACTGGGGATTGAGTCTGCAACCTGGGCATGTGCCCGGAACATGACCTCCTGGTTCATAGGTCAATGCTCAACCATTGCTGGCCAGGCTTACCTTATTTTTTTTATTAAGATGTGAAGAAACCACATTGCTGTGGAGATAGAACTGGGTTGATGTTTTATGAAGTTCCTTAGTGCCTGCTCCTTGTTAATTTCAAAGGCCAGGCCCATAGGCTCCAGCTTGGGTAGGGGGGAGGAGTAAGCTAAAGTTTGTATAAGGTTTAGCATTTTATTAAGTGCTTAGTTGCTGTCTTTGAGATAGAAAGCTTTTCAGTGACAGGCAAAATCTTGAGTGAAGGTACATAAATGACCCCTACTGTGCTAGGGCAAGAGGCAGCCTGTTCAAATAGCTCAGATCTAAGTTATTTACAATTAAACTGCCAGCCAACTCGCAGGTTGGTTTCTGCAATTTCTTAGCAAGGCCCCACAAAAACCTTAAGCTTTATCCACATAAAAAATAGGGCCTCATTTTAACATCAATTACTATATTAAGGATACAAGAGCTCTGCCCCAAAGAACTGGAAGAGGTTAGGCTAGATCAGTGGTCAGCAAACTGTGGCTCGCGAGCCACATGCAGCTCGTGAGCCACAGTTTGCCACTCTGTTGACTAATGAGTTTGCCGACCACTGGACTAGACTAAATGTTACCGTGTAGTTGGAAGCTGTGAGGATTAAGCAATTGGGCATATTGTGTGCAAAGAGGTAAAGGGTAGTATATACAGTGGTCGGCAAACTCATTAGTCAACAGCGGCAAACCGCGGCTCACCGACCACTGGGCTAGATAAACACTTTTCAAACATTTTTTACTATAAAATCCTTTCTTCAAATATATTCTGACAAAGAAGCTTTCTAAGACATAAAAGCAGGAGTTTGCTGGTATTTATTCTCTCAAGGATTTGTTGTTTTCTTCATGATAGGCACAAGGGAACAATAGTGGCTTTTGATAGAAGAGCATTGAATGAACGATGGCAAATGTATTTCCCTCAAGAAAAAAAACTTACAAATACCATACAAATTGTAACATCATTTAGTGGTTCAGTACATAATTCTAGTTGTGATTGTTAGCCCTGACAGGCCTTGGCTTTGGCCCTTAACCAGTCCTAGGCTGAAAGGTTGACTCAGGTTAGGAAGTTTTCTGGTTCAAATCATTTGATTCAAATGATCCACTGTCCTTCTGGAAGTCAGAACCAGCAGAGAAACTCCAAACACACTCCAAACTGAGCTTTAGTGCTGGCTTTACCTTAACCACACACTGCACAGCTGAGGAAAAACAGCAGGAGCTGAGCAAAAACTACAGGCACAATACCTTGGGGAGAAGGCCTGCAGGAAGCAGTTCCTAGTGAAAGCTGAAATAAAGTGACAGAATTCGTTTTTTCCACTTTGAGATTGGTCACATCAGAACATGAGTCCAAGGCACATATCCTTAAGAGGAGGTGTTCTGTTGCTGGTCTCACCAGCCTGATTATCCTGAGCAGCAGGCTTTTGACAGGAAGTGAGTGGTTCATGCTCCAGGATGGTGACGGAGTTACAGTTTGAAGCCAGAGTGAATGGCCACAATGCCTGATGTTAGACTTTCATAAGTCACTTTCTGAAAACCTGCATCTTCTATCATCTCCTTGAACTCCTCCTGAAACATAAAGGGAGATATGGCAAGCATCACCTCGATTTCACCTTTCAGGCCTTTGTCATAAGTTACAGAAGTTTTGTACCTGAGCTGGGAACTGTCGAATACTCTCTACAAGGTATTGGTAGGACTTCCAGTTTCCTGCAATAACCTCTCCCAGGACAGGAATAACCTGGAAACTATAAAGATCATAAAGCCTGAACAAAAAGGCAAAAGATTAAGGTTAGAACATGCCCCTTGGTGAGAAGCAAGAAGGTCTAAGCCTGGGATCATAAACTCAGATGCCTAGAGGGTCAAGCAAGTACCTAAAATAAGTGAGGTGATCCAGGTGCAAGGTCAGTAGGGAGCAATAAGGATGTGGTGACAGGTACAGTTAGGAAGTACCATGAAAGTGGAGAAGGGATAGTTACTGCTCAGCTCTGACCATGGCCATGTGGGAACACGGATTACCCAGGGTTGCTACGTTTTCTGATTTCTCAGGCGAAGCTGAAAATCCAGATTCTTATGTAAACTTTTATGAATTTTAAGTATGGATATCTAAATCAACTTATTAAAATGCCAGGACTCAAAATCTGTGGACAGACTGAAGCCTCTGGTTGCTGGTTTGAGACTCTTCTGGCCTAGATGTTGTCATTCAGGAGTGGCCGACAACATCTGCCTCTGAGGTGGCACTACCCCTCAGAGAGTCAGTCTGTGAGGTTCATGCTTCTTGCTTACTGGCAACTTTCTATACATTTTGGAATGGGAACCCTTGGCTAAACAATGAGAATCAAGCCCTGTTAACAATACCAACCTGGATACAAGGGGATTGTTCACTTGGCTGAACTCCAGACAGAGAAACCGTCCTCCTGGTTTCAGGACCCGATGAGCTTCCTGGAGTGCCTGAGTGAGAAAAGGAACAAAAGAACACATTCCTCAGCAGACTCACTCAATTCCATGAGGCCCAGACAGCTTTAGCTTCTGTGGACATTATAAGTTATTTCCCACTGACCCTTCGTTCATTCTCAGTTGAGAAGATGTAACAGCAGAAATAACCCTATAACATCCTATATTTTATAGGTTTTCTGTTGTTCATGAAGAGATTACTTGAGCCCTAGCTGGTTTGGCTTAGTGGATAGAGTGTCGGTCTGCAGACTGAAGGGTCCCGGGTTTGATTCCGCATGCCCTGGTTGCAGGCTTGATCCTCAGTGGGGGACATATGGGAGGCAGCAGATCGGTGATTCTCTCTCATCAATGTTTCTCCCTCTCCCTTCCTCTCTGAAATCAATAAAATATCTATATATATAAAAGGCTAATATGTCAAGTGTCCCTCCGACTGGTCGCTTTGATGTGCACTGACCACCAGGAGCTGCCGTGACCCACACTGGCCATTTACAAAGAGATGGCACCACAGACCTGGCGCCCACAAAGCAACCCTCGGCTTCCCCCAAGTGGGACACAGGCCCTGCCACCAGCCCAGAGTGACAGCCCACCAAATCGCAGCCAACACTGCCAAGACCCCATGGCACAAAATGCAGCCCACAGCCCAGGCCAGCCCAGAAACCGTTGCTGTGGGCACCGCGTAATGATGTCACGTAGCAACGCCCGGCTTCCTCTCCTAGCGACTAGCCTCCTTGGAGTTTCTTCAGCCCAGGAACACGACTTGCTTTATAGCCAGGTGCAAACATTTTACACTGTAACCAAATGTCTGTGAAGCATTTTCCCGTGCCTCATCTCATTTGATCCTCACAGAAGTCCTGGAGTAGGTAAATAGGAGACTTAGTGGAATCCTATTTTCTTTTCATTAGCCGGAAAACGGAGATTTAGAAAGCTTAGAAACTTGACCCAACTGAAAAGAAGTAAGAAATGATGGACTTTGAAAATGACTTCAGGTTTTCTCACTGCTGAATATAGTCAAACACTGCTACAGTTAAATATTTTACCCTTTGTTCTCCCTGCGTGATCTACGATAATAATCTGCTTTGTGTTGCTATTTACTGCTATGTTGCTGACAATTACATAAAAGAGAAGTTGGTGTGCTTCACTGGGCTGGAAAAAGTTTAGCTACATCAGAAAGCAGGTCTAATTAAGCAAGTTTATTCTATATATATAAAAGACTAAGCTGACTCGTGCATGCACCATACATATAAAGCTCTCGCTGGCGCCAATTGCATGTGTGTGTTTCAATCTGTCACTGTTGATCGTGAATTTGGTTGACACTTCTATTATAGAGAAAGGGTGAATAACGATATTAAAATATTTCTTTTAATTAATTTCCTTTCAATGTGCATGAATCTATGCACCGGGCCACAAGTACATATATATCTATATATATATCTATATATATAAAATCCTAAGCTACCAAACGACTGAATGACCAGTTGACCCCAGTTGACTGGTTGCTATGATGGGCCCTGACTACCAGGGGGCAGATGCTCAATGCAGGAGCTGCCCCCTGGTGGTCAGTGCGCTCCCACAGCCAACCTCCTGCATGGGCCAACCTCCGCGGTCCCTCCCCCTGGCTGGCCGGAACCCCCCCACTTCACCTCCCCCCATCAGCCCCAATCGCCAGCCAGGCCGATGGACCCCACCCATGCACCAATTTGTGCACTGGGCCTCTAGTGTATATATAACAGAGAAGGTTACTTGATTTAAACAGACTCAGATTGGTACAACCCCCACCAAGGGCAATTTTAGATTATCAAAATCACAATGCATATTCTCTTTGATCAAGCAATTTTACATTAATGAATCTATCTCATAGAAATGCTTCTACCATGGAAATGACATGCAGCACTATTTGAACAGCACAAGATTAGAAGCATCTTAACCATTAATGAGACTGGTTAAATGATGGAATTTCTATGCAAATGGAATCCATGCAGCTATTGGAAAAAGGAAGCGCCATGTTCTTTATGCACTGACGTGGAAAAATCTCCAAGATATATATATATTTTAATATATTTTTATTGATTTCAGAGAGGGAGGGAGAGGAGAGACAGAAACATCAATGATAAGAGAATCATCAATTGGCTGCCTCCGGCACGCCCCCTACTGGGGATCGAGACCCCGGGCATGTGCCCTTGACTAGAATCGAACCCAGGACCCTTTAGTCCATAGGCTGACACTCTATCTACTGAGCCAAACCAGCTAGGACTATTCCACTTCTTTTTAATTAAAAGAAATAAACAGACTACAAACACAGACAGGTCACAAAAACCAAGCTAAAAAGTTAAAGACCACCATAAAGGGTATCCTAGCCAAAGCAGAAGAATCAGGTAACTGGAGCCATATTACTGAAGCGAAACTGATGCCTTGTACATTGTCTTCAAATGTTAAAGCAGAAATAAAGAGTTGCATCAGATTAAGAACTGAACATTCCCTCTCTCTATAGAGGAACCATGAATCTACTAGCTACCTTCTGCCAAAATAGTGTTTGAGTGCTTTTTTCTGCGTCAACCTCAGAAATGCCACTAAACTTCTGCAAACTCTCAGGGTCAGATGGCTTCACAAGTGAGAGGAAACAGATGAAACCTCAGAGCAAGACTGACAGTCTCAAAGAAAGAAATACCAACCCAAGCAACAAAGGCTTCTATGGGATCTGCTCTATTTGGTCCTTATCAATGTTGAGAGTAGGAATATTGGCAACTTAAAGGACTGAGGCCCCTGACTCTGAAACAGTCATTCCACTCAAGATCCGAACCCAGAAAAGAATGTCTCCATCCTTCTTCATTCACTGTGGAGCCACACCAGAACTAATATCCTGAGATGCAGCCATTCGTACCCGATCAATGTGTGTGACATTCCGGATCCCAAAGGCAATAGTGTAAACATCAAACTTGTCTTCATCAAAGGGTAGTTCTTCAGCATCTCCCAATACCCAAGCAAGTCCTGAAAGAGAAAATGAGTTTTCGTCTTAGTCTGGTAGCTATCTCTCCTGCACCCAGGGAATTGCCAAACCTGAGGAGGCGGGCTTGGGAACCCTCCAATTTGTGGTCACCCAGGCAAAAGTTGGACAGCCTGGACACCCCATTTGTGGCTGGCTTCTGAAGTGGGGGCAGTTTTGTGAGGCTGAGCCCTTAAACATGTTGAATCTGATGCTAACTCTTGGTAGTTACGTGTCAGAATTGAACTGAATTGTCAGACACCTACTTAGTGTGGAAGAATTGGAGAACCGTTTGGTGATGGGCAAACATCACATTTGGTGTCAGAAAACATCACACACCTGACTTCTCCCTCGGATTCCAGGCCACTGTCTTCATGGGTGACCTCTAATCCTGAGGAGTTGAAGCTGGTGTCCTTGAAGATTAGGGAAGTCCTTCGCCCAAGACCCTAAGTGAAACCTGATACCATCAAGCAGTGTTTACTTGGCTAAGTGGTTTGTATAGTGCAGTGGTCGGCAAACTGCGGTGGCTCGCGAGCCGCGGTTTGCCACTCTGTTAACTAATGAGTTTGCCGACCACTGACCTGCGGTTTGCCACTCTGTTGACTAATGAGTTTGCCGACCACTGACCTAGACTCTCGATTCCAATAATTACAGGCTGTTGTTGTTCCTTGTGATTAAGCCCCTATCCCAATGGTCAGCAAACTAAAAAGTTAAAGACCACCATAAAGGGTATCCTTTAGTCAACAGAGCGGCAAACCGCGGCTCGTGAGCCGCATGTGGCTCGCGAGCTGCAGTTTGCCAATCACTGGATAGTGTACTGTGGATAGGAGCACAGATCCTGGGTTAGACTGCCTGGGTTCTAATTCCAGCTTCACCACTTATTTAAATATATTTTTATTGATTTCAGAGAGGAATGGAGAGGGAGAGAGAGATAGAAACATCAATGATGAGAGAGAATCATTTATCAGCTGCCTCCTGCACGCCCCCTCCTGGGGATCAAGCCTGAAACCCAGGCATGTGCCCTGCCCAGGAATTAAACCATGACTTGGTTCATAGGTTTGATGCTCAATCACTGAGCCACATTGGCTGGGCAAGCTTCACCATTTATTAGCTGTATGATCTTGAAAAAACTACTCTGCCTCAATTTCCTCATCTATAAAATGGAGTTAACAATAATACCTACCTCAGAGGGTCACTGGAAGTACTCTAAGTACAGAATTTAGCATTGTTATGTTGATTCTATCAGTCTTAGAGAATCAAAGTGTCTAGTCCCTAAGTCTGGTCATGAATTCAGAAATTACCTACAGGATCCCCATAGCAGAGAGGCTATGTCCTCTAAGATCCTGATTCAGCTTGAACATTATTCCATATGCAGTGAATTAGACATAATATATGACATAAAAGGAACGCTCTATAGAGGAAGGCAAATGAAAATAGCCTTTCTGGCCCTAGTTGGTTTGGCTCAGTGGATAGAGCGTCGGCCTGCGGACTGAAGGGTCCCAGGTTTGATTCCAGTCAAGGGCATGTACCTTGGTTGCGGGCACATCCCCAGTAGGGGCTGTGCAGGAGGTGGTTGATCAATGTTTCTAACTCTATCCCTCTCCCTTCCTCTCTGTAAAAAATCAATAAAAAAAAAAGTATTTTTAAAAAATAGCCTTTCTAGCCCTAGTTAGTTTGGCTCAGTAAATAGAGTTTTGGCCTGAGAACTGAAGGTTCTCGGGTTCGATTCTGGTCAGGTGCATGTACCTTAGTTGCAGGCTCGATCCCCAACCCAGTTGGGGTACGTGTGGGAGGCAACCAATCAATACATCTTTCTCACATTGATGTTTCTCTCTCTCAGTTTCTCCCCCTTCCTTCCATTCTCTCTAAAAAAATTAATGGGAAAAAATCCTAGTTGAGGATTAACAACAACAACAATAAGACAATTGTACTATCCAGTATTTAATGCTTCCTATGCAGGTCCATTAGTCTTGGCAGGTAGGAGAGCCTGAAGGGCAAGCTATGTTACAGAAGAGATGATTCCAGAAATGGAACATGACTTACCATTTCTGTCTTTGTTTGCCATTCTGTATGGCTGAGTACCAGAGAGAAAGGAAACACATTTTCCAGTAGGAGTAAGGAAACATAGTGCCTTTGTCCTAAAACACGAGGGGCTGTCTGCCTCCTGGTCAGTGTTGATGGTTAACAAAAGAGCCCTTCATCTTGGGGGCCCAGTGGGCTGCCCCTTATTGTAGGCAGCTGTTCTGAGTGGGGAGGAGGAGAAAGAATTGAGCTAAAATAACCACAGACACTCCTTGTGGGGTGGGAAGGAGAGAAGTGCTGATGACCTGAGGGACTTGGCTTTCTCTGTTGCACACCCCTGCCTCTCACAGTGGCTGCCTGCCGTGCTTCTAGCATGAGAGAGGGCAGAGCTGCGGCTCTGGAAAACTCGGTAAATGTGGTGCAGCTGCAGGATCACTACTTCTTCTTCTTCTTTTTTTTTAATGTATTTTATTGATTTTTACAGAGAGGAAGGGAGAGGGATAGAGAGTTAGAAACACCTATGAGAGAGAAACATCGATCAGCTACCTCCCGCACACTGCCTACTGGGGATGTGCCCACAACCAAGGTACATGCCCTTGACCAGAATCGAACCTGGGACCCTTGAGTCCGCAGGTCGACGCTCTATCCACTGAGCCACACCGGTTAGGGCTGCAGGATCACTACTTCTACTTGAAAAAATTGTGGGGAAAATAGTACTTCAAAATATCAAAACAAACAGAAAGCCAAATGTAAAATGTACATCTTTTTTTTTTTTTTTTTTTTTCTGAACAGACTGAGATAAATGCTTCTAAAGTGTACATCTTTCAGCAAGGCCACAAATTGTCCATTGTGTGGTTACGGTGGCTTCCCGGAGCTAAGAGTCTCCTAGCTGCTACAGAGTACTGTGGCTTAGGAGTACAGTCAGTGCTCACTAACATCGCCGAAAGGTTCTTGGAAACTACGACTTCAAGTGAAACGATGGATAACGAAAACCAATCTGACCACAGGCTAACTGATATGAGAGTTAAGTCCTTACGGCATCTTTCTGGCCACAAAAACATCACCCAACTTCTAAAGAAAGATTCAAAACCATTTTAATATTGAACAATGAAATAAATGTGAGCTATAGATAAATTTAAGAAAGATTAATAGAAACAAATCAGATAATGATTTTCCAAGTTAATTATTCCATTTCCGGATCACAAGTGGCTGGAGCCTGTCCCGGGAGCTCAGGTAGAAAGCTGAAACTGACCCTGGGCAGGACGCCCTTCCGTCACAGGGCACACTCACACACACCCTCACTCCCTCAGACTGGGACAGTTTATTACGGGCCAGCTCACCTCAGTGCTCAGCTTTGGGATGTGGGAGGAAACTGGAGTACCTGGAGAAAACACACAGACATGGGGAGAACATGCCAACTCCACACAGATGGTGGCCCTGGCCAGGAACCAAACTTTTTTCTCTCATCATGGTTATAACAGAAAACACTGAACCAAAAAAAATTTTTTATTCTAGCCCAGTCAGCGTAGCTCAGTGGTTGAGCATCAACCTATAAACCAGGAGGTCACGGGTCGATTCCTGGTGAAGGCACATGCCTGGGTTTTGGGCTTGATCCCCAGTGGGGGGTGTGCAGGAGCCTATCAGTGATTCTCTCTCATCATTGATGTTTCTTTCCCTCCTTCCCTCGCCCTTCCTCTCTGAAATCAATAAAAACATATTTTAAAAAAATTTATTTTAGGACCCACTGTACTGTTTACAGGTGCTTCCTCATTGCATCAGTTGGGCCTTCTGAGAAACTGATGCTGAGATGAAGTGAAAAGGTTTTTTTGTTTCTTTGGGGGGAGGCACCTGGGAAAGATAAAAGAGATAAAGGGAAGAGGAAGCAAAACTGGATGGGGAAACCTGTTAGACCCAAAGCCTCAGCCTACCGACAGGGGGCCCTGGAACAAAGACTGCCTGTTGACAGTCCAGCCTCGGGACTGTCCAGGCCCTCCAGCCTCCTAGTGCTCAGCCATCAGCTGGGTGCTGCCTGGCTTGCAAGCTGAGGCGGAGCCTGCAGGTGCTAAGAGCTGGAGGCTGTCAGTTAACTACACTCCCGTGGCTGAAGGGCAAAGTCCCTTTTTTAAGGGCAGTGCACCTTCTCGACTTCCACATCAATCAAACCATCCTAGTACTAACAGGGAAGTGGAGTGGCTCAAGAATAGGACATTTGGGGTTATGGGGAGGTGCTAGGAATTGAAAGCAAAACTTCTGCCTCAGGGTCCAGGAGCTGAGATCAGAAGACTCAACTCCAAGGGGAAAGCTGCCATTTAAGTTGTGTTACTTGGGTAAGATATGTAACCCTTTTGGGCTTTAGTCAGCTTCCTTGTCACATAGGGCTGATAATCTAACTCTCTAGGCTGCTGAAATAATGTGCATAAAACCGCACAAACTGGATCCACCCCCACAAATTATCTTCAACTTCTACCAAGCTATGCGTTTTCTAAAGCAGGAAAATAAAGCACTTCAACATTTCCCCCATTCCATCTTATTTTATAAACATACTAGAGGCCCGGTGCATGACATTCGTGCACTCAGGGGTGGGAGAGGGGGTCCCTCAGCCTGGCCTGCGCCCTTTAGCAGTCCAGAAGCCCTCGGGGGATGTCTGACTGATGGCTTAGTGCTGCCATAGCTGCTGCACTCACCAGCTGTCAGCCCAGCTTGTGGCTGAGCAGCGCTCCCCTGTGGGAGTGCACTGACCACCAGAGGGCAGCTCCTGCGTTGAGCATCTGCCCCCTGGTGGTCAGTGCACGTCATAGCGACCGGTTGTTCAGCCGTTTGGTCGATTTGCATATCAGCCTTTTATTATATAGGATTGTTATATAGAATAAGCATTTCCTCTGCACACTTTCGGTAGGACTTGCCAGTTTTGTATCCTTGGGCATAGGCTTTCTTCTTTCCAATCTTCAGCATCTCCTTGTTGATGTCACAGACCATGACGTGGGAACCGTGCAAGGAATCCTCTTCATTCTGGTACTTTTGGACAATTTCTTCCCAGGATAAATTTTGCTGGGTCCTTAACTGCCTCTTCTGCTTTCTCCGATGCTGTGCCTGAACATAATTAAGGAACCGGAATGCAATGTCACCTGTGGGGAGCCAGGGAGGAAAGATGGAAACATAAAAACAAAGCCCAGCATTTCCTAACTCCACAGGGACAACACGGCACAGGAGTCGAGGAGTGTACGAAGTGAAGTTTGTACTCATCTCCACGGTAACTGTTACTTTTTAACTTCTAATATTCTTTAGGAAACTTTATTTAAAAATTGCATAAACAATGAATGGACATATTCTTACTATAAAAGACTATCTCAATTTTTAGAATAAAATATGAACATTGCATTCTCTGTCCATACCTTCTCCAGACATAACAAGTATTCAGAGTTTAGTGTACAGCCTTCTAGTCTTTTTCTAATAATTTTTATGGAAATAACATAGTTACAAGCAATAATTCCCTGTCCTACCACCACATCTCTCTCCCAGTTCAGTTCTCCAGAGACCATCTTTCCCAACTCTTTTAGCTGTTTCTTCTAAGTTACAGCTATTTCTTTCCTTACCAAATTTATAATGATATCCTGTTCCCCATCTCTGCTTGCCTCTACTCAATATATTCATATCACTTTTCACAGTTCCTCATAATACCTGGGTAACCTAGCATAATAAACTAATCAATATTTGATTTCTTATTCCATCAACTACAGATAGTATCTCTTGACTCCCTTCACTCTTCCATCCTATGTACTTTTACTCTGTTAAGACTGGTAACATTTTATTTGTTTTACAGCTATAATTAAGCCTTCTGCGCTATGTTGGTGGTTTGAGTCTAAAAGCTAAAAAAGTGTTTAAATAATGTGATCAGGTAAATACTGTTCCGGCAAAGCGAGTGCTTTCTGAAATCACATTTTCTTTTTTTAAAAAAATATATTTTTATAAATTTCAGAGAGGAAGGGAGAGGGAGGGAGAGAAACATCAATGATGAGAGAGAATCATTGAAAGGCTGCCTCCTGCACACCCCCCACTGGGGATCAAACCCGCAACCCAGGCATGTGCCCTTGACCAGAATCGAACCCGGGACCCTTCAGTCTGCAGACTGACGCTCTATCCACTGAGCCAAAACAGCTAGGGCTAAAGCAGTTGCTTTATTGAGGGATAAATTGGTTATTTCTAATTTTTTTTAGTATTACAAAAAATGATGCAGTGAACATATTTATAGTTATGTCTTGGTTGTTGGTTTTCGTTAATCCTCCCCAAGGATATTTTTCCATTGATTTTTAGAGAGCGGAAGGGAGGAGGGAGACAGAGAGAGAAATACCGATATGAGAGAGACACAGTGATTGGATGCCTCCCACACACGGCCTCATCAGGGCTGGGGATTGAGCTTGCAACCAAGGTACGTGCCCTTGACTGGAATTGAACCCAGGACCCTTCAGTCCTCGGGCTGATGCTCTATCCATTGATCCAAACTGGCTAGGGCTAGCTATATCTTCTTAAAATATCTTTTTAAATATATGGGAGTACCTTTTAATTACATTTTCTAAATGGGCAGTTGTCAGCATGAAGTGATGCTACTGGTCCTGGTACACTGGAGATGTAGGCAGCTCCGACTGAACCCCTTCTGTACTTTATCTTGTGCTATTTTTTTTAGATTCCATATTTAGAACTGTAATTGTGGGACCCTACTATAAACATGTTACACTTTGATAGATTCTGCTAAATCCACTGAGAATTTTTTTTCTGCCTTCTAAGATTCATTTGGGGAGAGGACCATGTCAACAAAGCCACATTTGTTTCAAACATGGAGATTATTCTACTATAATTTATTATACATTTTCTGTTGGTACAATAACACTATTGCATTATATTATACATTGTAATGTACATTTAACATGTGCCTTAGCCATGTAATGATATCACCATGAGGCATTTTAGAAACCCATGATACTTTCCCCGAATGTCTGGAGTGCACCCAAGGAGCATGCGTATACAAATGCGCTGTTGCTATCTGGCGTGACAATGGGTTAAGCAGGAGAAGCTGCCTAGAAAGCTTATATAATATGATAAAGGCATCCTCCCCAACCTGAGAAAGACGTTAAAGGTGGTCAAAGGTCAAACAAAAGGTAAAAGTCATTTAGATGGTAAAATGTCACTGGAGTAAAAAACTGGTCTTTTCACTTAGTAATCTGTGCATTTTAGAAAAGTGACAGGCACAAAGCTGACATTCTGTGCTTTTGATTGACATTCAGTTAAAAAAAAAAAAGAGAGTAAACCTTTCTTAGAAGCATGTTGATCTTCAACTACCATCTTCAGGCTAATGACAGGTGAGGTAGTTCATTCCGTGTGAAAGGTGCTCGGTGGAACCTGAGGAGACTAACACGGACATTACCTGTGCCTCCAGCAACATCGAGGAGCTGGGTCCCAGGAAACGGGTGCATTCTCCAGAGCAGCAAGTCCTTCCAAACACGATGGATACCAAGACTCATCATGTCATTCATCACATCATACTTCTTGGCCACACTTTCAAACACCTGATAAACTGACATGGGAGAAATACAACATAATTGTGCTACTGATAAGATTTACTTGGAAAAGTTCTAAATGAAAGAGAAGGAAGCTTTGCACCCCACCCCCCGCCGCTGAAATTGCCTGTCTTTCCAAGATGAACCTAAGCCATAATGCTTAACATTACCTCTTTTTAAAAAGGTTTATATTACTTCATATAAAAAAATCAACCTCTTTTCTACTGCCTTAGTTATCTTTTTGACCATTACTTTGTAATCATGCCATACACATACGTGGTACTAAATAGATTTCTGTTTCTTAGAGGATGGGGTGATGGTGGAATTTTTTCTAATGGTTATTATAATAAGAGACAACAAAATCCATTAGAAAGACACATGGCTAATGGATGGGAAAGCCTCAGTCATCTCAGCCTGTATCACCGAGAAAAACCTCAGGTACAGTTTGGTGGGCAGGTGGATGACAAGATGTGAATCAGGGTTAAGTTACATTGTAGAGGGTCCTCATGAATCATCTCCATAGGATCAAGCCGAATGTGGAATCTGGGCTAGCTGGAAAGAGTTAACTTTAAGACACAGGCTACATTTAACTTCTTTGCACCTCAGTTTCTCTGCCCATAAGATGAGAAAACCAGTGCCAGTCCCTCCCTACCTCCCTGCCATAAGGCTGAACTAGGTAGTGAAGGGGAGATGCTTTGAGTTTTTCGGATGAAATGTACCACATAGATCCAAAACATACTGTCCTCAGCTGAGTCAGCGACCACAGAACTCCTCCTCAACTCAATCCTGAATGCCCATTCTCAACCCTGGGATCTCCAAGTTTGCTTTTTCCTTTTTTTTTTTTTTTTTTGGTAATCCTCACCTAAGGATATTTTTCCATTGATTATTAGAGAGAGTGGAAGGGAGGGAGAAGGATAGAGAGAAACATCGAGGTGAGAGAGAAGGTTGCCTCCTGCACGCACCCAACCAGGGGCAGGGAACCTGTAATCAAGTATGTGCCCTTGACTCGAATTGAGCCTGGGACCCTTCAGTCTCAGGCCGATGCTCTATCCACTGAGCAAAACTGGTTAGGGTGCTTTTTCCTTCTGAACATCTTTTTAGGAGTTGAGCAACACAGGCTCAAACCACTGTGTATAACCACCCCTAGCTTTACGTGGTTCTAAAATGCATGAATTTCAGTTACTATGGTTTAGTTAAACAATACCAGTGCCCCAATAACATTTTAAAAATACAATGGCATACTGACTGTAACTGCATAAAGTATAAACTTCACTAGTACTTCTTCAGTCCACAAATTACTACATAAATAACAGATATGCACCGTGTCAGACAACCAGCCATGTAACTTCTTTCATAGTTTGTAAGTGGTAGGTCACTATACATCAGTTGTTCAGTTCACACACAGACAGCAAATAATTAAGAGGATAATTATATAACTGGATAATTAAGAGGAAACTGGCCAACAAAAATGAAAGTGCAGCAAAGAACAAAAAGTGATAATGGTGAAAGTGAAATTTAAATAGATGTCAATGGAGTTGTAGGAGAAACGGCTGACCGTGGAATGTTGACACTGCTGTCATTCAAGAGACTTGCAGCCAGATCTTTGTAAGATGAACTTACTGACATAAATGATGTGGTTGTGATGAAAACGTTGAAGATGCCCCAGAGGAAATGATGCCAGCAAAAAAGTTCACATTAAAGGAATTCTTGGAGATAATTCATGACATTGAAAGTGAAAGGATAAAGTGTTAGAAACTGATTAGAACTTAGGAAGGAGTATGGCAATTTGCCAAGGCATAGAGAAGATGCTCACTCGCTACTGTAAATTAAATGCTGAGAAGATAGCAAACACTGTTCAAAGTATTGGTAAAGCCCTAACCGGTTTGGCTCGGTGGATAGAGCGTCGGCCTGCGGACTCAAGGGTCCCAGGTTCGATTCCAGTCAAGGGCATGTACCGTGGTTGCGGGCACATCCCCAGTAGGGAGTGTGCAGGAGGCAGCTGATCGGTGTTTCTCTCTCATCGATGTTTCTAGCTCTCTATCCCTCTCCCTTCCTCTCTGTAAAAAATCAATAAAATATATTAAAAAAGAATATTGGTAAATTTTTTACAAAGGAATAAAACCACTTAATGGTTGGGGAGCACACGAGACTTGATTGGAAAGTTTGTAAGGATGACATTCTGAGAAAAGGAAAGTATGTGGAAGGCCGCCTGCCCTGTTTATCGGAAGTCTGACTTAGGGGAGACTTAGGGGAGTGTTGAAGGTGGCTCCCCTAATTATTCCTTGACCTTTCCAAACAAGTCTGTGCATGTGCAGACCACCCCCCCCCCCCGGGTGTTTACTGGAATCCTTATGCTTAATCCCTGGATGTCCTTGCTTAAAAGACACTACAAACACAGGTGTCCTCCCAATATTACTTACCCTGCTGATTGTATCTAAAAGATAAACTTTATCTCAAACTGCTGGTCCAATAAAAGCCTACGGAGGCAGGCAATCAAGACTGCTTGGTCCCTTGAGCCAGAAAACCCCTTAGCCCTCTTTCACAGTGAAACTGTCTGAGTAATCTGTTCATCCCTGTTCAGGGGCTGCTGGTCAGCCCCAGCAAGGTGGTGCCCGTGTGAGGGGCCCCCGCACTTAATTCTCAATGTTTCTAATTTCTTATTAGAATTTTAATTAAAGAATTTAAACTTAAATTTAAACATTCTAATTATATTAAATGAATTCAAAATTAAGCCTAACATAATTACATATAAATTATGCTAAGGAAATATTAACTTTTTAAAAAAATATATATTTTACTGATTTTTTACAGAGAGGAAGGGAGAGGGATAGAGAGTTAGAAACATGATGAGAGAGAAACATTGATCAGCTGCCTCCTGCACGCCCCCTACTGGGGATGTGCTCGAAACCAAGGTACATGCCCTTGACCGGAATCGAACCTGGGACGCTTCAGTCCGCAGGCTGACGCTCTATCCACTGAGCTAAACCGGTCAGGGCAAGAAATATTAACTTTACCGTCTTTCAATTTCCCTATACATTTATAACTGACACAGAGTTTTGGATGTTCAATAATTTTTAAAGTCCATGTAATAATTATAACCCCCCCCACCCCCACTGATTATTAAGATCACTGCCCTAGCCGGTTTGGCTCAGTGGATAGAGCGTTGGCCTGCGGACTCAAGGGTCACAGATTCGATTCTGGTCAAGGGCAGGTACCTTGGTTGCGGGCACATCCCCAGTAGGGAGTGTGCAGGAGGCAGCTGATCGATGTTTCTCTCTCATCGATGTTTCTAACTCTCTATCCCTTTCCCTTTCTCTCTATAAAAAATCAATTAAAAAAAAAAGATCACTGTGCATGATTTTCAGCTTGCACACTCATTTTTACCATCCTGCCTGTATTTCTATCTTGGGTCTCAAATCTGGAAGCTGTATTTAGCTCAGTGGGTAATTCCTCTCCCTGCTTCTCATTGTGTGAAATGTTTATATACTGTAAGGCAAAATACAGAGGTTAGATATTATTAACATTTTGGAAGCAACCCACCTGATTAAAATGCCAGCTCTGCAGCTTACTAGGGAATCTCCGGCAAGTGACTTAATATCTCTGTTTCAACAGTTTCGTCATCTATAAACCATTGGGTTGTATTTATAAGAATTAATGTAAAGTACCTTAAGAGGTTTTAGGTACTCATTAAATGTTTACTATTGTTTAACTTGGCTCCACTTATTTCACTCCACAAGCAGTTTTAAAACTCCTAATGTACATCAGGCACTGAGGATATAAACATGAATGAGCCACTGTCCTAGCTTTCTGGGGATTCACAGTGAAATAAATTTAAATCCAATATTCAAAGAGTTACAGTACACCTAAACACTTAGAAAGGTTGAGGTGAGAGGTAATACACTGTAGCAGTCTTTAAGAGTATGGTAAATTGCATTGTAAACTCTTTTTCTTGTTTCCTGGGTGACCATAGGCTAAGAGAAGGACCTCTGGGAGCCTGACCTTATCCATCAGTAAAATGGGCATAATACCACAGCCATTATAAATGGTTAGCTGGAGTTTAAAAACTGCTCTTTTCCTTTCCCATGCCTGTGTCACCGTGCTAAGAAACTGCTCAGTAATATCTTTTATTGAACAATTAAGCAGTGTCAGGCATTGTTCAAAATAATTTTAATGTGTCAAGCTATCTAATTCTCACAAGAACTCTAAGAAAAATGTTACTATTATTCCTACTTGGAAAATTTGGAAGCTGAGGTACAGAGAAGATACTTTCCTTTTTCTTTTCTATAAAAAAAATGACCTATTCTATTATCAAGAGGTTAAGAACGTGGCTCTGTAGTCAGACCAAACTGAATTGGAATAATGGTTCCACAACTTCCTATGTTAAACTAGACAAGTTCTTGGTTAACCTTTAAGTCTCAGTGTCCTAATGTGTAACATGGGGAAAACAATACCCACCACCAAGAAGTCGAAATGAAAACCGGAAATGCCTGCACGGTGCCTGGCACATTATAAACGGTAAAATGATGGGATTTTCCGATAATTGCTCCGCTTTAAAAAGAGGAGGCGTTGAAGCTCTGCAGAGTCAGGCTCGGGGCTACAGCACCGGAGCTAACATAACACGACGTTAAATCAACCCTTAGCTGGGCAGAAGAAACTAGATCGCAGACGGTCATTCCCTCCATCCGCCCTCTCACCTTTGTCCCCCTTCTCCTCCTCCGACACAGTCTCAAACCCGAAGTGCGTTTCCGTTGCCCGTTTCTCTTGGGACAAGAGCCGCGCACCCAGCGGACTCCCTGGCCAGGAGCTACGAAGCCCGGGGAGCCGGCAGCCCCGCATCACCCGCGACCACCCCCGGCCGCAGTAGCCCCATAGAGCGCAACTCCTGGGGGCCGCCATCTTGACAGTCGGTCGACAGCAGCCAGACACGTTGCATCACTAGACGGCTGACGGCGGCCGGCCAGAGACACAATTAGTTGAACGCGTCCAGAATCCTGATATTAAGGAGTTATGCATGATCTCTGGAATCCGGAGTCTACTTAGTCATTGAGTACCCGAAGTCCTTTCTTTCTCTTCCCAAATTGAACACAAGTCACCAGGAATAAGCGGACCTTAGGGAGACCCCCATCACCTCTCAGCGGCCACGTCTCTGAATCTTGCCAACCTATTACCAGTACCAACTCGCAAGATACCCAATAACTCTTGTTTTCTGGTGAAGAAGAGGGGGAACTGAGGTACAGTGTGCTACAAGGCTAATATTACAGGTCAATTCTCGCAAACTTTGGCATGCACAAGAATCACCCGGGTTGAGCTTTAAAATGCAGATCACCAGGCCCCCAATTATAGATGTTTTGAATCAGGCAATCTGATATGGGTTTTGGGAATCTTTACTTGGCCAAACTTTTCACGTGATTCTGACGCAAGGAATTCACAGACCATTCTTGAGAAACATATGCTAGACTACGCTGAAAAGTAAACATTGGAAAGAAATGGGAATGATAGCTCTGGTATCTATTTAGCAAGTCAGAACAAATCACCATTCACACTTCCTCTCCTGCTGGGGCACAGCTACATTTCTAGCTCCAGCTGGCATAGCATAGGTATTTACTTCACACCCAGATTTTCCCATTCTTTTCTTTTTATGGAAAGGGTAGAGTCCATCTTGCCCAAAAGAAGATGGGGGCGGTTTGATTCTCTTTTTAAGTGCATGTTTCTGCAAATATTTCACAAGGACCCTACAAAACTATTTTGGAAATGAAAATTTTTTTTTCTGGTGTAATGTAGCCTGACAGATGGACACCACCACTTTGTTTTGGAAGAACTGCACTGGGATTTCTCGTCCTTTCTCTTTTATCTTTATGTGTGATAGATGGAATGATTCATCCATGTAATCAGAGTTCTCATATCCTTGTTAAAGGAAATATAAAAATTCATCAAGGAATCTTAGTATATCTTCCAAATCTAGTCATGCATGAAAATGGACCTCAGGATTTGAGGATGTTTCTTCTAAATATCAAACTAAGTTTCCAGACCAACATTATGTAGGTATTCTCTCATTTCAATATGATCTCTGGGGGCAAAAAAAGTGGAAAAGGTGAACCAAGATAAGGACTGGTGGAGGGCATATTAAGGAAATTTAAAAATATAAGATTAGCCCTGACCGGTTTGGCTCAGTGGATGGAGCATCCGCCTGCGGACTTGAAAGGTCCCAGGTTTGATTCCAGTCAAGGGCACATGCCTGGGTTGTGGGCTTGATCCCCAGTGGGGGGCATGCAGGAGACGTCCAGTCAGTGATTCTCTCTCATATTGATGTTTCTATCTCTCTCTCCCTCTCCCTTCCTCTCTGAAATCAATAAAAATATAAAAAAATACATAAGATTAGTATCTACTTTTCTTTGTTCCAGTTAAAACTGATAATTTTAAGAAAGTGATTGGCTTATATATACTTATTAATGTTTTGTATAATGTGATGATTAATAAGAAGGCAAAAAAGGCCCAATTACAGGAATCTGAGGATTTTGTCTACCTATTTATTTGTTCATATTTGACAGCTGAAATTCCACTCAACCTTCTATACTCAGCTCAAGTGACACCACCTCTGGGAAGTCCTCTTTTATTCCTCGCAACTGTTTGTACTTCTCTCCTTGGAGCTTCTGCCCTGGTCAGCATTTGGTGTTAACTTTATTATAGCCCTTATCGCAATCTTCCATTGTAGTTTCTTTTTTCTTTTTTTTTCCTTCATGTGAATGATATTGTATTTAGTCATTTTTGTTTCCAACTGGAACTCTGGGAATTCAAAATTAACATCCTTGTCTGTGAGCTTCTTATAGACACCAGAAAAAAGTTTCGATCTCGTCTTCCATATTGTTCTGTAGTACTTTATCCAAATGAATTTTTATGAGCTGGCTGCCATCCAGTTTCACCAGGATTCTTGTGGAACTCCTGGGATGGGATGCTTTTGCTTATTTTTGCAGGCCTTTTCAAGTTAACATAGGCAACTCTGAGCAATAAAGACAACATGTTTCCCACTAAACTATTTTTTATTTTTAAATATATTTTTATTGATTTCAGAGAGGAAAGGAGAGGGGAAGACAGATAGAAACATCAATGATGAGAGAGAATGACTGATCTGCTACCTTCTGCACACCCACCCTGGGGATCAAGCCCGAAATCCCAGGCATGTGCCTTGACCAGGAATCAAATCATGACCTTCTGGTTCATAGGTCAACTCTCAACCACTGGACAACATGGGCCGGGCATTGATCTAAGCTTTTTTAACCCAGTCCCACATCTTTAAATTTGAGTTATTGTGAGGAGTGTGATAATCTATATAAACTGCACAGCATTGCACTGAATGACGACTATTATTAATGAAATGAAATGTTAACAATGAATTACATTAATAAATGACTTATTAACAATGAAATAAAGTTTACATGAGGAAGTGCTGTAAAGTTATATTAAATGTAAGATTTTGCCATTATTGTTGCTATTATGGTTATTACTAAGAGCTAGGATAAGCCATGAATAAATTGATATTAATTCTAGTATAAGTATAAATTAATAAATCAGTAAAGGAATTACACAGGTATTCCAATGTTTGGGTGGGTTATAAGTAGTAGTGTATATTATTATAAACTAGTAATGCAACATTATTAGCGGGCTAATACTAAAAACTGGACTACAAATTCCATCATCCTGTATGCTCTCAACTGTGCGAGCGGAGGTGGAAATAATTGGACCCGGATGAAGGCTGAAAACTGCATTTCCCAGAGTGCACCATTCCACATCTCCACTATATATACTCCATCCGGGTTCTTCGAGATGCTGTTTGGCGACTCGTCGCCATTCCAGGAGCAGCTCGGCCGCGGCCCAGGGGCGAGTGTCGGTCGCTGTGTCGGAGACACCGGTCCCCGACACCAAGACAGCCAGCCCTCTCCCCTGCCCCGCGGCGGGAGAGCGTATCCGGCCGGCCGGCGGGGCTTGCGCACCCTCCCTCGCCTCCCTGTTCCCCGCAGCCACCGCCCCGCCAGGCCCGGCCCGGACCTCCGAGCCCCGGCCTCCTCCGCCGTCTCGGTCACTGCCGCCGCCGGGCTCCACAGCCCCGCCCGCCGCTTCTCCCAATTTGAGAAGCCGAGTAAGGAAACAGGGAAAAATGTCGCCATGAAGGCCGAGAACCGCTGCCGCCGCCGACCCCCGCCGGCCCCGAACGCCATGAGCCTGGGTCCCTGCCGCGCCCGCTCCGCTCCGACCGCCGCCGCCGCCGAGGCCCCCGTTGATGCCGCAGTGCTCCCCCAACGCCGCCGCCACCGCCTCCGACATGGACAAGAACAGCGGCCCCAGCAGCTCCGCCTCTTCGGGCAGCAGCAAAGGGCAACAGCCGCCCCGCTCCGCGTCCGCGGGGTCGGCCGGCGAGTCTAAACCCAAGAGCGGTAAGCGCGGGCTACCGTGGCGGTGGGCGCGGGGCGGATCCTCGCTCTCTGGTCACCTGGTCACACCCAGGGACAAGCACGGCTTTCTATGGTTCCTAAATCCTACCTCCCCCCACTTCACTTCCCGGGTTTCCATTACTTACAATGAACTCTTAATGAGCCCAGAACTGCGTGCTTTACGTGAATTCTGGCATTAAGACTCGAAACAGCTCGTGAAGTAGGTGCTGTTCTTATTCCCATTTTGCAGATGAGGAAACTGAGGTCAGGAAAGCTAAGGTCGCCTCGCTAGTCTGTGCCTCACAGCAGGCCTTAATACCTAGTTGTCTGACTCATCAGTTCACGCTCTTAAAAACACGAAGTTGTTCTACTCTTTAATGTTGAATTAGCTTTGGATAGTGTTCAAATTTAAACAGGAGAGGGTGGGGCCCAAAGACTTTTCAAACTCAAATCTTAGGTTTAGTAACCTGGCTCCAGAGCCACCCCTCTCTGTGGAGGAGGACTTGTCCGTGAAAGGCTTTGTTTTGTGTGGAGCAGTGTTTAAGAGCACAGGCTCTGGGTTCAGTCTTTTTAGGTTTGCTGGACCTTGAGTGAGTGGAGTGAGTGTCTGACTTTCCTTGCCGGTAAAGATGGAGATGATGAGAATTAAATAAATTAACTTAGAAAACAAATGAACCAAGGGTTTAGGAAAGTACGTGGCAGCTGTTATGCACCAAATACACATCATGCTTATTTCCCTTCATTAGGCTCTAGTTGTGTTCTTTTACAGGGAAGATTCTGTCATTTCTGTAGTCGTGCCTCTCAATACTAAATTATGACCATGGTGATAATAGTTACCATTTATCTAGAGCTTACCAGGTACTGGGCTAGGCTTTTACCTCTGTGTGGAGACTCCAGTCACTAACCGGTCCAACAAGGTGGAATTTTCATCTAAAGAAGGAAAAAGTTGAGAGGCCAGAGTTTAGTTAGGAGTTGGCAGGTCTGGAGTTGTAATCTCTGCTCTTTTGTATTGTGATTATATTAGTGATAGGAAGATGTTGTCAGTGGGAAAATGTGTCAGAGAGCGAAACATTTTGAGTGCAGTTGTTTACAACTTTTCAATATTAAAAAACTGTAAGGCTGACCCTAAAAGGAAAAACAACTGTAAGGTTGACTTGAGTTGAGTTTACCTGCTGGATATAGTAAACTTGCTTACCTGGGGTTCTGAGGGCTTCTAGGACTGCTTAGGGGACGCAGGGGGAATCCAGTTGACAAAATGATGAATATGCTTTAAATATCTGATCAGGGATTAGAGAGACTCTCAGGCCACGTCAGGTAGTATTATGTAGATTAATATTGGGGTTTTGCACCTGCATGGCTTTATCACAGATCTCTTTAGAGAGAGAGGGTTGTCAGTTCTGGCCAGTGTTGGGAACTGGTTTAGAGTGGTCTGAATATTTCTCAGTGTAGGTGATGACTTTACTTTTGCACACTATTCCCAGATATAAAGTTAAAGATTTTGATTCTCTAGCTATCTGAATTCTCAACTAATTTTTCGGGGGCTCCTTTTCAAGCCATTAACATAAGTGAGACAGCAGTAATAAATACCTTAATGTTTATTCTTTAGTGAGGCAGTAGGTGAAAGTTTGCAACAACCCAAACAAAATAAAACAGTTAAACTGAGGTATTTAAGGCATTTTACTCATATTGTTTCTGACTTTGAATATGTTGATTAGTAGAACTAATGCCGATTAGGCCCCAGGATCATATAGAATTCTGTTGTAGTGTGACCAAAGCAAATATTTGTCAGCAACTTTTCAGACTTGTATAGAATAAATATTAATTGTTGGGTTCATTTTTACTAAAGTGATTTCTTTTATTTTTATTTTTATTTTTTATTTTTTTAAAAAAATATATTTTATTGATTTTCTACAGAGAGGAAGGGAGAGGGATAGAAAGTTAGAAACATCGATGAGAGAGAAACATCGATCAGCTGCCTCCTGCACACCTCCCACTGGAGATGTGCCCGCAACCAAGGTACATGCCCTTGACCAGAATCAAACCCGGGACCCTTCAGTCCGCAGGCCGACGCTCTATCCGCTGAGCCAAACCGGTTTCGGCAGATTTCTTTTTTTTTTAAACAAATACTATAAAGCACTCTTAAAATACTTGTTCATCTTTTTAAAAAAAATATATTTTTATTGATTTCAGAGAGGAAGGGAGAGGGAGAGAGAGATAGAAACATCAGTGATGAGAGAGAATCATTGATTGGCTGCCTTCTGCAAGCCCACCACTGGGGATGGAGCCCGAAACCCAGGCATGTGCCCTTTACCGAAATCGAACCCGGGACCCTTTAGTTGGCAGGTCGACACTCTATCCACTGAGCCAAACCAGCCAGGGCATTGTTTATCTTCCTAATTGAAAGCTTCTGAGAAAGAAAGTAAAAACTCATGTAAAAGACTTTCGTAGGTTATATGAAATACACAGTATGCCCTCTGGTATCATTAGTTTTTGTTTAATTGTTGAAAGCTTGGCTATAGTTGCCTTTACCAGTGCCTACTTTTCTGACTGCTGCTATGTATTTTCCTTTAGCAAAAAGGAAGATTTGTAGCTAAATACACAGTTCTTCATCCATAACCCACATTGCCTGCATTTAGGAATAAATTTTTAAGGTTGAAGTGAAGGGTAGCATATGCTGCCTTCAGAACATGAAGCTAAGACCAGTGCTGCCGCAACAGATAGCATTTAGGACCTTTTCTACAGTGACTTCTGGATGGTTGCTGGAACAAAAGGTAGCCTCACATTCAGCATAATTCCATACACAAGTTTCAGAAAAGCTGACTCGACTTTTGATGTACTTGATGCTGCTGGAAATAGTTGAAAGAACCTGTTGAGTTTCAGAGTGCTGAGTTGAAGAACTGGAAGGGTAAGTTGAAAAGACATAACTTGCCTTATTTTTTTTAAGAGTTTTTCAATTTCTAGCACAGCCACTGTGGCTCAGTGGTTGAGCATCGACCTATGAACCAGTAAGTCACAGGTTCACTTTCCGCTCAGGGCATATGCCCGGGTTGTGGGCTCAATCCCCAATGTGGGGCATGCAGGAGGCAGCTGATAAATGATTCTCTCTCATCATTAATGTTTCTGTCTCTCCCTCTCCCTTCCTCTCTGAAATCAATAAAAATATATTAAAAAATAAGTTTGTCACCCTAACTGGTTTGGCTCAGTGGATAGAGCATCGGCCTGTGGACTCAAGGGTCCCAGGTTCAATTCCAGTCAAGGGCATGTACCTTGGTTGTGGGCATATACCCAGTAGGGAGTGTGCAGGAGGCAGCTGATGGATGTTTCTCTCTCATTGATGTTTCTAACTCTCCATCCCTCTCCCTTCCTCTCTGTAAAAAAATCAATAAAATATATTAAAAAAAATAAGTTTGTCAATTTATAAATATTTTATTTTCCTTTCTCCTTTCCCTACCTCATGTGAAGAAATAACCTCTGATTTCTATTCCCTAAAACGTGTGTGTCATAAATGGGCATTTGCTTCCAAGATACATGATTAATATACTTGAGTCTTTGTTCCTGGGGCTGGCTTAAGTTTGCCCTTCATGCACACAGGAAATAGGTAAACTTGCCACCAAGAATTATTTGATCTTTCTGGTTGGAGTGGCATACCACAGTTTCTTTGTGTTGGCTAATTGCTTCAAATATTTTACATAACATTCCCTTTCTTGGATATATTCCAACAGCTGTGTTCTGGTAGGATTAAGATGCAGTTCTAAGAATGTTTAATGGTGAATATCCAAGGAATCTCAGAGGTTTGGGGAAAGTAATTTAGAAAAAGCAAAGTAAAGAGAGGCTAGGCAGTTTATGGGCAAACAGTGGACCCTAGCCCGGAACTGGGCTCTTGCCCCATCTCCCTGGGCAAGGAATAGTACTGCAGTGGAGGTTAAGGGAAGGTCAGGCATTATGAAGCAGTTATTTTGAGGTTGGTGATATGAAGCACTGTCCTGCACTCTTCCTCTTATTCCAGTAACAGAAGCCAGGTTACTAGTGGTTAATCTGCCTTGAAGAATGCCTCTGAGTTGCCAATGGACCTGGAGGTTTTGATGGCTTTGAAAATTGAGGTGACTTGAAGCCTTCAATAAACACCAGCCAGAGAAGTTATAAGAATTTCTGGGCCTGTTGGCTGGAGTCCTTGGTTTATATGGCTTTGTTTAGTGGGTACTCTTGACTGGAATGATTTAGATTTATTAATAATAAGCCTTCAAATAATAATAGCAACCTTGTGCCAAGCACTGTGGTAGGCATTTCACAGAAGTTTTCTCCTTTTTTAAAAAATATATTTTATCGATTTTTGAGAGAGGAAGGGGGGGCGGTGAGAGAGAGAAAGAGAGAGATTAATGATGAGAGAGTATCATCGATTGGCTGCCTCTTGCATGCCCCCACATCGGGGATTGGGCCCACAACCTCTGCCATGTGCCCTGACTGGGAATCAAACCACCATGACTTGGTTCATAGGTCAATGCTTAACCACTGAGCCACACCAACTGGGCCAGAAGTTTTCTCTTAATCCTCATGACCCTGTGAGGAGGGAGGGTAGAGGATTCGCCCTATTTTACAGACAAGAAAACCGAGGCTTAGAGGGCTTAGAGTGATTTGTCCAAGTGAATTCTTAAGAAGTCCTAGATAATATTTATAAATACACTTTGTATAAATTCACTTAGCAATCAGGCAACTTACTGGTACATACACCATTCCTGATATTACCTCTCTCTTCCTTTCAGTCAAAATTAGTAATTTGAGCTGGATTCAATTTGTTGTCAGTTGATTCTGTAGTAAAGCCACATATTGCCTCTCCGGAGGTGCTTGTCAACCACTCTGGACGATGGGTAAGCGACTTGCTTGTGTTTACAGCATGAATCAGCAGCAGAAACTTCCTGGCTGATCTGACCTCTAGGCTGTGCCACTTGTCAGCACTAGAGCTAGAAATGTTGATGATGCCAAATTATTTAATGGAAAATTTATGGCCATTATTTTGGAATGGGGGAAAGAGACTGAGATATGCTTACTGTTACTTGCTAGAGAATTTTCTATTAGGGAAATGTGGAATAACTGAGACACTGGAATAAGTTCTCAAATCTCTTGTTGATTCTGGGATCCTGATTTCTGGATTTAAGCCATTTAATTAGTGGTCTTGGCCCTTTTGGAATGTGTCTTTACAGTAGTTTTTGGCAGTTAGTTCTCAGCTCTGGCTATGCATTAGAATTTCCTGAAGACCTTTTATAAAAACGGGTGTATGAGGCCCTTCCCTAGTGATTCTTTCAGTGTGGGTTGGGCCCTTGGGCCCCAACATCCATAGCTTCAAAAGTCTCTGAAAGTGATTTTGTTGGTGCAGCCAGGATTTAGAACCTCCGATTCAAAATTTAAAATTTTCAACAGAGAATATGTTTCTCCCAGGAACTTAACATTTTTGTCTGATTTCCAAAATTTAAATCAGATCATCTTATTGCTATCTCCTATGAGAGGATGACAAATTTTACCCCTAAGTTATTCACATGCATATCCTGGCAAGTTTTATATAAAACATTTCACAAACAGTACTCTGAATTTTATCTCTGGATCCCAGGCATCCTGGCAAGTTGTATATAAAACATTTCACAAACAGTGCTCTGAATTTTATCTCTGGGTCCCTGGCCTGACTGCACCTTCAATCTTTAGCTGCCTGTTGCCTGGGAGTAGAGATAAGAGAAAACTCACTTTAGATGTCTGACTTCATACCTTTAGGTAACTGGGAGAGAAGATGAAGGAGTTGATTTTAGCAGCTAAAATCATAAATCCATATGTGGTCAGTTGTTGTAATCTGTTTTAGAAATAGCACTTCTCTTTCCTTCAGAGAGCAGTTCTGCAAGCATTATGAAACTGTTTCCTTGCCAGTGTGGTAATAAGTGACTAAGATGAAAACAACCTCTTGCTGAGTTCCAGCTTACTTTCTTGAGCCCTCAAAATATAGAACCTGGCTTTGCCTGAATCTATGCAAACTGCTTGTCTAGAAAGCATCAGGGTCAAATATAGGATCATCTGAAATAGTCTTGGGTAATGAGGTTTGGGGAATACTAGTGTTTTCTTCTCTTCAGAAGATCTCATGGTAATGTTAGCTGGAGTTCTGTATCCCTCTGAATTTTCTTTTTCTTTTTCTTTTTTTTTTTTAAATATATTTTATTGATATTTCACAGAGAGGAAGGGAGAGAGATAGAGAGTTAGAAACATCGATGAGAGAGAAACATCGATCAGCTGCCTCCTGCACACCTCCCACTGGGGATGTGCCCACAACCAAGGTACATGCCCTTGACCAGAATTGAACCTGAGACCCTTCAGTCCGCAGGCGAACGCTCTATCCACTGAGCCAAACCAGTTAGGGCTCCCTCTGAATTTTCTATGTTTTTGCAGCCTATATATATAAAAGGCTAAGCGACCGTCGACCACCTGGCCAGTAGCTATGATGCGCATTGACCATCGGGGCAGATGCTCAACGTAGGAGCTGCCGAGATGTGGTGATCTTGGGTGATGCACCTGGAACCAGAGAGGAGGGAGCCGAATTCCGGGGTGTGTCACCCAAGAACTGCCTTCTCACAATCTGGGACCCCTCAGGGGATGTTGGATTTCCGCAGGCCAGGCTGAGGGATAACTGCATGGGTTAAAGGCAAGGCAAAATTTTTTTTTTTTTTTTTTTTTCAAATTTTTATTAAGGTATTATATGTGTACATATCTTACCATTGAAAGGCAAGGCAAAATTTGTATGAGATCTGAAGCCTCACTTTCTCATTGTTACCATTGATGCTTTGTTTGTCAATAACGGTTGCTAACTGAAGAAGTTGGTAAAAGTGTTTCAGTAATTCTAACTTCAGCCCTGGCTGAATAGTTTATAGTTCAGTGGTCGGCAAACTGCGGCTCGCGAGCCACATGCGGCTCTTTGGCCCCTTGAGTGTGGCTCTTCCACAAAATACCACGGCCTGGGCGAGTCTATTTTGAAGAAGTGGCGTTAGAAGAAGTTTAAGTTTAAAAAATTTGGCTCTCAAAAGATATTTCAATCGTTGTACTGTTGATATTTGGCTCTGTTGACTAATGAGTTTGCCGACCACTGGTTTAGTTGGTTAGAGTGTTATGTGATATGCCAAGTTTGAGCATTGGATCCCCTGGTCAGGGCACATGCAAGAATCAACCAATGAATGCAAAATTCTAACTTCAGATTAAACTCTGGTTATTTTCCCTAACTGAGATTTAAAGGTAACTGGTAGGAGTGAACCTGGCAGTGTTTCTGTGACCATCTGCTTTCTGTTTGCATTTTGGCCACCTCACATGACTATTAGCTTGTCTTCTAAGTTGTAGTTTGGTTAGGTATAGAGAGGATGGCATACCCTTCATTTAGCCCATGTTATTGACAGAGTGTGAGATGATTGCTATCAAAATTTGGAGTGTCGTTTCCTTTTCTCTGAAGATATGCTTCACCTTGTATTTATTTAGTCTGCTGTAAAATAATTTGATTATCTTGTCTAGAAATACTTTTTCCTAGGTACTTAGTAGTTTTTAAAATTACCCAAATAATAAGTATACAGAACAATAATTCCGTATACTGAAGTCAGACTCTTAGAGGGTGAGGTCTGGGCACAGGAATCCCTTAAAAGTTCATCTGGATGATTCCTGTGAACTGGTAAAAGTGGATAGTTCCGTTTTCCAAAGATAACTGTCATTAACAGCCTGCTGTGTTGCCTTTCCAGACACATTTCTATTACTTACATATTTTAAACATAAACAGGATTAAGCCATATATTTTTTGGGGAAAACTTTATAGTTTCTGAGGCTCATGCAGAATCTTGTTGACTTTGTAAACCACCACTCCCTTCTAGTTTGAGGGAAGCCTAATGGATTTCTTCATTAAAAGGCCCTCAACTTCCATTCTTAAGTTTTTGCTTTTAAAGTTATGAAATTAGTGTGCAGACTTGATTTGGTCAGATTTCCATGTTGAAATAAGACAACATGGAATGAGCAAAAGGACAAGAATGCTAATAAATTAGTCTTTTGGTGTCCAAAGACTAATTTGGAGACCTCTATCACCTTTAGTTATTTAGTTGTGAATGGTTGTCTAGATAGGTTATATTTTGCGTTCCCCCCCTTTTTTTTTCAAAGTTGGTAAACTTTGGCACATGTTAAATATATCTGGTGAGGGTTCTTTGTTAATTTGGGACAAATAATCTATGCAGTTCAGCTCCCCAGTAGAAAAAAATGGGGCAGAGAATACAAACAAACTCTTCACACAAACTGCAAATGGTCAACAGACTGAAAAAGTGTTGCTAATCAGAGAAATTCAAATTTAAAACAAGTTATTTTGACCATTCAGTTTAACAAAGTTTATTCAACCCAGTATTATCAAGAATATAGTGAATTAGACATTCTTACAGTATCGTTAGAATATAAGTAAATTGTTATAATGGTTCTAGAAATCAACTTGTGAATGTGTAAAAAGGCTTTAATGATTATACTTGATCTGCTCATTCCACTCTGAGAATTTGAAGTAATCATACACCCAGGCCTCTGTATTAAGTGGCTCCCAATACTATATTACACTAGCAAAAAAATGAGAAGCCACCTAAATATTCAGCAATGAGGGATTGGTTATATCCTATAAATAAATGGTATGCAATAATGCAGCCATACATCATGCTTTTGAAGAGTATGGAAGCATGAACATGCTTATGGATTAATAGGTAGAAGACAGCATATCTTGTATATCTGTCATTTTGTGGAAAATGTGTGGCATGTGGATAAATTGGAGAGTAAAAGGAAAATTAAACACTGTTGATAGATTAGCATTCTGTGAGTACTGCCAAATGTAAATTATTCTTTTGGATTTCAAAATTGAACAGTTTTCTTATAATTGGAGAAAAAAAGCTATAAATATTTTATAAAAGGGTATAACTCATATTGATCTAATATGCTCTTCGATTTCAACCTCTTTTGTCAATTTAATAGATGCTCGGTTTGACCTCTAGAACATATATATTGTTTTGCTTTTAGGGGCTAGCTAGGCCAAGCTGTTGTAGTGTAGAATCTAGCAATGTTGTAGTAATTTAAGGAGAAAATATCTTCTATCCTCCCTCCAGATAAAGTACTTTTCTCTAATATAGATAGGCTATTCCTTTTCTTATCAGTTTGTCTGAATGTACTTTAAAAAAAATGGTTTTATTCAGGGAGAGGAAGGGAGAAGGAGAGAGATAGAAGCATCATTGATGAAAGAGAGTCATTGATCAGTTGCTTCCTACATGCCCACTATTGGGGATCGAGCTCAAAACCCAGGCATGTGTCCTGACCGGTAATCAATTGGTGACCTCCTGGTTCATGGGTCAATGCTCAACCACTAAGCCACACCAGCCTGGACTGAATGGACTTTTACAAGAGCAGTCGTTAGCTCTGTAAATGGAGACCCTCTGTGGTTTGATCTATATCATATTCATCCTGAGGGAGGGACCTTTTAAGTTTCATCATTAAAAAAAACACACAAAAAAACACACCTTACTATGTGATGTCTTACCCAAAGCACTAATGCTCTGGTCCAAACCCAGAATTCTTGGAGCTCATGGAAGGGCCCATTTAACTTTTTTTTTTTTTAAAGAGTTTAAAGTAGCCCTAACCGGTTTGGCTCAGTGGATAGAGTGTCGGCTTGTGGACTGAAAGGTCCCTGGTTCGATTCTTGTCAAGGGCATGTACCTTGGTTGTGGGCACATCTCCAGTAGGAAGCAGCTTGATCGATGTTTCTCTCTCATCGATGTTTCTAACTCTCTATCCCTCTCTCTTCCTCTCTGTAAAAAATCAAAATATATTTAAAAAAAAGTTTAAAATAGCCTGGCTACTATCTCTATATATAAAAGCCTAAGCAACCATCCGACTGGTAGCTATGACATGCAATGAGCACCAGGGGGCAGACACTCAACACAGGAGCTGCAGAGCTGCGGTGATTTGGCAGCTGTGGTTCTTGAGTGATGCACCTGGAACCAGAGAGGAGGGAGCCTGATTCTGGGGTGCATCACCCGAGAACCGCCCTCTTGCAATCCAGGACCCCTCGGGATGTCAGAGAGCCGGTTTTGGCCCAATCCCCACAGGCCAGGCTGAGGGATCCCACCTGTGCACGAATCCGTGCATTGGGCCTCTAGTCTATAATAATAAAAGCATAATATGCTAATTAGACTGGATGTCCTTCTGGATGAAGCCGGGGCTGTGAGGAAAGCCAAGGTCCTGGGGACCTGCTGGCGGCCAAAGGGAAGCCCAGGTGCTGGGTGCCTGCTGGCGGCTGGAGTGAAGCCCAGTCCCGGGTGCAGGAGGAAAGCCTGGGTCCTGGGTGCCAGAGGGAAGCTGGTGCTGACAGCCGGGGGAAGGAAGGCCTACTCTTGCACAGATTTCGTGCATTGGGCCTTTGGTGTATATATAAAAGAAAGAGTTCATCAGTGAAGTAATGAGACAGAGTGGCTGTTTCATAGACAGAGCCCCCATTTATCCTTGTTTAAACACAATTTTGTTGGGAGGTGAAGAGTAATTGGCCAAGTATATATATAATTTCTCAACTAATTCTTTTGTGTCTCTTGCTTTTAGATGGAAAGAACTCAAGTGGATCCAAGCGTTATAATCGAAAACGTGAACCTTACTGCCCCAAAAATGAAAATTTTAGCAACCAGTCCCGTCGCTCCAATTCACAGAAAAGCAAAACTTTTAATAAGATGCCTCCTCAAAAGGGCGGCGGCAGCAGCAAACTCTTTAGCTCTTCTTTTAATGGTGGAAGACGAGATGAGGTATGGGATTTCCAAAATGTTTTTCTAGAGAATAGCATGAGGTCTGATTCTTCGCCCTCCCCTCCAGTTTATAAGTAGTTGGGCAGGCGTGTAGAGCAAGAGGTGGAATTGTAACTAACCAAAGCAGTCTTGAGTAGGTGAGGATTAACTAGGTTTGGAACTTTACCTCCTTTTTCCCTTGAAGATTATGAACATTTCCTTGAAGGAAGAATATATCATAATCATGAAATGTGAGAAATTATAGCAAATTTGGGGCACCTTAATTTGTACAGTCATTATCACTCTTGAATTATAGGTTTTTTTTAGGTGATAAAATGACATTAATTAATTAATGACATTTGCCCTGTAGTGTCTAGCAAAAATTCCATATTTTTAGTCATAGGTACTCTGATTTTAGGAGTTTCCTAGATATCCTTCTGTAAGGGCATAAAGACTTATGTGGAAGGGAATTCACTGCAGCATTTTTTTTTTTTATATATATATATTTTATTGTTTTTTTACAGAGAGGAAGGGAGAGGGATAGAGAGTTAGAAACATCGATGAGAGAGAAACATCGATCAGCTGCCTCCTGCACGCCCCCTACTGGGGATGTGCCCACAACCAAGGTACATGCCCTTGACCAGAATCGAACCTGGGACCCTTCAGTCCGCAGGCCGACGCTCTATCCACTGAGCCAAACCGGTTAGGCTACATTTTTTATAGTTGCAAAATTTAGGAAACAAATGTCATCACCAAGGGACTGGTTAAATAAATTATCTTGCTGTTTGAATGTTCCATACAATGCAACCATTATAGAATAGGACAGATTTAATGGATGCACTCGCGGAAGAGTTCCATTTATGCACAGAAATTTACTCTTTGCCTGCTGTGCACCACATACCACGTAGGAGTCTGGAATACAACATTGAGTAGAATGTTGTCTTTCAGGAGCTTATATTCTAGTTTGGGAGACATTAAATAAATCATTATATAGTAAATCTTATAGTAAGTGCTTATTGAATCCTATATAATAAAAGTGTAGTATGCAAATTGTCCCCTTGACCAGAGTTCTTCCAGGAGTTCGACCAGGGGGCAGGCCGGCTGGGAGAAGGGAGGGGGGTCCCAGCGCTTGCGGGTGGCCAGGGGAAGGGAAAGAGTACACAGCCACTAGGGACCCTACCAGTGCACGAATTTTGTGTATTGGGCCTTTACTTAAAAAATAAAAGTAGACGAGAGGTAAAGGGATAGAGAGTAACAAGGAATACAGTTTTAGAAGGTGGCTGAGGAAAGCTGCTCTGAGGAGGTGAATTTTGATTAGAGCCCTGAATGAAGCAATTTGAGGAAGAGTGTCTTAGAAGTAATAACTAGTGCAAGGGAGCAGAGGTGGTACTGTTTTTGGTGTGTTTGAGGTAAAGCAAGTAGCTACCATGGGTGGAGAAGTTGGAAATGAAGCCAAATAATGAGAGAGAGGGGTCAGACTATGTAGGCCCTTGAGGACTTTGGCTTTGGTTCAGAGAAACGGGAAGCTATTGTGGGGTTTTAGAAGAGAAGTATGGTAAAAGGAAGTGAATGTTGCAAAAAACAAAAAGAATGGATTCAAGGACTGAGCCCTAAGTCAGAAAGATAAAGAACCAGGGAAAAGGGAGGGAGAGAATTGAAAGCCATTAGAAGAAAGTGATCAGTTTTGTTCTGTGATCTGATAGGCTGAGTAATCTGAACATTGACCATTAGATTTGAAAATGTGAAGGTAGGTTGTTGGCCTTGAGCTGCTTTGGTGGCATGGTGAGGACAAGAACCTGATTAGGGAGAATGGGATATGGGAAGAAGACATTGCAGGTTCAGACAGTACTTTCTGGTGGCTTTGCTCTGAAGGGAGCAGAGAGGTAAGGCAGTAGCTTGAGGGGAATGTGAGGTCAAGAGAGACTTTAAGGTTGGAGAAATTAAAGCATATCGCTGCTAATAGTATTGTTCTGGTGAGAGGGAAAATTTGATGCACAGGAAGGGGAGGGGAGAACTGCTGGAACAGTCCTTGAGTTCCGGAGGAGTTGGGATCTGGTGCACAGGTAGAGGAATTGGCTTAGATAGGAGCTTTGCCAGTTCATCCACAGTAAAGAGAGGAAGGCAGACTTCTGGTAGGAGGGTGCAGGAGTTCTTTTCTGATTGTTCTTATTGTCTGCGTGAAATAGATAAAGTGAGCAGGGAGAGCAGGTTTGGAAGCCATAGGAATAGAATTGTTTGGGTGACGGGGGAATTACTGGAGTACAGAAGTATAATTGTGGTATGACTGCCAGGCAGCATAAGCATTTGCTTTAGTGAGGCTGGTCAGTGTGATGTGCTTGTGTGCTGTAGCCGTGTTTAATGTCACTACTCTGGTGCTGGTGTGGAATAGGCGGAGAGTTGGGTTAATCGGGAAGGTTTTTGCTGGGTGAGTGCAACTGATGAGAAGGAGGCACTGGACCACAGGATCTAAGGCAAATAAGGAAAGAAGGTTTTTGGGGGTTGGATCACTAGCTTTAAGATCCCAGGGGGGTGAAGAGTTGTTGGACTTAGGACTAAATGGAACAGGCTGGGACAGGAATGAATTACTGGTTGGATGTAGGGTCGAAGAGGCTGGTAGTTTATACCAGCATGATCTAGATGGTAGAGCAGTCCTGTCCGATAAAATGCAAGCCACATGTGTAATTTAAATTTTCCAGTTGCCACATTACAAAAGTAAAGAAACGCTATTTAACCCAATATAGCTAAAATGCTATTTCACAATATGGCATGGCACTGATCACATTTGAAGTACTCAGCAGCCACATCCATGGTAGACAGCCCTAGATAGTATGCCTGTGGGAGGGGTAGAGGGCAAGCTGATAGGAGGAGAGGACGAGGTTAAGGAACTGAGAAGTCAGCATGTTGGAAGGATAATTAGGAATTATGATGGGCTATATTGGGGATAGTGACAGTGGGCCAGTTAGGATAACAAGGTGAAGATACGAGGTTGAGATATGGGGAATTTTGTTGAGTGAGCATAGCTCTTATCTAAGTTTGGGTATTGGAGGTAGAAAACCTGGTTAGCAGTTAGCGGAGCCCTATGGAAATGAGAATCTAAGGGATGAGAGATGGGATGATGGAAATCTTGGGCTTCCTGAGGTGAACAATGTCTAACGTATGGTATGTTGCTGTATCCTATATAATCCTATATAATAAAGAGGTAATATGCAAATTGACCATCATTCCAACACACAAGATGGCCACCCCCATGTGGACACAAGATGGCCGCCACAAAATGGCCAGTAGGAGAGGGCAGTTGTGGGCAATCAGGGCAGTTGGGAGGGACCAGGCCTGCAAGGGAGGGCAGTTGGGGACGACCAGGCCTGCACAGGAGGGCAGTTGGGGGTGATGAGGCTGGCAAGGGAGGGCAGTTAGGGGTGACTGGGCCAGCAGGGGAGGGCAGTTGGGGGGGGACCAGGCCTGTGGGGGGGGGCAGTTGAGAGGGACTAGGCCTGCAGGGAGGGCAGTTAGGGGTGACCAGGCCAGCAGGGGAGGGCAGTTAGGGGCAACCAGGCCTGCAGGGGAGGGCAGTTAGGGGTGACCAGGCTGGTAGGGGAGGGCAGTTGGGGGTGACCAGGCCTGCGGGGGAGGGCAGTTAGGGGTGACCAGGCCAGCAGGGGAGGGAAGTTAGGCGTCAATCAGGCTGACAGGGGAGTGGTTAGGGGGTGATCAGGCTGGCAGGCAGAAGTGGTTAGGGGCAATCAGGCAGGCAGGCAGGTGAGCGGTTGGGAGCCAACAGTCCTGGATTGTGAGAGGGATCCCAGGTTGCAGAGGATGCAGGCTGGGCTGAGGGAACCCTCCCCCCACCCCATGCACGAATTTCGTGCACCAGGCCTCTAGTTTAGTCATAAAGGTCATATATTATGATTCTGTATACATAGAATATATGCAGAGAATGCCTCTGAAATACAGGGTATCTTTTGCCCTTTTATGCTCTTCAGATTCTTTATTACATGTGCAAATGCTGATAACTAATCTCCAAATTTGATTAAGCAGCAAAAACCTTAAGTTTGTATTTTCTTTGACTCAGTAATTCCTACTATACATTCAAAAGAAATAATTGCAGGTGCCCAAATATTTGTGCATGAAGGTCTATTGCATTATTGTGTTTCACGGTGGAAAAGCTATGTGCAATCTGTGTCCTACACTAGGGGATTAGATAGCCCTTTAAAATGATGCACAGTCATATTTAGTGACATGGTCAACTACTTATGACATTAAATAGAGAGAAAATGAACTAGCTGACTTAGAGCAGATTTCTTCCATCTTTGTGTGCAGTGGTATTTCTTATGTTGCTTCTTGCCCCTTTCTAAACTATTTCTGAGTCTGCTGATTGGGTTTATTTCTAGACACAGCTAGTCTGCCTACATGTTCTGTCAGTTTTTTAAAATTTATTTTTTATTGATTTCAGAGAGGGAGGGAGTGGGAGAGAGAGATAGAAACATCAATGATGAGAGAGAATCATTGATCGGCTGCCTCCTGCACATCCCACACTGGGGATCGAGCCAGCACCCCAGGCATGTGCCCTTGACCGGATTGAACCTGGGACCCTTCAGTCCGCAGGCCGACGCTCTACCCACTGAGCCAAACCAGCTAGGGCTAATTCTGTCAGTTTTAATTAACCATAAATAGCAGTGTGTGTCTTAGGTAGGAGGTCTCTGGCAGGATCCTGAAGCCTTACGGCAATTAACAGCTGCCTGCTAGCCGCTTCCAGAGTGTAGTTCCACAGACTTGATTTTGCCAGAAACAAACCAGAGAACAAGTAACTAACAAGAGTGAAGGTGTAGGAGTCCTATGGACTGTCAAAAGATTAATCCAGTAATCTTTGTGCTTCAAGATTACTAGAGGAGTTCATTTTGTCATTTAATGGTTAATTGCCACTTAGCAGGACAGACTAAACAGTCTAAGTAATTGCATGTTAAAGGCTCTTTTTTCCCTTCCACTTCTATCTAAATCTTGGGTAGACTTTTGCGTTACCACCTCCTAGAAAGATTGTGTACTTTAAGCCCATGTTTTGTTTAAATCATGGAAAGAGGGGTTGTGCTGGTTTCTGCTGTAAATTGGTGTCATTCTAATAAAAATACTCTGATTCATTTTCATTCTCCCTAGGTAGCAGAGGCTCAACGGGCAGAGTTTAGCCCTGCCCAGTTCTCTGGTCCAAAGAAGATCAACCTGAACCACTTGTTGAATTTCACTTTTGAGCCACGTGGCCAGGCAGGTCACTTTGAAGGCAGTGGACATGGCAGCTGGGGAAGAAGGAACAAGTGGGGACATAAGCCTTTTAACAAGGAGCTGTTTTTACAGGCCAAGTGAGTATGGCTACCCGTAGGAGGGAAGTGAATTTGAGCCTCTGGGCAGTTGTGTTGAGAAGAAACTTCTTTTAAACTTTGTCGGGGAGAGCCAGAAAGAGAGTGGATCTGGTTCCTTTTTTTTTTTCCAATTTTTAAATGAGTTTACTTTTAAAAAAAATAAATCTTTATTGTTCAGATTATTACAATTGTTCCTCTTTTTTCCCCCATAGCTCCCCTCTACCTGGTTCCCACCCCACCCTCTGCCCTTACCCCCACCTCCCCACTGTCCTCATCCATAGGTATACGATTTTTGTCCAGTCTCTTCCCGAACCCCCCACACCCCTTTCCCCCCAAGAATTGTCAGTCCACTCCCTTTCTATGCCCCTGCTTCTATTATATTCACCAGTTTATTCTGTTCATCAGATTTTTTATTCACTTGATTTTTAGATTGACTTGTTGATAGATATGTATTTGTTGTTCATAATTTTTATCTTTACCTTTTTCTTCTTCTTCTTCTTCTTCTTAGAGAATACCTTTCAGCATTTCATATAATATTGGTTTGGCCATGATGAACTCCTTTAGCTTTTTCTTATCTGTGAAGCTCTTTATCTGACCTTCAATTCCGAATGATAGCTTTGCTGGGTAGAGTAATCTTGGTTGTAGGTTCTTGCTATTCATCACTTCGAATATTCCTTGCCACTCTCTTCTGGCCTGCATAGTTTCTGTTGAGAAATCAGCTGACAGTCATATGGGTGCTCCCTTGTAGGTAACTGTTTTTCTCTTGCTGCTTTTAATATCCTCTCTTTGTCTTTTGCTCTTGGCATTTTAATTATGATGTGTCTTGGTGTGGTCCTCTTTGGATTCCTTTTGTTTGGGGTTCTCTGTGCTTCCTGGACTTGTAAGGCTATTTCTTTCACCCGGTGGGGGAAGTTTTTGGTCATTATTTCTTCAAATAGGTTTTTAATATCTTGCTCTCTCTCTTCTTCTGGCACCCCAGTAATTCGGATGTTGGTACGCTTGAAGTTGTCCCAGAGGCTCCTTACACTATCTTCATATTTTTGGATTCTTTTTTCTTTTTGCTTTTCCAGTTGGGTGTTTTTTGCTTCTTCGTATTTCATATCTTTGACTTGATTCTTGGGATCCTCTAGTCTGCTATTGGATCTCTGTATATTATTTTTTATTTCAGTCAGTGTATGCTTAATTTCTAGTTGTTCCTTTTTCATATCCTCAAGGGTCTCACTAAATTTATCGGCCGTTTCTAGAAAATTCTTGAAAAACCTTATAACCGTGGTTTTGAACTCTAATAGTTTGCTTTCCTCCATTTCTGTCATTTGTGACCTGTTTCTTTGTCTCCACATTATGGCTGCTTCCCTGTGTTGATAGAGTGGCTTTGTGTGCTAGGTGTCCTATAGGGCCCAGTAGCTCAGCCTCCCCAGTTACCTGAGGTGGACACTCTTGGTGGACACTCTTGGTGCACCCCTTTGTGGGCTGTGTGCACGGTCTTGTTGTAGTTAAGCCTTGATTGTTGTTGGTATCACTGGGAGGAATTGACCTCCAGGCCAGTTGGCTGTGAGGATCAGCTGTGTCTACGATGGGAGAACTTCTGTGCTGGAGACACCCTTATGGGGCAAGACTTGCTTCAGTGGGGCTTTGGTGCTCACTGAGTCTGCCCCTTGAGTGTATCCCTTATGGATCTGAGGAGTTGTAATCTGAATGGTCCCACTCTGACCACTGGGAGATCGAAGGAAGTGCAAGTTTAGCCTCTACCTGAGGCCACCCAGCAGGAGCTACAGAGAGATCTGCAGATTCCTCTTCTTTGTTTGGGGTTTGGAGGTGCCCAGATGAAGCCCAGCTGTGAAGCAATGAAAGCTGCTGTGGGGCCTTGGGCCTTTTGGCGGCTCTGGGGCTCTCTGACCCAGTTGCAGTTTGTTAGGTAATTTTAGGTTGCAAAGGACCAGGCCATTCATATGCAAAAGCCTCTGCGCACAGCTTGGGTGGGGCGGGGTCTCAGGGTGGAGCAAACAGCAATGGCTGACCGTCAGCCCTGCCCTAAGAGGCCCCCGGGTCTCAGTGTCCTTCGGTAATCGCTGCAAGCACCTCTGAGAGAAAGCCGCCCTCGAATTCCACCCGAAGCCAGACAGTCCAGTTTCTCCCCTTATGAGTCTGGGTCCCCAGAGTCTTGCCCAGAACTGGAGTTCAGAGCAGTTGGAGCTTGTGTCTCCCTCCCGATTGAAAAAGACTGCCAGGATTGAAAAAGGCAGCTGCGTACTCAGTTGCCAGCCCTTCCCGCGCGCGTGCACGTGGGACTCTGCACTTTACTTCTGCACCTCCTCTGAGTCTCAGTGTGCTTTTCTCTTCCCTTCTAGTTGTAGAATTTCCACTTAGCCAGCCTTCCTGTGGTTCTGGATGATGTCCGTTTTGTCCTTTAGTTGTAGTTTTGAAGTGGTTGTGTGAGGCAACAATTTCAGGTGTTTACCTATGCCGCCATCTTGGTTTCTCCTCGGATCTGGTTCTTTTTCATTTTTTTTTCTTTTTCCTGTTTTTTTCTTCTGGCTAGTGTTAAAAAACCCATTTTCCAAGTGAATGCTCTTGGTGCTTAAAAGTAAGTAAGTGAATAAATAAATGCTAAGATTAAATAATGCGTTAGTATCATGATGACTTTGTAAAAATGTTTGCTTTGGAATTGAACCCAGATTTGAATCTTGTTTTGGCCCTTGATCTTGGGTAATTTACCTAACTACTTTGAGATTCAGCTTTTCTGTAAAGGAATATACTTTACTTAAGGGAGAGTTGAATGACCAGTTTGACTGGTTGGCATATATTTGCTGAAACACTGATTCCCTTTCTCTTTTTGTGTGGTGTCCTAATGTAAGCTTTAACCTCGGATCTAGACTGAAGTCGCCATTTAGTGCTTTACATAAATAGGTACTCAGGTGATTGAGTGAGAACAGCCTTTTCTACTGCATGGAAGATTAGCTATGTTCCTGGCTTTCTGGGGGTGAGGGAGCAAATCTGGCTTCATGCTGGTTGATGGAGTCACAGTACGGGTTAGTTTTAGTTCAAGGGAGGCTAATAGGCAGTGTGGCTGGGCTTGGAAGCAGGAAAAAACAATTCATGGATTTAGACTCCTACCTGCTGAGTCTTTGGCTTCCCTCCAGAGAGCCAGGGCTCAGAACTGAGTTCAGTGCTTCACAAACCATGGCTGCTAATGGCCTGCATTTGATTTCTAAGTGAGGAGCTGAATTTCTGCTGAGGGCTTGTTGGTAAATTCTGACAGTCTGCCTTTACCTTGCCTTCCTTCCTGTTTCCAGCTGCCAGTTTGTGGTGTCTGAAGACCAAGACTACACAATTCATTTTGCTGATCCTGATACCTTAGTCAATTGGGACTTTGTGGAACAAGTGGTAAGTAGCTCACCTTAGCTTATAAGCTGTTAGTGGGGGAGAGAACTAAAAGAAAGGGACTGTGTCTGTGGTGACACAGCAGCTGTTGGCTGGGTCCACTGCTGATACCTTTTCTGCTGCCATTACTGTAGACATTTCCCAGAGATCAGGCCTGGTTTCTCCTGGAGTTCATTTTGTGCTCTCTGATGGGAACTGACTTGCAAGACTGGCAAGTTGGAGGTCTCTGAGCTGAAGGTATAAAAGCAGTCCTATCTACTACCTAACGTGAGGGAGCTCTGGTTACCCTCCTGACCCAGAGGAGACTCATTACATGGACATTACTTCATTGGTAGCCATTTGTAGTAATCAATATCAAATCAGGCCTCAGCCTTGTGGCTAGTGAATGAGTCACACAGATGTACTTCTGTCCAAGCCACTGCTACATGTTTTCTATTGAAATGAGCTCTGGGTAGCCCCTTGCTGCTCCTAGGTTTTATGATATAAAATACCTTTCAGAATGGTAGGTCCCAAAGCCTCGACTCCCATTACTGTGAAAATTCATAAAGTCATCTGAGAATGGTATGAGGCCTGTGAAAATTGTTTTATATGCACTGGTTTAAAAAAATAGAGATTCATATAAAATGAAAGTCTCATTGACTTCTCTGTTGGAGATTACTGGTACTTCTAAGCCCTTTTTGTGCCTTTATGTATGGACATGTACCTATAAATCTTTTTTTGTAAATGGGATCATATATTGATTTCTGTCATTTTCCCCCCTTTGCTATAGAACCCCCAAGATACCTGTTATGTAGTTGTTTAATATAATAAAACTTGAGGCCCAGCACGCACGAAATCGTGCACGGTTAGGGTCCCTAGGCCTAGCCTGGCCTCCGTCGCATGGCCTCTGCCGCCCTGTGACACTACATGAAGCTCTTTGCCCCGGGACGCTCCGTGATGCTCGCAGCCCCTCAACTGCTCCGCGAGGTTCCCCTGCCCTGGGACTGCTTCTTGAAACTCGCTGCCGCCTGGGTGACTGCTTCGCTAAGCTCACGGCCACCCCGCGAAGCAGCCTGCCACCGCTGCTCAATGGTCCCCAGTCCCGCCCTGCTGCCAGCCCCCCCTCATGGTGAGCGGCGCAGGGGCTGGGGGAGAGGGGGGAACCGAGCACTTCATGGTGACTGGTCGCCCGTTTGGTCGTGACGCCACCTAGCTCTTTATTTATATAATGTTACAATCTTATGAAGCTGTGTTGAATAGAGATGTATTGGGGATGGGAGAGGAGAGGCTTTAATTTGATAATCCCTAGTCAGTTCTGAAAGCAGTGCGACTTGTGTAACTTCCGGTGGCATTTTGTTTCAGCGTATTTGTAGCCATGAAGTGCCATCTTGCCCAATATGCCTATATCCACCTACTGCAGCCAAGATAACCCGTTGTGGACACATCTTCTGCTGGGCATGCATCCTGCATTATCTTTCACTGAGTGAGAAGACCTGGAGTAAATGTCCCATCTGTTACAGTTCTGTGCATAAGAAGGATCTCAAGAGGTGAGATGGAGATATTTACTAGATTAGACCCCAGTTTGCTAACTCCTTGCCCTGCTACATCTGAATGTCCATATTACAGTGTTGTTGCCACAGAGTCTCGTCAGTATGTTGTTGGTGATACCATTACGATGCAGCTGATGAAGAGGGAGAAAGGTGTGTTGGTGGCCTTGCCCAAATCCAAGTGGATGAATGTAGATCATCCTATTCATCTAGGAGGTGAGTTCGGTTAATTTTGGGGGCAAATAAATCTGGGTACATTCTTTAAGGCTAGTGAATATCTTTCTACTGTCCAGAATTTAGCCTTTGGGTATGCAATTTCTAGCATTTCCCAGATGAGTCATAGGATTCTAGTAGGTTAGGGTGGCATTTGCAGAGAGTGGCTTAACCCTTGGTTTCAAGTTTGGTTCAGTTATATATACTTTAATTCTTATTTTACAAGGCTTTGTTGAATAGTATCTGGCACTGTGCCCAGTCTTGGGGATTCAAATTAGCCATTCTTGGTACCTGTTAATAAGGGACCCAGTCTGAGAGAAGAGACAGACTGGTAGGCAGGCAATTAGGGTATAATACAGTGTGATAAGTGCTTATGGAGGGGAAAGTCGAAGGGGTTATATTCCCTGTAGAAATGAACATTAAAGTGGCATTTCAGTTTTGGGCTAAAGAGCTTTCTCAATAAATGGTATTGAAACAGTTGACTCCTTTTATGAAAAAAAGGATAAAAGCCCTGGCTGGTTTGGCTTAGGGGCTAGAGCATTGGCCTGTGGACCGAAGGGTCATGGTTTCAATGCACGGTCAGGAGCATGTTCCTCAGTTGCAGGCTTGATCCTTGGCCCTGGTCGGGCGCATGTAGGAGGCAACCAATCGATGTGTCTCTCTCACGTCAATGTTTTTTTCTCTCTCTCCTCTCCTTCCTCCTTTCCACTCCCTCAAATCAATGGAAAAATATCCTCAAGTGGGGATTAAGGGGGGGAAAAAGGATAAAAGTAAATCTCTATCTCGTACCATTCATAAAATCAATTCCTGATGGATTGAAGAACGAAATGTAAACATCCAAAACCTTTAAAAGAAAATATAGGACAATATCTTTATAAATCCTAAGGTATATATGGATTTTTGAATCAGGCTGAAACCATAGATGCTATAAAAGAAAAGATTGAGGGATGGGGGAGGGTGAAGTGGGTGAACAGGGTCAACTATGGTGACAGACTAGACTTCAAGTGGTGAGATGTCAAATTATAATGTATGCCTGAAATTTATATAATGTTACTAACCAGTGTTACCCAAATAAAGTTAATAAAAAAGAAAAGATTAGTAAGTTTGTAATCTGAAAAGATTCCTGAAAATCAACAGGTGATAAATAGACCAGAGGAAAATTTACACATTTAAAGTTAGAGATTGAGATCCAGAACAGATAGGTGTTCTATAAAGTAGTTTAACAACCTAGTAGAAGAATGCGCTAGGCATATGACCAGACTTTTCCCAGAAAATGGTATCAGAATAACCTCCAAATATCTACAAAGATTTAACGTTGCTAAGAGACATGCAAAATCAAAATCCCTATTAGGGTGATTTTTTTTTTAAAAAGACATTGGCAACACCAGTTATTGGCAGGGGTATTCTTATTATTGGTATGCGTATAAATCAATAATAGCCTTCGGGGGTAGGGATTCAGTAGTATTTAAAATATGCACAACCATAAATCCAGCATTTATACCTGAATATCATAAAGAAATAATTTATTATTTCTTAAAGAATTTATTTTGTAACCAAATTGGCAGTAACCTAAATGTTCCACAAGGAACTTGTCAGAATATATAATACTGTGGAACACTATACAGAAGGTAAAAATGGGATAGATCTCTGTGTTAATATTTTGGGGAAAAATATTTTGAAAATTTTAAGACAGTGAATGAAACCTGTAAAACAAAATGTATAGTTTAGCCCTAGCCGGTTTGGATCAGTGGATAGAGCATCGGCCCGCGGACTGAAGGGTCCCAGGTTCGATTCCGGCCAAGGGCACATGCCCGGGTTGTGGGCTCGATCCCCAATAGGGGGCATGCAGGAGGCAGCCGATCGGTGATTCTCTCTCATCATTGATGTTTCTATCTATCCCTCTCCCTTCCTCTCTGAAATCAATAAAGAAATATATTTAAAAAAAAAAAAAAGTATAGTTTATCATTTTTGGAAAATATTTATTTTTTATGAATATGAGTGTGCGTGTGTTGATTTTCTTTTTTTTTAGAGGGAGAAAGGGTGCAGGAGAGAAACATCAACAAGAGAGAGAAACCTCCATAGGCTACCTCCCACATGCCCCCCTACTGGGGATTGAGCCTGCAACCCAGGCATGTGTCCTGACTGGGAATCCAAGCGGTGACTTCTTGGTGCATGGGACGATGCTCAACCAATTGAGCCACACTGGCCAGGGCTGAACATCCTATCTAATAAAGAGGGAATATGCTAATCGACTGCCCCGCCCTCAAAGATGGTGACACCCACAGCCAATAGAGGGAATATGCTAATTGAATGTCATGCCCTCAAAGATGGCGGCACCCAGTCCCCTCAGCCCTGCTGGGGTGGCAGGCACACAGCAAGGCTGGGGCCGCCCCCCTGCCTCCGGAGTCCCCCAGTCCCCTTAGCCTCCCAGCTGCCCAGGGCCGGCCCGAGGCACAGGCAAGCCTTGGATGGCGGCTGCCCAGCCACCCAGGGCAGCCTGAGGCTCAGGTAACCAGGGCCGGCCGAGGCTTGCGCTGCTGGCAGTGGCAGCAGCAGAGGTGTGATGGGGACGTCGCCTTCCCCTGATCGATGGGTCGCCTCTCACCCCAGAGGGCTCCTGGACTGTGAGAGAGGGCAGGCCAGGCTGAAGGAGCCCCCCTCCAGTGCATGAATTTTCTTTCTTTCTTTTTTTTTTTTTTTTTTTTAATATATCTTATTGGTATTTTACAGAGAGGAAGGGAGAGGGATAGAGAGCCAGAAACATCGATGAGAGAGAAACATCGATCAGCTGCCTCCTGCACACCTCCCACTGGGGATGTGCCCGCAACCAAGGTACATGCCCTTGACCGGAATCGAACCCGGGACCCTTCAGTCCGCAGGCCGACGCTCTATCCACTGAACCAAACTGGTTTTGGCTCCAGTGCATTTATTTTCATGCACAGGGCCTCTAGTGAGTATATAAATGTATGTAAAATATTTGAAGGATACATACACAAAAATTTTTTTTTAATATATTAATTTTTTATAGAGAGGAAGGGAGAGGGATAGAGAGTTGGAAACATCGATGAGAGAGAAACATTGATCAGCTGCCTCCTGCACACCCCCTACTGGGGATGTGCCCGCAACCAAGGTACATGCCCTTGACCAGAATCGAACCTGGGACTCTTCGGTCCGCAGGCCAACGCTCTTATCCACTGAGCCAAACCAGTTAGGGCTACATACACAAATTTGTAAATGGTTTTCTCTGGGCAGGTACTAGGATGGAAAGGGGAAAAACATAGGGCATTTTAAGAGTTTCTCAAAAGGTAATAACATGGTTTTAAACTTTTTAAAAAGTACTGAATATAAAGCCCTAACCTGTTTGGCTCAGTGGACCCCTTGGATTGAAGGGTCCTGGGTTCGATTTTGGACAAGGGCATGTACTTTGGTTTTGGGATTGATCCCCAGTAGGAGGTGTCCAGGAGGCAGCTGATTGATGTTTCTAACTCTCTCTCTATTCCTCTCGGTAAAATCAATAAAAAAATATTTTAAAAAAAGTACTGAAAATTTGGAGAAGAGAAGTAAAGGCAATAAATCATTCATAATCCTTTTACCCAAACGTTTTATTCTGGTCTGGCATCTTTTTTCCCATGTACTGTCTGCAAAATTCTCTTTGAGTTGACTAAATTTTTTACTGCATCTTTGAGTTTCTTAGGAAAGATTTCTCAAAGGATGGGGTCAGAGTTATAAACCTTATATTAAGGTCATTATAAATTACTAGAGGCACAGTGCATGAAAATTCATGCATTGGAGGGGGTCCCTCAGCCTGGCCTGCCCCCTCTCACAGTCCGGGAGCCCTCAGGGGCAGGAGGTGACCTGGCGATTAGGGGAAGGCGATGCCCCCATCACACCTCTGCTGCTGCCACGCAAGCCTCGGCCGGCCCTGGTTACCTGAGACTCGGGCAGCCACCATCTGAGGCTTGCCTGTGCCTCAGGCATCAGCTGGGCAGCTGACATCCGAGGCTTGCGTGCGCCTCAGGCTGGCCCTAGGTGGCTGGGGAGCTGCCATCCGAGGCTTGCCTGTGCCTTGGGCTGGCTCTGGGCGGCTGGGGGGCTGATGGTGGGTCCGGCCTCACCATGCGGCTGCCACCCCCTCTCAACCACCCCCCCCCCCACCCTCTGCAGGGCTGAGAGGACTGGGCGCTGCCATTTTTGTGACAGCCTGACAGTCTATTTGCATATCCCCTCTTTATTAGATAGGATTTTTAGGAAATTACTTCACCTTAGAAAACAGATGTGTGTGAAAGTTTCTGTGTAGCCACATGGTTGTGAGCTTTGAGTGTTATACGTTTGTGACCTTGTTGGCTCTCTTGTAGATGAACAGCACAGCCAGTACTCCAAGTTGCTGCTGGCCTCTAAGGAGCAGGTGCTGCACCGGGTAGTCCAGGAGGAGAAAGTGGCGCTGGAACAGCAGCTGGCAGAGGAGAAGCACAGTCCTGAGTCCTGTTTTATTGAGGCAGCCATCCAGGAGCTCAAGGTGAGATGTGCCCTGAAAACTGACTGGATGGCAGGTGTAAGCTACTTCAGCCCCATATTTAAGATAATAAGCAGGAAATTACTAAAAAGGCTGATTTGCTCTGGAAGGGAAGGGCAAAGTGGATTTTAAGTACTCTGCGGCTGAAAGGAACATGTTATAATAACCTTATAACTCATTGAGACACTGGAGTTCGTGAGATTAGCTATGTTCTTAGTTAAGCAAGTTATGCTTTTTGTATTCTAGAAAAACACTTGGATTTATTTGTAGAGATGTTTTATTTGAGGGACCTTATGGAGAAAGTATTATGACCTATCCAGCAGGCCCTAGCAATATCTGCTGAGGATTTTGGAGCAGCAAGGAAATTACCCAAATAACGAATTTCCTGTGTCTTGTATCCTCTGCAACAGGGATTCTTTTTTTCTTTTTAATATATTTTTATTGATTTCAGAGAGGAAGGGAGAGATAGAAACATCAGTGATGAGAGAGAATCATTGATTGGCTGCCTCATGCACTCCCCCTACTGGGGTTCGAGCCAGCAACCTAGACAAGTGCCCTTGGCGAGTCAAACCTGGGACCCTTCAGTCCGCAGGCTGATGCTCTTTCCACTGAGCCAAACCAGCTAGGGCTGCAACAGGAAGCTTTAACAAGTATCAGAATCACTGGTTGTTGGGCTACACCCTGAGACATTGATTCAGTAGGTACTGTACTTAAATTTATCTCAGCACTGACCTGGTGGCTCAGTTGGTTGGAGCATCATCCCGTGGACCACAGAGATTGCTAGTTCAATTCCTTTTCAGGGCACTTACCTAGGTTGTGAGTTCAATCCCTGGTTGGGGAGCATATGGGAGGCAACCAATTGATTTTTTTTCTCGCTCCCTAAAAATCAATTAAAAACATACTCAGGTGAGGATTAAAGAAGTTATCTCACTTAAGCTTCATATTCTGGCATGATACACACAACTATCCTGTTTCCCAGATGAGGAAATGGAATCATGGATTAGGTAATTTGTTTGATACCTGACTAATAAGAGGTGAATCTGGTATTTGAATTCCTGTCTCTGACTTCTAAGTCCTCCTTGGGCAGGATCCTATGTACTTAATTTTTACTTTCTACAGTACAGAGCGTTTATGCACATGCATTTCAGGTAAAGAAAAGGGTACATAGAAGTAGAGCTATCTAAACTGAGGTAGGGGTTGGCCAAACCCTGCTTGCCTCCTGTGCTGGGACTCTCAGCAGTGTTTGTAAAAACTAGTATTGTGTTGGATTTCTGTTCAGGAAGCTTTTGTGTAGTGTTTTCATTGTCAGAGACTCTAAGCAGAATACCATCCTGTTTGAGTACCAGATGCTTTTGGCTTTGTTTCCCTTAAAGATCAGGATTTTAAGTACTTAAACTCTTCCCATTGGGTCTTACTGCCTTTAAAAATATTTTCAATTGATTTTTAGGGAGAGAGAAACATTGATTTGTTGTTCCACTTATTTATACATTCATTGCTTGATTTTTTATTTATTAACTTTTTAAATGTATTTTTATTGCTTTCAGAGAGGAAGGAAGAGGAAGAAGAGAGAGATAGAAACATCAGTGAAGAGAGAGAATCATTGATCGGCTGCCTCCTGCACGCCCCCCTACTGGGGATCGAGCCTGCAACCCGGGCATGTGCCTTGACCTGGAATCGAGACCTTCTGGTTTACATAGGTCGACATTCAACCACTGAGCCACAGATGGGCTATTAATTTATTGATTTTTTTTTTTTTTAGAGAGAGAGAGAGAGAGGAACATCGATTTGTTGTTCCACTTATTTATGCATTCATTGGTTATTTGTGTGTGCCCTGACTGGGGATCAAACCCACAACCTTGGCATATTGGGACTACACTCTAACCAACTGGGCTACCTGGCCAGCGTGGGTCTTGTTGCCTTTATACACACACACACACACACACACACACACACACACACACACACACACACACATTTTTATTGATTTCAGAGAGGAAGAGAGAGAGAGAAATGTCTTGATAAGAGAGAATTATTGACCGGCCACCTCCTGCACTCCTCCTACTGGGGATCGAGCCTACAACCCGAGCATGTGCCCTTGACTGGAATCGAACCTGGGACCTTCCATTCTGCAGTCCAATGCTCTATCCACTGAGCCAAACCAGCGAGGCTGCCTTTTAACTTTTATTCCTATTGAGAGAGGCCATTGAAAGCCCTTGCCCTTAAGCTTAAGTTTGTTTCTGGAAACTGAGCTTTCTCCTGTCTTCTCTCTGGTGATCTAGACTCGGGAAGAGGCTCTGTCAGGATTGGCTGAAAGCAGAGGGGAGGTCACTGGTGTTGTGGCTGCTCTGGAACAACTGGTGCTGATGGCTCCCTTGGCGAAGGAGTCTATTTTTCAACCCAGGAAGGTTAGTGTGTCCCTGTTCCAGACTAAATGGCTGCCATTCCTCAAGTCTTGCTGTTGAGCTGGTAGGCACTGTGTGAGATGAAGAAGAAACTGTGAGTCTTTCTGGATGTTTATTAGTTCTTTCCCCAGGGGTGTTAATTACATCAGTGAATGTGTCACTAAGGTAAACATCCAGAGAACTTGGTTCCTATGCCTACCTTTGCCAGGTGTACTTTCTGTTGACCTAGAATTTGGCCCAACAGGGAGTGCTAGAGTACCTGTCTGCTTTTGATGAAGAAACCACCGAAGTTTGTTCTCTGGGCTCGTCTCGTCCTCTTGGTCTCCCGCTGGTAGAAGAAGAGGAAGCAGTATCTGAACCAGAGCCTGACCCGAAGGGTTGTCCAGAGGCTTGTGATGACTCGGAGTTAGCAGATGGCAGTCTTGGAGAGGGAACCATTAGTACAGAGTCCAGCCATCAGGAACCCACCTCAGGCTTCACACACCTGAGCAGCTCTCCTTGTTACTACTTTTACCAAGGTGAGGGGCCCTGAGGAGGAGGGCTGGGTTGCAACAGATATATTTCAGAGAGGTGACCTAACTGAGCAGAAGGAGGTATCGCTACTAGGTCTCTTTGGCCTTCCGGCTTGGGGCGGGAGAGACAGACCTAGCTATAAGGGGGGCCCCATCTTGAGGACTGGCCAAGACTATTGTGTGACAGAGCTACTTGTCTTCAGCGGAGGATGGGCAGTACATGTTCCTGCATCCTGTGAACGTGCGCTGCCTCGTGCGGGAGTATGGCAGCCTGGAGCAGAGCCCTGAGAAGATCTCGGCAATGGTGGTGGAGATCGCTGGGTACTCCATGTCTGAGGTAAGGTCTTCCTGCAGAGGTGGAGGGTCAGGGAGCAGCATCAACCTAATGTCTTTGAGCTGGGCCTACTCAAGCCAAGTTCACAAACCTTCAAGGCCTTTTAATGTTGTTCTTTTTTTTTTTTTAAATATATTTTATTGATTTTTTACAGAGAGGAAGGGAGAGGGATAGAGAGCTAGAAACATCGATGAGAGAGAAACATCGATCAGCTGCCTCCTGCACACCCCCCACTGGGGATGTGCCCGCAACCAAGGTACATGCCCTTGACCGGAATCGAACCCGGGACCCTTCAGTCCGCAGGCCGACGCTCTATCCACTGAGCCAAACCGGTTTCGGCAATGTTGTTCTTTTTTTGTTATTTATTTATTTTTGGTATAGCAGAGGTGGCGATTTATTTATTTATTTATTTATTTTATTTTTTTAAATATATTTTATTGATATTTCACAGAGAGGAAGAGAGAGGGATAGAGAGCTAGAAACATCGATGAGAGAGAAACATCGATCAGCTGCCTCCTGCACACCCCCCACTGAGGATGTGCCCGCAACCAAGGTACATGCCCTTGACCGGAATCGAACCCGGGACCTTTCAGTCCGCAGGCCGACGCTCTATCCACCGAGCCAAACCGGTTTCGGCTGAGGTGGCGATTTATTGAAGAACAAGTACAGACTCCCATGTGGGGAGGGGGAAAGAGTCTCCAAGATTTTTTTTTTTAAGAGGAGAGGAAGGAACAGAAAAACATCGATATGATAGTGAAACATGGATTGGCTGTCTCCTGCACTCCCCCTACCGGGGATCGAGCCTGTAACCCAGGCATGTGCCCTTACAAGAACCGAATCAGCAACCTTTTGGTGCATGAGATGATGCCCAACCCACTGAGCCAAACCGGTTAGGGCCAGTGGTTGATTCTTGTATGTGCCCTGACCAGGGATCAAACCCGTATTGATGCTTTAACCAACTGAGCTATGTGGCCAGGTCAGTGGTGCTTGCAGCCCTGGCTGGTTTGGCTCAGTGGATAGAGCGTCGGCCTTCAGACTGAAGGGTCCTTGGTCCAGTCAAGGGCATATGCCTGGGTTGCGGGCTCAATCCTCAGTAGGGGGTGTGCAGGAGGCAGCTGATCGATGATTCTCTCTTATCATTGATGTTTCTGTCTTTCCCTCTCCCTTCCTCTCTGAAATCAATAAAAATATATTAAAAAATTAAATGCTAGGTTCTGTTAAGTCAACTAGTGCTCTGCTTCACAGGTTACTTACTGTGGCTTGGGAATATAGATGTCTCCTACTTTCATTCAAGATGAGTTTGTTTTTTTTGTTTCTTCTTATTGCTTGGGAGAAATGTCTAAGAAAATGAAAAGTCCTTGGAGGACTCTTTAAAAGCTAGTTTACACAAATTCAAAATGCATTTTTGGGTTATACATCTATGAGTTAATTGTCTGATAATTTACATACGTGAAATTTGCCCATTGAGAGTTATTTCTGTATTGATCTGAAATTTTTTATAAGCCTAGATTCTTTGGGTATTATAAACTTTCCATAAAACTTGCAGAAAAAGGAAACAAAATTAAATTTAAGTTGATGGGCTTCATTTTTTAGTGTTTTAGGCCGACCTTCATGCAGTGGGGAAATCTGCTTTATGTATATACCCACTTATCATTCTGTCAGTGGCTCCCAGATTTTTGACAAGAAGTTACTCTTTATTTTCCTTATTCTCTCCTGAGTCTTGGACCACAGAAAATCAGAAACAGCTGATTGGCTTTAGATAATTTATTGCCAGGCTCCGTTTATTCATTTGCAGCACAAACCAAAAAAAAACGTTTTTGGTTATTTAGTCTACCTTACTGTAGCTTGACACTTTCTGTTTGGCTTTTCAAAATGGTGATTACTTGAGCACTACTCTATGAGCGCCAGTGCTGACTGTGAGTGTGTGTAGACTGTTGGATGTCTAGGGTGGGATTTTCTGTCTATAGAGTAAGGCCTGGTCTTTGTTGAGTGTTAGTCCCTTTTCCACTGTAGGATGTTCGACAGCGTCATAGATATCTCTCTCACTTGCCCCTCACCTGTGAGTTCAGCATCTGTGAACTGGCTCTGCAGCCTCCTGTGGTCTCTAAGGAAACCCTAGAGATCTTCTCAGGTAAGAGTGGTCCAACTTTGCTTCTCGTTATAGTGGAGTTCAGGGATTCCTTTTACTAGAAACCCAGTATGGGAGGATTTAAGGAACGGTGTCAAGAGTCTCAGAACCTCCTGATACACTCCATCTATTCATCCAATCCAACTGGGACTACTCATGTGGCTTTAGGTACTATAGTCAACTAGGAGGAGGGAATGGCTAGGTTGTCTTGGGTCTGCCTCATAATCTGACCAACCCACAGATGACATTGAGAAGAGGAAGCGTCAACGCCAGAAGAAGGCTCGGGAGGAGCGCCGTCGAGAGCGTAGGATTGAGATGGAAGAGAACAAGAAACAGGGCAAGTGTAAGTTCAAGAACTCTCATCTTTGACTAATACAGCTGTGCATCATTGTCCAGAAGCTCAGTGCCCAAGCCCCGGAGCCAGACTGCTTGGGTTCTTATCCCACCTCTGCCACTTGTTCTCTTCAATTTTTAAGTGTGAATCATGAGAGTACCTCCTTCATAGGCTTATTTGAGAATTAAATGAGTTAATTTGGGTCAAAGTACATAGCATATAGTAAGGAGTAAGATTAAACTCATCTTTGGTATAGTGGGTGAGAAAACCTGGTGAGGGAGAGAATTAGAGATCTGTTGAATGCTGGGGATAATTGTCCCATGTGTTCTCTGGATGGATCATCGACCGTACCTTTGACTCTCTAAGTAGAGTTAAAAATGTGGGTTTTGAAACTTCTGTCTATCAAGCATGTCAAACTTGCAGCCAGCAAGCCATGAGTTTGACATGCTTGGATCCTATTCTCCTCAGGGAGTCCTCAACTGTTGAAAAAGATTTGAGGAAATCTGCCTGGCTGGTGTGGTTCAGTAGTTGAGCATTGACCTATGAATCAGGAGGTTGTGGTTCTATTGTGGTCAGGGCACAAGCCAGGTTGTGGGCTCGATCCCCATGGGGGCATGCAGGAGGCAGCCGATCAATGATTCTCATCATTGATGTTTCTATCTCTCTCTCTCCCCCTTCCTTCCTCTCTGAAATCAAAGATATATTTAAAAAACTTTTTGAGGAAATTTGTAAATGGGCCTACCATTCTCATCTTTTCCTTTGCAGACCCAGAAGTCCACATTCCCCTGGAGAATCTACAGCAGTTTCCTGCCTTCAATTCCTATACTTGCTCCTCTGATTCTGCTTTGGGTCCCACCAGCACTGAGGGCCATGGGGCTTTCTCCATTTCTCCTCTTAGCAGAAGTCCAGGTTCCCAAGCAGGTAAGTAAAGTTGGGATGTAAAGAATGAAGGTGCAAGTGTTTCCTTGTAGCATTGTATATAATAAACTAGTGGCCCAGTGCACGAATTCGTGCACATTGAAAGGAAATTAATTAGAAGAAATATTTTAATATTGCTTTTCAAGCCCTTTCTCTATAATAGAAGTGTCAACCAAATTCATGATCAACAGTGACAGATCGAAACACGCGTACCATTGGTGCCAGCTAGAGCTTTATATGTATCGCGCATGCGCAAGTCATCTTAGCTTTTTATAGATATAGAATAAATTTGCTTAATTAGACCTGCTTTCTGATGTAGCTAAACTTTTTTCCAGCCCAGTGAAGCACACCAACTTCTCTTTCAGGTAATTGTCAGCAACACAGCAGTAAATATCAGCACGAAGCAGATTATTATTATAGATCACACAGGGAGAACAAAGGGTAAAATATTTAACTGTAGCAGTGTTTGACTATATTCTGCACAGTGAGAAAACCTGAAGTCATTTTCAAGGTCCACCATTTCTTCTTTTCAGTCGGGTCAAGTTTCTAAGCTTTCTAAATGTCCATTTTTCGGTTAATGAAAAGAAAATAGAATTCCACCGAGTCTCCTATCTACCTACTCCAGGACTTCTGTAAGGATCAAATGAGATGAGGCATGGGAAAACGCTTCACAGACATTTGGTTACAGTGTAAAATGTTTGCACCTGGCTATAAAGCAAGTTGTGTTCCTGGGCTGAAGAAACTCCAAGGAGGCTAGTTGCTAGGGAGAGGAAGCCGGGCGTTGCCACGTGACATCATTACGTGGTGCCCACAGCGACGGTTTCTGGGCTGGCCTGGGCTGTGGGCTGCATTTTGTGCCATGGGGTCTTGGCAGTGTTGGCTGCGATTTGGTGGGCTGTTGCTGTGGGCTGGTGGCAGGGCCTGTGTCCCACTTGGGGGAAGCCGAGTGTTGCTTTGTTGGCGCTATGTCCCTGGTGTCGCTTCTTTGTAAATGGCCAGTGCAGGTCACGGCAGCTTCTGCATTGAGCGTCTTCCCCCTGGTGGTCAGTGTGTGTCATAGCGACAGGTTGGACAGTCAGACACTTAGCATATTAGCCTTTTAAATATATAGATAGCAGATGTGGGGGGGGAAATAGTCTACAAAGTCTATTGGTAGGTAATTGGCTAAATTATAGCATTTATACTTTGAAACATTGTACTTTACACCTAAGAAAGAAGGAAATAGCTCTCTTCATGAACCAATGGGTAGACCTTTAGGATAAAAGGAACTTTTAGAACAAACAGAACATGATACCATTTGTGGGTTTAAAGAAAAACACACAAAACCTTTTATTGTGGGTTTGTATATGTAAGGGTATAGAAAAATAGTGGGGTGATTATGTTCCAAACAGGTAATTGTGTTCCACTCTAGGGAGTGAGACCAGGATTGAGAGATTGTTCAAAGAGGCCTTTAGCCTTTAAAAAATATTTTTTCCCTCTTATAGAACGTATTACTGTTAGGAAATTAAACACGTAAGAAAGAGTTGCTATCATTTCAGATCTTCATCCCCTGGCAGATATTTTGATACTTAAATTTTATTTCTCTATCAGGTATTTTAAACAAAATGTCCATCCAATATTTAAAACTCTTCATTACCCTTTTGATGATATGGCTATCATTGATTAGGAGCCTAAGGTTAAGGCAGGGCCTTAGTTAGTGGCAGGGACTGGGATTAGAACCTGGATTTTGAGGGCTACATGACCATGATGCTCTGAAGAGCATATTTAAGAAGAGAGCTGCTGTACAAAGGAATACAGCAGAATATCAACCACATTATTTGTGATAAAAAGATTGTGTTTTTGCATACTAGTTTTTCTGAAGGTATTTGAGCAAGAGCAGTTGGATGGTCCTAGAAATAGAACAGCTCTGGCTGGCTGTTGAAGGGCTTGCTAGTGGGAGAGTGAATAGGCTTCTCCCCCCGGTAGTGATCAAAACAGCAGTTAGACCTGATCTGTGGGAAATGTTCAACCTAAGGTCAAAGGATGGGTAAGACTGTTCCCCAGGGAGTATCGGGAAAAGTTGACATCTTCATTCGGGATTTGTTGATGTGTGTGTTTCGGATTCTAACTGAATATTCTCAAGTCTTAGACATCTGCTGACTGGAACATAAAACCTGACTTGATTAAATTTTATACCTTCTACTTGGAGTGTTTTCATCTATATAAAACCAAGTCATGACAGACCAAACCTAGTCCTTGAGAGTCAGCTGATGTGGAAAGGTCTTTTACTGTGGGAGTAGATTCTGGCAGACCTTCTAGTGTTGCTGTAAACACAAAACTTCTCTCTAGTGGTCACTGGTATGAATAATAGGCCTTGTTCTTGGCTTTTTGAGAATATGGCAGAGTTGAAATTGGGTCAGAGTTTGCTTTTTGAGTTGATTGGTAATTATCCATACCTGATTCAGGGTTCATCTGTTCACTCTTGCTAAGAGGACACTAGCTCTTTGGAACTTGACTCATATAATCAGGTGTCTGGTTCCCTTTCAGACTTTGTGCTGACCCCTGTGTCGCCCACTGCGAGCCAGGGCAGTGCTGCATTCTGCATCGGGAGCCTGGAGGAGGACTCGCCCTTCCCTTCGTTTGCCCAGGTAAATCCTGTGCTTGGGAAGCAGTCAAGGCTATTTAACCGAACTCCATTGCCAGTTCTTTCTGGAAATCTGTTAGCGGGGGGCTCACAGACCAATGTTACCCCAATTCTAATAATCACAGGAGGCCTTCTTAAGAGGGAAGCTCATAGATTCAGTCTCGGGTATTATCGTAGATGTACCAAAGAGAGAGGCTAAGAGTAGTTGAGGGTGAATCAGTGTTCTCATTATTCAGCAAATTATTAGATTTCTTTTTCCCCCCTTGGTAGATGCTGAGAGTTGGAAAAGCAAAAGCAGATGTGTGGCCCAAAACTATTCCAAAGAAAGGTGAGGATGGCCCACCTGGTGAAGGTGGGTTTTGCCCTTTTCAGAAGATATAAGTCTCTAGAGTTGTTTCTAGAATTGTAACACTGGTTGTTTTTTAGATGAAAACAGCTTAGTCCCTCCTGCCACCATGGACAGTGATGGGGAGAGTGATAACTCAGACCGTGTTCCTGTGCCCAGTTTCCAAAATTCCTTCAGCCAAGCTATCGAAGCAGCCTTCATGAAACTGGACACACCCGCTACTTCAGATGCCCTCTCTGGTAAAGGCAGGGGGGGGTGCTCAGCACAGGGTAGTCCTTCCCGCCTGGGTCCGGTGGCAGATGGGACATATCAGCTGGGCACTTTTCCCTGAGCCCTTAGGCTCACCTTCTAGTGTCAGCTAACGTTTCATTTGGTGTCACATAGGACCTTTTTGCCACCTCAGATTAATTCTTGAGGCCTGGATGCGACGTTCTGAGGAACTTTTATTTCCGCTTCTAAAACACAGCAGTGGAGAGTAGATTTTGGAATCCTGAGTTGGTAAAGGGTGGCTCATAGATGCAGAAATTGAGCTCGAAGCCCACCCTCACTCTGACATTCATGATTAGAGAATGACATTTATGGTGTGCTTCCTAAGTGTGCCTGTCATTGTGCTAATTTTACTCTCCCAGTAACCATATTAAAAGGTGTAACTCTGCTGCAGTTGAGGAAACAGTTCCAGGGAGATAAAGTGACTTGTCCAAAAACAAAGAGTATGCAAGGACTGGTATTCGAATACAGGCATTCTGATTCCAGAACCTGTACTCTTAGCTGCCATTGTCACTCTCAGTAATGAAAACAGGCCGGGGGACAAAGGGTGGCATTCTAAGCTAAGTTCTCTTTCTGTTTCCATTTAGAAGAGAAAGGAGGAAAGAAAAGAAAAAAACAGAAACAGAAACTCCTGTTCAGCACCTCAGTCGTCCACACCAAGTGACACTACTGGCCCAGGCTACCTTCTCCATCTGGTTTTCTTTTTTCCATGCTTTTGTTTTGCTGCTGTAATTTTTAAGTATCTGAGTTTGAACAGATTAGTTCTGGGGGGAGGGGGTTTCCACAATATGAGGGGGAACCAAGATTTTAAATACAGTGTATTTTCCAGCTTCCCGTCTTTACACCAAAATAAAGTATTGACACTCATAAGAGATCTCTTCCTGCCAAGGTTTTTAGTTTGTTACAGGTTAGTCTTTTTGACCATGTGTAATTAGTTTTTCTCAACCTTAAATAAACGAGTCCCTTCAACATCCCTTGGAAAAGCAGCCCAGACCAGAGTGTTAAATCGCACTATTGTGCTCCGACGTCATGTGCCGGGGCATCCTGGTTTCAGCACCTTTCAGCGAGTCTTTTAAAGTAGTTGAATCTTTTCTGTCTGTTCAGTCCTCTAAAGAAACAGAGGGATGGAATAAAATGTATTTAGAATATTCAGCTTGAATTGCAGTTTTTCGTCCGACATGGCCAGGCTGTGGGGCCAGACCTAGGCTGCACTTGCATGTAATGATGGAGGGTTTTGCCTCTTCCACATGGCTTCTGTTTGGCAAGGAAAGATGGACCTCCTGCCAACCTTTAAATCAAACTTGTTTCAAGTGACAGTAGCCCGAGTTGTAGGAGCAGGAGTCTAGCACACCTGGAGGTAGAGCAGACAGGTTTGAAAGCAGCAGGGCTGCCACTGCCTCTTGTCTAGAGTAGTCTTATGCCTTGGTTTGAGCTCAATTGGAGTGATGTGAATTCTTTTGCTGCTTAATAAAGTAACCTCTAGGTCTAACAGAATGTGAAGGCAAACAGTTGCAATAAATTACCTGCACAAGCAATGTGAGCTTTCTGTTTTATTTTTTTAATTCATTTAGTTTTTAGAGGGGAAAAAAAGAAACATTGATTTTTGTTCCCCTTACTTATGCATTCATTGGTTCATTTTTGTATGTTCCCTGACTGGAGATCAAGCCTGCAGCCTTGGCATATCAGGACGATGCTCTAACCCAGTGGTCGGCAAACTGCGGCTTGTGAGCCGCGGTTTGCCGCTCTGTTGACTAATGAGTTTGCCGACCACTGCTCTAACCAACTGAGCTGCATGGACAGGGCAGCTTTTTTTGTTGTTGTTCAATTCAGGTCAGCTAGACATACTATAAATAGGTTAAAGTATCAGCTAGTATGATTGTGAGCTGGGCGTAGCTATAACCTGTCATTTTTTTTTTAAGACATTATTTACAAATATTTTCTCCCATTTGGTAGGTTGCCTTTTTTTAAAAAATATATATTTTATTGATTTTTAAAAATATATATATTTTATTGATATTTTACAGAGAGGAAGGGAGAGGGATAGAGAGCTAGAAACATCGATGAGAGAGAAACATCGATCAGCTGCCTCCTGCACACCTCCCACTGGGGATGTGCCCGCAACCAAGGTACATGCCCTTGAATGGAATTGAACCCGGGACCCTTCAGTCCGCAGGCCGACGCTCTATCCACTGAGCCAAACCGGTTTCGGCTATTTTATTGATTTTTTACAGAGAGGAAGGGAGAGGGATAGAGTTAGAAACATCGATCAGCTGCCTCCTGCACACCCCCTATTGGAAACGTGCCCGCAACCAAGGTACATGCCCTTGACTGGAATCGAACCTGGGACCTTTCAGTCCGCAGGCCAATGCTCTATCCCAGGGGTGGGCAAACTTTTTGACTCGAGGGCCACAATGGGTTCTTAAACTGGACCGGAGGGCCGGAACAAAAGCATGGATGGAGTGTTTGTGTGAACTAATATAAATTCAAAGTAAAGGAGCGGAGGGGAGAGCAAGAGAACCGGATAGAACAGCCGGATCCGGCCCGCGGGCCGTAGTTTGCCCAAGGCTGCTCTATCCACTGAGCCAAACCAGCTAGGGCTAACCTGTCATTCTTAACCAAAAGCAGTTCAGAAATCCAGGGTCAGAAACTCTGGGGGGATGAGGGTGTTTCAGCCTGAGATGAAAGGGCAGGGTGAGGCAAAAGCCACAAATCTATCAGATGTGTCAGGGACTTGGAGTGACAGCCATTCTATGATGGAGAAAGGAGATCCTGGAAATGTAGAAGATCCAGCGCCTCCCAGAACGCCCTGTTCCAACAAGTGGGCCCCGAGGCTTGGGCACCGTGCAGCCTGTAGAGGTTCACTCCATTGCTTCAGCAGCCTCCTCACCACCATCTGAAAGCTCCTCCTCACTCGGTTCCTCCTCCAGTAAGCAGCTTCTTGTGACAGACTTCTGGATAGCTTCCCGCTCCCCTGGAGGAAGGCAGGCAGCATGGATGAGAGAGGTTTTTGACAGCTGGAGGCCAGTCACTGCTCAGTACGCACTGGGTTAGTGTTGCTTACCTTCATCAGTGCAGTTCTGCAACAAGATCAACAGCTGTCTCCTGTTGTACTGAATCAGGAACTTCTGACATGTTCTAATTGTACCTGGCACAGAAAAGAGCTTTGTGGTGAAAGGTGTCTTCCTCGAAGACTTTCTGAGCCAGGGGAAAGCATCTTGCTCTTGGCAGGATAGGAAGACCCACCCACCAGACATGATTGAACTCTGAGCCTGATACCTATTGAAAAGCAGCCATACCCCATGCAGCCATACCTACCTCCCACGTGCAAGGTGTTGAGAAAACACGGGTAACGGTGTCCTTTGTTCTCCAAGTGTGTGATGAAGGGAAGAGCTGACCACACAAGCTGGTAGAACTCCTTTCGGCATCGAAGTAGCACTATTCCAGTATAGACATTGAGGTATCGCACTACAGCAGGCAAAATAATTTTGGGAAATTGGATTCTCAGCAGCAGGTCAAAGGTCTTAGGGTAACTAAGCCTACTAAGTGCCAACAACTGTTCAAGGCAGTGGCACTTGGGACGCATCAGTGAGTAAAAAGAGATTCCTGGAGGAAAGAGATTGTCATTTATGGAAGGGGGCGAGGGAATAGACAATAGCCAGTGCCTTGCACACCACTCAGAACGGATGAATTTAGAATTTTAAATGTTCTTCTCATTCACTGACATGTTAATACGTTGGGGGTGGGGAGATGGAGATCCAAACCCTTGGCTCAAGAAAGGCTCTGCAGCCGAAACCGGTTTGGCTCAGTGGATAGAGCGTCGGCCTGCGGACTGAAGGGTCCCGGGTTCGATTCCAGTCAAGGGCATGTACCTTGGCTGCGGGCACATCCCCAGTGGGGGGTGTGCAGGAGGCAGCTGATCGATGTTTCTCTCTCATCGATGTTTCTAGCTTTCTATCCCTCTCCCTTCCTCTCTGTAAAAATATCAATAAAATATATTTAAAAAAGAAAAAAAGAAAAAATAAGAGCTGGTCTTTAAAAAAAAAAAAAAGGCTCTGCAGCTCTAACCGGTTTGGCTCAGTGGATAGAGCGTCGGCCTGCGGACTGAAAGGTCCCAGGTTCGATTCCGGTCAAGGGCATGTACCTGGGTTGTGGGCACATCCCCAGTGGGAGGTGTGCAGGAGGCAGCTGATTGGTGTTTCTCTATCATCGATGTTTCTAACTATCTCCCTCTCTGTAAAAAAATCAATAAAATATATTTTTTAAAAAAAGGCTCTGCAGCTAGACTGTAGCCAGCTCAGTCTCACCTGATGTAGCATTATGCCTATCTTCTATCTCTCTATATAAAACCCTAATATGCAAATAGACTGAACGGCGGAACAACCAAATAACCAGTCTCTGATGTGCGCTGACCACCAGGGGGTGCATGCGGAACATGGTGTTCGCCGTGGCGGGATGGTGGAGCAAGAAAGCGGGGGTACCAGACCAAGGTGGGGTGCTGGTCACTGTCATCAGGGTGAGCCTCTGGTGGTTACTGAAAATTCTTTGTTCCCGCATGCCATGTCCCGCCTGGCTCTCGCACCAACTGCCGGCGCCATCAGCGGGTGCGAGCAGCGGCTGCCAGACCTGATCACCCCTGAGGGCTTTTTCACCTCCCCCTGCTCCTGAGGGTAGATCAGGGCAGCAGCTGCCGCTGGCACTCACTGATGGTGCTGGCCCTGCTTGCATCTGCTGCTGGTGCTGGCCCCAATAGCTCCATGCTGTCAGTGGGTACCAGTGGGGCCGGCCCTGTCAGTGTGTGGGAGCGGTGGCAGCAATGGGAGCGCAGCTGCTGGCAGACGGGACCAGGGCTGCCCCTTTGCCCACCGCAGCCTCACAGCCCACAGTTCCTTTCAAGGGGCATGAATTCATGCACGGGCCCCTACTGTGCATATAATATAATTTCCCAGGATCCCATTTTGAGCATATAGTAAAAGAACGAATTTAGATTTGTGTGGCTGCTGGGAGGGCACCTCTTCTTCCTCATTTACATGCACACAATTGTGTGTTCTGTACTTTACAGGCCCTATTAAGGGCTTTTCAGGGTAATTATGACTTTTTTCCATGTGATATTAATGTAACCAGTCACCTAACTTAATAGGAACTATACACATCTCCATTTAATTCTAGCTATCCTATTAAATACAGTAGCAATCACCAATATACACATGTAAATAGGTACAGGGGGTTCTTGCCCAAAGTTCCACTGCCTTCTGTCTTAGCTCTCCGCCTAACTTTGGGCTTGTCCACACCTGGAGCTGGGAGTCCCAGACGCCTAAAAAGGACCACTTAGTGGCCCAGCCACATGGCTCCGTGGTTGAGCCTCCTCCTATGAACCGGGAGGTCATGTCAGTCCCCAGTAGGGGGCGTGCACGACGCAGGCAGCCGGTTCTCTCTCATCACGGATGTTTCTCCCTCTCTTAACAAAACTATGGAAAACAAACAACACTTCGTGGATGGTGCACCAGGCTTGGCAGCTCCGTGCGCTGCTTGTGCCCTTTCTCCCTCCTCCGGCACCCAATCCCTCCGGGTTCCGCTGTCGGCCCGTTCCCCAGCACCTTCGTACCCGCGAAGCCGATGGAGCAGGCGGCCCCGCCGAACGTCCCGTGCAGGCGAGCAATCGTGTCCCGTACGAGGCCGCCCAGCACTCGGTCATCCAGACTCAGGCGGCAGCGGGGGTCGTCAGACACCACTTCGCAGAGCAGGTACCTGGGGCGGACGAGAGGGAGGTGAGCAGAGGCCAGGGCTGAGGGCACCGGGCAGGAAAGAGCATTGAGGGGCAAGCCACGAGCTGCTTACCTGTGTTTGAACCGCACCATGGCGACTTCCGCTCCCGGCGTCCTGACGCGCAAAGCTGGTGTCCGATGATGGCCAATGGTAATTAACCTCCTTAGTCTGCAACCACTCAGAGAGGGATGTAGAATAGAAAGGCGGAGCTATAATGTTGAGAGGCCAAGCCCAGTGTCAGTCTCCTTCAAGCCCCGCCTCCGTTTGCGTTTGCAGAGATCTGGCGTACTCCTGAGTTTCACAGTGATTTGGGTGCTGGGCGCAGCGTTGGAGCCGTTTGTGGCTGGGATGGGTCTTTATGTTCCATGCCGCAGTGTGCAATACTACATAGGATGCAGCTGCTGCATGTGGGCCCTCAGGACGTTTCCTTTCTATTCCATTACCACCCAGTCGTGTGTGCACTTACATATTCCCTCTTTAAAGATGGACAGTGGAACTCTCCAATTTACAGGCCAGGACTGATACGGGAAATCGGACCCTTACTTTCAGGTTAGGGCTCGGTTTGCTTTTTCCATACAGCCAAATATGCTATTACTGTTTGGGCTTTTCAACAGTCTTGCGGAGATGAGTCTCGTTTTTTGTTTGCAAAACCAATCAGTGGTCGTTATATTTTCCTTTAAAAATTTTTTTTATTGACTTCAGAGAGGAAGGGAGAGGTAGAGAGATATAGAAACATCAATGATGAGAAAGAATTATGGATTGGCTGCCTCCTGCACGCCCCACACTGGGGATTGAGCCTGCAACCCCGACTGGAATCAAACCTAGGACCCTTCAGTCCCCAGGCTGACGCTCTATCCACTGAGTCAAACCGCCCAGGGCATATTTTCCATTGAAAAGCACGAAGAAGCAAATAAAAATAAATTATAATCCATTACAGAGAGAGAATAATTTATCATGTGGTGTGTCTTCCCCCCACACACACACACACTTCCTCCCACGGGCCCCCCACCCCGCCAGCGGTCCTTAAAGTGAGATTTAGGGACCCCTGGGTTTTCCAAGACTCCAAGGTCAAAATTACTTTCATAATAACAGTAAGATGTTATTTGCCTTTTTTACTCTCACAATGGACAGTAAAGTTTTCCAGAGGTTACATGACATGCTGATGTTATCACTCTGATGGCTAATGCAATTGTTAAATATTTCTATTTTAATATCCATGATAAGTATCGATATACCCCACAAAAACAAAAGCTCTTTGGGATCCTCAATAATGTGAGTGTAAAGGGGTCCTGAGACAATGAAAAAAGTATGAGATGAGAACTGCTGCCCTATGTTTTTATATTTTTCTTTTCTTTTCTTTTTAAGAGTAGGATCATACTGTTTAGTAATCTTTTTTCCTGCTTGATTATCTTCTCAAAAATGTCTTATTGAGGTATAACATACATAAAATGCATATACAACTCAATGTATTTTTACACATGCATAGACTTGTGAAACCACCGCCCAGATTAAGGGAGCATTTCTAGCGCCCAAGAAGGTTCCCATGGCCCCTTCCCAGTCAGAATCCTTCCCAGAAGTAGTGTCTATTCTGACTTCTATTAGGAAAGACAAGAGGCCCAGTGCACAGATTTGTGCACATTGAAAGGAAATTAATTAGAAGAAATGTTTTAATATCGCTATTCGCCCTTTCTCTATAATAGAAGTGTCAACCAAATTCACAATAGACAATGACAGATCGAAACACACGTGTGCGATTGGCACCAGCAAGAGCTTTATATGTATGGCGCATGCACAAGTCAGCTTAGCCTTTTATATATATAGAATACACTTGCTTAATTAGACCTGCTTTCTGATGTAGCTAAACTTTTTTCCAGCCCAGTGAAGCACACCAACTTCTCTTTCAGGTAATTGTCAGCAACACAGCAGTAAATATCAGCATGAAGCAGATTATTATTGTAGATCACGCAGGGAGAACAAAAGGTAAAATATTTAACTGCAGCAGTGTTTGACTATATTCTGCGCAGTGAGAAAACCTGAAGTCATTTTCAAGGTCCAAAATTTCATAGTTCTTTTCAATCGGGTCAAGTTTCTAAGTTTTCTAAATCTCCGTTTTCTGGCTAATGAAAAGAAAATAGAATTCCACTGAGTCTCCTATCTACCTACTCCAGGACTTCTGTAAGGATCAAATGAGATGAGGCATGGGAAAACGCTTCACAGACATTTGGTTACAGTGTAAAATGTTTGCACCTGGCTATAAAGCAAGTCGTGTTCCTGGGCTGAAGAAACTCCAAGGAGGTTAGTCGCTAGGGAGAGGAAGCCAGGCATTGCTATGTGACATCATTACCCAGTGCCCACAGTGACCGTTTCTGGGCTGGGCTGGGCCGTGGGCCACATTTTCGCCATGGGGTCTCGGCAGTGTTGGCTGTGATTTGGTGAGCTGTCACTCCGGGGTGGTGGAGGGGCCTGTGTCCCACTTGGGGAAGCCGAGGGTTGCTTTGTGGGCGCCAGGTCCTTGGTGCCGTTTCTCTGTAAATGGCCAGTGCAGGTCACGGCAGCTCCTGTTTTGAGCGTCTGCCCCCTGGTGGTCAGTGTGTGTCATAGTGACTGGTCAGACGGTTGGAGGGACACTGACCATATTAGCCTTTTATATATATAGAGAGAGATTAGTTTTGCCTGTTCTTGAACTTCAGATAAATACCTGACAGCATGTTTGTGTGTGTGTGCCGGGCTCCTTTCACTCAATATAATGCCTGTAAGACTCATTTTCCTTGTTTGATTATATTTTCATGTCAAATGTTCATGGCAACATTATATTTTCAGCTACGCAGTATTGTATTTTTTGCATGTACCTGTTAAATTTGTCAATATTCCCTTGATGGATGTTTAAATTAGTTCTAGATATTCTTGTTATACCCAGCACTTTGATGCACAGCCTTGTGGTTAGGTCTTTATTCTTTATGCCTATTCCTGACTATTAGAACTGTCAAGGACTTGGCTGGCCCTGTGAGCTCCATAAAGGGAGGCAGGTTTCACAACTGATTATTTGCAAGATGTGGAATGAGTCCTCAATTTTCACATCTCTCACTTTTCACCACCTTAAAGGAGGAATGCGGAGGGAGGAATGGGTGGGGAGTGAAGGAGACAGCAGAGCAGTGGCCCTGCTGAGGTGTCTCCGCTCTCCTCGCCCAAGAACAAACTCATCATCTAAACGCCTCTGTCCAGCAGGGGGCGTCAGAGGCCCGCAGTGCGCGGAGAAAGACGGACTCCGAGTTCCCCCTTCTCCCTCCCGTGGGACAACTCCCCTAGCACTTCCAGCCTTCAACTCAATTAATCCAACAGTTTATGGGATGCACTTGGGGCTCAGATCAAACTCACACAGTAAGAAGCAGGATTAGAATTCGACTCCAGCGTCCTTGCTCTCATCTGCAGGCTGATGTCCACTTTGTGTACAATGGAGAGACCACGTAGGTTCGAAGCCTCTCCGTCATTTCCCAGCCACATCCTGTCGGGGGAGTTAATTCCTGTCTCTGGATCTCCGTTTCCTCACCTGTGCAATAAGATAATGCTCCTCCCTCGAGGCTGGATGTCAGATTTCAGCGCGTAAACGCGGGTGAAGCGCCTGGCAGGGAGGGCACGGAAACGCTGTTTGGAATGAACGGTCTCCTCCTCCCCGCAGGCAAGCCCCTGGGAGGAACTCTTCGGTCCTGGACCCCGCGCCTCGGACCAGGCCGGGCCTCCTGCCGGCCCCGCGAGGATCAGGACACGGGCGGCAGCCCCGCGGCTCCGGCTCCGCCGGCGCTCATCACACGCCTGTTAATGAGGCCGCGGCTGTGCGCACTCACCCGGTCCCCGCCGCGCGGAACCCGCCCGAGGAGGCTGGAGGGCGGCGGCCTCCTCCCCGCGGCGAGATTCGCTGGGCGGTGCCCGGTAGGTGTCGGGGGCGGGGCGGGTCCCCGGAATGCAGGGCGGGCGCGGCCGGGTGCGCAGTCCCTCCCGTTCTCTCCCAGCCGGGCCACGAGCCACTATTATCCTCATCTTACAGGTGAGTGAGGGACGAGGCTCGGAGAGGAGAGCTCCCACGGGCGCAAAACTCCCGCGGGAAGAGGCCAACGGTGACCTCCGTGCCGGCGATTCAGGGACTCTCGGGGGAAGGCCCCAGATCGGATAATGGGGGAGGAGGGGGCTTGGGAAACTTCCTTTGCGCGCTTCCCCTCTTCCCATCTGAGGGTTCCCACGCTCCATTTGTGCTTTTGGATCAGACACAAAACCGAGTATTAATTCTGGCAAAGCCTTTAAGACTTAGTTGAACAAATAAATCACACAGTCCATTTCTCAGACTGGGAAATCCGGAACAATCCCTACGAGGTGGTTGGGGCAACTGCTGAAATGCTCCGTGAAATGGGAGTGCGACGCTACAACGGGTCATCTTGTCCAGGGCCTTCCGGGGTGGGATCAGGAGTAGCTGTCTTTGTTCTTCATCTTCAGCTAATGGGCTGCCATTTATTAGGCTCTGACTGTGCCGGGCACCGAACTAAGCACTTTATGTGTTTGACTTCATTTAATCCTCACAGCACCTCCATGCGGCAGGTCCGTGACTCTGAGGCTCAGAGAGGGAAATGACTTGCCCAGAGTCACACAGTATGTCAGTCTGCGAAAGACCTTTGCCTCACCTCCAAACCCGTGCTCTTAACCCCTTGCTCTCTACCCCTTCTGGGATGTCTGGGACCTAGAAGGATATTCAAAGACGGCAAATCCAATTGGGGTGCGATTCAGAGATGCCTTTGGCATCTAGGGGTTCCCCAGCAGAGCCTGGGCAATGCTGCCATGGCGGACGGTGGCAAAGGGAATTGTGTCTGCTTTAGCATGTTGTTAAGCAGCCACTGCTCATTAGGGGCTCCTGCTCCTCTAATCCCATCAGCCAATTCCCTGTAAAGCCTTACGGGGACAATCTGGGTAAAATTAAACCCTCCGTCTGCCTGGCCGGGGCCGGGGAGCTGCCACAGCCTCCAAGTTGCTGGGGCAGACATGGCCCTCCCTTGACCTCAGAGTCAGAACATCACATCTCAGCTCCCCCTCGTCCTCACTGCTATGGGGACCTCTTTTCCCTTCCCTCACCTGCTGTGAGGATTTGCTCATCCAAAAATTAATTGAAATTACCAGGGCACTACTGTTTGACCCAGCGATTTCTCCGCCAGGAATCTCTCCCACAGAGATTCATGCTCTTGTGCCAAATGACAGGTGAACAGGATGTGTCTTGCAGTATTTGTTTGTGAGCAAAAGGCAGCGTCACATAGCTAGGAAGCTGCAGAGCCAGGATTTGGACCAGGCAGCCCATGTCCTTGTCCTATCCAGCTTCTCTGTCTTTATGTGTGTGGAAAACTCCCCAAAGGTGATACAAAGTATGCCGATGATGGTCACCTCCGGTGAGAGACTTAAAGGTGTGAAACAGGAGCGGGACTCACTTCTTACTGTGCCCCTTTGGATTGGTTTACTGTACCATGTGCATATGTTAATTTTCTATGAGCCCCAGACCCCAAGTGTGTTATTAGTAATCCTGGCCTTTATCCTGGAGTGGCACTATCATTATCTCCACTTTACAGGGGAGGAAGCTGAGCTCACCCCGATGGTGTGGCCAGGCCACAGGACTAGGAATGGCAAAGGGGAACTGACTCTCAAGCCAGTGTTCGTGACCCTAATTTATATTAGCCTCCTGGGCTGGGGAGAGTCAGAAGAGAGAAAAGTGGTTAAAGCATGGACTCTGGAGCCGGCTTGCCTGGGATCAAGTTTTGATTCAGCCACTCACCAGCTGTGTGACCTGAGGTAAGTCACTTCCCCTCTCTGAACCTCAGTCTCCTCTCTCTGAGGATTAAATGACTCATCTCCATGTCAAGTGCTTAGAACAGGGCCTGTCTCATCCTGAGTGTTCAATAAATGTAGGTATTTAAAAATATATATATTTTTATTGATTTTGAGAAAGAAGAAGGGAGAGGGAGAGAGAAACATTGATGTGAGAGGAAAACATTGACCAACTGCCTCCTGCACGCACCCAGGAATGTGGCCTGACCCAGAATTGAATCAGCAGCCTTTAGAGCACAGGACAATACCCCAGTAACTGACCCGCACTGGCCAGGGCTAAGTCTTAGCTATTGTTGTAGCATTGTCCTAACGCTATCTTCTCCGACTTCAAGCACAGAGCAGGTCCTTCTCCCAGCTGGGGGTCCAGCTATGGCTGCTCCAGTTTCCTCCCCGAAGGGCAAAGCCCAGCTCCCCTCGGCCGAGCCCCCGGAGAAGCCCTTCGGAGTCGGTGCTCCTGGTTATCGCAGTGCGGTGGTTGTGATCAGAACCGCTCACATCACCAGAGCTGGAAACTCGGGCAGAGCCGCAGGGCTGGAGCGGCCCAGATCCAGAGGGAGGCTGCGATGGGCGGCCTCCCAGTTTGGGATGTTCCCAGCGCCTTCCCACCGCTCATGCTAGGAGGGAAAAGGGGCTCAAAATAGCTGTTGCTTCCCCAGCACGGCGCGAGGCCAAGGACAGGAATAGACGTCTGGGGGTGGCCGCCTCAGCTTCCTTCAGGGGCTCTGGTGGGGGGGGGGGGGCGCTGGGAATAGCTAGAGGCCAGACTCCCCCCAGTGGCGGGGGGTGGGGGCGATAGTGCAGCTGTCAATATACAGGGACTTACCCTTGACGATCCAGCCCCTGGAAAGTGTTGGCCCACCTGGCGATAGCTGGCCAGCAGGTCCCTGGCACTGGCCAGATACCAGCCAGGGTCTGGACTCTTAGATCAACTGGAAGTGCCTTCCCACACTGGCTCTCTTGGCAGGTGAGGAAACTGAGGCCCAGAGAGAGGTTCACGTGCTTGAGATCACAAAACTGGCTAGAAGCCACGCTTCCAGGAAGGGCGTGTCTCGGGCTCTGAGAGGCAGGATAGGGTGGTGGTAACCGGTTAAAGGACTCGGACTGTCTGGGCTCGAGTCCAGGCTCCACTCCTTATGATCTGCCTGCTCCCAGGCCTCAATTTCATTCCTGGAAAATGGGCACAATAACAGTATCCACCTCCTTTAGTTAGTCAAGAAGAGTGAATGAGTTAATACTCGATTACGATTATTATTATTTTCTTACCAGACTCCTCACTCATTCATTCCTAAGGCGTTGGCTGAACACCTGTCATGTGCCAGGCACGGAGCTGGGCCTGGATCAGTGTCGCTCACAGCGTGGCAAGCAGAGACATTGCAGGGAACCTGCCCTGTGCCAGCTACTGTGCTAAGCATTTTTAAAAAAATATATTTTATTGATTTTTTACAGAGAGGAAGAGAGAGTTAGAAACATCGAGGAGAGAGAAACATCGATCAGCTGCCTCCTGCACACCCCCCACTAAGGATGTGCCCGCAACCAAGGTACATGCCCTTGACCGGAATCGAACCTGGGACCCTTGAGTACGCAGGCCGGCACTCTATCCACTGAGCCAAACTGGCTAGGGCTGTGCTAAGCATTTTAATCTGCAATCTCACTTATTCCTTATGACGGCCTATGAGGAGCCCTTATCATGCCCTATTTTACAGATGAGGGGAGGGAGGCTCAGAGGGTCACACAGCCAGGAGGTAGCAGAGCCAGGATTTGAAACCCTGGCTGCCTGCCTGCACAGCTCATGCAAGTAACCAACGCATGACACTCACTTTTCTGGGGAGATGTACAAGTCATTCACTTGCTGCAGTCTAGGGGTTGGGTAGGGAGTGTTGGGCACAGGGAGGAGGGCTCCATATTCCTAGCCTTGACATTTATCGCCCCAGTACCCCCACACAGTTCCATGTGAGGTGTGCCTAGCCCTTACTACTAAATGCCCACCTCCATTCTTCTGGGTTTCCTTGAGTACCTACTATGTGCCAGGCTTGTGCTAAGCTCTGAGAACACAGAGAAGACTTCATCCCTGCCCTGAAATTGCTCACAGTGTGTTGAGAGAGACAGGTTTCTAAAGTGGTCAGAGCAATTTAGGGGCAGCTCCTGTGATGAGGGGAAGAATGGGAGCAAGAGGGTCTCCAGAGGAAGGATCTAACTCAGCTTGGAAGGTCAGGGAAGGCTTTCTGGAGGTGGTGATGGCTGTTGAGGCTCACAGGAGAGTTAGCCAGAAGAGAAAAGTGGCAGGAAAGCGTGTTCCAGATGGGTGGATAGCTCGTGCTAAGCGGAAGTGCTGAGTTCCAGGAGCTGTGAGTAGTTGGGGCTAGAGCAGCCATGGGCAAACTACGGCCCGCGGGCTGGATCCGGCCCGTTCAGCTGTTCTATCCGGTCCGCGGAGCCGAAAGAGCGGAGGGTTCTCTTGCTCTCCCCTCCGCTCCTTTACTTTGAATTTATATTAGTTCACACAAACACTCCATCCATGCTTTTGTTCCAGCCCTCCGGTCCAGTTTAAGAACCCATTGTGGCCCTCGAGTCAAAAAGTTTGCCCACCCCTGGGCTAGAGGTGTAGGTGAGGAGTGCTGGGGCTGCAGAGATAGACAGGGACAGGCCACTCGGGGCCTTTTTAAAAATATATATTTTATTGATTTCAGAGAGGAAGAGGGAAGGAGAGAGAGAGAAACATCAATGATGAGAATCGTTGATCAGCTAGCTGCCTCTGCACGCCCCCTAGTGGGGATTGAGCCCACAATCCCAGCATGTGTCCTGACCTGGTTCATAGGTCAATGCTGAACCGCTGAACCACTGAACCACAGCTGCCAGGCCATTCAGGGTCTGATGGCCACAGTAAGGGTTGGGTCTATCTGGAAGGCTGAGAGAATGAGAGCCAGGGCTAGAAGGTTCAGGGGAGGATAAACCTCAGGAGGTTAGACTGAATTGAGTAACCGTTGCCTGGAAGGAGAAGGAAGACGGCTGAGAGTCCTGGAGAGAAATGGCAACTTGTGTAGAGGTAGAATTGGTTATGTGTTGTTGCATAATAAATCACTCCAAACTTTGTGGCTTAAAACAAAGTTGTTGTTTTTTGTTTTTGTTAATCCTCCCCTGAGAATATTTTTCCATTGACTTTTTAGAGAGAATGGAAGGGAGGGGAGAAACAGAGAAAGAGAAACATCGATGTGTCACATCGATTGGTTGCCTCCCGCACATGCCGGACCAGGGCCGGGATTGAGCCTGCAACCGAGGTATGTGCCCTTGACCAGAATCAAACCCGGGACCCTTCAGTCTGAAGGCCAACGCTCTCTCCACTGAGCCAAACGGGCTAGGGCTGGAATCTGGATTCTAACTCAGGCTTATAGGATTAGACCCCAACTCCTCACTGGGCTAGGACTCGACTCCTGGGGGGTCCCGGGGAGGATCCTGGAAGCATTTCCTGAGCCTCCTCTCTGCCTCCACGCCTGCTCTCCACATCTGACTTCTCCTGTCACTCTGCTCTGGTTAAAGCTGCCTCCTTGCTCTTCTCCCAGCAGCTCCAGCTCCCACCTGCCTCAGGGCCTTTCCCCGCGGTGCCCCCGCCACCTGGAACCTTCTGCCTCCTGCACTCCCCGTGGCGGGCTGGCATCTTCTGTGGCCCAGTTCAAACGTCACCGCTGGCGAGTGCTCTGCCCTGAGCAAACTGCCCTCCTTACTGCTCTTCCCACAGCAGCAGGGAGCCCGATGCCTGGTCTGGCTCTCAGTCTGCTGCTTCCTAACTGGGTGGCACCCCCCGTGCCAGGTTCCTCAGCTGTGAAATGGGGGTGATGCTAGTCACCCAGTCACAGGGTTGTAGTAAGGATGAAATTACTCAACATCTGTTAACAGTGCTTGGCCCAGAGCAGATGCTTTGTAAATATTTGCTATTAGTCACACAGCATCCTCCCATTCTGAGATTGCCCAGGTTGTTGGCTGTTTACTTGTTTTCCCATCTCCCCAGTTAGAATGTGAGCCCCTGAAGATGGTGGTTTGTCTCTGTTGTTCACTGCCGTGTCCGCTGTCCCCAGCACAGTGCCTGGCCCGCAGTATGAAACATCGGCTAAATAATCAAATGGCCCAGCTGGTGTGGCTTGGTGGCTGAGTGTCGATCTATGAACCAGGTTGACGGCTTGATTCCTGGATTGTGGGCTTGATCCCCAGTGTGGGGTGTGCTGGAGGCAGCCGTCCATGATTCTCTCTCATCATTGATGTTTCATCTCTCTCTCCCTCTCCCTTCCCCTCTGAAATCAATAGAAATACGTTTAAAAAACACAAAAGCGGATCAAATGGATGACCATACCAGGCTATTAGATCATTCTGTTTTCGGCTCCCAAACGTGCCGTGCTTGCTCTCACTTCTGACTGTTGTGCATGTGCCTAGACACGATTCCTGGAGGACGGGGGTGGGGGGGTTGGGGGGGCGGGGGGTTGGGGGGGCAGGGGGGAGTTTATGAAGGAAAGATTGCCTGGCAGCTGCCAGTCCTCACGCCCCCTGCCCAGGCGCCCACAAGGGAACGGAGCGAGAATTTAGACTTTCCAGGACTGCTGCCAACTGTGCCCACCCTGCTGTTCTGAACGGGGAAACGGAGGCCCAGAGGAGGGAACGGACTCGGCCAGGGTCACACAGTGAGTCACAGGCAACGTTCTCTCCACTGGACCCCAGAGTCTCACCTGGATCTGCCTCCCTACTTGGGGCTTGGAGAGAGGGGTGGGTGAGGGGCAGGGCCCTGCCTGTGGGCTCCTGCCCTTCATTCTGCTCAACTGAGGAGGAGCGAGGGCGCCAGACCTAGTGAATAGGCCTGCGTCTGACACAGACCGACCTGAGTGGGGCCCCTGACACTTCCACAGGTTAACTATGCGGTCTTGGACTTTCTGAGCCTCAGCTCACTCCCCTAGAAGGTGGGGAGATGGAACCTACCCACGTTTCCTTCACCCAGGGTCATGAGGACATTCCTATGAAAAGTTCTCACGCATCGAACACTTGTTTTCAGCTACCCTATGGGGCAGATAGGCATTTCATCCCCGTTTTCCAGATAAGGAAACTGAGGCTCAGAGTGGGAGAAAAGTGACCTGTCCAAGATCACACAGCCAGCAAGGACTAGAGCAGAGATTTAAATCCAGGCAGGCTGACTTCAGAGCTCACATTCTTAGCCATATTATGCTCCAGGGCCGGGCACACAGTAGGCCTTCAACAGATGGTAGCACCTGGTGCCCCTCCGACAGAAGCCCAAGGCAGACTTCACATTCATGACGGCACCGGCTCCTAGGACAGCAGCCGCTCACTGCAAACCACATCTTTTGTTCATTTCCCTTCCCTCCAATCCCGGCTTGGAGACACCAGGCTCTCAGCATCCTCTCTGATGGATTTTCACATGATCCCCACCTTGACTGGTTCCAGCGTCTTCCTGAAGAAGCAGGAGTTATTTTGGGGATTTGATGGCTGCCTCTGACCTTCCCACCCAGGTGCAAGTATCTGTCTAGTCAACTGCATGGTTCATCAGATGCTTCCCGACTGCTCTTTTTTTTTTTTTTTAATATATTTTATTGATATTTTACAGAGAGGAAGGGAGAGGGATAGAGAGTTAGAAACGTCAATGAGAGAGAAACATAGATCAGCTGCCTCCTGCACACCTCCTACTGGGGATGTGCCCACAACCAAGGTACGTGCCCTTGACCGGAATCGAACCTGGGACCTTTCAGTCCGCAGGCTGACGCTCATCCACTAAGCCAAACCAGTTTCGGCCCAACTGCTCTTTTAAAAATATATATATATTTTGTTGATTTCAAAGAGGAAGAGAGAGGGAGAGAGAAATAGACACATAAAAAATGAAAGAGAATCATGGATCGGCTGCCTACTGCACACCCCACACTGGGGATTGAGCCTGCAATCTGGCATGTGCCCTGACTGACCTGAAATTGAACTGTGACCTCCTGGTTCAGAGGTTGATGTACAACCACTGAGCCACACCAGCCGGCCCAACTGCTCACTTCTGCGCCTGCAGCCCTCAGCTCAGACCCAGCCTGACCCCTGCTTTTGCTCCCCTCCTCCCAGCCCCAAGGCCACTTCTGCCTTCCCCTTATTTTGCAAGACTGGGGGATGTCAACTGCTTCCTGACCCTTGACCCCCAGCTTTGCCTCACAGCAGTGACCCTCCCTCCAATTTCAAGGATTTTTCCTGACTTAAGCAAAATCTCACACACCATTTAGACACAAATATTTTTGGCCAATGTTCCCAGCCCCTGTGTCATTCGGCCTGGGGTGGGAGCGGCTCAAAATACCCGAGGATACTTTCATGGCACATACATTTTGCCCCAATAAAAGTTCTTGAGGGGACGCAGGCTGCCTCCCCCTCTGCCTCCCTGTTATATCACAGGGTGTGGGGCGACGTCACAGGGACGGGGCGTGGGTTCTGCTATCGCTGTCTGTTCTCTCTGCTCCTGGCTCTCCCTCCCAGCTCTGCGCTCTGCCAGGGCCGCCTGCGGGCCTTGCTCGCTTTTCAAAAATAACTTGAATCTCTCCCGGAGGTGGGGGCTGCTTCCTTGGTGTCCCGGCCTGTGTGCTAATCCTCTCCAGGCAAGGCTCCCGGAAGCCGCTGGGCGCTGGTCCTCCCTGGCCTGGCCGCCGCCGCTCAGATGCCGACCTCCTTCCTGCACCTACCACCTTCCAGGAAGCAGGGCAATGGCTCCTCGGCCGCAAAGCCATTCGTTTGCTTGTTCATTATTCATTCATTCGTTGATTCATTCAACAAGCATCTCTTAGTGCCCTTTGCCTGCAGCGCACACCTCCGGTGGCCTCTGCTGCTTTTCCATTAGTTCCTGAGTCATCTCTCTGCTTCTCTTTGAATTTCTACGTCCTTCTGGAAAGCAGAGGCTCTTAATTAGGGTGGCCACTCAGTCCCAGAAGGAAGCAGATGGCATGCTCAGATTGGGTAACTTGAGAAAGGCCAATAAAGGGGCTTGCTTAGGTGTGGGCAGGGCGGGGGAGTCGCAGGGTGCAGCCGGGCTATCACAGTGGGGGGTGGGGGGGACTGAGGGAGCAGTTTCACAGCCGGAAGGAGTTGTGCCCCAGCGCCAGCATCAGCAGCTGTGCCCTGTGGAGGGACAGAGCCTGCGGAGGTGCCCTGCTGGGAGGGAGCAGAGGAGTAAATATCCTGACCTCCCTCTTCCTGTCCCTCCATCCCCTGCTGGGGGCCAGAAAATATGGAAGACTGTGAGTCTGACACGTCAGTCTGCACAGCAAGGAGCAGGTTAGAAAGGGAGGCAAGTGGTTTAGTCGACTTTTCACCCACCGCCGGTCCCACAGGCCGCAGGAAGAACGCTCACTGCGTGCTGGCCGCAGTCACCAGGGCTCGTGCTCGTCCCTTACTGCTGAGTAACAAGTTCCCCTCGCGACCTAGTGGCTGGAAACGTACACGTTTATCCCCTCACCCCCTTTCTGTGGGGCAAGAATTGGGAACAGCCGAGCAGGGTGGTTCGGCTCGTGTCTCCTGCGGCTACAGGCAGGCTGTCAATCAGTGGTCTAAAGGTTTGACTGGAATGAAGGACCCACCTGGCTCACCCCAGGGTTGGCTGCTGGCGCTGGCTGCTGGCAATAGGCCTCGGTGCCTTGCCATCCAGACCCCTCCCTACAGCTGCTGGGAGTCCCTGTGATGTGCTGGCTGGCTCCCCGAGAAAGAGAGCTTTAAGAGGAGCAGGCTCAGTGTGTTTCCTGGCCTCGTCTCAAACCCGCAGACCATCCTTTCGACAATAGACTAGAGGCACCCAGGAGCACCTAGTCAACGTGGAGGGGCCACTCGGGCAGGACACCCCGAGGCAGGAGTCCTTGGAGGTTGGCTACTGCGGTTTGTAATAATACATTTGCTCGTTTGATCCTTTCAAAAATCCTGTGAGGTCATCTAAAAGCAGCAACAGACAAAAATACCAAAGCAATGAGGCAAGCATTATTACTAAAAATTATTATTTCCCCCACAATTGTGTATTTATTTATTTTTAAATGTTTAAAGGAAGTATTCTTCTTCTTCTCACTTTTCTGTGAGGAAATATGGGTGCAGAAAAGTGAAATAACTTACCCAATATTACAGTTAGTAAGGGGCAAAGCCAGAAATTGGACCTAGGTGGTCTTTTTTTTTTTTTTTTTTAATCAATTTTATTGGGCTATACTATTCTAGGTGTACTGACTAATGCAGATTTTTTTCAATAGATGGAGTGACACATATGTTGATATATATGCGATTTGATATGTATGCTATTTTGTTGTATTGACAGCCAGCTTCAAAACTTCATATGTCAAATTTGCTGAAGGTGTTAACATCATAGATATTTTTACGCTTAAAAATGTCGAATTTCGTGCCAAAAAAAAGCATTTGCAGGAAGTTATAATTCATTACTTTATTTTGAAGAAAAGTGCTGCTGAATACTTCGGGAAGCTTATGGTGAACATGCTCCATCTCAAGATACGTGTGAATGCTGGTTTAAATGCTTTAAAAGCGATGATTTCGATGTGAAAGACAAAGAACGTCCAGGTCAACCGAAAATGTTTGAAGACCAACAATTACCAGCATTATTGGATGAAGATGCGTGTCAAACTCAAAAACAACTTGCAGAAAGATTAAACGTTGCTCAGCAAACAATTTCCAATCATTTACAAGCAATGGGAAAGACTTTAAAGGAAGGAAATGGGTGCCACATCAACTGAACGAAAGACAAATGGAAAACCGAAAAGTCATCAGTAAAATGTTGCTTCAACGGCACAAAAGAAAGTCTTTTTTGCATCGAATTGTGACTGGGGATGAAAAGTGGATTTATTTTGAGAATCCCAAATGCACAAAATCATGGGTTGATCCAGGTCAACCATCAACATCGACTGCAAGGTCAAATCACTTCGGAAAGAAGACCATGTTCTGTGTTTGGTGGGATCAGGAAGGTGTGGTGTATTATGAGCTTCTAAAACCAGGTGAAACCGTTAATACTGATTGCTACCGACAACAAATAATCAATTTGAACCACACTTTGATAGTAAAATGACCAGAATGTTCCAAAAGACACGGCAAAGTAATTTTGCTTCATGATGACGCACCATCACACACTTCAAAAACAGTTAAAGACACGTTAAAAGATCTTGCCTGGGAAGTATTAACTCACCCGCCGTATTCACCAGCCCTTGCTCCTTCAGATGACCACTTGTCTTGATCGATGGCACAAGCACTTCCTGAGCAGCACTTCAAAACGTACGAAGAAGTGGAAAATTGGGTCTCTGAATGGTTTGCCTCAAAACAAAAAAAGTTCTATTGGGATGGTACCCACAAATTACCTGAAAGATGGGGGAAATGTGTAGCTAGCGATGGACATTACTTTGAATAAAGCACTTTTGATGTTTCTCTTGAAATTATCATGTTTTCTTTGGTTACAAAATTGGCATTATTAACGGGACACCTGGTACATACAATAAAAAAACCTCGCTCCATGGCGAAAGCCTGGGGCAGGGGGTGGAGGCGAGCTAGAAGAGGTTAGTGGGGGGAAGAGGGGGACATATGTAATACTTTCAACCATAAAGATTAAAATAAACCACTCCAGTGGAGATACAGGACATATTTATCCCTCCCCATTTCCCCTCATGCCTCTCTGCCATCAGTCCTGCTCCAGGCAATTACTGAACTGCTTCCTGTCACTATTGTTTTATCTGTTCTGGAACTTCATAGAAATGACACCATACAGAATGTTCTATTTTGTGACTGGCTGCTTTTGTTGAACAAAAATGTTTGTAAGGTTCATCTACATTGTTAAATGTATTGGCAATTCTTTCATTTTCATTGCTTAGTAGTCCCCTACTGCGTAGACATGGCACAATTCCTTGATGTAATTCTCCCGTTGAGTGACATTTTGGTTGTTTCCAGTGTGGGACTATTATGAGTAAAGCTGCTATGAACCTCATGTAAAAGTCTGTGTATGGTTATATGTTTTCATTTACTTCAGGTAAATAGCTAGGAGTGGAATTCCTAAATTATACAGTAAGTATACATTTAACTTAATAAGACACTGCCGAACGTTTTCAGTGTAACTGTACCATTTTACAGTCCCTGAGGAGTGCATGCGAGTTCCACTTGCTCCCCATCCTCACTAACATTTTGTTATTTTAGCCATTCTAATCTGTGTGCAGGGGTATCTGATGGTGGCTTCCATTTGTACTTCCCTGTCGACTAAAAATATTGAGACTCTTTTCGTATGCATATTGAACATTTACCTGTCTTCTTTGGGGAAGTATTTGTTCAATTCTTTTTCTTTTAATATTTTCAGTTTATTTCAGACAGGAAGGGAGAGGGAGAGAGGGATAAAAACATCAATGATGAGAGAGAATCATTGATCGGCTGCCTCCTGCACACCCCACACTGGGGATCGAGCCTGCAACCCGGGCATATGCCCTGACCAGGAATCAAACCCGTGACTTCCAGGTTCATAGGTTGACACTCAACCACTGAGCCATGCTGGCCAGACTGTTCAATTCTTTTGTCTATTTAAAAAATATATTTTTATTATCTTCTCATGAACTTGGAAGAGTTCTTTACATATTCTGAATACAAGGCCTTTGTCATATATACACCCATAAAATGAATGTTTTCTCTCAGTCTATGGCTTGCAGTTTCATTTTTTAACAGTGTCTTTTGAAGAACAGAAGTTTAAACTTTTGATGAAGTTGTATTTGTAAATTGTTTTGATTATACATGTGTTGTTGTTGTTTTTTTGTATCCTAAGAAATCTTTGCCTATGCCTAGGCCACAAAGATTTTCTCTTGTTTTCTAGAAGTTTTAGAGTTAGTTTTTGTGTATAGTGTGAAGTAGGGGTCACAGTTCATTTTTTCGTCTGTATAGATGTGTTCCAGTGCCAGCTCCCTTTCCTCATTGAAGCATAGTGGCACCTTGGCAAGAATCAATTGATTGTATGTATGTGATCTATTTTTGGACTTGATTCCGTTTCACTGATCTACGTGTCTATCCTGATGCTAATACCACACACTGTTTGGTTCCTGCAGATTTATAGTAATTCTTGAAATCAAATAGGATTTAGTGCTATAACTCTGATATTTTTCAAAATTGCTTTTGCTGTTCTAGTTGTTGTTGTTTTTATTTTATTGCCATATACGTTTTAGAACCTAATTGATCATTTCTACAAAAGAAAATAAAAACCTCCTGGAATTTTCATCAGGATAGTGTTGAATCTCTCTGAGATCACCATGGGGGCGGGGGGAATGGCATTTTATGTTGAGGGAGTTCCCTTCTGTTCTCACACTGCTCAAGTTAGTTTTTCTTTTAAAACCATGACTAGGTAACAACAAAGATTCTTTTTAAAAAGTCATAAATAGGTGTTAATTTTATTAAATGTTTTTCCACATCAATTGACATGACATGACTATGAATTGAACCCAGATATATTCTTTTTAAAAAAAGGGAGGTGAGATTCACATAACATACAATTAACTCATTTTAAAGTGGACAATCCAGTGTTATAGCACACTCTCACCTCTGTCCTGTTCCAGAACATCTGTATCACCCTCAAAAGGAAACACTGCATCCATAAAACAGTTACTTCCATGCCCCCTCTTCATAGTCCCTGGCCACCCTCAATTTGTGTTGTTTCTATGGATTTGCCTATTCTGCACACTTCATAGAAATAAAATCATACAACATGTGACCTTTTATGCTGGCTTCTTTCACTTGGCATCAAATTTTTGAGGTTGATCCACATTGTAGCCTGTGCCAATACTTCAATCCTTTGAATGGCTATATAACATTCCACTGTGTGGACATACCACACTTTTAAGCAGATATCTTCACAGCCACTGTTCTATGCCATCTCCCCAGGTACGGGGCTGTCTTCAGCTCTACGGATACCGCAGGGAACAAAGGAGAAGTGCCCTTGGCCAAGTGGCGCTTAAGTGTCCTCTGAACGCAGGAGCTTCGGTGGCAATGATGTTTGTCCCATTCTGACCCCAGGGGCCCTGTGTATTCCTGCTCATTCGTCTCCATGGTGCCAGTGCCTAGCCCAGTGCTCTTAGCGGACTAGAGGAGCTGTAACCCGGGAAGTCTTCCTAGAGGAAGCAGCTTTTGAGTAGAGACTTGGAATTTGAGAAGTTGCATGGTCTCCTTCAGCCCACAGTGATTAATAGCAGCAGCCATTCAGCACCTACTATGTGCCATACACTGCAGTGAGCACGCTGAGTTTCCCTGGCAGCCAGCTAGTGAGAGGCAGAGGCGAGTTTGGGTTTGAATGCAGACCCACACCGTTAGCTATGGCCGCCCACTGTCTTCCCAAGGCTAGTGCCAGTGGCTCTTGCTTCTCCGTATCCTGTCTTCCCTGTCTTTCTTCTTCTGGGGACATCTGACCAGGACTAGAGGGTGGCAGAGGGACGGGCACAGCCTTGCTCGGGACACACCAAGTGTTGAGAAGGACTCTAGCTCTCACCCTTCCGGGTCCTTTCAGCCCAGCTGAGACCTGGGCGTCTGGAGATGGCACCTTCAGAACACCCTTCCCTCCTCCAGCCCCTCGCCCTTCCCTCCTCAGCCCTCCGCGCCTTGGGCTGTGCTGGGATCCGTGGGAAAGGAGCAGGGTTTCGGCTAAATATAAACCAGGCTGTTCCAGTTTCCAAATAGAACAAAGGAGCAGGGTGTTAAGTTGATTTTTATAAATAAAGAGAGAGGGAGTGAGAATATTTTTTCGAGATGTTTAATAAAATCGCCTTGTTAAAGGCAGGAAAATCACGGGCTGAGGTGGGAGGGTACGGAGGAGGAAGGGGAGCGAGGAGGGGTGCCTCCTCCTGCCTGCTGTGAAGCTTGTAGGTGTCCTTGTCTTCTTCCTGGGACCAGAGAGAGGCGGTGGGCAGAGAGGGGCATGGGGGTCCCTGGTGGCGGAGGACAGGAGGCTTCATAAGCATCATACAGTTTCTGAGTATTGAGCACTTTCTATATGCCAGGCCCTGTGCTAGATTTATGCCTCATTTCACCAAATGCCCACAGCAAATGAGGTTGGGATTCCAGTCATCGGGTGCTCTGTGGTCTAGCCCCTGCCTACCCTCTGACCTCGTCTCCTCCTTCCCTCCCTCCGCTCACTCCATTCCCTCCACGCCAACTCTACTCCAAACTCATTCTCTCTTTTTTTAAATCCTCACCCAAGGATATTTTTCCATTGATTTTTAGAGAGTGAAAGAGAGAGGGAAAGACAGAGAGAAACATCGATGTGAGAGAAACACATCCATTGGTTGCCTCCTGCACCAGCCCTGACCAGGGCCTGGGCCGGGGAGGAGCCTGCAACCGAGGTACATGCCCTTGACCGGAATCGAACTCCGGACTGTTCGGTCCCCAGGCCAATGCTCTATCCACTGAGCCAAACCAGCTAACTCATTCTCTCCTCAAGGCCTAGATGCAGGCTTATCATTCAGGTCTCAGAGTCAACGTCCCTTTCTCCCCACCACTGCTTCTAAAAGAGAGCTCACCCCCGTCCCACCCACCCTAGTGACCATCACTCCCCTTGCTTCATCTTCTTCAGGAACATTCCACTTCTGAATGATTGCTGGCCTCGTGTGCCTCTCCTCTCCCTCCACCAGAATGAAAGCCCACGAGGCAGAGGTTCGTCTCACCTCCATGCAATAGCGCCAGGGGCTACGCCAGAGCCGGCGCAGGGCGGACGATGCTAAATATGCACCCTCCAAACCAGCGGCCCCCACCGGGGGTCCGTGAGGTCCAAAAGGTTGGCGACCGCTGCTCCAGACGAATGGAGAAGCCAGTGGGGCTCAGGGAGCTGCAGTGACTTGCCCAAGGCCACGCAGCTGGGAATGAGCCAGGAGGAGCCCAGATTTGTCTGACCCCCAAACACATGCCCCAGCACGGTGGAGGAGGGGACTTCAGGGGGTCTCTCTGGAACCTGGGGTTTCCGGGGATGACCAGACACAACCCTGGAGGACCAAAGGGGGTCCAGGAAACCAAACTGTCACCATCACCTTCATCCTTAAACAATGTGTGTGCTGGATAAAACTTACTCAACAGCCTCTTCTGGGAGCCACGAGGGAGTGAGCGTTTTACTCAGTGTCACCGAAGGAGAGTAATGGAGGCTGTGGGGAGGTGACAAAGGGTTTTTCACTTTCGGAGCTGGAGGGGATGGCTATAGGAACCTTGTGCCCACCTGCCTGGCCCCCCTTTTTCCTCCTCCCCCATTCCATCTCTGCTTTTTCCTGTTCGCTCACGGTGGCACGTTGGGTGTGGGGTGAGCGAGGAGCCGTGGCCGGACATGCGCCAGGGCCTCCGGGGATGCGGCATGCCTTTCTGTTGCCATGAGGTCCTGCCTCCCCAGGCAGTGTATGGCCTTGAACAAATCACCTGGTCTCTTCAAGTCTGTTTCTTCCTGCATAAAATGGAGATAGCCCTGGCTGGTTTGGCTCAGTGGATAGAGTGTCAGCCTCCGGACTGAAGGGTCCCGGGTTCGATTATGGTCAAGGGCACATGACCAGGTTGGGGCTCGATCCCCAGTAGGGGGCGTGCAGGAGGCAGCTGATCAATGATTCTCATCATTGATGTTTCTTTCTCTCTCCCCCTCTCCCTTCCTCTCTGAAACCAATAAAAATATTAAAAAATAAAAGGAGATAGTGAAATTTGCTTGTCTCTGAAGATTAGAGGTACTGCATTATGTCAGGAACCCATACTTCAAGCACATGGTAGATACTCCGGTGAATACATGAGCACTGTCATTTTCGTATTTATATTACACTTCTCTGGATTGTAATCTAATTGAGCACAGGGGCTGTCACTCTGTTAATTGAACAGTTAGCAGGCTCTGGGCTAAGCACTCTATGTGGGGTATCTCATTGACTCCCCGTACTAATTCTACACAAAGTAGGTGCTGTTATTACCATCACCCCCATTATTATGAATGAGGAAAATGGGGCTCCCAGGAGTGAAGTGACTTGTCCGAGGTCACCCAACCAGAAAGTAACAAAGCTGGACTGAGATGCAGGTAGGCCCACATGCAGATCTTGGGCTTTTAAATATTACACAATCCTGCCTCTCAGAACTAATGAGCCAAGGGCTTTCTGTGCTCTAGGAGGTAGACCTGCGATAAGGAGAAAGTGACAGGGCCAGAGAGGGTCCTGGTGAGAAGCAGAGGCCCAGTCTCGATCAAGAAGTCAGCAAGAGCCAGGCCAGTGTGGCTCAGTGGTTGAGAGTTGACCTATGAACCAAGAGGTCACATGCCCAAACTACGGGCTCAGTCTCCAGTAGGGGGCGTGCAGGGGGCAGCTGATCAATGATTCTCTCACCATTGATGTTTCTATCTCTCCCTCTCCCTGCTTCTCTGAAATCAATAAAAATATGTTTAAAAAAATAAAGAGAGATCATCAAGGGAGTCCGGGCAGAGTGGTGTGTGGGGGGTGAAGCCGCAGTTTGGGGGCCTGCGGCTCTGAGCCTCTGACTCATTCAGATGGAGCCGCTCGGTTCCCAGCCACAGGAGATGCTATTTATAACCTGCAGGTTCTTGCAGCCTCTGAGCAAGAAGCCTGCCGACACCTGGGCCCTTCTCCCTGGGCGAGGAGGGGAGGCAAGCGAAGGGGAAGGCCGTGACTGAGCTCCTTTCACCTTGCTCTGGCCTCTCCAGTCAGCACCAACCCACTGCCCTGTGGCTCCCTGTGGAGGTCCAGCTTGTCAGCAGGGCCTTGCACCTGCGAGGCATGAATGAGTGAGTGAATGAATGAATGAATGAATGGCAGTAGCTTCAGGCTTTTTAATTAGGTCAGATCATGTCATTTCTTGGCCTCAAACTCTCCAGTGATCCCCCATCTCACTGCAAGTAAAAGTGGAGGTTCTTACGGTGCCTACAAAGCTCGTACAGGCCCTTCTGCCCCCCTTGTCCACCTCAGCGGCCTCCTTGTTGCTTCTGGGAACTTACAGGGTATGTTCCTGCCTTAGGCCCTTTCCACCTCCGGGGGTACCCTTTCCACCCCGATACTGGTATGTCTTCCTCCCTCATCTCCTTGCAGTCTTTGCTTAAGTGCCAACTTGTCAGGCCTTCCCTGGCCATTCTAGTTAGACTCATGCATTATACTCCTTAGCCCAGCCGTGGGCAAACTACGGCCCGCGGGCTGGATCCGGCTGTTCTATCCGGTTCTCTTGCTCTCCCCTCCGCTCCTTTACTTTGAATTTATATTAGTTCACACAAACACTCCATCCATGCTTTTGTTCCGGCCCTCCGGTCCAGTTTAAGAACCCATTGTGGCCCTCGAGTCAAAAAGTTTGCCCACCCCTGCCTTAGACCCTTTCCCGCCTTAATTTTTCTCCATGGCACTTGCCATCATCTAACATAGCACATATAACAGTAGTGCCCCTTTATCTAGAGGGGATACATCCCAAGACCACCCCCCTCCCCTGTGGATGCCTAACACCACAAATAGTACCAAACGCTCTGCACCATGTTTTTCCTCCACACAGTGAACTCTGGTGAAGCTCACACTTCTCTTCGGCATGTCTACATGGTCAGCATCACTACTCTTGCGCTTTGGGGCCCTTACTAAGTAAGATAAGGGTTACCTGGACACAAGCATCGCGGTACCACAACAGTCTGCCTGATCGCTGAGATGGCTACTAAGTGACTAGTGGGTGGGGGACAGCCAGAGCATGGGCACCTGGACAAAGGGATGGTTCACGTCCTGGTGGGTCAGAGCGGGCAGCGCGCGATCATCACTACTCAGAACAGCGAGCTATTTAAAACATAGGAATTGTTTCTGGAATTTTCTTTTTAAAAAAATATTTCTTTATTGATTTCAGAGAGGAAGGGAGAGGGAGAGAGAGATAGAAACATTAATGATGAGAGAGAATCATTGATTGGCTGCCTCCTGCACACCCCCTACTGGGGATCGAGCCCACAACCCAGGCATGTGCCCTTGGCTGGAATCGAACCTGGGACCCCTCAGTCCGCAGGCCAACGCCCTATCCACTGAGCCAAACCAGCTAGGGCTGGGATTTTCCATTTAATATTCCCATATCCCAGTTGACCACAGGTAACTGAAACCGTGGAAAGCAAACCGTGGATAAAGGGAGACTACGGTGATGGCTGTCTACTCCTATTAGAACGTCAGCTCCGGGAGGACAGAACTTTTTGTCTGTTTCGATCTCTGCTGTATTTCTGGCACCTAGGACAGTGCCTGGCACACAGAGAGGGCTCAATGGACACACGGGGCTGCATGAACTCACCCGGTACCCACGGACTGGCCACGGAACCTTGGACAGCTAACGTCACCTCTCCGGACCTTAGTCTGTTAGACTCAGTGGCCTCCCAGTTCAGACAGCCCTAGGGCTTTCTCCCTTCAGCCTAACTTTCAGGCTTTTTTCCACAACATTTGCTAAAGGGAGAGCTGGCCAAGGCCTGGCTTGATATGTTTCTGCCAGATTCAACTTCTCTGTGAGTGTTCAAGCCTGTGAGCAGCTATGTGCCACCACTCTTGCATCTATGTTAGGGGCTTTGAGCAGATGCATTTGTGTGAACGAACCCCTGCCTGTGTTTGGGAACCTGGCTGAGATGGGACATTCAGCAAAACGTTAGCCCTGGTTCTATTTCTGTCTTCCTGCTTCTCTTTGTTGGCCATGGAGCAGGAAGTAGACATCTCCAAGGGCATGGCAGACCCTCCTCTACTTGACGGAAACACCCACTGCTCTGGGGTTGCAAAGGGAGAGCTTGCTGGCTGTGAATCCTCGCACCTGCAACAGGCTGCTTCCACTGCCGCGGGGGCCAGCTGTGAGAAAGCCGCGGCGGAGCTGCCTACCTTCCACGAGGGAAGCCCACAGGAGGCCGGCAGGCTTTCATGGGGATGCCAGGCCATTTTTAGATCTCATCTGTTCTCCGTGGGAAATAGGTCCAAACGTGTGCAGGTTTTATAGCAATCCCTGGCATGTCCTCTATCACCTCCTTCAGGTCTTTGCTCAAATGCAAACTTCTTTTTAGAAAATACATATTTTTATTGATTTCAGAGAGGAAGGGAGGAGAGAGACATAGAAACAACACTGATGAGAGAGAATCATTGATGGGCTGCCTCCTGCACGCTCCACACTGGGGTTCGAACCCGAAACCCGGGCATGTACCCTGACTGGGAATCAAACCGTGACCTCCTGGTTCATAGGTCGACACCCACTGAGCCACACCAGCTGGCTCAAATGCAAACTTCTCAGTGAGGCATTCCCTGACCATTCTACTTAAACTTACACCCATACAATACGCTCCTTATTTCCTTTCCCTGCTTAATTTTCTCTATGACTCTTACCACCATCTAACATATTACATATGTTATTAATGGGTTTTTGGAATCTTTAGCATGTTCACACACTGTCTCATTTAGTTACATGATCTCTTCTGTTTTGGCATATCCTGGCCTACCTAGCATAGTCCTGGCATCTGGTAGACATCACTACATTTTTGTTCAGAGAGTTAATTTTCATAAGAAATGGGCAGCAGGCAATACTGTCATTCTATAGATGATGAAATTGAGGCTCAGTGGGGACATAACTTAAACATCCAGGACATGAACCTGGGCAGGCAGATGGCTTGGAGCTACTGGGGAGGAGAGAGGGAACTTCCTTCCAGTGGCAACCACATTTGGGGAAACAAACATTTGAAAGATGAGCGTGGTCCTGATAGAGCTTGGGCATTTGGGAGCCAGAGAAACTTGGGTTCAAATCCCAGGACTATCATTACCTGTACCTTTGTGTGTTTTTGTTGTTTGTTGTTGTTTTTTAAAATATATTTTTATTGATTTCAGAGAAGAAGGAAGTGGGAAAGAGAGAGAGAGAGAAACATCAATGATAAGAATCATTGATTGGCTGCCTCCTGCATGCTCCACACTGGGGATCAAGCTCACAACCTGGGCATGTGCCCTAACCTGGGATTGAACCTTGACCTAGGTCTATGCTCAACCACTGAGCCATGGGGGGGAGGGGTCTTTACCTAAAAACCACAGGAGCCTCAGTTTTCTCATCTATAAAATGGACACATCAATTCCTACTACACTAAGCCTTTGAGAGTATTCTGTGAGATAATTCATTCCAATGACTGGCTCTAGGCGGTGCTCAATATATCCCAAGCCGGCCCGTGACCTCCTGAATCCTTCTCCTACCCCCACACCACCTCCTGCCCTCGAACAGCCCAGGCTGAAACGCGCAGCCGCAAGAGCCAGGCTGCAGTGGGAGCTCACGTGATAAATAACCCTCTGCGCACGCGCAGCCTCTGCAACTCACGTGGCCGGTGCCACACAGCCCGCAGGTGCGAGGCTGGAGGGCCGTTTGGCTCGCTGTGTGACCCGTGGGCCCGTCTCCGAGGCGGGAGCTCCGCGCTCTGGAGGGCCTATGTATACGCCTGAGGTGGAGAGAGAATGCGAAACCTTCTAGAATCCCCACCAAGGTTCCTTAGGCCTTTCCGCTTCTGAGCGAGGCTTGGCTGGGTCCCGGAAGCGAAGGAACCCCGACCAAGGAAACGGTAAACATGGCTGCCATCGGGCAGGACAGCCTCCCATTTGTTGAGACAGGTGTTGGGGATGGGGGACACAGGCCCAGCTGAAGAAGCAGCCTTTCCCTGAAGGTGTAAAGGAGCGCAAACTGGGGGGCTGAGGCCGAGTCCTCGGGGAAAGGGGGGAAAGTGGGGAAAGGCTGCGCTTGCGGGCGATCTGGGAACAGCGGGCGCAGAGTGGGAAGAGGCCTGGATGTGGAGGGAACTCGGGCGGAACGGAGGCCGCGTGAAGCATCTTGGACTTGAGCCTAAGAGCAGTGGGAAGCCCTTGAAGCTGGGGAATAATGTGGTATATATAAATATATTTTTACTGACTTCAGAGAGGAAGGGAGAGGGGGAGAGAGAGAGAAACATCAACGATGAGAGAGAATCATTGCTCGGCTGTCTCCTGCACACGCCCCACTGGGGACCAAGCCGGCAACCCCAGTACCGGGGATGGAACCGTGAGCTCCTGCTTCATAGGTGAACGCTCAACCACAGAGCCAAGTGGGCCAGGCTAATGTGATCTTTACAGTCCTGTAAGGAATAATATTTTTGCCTGGCTTTCTCGTCAAAAAAAAAAAAAAAGGATTTGAATTCCACACCTGCCTTACTAATTTTTATTTTTTCATAAGTAGAAACTAAGGGAATGGTAGAATATGTAGTTACTCCAGGATTAAAAGTGCTAACAGATGCAAATTGCCTAGGCTTCTATATGGGGTCTATAAATAGTAGTTCCCCTATCTTTCCTCTAAATTCCGTAATTTCTGCTATTCCAGGAGCACCGGAGGAGACTAATCTTCCCTACAGACTGAAGATACATTTCGTGTGAAGTGCACTGGATGGATGAAAACTCTGGATTGGTTCAAAGATCAAATGGTGATTATTCCACATAATTATCATTCAAGTAGTAAGCTACACATGATTATACAACATATTTGATATATAGACATATGATTTGTATTCATCTTTTGTTGTTAATCCTCACCTGAGGATATTTTTTCCATTGACTTTTAGAGAAAGTGGAAGGGAGGGGGAGAGAGAAAGAGAAACATTGATGTGAGAGAGAGACATCGTTAGGTTGCTTCCCACATGCATCCTGACCATAGTCAGGGATCAAACCTGCAACAGGGGTATGTGTCTTTGACCAGAATTGAACCTCAGATCCTCCAGTCCGAGGGCCGGCACTCTATGGCTGTATTCATCTTTTAAAGAGCACATTTATTGCATAGAACAAGACCAAGGTTCACAAAGTATAAGCCCATTTCTATGTTAACCCTCACTGTAAGATCACCTTTTTGGCCACAGAGGAAGCGTTTGAATATTTGTGGGATTGATTTAAATAATGGAATACGTTTTCTGCAAAATCTTAAGCCAGGGGCATCAGTTCTGCATTTCTCTCTTTATAGTTAACATGAATTTTGATGGCATGGAAAAACTTGTTCTCTGAATTATATTTAGCTCATACAAACTCTACCGCACAATTATGTTGTAAAGAGGATTAGGTTTTATCTTTAAGTTGTTATTATAGCCTTGGGAAAAGGTGAACATTAAGAATAACTATAAAGTAGTAGCATATTGTATTATTAATTTCGCTGCTTTTTTTTAAACTGCAGTGCAGGGCTGAGAACAGACTGACACATGTGGTAGGTGTATCAGTCAGGGTTTGCATAAGAAACAGATGGCACACTCAAGTTGGATCACTAGAGAAAGGTTTATGAAGATTTGGGTAGGGTGCAGGGAAACCAGAAGGATAGTGCAGGACCTGGGGGCTGGTAACAGCCAGGGTCTTCACTATTCCTAGATCTGAAAGTTGAAGGTTGAAGAAATAACAGAACCCAGAGAGAGTTGTGTGTGGAGAGGGCTTCCTTGAGAAAGAGCTGTGACCTTTCATTAAAAGACACAACCAACCTGAGGCAATCTGGCAGGGAGAGAACTGGGGAATAAATAAATCCTTCCACCGCATTCTCCTTCTGCCCTCCAATTCTTGGCTGGCCCAATTGGAAGCTAGAGAGCAAAGGAGTGGGTGGGTGTAGTCCAGATGGGTTAGCACCCCAGGGTAAAGAGCAGGATGGAAGAACACTGGGTCTGGAGGAGCAAGTGGAAAAAGTCTGGTACAGTAGGCTTCATTTTCATGTTGAATGAAGACTTGACATTTAAATCTTGTTATCTTAGTGAGACAATGAAACCTTCAGGAATGGCATTATGGCAGCAGGTTCAGGGTCGTCATCGGTTCACTCTTCAGCTCTCCTGAACATACTATAAAAAGTGTTGTGCTGGGCATTTTGAGAGAAGGCCAGCAGTGGCAAAAGATTCCCAGAAATGCAATGAATCTCTTTTCTGATGGATGTATTTTTAAAGAACATATCCTCACTCTATCAAAGCACCCCTTTAGTAAATATGACCCCACTGGTCTCAAAATCAGATGCTTTCCCCCCAAAAGCAGGAGAGTTCAGTTCAGGTAAAATACCCAGGTTCTGAATCTTGTTTATGATTGACAACTGACAGTTATGTTCCTTGCTATGTTGGTACCTTTTAGGTAGTAGTTAAATAGTCATTTTTCAGGCAAGGGGATCAAAATAGGATTTATCAGTGCAGTTCTGGAAATTGGACTCACTTTCTTATGAATGGAGTCGATTGTGGTCTCCCATATTCTGAATCTGTGAGACCATTCTCTTTAAGGAGGTCCTCTTGGAAGAGGGGGAACGAGTCGCCTTTAGTGACATGACTCTGACAAGCAAATCAATTCGTTCCATTTGTTTCCTCTTTGGAAACAGCAGTCCTCGAGCGTTACATAATCTAATCTTCATGCCTCGCTAGTTTGTTCCGTCCTCCCGAGGAATCGGCAGATGGTGCCAATGCGGAGACCCGCGCATACGCCTCACAAGCCTCATGGCAACAGGAGAGTTGCTCACAGTGTCTGTCTCTTTGCTGTGGGGTCCCTTGCTGGCATTTGTTTCCCTGGATCAGTTTGCTCTTTAGCATTCCTCAGGCACCACTGGCTCCTTGCCTTGGGCTCTCAATCGGAATTAATTGGAAATGGTGAATGCAGATAAAAAGAGAACAGAAAGTTAAGTTGAAAGTGCAGAGAATTTGCCAGGTCTTTTCTAAAAGCCTTCCTCTGTGAAAAGCTGGGCATCTCTGAGATTTTAGCTCCAGGCCTTTGACTTCCTCATCCAGCCTGGTCCCTCCTGTACAACATTGTTGCTGGGTTACACACAGTCCAGGGACAGAGCTGGAAGACTAGAGATCTGCTTGATCAGGTCTCTGAATTCCTTTCTCCCACAGTGAGTCACACACCTGCTTACGTATATCTGATTGTTCCCCAGATAGGGCAGTTGTCTAGAATCCACCTTCAGGTCAGTGATGTCAGTCACCCTTGCTAAAGGAAAATTATCTCAGAACTTACAGTGAGCAGCTGTCAGCCAAAACCATAATGTTTAGATGTCCAGGCAAAGACATTGCTTGTATGTCTCATCTAAAAACCCAGAAATGGCCCGGCTGGTGTGGCTCAATGGTTGGGCATCGATCCATGAACCAGGAGGTCACAGTTCGATTCCTGGTCCGGGCACATGCCCGGGTTGTGGGCTCAATTCCTAGTACAGGACATGCAGGAAGCAATTGATGGTTCCCTCTCATCATTGATGTTTCTGTCTCTCTCTTCCTCTCAAATCAGTAAGAACATATTTTTAAAAATAAAAAGTAAAAACCACCCTAACCGGTTTGGCTCAGTGGATAGAGCGTCGACCTGCAGGCTGAAGGGTCCCAGGTTTGATTCTGGTCAAGGGCATGTACCTTGGTTGCGGGCACATCCCCAGTAGGGGATGTGCAGGAGGCAGCTGGTGGATGTTTCTCTCTCATCAATGTTTCTAACTCTCTATCCCTCTCCCTTCCTCTCTGTAAAAAAATCAATAAAATATATTTTAAAAAAAATAAGTAAAAACCCAGAAATGACAACTTCCAAGGAAGCAGAGGCTTCATGGACATTCTGTAGTGGATGTATTTCTACTGATACTTGGAACTGGAAACCAGCCGACATGTTTCAGTGTTGCCTTTCAGTTGTTAAAATATTGAAATACTTTCACATCAGTGGGGAAATGGTTATATCTTTGAGCTCCCAAGTGCCTTCCATCCCTTTGCCAATACTTGTTTGTTGAGAGGGTCTTATTTTAGGTAATTTCATTAATATAGTTGTACCTTTCCGGGCAGCAACATGAGCTTCCTTTGCTGAACCCATTTTGTTTCCAACCATGTGGTACCAGGAGGTCTGTTTGGTGTAGGGCCAGGCACAATGCCAAGTGCCACAGATGGAACCGCCCCGCTCACGGACTGCACTGTTGGCTGACTCCGTTTTTTTTATGGAACCCCCAGGCAATTAAAACATGGAACCTTCCTGCTGTGGCAAAAACATGCCTGGTCCTTAAAGGTCATATGTACCTTTATGCTGGCTGGTCACTCAGCATCCAGATTGTACAACAGAAATGATCTGTCTGAAGGAGAAAAACAAACCAAACTAGGTAGAATCTTCTTTCAATTCCATTTCCCCCCACTGAGTCTAAGCATAGGGGACTAATTTTTATAAAAACAATAATTTTTTGCTCCTTTTAATTTGTTACTCAATCACTAAATATTAGTTGAGCACCTACTATGTTATTATGTGTCAGTTACCATGTTAGGTGTTGGATATCCAGGAGTGAATAAAACAGACCCTGTCTCTGCTTTCATGGAACGTACAGTCTAGTGGGGGTGACAGATAATAAAGGAGGCTGCTGTGGTTAGAGTGTTATTAGTTCACTGAACATGGGTTGCATTTCAACTCATGGAAACTGCGTGGGTGTAATGGTGACTCCCGGTGGGTAGTATACTAATCCTATGTGTCTACGTTGCTAGAGTTCAGGGGTGTGGCATCTGTATTAAAGGAGTAATGGAATTGGGGGGTGACCACTTCCTACCTGCAGTCAAGATCTCAGAGAGTCTGAGACCTGCTCTGGATTAGGAAAAGGGAGGAATATTCTGAATGAGAATGATGGCGATGATATATTCTATTCTAATATTTGGAGACCAGATACGCTGTTCTGAAAGATGGTAAATTGTGACCAATCAGTTACCTGTAGGAGGTAGAATTTCCTTCATTTATGCCTTTTCTCTCCTTTGTCCTTGAAACCAGGAAACAAATACACAACTTGCTAGCTCAGATGAGGGGTATGAACTGGACCCACAAAACCATGGATAGCTAACGGCCTACATAGGAAATCAGCTTCTGACAACCTTGGCCTCACTGTCAGTTTCTTACCCACAGAATTCCGCCACCCTGTTTTAAAAATTATAATTCATATCTCTAAGACAGTCCAGAGTAGTTGGCTCTACTTGTCAGTATTAATTATTTTTGCTCTATTTGTCCTGCTTGCTTGATTTTTCCTTTTATTGAATTATAATTATACACAGTGAGATGTACAGTCTTCAGTGTAGAGTTCAGTTTTTTTAAAAAAAGTATTTTTATTGATTTCAGAGAGGAAGGGAGAGGGATAAAGAGAAACATTAATGATGAGAGAGAATCATTGATCAGCTGCCTTCCAACGCCCCACACTGTTGGATCGAGCCTGCAACCTGGGCATGTGCCCTGACTAGGAATCAAACCATGACCTCCTGGTTCATAGGCCAACGCTCAACCACTGAGCCACACTGGCTGGCCTAGAGTTCAGTTTTGACACATGCATATATTCTTGTAATCCACATCCCTTTGCATTTTATTTTAAAAATCTTGGAATGCTCTTAAATGGTGAACATTTGGGCCCAAAGGCAGATTTCTGGAAAGGAATCCCCTATTCAGTCCACTGACTGTTTCCCCCAACCCCCGCCAAATTATTTTTATCCAGTCTTTTCCTGAATTCCCCAATCACCACAGAGGGCTTAAAGCCATAAGAACATTTTGTAATCCCAGCTTTCTGAAATCTAACAGAGATTTTGTCATCTGAAAACAAGGGAAAGATTAGTGCAGAATTTGGTGCTGACAACAGCAGAAAGGAACCAGCTAGACCAGAAACGTCACAGAGAATTAACTCAAGCACCACCGTGCAAATGCTCCACAACCTTTTTCAAGACTTTAAACACGATGTACAGTCTACTGGTCAGGAAAGATCGGTTTTTAAAGGAGTTTGCTGCAGGGCCGTGACATTATTAAACTGAGATCTGTTCAATGAGAGATCCCTGTACATTTTAGGAATTTTGTCCTTAACCCTATCTTACTCCTTCAGAATGGATTCTCTTAGAAAGGAGACATGAAGACAGCTAAACACACTGTTCTCTCTGGACTGATGATGTGGTCCCAGGCCCATTTTCTCCATTTTACTGTCCTTGTCTACGGGGATGTCTTTCCAGCATCTGCAAAATAGCGCTTCTTTCACCCAAGGCTATATAGTCAAATAATGACAATTATTTAATAATTACAATTTGTATAACACTTAAAGGCAAGCAAGAGGCTTTATGTGAAAATGCTTTTAAAGCTATAAAGGTATATACAACCCAAAAACATTATTTAAAAATTGTTTCTACGTGGCAGGACACTTTGCAGTTACTATATTCCCATTATATCTCACAGAGAGGCAAGCCGTTCACATTTCCATACCCAAGACTTTCTTTGCCTTAATGATGGTATTTCTGAAGTATTTGCTGAGTCTGACCCAGCCTCTACATTGTCCTTACCTCCACACCAGACTTAAAATCCATAAAGAAAGGCACTGTGTTTACTTATTTACTGTCCTGTCCCCAATGCCTACCACATGGTGGTTACTCAGTCAGTTTTGTTAAATGAATGAACCTAATTTCCTAATTGGTTTTGTCTTCAACGTCCTTCTAGTCTACTCCACAATGAGTCAGCATTATCTTCAACAATACAGTTCTGCTAATGTCCTGTATACACTTATAAAGCCTTCAAGGACTCTCTATTGTTTATAGAAAAAAGGATAAACTCCTGAATATCACCTTCAGGGTTCCTCACAGTCTGGCTCCAACCATCTTTCTATGTTTGACTTTCATAACCCCTCCTCCCTAGGCCACTAAATGATTCCCAAACACATTATGCAGTTTCACACTCCCAGGCCTCCACTTAAGCTGTTCCCTCTGCCTGAAGTGACCTTCCTTTTACCTTCCTTATTCATCTGGTGAACTTTCACTTCTTCAAAATGCAGCTCAGATGTCACCTTCTCTAAGCCTTCTCCAACTTCCCTAAAGGTTCTGCATTGGTGATTCCATGTGACCTAGCATGTCATTCCCATTATATTATGGTGGGTTTTGTTATTTGTTGTTGCTGTTGCAAATTCCTTGAGAGCAGGGACTAAGTCTTACTATAATTCTTTACATATATCCTGAATCTGGTTAGTTCTTCTCACCCCCCTCACTATCATTCCAGTCCAAGCCATCACTCTCTCTCACCTGTTCCATGTGACACCACCTGACTGGCTCCGTATTGCCACACTGCTATCCCGCAGTGGACTTGCTGTGAAGCAGCCAATGATCCTTTAACAATGTAAACAACCATATGCCACTCCTCTACCTCACACCTGCTAGTGGCTTCCCTTCAGACTCGGGGTGGGGGCGGTGGGGAGACAAAGCCCTTGGTGCTCTGGCCCTTGCTTTCCTCTCCAGTTTCATCTCTCCCACCCCTCCCCCCTTGCTCAGTCCAGCCTCATTGTCTCTCTGCTTCTCCTTGAACATGCCAAGATGTTCCCTCCTCTGAACTGTCTTCTGAACTGCCTCCTCTCTGCCAGGAAAGCTCTTCCCCTGATATATGCATGGCTTGCTCCCTTCTTTCACTGTGGTCCCTGCTCACATGTCCCCTCTTCAAAGAGGCCCTCCCTAATCACTGTCTAAAGTAGCACTCTCCATTAAGCCCTCCTCTGCTACCTGCTTTATTTCTCTTCACAGCACTACATGCCACCAGTTTGTCACCATTAATTTTCCATGCGTTTATAGAGTTGTTTATTTGTTGCTGAGGCTGGAGACTGTTTTGTTCATCACCATGTATGTCCATGGTACCTAGGACAGTGCCTGACAAATAACAATCACTCAAGTATTTATTGAATGACTGGGTAAATCTTTGTTCCTCGGTATCTAACACAGTATCTAGTTCTAGAAATATTTGTTAAGTGAATGACCAAATTAACATATTTTATAAATGAAATGGAATCTTGGCACATATCCAGGATCTGTGTGCATATGCCTCATTCATTTGCTCCATGAACATAATCTTGATTTATTTTCTCTAATTTCATAGGTGATGTAAGCAGGTTTTTCACTTTTTCAGGAATCAGTTACTGACAGAGGTCTTGCCCAAGACTGTTTAGGGAATTTCAGAAAGATAACCTCTAGTGGCACAGCAGGGATTAACAATACCCTTCATCCCATTGCATCTCATCAGCTCCTGAGGGATTCTGATAAGGGACTTTATCTCCTGGGATTTACACGAAATGTACATTTGTTGTTAATCCTGCCCAACACCGATTACTCTGAGGCTGGAACAGGTAAGAAACTGATTGACCCCAGACTCTGAGATGGGGGGAATCTTTACAACCTTCATATCCGAGTGGACATGGCAATGAGGCTTCAGGGCGGTGGCACCCCAGCCTGCCTCAGTATTTGTGCGATAGGCACCTGAGTAGCTTGGAGATGGCAGTTCGGTCCCTTATCGTAGGTGAGCCAGGGAACAATTTGCTATACTTCTCTTGTTCACTTTAGCCTCTGGGCAGTTGCTTTCCCCGCCCATCCTGTTTTTCTTTTTAAAATATGTTTTTATTGATTTCAGAGAGGAAGGGAGAGAGAGAGATAGAAACATCAATGATGAGAATCATTGATCAGCTGCCTCCTGCACGACCCCCACTGGGGATTGAGCCCACAACCCGGGCATGTGCCCTGACAGAATCGAACCCGGGACCCTTCAGTCTGCAGGCTGATGCTCTATCCACTGAGCCATGCTCATCCTGTTTTTTAATTCCTTGCATCTGGGTGTGTACCAGACGACGGCAGTGGAGAGAAGGGTGAGCACTTGACATGAGTGATGTGGAGCATATTGGCAGTCAGCCCACCTGTCCTCCTATTGAGGCTGAGTGGTGACCAGACTTGCCCTATTCTCATGCATGGGTGGCATCAGGGCCAGAGACCAGAACAGGGAGAGCCTGGGAAGTTCACCCTCAGCCCCCTTTAACTCTCAAGTCTATTACTAAACAAGAGTGGTGGATGGGTCCTCAGAAGGTGCAGAGGGAAAGGCACTAGCTTCACTGCATGGTGCCCTGTTCTGAGCACTGGGCTCGGCCTTTTATGTGCATGGTGTCATCAGCTGTGGCCAAGAAGTTATGATTATTATCTGCATTTAACAGAAGAGGCAAACGAGGTTCACAGAGGTGATGACACTTGCCAAGTGACCCAGATGGTAAGTGGCAGAGCTGGGATTTGAGATTAAAAACAGGCCTCTGTGACTCCCTGGCTGCCTACCAAGTACCAAGAGCAAAAATTTCTCTGTCATCTAGAAGGAGAGGGGACACAGGAGCTGAGGGGCAACACATGGATCCTACCTGAGACTTGATCATCACACAGGCCCTGCAAATCCAGGTTAAACATGCCACCTAGCCAAAACCGGTTTGGCTCAGTGGATAGAGCGTCGGCCTGTAGACTCAAGGGTCCCAGGTTCGATTCCGGTCAAGGGCACGTAACTTAGTTGCGGGCACATCCCCAGTAGGAGGTGTGCAGGAGGCAGCTAATCGATGTTTCTCTCTCATCGATGTTTCTAACTCTCTATCCCTCTTCCTTCCTCTCTGTAAAAAATCAATAAAATATATTAAAACAAACAAACAAACAAACAAAAAACATGCCACCTGGCTTCTCTTCTGTTCTGAGAACTGAGAATTCTGCCGCTGATTTACCAGGGTCATCCAGGCCCCACTCCATGATCTTGGGACTTGATGAAGTACACACAGAGTGGAGCCTGCCCTTCCACGTCATTCTGGATCCTGTGTTTGTAAGCGGTGATGTCATAGAGTGCTTCATTGACCTTGGCTCTTTAGTGCACTGCACCTCTCTCATCCTCTGGTCCAAAGTTGTATCCCCTGGGGAGTGCATCCCGCCTGCATTTCTGGAGGTTCCTGGGGTTCTGGGTTCCTGTGGGGGCCTCCAGGCGTGTTAAGGGTCAGTTACGGCGATACCAAAGACGGGACATCTTGGGGGCCCTTCGCTAAACCCCTTCCCTTGGGCTCCCTGCTCCGCGCTGCAGCGCCCCCTAAGCCGCCAGGGGCCGCCCGCAAGCGAGGCTCCTCAAGCGCTGGGCGGGGAAAGGGGCGGGGCGAGGCAGTACCTGGGCCGCCCGGAGCTGGGGGTGGGCTCTCAGGGGACAGCCGGCGGGCACCCCTACAGATCTGGACCGCCAGCCACCTGGGAGCTCAGGACTCCGGGTGTAGAGGCTGCGCTATCACATGGGTGGCGGAGACGGGGCCGCATTTAAGCGGCCCGGGTACGGCGCCCGCCTCCAGCGCGTCCTCGGGCTTGGCTCCCGCCGGACGCCCTGCTCTCTGCCCACCGGAGGGCCCGCTCGGTGCCGCACCGTGCCTCCGCTACCCGGCCATGCGAGCGCCGGCCCCGCTGCGATGAGCTCGCACATCGCCAAAAGCGAGTCCAAGACGTCGCTGCTGAAGGCGGCTGCGACGAGCGGGGGCAGCCGGGTTCCCCGCCAGGGCCCTGCCCGCGAGCCAGGGCTGCCTAGCCGCCGGCTGCCCAGCACCTGCCCTGGCACGCCACCGCCGTCCGGGGACCCCAGTTTACGGAGGCCCCTGTGCCGGCCGGCGCCGCGAGAGGAGGGCGTGCGGGGAAGCCGCTGCGGGCTCCCCCAGGCGCACTGCAGGCCCCGGGAGGCGCTGCGGGCGGCCGCAGCGTCCCGACCTTCTCCCCAGTCGCCGCTGCCGCCGGCACGCGGGCGGGATGGGGAGGAACGGGGGCTGTCCCCGGCGCTCGGCCTCCGGTGCGCGCAGCGAGCCCCTAGTCGCGGGGTCTCCGCTCCAGCTGCCGCGTCCGAGGCAGACCCGTTCCTCCACCGGCTGCGCCCCATGCTCAGCTCCGCCTTCGGCCAGGTAAGGGCCGCACCTCCCGTCCGTCCGTGCTCGCTGGAGAGGCGCTCGGGACCCTGCCGCGGGCTGCGCACCCACAGCCGTCCTCCTGCTGCCCGGGCCCTCCAGTCACGCGCCCCTGCCTGCGCTTTCCTCCCCCGGTGCCTGATTCAGCACCCTGTGCGCTGTCCACGCTCGGGCCTCTTCGGGGGCGAGGCTCCACTGCAAAGCCGCCTTCCACCTGCCAGAATGGGCCAGTCCTGGGAGGGAATCGACCTCCGCAAGCCACATGGAGATTTGAAGGGGTCACAGAGGGGCGCTCTGAGCAGGTGGCGCGAAACCCACTCCTCTGGACTCTGGCCAAGACCACCAGTGAGCAACTCAAGAGAGCAAAGGGTTTGGAGTCTTGTAGTCAAGAGTGGGGGACCTTGGGGCACAGCCTTGCTTGGGGATGAAGGACCCTAACCATTGCCTGTGGTGGCCACGAAGACCTGGGGAAAACTAGGAGAGCTAAAATATGAGAAGAGAGAAGTGTCTGGTAGGCATGGAGGGCTGTACAGACTATTGCTCAAACTGGAACTTTGGGGTGTTTGAAGGAGGTTGTTGCTTCAGGAATGCCATTAGGATGGCAGTTGGGCAGTTGTGAGTCAGAGGATGTGGAACAATACCCAGAGACTCCTAGCTTGAGGTGGTGTGCATTCTAGGGTCAGAAAGGTCACTAAGGAGTCAGTAGTGGCTCCTTTGGTTTCCTCTAGGCCTTTCTTTCAAGGGTCCTGGGCAGCTGGGCAGCTGCCCTTTAAAAACAATCCCTTGTCATAATCTAGTTTGAGGGTGTGCTGCTGGGGAGAGGCTCGGCGGAAAGGAACCCGTGAACTGAGCAAAGCCAGGATAGCCTCTGGTTCTGAGCCCATAACTAAATCAAACTCACTGCACAGCCTTGAGACAGTTCTGCGGCAGCCGGGGGTGGGAGGGGGGGAACGGGGGAGGAAGGATGCAGAGGTCTGATCAGGCTGTTTGCATCGTGTGTGGGGGAAGGGGGGCTGAGCCTTTCTGTGCTAGGAAGTAGCGTAAAGAAGCCGTTTTAAGCTCCTGGCTTGCCATGCTGGATCAGAATTCCAAGGAGGCCGTGTGTGTTTTGCTTCATATCTGCACATTCCTTTTCAAAGTACTCCTTCGCAGCGGCTGATGCCGGTGGAGGTCTGACATGAAGGCAGCTGCGCATGGATTTGGGTTTCACGGGGTTGCTGTGGTGGTGTGATAGGGCTTCAGTGTGTGGCTTTGTTCCTGCGGGGAGTCCTCCGAGTTCGCTGCAAACAGTTCTCCATCGTAGAGATTTGGATGCAGAGCTGTAAGAGTTAGTGTGCCAACGTGTTGAGGGAGAAGTTCGCTGCAGTGGCTTATGTATTAGTGAGCAGGTGTAGGGCGTTGGGGCATTGCTCGGGAGACAACAGTGAACAAGATAGCTGGAGTTCCGGATATTTTATGTGTGTGGGTTTTGTTGTTGTTGTTCATCCTCACCCGAGGATATTGTCCCCATTGATTTTTAGGGAGCGTGGAAGGGAGTGGGAGAGACACACAGAGAGAAACATTGATGTGAGAGAAACGTAATGATTGGTTGCCTCCCACACTCGCCCTGACCAGGGCCAGGGATTGAGCCTCAAGGTATGTGCCCTTAACTGGAATCCAACCTGGGACCCTTCTGTCTGCTGGCTGGTGCTCTATCCACTGAGCCAACCAGCCAGGGCTATTTTGAAGCTTACAGTTTAGCAGTTTGGAAGGGTAGGTTATTGGCCCAGAATCGCTCATTTTCTGGTTGGTTTGCTGGTGATCTGGCTTCATTCTTGGAAAAAGAGCCCTTTCTTTCCAGTCTTGCAGAATTTGCCTGCATAGGCCCTTTATGAGCTCAGAGCATCTCAGCTACTTGCTTCTCTTCCCACTTCTACTTTCTCAATCATTAAACGAAGACTATTCCCCAGCCCAATGTTCTGAAATGTCACCAGAGTCATCTGAGTCAGGAAGAGCTGAAAGGCCCCATCAAATATTTACCACCTGCCTCTGGAAGCTCTTGCCCTTGGAGCTTCCACGTTTTCTTTAAAGCTCGGGCACATTCAGTTTGGGCTCCCTGCTGACAGCTCTCAGGCATGTGCTGAACAACAGCAGCAGCAGCAACAAAACCTGGCCTGGGGCTCTGTGTCAGCCTCCTGCGAGGGAGGGCAGTCAGTCTCCTTTCCCTTCCTTCTGCACTTAGACTTCTGCTGTGGAGACAGGGTCAGGACCAAGGGAAGGTCAATGGGCTTCTGAATACGGAAACTTTCAGGTCGGATCTGCTTAGGCAAAATGTAACCCTGGGGAAGCAAGTTCATATCTCTTAACCTTAAGTGACTCAACCTCATGAAACCTGTTTCTTTACCTGCAAAATAGGGCCGCACCTTTCTTTTTCTAGCTACAGAGACGCCTCTTTTGATTTGGGTATGCTGTTCCAATTCCCAAACTGCTTTGCACATAGTAGGGTCACTGTGATCCTGTATCCTAATGAGTGAATCAGTGAGTGAATGGCTGATATCTCCAGCCACTGAACTGCAGAGGGTTCTTAGCTCCTATGTTGGGATGGGGAGAGAGGCTATGATGGCTTGGGTCCTAACAGATTTAGTTCCACTAGGCCTATGTTTCTAGGATGAGGACTGTGTATAGTACTCACTCCTGCCCGGCCACCTCTCTCCCTCCGTTCTCTGAGAGGGCTGATAGCCCTAATGGCCTTTTCTCTGGGGCCGGAGGAGGTCAGTTGTGGTTAACATAAATCAGAGAGAGTCCCCCAGGTGTCAGCATTTGCCTCTAGCTGTTCTGGAGAAGCAACAAGGGTACTTGAGACCTTAGTCTAGAGCCCACTAAACAATTGACAAAGTATCTTCTCATTACCTTTACTTCACAGCAACCTGTGAAGGTTAGCATTATCTTCCTCCATTTTAGAGATGAGAAGAGAGACTCAGAGGGGAAGTGGCTTGTCCAAAGGTCACGCAGGACTGTGCTGTGCTGTGGTCTGCCTCTCTGAACAGCCTGTTTGTGCCACGCCATGCTGGTTTGGTGGGAAGTCACCTGTGTGTTTCCTATTTGTCAGAAGCAACCACAAAGTACCTCTCAAGTTACGACCCAGCTTTCCCTGAGCGTCTTAGCACTGGGCTGCCATCCAAGTTCAAGTGCTGGCGATAGAACTGATCAGGGCCACTGAAGACCAGTCTCCCTCCTAATCAGGAATAATCAGCAACGGGTTTATCCTTCTCATCCGTCTGATCCTATTATTCCATTCCAGAACTCAAAGTGTGGCTTCCAGAGGCCTGGGGCCTGATGCCACAGGGAATAGGAATGGGGGTGGATGGGCCTGTGTGATGCCTTTGCCCTTCTAGAAGCTCCCACAGTTCAGCCCTTTAAAAATTTTCTGCTAAAGGTCAAGCCATCTGCCCCTTCCAATCACTAGTACCCCTCCCGCAGAGCCAAAAATAGCTTAAGCAAGCTCTAAGTTTGAATCCCTGAACCCCTTGTTACCCTTAATACTCAAGCTAATACTGCATCCTCTTCCCTGAAGAATGATGGGTTTCTTCAAAGGAACTGACTTTTTTCATTTAACAAGTTAAGATCAGGAATTTATTATTTTAATCTTTTTTTTTTTTCGGGTGACAAAGGAGGGCAGAAATAATACCTTATGTTTCAAAGCTTTAACAGTATTTTCATATCTGTAGCTCATGGTCTTCACCATAATCCTCCAAAGTTGGAAAGTCAGGTCTTATTTCCATGTTATAATTAAGGAAACTGGGATCCAGAGAAATTGACTCATTTATACCGGCCATGTGGTTAGGAAATGGTAAACTGGGCCTCAAATCCAGCCCTTGGGACTCCACATTCTACATCCTTAAATATCATACTAGCATTTATTGTCTACTATGTGCCAGGCTTCATGTTGAGGGGTATGATTTATTATCTTATTTAACTGTCCACACGTTCCATTACAAGCAAAACCTCTGACCCATATCCAAATATCTACATCCAAAGTGAGCAACATTTTTAAGAGTGTGCCAGTGCAAAGTGTGTGCCTTTTCTACAGGAGACAGCTGTCCTGCCTGCTGTTTCAAAGGACAGGCACATCACAAGGTTGACAAGTGGGTGCTGTGCTCTGGGATGGCCTGCAGGGGGCAGGAGTGGGTGCCCTGGCCATTTAAGACCAATGCTGTGCCAAGCCCTTTGCATGTATTCATTAACTCCTCAGAAGAGCCCTTGAGGGAAGGGTTATTAGAGTACCCATTTTATCGATGAAGAAACTGAGGCTCAGAAAGATTAACATGTCCTCAAGATCATCCAGTAGTTGCTAGGCAGCAGGGCAAGATTTGAACCCAAGTCTGACTCTGCATTCCAAGCTCTTAGGCTCTGTGTCAGCAGTTCTCAACGCTGGCTGCAGGTTAGCATTACCTGGAGTACTCTCATCAGCAATGCCCGGAGCCCACCTATGCCCGATAAGTCAGCATCTCCGGGGAAGTTCCCAGTGAGTCTAATGGGCGGCCAGGGGAGGGAAGCTGCTTTACACTGTGCGGCCTGCCTGTTCATGTACTAGTATCTGCTCATGTAGTTCTTATGAACTGGGTTCCTGTGTGAAGCCTAACGCATTTCCCTATGGGGTCCCTGGCAAGTTCTAGCTTTTCTTTCCTTTTTTTACTTAAAATTTTTCCATTTTAATTTTTTATTGAATTTATTGGGGTGACATTGGTTAATTAAATTATATAGGTCTCAGGGCTACAATTCTATAATACCTCATTTGTGAGCCCTAGCTTTTCACCAGAATCTGCAGATGGCCAGTTTTCTAGCTTTGGTCTGCAAGTCTTTTCTGATCTTCCTGAATTAAATCACATCCCTAGAGTGTTAGTGCTTCCCCTTCATGGCATGTAACTAAAACATAATTAAGTCTGTGTGTTCCTGGCTATTTAATATCTCTTGCCCACCTGCTAGAATGTCAGCTCCTTGAAAGCTGGGACTATGTTTCTTTTGTTCCTCAGGCACGTAAGTACTGGACAAGTGATCCTTCTTTCTCCATTTTAATAATTACTTATAGAGTACCCAAATGTGCTACACACTTTGCCATGTAGGCATTTTAAGGAACAGAGAGGAAACCCCATTTTCCAGGCAAGGAAACTGAAGCTCTGAATGTAAGAAGTCAGAAGCCAGCAAAGCCAGGACTCAACCCCAGGCCTGCCGATCCTCTCATTCATCTGAGTCCATTGCTCTTCTTCATGTATGACCCTGACCCCTGACCCCTGACCCCAGATGCTGCTGTAAGCTGTTTCCAAGGAACACATCTTTGAAGAAGGCTCTTAAATTGGCTGCTTGCTCTTTTAATTCCAACTCCCCAGTGTCTTCACTCCTTTCTGCCCTTTAGGCGAAAACAACTCCCCAGCCTCCTCATCGGTTCTCAGGGGGTACTCCTCCTCCTCCATATCCCTTTCCGGAGATTTGGCCCAAACATGGGCCGCTGAATGACTAGCCTGATTAAACCCGCCCCATGTCAACCTCGTCAGCAGCAGCTCTGTCGACAAGAGCCATCCGGGGACCTCCTTCCCCAGCTCCCTGGGACCAAGCCTGTGGCACCTTCTGGGCAATGCCTCCCGCTCATCTTCCCTAAGGGGAGATCTGACCAGCCACTCGGAACTGGACAAAAAGTCCCTGGGAGAGGAGCCTCTCTGGACTGAAAGCTCAGGCATGCGTGGAAGGGTGGTTTCCTCTGGGGCTGACCTACCTCTGGTGCCCCCTGCTGGGAAAAGCTGGGTGTGGGGGAATGGGACTTCTCTCCGGTCATCTGGCTGGGGCTGCAGATCTCCAATGTGACATGAGGCTTGAGATGACTGACATCATAGCTGGAACCTGGAGAGAGAGGAAGAGCCAGTCACCTAAAAAGTCAATTGTGGGACCTTGATGACTGCTTTGTAAAGGGCGGCCTCTCTGCTCTACACCCCAAGGAAGCTGGTGAAAGATCCTGGCTCAGACCAGGCTGAGGATCGCAAGGTCAGTAACCCTCACTCGCGCCCTCTGAGACTGCGCACTGGGAAGGGAGCAGAAGTTGCTGCTAACTGCTGTTGGCTCCACTGTGCTTCCAATCCCCGGAGCCTCATCCCATTTCAGTGACAGGCAAGTGTGAAAAACGGAGCGTGATGGAGACGGCACCAACGCTCCCAAGCCCTCAACTGGAGCTGCCTGCTCTCAATCCAGCTGCAATTGTCCAGAGGCAATTTGGATGTGTGTTTGTCCCTGTGTGCTTTCGTGTGTGTGTGTGTGTGTGTGTGTGTGTGTGTGTGTGTGTGAATGCAAGCACAAAGCTGGGAGGCACCCTGGCTTTGGGGACCCAAACTAGCCTGAGTCCCCTCCTGGGTCTGCTGGCCTAATTCCCAGCTGCAGCTGCCATTCTGCTCGCCACCCCCCCACACCCCGCCCAAGGCAATCTCTCCGCAGCTTTGGCAGCTGGAAAAGGAGGGGCTGAGGGAAGGGGACTGAGCGGAGAGGACTAAGCGCTAATCTGGTGGCGATGATCTGGCCGCCTTCTCCAGCTCCCTCTGCCCTCTGCCATCAGCTCTCTGGGCGATTTTCTCTGTGCCCTGCACGCTCCCCTCCTGCCTTCATCTCCTTAAGAAAGTGCCCAGAAAGTTAAACCCACACACACAAACACACACACACACACACACAATCCACACACACAAAAAAAATCAGCAGGAGCAGGCAGACGAGTGAGAGAGCACGCACGCAAGAGAGAGGCTCAGTCCTGGAGGAAGAGCGGCGCAGGCAGAGGGAGGCTGGGGTTGGCAGTGGGCAGTGACCAGGACTGAGGTCTCTGAGCCTCCGGGAACCTCCTTCATGGACCCCGGGATCCTGAGAGGTGCTGCCTCAGCTTAGGATGGGCAACTGTGTCAAGTCTCCACTGAGAAATCTCTCAAGAAAGGTATGTTCCTGGATTCCAAAACCTGGGCTGGGGGTTGGGGCATCTTCCCATCGGCCCCAGAGGTTGGGCATAGAGGCGGCGGGGGGGCATCTGAGGCTTGTCAACCTTCCCGTGGGTTCTGCCTTAGAGCTGCTTCCCTGTTCTGACCTCCGGATTACCTCCTGCCTCAGTTTTCTATGTCCCAGCCTCTGAGTTGAAGTTGGGCCTTGGAGCTGCATGGGAACTGTGTTTGGGAATCTACAAGATTTAGGAAAGAACCACAGGGCTGCTAGGATGTAAGTGAAAAGCGTGGATCCTTAGGCTGTCAGAGTGGACAGACCCCCTGGAGCTGGCAGGATAGGAAGGGGGCTGAGCTTTGACCTTGCTGCTGCTAAGCCGCCTTCTCAGCAGTTGGGCCCGGGGATTAGTTGCCTCTTGGGGGCCTCTGATCCTCTCTGGTGGTCTCTAAGCCTTCAGGGCTGCGGGTTTTGAAATAGATCCTATTGCCACTGAAAGGAACCAGGTCAGAAAATCTCAACTAGGACCAGACTGGTTCAGGGACCAGAACTGTTTCCATTGAGAAAGAGGATGTCGAGTCAGAGCATCTGTGTCACTTTCTGTAGCGGGTTAATTGCTTCCACACCAGGATGATGTCTTTTTGCAAGAATTCCTTTGGAAAGCAAATGAACACTGGCTCGCATCTATAGGGTTTGCTCCACGTGGACTCCGCCTGTATGCCTAGCCCTCCATAGACAGGCCATGTAAGAAACTCATCGATGTTATTAAAGGGAGAAGGAGTGACGTTTCCTGCAGTGCTTCATTTTCCAGACAAGGGACTTCATTGCCACTGAGGCTAAGTGACACTTACCCAAGGTCTCAGGTGAGCTAATGGCACCTCTGCCCCCAACCCCATCTTCACTCCTGCATCAGTTTGACAGCCTCTCAATTTAGGACATTTCTGCTGCTCATCGGCTTCCTCATGTAGTGAAGCTGCTCACATCAAATCCCTTTCCATTTTTGCTGCTCCTCAGGTCCTTCTGGGGTGACTGTTTCTTCTGTGCACCCTCCCGCCATCATCTGCTATCTTCTTAGTGGAGTCTTTGTACCAGAAGTGGCCTCCACGCTGTTGCAGAGGAACAGAAACTGGTCAGAATTAGTTAAAGGACCTCAGGGTGAAAGCCCCTCCCCTGGCTCTTGAAGAGGAGAGTTTAAGAATAAGAATTGTCCTTTGGTTCCACCCCACCCATCTCCCTTCCATAGCAGAGGCTTAAGAATCAGACTTCTCAGGTCTCCTTTTCCAGCTCTGTGACTTGGGGCAAGTTACTTGACTTCTCTGGGCCTCAGTTCTTTTGTCCATCAAGTATAAATACTAATACCCACCTTGTAAGGTGATTGTGAGAACTAAGAGTGTTGTGCACTATATTCACTGCCTGGAATATAGTACTCGACAAATGTTAGCTAGTAATATTGTTATAATCATAATTTTTGCACTCTGCATTTTCTGAGAAGGGGGATGGAGGAAAAAGAATATAGGAGAGGTTTTGAGTCCATGGAGTAAGGTTAAAGATCATACAACTTGTTGCATTTAATTTCATGTTTTTTAATTTAAAACATTTAAAAATTCATTTTAGAGAGAGAGAAAAAAAACACATCCATTTGTTATTTCACTTATTTGTGCATTAATTGGTTGCTTCTTGTATGTGTCCTGACCAGGGATCAAACTTGAAACCTTGGCATATCGGGATGATGCTCTAACCAACTGAGCTACCCGGCCAGGGAAATTTCATGTTTTTTATAAAAATAATAATTGCTTTTTCCTGAATATTTACAATATATCCAACTTGTTATCTTATTTTCTCTTTTCCACCAAATAGTTCTTTTGGCTGAGGTCACACAGCCAACTGGATTCTGAGCTGGGATTTAAACCCTGGTCTGTGTGAATCCAGAGCTGGTATTTTTATTTTTTATTTTTGCCTTTCTCTTCTTCCTGCTGTCAAAAATGTTATTCTTAGATCTCTGAGTCTGCCCTTACACGTCATCTGGTCCAAATTCCCACCGGCTACAGCAGTCCCCTTTCCTACCTCACCAAATGCTTACTCACTCACCTTCTCCTGACTCCCTTCAGGGTGGGCAGCTTTGACTGCAACTCTTGGAAAGCTTCTGAGTTAGAAAGCTGTTCGGTCATGAGGCATGCTGGGCCCTCCTGTTGCTCGGCCACACTCAGGAGACGTCCCCTTAGTGCCAGGAGATATGGTCAACCTGTGGGCCGCTGCCCACTTGGCTTCCTGAGTGGCACTCGGGGAACTGGTAATGGTGAGAGGCGGCCGCTCCAGGCTCTGAGCAGGGCAGACCAGGCTGTCAGGTGCCATCACTAGCCGGGGAAGAACAGCCGCTTCCCGGGGCAGCGTGGTGCCAGGCAGGATTATGATCAAGAGAGGCAGTGGAAATTCCTTCTCCACCACTGGCTCATTCTTTGTGGGAGCAAATTCTCCATCCTTCTTACTTCTTTCCTGATTGGCAAATATTCTCCCACTTCCTCTGAGGCCACAAGTAAATGCCTTCTGCATCCAGCATCTCTTTAAGTTTTATCACTGTCACCATCATCGTCATCATCCTGTCATCACCATGGCAACTCCATCTCTCCCACTCTTACCATGCTCTAGGCACTATGCAATAGCTCATTCACTTCTCACAAGAATCCTGTGAGTCGCCATGATTATACCCACTGCATATAGAAGGAAACTAGAGCACAGACAGGTGACGTGACCTGCCCCAGATCACAAAGCAAGCAGGTGGCAGAGCCAGAATTGTGAGTCCAAAGTCAGTGTACAAAACCACCTGTGAGAGTTCTGCGCCTGCCGCCATGTCACTTCCTGGGCTGTGTCACTCTGAGCCCAGTGTGTGCGAGTCACTAGGACTAAAAGGCTGCCTCTCCACAAGCACCTCCGAGATTGCTTCCTGGTTGAAGCCACTGGAATCCTTCCTTGGAGCCGGCCTCCAGTCGGGAGGGCCCCTCTGGCTCTGCCCTCACTCCAGCTACGTCTGGAGGCCTATGTGAGTGTGGCCGAGGCTCTGACCTCACTTGGCATAAATCCAAGTGGCCATTGGTCCACCCGACACCACGTAAGCTCTGAGATTCTCTGAGACTGGCCCTTCTTGCACTCACTGCACTTGGGCCTTGGGCTGAGGTTCTTCACCGCAAATTTGAGCTGCTGCTACTCCTTGAGGAACCAGAATACGGTGTCTCCCTCTAGGCCTGCAAGTGGAAGGGGAGCCTAGTGTGTAGCCCCACAGTGTGGGACATTGGGGAGAAGACACATGAGAGGACAAGGTGAGACGGGGCAGGTAGTTCTGCTTCTCAGCCCGGGAGGACAGGCTGCCCCGAGGTTAGGACGGTCCTCTGGGCATGACCTTCCTGGAGCTAGAGGAACGTGGCAGGAAGAAGAGCGCAGTGAGATGAGAGGATGGGTGTGGGGCCTGGGTGTCCTGGGGAGGCCGGGGTGGGATAGAAAGTTGTGTCTGATGCTGCTGCTGTCCTGTGTGTGTGGGGGAGTGGGGTGGGGGGGAGTCTTTGGGCAGCGTTGACTTTTTATAGCTGCATGGGAACCGTCAGGGCGGAGACAGGATTGGCCGGGCCTGGGGCACAGCTATATTCGGTAAGCAGCGGGCCCCTGTCCCAGCCTCAGAGGTCGCAGGCTGGGCCAGGCAGGGAGCCAGGGAAGACCAGAGGGGGAGGGAGACTTGCTGGTGAGTGTGTCTAGTTTTGAGGTTGCAAATGGTGGGATCCGACCCACAGATGTGCTTTGTGTCACCCGCCCACCGGAAGGTCTCTGGCAACCTTGGGCTGGAGTTACGTAGTGCTGCTCTTTAAGACTGACTTGCAGCATCGTTCAGTCCCTGTCTCCCACCTCTTACACCTGCGCTTCATTTGTTAGCTCTGGCCCCGGTGTTTGAACCTCCAGTCTAGCTGAGCCTGCTCTCCATGTTGCTGCTCTGCTAGTCCTCACCGCCTTCCGGTGGGGTCCAGAGGGGGTAGGGTCAGAAGTCAGTTTGGGAACTTAGCCCAGGGGTTGTGCTGGGACATTGGGGCAATGTTGGAAAAGGATGCATTCCATTAATCTCTTAACGAAAACTTCCTATTGGTGCGAACAGAAGCCTCCTGCTGCCTGCTTTTCTCTCTGAGCCTTTGCATGCACATGAGTGTGATTCTAGGCACACGTATGTGTCCTCTGTGTGTGTGTGTGTGTGTGTGTGTGTGTGTGCGCGCGCGCACGTACATTAGCCACATGGTGGATACCACACCCAGCTCTCCCTGGAGCATCTGTTTCAATCAAGGATTGGAGACTCCATCTGTTGGACCAATATGATGCCTGCCCTTGTGCATCTGAGGGCTCGCTGACCCTGCTGTTGGACTCCCAAGGGTCTGCTCTTGAGGAGAGCCCCTTCTAGGAGGCCCGGCGGGGCAGGGAGGTGATGCCTGCCTCTCTTTTGCATTTGCTTGGTGCTGGCTGAAGATGCGCCAGGAGGAGACTGCCAGCTACAGAGTGGTGCAGACGAGCGAGGAGGGGCTGGCGGCCAGCGGCGAGCTCCCCGGACCACTCCTGATGCTGGCCCAGAACTGCGCCGTCATGCACAACCTGCTGGGCCCTGCCTGCATTTTCCTGCGCAAGGGCTTCGCTGAGAACAGGCAGCCTGTACGTAAGTTGGCCCCAGTGGAGCTGCGCTCGACCTGGCTTCACGGGGCGTGAGGAGGTGCTGGGAAGAAGAGGGGCTCTGTACACAGAAGTGTGTATCCCCCAGCAGATACACCTCAAACCCTCAATTTGCAAATCTGACCCCTGAAGTTTCCCACTCATGGCTGCAAAGCACTGTTGAGTCCACCTCCACCAGCAAGAAATGATAACAGCAGCCAGCATTGTTTGGGGATTTTAAATATATACATGTTTTTGTTGATTTTAGAGAGAGAGGCAGAGGGAGAGAGAGAGAGGAACATTGATCAGCTCTCCTATATGCACCACATCCTGACTGGGAGTCGAACCTGCGACCTTTTGGTGCATGGGATACGCTCAACCAACCAAGCCACCCCAGCCAGGGCATGTTTGGGGATATATTTTGAGCACTTCCTCTGTGCCAGGCACTGTGCTAGGGGCTTTGGTCCATTGCCTCACTTAGGACTCAGAGCAACTCTAAGAGGCAGGTACTATTATTCCCATTTTACAGATGAGGAAACTGAGTTGGAGAAGTAACCTGCTGAAGGTAACAGCTTGTGGGTGATGGATTTAGGATTCAGACTCGGGAGTCTGACTAGGGCCTCCTGTGCTCTGAGCAACAGTGCTGAGTACACAGTACTGTCCAGCAGGCCTTGCTGCCAGGATGGAAACATCCTGTCATCTGCACTGTCCAGTGTGGCAGCCACTAGCCACGCGTGGCTGTTGAGCACTTGACATGTGACTAGTGCAGCTGAGGAGCTGGATTGTTAGTTCTGTTTCATTCCCATTGGGATTTAAATAGCCACGTGTGGCTACTCTACCCGACAGCCTCCTCAGGCCTTGGACAGCCACAGGGAGGAGGGGAACAAGGATGGTGTTTCAGATAGAAATGTTTGTAGGTTCCATTGCCGGTATGCTCACAAAGGCCCTGGCAGGTGGGTCCTGGTATTGACCTATTTTACAGATGCGGAGACTGGCTAGGTCACAGGAGTGACCTGTTCCAGGCCCATGGCTAGGAAGCTGCAGATCTGAGCTTTGCACTCGTGTCTGTCTCTAGAGGCCAAGCTCTGCCCCCGACAATTACGTTGGAGTGAAAGGAGTATATGTATGCTCCATTCCACCTGACCCCCGCGCCCCAGTTGCTCATGGTCTTCCTGCCACCTGGGAGGGCATCTCTGGCTCTACTCCAAGCACAGCACACATACGCCCCCACTCTGCACCCGGCGGCGGGGGGGCAGGGGCGACCCAAGCACCAGCCACCAGGACTCAGCCAGCCCACAGGCCCACTGCACGGGGCACCTGGCTTTCCGCTCCCTGACTCTGTCTGTGCAAGATGTAGGAGGAGGTGCAGTGGGGGCAGCAGCACCTCACTTCTCTCCAGTGCCTCCCAGCTGGGTCCTGGAGTAGTGGGGGCTGCTGGAGCCTGACCGGGGGAAAGGACTTGTTATATCTGAGTAACTTGTCCCAGGGAGAGTCCTCTGTGTGTGCGTGTGCGGCTTCCTCGCTTACTCGCTCACTTGCACTTACTGGGGGTATGGGCGCTGCGAAAACCCAAGAACCAAGTCTGACTTGGAACAGCTAATGGGTGACAGAGGCCCGATTAGGTATGTGAAAGCGTAACAACCCACACGCTGTGCACCGTAAGTCACCCAACAGAGACAGACATCCCTCCAACGAGTCCCACCCTCAGCTAGAAATGCCACCTACAGGACCTGTAGCTGGCGGCCTGCCTGTCCCAAGCACATGGGCACACTCCATGCTGTCCTGCCACATACAGCCACTTCTAAACACCGGGCCTGTGCACCTGCTTGTCCACTAGATGTTGCTCAGCAGCCCCTTTCTAGAAGATTCTCAGATTTTCCAGAGTCAGGGTCCCTTGCCCTGGGGCCAGTTTGGAGTGGGTGGACAGCAACCATCTCTCCCCACTCTGGCCCTGTTGGCTAGAACAGCCTGTGTGCACAGCTGAGATGCCTCCTGCTCATGATGGCACACCGCGTGTCTGTGTTCATGACAGGTGTGTCTACCTGCCCCATGGCCACACCTGCCCCATGTTCTCCCTGCCCAAAGGCAGAGAACTGTGCCATCTGGGGAGGAGGAGCCCCGTGGACCAGCTTGGGAGCTTACTAAGCAGGTCCAGCTGGGCAGCAATCCATTTCGTGCCAGTCTGTGTCCCTCCTGGGCAGGCCCGGGGCAACAGGCCCCTCACCAGCTGGAGCTGCCCTGTGTGTCCTGCGGGCCTGCTCTTTCGAGACTTCCCTGCCATCTGTGTGATGCCTAGACCCAGGGTTCCTTGGTTCCCCAAGGAGAGCTGGGCCTGCTTGGAGCTTTGGATGTGTGCTTTGGGGCCTGGTGGCAGCCGGAGGCACTGGCAGCCCCCAGGCTCCTATGCTGTGCCCGTGGCAGGGCAGGGTGTAGCATGGGGGTCAAATTGGAGAAGGTAGGGCAGTGCCCGGGAAGCAGGGCACAGCCCTAATCCTGCCTCCACACCTTGGGTCCTCCCTTTCCGTCGCTCTCGGCTGCCTGCCTAGTCCCTGCTTTCTCTCCGCTCAGCCCTCTCTGCCCCTGTTACCTTGCAGGCCTCCTCTCTGTTGTGCCTCCCGCTGACCCTGTTTCATTTACAGGTTTTTGCCTCCGTACCAGCTCTGTCCTCTGACACATTCTTGTGTCTGAAACAAGGGGCTGGTTGCAGAGGGTCTGTGCCCCGGCTGCATGGGGCTCTTGGGTCCCTGGGCATCTGCCATGCTGTGGGAGATGTGGGGGTGCGCATTTTCCCCTCAAGGACACGGCCCAGGCATGCTCTGCTGCACCCCCGCCACCTCCACCCAGCGCCTGCTGCCACTTACTTGCATGGCCCTCAGGCTGGACATTTTGTGACTCCGGGCCCCTAGCAGCTGCTAATAGGACACGTTCTTTTGTTTCAGGACAGATCCCTGCGGCCAGAGGAGATTGAAGGTAAGACCCGGCCTGGAGGGGAAAGGGTTACTCAGCCATCCAGGAAGCTGAGGGAAGGGCTACTGGTGGGAAGAGAGGTGAGACCCCTGACCTCCAGGGACAGGGCCTGGTATGGAGCCGGTCGGAGGAGTGTACAGCCGGCAGCTCTGGCTCTGGCTCTCCCTGCTAGTGGGCCCTATGTCTGCCTTGGGCTCCAGAGGCTCTGCAGCTCCCACCCACAACCATGTCCGCCTTTGTTCCCTTCCCCAGAGCTCCGAGAGGCCTTCAGGGAATTTGACAAGGACAAGGACGGCTACATCAACTGCCGAGACCTGGGCAACTGCATGCGCACCATGGGCTACATGCCCACCGAGATGGAGCTTATTGAGCTGTCCCAGCAGATCAACATGAACCGTGAGTCACCTCCCCTGGGCACCTCCTGCCCTTCCCGTCCTCGCCTTTGCAGCCCTCTGCAGTCAGGCAGGCCTGGGTTCAAATTCTGGGCCCACCTCTTTCCAGCTCTGTGACCTGGGGAAAACCACGTACCCATTTCCTCACCTGGAAAATGAGGGGTCTAGCAGGGAGAGTGAAGCACAGGAAGTCAACTTGGGAATATATTTAAAACAGCCCAACACCTGGCCCACAGTGAGTTGAACAGAGGGATGCTGTTATTACTGTTTTCCTCTTGGTCCTCTCAGAAGCAAGCCTGAGACAAGAATTTGAAAGCACAGGTCATTTACTTAATAGGTGATGACTAGGGAAGTGAGATAGGGAAGAGGAGGAGCCAGCAAAGGATGCATTCTCAAGCCAGCTACCACTGACCCGAGCCTAATACTGCTGGGGGACTCGGGGAGTTGGTGTAGCAGCTCCTCTCAGAGCTATCCCGTAGCCCTCACCTGGGGCATTTATCCCCCAAACTCCTGCCAGTCACTGGTGAAAGCTGTTGTTAGCAGGCCAAGTTGGGGGGTCAGGCCTCTAACACTTGAACCTCCTGAGAGAGCCTATTGGAAGTTGAGCTTCCATTTGCACAAGGGGAAGGCTTGGAGCATGTGGGCCAGGCACCCAGAATTTCTGCTTCCCTCTCTGCCTTACTGCATGTGTTTCTATCTCTGAAATCATTTGCCTGTCTCTGTGACCTAATGTTTCTTTCTCTCATCCATATCCATCTCTATCCATTTCCTGATTTGTTCCCTTTATCAACCCCTGGCCAGTTCCCTGAGCCATTCTTTGACAAACTACCTGTACATATTCACCTCTCAGTCATCATTTTGCCTTTGGTTAAACCTTGGACCTGGCCCTGGGCAAGTCAGCATGGGGTTGGTAAGACCTTCCATTGCCTAGGAGGGGAATGGTTAGATGGATGACCTAGCTCTTTCCTTTGTCCCCAGTGGGTGGCCAAGTGGATTTTGATGACTTTGTGGAGCTAATGGGACCTAAACTCCTGGCGGAGACGGCAGATATGATTGGTGTAAAGGAACTACGAGATGCTTTCCGAGAGGTGAGTCATGGGCAGTGGACAGGCAGGGGCGGTAGGCTATTAGAATCCCAACCCCAGCATGGCAACTTGAAAAGAACCCTGAACCCTGGGTCCCAGACCAGGGAAGGAGCTTGGACAGAGAAGGGTCTCTGGGGGAAAGGGGACAATGACTCTGGAGAAGGAGCTCAAGCTTGGGATCTGCTTTTGATGGTCTCCATGTTAGAGCTACCTCTCCCTCCTTCCTGCCCTGTCTAGTTTGACACCAATGGTGATGGGGAGATAAGCACCAGTGAGTTGCGAGAGGCCATGAGGAAACTCCTGGGTCATCAGGTGGGACACCGAGACATAGAGGAAATTATCCGAGATGTGGACCTCAATGGGGATGGCCACGTGGACTTTGAAGGTAGGTGGGCTTGAAAGTGGGAGAGAAAGTGACCATTCATGGAGCCCTCCAACTATATATCCATCATGCAACCATCATTTCATTCCAACTTTCCATCCCCTATCCTTCCATCCTGCCATCCTTGCACCGCTTCAATCTGCCTCCCATCTCTATACCCATCCATCCATCCATCCATCCATCCATCCATCCATCCATCCATCTATACCATCTATTCATTTATCCATCTTCTCATCTGTCCTATTTATCCACTCATCCATCTCTAGACAATTATCCATAGAACCATTTATCCATGCACTTATCTATCCACCCATGCCTAATTCTTCCATAATTCACCCATACATTCATCCATGCACCCATCTACCCATGTATATCTCCCTGTGCATCTGTACTTCTCTACATTTGTTCATATATTTATATATCTTTAACCACCTGCCTATATTTCTACCCAATTGTCTATCTAGTCATTTCCCTATCAGTATCCATCTACTCATCCATACATCTGTTCCTGTGTCCATCTTCCCCCATCCACCTCTATCCATCTGTCTGTCCACATTCCTCCATCCATGGAAAGTATTTTCTGAATGCCACATTCCTCAAGATGACACTCAGGCCCCTAAGATCTGACCACAGCTGCTACCATTCCTTCACTCCCACTGCACCTTACAACTGCACCAAAGTACTTGTGGTCCATGAACCTGCTAGGCTCCTGTTTGAACACACTGTTCTTTTTATCAAGATGCCTTTTATTCTATTGTTCACTTGGGCTCAATTCTATTCATCCTTCAAGATCCAGCAGTGGGACACTTCGTTCAGCCCTTCTTCCCTGATTCTCCAGATTGAACTTTTGGGCCTTACAGCACTTCAGGGTCATCCTTGTTCTTCACACTGTCCTCCAAGTGCTACTATTGTCTCTCCACTTGACTCTGAACTTTTCCAGAAGAGGAACCTCCTCTCTTTATCTCTGCGTTTCCCACATAAGTCAGTACCTGGCTAATGCTACATGAAAGCTTTTTCTAAGGAATCAGTAGCAATCATAATAATTACCATTTATTGTAAATATGTGTACAAGTCACTGTACTGATTAGCGTTACATATTTTATCTCATTTAATTCTCACAATGACTCTATGGATTGCACTATTAGCACCTCATGAGATGAGGAAACTGAGGCTCAGTGAAGTAATATAACTTGCCTGGGATTACCTAACCACTAAGAGGCAGAGCTGTGTCATGAACCCAGGCCTGGAACCTCAACCACACATAACACTGTGCATGACACCATTCGCAATGCTGTGAGATACAGGGAAAAGACAGTAAAACGTTGACTCTGTACCCCAGATACTTGAGTTCTAAGAAAGGCAGGATAAGTATGTGCCAGACTGTGTGTTCAGAACACAAAGGGGGAGGCCTTTTATGGGGAGTAGTTGTCCCTCAAAGTTGGGTAGAATGTGGCTAGATGGAGAGAAGGCTTTGCTACCACAAGATCTGAACATCTCAGGATGTCCTGTGTCCAGGTAAGTGCCCCTCACTGATGCCTGCCCTTCCCTGAAAGCCCAGGTCCCCATTCATTCTACCAGCATGTATTATACACCTCTGTGGGCTAAGACCTGACCCCCACCTTGAGGAGCCTAAGACCAGCGAGGAAAACAGAAGCCAACTGTATAGTTCCTGCTGTTTTGAGGGAGTGGATAGCAGGCTGTGGGGACAGAGGGGCCCTATGCCAAGCTGGAGGGGGATTTGGGAAGGCTTCCTGGAGGAGGCTGTGAATAAGCAGATCCTAAGGAATGGGCAGGAGCTACCAGGGGAAAAGAAGGAAGAACTGTTTATCCAAATGAAAACTGCACATGGATGTTTATAGCAGCTTCATTCATAATTGCCAAAACCTGGAAGTAACCAAGAAGTCCTTTGTGGATGAATGGACTGTGGTCCACCAGACAATGGAATGTTATCAGAGAGAAGAAATGAGCCATGAGAAGACATGGCGGAAACGTAAATGCATACTACTAAGTGAAAGAGGCCAGTCTGAAAGGCTGCCTACCGCTTGATTCCAACTGTATCACATCTGGAAAAGGCCAAACCGGGGACAGGAAAGGACCAGCGGTCACCGGGGGCTGGGCAGGGATGGGGGGAGAAGGCCGAGCACAGCGGCTCCTTAGGGCAGGGAAGCGATGGTGTATGAGACGATAGTGGTGGATACGTGTCATCATACACTTGTCAAAGCCCACGGAATGGACACCACCAAGAGTGGGCCCTCATGTGAGCTGGGCTTGGGTGATACTGATCTGTCAATGTCGGTTCATCAATTTTAATGTTGTACCACTCCGGTGGCGATGTTGATAATGTGTGCCTGTGTGGAGGTCGGGAGTATATGGGAACTCTGTACTTACTGCTTAATTTTGCTGTGAACCTAAAACTGCTCTAAAAAAGCAAGTCTAGTTTAAAAAAGAAGGGAGAGGGGACAAATTGCAGGAAAGCTGAAAGTGAGGCGTGAGAGGGAGCCAGCGGCACCTAAGGTGCTGAAAGGGAGAGCTGTGTAGTTGGAGCATGAGATTGGGGTGAGTGGGAGAGATGAGGCTGGAGATGTCAGCGGGGGCCAGAACTGGGGGACCTGAGGTCATGTCAGCATATGGGACATTATCCGTGGGATCCATGAGAGGTTAAGAACGGAGTCAGATATGCAGCTTAGAAAGCCTGAGCTAGCTGCTGTAGAAGATGGTCTGGAAGAGGCCGCATGGAGGTGGGGACCACCAGGGAATCAGGAGCAGTGGCGATGGCAAGGGGGACACAGGTTGAGGGAGACTCGGAGGCGGTGTCCTGAGCGGGGCCCTGACTGCTGCTTTCTCCCCCTCCCCTGTACCCACCAGAGTTTGTCCGGATGATGTCCCGCTGAGGCCGGGAGGGCCCCTCCAGGACTGCCAAGCTCCCACGGGCGGGAGGAGAGGGGCCAGAGCTCTTCTTGCCCTGCCGCTGCAGCTGCCGAGAGCCCAGGATGAACTGGTGGAGGGGGCCTGCTTGCACCCCGGGGAGGTGCCCACCCCGGACCCCCACCCTCCGCACTGTGAAAGATTCACAACTCCTGCAACTGGAAAGTGGGGCGCCCACCGACAAGGAGGCCACAGTGCCAAGCCCACAGAGGGTATGCAAGGCGCCAAGTGCCATGTACCCAGCCGCTGCCGGCTGAATGGGCCAGGGCGCCCGCCAGCAGATCCCACATAGCATGTCTGCCCGAGGGCAAAGCCTCTTGTTGCCCTCCTTAGCGCTGTGCCCATCCCAGCTCGCCTCAGCCTTGTTATCTCAGAACCAATAAAAGTATTTCCGAGAGCAAGGCCGCGTGGGGTCTTTGCCTCCTGGGCCTGGTTAGCTGACGTGTTTCCTGAGTACCAGCTGCACACCCAGAACTGGCGGAACATCCCTGCGGTCAGCAGGCATTTAGTGGGTGCCACTAGGTACTCAGCCACTTCCTCACTGACCTCAGAAGCCAGAACCTGGCACCTTTAGCTGCGCAAGGGAGATGGGGTTGTAGTAATTTAGCTGGGTACGCAGCTGCCACAAGTTCTACGTGAGTCCCTGCTTAATGGTGTCAATAGGTTCTGCTACTTTAAGTGAAACGACGGATAATGAAATCAGTTTATCATAGGCTAATGCAGTGGTCGGCAAACTCATTAGTCAACAGAGCCAAGTATCAACAGTACAATGACTGAAATTTCTTTTGAGAGCCAATTTTTTTAAATTTAAACTTCTTCTAACGCCACTTCTCCAAAATAGACTCGTCCAGGTCATGGTATTTTGTGGAAGAGCCACACTCAAAGGGCCAAAGAGCCGCATGTGGCTCACGAGCCGCGGTTTGCCGACCACTGGGCTAATGGATATAAGCAAGAGTTAAGTTCCTGAGCATCTCATCAAACAAAACATTATGCCAGGACCTGCTGTATAAGAAGAAGAATGGATATTGGGTACGCATCTAGAGGGGTCTGCCCCACTTCCTGTCTTATTGGAGCTTTCCCACTGGTCAGGGAAACAGACATGAAATAATCATATTGTTATGTGATTACAAATTGCGGTGCTGCCATTAGGGAAAAAGGCAGAGACCTTCAATCGGGCATAGGCGGGAGGCCTGGCCGCCTCTGGGGAGGTCAGGGAGGCTTTCCTGAGGAAGTGATGACAAGGATTTTGCCCTGGAGGAAATCCCAGTGTGTGTGTGAGGCGACAGATGTAGAAACGGCTGCCACCCTCTCCACGGAGCAGGAAGCAGAGGAGCAGAGGAGTTAGGCTCTGGGTTTATGTGCTGTGTGACTTTGGGCCAGTCATGTCCCCTCTCTGAACCTCAGTTCACTGAGATGTAATATGGGGATAATAAAGGGCAATGAAGTCCACAATAAGAGCTCTCAGGGCACAGCATTGCACACTTCCAGAGGCCGCTGTGGACATAACTGCAGTGGCATTGTGTCACCTAACAATATTAATCCATTATCATCATTGTAATCAATGCGGCTAAGTGAAGGGTTGAAGGAGCCCAGAGGAGCAGTCTGTGGGTAGAAGTTGCCCGGGATCTTAGGTGTGGGGCACAATCAGACCGGGGTATGGGACGGACTCGGGTACCCAAGCCAGTGATTCCCAGACTTCAGTGTGCTTAAGCGTCACCTGGAGCGTTTGTTAAGCCGCCGATCTGGCCCTACGCTGATGCTTGTGATTCAGTGTTAGGATTGGGGTCCGTAAATTCGCATCTCTAACAAGCTCCCGGGGCCGCGGATGCTGCCCAGCCTGTGGACCCCAATTTAAATAACACTGTTACAAATCCCAGGCGCGGGAGGCAGGTGTCTTTCCCAGCAGCTGGGGGTGGGTGCTGAGGGCTAAAGGCTGGAAGTGGGAGGTGGGTGGACAACCCCAGGCCCATATGTTGTGGCTCAGGGACGATCCTTGTTCTTAGACCTGGCAGGGAATGTGGGCCCCATGTCCCTGTGAGCAGCAGGGCTGGGAGCTCCAAATTCACTAATAATCCAATCCTGAGACTCAACCTTTGGCTCTGTGCTCTGCAGCAGCCTGCAGCACTGCCTGCTCCCGTGCCCACTTACCTCTGCCCAGAGACCCCAGAGCTATGGTGTCAGAAATGCAATGTTTTTGGAGGGCTTCTGTGGGCATCTCTGTTAGCCAACCGGATGAGCCCCTGCGGACACCGTAGGAAGGAGTAGAGCTAGGGTGTTAGGTATGACGCTCCTGTCCCTAGTATGGCCTCTTTTTTTTTTTTTTTTTTTAAATGTATTTTATTGATTTTTTACAGGGAGGAAAGGAGAGGGATAGAGAGCTAGAAACATCAGTGAGAGAGAAACATCAATCAGCTGCCTCCTGCACACCTCCCACTGGGGATGTGCCCGCAACCAAGGTACATGCCCTTGACTGGAATCGAACCTGGGACCCTTCAGTCCACAGGCCGACGCTCTATCCACTGAGCCAAACCGGTTAGGGCTAGTATGGCCTCTTAAAAAAAGAAATGGACATGGTGCCTTTGATAGCCAGGCTACTGTTCAGAGGAACCCACCTGCTCAGGACAAGGGGGGCCCGGAGTGGGGTGGCCTCTGCCTCCTCCAATGCCGAAACTAGAACTCCTTGCCTTGAACGTGTCTTATATTTAGGGTGCCTAGCAAGATTGCTGACAGACTGAGACTCAGTTTCCTAGAAGGACCTATCTGAGATAGGAATTCTTATTTTTTAAAATCCTCACCCAAGGATGTGTTTTGAGAGAGAGACATCGATGTGAGAGAGAAATCGGTTGCCTCCCATATACAGACCGACTGAGGACTGAACCCAAAACCTAGGTATGTTAGGTATGTGCCCTGACTGGGAATCAAACCTGCAACAGGAATTCTTTCTGCAACCTGTACCACACCACAGCTTGAATGCCTCCTCTGGTGGGAAGCTCAGTGCATGTCATCTTAGAAGAGCTCTCATTGTCTGAAACTAAGCCCAGAATTGCCTCCTGGGAATTGCAAAGTCCCATTCATTCATACATGCATTCAGTTGATATTTATTGAGCACCTGTTATGGGACAGGTCCTGTGCCAGGGTCCTTGTCTTCAAGGAGCTCAGACTCTAGAAGGGAAAAGATAAGAAAACAGACAAGTATAACGTAATAGTACTAAGTTACTCCCAAGGTTAGCCTAGGGCACGTAAAAGGCACCCAGTCCCATCTGGCTGGTTGGGGGTGGTATGAAAGGGACAGATTTGCTAGGACCTGAAGGATTAGCTGTGCTGAAGGGAGGTAAGGGGAAGCGTGTTTCTGGTTGAGGGACCAGCATGAGCAAAGGCCCAGAGGTTAAGAGGAGCATGGCCCCTTTGGGAGATGAAGCAGAATTCCATCTGCCGGGTCTACTGAGCGGGAGGGAGATGTAGACAGAGATGATGCTCATCAGAGAGGCAGGTCTTGGAGTTGGAGAGACTCAGGTGGGACCTCTGTGGGGCTCCTCCTGTGTGAGCCAGGCCCAAGGCAGGAGAAACCTTGGTGCCTCTAACAGGCTCGCCTTGGGGCAGATAGGGTTAGAGGGTGGAGCCATCCACAGGGCAGCTGAGGGCAGCCTGAAAATGTGCCTGCAGCAACATGATTAAGAGCATGGCTGTGATCAAAAGACAGAGAAAAACAGACATTCTGTGCCCCTGGTAGAAGAACACAGCCTTGGGGTCTTGCCAAAAGGGTCCAACTTGAGTCTGATCATGCCCTGGAGCCAGCGGGCAATTAGCAGGAAATTCAGAAAACAGCGGAACGTGGAGTTGTAGTGTGAGTATTTCATTGGCAAAATCAGACTGGGAAACTCCACAGGTCAAATGGCTCAGGTTCTTCAACAGATAAATTACAAGAAAAACTAAGAGATGGAGGGAGGACTTGTAGATTAAAAGAGACTTAAGAGGTATCAAGTTAGAAAAAAATGGGCCTAACTAAACAGTGAAAAAAACACACAAGGAAATTATTCCTGTAAAAGTTCAAATAGCAGTTGCTTTCAGAGAGTGGAGGGAAGGGCCGTGATTAGGAGAGGACACAGAGAAGGGGGTGTCAGGCAAAGTTCTATTTCTTAACCCCGGTGTTAAGAAATATAAGAGGCCTTGGCTGGTTTGGTTCAATGGATAGAGCATTGGCTTGCAGATCGAAAGGTCCCTGCTTGATTCCGGTCAAGGCCATGTACCTCGGTTGCAGGCTCTTTCCCGGGCCTGGCCTGGGCCCTGGTCGGGCACGTATAGGAGGTAACCAATCGATGTGTTTCTCTCACATCCATATTTCTCTCTGTCTTTCCTCTCTCTAAAAATCAATGGGAAAATATCCTTGGGTGAGTATTAAAAATAAATAAATAAAAAGAAATATAAGAGTATTTGTTTTTATTTATTTTATTTTTATTTTTTAAAATATATTTTTATTGATTTCAGAGAAGAAGGGAGAGGGAGAGAGATAGGAACATCAATGATAAGAGAGTATCATTGATCGGCTGCCTCCTGCACGCCCCACACTGTGGATCGAGTCCACAACCTGGGCATGTGCCCTGACTGGAATCAAACTGTGACCCCCTGGTTCCTAGATCGACAACCACTGAGTCACCCAGCTGGGCAGGGTTGTTTTTTTTAAAGTGAGCTCAGGAGCCAGCCACCGAGATTCAAATCCCGGCTCTGCCACTTGTTAGCTGTATCATCTTGGGTAAGTTTTAAATCCCTCTGGACCTCAGTTTCTTCATCTGTAAAATGGGGATGATGTTATAGGTTGTTTTGAAGATTAAACAAGTCAGTGCCTGGCACACAGTAAGCATTGTAAACATTTTTGCAATTATTGTTGCATTGTTGTTCCCTATTTCCCTACCCCTCTCTCCCGTGTGTTCTCAAGCTTCTGTGATTCCCCTCGCAAGGAAAGGGGAAGGGAGAGCCAGCCATGGCATTCCTTAATGGCCGTGGTAAGTGACAAGATAGTCCCAGCTTAAATCTGGGATCTGGCTTTATGGCCAGGGAGTGACTGTCCCCACAGAACGGTCCTACAAGGTGGCCCCGATCCTGTGGGCTGTGCCTGAGGCTCAGGTTGCAGGAATAGAATACCCTTCACTCCGCTGGAGGGGCCTGCCACCTGCTCCCGTTCTCTTGCTCATGCCTGTCTTTCCCAGGGCGAGGCCAAAGGGACGGAGTATCATGAGCGAGGCGTGAGCTTTGGTGGTAATTCGAACCTTGGTTCTAATCCCAGCTCTGCCGCAGAAGGGAGTTAAGGGATGTATGTGTTGAGAGTCCCTCTTCCTCTTGGAGCCTCATTATCCATTAATGATAATAATTGCACCTCCCTGGAGGGGGGTGGGTTGTGATGAAGTAATCCATGTGTGATGCTTAGTAGAGGGCCTGACCCAAGGCCTTCCCACACACTGTTCTCCGTCCAGGAGTGCTTTCCCTGCATTCTGTGAATAAGCTGGGTCCTTCCCTATTCTTGGGGCTCAGATTAAATGTCTCCTTATTTAATCCTTATTAAATGTCTCCTTCCTCCTATGGAAGAAGGGAAGCCACTGCACATCTCATTTATCTTTTAAAGCGTATGTGAAAGCGATGACCTGATGTGCTTATTATACTGCAATATGTTTCTAGTTATCTGCTTGCTGCTCGATGCCCCCTGCCCTCACTAGAGTGTAGGCTCCCTGTTGGCAGAGACTATTTTTATGTTGTTCACTGCAGTATAACTCTAGTGTCTAGTATGCACTTGGCAATTATTTATTGAGTAGATGAACAAAATCCACAAATATATAAATGAATATATTTGTTCACTTTTCTGATTGGCTTAAAATTTTTAAAATTTATTTGAGAGAGAGAGAAAGGGAGAGAAAGGGAGAGAAGGGGAGAGAGAAACATCCATGAGAGAGAAACATTGACCGGATCAGCTAACCCTGAGCCGGGTGCAGAGGATGACAGTGTCTGTGACTGCCGCCCTCAGGTGCAGGAGGGCTGCAGGCCTGTCCCTGGCGGCTTCCTGACCTCCGATCTTCCTCCGCTCTAAGTCCGTCTGGGCATGTCTGTCCAGGCCTTGGGGACCATTTCCTTGTGCTGCAGGGGCTTCAAAGTCTCAGGCAGGGCCCTGGAATGGGAAAGAAAGGATTGGGAGTTGGACAGACCTAGATTCTAGTCTTTGATCAATCATTTACAATCTCTGGGACCTTGAGCCAGTTGGTGAAGCTTCAGTTTTCTGTTCAAAGGACAACAACAACATTAACAACAACAACAGCATATCAGCCTGGAAGAGTTTTAGTGATCAAATCAGGTAACAGACACAAAAATCCGATGTGGGTTAACAGCCAGACATACGTGTGTGTTGTCACTAGTATTAGTAGCTACAGTGTTTGAAACAGCCACTGAGAACCAAACCCTAGGGTGAAACTGGAGTTCTGGGGCCAGACTGCTGCATTTCTGCCAACATTCATTCTCCCCATCTTCCTTAGGAATAAAACTCCCAATTTCTAGACATTTCAAATCAAGACTACATTTCCCAGCCTCCCTTGCTTCTTCTAGCTGTAGCCTTGTTTGTGCCCAAGTTCTGGCTAATGAATAGAAGCAGGTATGTGCCATTTCTGGTCACGTGTCCTTAAAAGGAGAGACCTGGCTCCCCTTGCCTTTCTTCCTCCTTGTTGCCAGTTGGAATGTGACCTGAGGCTTGGGCTAGAGCAGCCATTGGACCATGAGAAAGGAGTCGTACTGAAGCCACCCCAAGCCTTGGAGTGCCTCAGTCCAGACTTCTTTATAAGGGAGAGCGAAAACTTGTGTCATTAGAGCCATTATTACTTTGAATTTTTCCTGCAGTGGCAACCAAATTTAAATATGATTCAGATGCTCCAAAACGGAAGAGTTCACACAGGCTTGATGTTTTATTTTTAATTAATAAACACCTATATAACACCAGCTATGTTGCTGGCATTCTATTAAGCCCTTCCCAAATATTAACTTGTTAATTCTCATTATAAGTCTATGAGATAGGAACTATTGTGCCCATTTTACAGGTAAGTCTTGGAAATTACATGGGAAAGGGGAGGAAAACAGTTCTTGAAATGTTCTCTTTTCAGTTCCTGCCTCTGTCAGTTCTTTCATTCAACTAATATTACCTGAGCACAGACTATAAACCAGGTCCTCTTCTGGGGGTTAGGGACAAAAAGACAGATTTGATGACTGGTCTCCGGGAGCTTACAGTCTAAGCTGCACTGCCCAGCATGGTAGCCACTGGCCACATGGGCCTGTTTAAGTTAATTAACATGTTGTTCCCTAGACATACCAGCCACATTTCATATGTTTGGTAGCCACGCGTGGTTGGTGGTTACTTTGCTAGATGGTTCAGATGTGGTGTGTTCCCATCATGGCAGCAGGTCTGGTCTAAAGGCACAGCTGACAGGTCCCGGTTGGTTAGAGTGTTGTCCCGATACACCAAGGTTGGGGGTTTGATCACCGGTCAGGGCACGTGCAAGAAAGCAACCAATGGATGTGTACATTGATATTCCTCTCTCTCTCTCTCTCTCTCTCTCTCTCTCTCTCTCTCTCTCTCTCTGTCTCTCTAAAATCAATTTTTAAAAATTTAAGGGGACAGCTGACAAACTGGCCATTTACAATCCAATAGGCAACCTCTGGTTATTCTATTTCTTCTTGTTGTTTCCCTAATTCGCCCAGTTCTAGGGAAGAGAATGGAAAAAAGTAGCTGCTTTATTTATTTGTGAGGGATTGTTGTCTTTGTGTGAAGTCCTCTTTATTCATCATCTCACCCTATTTTACAGAAGAGGAGACTGAGGTTCAGAGAGGAGATATGACTTACCAAGCGTACACCTATAGTAGATAATAAAAACTGTCCTTGGTGCTCCTGATCACAATTAAAAGTCTGGGAGATAATAAGAACAGCTAACATACGTGCTTACGATGGTCATGTGACGCACTCTCCTGAAGGCGGCTTTATATAATCTGCATCCTCACCCTAGGAGACTGGAAATTCTCATCACCTCATTTACAGGTGAGAAACCAGAGTGCAGAAGGGAAGTGACTTGCCCAAGGCCATCCAGAGGGGAAGGCACTTGGAGTTTCTGTCCTTATTCTGGGCAGCTCTAGGCCTGGCTGGCGTCTTCCCTGTGACTCATATCCTCCTGGGGGAAGTAAAGAAAAGCCAAGTCCATTCTCCCTCCTGTGAAGTTCGAGACCCAGCCAGGTCTCTCTTGGTCCAAGTTGCCCACTTGGGGCCAGGACCAGGCAACATCGTGGCTCCCCGCCTCTCTGGTGGCGCCGGTCCCCCTGCTGTCTCACCACTAGAGGCCCTGGGCTAGGAAACTTGGCTTTGGGACCAGACCACACACTTTGGAGTCCCAGGGCTGGCAGGGCTGGCTCAGCAGAAGGCAAGGCTGGCCTCCACCCGCTTTCTGTGTTTACCTTTTGAACTTTCATTGTGAGCTTATCTTTAAGGGGGAAAATATTCCATAAACTTAAAATAGGCAAGGCTGAATTAATAGCATGCTTTGTTCTTCTGGTCCTTATCTGTACAGGAAGACCCAGCCCTTTTCAGTTTTGTGGGTCAAGGTGAAACTGCCTCTGGGGGCTCACCAGCAGCTGTTCATTTTCCATGTTTGAACTCCGGTTCCCTTTGGCTTTTCCCTCCCCTGAGTGGAAGGGTTTTCCCAAAGCCTTAGCCTGAGCACTTCACCGAGGCCTTTGCCAGCAGGACGTGCTCTAATTATTTCTCATCTAAAAAGTGGAGCTAGGCTGTGAATCCGGGTCTCTGTGTCTCCAAATACCCACAACTAATATTTATTGAGCACTTAGCTGTGGGCTCAAGAATCCCATGTGCCTTTAAAACATGTCCTTTTTATTTTCCTTGTGTAAATGTCTTTCTATTTCTCACAATCCTCTGAGGTACATACAGTTATTCTCTCCATTTCACAGATGAGGAAACTGCGGCTCGGAGAGGTGAGTACATTTTCCGAAAGTCACACAGTGGTCAGTGGTGGAGCTGTGGTTTTCAGCAAGCTGTGTCTGATAGGTAGCCTGGCTCAGAGGAAAAGTAATAAATTAAGAGCTCCCCCCCCCAAAAAAAAAACACTCCAGATTTTGGTTCCTCAAATGTGTGGGCAAATCACTTAACCCTCTGGACTTTAGCTTTACATCTGCGAATGGAGCTACTGTGCTTCCCAGGGCCTTGGGTGGCTGTGAGAGTCCGTGTCCGGGGACCGTGCTGTGCAAAACCTGCTCCAGCAGGGCCTGAGTTTACGTGCTTGTCCCAGTTTGTGTGGAATTATGGTGAACTTTATCTTTTCAAAATTCTTTTCTGAGCTTTCCACAAAATGCTTATCTTTCTTCCATAAACAGAAAATAATTTATGTTCATTTTGAAACTATCTCATTTAATCTTTACAACTGTGAGATGAATCTTTAAAATTTTTAATTATTTTTCATTATAGTTAACAGACACTATTATATTAGTTTAAAGTGTACAACATTGTGATTTGACATTTATATACCTTAGCAAGTGATCACCACAATAAGTCTAGTGACCTCTGTCACCTTATGTTATAACTGGAAGTTTGTACTTCATAATCCCCTCCCCCGTTCTGTCCAACCCCACCCTTCTCTCCTCTGGAAGCCCTCAGTTTGTTTCTTGTATCTAAGGTGAGGAGGATGATCTTAGTATTTGCATTTTAGGAGAGAAGTGATGAGAGAGAAAAGGAGTGACATAACTGGGAAGCCACTGAGAAAGGACCTGAATCCAGTTCTGTATGTCTGTCCTTGTCGTTCCACGGAAGACAAATCCTCCATCCTGAGAGGACGCTGAAGGGATTAAAGCTAATTTTTAAGTAGACTTTATTGTTTAGATCAGTTTTAAGTTCACAGCAGGTACATAGTGTTCCCACATTACCCCACCATCCACTGTCCCCACTCTCTATACCCCCCACCAGAGCGGGACACACTGACAACTGATGAACCTACACTGACACATCATCGCTGCCAAAGTCCACTTGACGTTAGGGTCCACGCTTGGTGTTGTCCATCCTGTGGATTGGACAAATGGACTTGGACACGTATCCCCATCACAGCGTCACACAGAATAGTTTCCTGCCCTAACGGTCCTCCGTGCCTGCCTCTCCCTCCCGCTCCCATAGAACCTGCCATACAGTCAGAATCCTAAGTATGTAGCCTTTTCAGATGGGCTTCTTTCACTTAGTAACATGCATTTAAGGTTCTTCCATGTCCGTTCATGGCTTGGTAGCTCATTTCTTTCTTTTTTAAAAAAAATTTAAATTCTTTATTGTTTAGCCCTAGCCAGTTTGGCTCAGTGGATAAAGCATCGGCCTGAGGACTGAAGGGTCCCAGGTTTGATTCCGGTCAAGGGCACATGCCCAGGTTTCGAGCTCATCAAGGATTCTCTCTCATCATTGATGTTTCTATCTCTCTCTCCCTCTCCCTTCCTCTCTAAAATAAATAAAAATATATTTTTTTAAAAAAATGTATGAATTGTTTAAAGTATTACATAATTCTCCTTTTCCCCCCATGGACCTCTCCCCGGCCACTCCCACCACCCAGTTCATTTCTTTTTTTTAGCACTGAGTAATATTTCAATGTCTGCAAAGTAATTATAGACTAGAGGCCTGGTGCACGAATTTGTGCACGCATGGGGTCAGGCCAGCCCACCCTGATCGCTGCTGATGGGGCCGGGCCAGCTGGGGGGAGGGGACACAGGAGGCTGGCTGGCCGGCCCCGCCCCCTGGTCAAACTCCTGGTCGAACTCCCGGTTGAGGGGACAATTTGCATATTAACCTTTTATTATATAGGATTATTTATCCATCACCTACTGAAGGATATCTTGATTGCTTCCAAGTTTTGACAAATATGAATGAAACTGCTGTAAAAAGGCCATGTGCAGGTTTTTGTGTGGACATAAGTGTTCAACTGCTTTGGATAAATACCAAGGAGTTCAATTGCTGGATCTCATGGTAAGAGTATGTTTAGTTTTGTAGGTTTTATAAAACAGTTTAAAAATATGTTTTAAATTTGATTTCAGAGATTAAGAGAGAGAGAGAGAAACATCAATGACAAAAATCATTGATCCACTGCCTCCTGCACGCCGCCCGTTGGGGATGGAGCCAGTAACCCAGGCATGTGCCCTGACCAGCATGTGCCCTGACCAGGAATTGAACCATGACTTCCTGTTCATAGGTTGATGCTCAAACACTGAGCCACGCTGGCCAGGTGTTTGTTTGTTTAAAATATATTTTATTGCTTTCAGAGAGGAAGGGAGAGGGATAGAGAAATAGAAACATCAATTCTGAGAGAGACTCATTGATTGGCTGCCTTTTGCATGCCCCGCTCTGGGGATCGAGCCTTCAGCCAGGGCATGTGTCCTGACCAGGAATCGAACCTTGATCTCCTGGTTCATAGGTCGATGCTCAACCGCTGAGCCATGCCGGCCAAGAGGGTAAGTTTAGTTTTGTAAGCAGCTGCCAACCTGTCTTCCAAAGTGGCCATCCCATTCCCACCCGCGATGAAGGAGAGTTCCTGCTGCTGCACAGATTTGAAGTAATGTTTATGTAAAGCCAGCCCCAGCTGAAGGAGGTGGAAATGCAGCCCTGACCTTGTCCTTGGCTCTCACATGGGGATGACCTTCCCCAGCAGGCAGGAGAAATCGGAGGCTGGAGCCCATTGACTATAGAGAAAGGACCTGGGCCCGGGGCCACTTGGGGACTAATAACCTTCTCAGCTTTCCCAGAGCTCAGACTCACTGCCTTGTGGAGAGCCAGCCCGGAGAGCAGGCCTGGGGCCATTTGGGGACTCCTATGGGTCAGTATCTTTGGATATAATCCTGCCTTGGGGTCAGACCCTCTAGTCTGATTTGGCAGCTGCAACCCTTACCCCTTTGTCTTCTGCCCCCACCTCCATCCCAGTCCTGAGTCCTGCTCTCAATATCCCCTCAGCTTTGAGAGAAACTTGACTCCCCCACCCTAGTCACCCCCTAACTCCAAGAGACTATCCCTGAGCCAGATTTCTCAGATAAGACATCATTCTGTAGGCAACACCTTCTGCTTGCGGGAGCAGTGCCTGCCATTTGAAAACTGCTGGCCTCTGTCTGTGTGGGCTTCCGTTTTCTCAGTTATAAATGGGGACAGTAAGTTATGGGGCTTTCTATTGTGTAAATCTCAAGAGATAAGGCAAGAGAAAGAGCTTGGTGAATTGAGGGGCCCAATGCTTCTGTTAGGAAAGTCCTCAACTGGTACCACCTATTTCCCTAGCCCCAGGGTGACAGGGTACAGGGTACAGAAGACATTGCCACTCTCAAGGGGTACAGGGTCCTTCAGTAGAAAGGAGTTTGAGGAGGCTACAGCTTCAGTGATTTTACTTACCACGAGCTCCGGGCATTCCTAAAAAAACATAGCTCTGGCTGCAAGTTGCAGAAAGCAAAAACTCAGGGGCCCCTTTAATTCCAGAAGAACAATCAGGAGCGCTTGGCCTGTGCCAGGGACTATTCTAATGACTATTCTATTCTAATGTACATTGAGGTGTCTTCCTCTTCTTCCTCCTCTTCCACCTCCTCCCTCTTCTTCTTGGTAACAGCTTTATTTAGATATAATTCACATACTATACAATTCACCCATTGAACATATTTAACATGTACAAGTAAATGATTTTTAGTATATTCACAGAGGTGTACAACCATCACCACAATCAACTTAGAAGAAAACCCCATACCCTTTAGCTATCATCCCCTAATTTACCTGCTCTTCCAGCTCCAGGTAACCACTAATCTACTTTCTATCTGTATAGATTTGCCTATTCTGGACATTTTATAGTAAATGCGTAAGTTGTGGTCTTTTATATCTGGCTTCTTTCACTCAGCATAATGTTTTCAAGATTAACTGTTTTATAGCATGTATCAGTGCTTCACTACTATTTCTGGTTGAATAACAGTCTATTGTATAGACAGACTTCATTTTGTTTATTCATTCATTAGTTGATGGACATTTGGGTTGCTTGCACTTTTTTAGTAATTAAAATATTTTTCAATTACAGTTTACATTCAATATTATTTTGTATTAGTTTCAGGTGTACAATGTAGTGGTTAGACATTCATATACTTTACAAAGTGTTCCCCCTGATAGTTACAGTTCCCACATTTCCTATGCTGTACTTTATATCCAGGTTGCTTCCACTTTTTGACTGTTATAAATAATGCTGCTGTGAACATTCGTGTATATGTTTCTGTGTGAACACATGGCTTCATTTCTCTTGGGAGAAATGGAATGAAATTGCTAGGTCAGATGGTTGCATTACCTTATCTTATCCTACGTCCATCCTTTGAAGTAGGAACTATTACTATGTCTTTCATAGCTGAGAAAACTGAAACTCAGAGAGGCATATTCCTTGCCCAAGGCAACACAGTAAGTGGTGGGAGAGGGCTTGGAACCCGGGCAGCCTGACTCAGATCCCATGCTCATCCAGCCTCCAGGGTCTCAGAAATTTCATTCCACCTGAAAGACAGCCTTAGCAGCTGAACTCAGAAAGGGGCCCAAGCCCTTCATGACATGGCTAAACTACGAATCTTGTTCACTTCTTCCAGGGACCAAGGGCCTGGGGGCTGAGAGAAGGCTTAAAGTTAAGGCCTTTGGGGGAAGGTTTAATCCATTTTTGTGAGTTTTCTTCTGAGTTAGACTGCCTTGAGGATAAAATAAACGTGAGCCCCTGGAGGCAGTGTAGTACCAGGTTAACTGTCTGGGGGTGGGTGGGTAGGAAGCCCCATCACCTCTGCTCTGAGGGTTATTTAAGCTCTAACTTGTCAGGTTCCTCCAAAGATGACAATTTTCAGAGAGAAGAGAGTGGAATTAGAAACCCAAGCGCAGGGCCCCAGGGACGGCTTGGAGGGAAACGTGTCTGTGGGAGGAAGCAAGTCCAGATCCTTGCGAAACAGGGGGAAAAAGTGGGACCAGGAGGGAACAGTCCAAGTTACTCCTGTGTGACCTTGGGGACTGGGGAAGGAATTCTGATGCATTTAAATCCCCGTATGGAGGGCGGGAAGGAATAAAAAAATATCCAACCCTATCGATACTCTCCATTTCGGCGCCCCGTTTTATTCCTTCATAGCTTTCACCATTGTTTTAACTAATTAATTAATTGAATCGTGGGACTGTGATTCTCGTGCAGGATACCCGGCGTGTTTTTGTTCGCCAAATTTAACTGGGCTTCCTGTATTTTATCCGCTAAGTCTGACAACCGTAGTAGTAGGGTCTCTATAAATATTTGTGGAACAAATAGAGAAATGGGTTTTTGCCTTGCTGTGCTCTAAGCTTGCTGCGTGACCCTTTGGGCAACACTCCGGTCCTGTTTCTGTATCTGTAAAGTGGAAGTTCCGGCAGCGATCACAGCGCAAGGACCGCGGGAGCAAGAGAACTGACTGTCAAGAGAGCAGACTGGGAACTCCGGTCCTGCCAGGGCGGAACCTCAGGAGGCGGAACCTCAGGACTGGGCTCCGCCTGCGACTCTTCTCTCCCCGGCTGGGGAAACCCCGACCCCGCCCCTCCGACGCTGGGGCCGTCCCGAGGCCGTTGCCCTGGTGACAAGGGTAGCCTGGAGCCCCTCCCCCACAAAGCCACGCGTTTCCGCTGTGTTGGAGCATTCTGATTGGGTGGCCCTGTGGACGCTACCACCAGCCCGGAGCCCGCTAAGGGGTAGGGGCGGGGTCTTCTCCTCGTGGGACTGTCCTGAAGATCTGTGCATGTGGCCTCTCTATGGGAGGATGGATTTCCTGACTCACGCGGGAAAAAAGACTCTCAGGTCGGAAGAGTGTCCATTGCTTCTTCTAGAGCTTACGTTCATGCCTCTCCCCAAGAAAGAGGGTGATGGACAGTCGGCCACGCCCCCTCTAGAGCCTATTCGGTCCCAGGCTCTGGAGAACCGGAAGTTCTGGCGACGTGTCGGTGCGCTCAGTCCTAAATGTTCCTCCCTAGGCCACCTTTCCTATTCAGCTGCGGGATTCCGGGGCCGCCTGGGCGCCGCACCCCGCCACTTCCGTATTGAACCACCGTTTCAACCGAACTCCGAACCTCTGCGCGCGCTCCCTCTTGTGCCTGATGGTTGGGCCGGCGCCTGGGAGTAGCCACGCCCTTCCCCGCTCCTGGCAGCCAATGAGCGGACGTCTTCTGGCGGGGTATTGGGTAATTAATGAGCACCGGACACTGATTGGCTGCGGGTCGTGGCGGGGGCTGGGCGACGGGGTAGGTTGTTCCTGAGGTGGGAGGCGGCCGCGGTGGCTGAGAAGTAGGCCTGAGAACGACATGTCCCCGGCGGTTGAGGCAGAGCAGCTCGTGGCGCTGTTTCTCTGAGTCCAGGGCGGCCTGGAGGCCGGCTGAGGACGAGGGTTGGCGGAGGCTGCCCCCGCTGTGGTGGCCGCCATGCTGGGGGCCTGGGCGGTTGAGGGAGCCGCTGTGGCGCTCCTGCGACTGCTGCTGCTGCTGCTGCCGGCGCTCAGCGGGCCAGGGCTCGGCGTGGTCGGCTCGGCGGGAGCCGGGCTGCCCGAGAGCGTGATTTGGGCCGTCAACGCGGGCGGCGAGGCGCATGTGGACGTGCACGGGATCCACTTTCGCAAGGACCCTTTGGAAGGCCGGGTGGGCCGAGGTGAGAGCTCCTCGCGGAGCCGCGGGGTCCCGGGCCTGTCGTGCTGGGCGCAGCTGGCCGAGGGCTGCGGGCCCTGAGCCCCTTCCTCGACCCTGGGGCCACGTCTCTGGAGCGAAGTTTCTCTCTGCATTTTCCTCAGGGACCCAGTCACAGCTCAAAGCCTGGCACTGGCTCGAGAAGCTACCAAGAGCCATGGAGGCAGAGAGTTGGCGAAAAGTTATAGTTGGACGTCGCATCCTGCATTTTCTTAACCCCTCGCCTCCACCCGAGCTGAGAAAAAAGTAAAGACGGGGGCGGCCTATTGGCACCTCGAGGCCTCGCGCTTATAGGTTATCGGTGTCCCCGGCCCGGGTGGTTTTCTCCGATCAAGTCCGGTCCTGGTAGATTCCCGCCGACCCAGACATCGGCCGCTGCCCTTCCTCCTCCTGCAGGAGCGGGGATTGTTACTTAGCCAGAATAGAAAGGAGTCTTCGAGAGAATGGACCGGGAAAGTTTGGTTACTGCCTCCTCCCCGCCCCCCATTTGGAACGAGGACTGTGTGAGCTTAAATGTAGCCGGTGCAGGCCGCCCCCAGAGGGTGGTGATGCTGAAGCAAGCCATCCTGCGCTGGCGGCTGGCGGTGTGTCAGCTGGGGCAGCCGGCTAAGGTCTGAATATTCTGAGTGTGTAGAACCTACCCTAAGTGTCCAGAGAGGTATGATATTCCAGCTTATGGGGAAAATGATTTTCACTTAACAGGTTGAGCAATAGAGTTTTTACAGAGCTGCACAGTTCTGCAAGTTTGTGGAAGAATTGCCAGGCGAGTTGGTTAAAAATGCAAACCCCAGACCTAAGACATGAAGCTCAGGTTTCTGCACCAGGAGTTCTGAGGTCAGTCATCCCCAGACCACTCTTTGGGAAAATCTGCTCTAGACTGTTTCTTCTGTAAGTAGGATTGGGCACAGGTTTGAGAAGCAGTTCCTTGCTTCACGTGTTGGAAGATTCATGCTGTATGCTGGGTTCAGAGGCAGCCACCTTGGCCACATGACATCTCCAGAAAACAGGGAGACAGGCTTTCGCGCACTCTTTTTCCACGATTCCCAGATTTGGCTTTGCCTTGACTAAAGCGTTGAACTTAGTTATTCCAAGTTAATTGCAGTGTCCCGGAGTTTGTTATATTAGGGAGTTTATGGCTTACATACATGTGAGGGTGTTGGGACACGGGGCTGTGTTCTGAAGTTCAATGTTTGTCTTGGAATTTATTTAGCCCTGGCATGTAGGTCTCAGTAACCTGGGTTCAGCTGAGTCAGGGCCCCAGTCTCTAGCAGCTTTACCAGCCGCCAAAGCCAGACTTCGCAGCATGAGGTCACAGCTATCTCCATCCGGGACCCTTCCTCTTTCTTCCTGGGTATGCGCCCTGAGGAAACTGGAGACGGTTAGTGGACTTTGCCTCTGGAGATAGCTGTGGTGATGGCTCCTTCCACAGACGGACACCAGACTTTCCAGGGGTCACATTGCCCTTTAGGCCCATTGGCAGAGGAGGCAGTTAGGACCACACAGGTTAGTCCCCTGCTCCTCCTCTTATCCTTCAGAAACCCTGGTTTTAATTTGCTGGTACAGGTGTTGTTTTTGGTTTTTGGCTTGATCACCAGTCACCAGGCTCCCTGTCCTTGGGTTATTGGCTCATGGTGGCAGTTCCTTCGGAGTTTATTGTAGCAAGTAGAATTACAGGAGACCTCTCAAAGCTCATGTGTGCTGGAGTCCTGACCCAGACCCTGGCCGTTGAGGCACTCCATCAGTGGAGTTCCCTGCTCCAGTCTGTCACTTGGGTCAGAACTGTAGCAGTATTAAGGCATGAAGAGTGGAAGGTGCTTTCCCGCTGCTGCTGGGACCAGCCTGTTGAGTATTGCACTTGTGGGTGCCTGAGAGGAGCGTTTTGCTGGCATTAGGTCTGGGCTGAGATGTGATTAAGCTTCCACTCTCGGGAGGCACCTCTCTAGTTTCTTCTGTGCTAAGGAGTGGCACCACCCAGGGAAGTGCAGCTGTTCACGCCGCTTGCCTTCGCTGGCACTGTTTGGAGAAGGGTGTGCCAGCTACTTGGAGACCTCTGCCTCCTGTAGCTGTTCACACTGATTGCAGTAAGAGCTGCATGTCTTCTATCTTTCCCCAGGCCTGAGAGACTGTTTCTAGCACGCTAAAGAAAGTTCATTTCATGTTGAATGAATTCAGGTATTTGTTGCCAAGTTAATCCAGATAAGGGTTTGGCCTGCTTTTGAACTTGCTGTTTCTCTATAGTGTCTTTGTAGTTCAGCATTCATGTAACTGTGAGTGGCCCAGGGCACCTAGTGGCTTTTGCTTTCAAAGGCCCTTCATAATGTTTATTGAACTTCATTTCTGCCTTGAGGAGAGTTAGTGTTCATAGGAGATATGGACAGCTTGGGAAAGGCTTTTTCAACTTGTGTGATTCAATAGATGAAAGTACCACTACGGAGGAGAATGATTCTCAGAAGCGCTCGATTTGGGATTTTGGCATGCTGCATATTCTAGGTTCTTTGTAACTTGCGTATTCTGGGTTCCTCTTGATTCTAAGGAAGAAAATACCTAGTTATTTGGCCTGAGGGCATAGCGCTTGGCTTGGTTTTAGGAGAGGCTATTTCCTCTTCATAGAAGGTAGCTGCTAATCATTTGTATTACCTTGAAAAACTTACTTTACCTCTGTGAGCCTTATTTTCCTTCTTAATAAAACATCATGCTTTAGAAATCAGTGATATGAATCTGAAAACTCTCCTGTCCAGAGTAGGTTAAAGTGTCTTTATCTTTTTCTTTGCTTGATGACCTTTAACATGGAATTAAAAGTAGGGTAGCCTGGCCAGTGTATCTCAGAGATTGAGCACTGACCCAGGAATCAAGAGGTCACTGATTCGATTCTGGTCAGGGCACATGCCCAGGTTGCAGGCTTGATTCCCTGTGGGGGACATGCAGGAAGCAAATGATCAACGATATTTCTCATCAGTGTTTCTATTTCTCTATTCCTCTCCCTTCTTCTCGCTCTAAAAAATTAATCCTCCTATATAATAAAAGGGTAATATGCAAATTGACCAAACTGCAGACGACCAGTCGCTATGACGTGCACTGACCACCAGGTTGCAGACGCTCAGCGCAGGAGCTGCCCCCTGGTGGTCAGTGCGAGCGCCGCTCAGCCAGAAGCTGGGCTCATGGCTGGCGAGCTCAGCGGCTGTGACGGGAGCCTCTCCCACCTCCACTGCAGCGCTAAGGATGTCTGACTGACGGCTTAGGCATCCCCCAAGGGCTCCTGGACTGCGAGAGGGCACAGGCTGGGCTGAGGGGCCGCTCCCCCCACTCCCCGCCCCCACTCAGTACATGAATTTCATGCACCGGGCCTCTAGTAAAAACATTTTTTTAAAAGTAGGGTAGAACATGGCTGCAGAGGGGGGAAAAACTGGCTAGGGGCCTAAGCCTATCAGATGACTAATTCTGCCTAAGGAAGACCCTTTTCTGGGCAGCCTTCTTTTAGCTGGGGCAGACTTTGGCCTTGGTGAGATAAGAGCTTGAAAGATAGGATACCTCTGGTTTGCTTAAGGCCACAGGATTTATTTAGAATTCTGTCCCTATACTGTCACCTAAGATGCAGGCTTCATTTGCAGCCCCTCTAAGTAGCAGAAGGTCACAAGAGAATTTAGGTAGGTGAAATCCCCATGTTACAAGTGAGAAAGCACCCAGAGAAAATAACTTGATCTGAATCACATAGTAGGTGGCAAAGCCAGGATTCAAATCTACCTCTGTCCTACTCTAAACCCTGGGCTGGCTGCTCCATTGTCTAAGAACAGCGGACATAATGTAGGCCCCTTGGCCCCTTCCTTTCTGGCTGTCTGAGCTGTATTGTGCCAACTTCAGCAGTGTGCTGTGTGCACTTCACTGTTTTTAGAGAAATCTGTGTAGCTGTGAATACATAAAGGCAAAGGAGGGAAGAAAAAGTCCTTTTTGCAGCTGTATCTCTTGGGACTTGGGCAAATTCAACTTTGCATGTGGCAGATCTCCGGGGAATGCCACTTGGACTTTAAAGGGCAAATATTTAAAGGTAATTCCAAGGTTGTTAAGTAGTCTTTGTTCACATGGCTGAGTTTTCTTAGTTGTTGGACTGAAACTGCCAGAGATTACATTACTGTTAATTTCTCATTTTTTCCACTCGGCAAGGAAAAAAAAAAGGTTTCCCACCTATGCACAAAATTTTCTGTGTATCTAAAAAGCAAATCTAGTTAATGTTCCAAATTTGTGGGGATCTTGGTCCTCATGGAAGAAGGAAATTCTTAGAACTCAGTTGAAAGGAAAATAGCAGTCTTAATCTCTATAGGTTTATGCCCCAGTGTGATGTCGTGTGAGCCTGGGAAAGAGCTGGGACATGTTAGCAGTACATCCTTTGTAGTGTTACTCAGCTGCTCTTTGATTTCTTGAGGAGAAATAGGAAGAAGAAAAGTCTGAAGACAAAAGTGCGATGAGCTTCCTTGTGCATTGTTTCATCAGTCCATCTGATCGCAGGCTACTGTTCACTTATAGGAACTGTTAACAGTTATGTTAATTTTTTTTTTTTTTTTTTTTGAGGGCTTGACCTTAGTCATTGGATCTTCAGTTATTCTCTTAAAATATTCTCTCCCTTGGAGTTTTCGTGATTCAGAAGACAATGCCCAGGGATGGCCTCTCCTAGACATCTCCCTAGGTGTCAAATGTCTTCAGAGTCACTGTGAGATGGGAAGGTGGCCTGGAAGTCTTAATTCCAAGCTGGAGGAGAGGCCAGGTATTGGGACACCAGCTTTTTAGGAGCAAAAGCTGTACCGAGATCCCTGTTCAGTCACTAGTTTGGAAAGTAGATTTTTGGAGCACTGGAAGGCCTCGTGTTTACAGGATAAAGGAGTCAGAGCCTCCTCTCCGAAGGAGGAAGCGGGACTATTCAGCTCGAGCTGGAGGTAGTAGCTTACATTTGAGGAAAGACCCCAGTTTGTTAAGTGGGGGGAAGATACACATATGCTGTATCATCTCCTACCAAGTTTAGGGGAGGGCTGGGGGCTGTCCTGATACCCACCCACAGTAAGTGTCTTTTTACTTTTACCCTGTCTTATTCCTTGTCAGTCTGTGACGTGGGAAAGGTAACTCCCAGCACGTGGTCATCGTAAGCCAGAGGTGCCCTAGGACCTTGCAGATCCTCTTTCCCTGCTGGGATGGCTCTCTACCCTGTGGGAAGAAAAGCAGGCTTCACTGCCTTGCAGGCACCTCCTTTGCTGCCATTGGTTCGCTCAGCAAATCCCAGCAAGTGCCTACGTATGTGCCAGGGATCCTGTTAGGTGCTGGTGATACAGCAGGAAGTTCTTTTCCTTTAACTGGGGGAATGCTCAAGAGAGTGGGTGAGGCTGAATTTTGTGAGTCTGGGAAGTATGGTGCTCGGACCTAAAGGAAATTAGAGAGCATCACACCCTTCTTTATATAAGCATGCTTCTCCTTTCCAGCCTTGGAACTTTCTGAATGAAAAATCATACAAAGCATCTAAAGCTGGTATCTTAGTTGTGGTAAAGACAATGAAGAACAACTTTCCTAACAGATATCCTGTTTTATAGTCTGAGCTTTTCTAAATGAGAAAATTAAAAACATTCATTGAACTTAATCTTCTTGTAGAGTTCCTGGCCATCCCCCTTGTTTTATGAGGTTTCTCTGAAGCGTTCCTGCAGGGAACCAGGCAGCTGTAGCATAGTGCCTTGTTCTATAATGAGTTAGACTTGTTCTCTTCCCACCGCTCTCTATACAGTTGAGAAAAAGTCATTTCTGAAAGAAGAACTTTTATAAAGTCCTGCTATGAGGGTGAAGGGATCTGCTGGGGTGATTAGCATGTGGTTTCTTTCATTTCACTCTGGCTTAATACTGGTTATCTTGCCTTTGTGTCCGGTCTGTTTGGAGCCAGGTGCAGAGGGGTTTGCCTCTTCCACTGGGGGGTTATTAGCATTGCCCTAGAAATGCCTCTGGCCATTCTGGGGTCTCTGCTTTTCTTTTATGTTTTGCCTCTGATGTGGTTTCTCTTTGTCTTTTGTCCCCAGCCTCTGACTATGGCATGAAACTGCCAATCCTCCGTTCCAACCCCGAGGACCAGATCCTCTATCAAACAGAGCGGTACAATGAGGAGACCTTTGGCTACGAAGTGCCCATCAAGGAGGAAGGGGACTATGTGCTGGTGTTGAAATTTGCTGAGGTCTACTTTGCACAGTCCCAGCAGAAGGTGAGGCCTGGTCAGCGCCCCTGCTCCCCACCAGTGAGACATTGCCACTTTTGGATAGTCTTCTGCTGTGGGCCTCCCAGAAGGGAAGAACAGATGAGCTTTGAAGGAAAAGCTGGATTCCTTTTGCCCCCAAAAAGCTGGTGTCCCATTGCTCACAAGGCTGCACTTGCCGTGGGGTTGGCGACAGAAAGCAATACCAGAATCCTAGCTCTTGGCTACAGACTGATCCTGCTAAGGCCCTCCAGGTGCTCTCTCCCTTCTTTGTTGTCAGCACCTTCTTGGTTTTTAGCCTTGTTCTTTCCTGTCCCTTCCTGTGAATTTCCCTCTTTCCATGTTGAACTTTTTGCTTGTATTCTTTGTTTCCTAAGGCCAGTAGGAGGCCTCCCTGACAAGGAACATGGACTTGATTTGGATCAGGTAAAGGACTCCAGTCCCCTAGAGTATAGCTAGCCCTGTTATTAAGTTATTTTTGAACTTGAAGCCCAAGCAGGTGCCTGTTTTCCAGCTGCTGAAAGGGTGTGAAACTGATGGTTTTGACACTGTCTCCTTTTTTATCTTGGAAGGTATTTGATGTGCGATTGAATGGCCATGTCGTGGTGAAGGACTTGGATATCTTTGATCGTGTTGGGCACAGCACAGCTCATGATGAAATCATCCCTATGAGCATCAGAAAAGGGAAGCTGAGCGTCCAGGGGGAGGTATCCACCTTCACAGGAAAACTCTACATCGAGTTTGTCAAGGTAACGCTCCTATTCTGCCCTCACCACTGAGGCAGAGCTCACAAGAATGGGTGCAGGGGGAATGTTTGCTGTTGTGTGGGGCTGACCACTGTTTCCCATTTCCTAGGGGTACTATGACAATCCCAAAGTCTGTGCACTCTACATCATGGCTGGGACAGTGGATGGTAAGTTGTTTTTGATCCGCTTTTTGACTTGGGCTGAAGGATGTGGTTGAGAAAACCCTTGGGGGAATACTTTAGCTGCTCACTACTTTGAAACTATTACTTAAAGCCAAATTGTGGAGACTCCAGAGTCAGACTGCTGGGATGGAGTGTAGCATGGTGCTGGCCATAAGCTTTAGAGCATGATCTGTGTTTAAATCTTATTCCTGCCATTTAATCAGCTGTTTGGTTTTGGCCAAGTTCCTTTAACTTCATTGTAAATTGTGATTAATAATGGTACCTGTTGGTGTGCCCTGACCCTTATAGTCATTTGGAATTGCCTAAAACTTTTCTTTATTCTGTTTCTTTGATATCTATTTCCTCGGGGGGCGGCGGGGGGACAAAGGAGTTCTTCATGGTTTCAAGTGCTCTGGAGGTTCCAGCATTGCCAGACTGTACTGGACAAAAGTTCATGTATTAATGTCTCCTTACCCTTGTGATCCAGCCTAAGGGTATATTTCTTTCTCAAGGTTGAGACTATGTTGGCTGCCAGCTTCCCAGGCTGATTTTTGCAGAGAAAGCTTGTGTTTTAGTGACTTTTCTCCCCATCCCACCTCTGTACCTTTTCCCAACTCATCCTGAATGCACTAAGGATCTCATCCTGTTGTCTTTGTTTAATTTTTATTTTTCTATCCTCACCTAAGGATATTTTTATTGATTTAAGAGAGAGAAAGGGAAAAACAAAAAGAGGGAGAGAGAGAAACATCTATGTAAGAGACAAATATCGGCCATTTGCCTCCCATACGCAGGTAGATACTTTCTTACTTGGAAGCCTTTCTGGTTTTAGCCCTATGATGGGAGGCCCCAACCGGGGATCAAACCGCAGCCTAGGTATGTGTCCTAACCAGGAATTGAACCCGCAACGTTTCGGTGCACAGGATGACACTCCAACCAACAGAGCCACCTGGCCAGGGCTCATCCTGTTGTCTTGCTGTCCCCCACATGCTGATATGATGACATCCAGGAGGATGTCTTGCTACCAACAGATTTGTAGCTCGGTCCCTAAGGAGGAGACAGAGCAGAGGGGTAGTGTGTGTGGGAACCCAGAACTCAGCTGCTTTGTTAATCAAAAGGGAATGGATTATGGGAAGGATGAGGAGGGATTTGGAAAGGTTAAGTTTATATTTTATTGCTTTTTTACAGAGAGGAAGGGAGAGGGATTGAGAGCTAGAAACATCGATGAGAGAGAAACATCGATCAGCTGCCTCCTGCACACCTCCCACTGGGGATGTGCCCGCAACCAAGGTACATGCCCTTGACCGGAATCGAACCTGGGACCCTTCAGTCCGCAGGCCGACGCTCTATCCACTGAGCCAAACCGGTTTCGGCTGGAAAGGTTAAGTTTAGATGTTGTGTCATCCCTGTCCAGTCTGTGCTCTTGGGGATCTGGAGAACTAAGACTGGAAGCAGAGATAGTGACCCTTCAGGTGTGCAGGGCTTTTACTACTTTTTAGTTAAATCTAAAGAAGGCAAAAAAAAAAAAAATCTAAAGAAGGCTAATGTTTTTAGGAATCTGCTATTCTCCAGGCCAGAAGCTATTTCTGCTACTTCTGCTCCTTCCTTTGGACCCTGTTTAGGTCATAGCTTCTCCTTATTGTGACTCATTTACTGCTGTTAAGGGTCTCACTTAAATGCTGTGGATCTTACTCTTTTATGTCAGATGTACCAAAGCTGCAGCCTCATCCAGGATTGGAGAAGAAAGAAGAGGAAGAGGAGGAAGAAGAATACGATGAAGGATCTAATCTCAAAAGACAGACCAATAAGAACCGGGTGCAGTCAGGCCCCCGCACGCCCAACCCCTATGCCTCGGACAACAGCAGCCTCATGTTTCCTATCCTGGTGGCCTTCGGAGTCTTCATTCCAACTCTCTTCTGCCTCTGCCGGTTGTGAGAACAAATTGCCATCCTGAACAGGGTGGAAGGGTGTGGGGAAGAAACCAAACATGTTGGTCTGGTTTCTGTGTTTTTCATAGTAATTAACAAAAACAAACAAACTAAAAAACCACAAAAAAATTAAAGGAGATAAAAAGAGGCAGATTGAGTAGAGAGCAGCCCTCGTTCACCACCTGGTCCCAGACCTGCTTCAGTCCTAGTCCTTTCTTTGTGGCTGGCCCCAGCCATTTCTTTCTTCTCTAGGGTACTTAGGGTAAACTGGGTCCTTCCTGTTCAAGGATCCTCGTCTGTGTACCTAGTGGACTCTGAACTTGGAGCAGACACCTCTTTTTAGGTTAGAATTTAACAGCAGGGAAAAGGTCATCTCCTTACCTGAGAGGACCAGTGCTGGGAGTTGGGTATGTTCTGAAGTTATGTCCAGATACATTTCCAGATGCCCTGGGGTTGAGAGTATGTGTGGTTTGTGTGTGTGTGTGTGTGTGTGTGTGTGTGTGTGTGAGAAGATGTATAATTTGTATGATAAAGATGAAAACAGAAGGGGGTTTTTAAAAGGAAAGAAAAGTAGATCCTTTCTTACTTGGAAGCCTTTCTGGTTTTTAGCCCTATGATGGTTCCACCTTCAGTGTTTGAGCTTTATCATTGCTTGTCTCCCTAACATGTGCCAGTCAGAGGACTGTCTGGTATCCAAGACGATTAGTTTATGTCAGTCCTCAAATTGCCTCTGACTTGTTACCACAACAAATCATTTTTATTTCAGTGCCTGTTGGAGACTTGATTTCTTCTTCTCTCTCTCTCTTTTTTTTTTTTTTTTTTCTTAATCTGGCTCATTTGAAATCTCTTGTCTCTCTCAACCATCTCACTAAATTATTGCCAAGAAGGGAAGGAGATGTGAGGACTTGGGATTCCGTCTGCTTGAATGTCTTGTCATCTACCACTTCACCTTGATGGTACCTCCCTCCCTGGATCTCTGAGCCAGCAGCCAGGAAGACCTGACCCAGCAGTTCTTTTACTGGCCCCTTTGTGGGGTCTTGCTGCCAGGAGACAGAGACGCTTTCCAGCCTGCAGCAACAGAACACTTGACCTTAAGAGTCTCTTCTGGTCTTTGGATTAGAAAAGGCTTATGTTAGCATAATTTAAGAGCAACCTCAGAGACTTGAGTCCTACTAAGTGACTGACCACTGTTTAGAGTGTCTAGAATCTGATGTTCATTTATTCCTATGTCCTTCTATGTCACAGTTCAACCAGTTTTGGGCTATGCCTAGAGCTGCCCCAAGGAAATAGACTGGTTGTTTATATCTGACCCAGTGACACTGCTCACTGATCTTAATAGTATGCCCCTCTGTCCATTCATTTTCCTATCCAAGTAGCAGTCAGGTTCTTGGTGTGAAAGGCTGAAAGATTTCCAGTCAGCATAGTCCTGGCGGTTCTGAAGCCAACCTTAGCATCTAAGTGTCTGTTTTGAATTCCCTGGAAGTTTTTCTGCAGAAAATGAAGCTTCCCTGGTTCTCTCTTTTCTGGTCATCGTCACCTTTCTCCCAGCTACAAGGAGTTCTGTAAATGGAAGGCAGCAAGATTAGCTTCTGCTTGAGCTAGAGCAGCAAAGAATCTCAGGCCAGATAGATTTTTTTAAAGAATATGTTTAATTTTGAGTTTCTCCTTTGAGGTATGTTTTTAAAGAGGCTCCATCTTTGTTAGTGACAAACTAAGTAGTTCTTGGGCTCACATCCTGGGTTTTGGCTTTTACTGAGTTCCTCCAGGCCAGCACTTTGTCTTTGGGAGTTGTAGCCCTTTATTTTAGCTGTGACTTAGGCCTCAGTGCTAGGGTATCGAGTCAGGGGGCTGGACGGCTGCGGCCTGGGCTGCACTCAGAGGAACACTTTTTGGAGTGCTTCACAAAGCTCCCTGCTTTAAAGGATGTCCTGTAGCCTTGATCCTGGGACCACCTGCCTGGGGCAGTGGACATCCTGACTGTTAACTGGGCTTCTGACAGTGGCTTTGATTCCCATTCTATCACAACTCCCCAAAGCCCTAGGCCACTGCCAGTACAGTTGACAAGACGAGAAAGGAAGACTTGCTGCCCCCATTCTGCCTTGTTAGTTTGCCTGGGTCTCTCTGAGGAAGGAGGGGTCCCCGCCTCCTCACCTCAACCCATCCCTTCAGTGACTCAGAGCCTCAGGAGGAAACCCTGGCTCTTGGGGCCATTTCCTAACGGTACTGTAAGCCAAGCAGCTTTGCTTCTGCCTCTGTTTCCAAGCCCACCCTTTTCCCCTGAGCTCGGGGATAGGGATGGGCACTTTCCTCTTTGGTTGTGTCTGAAAGGAAGGAACACCTTTCTGTGGCTGACAAAAACTGAAGGGGAAATGAGGAAACAGGAAGAGGTGGTGGGGGCTGGGGTAGAGTCCCCTGGAGCCAGGGGCTGACACAGCTGGCTCATGATGCTGAACTTGAAAGCTTTTTTTTTTTGTTTTACTCCTCCAAGATGATATAGGTACATGAAGTTTAGGTTAAAGGGGTAGGATGGGGCACTCTTTATTTTTATTTTTGTATTGTTTGGGTCAAGAATTACTCTGTAGTTTATTTTTTGCTTTTTGCACTGTTTGTATCTTGAGCTAGTGCTAGGACTGAGAGCCTGCACTGTAGGGTTCTGACTGAGGTTGGGGGTGATGAGTGATGCCAGCTAGGGGTGGGGAGGAGAAACCTGGGCTCTTCTACTGGATCCACACTCTGCCTAGGTTTTTAGATCCCCCTGAGCCCAGCTCGCCGAAGCTAAGAGCGGACAGCCAAGGTGGAACTCCTTTTGCCAGAAGTGTGGCTTCAGTTGTTGTGGTGGACCACGCAAAGGGGTCTGCTGAAGATGGGCTGAGAGTCTGCAGTATAGCTCGTGATTTGGGTCAGGAGCCAGCTGGCCTCCGAGGGGACTTTTTTGGGCTTCACTCATGCTGAAACATTGTGCCAGGAAACAGTCTGTGGGACTCATGTCCCCTAAACCACATCCACTTTTTCCAGAAAATCTCCACTGTAAGGAGAAGCTGCTCAGTGGATACGTTGAGTTCGGTGACTTAAAAGATGGTCATCTGTAGGTGTGAGTAGGGTTAGGCTCCCAGGAGGACCCAGGGCCTGCAGGGTCACCTGTTGGTTTGAGCACGTGATCTTACTCTCTTGTTCCCATTGTTTGCCTGAGAAATACTGGCCTGAAATTGGGCATCACATGAGAGGTCACTTGGGCTTTAAAGAGATGGCGCAGAGTTGGAGTTAAGTTTACCTTCCTCTTTCTGTGTCTGGGAACTGTTTAACCCAGTTTCGGAGTTGTGATTTGACTTCTTTATCTTTTTGGAGAAGCTTTCGTTTTAAGGAATTTCACTTCCTTCTTACCTGCTTGTACCATCTCATGGGAAGGCCTGCCTGTGGCTTTTGGAATCTCAGTTGAAAGTCAGAAAACAGCAGCAGTATATTCCTTTTCCTAGCACTTACATACCTTTCCCTAGAAATGGACTCACCTTGGGAAGCCCAGGGAAAGAATCAGCAGGTTCTCTACCCTCCCTGGGGATTGGGGACAGACCCACCCCCGTCAGCACGTGCCTTTTCCTCTCCTGCTCTGAGCCAGGGTGGGCATTCCCTCTAGATTCAGGTCTGGTCAGGGGTCTTTCAGTCCCTGCCATGGGGCTGCTTCCCCATCCCTTCTTCCCCCTCCCCTTTGCTGGCTGGCTCTGACCTAATTCAAGTGTCTTGCCTTGAGGAGCCTTAATGTCATCAAGTGGCAACATGTAATATTGTCCTCCATGCCTTTCCGAAAGGACCGAGGAGAGCAGGTGAACTTTCCAAAGTGAGAGACTAACAGAGGCTTCTGTTTAGAAGAGGGGGCTGTGCTTGGGATCTCCTGCTGTGGCTCCAGGGGAAGAAGCCTGGGATGAGGCTACTGGTGGTGCAGAAGCAGAACCGGTAACACCTTGGATCTGTTCAGCAATCTTAGGAGAAATCTGCTTCTCTTCTACGGGAAGATATAATTAGGGATCAAGGAGCTCTAAGAAAATTGCAAAGAAGCCTTAATGTTCAAGCTTCAGAGAGCTCAGAGTAATTTTTCTCTTTCAGTCCAAGCTAGGACTCCTTTCTGTATTGAGACCTCTTCTGGAGCAAGAAGGCTAGACTTCCTCATTTGGTTACAAGATTGGCAGCAAGAGGTCAGCTGCTCAGCGAGGGCGGGTTTCTTCTTTGTACATGGGTGGCTTGCTGCTGATCTGGTGAGTCCTTCCCCAGCTGCCTTTTGGCTAGCCTACTTTAGGTTGCCAAATCGTTTTGATAAGAGCAGATGATTTGGGGACGGGCTGGGTTGGCAGGAAAAGAGCAGGATAGATCTCTCGGGATGGGTTCCCCCAGGAGTATAAAAACAAGGAGCCAGGATTGTGCTGGCAGCTGGGGAGACAGTAGTGCCTGTTAGAGTTGGCAGAGAAGGCCTTGGCACCTCTTGCATCCAGGCAGTCTTGTGAGGTGGGGGCCTGTAGCACCAGGCAAAGAAGAACTCCATTCTCACCTCTATTTTGAGCTTCAGTGCTTTACTTCAGTATGAGAAAAACACAACAACAAACTGAAGTGCGCTTTCCGTTCTGTCAAAGGACAACTGTCGGGAAAGGAGAGCCGAGTTGCCAGGTGGGAGAGGAGAACTGGCAGGGAGAGATGGTACGGGAAATCTAGGAATGAGACATTCTTGACTCCTCTTCCCTGTTGTGTTGTGATCCAGGGAATGAAAAGATATTTGACCCTGGGTCAGTTTCCTCCTTGTATTTTTCTTCCACCAAGTTCTCCCATACTAGGATCAGCTGCCCATTCTGAGCTCAGGGCAGCCACTTCAACCATTAACCTGGCTTGTCAGGAAGCCATCCCCGCCCCACCAGATTGGTCCTGGCTGCTCTGTTCTGTACCAAGTCCTGGAGAATAGTGTCAAGTTCTTAGTAGCCCTCTGTAGTTCCTACTCTCGATTCCCATCCTCTCCCTGCCGAGGCGAAACCAACTCCGTCTGTAGCCACAACACGCATTTACAGCGGCACAGTGAGATGTGATAGAGGGGCTTTGAACCTGGCTGGCCCGGGAAAGCAGTAGAGGTGGACAGAGCTCTCTTTCCTCTGGGCTGTCTCCACCTGTCCCTACCCCTTCCATGCCCCCCCTGTTCCCACCAAAAAGAAAAAAATTCAGGATGTTTTTCACTGTCCATTGCTTTGTGTTTTAATAAACAATTTGCAGTGACACTCTGTGTTGGGATTGAGTTTGAACTTGATTGCAAAGAGGTGAGGGGATGAGGAGGGAGAAGGGAGACCCTGGGGTTCATTTGGCTGCACAGGTTCTGTGAAGAGTATGGGAGCTTTTGTCCATTTAGCCACATTTCTTGCTTTTTAAGAAATTATTTTTTTTATTGATTTCAGAGAGAGGAAGGGAGAGTGAGAGAGAGAGATAGAAACATCAATGAGAGAGAAATATTGATCAACTGCCTCCTGCACACCCCCTCCTGGGGATGGAGCCTGAAACCCAGGCATGTGCCCTGACCGGGAATTGAACCATAACCTCCTGGTTCATGGGATGATACTCAACCACTGAGCCACACCGCTAGGCACGTGTCTCTTGCTTTTCTTTTTGCTGGGATGTTTGGTTAAGGAACTGAAGTTCTGTAAAACCATGCCTGGCCAGGTCAACCAGCAGCACACTCAAGGAAAAATAAACCTTTTGTTTTATTTCCACTTTCACTGGAACTCCAGACCATGACTGTCTCACTCCCATGGCACACTGAGCCGTCTCTGCCTCTCCTCTCCTCTTCCTTCCGCTTCCCCCGTGGCTGTGGCACACCAAGCATGGGACAGTCTTCCCTGCTTCCCCTTTGCTGGCTGTCAGGGTTGTGTATACATTGGGAGGGGGCAGAAGGAGCAGGAAGGGTTTCCCCTGTAATTTATCTGCCACGGTTACAGCTGAGGAACAGAAACCCAAAAAGCTTGGATAATTTATCCCAGGGTAAAAGGGCAAGCCAGGACTCACACCCAGTCTATCTGCCCGCAAGCCTGTGTTCTTCCTAAGGCTGTAAGAATAATGAGTATCCTTGTAGGTATCCTTTCTTGAGCCCTTGAAATGGGTAAGCTGACAGTGCCAAGCACTTTTACAGATGTTATCTCTGTTTGATCTTCAGTAAACCAGTTGGTGTTAGCCTTTAAGAGGTGAAGTTACTTGTCCAAAGCCACACAACTAGTAGGAGGCAGAGCTGGGGTTTTACACGAGTACTCTTGCTCTTAGTCATTACTCTCTACTGCCTCCCATTTCCCCGTGAGGCTCTGACATGGCTCCAGAGCCTCCCTGCTGTATTCCACCAAGCAGGAATGGAGGCTGCTGGTTTGGGGCGAGGGAGGGATAGTTTGGCCATGTCCCTCATTTATCCCCTGAAGGGCAGAATTCAGTGCTCAGCTCGAAGCATGAGGCCAGTGTTGATGGAGTCTGTTCTCCGGGCCCAAATAAGCCAGGAGGCCCACAGAGCTGCTTTCTTAGCTTGAGCCACCCATCACTGGAGTTCCTTACTAATTCGGATTTAGCTGTTACTATTTCAAGTAGCTTTGCATGGGCTGCCAAATGGGGAAGAGACCTGAAGAAGCCCTGCTCTAGGGAGTTGCAGGGAGGGAAATTGTCTGACAAGATCTTGGGCCAAGTGCCGGGGGCTGTGTTAAACCACTGCTTGGGTCCAGATCTTAATCTTGCTGAGGAAATCAGGCTCCGGGTTGGCTGGAGCCGGTGTGTCGGACCTTTCTTCATACTTAGTACCCCACCCCCCTCCACCCCCCACAGAGGAAGAGAGATGAGTTTTTCCAACATTTACTGGAAAGTTGTTGCTATGGCAGTGGTGAGGGGTCAAGGCAGAAAGGACGTGGGGCAGGGAGGTTCTGGAGCGGGCTTGCCTCTGCTCTCTAGCAACTTGGGACGGAAGGCACTCGCCGCAGTCCTCTGGCCCGAGGTGGCCGAGCTGTGTTTGTTGCTAGCCACTTTATTAGTCTAAGTAACCCCACTTGCTCTTTGGCTTAGGCCTTGTACGAGGACTTGCTCCCGTGGGTTTCCTCACTGCTTCCACTTGAATCCAGCTGTTGCTTCCTCAAGGCTGGGTCCCCAGTTCCTTTCCTCTCAGCTCTGACTTGAGTGTTCTTTTCAGTTGCTGCACTTTCCAACCCAGTTCCATGGCTGCTCCCTGCCCAGTGTGCCTGCCTCCGCAGAGAGCGGGTCCTGGGGAGAGGCACTGAAAGACATGGAGACTCCTCCACGTGCCCCAGCTCCAGCCTCGTGCTTTCTGGTGCTGTTTTCCATCTCCCCTTCACACCCTTAGGAAAGATGTGTGACTCGCCCGACTTACACATGAGGAGACAAAGGCTCCCAGAGTCACAGAGCTGGCAAGTGGCACCGTGAGGACTGGCTACAAAGGCTGTGCTCTTAATGCCACAACATACTTTTTGTGTTTTTTTAAGAGAGAGAGAGAAACAATGTGAGAGAGAAGCATGGATTGGCTGCCTTCCATATGTACCCAGAACGGGAATCTAACCAGCAACCTTTTGGTGTGCAAGACAGTGCTCAACCCACTGAGCCACACTGGCTGGGCTATTATGTTATTCTTTCTCTGAAAAAGAAAGTGACCTTTTAAGACTTAGTGATATGAGAGAACCAAGATGGCAGTGTAGGTAAACGCCTCCCACAATCACATCAAAATTACAACTAAAATACAGACAACCATCATTCAGAACCACCTGAAATCTGGCTGAATAGAAATGCTACAACTAGCCCTAACCGGTTTGGCTCAGTGGATAGAGCGTCGGCCTGCGGACTCAAGGGTCCCAGGTTCGATTCCGGCCAAGGGCATGTACCTTGGTTGCAGGCACATACCCAGTAGGGAGTGTGCAGGAGGCAGCTGATCGATGTTTCTCTCTCATTGATGTTTCTAACTCTCTATCCTTCTCCCTTCCTCTCTGTTAAAAATCAATAAAATATATTTAAAAAAAAAAAAAAGAAAAAGAAATGCTACAACTAGAGAAGTAAAGAAGAAAGTGTATTGAGACTGGTAGGGGCGAAGGCGTGGAATGGGCTCGTCTGACACCCATGTGTGGCGTTTCTTTAATCGAGAGGAATATCTAATAAATAAACTGATGAATAAAATAGACTCAGAGGCATGGAAACATGGAACAGACTGACGAATCTCGGGAGGGAGGTAGTGGGGGTGAGAAGAAATTAACCAGAGATCTTATGCATACTAGAGGCACGGCACACGAAATTCATGCATGAATATGGTCCCTAAGCCTGGTCTGCATTCAGGGCCATCTTCCCTGGCTGCCAGGAGCTGGCCCTGCTCCCCACTGCCACCCACCCCCAGTTCCCCGTTCGCCATCGTAAAATTGGAGCCTGTCGGCCGGGAGGGGGGGGTGGTGGGGAGGAACCAAGAGGTTGACAGTTCCTGTCCGCTTGCTGGCTCTGTCCCCCACTGCCACCCACCCCCAGTTCCCCATTCACCATCAGGCGATCGGAGCCTGCTGGCCAGGGGGAGGGACTGAGAGGTTGGCCAGCAGGCCCCCAATTGCCCGATCGGGGCCTGCAGGCTGGGGGCAGCTCCTGCGTTGAGTGTCTGCCCCCTGGTGGTCAGTGCATGGCATAGCGACCGGTCGTTTTGCCATTTGTCAATTTGCATATAACCCTTTTATTATATAGGATATATTTTACCTATGGACAGAGACAATAGGGTGGTGAAGGCCTGAGGTGGGGCAGGAACCTAGTGCAGGGGGACAATGGGGGGAAAAAGGAACATCTGTAATACTCTCAACAATAAAGATTTAAAATAAAAATAATAATTTAAAAGAAGACTTAGTGATATAAAATGTATAAATAGCCCAGCCGGTGTGGCTCAGTGGTTGAGTGTCGATCCTTGAACCAGGAGGTCATGGTTCGATTCCTTGTCAGGGCACATGTCCAGGTTGTGGGCTGGATCCCCAGTAGGGGATGTGCAGGAGGCAGCCAATCAATGATTCTCATCACTGATGTTTCTCTCTCTCCCTCTCCCTTCCTCTCTCTGAAGTCAATAAAAACATTTTTAAAAATAATAAATAAATAGAATACATAAGTACATTTTAAAAATTATATGGTGTGCAAAATGTAAAAACTCATCTTTCTCATTCCTACTGCTCTGTTCCCTAGAGGACAATACAGGTGACAGTTTGGTGTGTATCTTTTGTTTTATATGTATTTTTATATCTATGTACATACACACACACACACACACACATACACACACACACACACACACACACACACACACATATATATATATATTTAAACATTTATTGTGCACATGTGCAAGTTTCTTTAGAATTCCATTAAGGAATTACTGGATCAAACAGTATATGCTTTAAAAATTTTGAAAGTACTTTGACAAGGCTACATGAATTTTCACTCACCAATCTTGTGCTATATGACTTTGGAATATGCCAGAAGCCCTTTTGGAAACAGATGGGATATAAATAATAAATCCATGCTTTTACAAAATAGCCCTCAGCCAGCGAAAGAAGTGACATGGGTACTAGGGAAATTATTAGCTCTCAGTCCCAGACTACAAGGCATGCCTTCAGTCCCAGCCGGGACTCACTGATGCGATGCATGCCACCTTCAGGGAGGCGGTAGGAAGGAGGACTGAACTTCTCAGCCTCTGCAGAAAAAAAGCCCTCTGATATCTTGCTTACCTTGGCTGCACCAGCTCTGGGCCCCACCTGCCTGGCCTGATCTGAGGCAGACTGCCTGACTGCCCTGGAACACAGGCACTGTCACAGCTCTCAGTGAGAAAGCAGGCAGTGAAGGAGAGGGACTCGCAGAGCACCCAGCGGGGTGGGAGGGAAGCCAGGCTTTCTACTCCAGTCCTCCCAGATTCAGCCCAGGGAAACCTTGGGGCTATTATTTAATACTAGAGGCCTGGTGCACGAATTTGTGCACGGGTGGAGTCCCTCAGCCTGGCCTGCACCCTCTCGTAATCTGGGACCCCTCGGGGATGTCAGATCCCCACAGGCCAGGGATCGGCCAAAACCTGGCAGTCAGACATCCCCCTGAGGGATATAGCAGTGCTGAAGCAGCAGGCAGCCGGGGAGGAGCCACAGCCGGGGCCGGTACAGCTCCACTGCCGCTCATCCCGGCCCCCACTGTGCCTGGCAAGACCACGGAGGCGGGAGAGGCTCCCACCGCCACAGCTGCACTCGCCAGCTGTGAGCCCGGCTTCTGGCTGAGCGGTGCTCCTGCTGTGGGAGTGCACCGACCACCAGGTGGCAGCTCCTGTGTTGAGCGTCTGCCCCCTGGTGGTCAGTGCATGTCATAGCGACCAGTCATTTGGTCCTAACAGTGGCTTGGGCTTTTATATATATAGATGGTAAATCTCAATTTCCCTTTTTCCTTCAAATGGGGTATTAGTATATGTGCTTTTTTTTTCTTTTTAAATACATTTTATTGAAAAAAAAAACAAAAAAAAAACAACCAAGATGGCGGCATAGGTAAACACCTAAACTGCTGCCTCGCACAACAATTTCAAAACTACAACTAAAAGACAGAACGGACACCATCCAGAACCACAGGAAAGCTGACTGAGTGAAAATTCTACAACTAGAAGGATAGAGAAAAGCTCACAGAGAATTGGAGGTACGGCAAAGGGTCTTTGTGCGCGCGGAGAGGAAGGGCGGCTGAGAGCCTGGCTGACTTTCTCTGGCGGAAGGGGGAAGGGAGCCCCCGACCGCACTGAACCCCAGTTCTGACTGCACTGAACCCCTGTTCCGGGCGAGCCCCTGGGGACCCACGCTCTTGTGGGGGGAGTCTGGACTCTCAGGCGGACACTCGGGAGCCGGGGAAGGCGGAGGACTGAAAGTCCGCTCGCACCAGTGCGCACAAAGGCTGCGGAGGCTGCCACAGGCTTTCCCTAGCGGAAGGGAGTGAGAGGCTCCTGACGGCACTGAACCTCAGTTCTGACTGAAGTGAGCCCCAGTTCTGACTGCAGTGAACCCCAGTTCCAGGCGAGCCCCTGGGGACCCACACTCTTGTGGGGGGAGTCTGGACTCTCGGGCGGAGAATCGGGAGCCGGGAAGGCAGAGGACTGAAGGCACACACGTGCGCGCAAGGGCAACGCTGACGGGAAGCCAAGACTGAGACCCCACCCCATCCAAGCTGAGCACAGAGGCTATTGCAATTTGGCAAGTCTAATCCTATTAGGCTGTCTCCAGCACCGGACTTCTCCCAGCATAGACACAGCTGATCCTTACAGCCAACTGGCCTGGAGGTCAATTCTTCCCAGTGATACCAACAACAATAAAGACTTAATTACAACAAGGCTGTACACACAGTTCACAAAGGGGTGCACCAAGAGTGTCCACCTCAGGTTAACTGGGGAGGCAGACCCACTGGGCCAAATTGGAAACCTAACACACAAATCTACCAACTCAGGGAAGCAGTGAAAATGCGGCGTCTAAGAATCAGATCACAAACAAAAGAAATGGAGGAAAACAAACGACTGGATATAGAATTCAAAACCACGGTTATAAGGCTTTTTAAGAATATCCTAGAAAAGGCCGATAAATATAACGAGACCCTCGAAGAGATGAAAAAGGACCAACTAGAAATTAAACATACACTGACTGAAATAAAAAATATTATACAGAGACCCAAAAACAGACAAGAGGAACACAAAAATCAAGTCAAAGAATTGAAATACAAAGAAGCAAAAAACACTCAACTGAAAAAGCAAAAAGCAAAAAAAAAAATCCAAAAAGTTGAAGATAATGTAAGAAGACTCTGGGACAACTTCAAGAGTACCAACATCAGAATTATGGGGGTGCCAGAAGAAGAGAGAGAGCAAGATACTGAAAACCTATTTGAAGAAATAATGACCGAAAACTTCCCCCACCTGGTGAAAGAAATAGACTTACAAGTCCAGGAAGCCCACAGAACCCCAAACAAAAGGAATCCAAAGAGGACTACACCAAGACACATCATAATTAAAATGCCAAGAGCAAAAGACAAAGAGAGAATATTAAAAGCAGCAAGAGAAAAACAGTTAGTTACCTACAAGGGAGCACCCATACGACTGTCAGCTGACTTTTCAATAGAAACTATGCAGGCCAGACGGGAGTGGCAAGAAATTTTCAATGTGATGAATAGCAAGAACCTACAACCAAGATTACTCCACCCAGCAAAGCTATCATTCAGAATTGAAGGGCAGATAAAGAGTTTCACAGACAAGAAAAAGCTAAAGGAGTTCATCACCACCAAACCAGTATTATATGAAATGCTGAAAGGTATTCTTAAAGAAGAGGAAGAAGAAAAAAGGAAAGATAAAAATTATGAACAACAAATACATATCTATCAACAAGTGAACCTAAAGATCAAGTGAATTAAAAACCTGAGGAACAGAATAATCTGGTGAATATAATAGAATCAGGGGCATAGAAAGGGAGTGGACTGATAATTCTCAGGGGGAAAGGGGTATGGGGGGGCTCATAAAGAGACTGGACAAAAATCATACACCTATGGATGAGGACAGTGGGGGGTAGGTAAGGGCAGAAGGTGGGGTGGGAAATGGGTGGAGGGGAACTATGGGGGAAAAAAGGAGAAATAATTGTAATAATCTGAATAAAGATTTATTTAAAAATAAATAAATAAATAAATAAATAAATAAATAAAACCAATCTGAATGAGAAAAAAAAAAAAAATAAATACATTTTATTGATTTCAGAGAGGAAGGAAGAGGGAGAGAGAAACATCAATGATGAGAGAGAACCATGGATCGGCTGTCCCCTGCACACGCCACACTGGGCGATGGAGCCCACAACCGGGCATGTGCCCTGACCGGGAATCGAACCTGTGACCTCCTGGTTCATAGGTCAATGCTCAACCACAGAGCCACGCTGGCCGGGCTTTTTTTTTTTCTTTTTAAATATATTTTTTATTGATTTTAGAGAAAGGAGGGAGAGAGATAGAAACACCAATAATGAAAATCATTGATCGGCTGCTTCCTGCATGCCTTACTGGGGATTGAGCCCACAGCCTGGGCTTGTGCCCTGACTGGGAATCAAACCCAGCCTCCTGGATCATAGGTTGATGCTCAAGCACCGAGCCAGGCTGGCTGGGCAGTTTATGTACTTTTTAAAAAACATTTTTTTTGCATTATTTTAAAATCTTTGTTTCTCTATAAATTTGAAACATATATAATTTGTCTTCCAGATTATCTCTGTCAACAATTTTATCAAATGATTAAGTACCACATTAAAAAAACTTATTTAGCCCTAACCGGTTTAGCTCAGTGGATAGAGCATCGGCCTGTGGACTAAAGGGTCCCAGGTTCGATTCCGGTCAAGGGCATGTACCTTGGTTGCAGGCACATCCCCAGTAGGAGGTGTGCAGGAGGCAGCTGATCGATGTTTCTCTCTCATCGATGTTTCTAACTCTCTATCCCTCTCCCTTCCTCTCTGTTAAAAAAAAAAAAAAAAAAAAAAAAAAAAAAAAAAAGCAATAAAATATATTTTAAAAAATAAATAAATAAATAAAAATAAAAAAACTTATTTAAAAAGAGGCTTTTGATATATCTTAGGGAGATTAGAAGCTACGGTCCTAATTTTTCCTACTCCTTTTTAAAAAGAGGATATATAAATGTATATTTTTCTTTTTTGTGTTTTCTGCTTTCCTAAAGACATAGTCTTTTCTTTTTAACCACAATTCATAGGTAGTGACTAGAGAGACCCCAAGTCCCTTATATGGCAGTATTTATTTAACAGAAAAAAAAAAGTGATTTAGATTGAGGTTGCTTTTAATTTTAAGAGAAAATAAGGCTACTTTGCTTAGCCTCAGCCTTCCAGAAATAGATCCTAAGATTCTTTTTATATAAATACACAAGCAGCCCTTGATCATATGCTTGTTGTGATAAAATAGTACAGAAGTAGCTCTAAATAGTGACATAGGTGAATAAATCCCCTTTTAGTCCCTTCCCAGAAGGAACCATGGTTAACCCTTTATATCTAAACACCTTCCATTGCAGTTACAAATGCACATCTATATATTTATATACCTTTTGTTTTAAACAAATGGGATTCTATTTTCCTGACCGTCTTAATATATCTTTGAGATCTCTCCATGCTAGTCCATATAGTTGTATCTCATTCTTTTTAATAGCTGCATAACATGAATGCAACTGTAGTTTATGGTAATTTCTTATTTTTATTTTTGTTAATCCTCATCCAAGGATATTTTTTCCATTGATTTTTAGAGAGAGCTGAAAGGAGGGAGGGAAAGAGAGAGAGAGAAGCATTGATGTGAGAGACACATTGATTGGTTGACTCCCACATGCACCGCAACAGGACCAGGAATGAACCTGCAACTGAGGTATGTGCCCTTGACCAGGAATCAAACCCGGGACCCTCTGGCTTGCAGGATGACACTCTAGCCACTGAGCAACACCAGCCAGAGCCTTCGTAATTTTTAAAAATGTTACAAATGGTCCTGCAGTAAAAAAATCTTAGTGCTTACATGTAGGCTAAGTTCTTGGATGTGGAATGGCAAGTAAAGGGGTTAATACATTTGTTATTCCTAGAAAGAGAAAAGCTGAGGTCCCGGTAACTCTAGTCCTGGTGCCCTGAGAACAAAAATCCAGTGAGCACGTGAGTGGGAAGTGGCTGTCTGTGAAAACCCCTCTTGGTGATTCACAATCAAGTAGCATACTAAAAGTTCTGGAGATTCTTCAGTAACCACTCACTGCGAGTGGTTTAAAAAGAGTTGTTTGCAAAGGGAAAGACTTTTATTCTTTGTACACATCTATTAAAATTTCTCTGAATGGTTTGGTTAGTGCCACCCGGTGGTAATCTCCCAAAGACAGGACAGCATTCAGATAGGAACTTGGCCACATACTGTCCCGCCAAGCTGGGCAACCGGGGTGGAGTCAGGTTTGGATTTTGTCCAAGAACCAGGCTAGGCCTGTCAACCCCTCCCAAGCCCCTCCCATCAGGTGAGAAGGGCTCCACAAGTCTTGAGGCTGACCATGGGGAGAGGGGAGAGTTTCACTCTGGCCTGTCTGAGAGGTGAAATCAGGCCTAGCTGACAGGCTGCATCAGGCCCACGCCTCCAACACAGAAGAGTGTGGATCCAGAATCCCTAGAGAAGGAGCCACGTGGGGTATAGAAAGGCAGCCTTCCCCTCATCCCAACCCATCTTCTCCAATTGGTGGAAGGAATCACGGTTAACTTCCAAGGTTCCTGCAGAAGTCACCAGTGACGCCTCTCCCTGACCCCCAGACCGCGCCTGCGTACTCCGGTAGCGCCTTTGCTGTATGTGCCCTCCAGCAGTCAGCACTCTGTTGTCCTCTGGTTCATCCACACCTACTGTGCTGGTCAAGAGGAAGGGCCACGTAATGAATCACGTACTTCACAGTCTTCCCAACAAACTGGGAGCTCCTGCATAGCAGGGTACTGTCCAGGCTTTCCTTCCCTCATTCACTCATTCATCCAATCAATAATCACTATTAGGGGACCTACCAAGTGTGTTGGTCTATAGCTAGACTACCCAAAATAGTGGTGAATAAGGCCGACGCAAACCCCTAACCTCATTCATTTTATATTTCCTGTAGCCCAGCCAGTGCCCAGCTCCAAGGGTTTAGGAATGACAGTGTAATGGAAAGCTGCTTTAGCATAGCACTTTTAACTTACCTTGTGTGGTGCAGATTAAAAGCCATTTTCTCCAGATTTTCGCCTGGTCCACAATTTATATGACAGTCATTTGACCGTACGAGGTATTTTAAAAAACACTTGGGGTACCTTTGGGGTCCCAATAGAGTATGGGGGTACTAAATTTCCAGACACGCCTAGGGCCCACCACTTGGCTGGAACAGGACTGGGGAAGGGCCGGCCCGCCGGCCCCGCCCCCCGCCCCCTGCCCAGGGCTTCGGCCACGCCCCCAGGTGCTGCGGCCACGCCCCCTCTCCATAGTTACGGCGCTGCGGAGGCGGCGGCCATCTTGGCGCCGGAGCGATGAGCGGGTCGAACCCGAAAGCGGCGGGCGCGGGCTCGACGGCTGGGCCCCGGGGGCTGGTGGCTGGCAAGGAGGAGAAGAAGAAGGCGGGCGGCGGCGTCCTGAACCGGCTCAAGGCGCGGCGGCAGGCGCCCCACCACGCGGCCGACGACGGCATCGGGGCAGCGGTTACGGAGCAGGAGCTGCTGGCCCTGGACGCCATCCGGCCCGAGCACGTCCTGCGCCTCGGCCGGGTCACGGAGAGTGAGTGCCGGGCGGCCGCGCCCTCCCCTCGCGCCGACACGCGGGCCCTGCAGCGGAGTCCGCTCGCCCTCCCTTCCTCTCCGGCCGGGCCGCGCTGCCCCAACTCCGCGGGCCGGGCCTGCGCTCCATCAGTCCCCGCGACGTGGCTGGGAAGGGGTCCCCCCGTGCTTAACTGCCTTCCCCCGAGACCGGCCCCACCGGGCTGCCCCGTGCCCGCTGGCCCTCAGGCCCTCAGGCCGGGCCGTTCGGTCCTCAGCTGGACTTGGCTGGGTGGGGTCCCCTTCGTTTAACCGGATCCTCCCGACCCTGGTACGTGGGCCCGCTGCCCCTCATCCTGGAAGCCCCCAGCCATCAGTGATGTTCCTGCTCAGCCCCTCACCCCGTCCGTCTGTCGCCGCTCCTGCAGTCCTGACCCCTACCCGTTTCTCGGCGTTTCCCTCCACCCTTTCCAGCCCGCCCTGGCCCCCTGCCCCCTCTGGTCCCAAGCGTCGCCCCTTTGTGTGCAGGTGGCTCTGCCTTCTTCAAACGCGTGGCCGTGGCATTTCATGCAAATTTAAAATAGTGCCACATAAAGAAAATAAAGTTTCAGTTTATGTGCAAAATCTGAAATGTGAATCCTACTTTTGACACTTGTTCGAGTGAATTAAGAAGTATGGCAGGGTTTCAGAACTGCCTTTTTGGCATAAAATGCAGCCATCCTACACTTTTTCATTGATAAAAGGGAGGTGGGGAAAGATATATTGCCCAAACCCAAACCTGGATCGCCTCCGTTTTGCTTCCAAGCCAAACCTTGACTTGTCCTTTCTCTTGCTGTTCTTCCGCCCCCTCTTTGCCCCCCCCAAGAATTTACAGTCCCCTAGTTAGGCCCTGCCTGCCGGCCCATCCCCCTGCAACCCCAGCTCTCCCTGATGGGTCTCCTGCTGACAGTGTTATCTGCTGAATTGCTTTACTTGTCAGCCCCGGGCTGCTCAGGTGTACCTCAGGGAGCAGGTGGCAGCTCCAGTGATTTGGGGATGGGCGTTGAGGTGGGGTGGGCCTTGGTCCAGACTGTATAAAAGGGAATTCCCATCTCCTAAAAGAGTTCCGTTTGATTATGGATAGTTTGATGTCCCCATTCTTCATCACTGTTTGAGTTGGGACTGTCCTTTGTGTACCTGAGTGTTTCTTAGAAGGTCTGTTCACATTCTTTGAAACATTGTGAGAAAGCTGCTTCTGTTCTGACCCAGTTTTATTTGGGATCTGAAGGTACAGAAGTCACCTGGTCTTTCTAACCTCATGCTTTATCCTGATATCAAGAGTGAAATAGGCCATCCTAATACCTGGCCCAAAGCAGCATTCTTTGGGGGGCACTCAGGTCCTGTGTAGGAGCTTGGGATTGGTGCTCTGCAGCTTACTGGAGAAAGCCAGGGGTCAGAGCTTGGTAACCTCTGGATTTGGTTACTGTTGTGTTTTTTTATTTTATTTATTTATAATATATTTTTATTGATTTCAGAGAGGAAGGGAGAGAGAGAGAGAAACATCAATGATGAGAGACAATCATTGATCGGCTGCCTTCTGCACACCCCCTACTGGGGATCGAGCCTGCAACCCAGGCCTGTGCCCTTGACTGGAATCGAGCATGTGACCCTTCAGTCCAAAGGCCGATGCTCTATGAACTGAGCCAAACCAGCTAGGGCCTGTTGTGTTTTTTTTTAAGTCCACCTGATATATATCCTCACCCAAGGATATTTTTCCATTGATTTTTAGAGAGAGTGGAAGAGAAAGGGAAAGACAGAGAGAAATAACGATGTGACAGATTGCCTCCTGCACCAGCCCCGACACGGGCCGGGGCCAGGACCGGGGAGGAGTCTGCAACCAAAGTACATGCCCTTGACCGGAATCGAACCCAGGACCCTTCGGTCAGCAGGCCGACGCTCTATCACTGAGCCAAACCGGCTAGGGCCCGGGGATATATTTTCATTGATTTTAGAGAGAGGGACAGAAGAAAGAGAGAGAAACATTGATGTGAGGGAGAACATTGATCTGTTGCCTACTGTGCGCACCTTGACGGGACCAAACTCACAACCTAGGTATGTGCCCTGACTGGGAATTGACCCCTCGACCCCAGCCAGCGCTTGTTACTCTTCAAGTCTGTTCCATTCAGCAACAGACCTGCTATTGAGTACCTGCTAAAAGTGCAGAACTAATCTCAGCCTTCTTAGGAGTTACAGAATAATCAGTAGCTCTCAAGTTTGCCATCTTATCGGAGAGGCAGCTGGTAAAACATGAAACAAGTCACACACGCAGGGGAGATAAAATAAAGTGACAGAAGGAGCTGTGAAGACGCTGTGAGGAGCTATCGAAGAAAGAAATCTGTGACATTTTCTATGATCAATAGGTGCTGGTTTGATTAGCTGCTCCGTTGTTGTGGGCTCTTCTTCACTTGGGCCTAAAACCCTCACCACCAAGTCTGTCCTGCTGCCTGTGCAGGTGTGGCCGCCACCTGACTTGGTACAAGTTAAGAATGGTTCTTCCATTTTGAAATAGTTGGGGGTGGGAGGAATACCATCTTGCAACACATGGTTATATCAAATTCATGTATCTGTCCATAAATAGTTTTGTTAGAACACAGCCATGCTCGTCCATTTTCGTGTCTGCTGCTGCTTTGTGCTCCAGTGAGAGTTGAGTAGTTGTGACAGAGACTGAATGGCTGCAAAGCCTAAATCATTTGTGATCTGGCCCTTTAAAGAAAAATTTGCTGGTCTCTGCTTTGATACTTCAGTAAATAAGCACTATGTTAGCCATAAGTGTTTCAAAATGAAGTTTAAAAAAAAAAATTCTGCCCGCCCTAACCGGTTTGGCTCAGTGGATAGAGCGTCGGCCTGCGGACTGAAGGGTCCCAGGTTCGATTCCGGTCAAGGGCATGTACCTTGGTTGCGGGCACATCCCCAATGGGAGGTGTGCAAGAGGCAGCTGATCGATGTTTCTCTCTCACTGATGTTTCTAACTCTTTATCCCTCTCCCTTCCTCTCTGTAAAAAGTCAATAAAATATATATTAAAAAAATATATATATATTGAAAAAAAAAAAATTCTGCCCGCCCTGACCAGTGTTCTCAGTAGTTGGTGTCACCCGGTACACCAAAGGGTCACAGGTTCGAATCCCAGTCAAGAGCATGGTGTACCTGGGTTGCAAGTTCGATTAGGGCCCCGGTCGGGGATTATGCGGGAGGCAACCAATTGATGTGTCTCTTTCACATCGATATTTCTCTCTCCCTCTTTCCCTCCCTTCCACTCTCTCTCAAAAAAAAAAAATAAAAAATCAATGGAAAAAAGAAAACAAAAATTCTTCCCTTTTGGGGCATCCAAGTTGATCATGAAGAAACGGTCTGGAGGCCATTTTTGAGGTGTTTACAAAGAAATCTCCTTTTATTCCTGCTTCTAAAAATGTTGCAGTAATCTTTCATCCACAACAAGTCCGTGGTCTTTTTTTCCCCCTTGGATTCCCCAGTTCTCTCCACCCACAACTTTTGCTTATAACGTAAGTTTTTGTGTATATTTTAAGCGAACTGTGTAAGAAAAAACTTGAGTTTACCTCAAAACTTGAGAAATGCATGCTAGTTTTGGAGACTTACTTAATGGCGTGGTCTCTCTCACTTTCAGATTATTTGTGTAAACCCGAAGACAACATCTACAGTATTGATTTCACCCGCTTCAAAATTCGAGATTTGGAGACAGGCACGGTGCTCTTTGAGATCGCTAAGCCCTGTGTTCCAGGTAAGCCGCTGTGTGGCCATGGTCGCTTGGCAGCTGGAGCAGAGGCTTTTGGAGCTTGAGTTGTTGTGGCCTTTGCATCCTGCGTCTCGGGCTCCCGTGTGTCCCACTCCCATGACCTCCTCCCGAAGCCGGGCCTGCGGGGCATGCTGGTGTGACGCTGAGTGGAGAGCGGTGTTTGTGCTGGTTCCTGTGTTCTGCTGTCTGTTTATCCCAGCTCATGTAACCCTCAACCTCTGGGAGGGGTTATTGTTCCCGTTTTACAAATGAGGAAACTGAGGCCCTGAATTCCCAAGTGACTTTTCTAAAGTCTTACGCTCTTTCATCTTACCACATTGCCTCCCCTTAGGAAAGGAATCCTTGAAATTGAACTCTAATGAGAAAAGCTCACTTGAGCCTTGAGTCTTAGGGATACTCTAGAAGGGTGATACTGATGATTCTGGTCCAGACCATGAGGCAGTTCACCTGGCTTCTCACTCTCTTTTCTTTAAACAGTGTCTCATATTTCCCAGTAAGTCCTAGTTTGGATTTCAATCTCCACCATTTTCTGGATGAACAGAAAGCCCAGGCCTATGAACTCATCTCCTTGGGGTTCTTTAACTTAGCCTTGAACAGAGCTTCCTGTGCTGTGATACAGTTTCAGGGTGATTCAGTTCTGGCCGGGGGACCACACTGTCTTTGGAGCACAACACTGGAGATTTAGCTCCCCCTGGAGTTGGTTGTTAGAACACCAGCACAGATAACCCTTCAGAGGATCAGCATGGTCTGTGTAGTCTTTCTGCAAAGCTTTTCTCATCTGGCTTGCTCATCAGAAAGGGCCTGTAAATTTGGTAAGTCCAGAGACTTTCCTGAGAAAGTCCATCTCGGGTTAGTAGCATAGTCAAGGTTAGAGTCCTGGTCTCCTCACCTTTCCCAGTATTTTTTTGTCTCTGTCTTGGCTCTTTTCATTTTTTTTTCCTTTAATTCTTTATTGTTTAAAGCCGTGGTCGGCAAACTGCAGCTCGTGAGCCACATGCGGCTGTTTGGCCCTTTGAGTGTGGCTCTTCCACAAAATACCACGGCCTGGGCGAGTCTATTTTGAAGAAGTGGCGTTAGAAGAAGTTTAAGTTTTAAAAATTTGGCTCTCAAAAGAAATTTCAATCGTTGTACTGTTGATATTTGGCTCTGTTGACTAATGAGTTTGCCGACCACTGGTTTAAAGTATTACTATGTCTCCCTTTTCCCCCATTGACCTCTCCCTGGCACTCCCACCCCCCAGCACCCACCCAGTATTTTTATGCTGCCATAGTCTGGTACTGATCAAGGCACCAGAAGGCTCAAGCTTGTGGGTGCTAAGCTTGTTTGGGAGGGCCAGGGCCAGCTGGTGTCCTGGGCTGGGGAGTTCACATCCCTTACCACATGCCTTATACTTAGGATGTTTCAGGGATCCTGGGACGACTCACGTGTGCGGATTTGAACTAGACTGGGCTCAGAGGAGTCATTGCAATGGGAAACTGAGCCGTCTCAAGAATGTCAGCGGCAGATACTGCAGATACACTTGGCTTTTCACCCTCTCCAGTCTCTACCTCTAAGGGTCTTCATTGACTTAGACCAGGCTCACCCTGAGGCTGTTCCCTCCAGGAGCACTGATTCTGAGGAGTTGGAATCCCTGAGAAGATTTGGTCTGACTCTGGTTTTTTTGCTTTTCTGTTAATCCTCACCCAAGGATATTTTTTCCATTGATTCTAGAGAGTGGAACGGAGGGCGGGAGGGGGAGAGATAGAGAGAGAGAGAGAGAGAGAGTGAGTAGAGGAGAGAGAGAAACATCGATATGAGAGAGCCACATCAATTGGTGGCCTCCCACACCTGCCTGACTGAGGCAGGGAACCTGCAACCCAGGTACATGCCCTTGACCGGGAATTGAACCGGAGACTTTTCAGTGTGCGGGCCATCGCTCTAACCACTGAGCATGCTGGCCAAGGCTGCTTGACTCTCTTGGAATCTTATGGTGAGAGCTAGAGTCTTTGAGTACGAATTCTACTCAGACTGGTTGCCCAATTGCTCTTGGGCTTGTCACAGCCAGAGGTGTTTGATGCTACACGTCTTCTCTAATGTTGCACCTATGTTCAGCCTAGAGTCCCAGTGGTCGGCAAACTCATTAGTCAACACCACAGAGCCAAATATCAACAGTACAACGATTGAAATTTCTTTTGAGAGCCAAATTTTTTAAACTTTTTCTAACGCCACTTCTTCAAAATAGACTCGCCCAGGCCTTGGTATTTTGTGGAAGAGCCACACTCAAGGGGCCAAAGAGCTGCATGTGGCTCGCGAGCCGCAGTTTGCCAACCATGGACCTAGACCTAGAGAAAATATCTTTGCTGGACACTGGGTGGCACTAGAGGGAACTATCTCTTTGTTCACATTAGGATGGCTTTCTGATTCATTTTACAAATCTTTCATTTCCTGGGTTCAGGAATGGACTAGACCAGAGAGCATCATTACCTCATTGAGGTCCCACACGTTGGTTCACTGCCAGTCTGCTTCTCCCTTTCCCAGGTGGTCGGTGTTGGGCCTGGAATAGGATCAGTCCCAGGAAGTACAGTGCTCCAAGGCTGTAGGCTTTGGAAATAGAATATTTCCAAATATTCCACTTCATAGAATCCTTCTAGGAGTGTGTCTTTGCTGCCTGTCAGAAATTTTTGCGTTCTCTGAAGGAGCCTTTTGACTAGTTTCAACTTTTGCAACCTCATTCTTTTGGTTAGTGGCTGGCACATCAACTTGGTCAACAGGCCTTCAGTCAGACGGACCTGGATTCAAATCCCTGTGCCCTCATTTACTGTTTGGTGGGGTTTTGGACATGTTACTAACTTCTCTGAGCCTGAGCTTCTGATGGTAATAGTAACTCCTCACAGGGCTCAGCAGCCTTCAGCCCAGGACTGGCATGTGCCAGGTGCGCAGTAAGGATCGGCCATCCTGCTGCTGGCGTTGGTACTGTTGATTGTACTATTTGGACTGGAGGTGCTGAGATGATGTGCTCAAGATTCTGTGTCCGCTTTCAGACCAAGAGGAGGAGGAGGAGGAGGCAGGTGGAGATGTGGATGTCAGTGCAGGACGCTTTGTCCGCTATCAGTTCACACCAGCATTTCTCCGCCTCCGGACAGTCGGGGCTACGTGAGTACCAGCATTTCCGGAGGGAGGGCGTTCTGCTTGTTTCCAGAGAAGAGTGGTCTCAGTTGGGTTGGCTTTAGAGGAGGGAGGGGACAGATGAGGGCTCACAGAGATTTATTTTGCAGGGTGGAGTTCACCGTGGGAGACAAACCTGTGTCAAACTTCCGGATGATCGAACGGCACTATTTCCGGGAGTGCTTGCTGAAAAACTTTGACTTTGATTTCGGCTTCTGCATCCCCAGCAGCAGGAACACTTGTGAACATATCTACGAGTTTCCCCAGCTTTCTGAGGATGTCAGTACGTATCCCTGACTTGTACGGCATTCCGGGTTTTGGGGCCAGAAGGAACAACCCTGAAATCCATCTGGTCCAGTGCCCGCATTTGGCAGAGGAGGGAAACAGTGACAGGATGCAGCCATCTCTACTCATTTGACCTCAGGCTTCTCATTTCCTGCTGCTCCGATCTCATGTTTCAAACTCGGACACTGCCCGCTTGGGAGCTTGGGAGGTTTAATAACACAGGCCGCCCCTTTCCCACCCCTGCTGTGGGGAAGGGAGTGGCGGAGGGAGGTAAGAGGAGGCCCGTGACAATCCCCGGACTCGGATGGACTCTGAGTAGATGAAGCGCCTCTCCTATCCACTGTTAGTCGTGGATCCCACTGTGGTACTCATCTGCTCGGCACTCTCACTTTTTCCTTAACCACAGCTAGACGTGAAGCTGGGGGCTAAATAGAACCATAGGTCTCAGGACCTCCTCTTGCTCAGTTTCTGCAAGTAGAAGATTGATTAGATCAGTGGTTGGCAAACTCATTAGTCAACAGAGCCAAATATCAACAGTACAACGATTGAAATTTCTTTTGAGAGCCAAATTTTTAAAACTTAAACTTCGTCTAACGCCACTTCTTCAAAATAGACTCGCCCAGGCCGTGGTATTTTGTGGAAGAGCCACACTCAAGGGGCCAAAGAGCCGCATGTGGCTCGCGAGCCGCAGTTTGCCGACCACTGGATTAGATAAACTGTTAAAATAGAGCCATAGGAGATAGGGAGCTGTTACAGGTTTCAGGTTTTGGAGCAGGAGTGACGAGGCGGAAGCAGTGTCTCCGGAAGAGAAATCCTGTAGCTGTGTGGAGGAGGAACTGGGGAAGGCCCCAGAGAGACAGAGGCGAGGCAAGAGAAGAGGTGGACCTCCGAGGGGAAGAACAGGCCTTTTCCGTTCTGTGACTTCGGTCACCTCTCAGTTCGCATCCTCTGTTAGAAAATAGAGACAATGGCCCTGGAACAATGAGGGTGTGCGTGGGGTCCTGTGAATAGTGGGATTTACTTGGCTTGTGGGGAAGGATCTACTTATACTGACTAGTTCTCTCAGAATCTGAAGGCGCCTAAAATTGTCATATTCTGACAGCCAGGTACTCTTTACTCGTGTGGCAGTGCTGTTCCCGGGGAGGAGGAGGACTGCTGGGATGTGAGCGGGGGTCGAGGACAGCCTCTGATCCTAGCTTGAAGCCCTTTCCCTCAGATGGGCTGGAATCCATAGCTACTTGTAAGAAGAGATTATGTGTAGCTTTTCAAGTTTTACCATAACTTTTCCTCTTGAGTCAATAAGCGGAAAGTGAGGCGGCCAGCATTCTGCATATAAGCCAAGGAACTTTGGTCGGGTGGGTCCAAAGAAGCTCACCCAGTCAGGGTTACTGTTTCGGACATTTCCTCCCGAAGACTCAGAATAGCTGCAGTCGTTCCTCCAGGCGGCCGGAGGAGTGACTGTGGGGGCTTACCTCCAGCATGGGAAAGAGGTCTGGGCAGCTGCTGAACAAACAAGGTTGAGATCTGGATCCCGGGACAGACAGGCCTTTGGCTGCATTGTTTCCAGGTTAACACCGAGCCGTCTCTGGAGGGGGCTCCTTGCCCTTCATGCCCCTGCTCTCACCTCACCTAGGGTTTCTCTGGTTGCCAGGGGTGCCCGTGGGCAGTGGCCTCAGGAGGCACAGCTTTTTGTATTTGGACCAGAATGTCTAGGGGAGCAGAGAGGCACTGAGTAAATAAGGTGCTGTGGTCCATGTTGGCAGGAGGGTAGGCACATTCTCCTGGGCGCCGACCCAGACTCGGGCTGGGTGACCCGGCAGGGCCTGTCAGCGAGTTGAGTGCATCGTATGTGCAGTGGGTCTCAGGTTCCGTTTTGAGGCCTCTGTGGTCCCCAGTTCTCCCCCTCTCAAGGGCTGGCTCCCCTGTTCTGACCTCGTTATTCTGGGAGAGGGCACTCATATTTTCCGGAAGGACCAGCTTATGCATTGTAGCAGGGATGCTAAGTTTTTTGGCAGCTAGCTCATGGGCAGACTCACACATTAAGTCTTTTTTGCTTTCCCTAACTTGCAGTTCGTCTGATGATTGAAAATCCCTACGAGACCCGTTCTGACAGCTTCTACTTTGTTGACAACAAGCTGATAATGCACAACAAGGCTGACTATGCCTATAACGGAGGCCAGTAACCGCCATGGGACTGGACGGGAGTGCTTTGCTGCCGCCATGGTCCTGGCACCTGGAAGTGGTCAAAGCTGCTGGATGTCACGCACCTGGGACCTGGCCCCAGGAAGCCACGGCTGGGAGGCAGTTTCCGGTGCTTCGAGAGAGGTGCCAAGCAGTGCTGTGTTTCCTTCCCCAGTATTTTCTCTTCCCTCTTTTCCCCTGCCCTTTAGGTCAGAGGTCCTATATAGTGAAGATTAGGATAAGGTTCCTCAAGTCCAGATTAAAAAAGAGATTATTTTCATGTAGTCATAGCTGCCTAGTGGTTGTCCTGACGAGCCTGGGTCTCTGGCAGGGCTGTGCCCGGGCGAGGAGGCTCTGGCGCCCTGCAGGTTCAAGCCTTCTGCAGGGTCCTGGGTGCTGTGAGAAGCTGCGAGGTCAGCCTCTTCCGGCGTCTTCTCTTATTTCTGGGGTTGTCATCGGCACAGTCTGACCTCAGCCTGTGCATAGTTATAAACAAACCAAATGGAAAGAAACTTGAAAGGGGGTGGAGGGGAGGAATGGCGCCAAGAGGTGAGGCTCGAGGGCTGGTGAGGCTGCCACACCGCAAGGCCCATTGTGTGGAGAGGCCTGCTTACCTGTCTGACCTGCAAGGTCCCAGGCAGTCCTCCCGGGACCCAGCAAGGTGTCAGCTGGCAGTGCCTTCTGCCCTCATTCTGGAGCGGAGAGGAGCTTGCCCTGCTGCTGGCTCCTGACTCGAGTACCTTCTGAAACGGAACGTGTCGGTTTCGCTTTGGAAGTATCTGTCCTGAGGCAGAGCAGGCCTCACTGAGTGCTGTTTCCAGGCTTCCTTTTGGGAGGCTGATGGGATGTCTGGTGACGTGCAGTTAGACTTCTGACAGCACAGCTCAGGCTCCTGGGCTCCTCTGGCTCACGTGAGGCTGGTACAGTCACTAACCAGCCGCCGCTACAGGCCGCATTGGATTTCCTGCTCGGCATGGCCTGGAGGACTGGCTTTGGATGGGGATTTGCCTCTAAACTCTGCGGTCTTCTTACTTAGGGTTTTTCTGTCTGCCTTTCTGCTGAAGTTGTTTCTGGAACCATCCAGGCAGGTCAGATCTAAGTAATGCAAATCTGGTCCTTGGAACCTTTTTGGGTGTGAGGCCTCTCCGCCTGTTTCGCCTGTTCCAGAGGGATGTGTTCTCAGAAAAGCTTCCTTGCACATCCTGCTACTTTGATCCTCAGGCCTTTATCGGATGGACTCGCCTCCTTCGCTCCCTGTGGTTGTCTGACTGTGGGTGACGTTAGGTGCTGTGAGACTTGCTGTGGCCAGGCTTTAGCACTGATGGGAAGGCGCTGTAGGGAGGTCCCAGGTATGTGGTAATAGTCACTGTCACTGACACAGTGACTGACAGGAGAGCTGTTTCCCAAAGCGCTGGGGAGGAAGGCCGAGGGGCCAGGGAAGGAAGGGCTGCGCTGGGCCACAGAAGCCCCTGTGTGTTCATGGACCAGTGTGGCTCCCGTTTGGATTCTAGAGTGTGAGTGGTCTTGAGCCTCGGCGTGGTGCTATGTACCAGGCCAGAGTCTGGGCTGTGCCAGATGCTGACGCTTTCTCACCGAGAAAGCCCTGGGTTAGCCCTGTGTGCCAGCACTGGGTCCGACCAATGAGGGAAGGGAGGTCCAGCACCCTGCAGACCGGGAAGTCTCAGCACTGGAGCGGATACAAACCCAGGTGCCTTACGTGGGCTCTGCCCCACACGCTGCTGAGGAGGCTGCTGCGCCCTCGCTCCCCCACCCGCCTGCAGGCGGACAGCAGCCCTGCCTCTTGCCCTCATCGTGGCTCCGCTAGCACCTCGTGCCTGTCGAGCTTCAGAAGCCCCGTCTGTGACAACCCCCGATCAGGAGGGTTCCTACCGTTTGATGTTTCATTGGCGTCAGGATGTGGTTTCTGGAGTGCCCAGAGCTCTGCTCAGTAGAGGGCGCCTTGGAAATGTGTCCCGGGGCAGACTGGGTCTTGTATGCGATGGGCTCTTAGCCGCAGTGTTAGCTTTGCGAGGAGGAGGGCCAGCAGGCAGAGGGGCAGGCACTCAGGCTTGAATAGCGCTGCGTCCTCTTCCCCACTAGCTTGCCTTATCTCCCTGGAGACCATTTTGAGGCCAAGTGCTCAAACTGCCCAGTAGGACAGGGTTGGCCATCCTCTGTGCCCGGAGGTCTGGTGCTCTGTACCTCAGACTGGTTTCTTGGGTCCCCTGCTCAGGGAATCTTGAGAAGCATCACCACTCTGGGTGTTAACCAGGGTGAGTTTGAAGTTCAAGTTTTTGTTCCTGAATTGGGCAGAGAATTGGAAGCCATACTTTCTCTGAAAGTGTCTGAACCAGTCAGAAGTTGGATCAGGGCTGGAGGCCAACGCTAGTGAGGAACCTGGACTGTTGATGCCGTTATCTGTGGGTCATACGTGGGAGGATGCCGTTATCTGTGGGTCATACGAGGGAGGAAAACAGCCCTGCAGCCTGGCTGGTGTGGTTCAGTGGGTAGAGCGTTGGCCCGAGGACTGAAGGGTCCCAGATTCAATTCCAGTCCAGGGCATGTACCTCGTGGCAGGCTTGATCCCCAGCCCTGGTCTCAGGGCGTGTGCAGGAGGCAACCAATTGATTTGTCCCTCTCACATCGATATTTCTCTCTCTGTGTCTCTCCCCCTCCCTTCCACACTCTTTAAAAATCAATGGGGGGAAATACCCTTTGGAGAGGAATTAACAACAACAACAAAAAAGCCCCTGCATGCTCTCTCTTCAGAGCTGGCAATGGAGAGACAGCTGGCAATGGAGAAACAGCACCTCCCTGGGGGCTGGCGGCCCACCTGGTGCCGCGGGGCCTGCCTCTCCTGTCTTGCCCTTGTCCCTCTGCCTCGGAATCTCTGGGGGAGCCTCTCTTTTCCCCGAAGCCTTTGGGCTAGGATGCGCTTCCAGCTTCTCCAACGAAGACCCGCTTTGTCTTAGTCTGTGCCCCAGAGGACCTGGTTCTGGCTGCCCTCGCCGTAGGCGTTAGCTCAGGCACCTGGCAGAGAAGGCCGTTTTCAGGGGCCGCCCGGCTTCCTGAAGACACCATCGTCTTCGGGCATCTGATTCCCAAATAAGGGCAGGACTTCGGAATGTTGGGTCTAACCGTAGACTGGCGATCCTTGAAATGGCAGGGACTGGGGAATCTTCAACCTACTTTTCCAGTTGGAAGTGGAACTCATTTGTGAGAGGACATGCTAGGCTGTGTCCAATGTACCAACAAGGTGAGTCCTGCCTTAGTGTGTCCTGCCAGCTGGTGGGCCCCCCGGGTACTCCCTTTCCCCTGTAAAGGACCCTTCTGGTGGCCATCGGAAGGGGTGGGGTCTGGGGACTGTCTGTGCTAGAAATCATAGCACAGACGCCTTGCCAGTGCGTGAGGATTCCTGACACAGAGGGTGCTGCTGAGCCTGCAGAGCCTGGTCGGAGCCATCACGTTACATTCCCCGCAATGGGCCGTCTTTGCCACAGAGGGTCTGGCGGAGGTGGGTTTACCTGTTTTACAAGGGTCATGTAAAGTCATTGACGTTGGACAGTCTGCTTTCCCCGGTAAATCTATTTTTCACAGAATATAAGCAACATCAGTGATCTGATCTGTCCTTCCTCCGCTTACCTTCACTTGAGATCCTCATTCCAGTTTGTATTTTTTTCTGTTTTGCTAATTGTTTTATAACCACAACAAATGAGTACAGAGAATGCCCTGTTTGAAACATCACAATAAAGGTTCAAGATCAAGGTGTTCCTTTAGGCAAGGCTGAAGATTTTCAGTCTCTAGAATTTGGAATTTAGGCTGCAATCCTTACTTTTGGATGGATCACTGGGTGTGTGGGACAGTCCATGCTTTTAACCAGATTTGAACAGAAGAATGGCCACTTGGCCCAGGTAGAAGTAGATGAAGTGTTTGGTTTCATGTGTCACGTAACTACCGAAGTTCCTTCCCACGATGCACTGCCAGGTGGGGTCATACTTCATGTCAAAAAAATTTTTTTTTCTTCAAATTACAAGAGAAAGTACACGTGAGCCAGCTGGACTGCGTGGGCTTAGGAAACAAGTTACAGAGGCAGAAGGGCCCTTGGAGCTTAGGAGGGAAAGGCCAAGGTAACGGGCCGGGGGGAGGAGGGGGAGGAGGGGGAGGGAAAGGCACCGTGTGCTCCTGAGAGGGCGGGCGAGCCTCAGCTCCTCCTCGCTGTGGCCCAGTGTCCTCGATGTGTGTTCTCCAGCACATTCATTCCAGGAGTCCCGCTGCGTCTCCTCCACGCGGCGTGTTTGATCACCGCCTTTCTGTCACACATGATTACAGTGGAGCAGGGGTTGGTGGGTGGCAACGGCCTCCTGGGGGAGGGGCTGGCACATCTCCCCCATTCCAGTTTTTATTGTCTTTGTGTCCAAAGTAAACTAGGTGACCAATTTGTATAAAATGTTATTTTGCCACAAGAGACAGAAATAAAGATTTTCACAGTATATGTGCCCTCTTGTCTCCTGGCTGCGCTCCTTGTGTTGCTGGAGGGAGCAGGTATGGGGCGGGGGTGGCCTTTCTGTAAACAGTTTGAGCATAGCTGGTTTCTAGGGTGATTGGGGAACCATATTGGGCTTTAGGTTGAATATTTTTGCTTTATTTTGTTGGGGGGCCTTTGAGAAATAAAAATTTATATACATACTTAAAAGTTAAGGTGTGCTTTAACTATAGTAAAATTCACCTCATTTAGGAGTACAGTTTGATACAATCATGATACAGGGCATTCCCATCACCCCAGAAAGTTCCCTCAAGTGTCTGGTGTTCATGGCCAGCTCTCTCCTTCCACTCCAGCCCCTTGCAACCAGTGTTTGATTTCTGTCTCTGTTGGAAAAACTACACGTTTAATATAAAATATATATCCATGTTTAAGGTCACAAATGAGTCAATTTTAAAATAAGTCTGATTTAGCCTGGCCAGTGTGGCTCAGTGGTTGAGCATCAATGTATGACAGGAGGTCACAGTTCGATTCCCGGTCAGGTCACATGCCCAGGTTGCAGGCCCAGCCCCCCAGTGTGGGGTGTGCAGGAGGCAGCCAATCAATAATTCTCATCATTGTTGTTTCTATCTCTCCCTTTCCCTTCCTCTCTGAAATCAATAAAAATAAATTTTTTTTAAGTCTGGTTTAGATGGTCTGGGACACCCGAAGCCATCATTGGCCTCTGTCCACAAACGCCCCTCACTTGTTCCTCTGCGTTCCCTCTTTTCCTCCACACGGGGCTGGTGGTCGGGGGGAGTGGGAAGGTGAGGAAGACCTCAGAGCATTTGCCAAAGGCAGTCCTGCATTTGGCCCTGGGAGCTTAGGAGAGAGGAAGGCAAAGGTAACTCGCTTCGGGAGAAGAGGGGGAAGGGAAGGCTGTGGGCGAGGGGCTTGCTTTTAAATTGAAGCATTTCTCTTAAATGGAAGGTAACACATTAAGGACTTTGCTGTATCTTTTGATTGATCTCCAGGAATTAGAGCAAGGTCTTGGCAGAAGACAAAAATTTTTTAAAATAAACAATAGAGGCCCTGGCCAGGTGGCTGAGTTGGTTGGAACAACACCAAACGGTTGCAGATTCACTTCCTAATCAGGGCACATACCAGGTTGTGTGTTCAATCTCTAGTCAGGTTACATCTCACATTGATGTTTTTCTCTCAAAGCAATAAAAACATATACTCAGGTGAGGATTTAAAACCATCCTGTATAATATCGTATATAATAAAAGCCTAATATTCTAAGTGTCTGGTCATCTGTTCAACCAATCTAAGTGTAATATGCTAATTATATGCGAAGGCAGCTCAAACACTCGCTATGATGGGCACTGACCACCAGGGGGTAGGCGCTGGGACCAGTAGGTTAGCTTGCTGCTGGTGTCTGGCTGATCAGGACTGAGTGAGATGGACTGTACCCACCCTGGAGCCCTCCCTCAGCACCTACCTCCAGCCAGCCCGCCCCATGGGCACCCATTGGGGCGGGCCTGCCGGATCCCACCCATGCACAAATTAGTGCACCAGGCCTCTAGTAACCTACAATAATAAAAGAGAACTATGCAAATTGACAGTACCTATGTGATGCCTACCAGTCCATAAGGAGTACGTATGCAAATTAACCCAACAAAGATGGAAGGTTAATTTGCATACACAGGCATGGAGCAAAGACTGAAGGCTTGGGCCCCAGTGAAGACTGAAGAGTGAAGAGTGAAGAGGCTTGTCTTCGCTCCAGCCACAGCAGAGATGCTGCAGCCAGAGTGGAAAAGCCTAGCCTTGAGGCTTGGCTTCACCGCTGCGGCCAGAGTGAAGGCCTGGGTCCCCGGTTTCGGAGGAAAACTGGTGCCGGCAGCCAGGGAAGGAAGGCCTATTGCATGAATCTTTGTGCAACAGGCCTCTAGTTAATAATAAGGAACAGAAATTTACCTCCCAGTTGTAGAGGCTGGGAAGACCAAGATCAAGGTGCCATCAAATCTGGTGTCTTCCTGGCCTATGGGTCACTGCTGACGGGGAGAAAGGCAGCTGGACGGGTGTGTGGTGCTGGGAGGGTGTGGCAGTCTGGCTGTCACTTGTGCCCAGCTTCTTGGGCAGCGATGGTGTCCAGAGGAGGATGCTAAGGGCCAAATGCATGGCCTCAGGGGGCAGTCCCCCTCTTTACCCCCCCCCCTCCCCTGGGGCTCTGCCCCACAATTGGGAGTGAGACGGATGACACAGGCGGTGGCAGTGGCGCCCCACCTTCGCACCTTCACAACCTGTGGGGGAAGGAAATGTCCGTCCCAGCAACCCCGCTCCCCAGGCCTAGCTAGTAAGCATCAGAGCACAAGACCCTTTGCCTCTTTTTGGGGTTCGCAGGCTATTCAGCGGGAGACTCGGTAAGATTTCAGATGCTAAGTGTCACGAATAAATAAACCACGGGGTGGAGAGTTTGCGGGAGAAACAATGGCCTCGGGCCGGGCGGGGCTCTGCGTGAGACCCGTGTGAAGAGGAGCAACCCCGCCGGGGGCAATGGCTGGATGCGCGAGGGCCGATCTGCGCGGTGCGGGGGAGGGGGGAGGGGGGGTGGGGACGCAGGAGGATCGCTGCCCGCGCGGCCGGGCAAAGGCGGCCCAGGTTGGCGGGCGCGCCGCAGGGGTCCGGTAGGGCTTTCCAGGCCGCAGAATTGGATGTCAGGACAGCCGGCGGCGGTAGATTTAAGGAGGAGGACGGACCTCGGGACGTCACAGAGGTGGGGAGCGGTTTCACCGCCCGGGAGGGGCCGAGCGCGGGCGGAGCACGGGGGCCCCGCCTCGAGGGCGGGACACTGACCCGCGGCGCGTCCCCGCAGCCGGAACCCAGGCCGCGGAGGGTGGAGGAGCAGACCCGTCCCGTCTCCGTCTCATGGCCGCCGCCGCGATGCTCGCCCGGGCCTGCGGGCCCATCCACGGGGGTGAGTGCTCCTGGCCCGCGGCCGGCGCTGCTGGGCTGGCGGGTCCCCGCGGCGGGCGGCCGTGACCTTTGCCCCAGTTCGGTGGCCCCGGCGCCTGCGCGGCCCGGGCTCCTCCGACCTGCGCTCCGCCGACCCCCAACCCCGCCCGGCGCTCGGGCCGCACCTGCGCCCCCTGCCCTCCGTTTCTCCCAGCGGGGACTCAGGGTGCTCCCCGCCGCGGAGCCAGGCCTGGGATGACGCCCACACTGCACCTGTGACCTTGGGCAAGCCCGCCGCCTGCCTCGGCCCCTGGGTGCCATGACCGCCGCAGGGGATTGCTGTCCTCGTAGGGTTGTAAGGACTAAACCACAGGCGTGTGCAGCAGCCCAGGCCTGCCTGTAACATGTGCTCAGTGGATGTTCCCTCTCCCCATCTTATCCTTGCAGCCCAGCTGGGCTGCGGGGACACCCAGGGCCGGGCTTCCTGGCCCCGGGCCAGACCCAGTCACCCCGAGTAATAACAATAAAGAGAGTGCCCGCTGGGGGCTGTCTGCCAGGCCTTAGCTACAGTAAGTATCTTCCTTTTTTTTCCCCTAAATGTTTCCAACTACATTATCTCTTTATTTTGTTTTTATTTTTTTGTTAATCCTCACCCAAGGATATTTTTCCATTGATTTTTAGTGAGAGGGGAAGGGAGAGGGAGAGACAGAGAGAGAAACATCATTGTGACAGAGACATATTGGTTCGTTGCCTCCCACACTCACCCACCCTATCCAGAATCAAACCTGGGACCCTTCAGTCCGAGGCCGACACTCTGTCCACTGAGCCAAACCAGCTAGGGCCAGTTAGTATCTTCTTAAATCTCTCTCTCTCTCTCTCTCTCTACTATATATATACATACATATATATATATATATATATATATATATATATATACACACACACACACACACACACACATATATATACACACACACATACATATATGTTTTTATTGATTTCAGAAAGGAAGGGAGAGAGAGAGAGAAACATCAATGATGAAAAAATCATCGATCTGTTGCCTCCTGCACGCCCCACACTGGGGATAGAGCCTGCAACCCAGGCATGTGCCCTGACTGGGAATCAAACCGTGACCTCCTAGTTCATAGGTCGATGCTCAACCACTGAGCCAGCGGGGCAGTATCTTCTTAATTAATCCTCCTATCCCCAGATACTCAATACTGTTGTCCTCCACATTGAGTATTAGCTGAGGCTCAGTGAAGTTAAGATCCTCAGAGCTGTGCTCTTATTGTTGGCATTATTATTATTATTATTGGCATTATACTGAGGATTGGGTAGGATAGTCTATGCAGAGTGTTTAGAAAGCATTGAGGTCACAGTTCAATTCCCAGTGTGGGGCGTGCAAGAGGCAGCCGATCAATGATTCTCTCATCATTGATGCTTCTCTCTCTCCCTCTCCCTTCCTCTCTGAAATCAATAAAAATATACTTAAAAAAAAAAAGCATTATAAGCAGTTATTTGGGGTCCTCATAGCAGCACTTTGACATTTTGGGCGGATACTTCCTTGTTGTGGGACTGGCCTGTGCACTGTGGGATGTTTAGCAGCATCCTTGGCCTCTCCTCACTCCATACCAATGCCATTTCCCCCTTCAGCCATGACAACCACAAATACCTGCAGACAATTCGCATGTCCCTCGGGGCAGCACCATTCCCAGGGGAGGCCGCTGAGTGTCCGCTATTGTCATTAACCAAGACCTCTTGCATCCCCTCCCACTACCCACTCTTCTTGCGGGCAGCTCTCCGTCGTCAGTTACATACCGTCTACCAGTCTGTGGACCTGCCCGAGACACACCAGATGCTGCGCCAGACATGCCGGGACTTTGCTGAGAAGGAGCTGTTTCCCATCGCGGCCGAGATAGACAAGGAACACTGCTTCCCAGCGGCTCAGGTAGGCGCCACCCTCAGCAGCCCAGGGTGGAGTCTGCCTTCGGCTCTGGGTGAATGGTGACAGTGACAGCCAATGACACGGAGACTCTAGTCAGGGAACTCTAAGGCAGGTCTTGGGACCTAGAAAATGCTCTGGAAGTTCCCCATGTTCAGCATGAGGCCTGGCGCCGGGATTTAACTGTTGGAATAACAGTAATAGTGGTGGATGCTTACCGTGTACCAGGCATGGTATTAGTAATAATACTCCAAACGAGCTTCCTTGCCACAGGCTAGGCACTGTTCCAGTGCTTGGGAAGTATCAGCTCATCTGTTTCTCACAACAGTCCTGTGTACTGTTGTCATACAGCTGATGAAACTGAGGTTGGTGAGGGGTTAAAGCGTGCCTGTTTCCCTCGCCTGTGACATGAGGTTGACTCAGCATCGTTCTCGGAGAGAGACTGCAATGAGAGAACACACACAAAGCACTTAAGTGGAGTTGGGCATATTTCTGGGCCGGCACTTGATAATTCACCGTCACGAGCACCGTTACTCCAAATGAAAACTCCCTGGCTCTTACCGTTCATTCATGCATCCTCTCGCTGCCACCAGGAATGGAGCAGTGAGCGCACACAGTCTGCCCTTGTGGTCAGGGAGAAAGACCTTGATCAAAACGAGCACAGGGCAGGTGACATTCCCGCTGCATAAGCATCGGGGAGAGGCACAGGTGTGGCGAGAGCGGGGTGACAGCCCCAGGAGCTGAGAACCAGGGGGGAGGAGACAATACCTAGTGGAGAGAGGTCATTTCTCACCGGGAGCAGCATGTGCAAAGGCCCTGTGGTGGGGAGGGGTGTGTGTGGTATGCTTAAGGGACTGGAAGAAGGTCACTGTGGTACTTTGCTGCCATGCTTCTCACCTTGGAGGCTCCCGGAAGCTTCTGCGCCTCCGCCTGCTCAGTGGTTGTGGCTGCAGACAGAGGTGAGCCAGTGCGAGTGTGGGCCGGGACGGCTTGAGTGAGGTGTGCTGAGGGCGGGTGCTGGCTCCCAGCCGCCATTTCCGTGACTCCTTCTCTGAGACCAGGTGAAGAAGATGGGCGGGCTCGGGCTCCTGGCCATGGATGTGCCGGAGGAGCTGGGTGGCGCGGGCCTCGATTACCTGGCCTATGCTATCGCCATGGAGGAGATCAGCCGGGGCTGTGCCTCCACCGGAGTCATCATGAGCGTCAACAACGTGAGTCCCCGTCCTGCACCTCAGGGACCCAGGTGGCGGGGGCTCCCCTGGGCAGGCACTCGCACGTGTCCGGCTCCTGGCCTGCTCTGGACTTGGTCCTTCGGGCTCTGGAGAGAACAGGCCTCGTGGCGGGTCCGGCTGGGCAGGTGCCTGGGCCCGAGGCCTCCGACCGCGCCCCTCTGCCCCCACAGTCCCTCTACTTGGGGCCCATCATGAAGTTTGGCTCCAAGGAGCAGAAGCAGAAGTGGGTCACGCCTTTCACCAGCGGCGACAAAATTGGCTGCTTTGCCCTCAGCGAGCCAGGTACCACAGTGGGGTGCTGCCTCCCGTCCCCTCGCCTCAGTCCCCTCGCCTCAGCGTCCCCTCGCCTCAGCGTCCCCTCGCCTCAGCGTCCCCTCGCCTCAGTGACCCCTCGCCTCAGTGACCCCTCGCCTCAGTGACCCCTCGCCTCAGTGTCCCCTCGCCTCAGCGTCCCCTCGCCTCAGCATCGGGTGACAGACTGGAGCCGGCTGCCCTGGGGGGAGGCGGGAGCTGGGGCCTGTGCTGACTGGGAGGTCACCTCTGCTGAGCTGGGAGGGACGCTTGCTCTGGGGTCCCCTCACCTAAAGCTGCTACACACCCCGCTTCCTCTCCCCCTCCCCCTCCCCCTGCACTGAATGCTGTGAAGCTGGCGAGGTCTCGGAGCTTCCTCTCAGGGCCCAGACCCGGACTCTCTGGAGCCTGGGGTTGAGGTTGGGCTCCTGCCCAGTTGGCAGCAGTGCCTGTGGGTGGCGTGGTGGAGGTGGCCTGGACTTGGAGCCTGTGTGCCCGCAGGGAATGGCAGCGACGCGGGAGCCGCAGCCACCTCCGCCCGGGCAGAGGGTGACTCCTGGGTCCTGAACGGCACCAAAGCCTGGATCACCAACTGCTGGGACGCCTCGGCCACTGTGGTCTTTGCCAGCACCGACAGATCCCTGCACCACAAGGTGGGGACCGGGAGACCACTGAGACCTCGGCAGTCATTTCACAGTTTCTAATAAATCTCAGAGCTTTCTGCTCTGGGCCCCGTGGAGCTTTCCCTTCTCCCCTGCCTGCCATTGGCCAGGGGCTGGCTCTGCACCTTCCCCAGAGGGGCCAGCAGAGGGCGTCAGGGCCCGAGGTCCTGAGGGAAGGGACCGGGCAGGGGGAAGGGGCGGTTGTATGGTGCTGATAGAGAGCGTGGCCTAGGGCAGCCTCTGGGAAAGTCACCGGCTGGGTTTTCTGCTCTTACAGGGCATCAGTGCCTTCCTGGTTCCCATGCCAACGCCCGGGCTCTCGTTGGGGAAGAAGGAAGACAAGCTGGGCATCCGGGCCTCATCCACGGCCAACCTCATCTTTGAGGACTGTCGCATCCCCAAGGACAACCTGCTGGGGGAGCTGGGGATGGGCTTCAAAATAGCCATGGTGAGCCGGGCAGGGGGGCGAGCCGGGCAGGGGGGTGAGCCTGGCAAGGGGGAGGGTGAGCCCAGCAGTGGGGGGCGCCCTGGGTCGAGGCCCTGGCACCCACCTGGCCAGCTACTGACTGGGGCGGTCCCCACAGCAAACCCTGGACATGGGCCGCATTGGCATCGCCTCCCAGGCACTGGGCATCGCCCAGGCCGCCCTTGACTGCGCCGTGAACTATGCCGAGAATCGCAAGGCCTTTGGGGCGCCCATCACCAAGCTCCAGGGCATCCAGGTAACAGGCGGAGACTCCAGGAGCCTGGCCTGGACCCTGGGAGGGAACTGGGGCGGACGAGGAGCATTACCTGTTCCCATGCTCCCCTCCTCCCTGCTGTCCCCCGTGGGAGGGAGGGGAGGGAGGGGGAGGGTGGGCAGGTGCTGACTGGCGGGCGGGCCTGGTCGCTGTAGTTCAAGTTGGCGGACATGGCCCTGGCCTTGGAGAGTGCCCGGCTGCTGACCTGGCGCGCTGCCATGCTGAAGGACAACAAGAAGCCTTTCACCAAGGTGCCCTGGGAAGCGGTCTCCCCGGGCGTCGGCCCTTCGGTGGCCGGGGGACGAGGGGAAGCCTGGGTGGGTTCCAATTCCTGCTGCTCCACGGGGGGCTCCCAGGCTTGGCCCTCTGAGGGCCAGGTGCTGGGCACAGGTGACGTTTCTGACCCACCGTCCCTGGGTTAGGAGGCAGCCATGGCCAAGCTGGCTGCGTCGGAGGCCGCGACTGCCATCAGCCACCAGGTGAGTGTTGCGGGCGGGCGAGGCCGGGTCGAGTAGCAGAGTCCCCGGCCGTCCTTTTGCGTGGCTGGTCCTGCCCCTGTCCGCCCCACTGGACGCGTCGTCCCCCCCTGAGCCCTGCCTTCCACCATAGGCCATTCAGATCCTGGGTGGCATGGGCTACGTGACAGAGATGCCGGCCGAGCGGCACTACCGCGACGCCCGCATCACCGAGATCTACGAAGGCACCAGTGAGATCCAGAGGCTGGTCATCGCGGGCCACCTGCTCAAGAGCTACCGGAGCTGAGCCCCGGAGGCCGGCCACCCCCCAGCCCGCGGGCTGCGGACTGACTGTGCGAAGGAGTGGGAGCCACGTGGCCCTAACCCCGACTCCAGACACGGGCGCACAGGCAGGGGCCAGGCCACCGTGCCCCCGCCCTCCCGGTGTGGCCCCCACCAACGTGCCGGGAGCCTTCTAGAAGGCGAGGCGAGGGGCTGTGACCTGTGTGTGGACTCCGCCCGCTCTTCCCTGGCTTCACTCCCCTCCCGACGGTGCCTTATTCTTCATCCAGGGGTGGGCCTCCCGAAGGCATGGTGCTCAGCAGGAGGCCAGGAGGGCCTGTGTCGGCAGTGTCTGCTCTTCCCCTGAGGTCAGGGGTCAGGAGGAGGGGGTGGGGCTGGAGTAACTTCAAAGCAGCTGGAGCCCTGCTCGGCGCTGCCTGGGGCGGCTGGGACCTGTGCTCCAGGGTAAGAGGAGGCAGGTGGGTGGCTGATGCGGCCTCGGGACAGTGTGGGACTGACAGCAATAAAGTGGACCCTCCGAGCTGAGTCCTTGCCTGTGAGCTGCGGGAGGCCGCCACTCCTTCCCACGGCTTTCTGACCAGCGCGTCCACCTGTCGCGGGCGGCCTGGCCGCCCAGGAGGGCTCCAGTGAGGCCGGTGACGCAGGCCGGGCAGGAGGAGCCGCTCCGGGCCCCTGAGTGTCAGGAGAGTGGAAGGAAGGTGCCAGATGGGCCAGGAGGGGGCTGGGGAAGCAGCAGAGCTGTAGAGGGCCCCGTGTGAGTGCTGGGAGGGGGTGGGGGAGGTCTTGGCCGGGACCAGGCTTTGGGCCAAGGTGCCTGGGGCTGGAGCCCACGTGCAGTCGCTGTGGCCGTGACGTGAGTGGAGAGAAAACGAGAAGGAAAACAATCATGTTCCCAAGGCAGGAAGGGCAGGCAGCCCACCTGGCGTTGCTGTGAGGCCTGGAGGGGCACAATGGGGAGATGACCCATTTGGAGCCACCACCAAATAGGTGCCGGACGTACCGGCCATCGCCACGGGTGGACTCCTGTGCCAGGCGGGTGCTGCCTCCCCTCACCCACACCAAGAAGGCAGCCTCCAGCCTCCACTCGCCCTCTCCGGGGCCCACGTGGCAAGGCTGGCCTTGACCTTGGCCAGATAGAGACGCCGGCGGGCAGTGCCCCTGCCCCTGAGCAAAGGCTCCCTCGGCCCACTCGCTGCGCCAGCACCGGCCTTGGTGCCCTGGAGCCGGGCGGGTGTGGAGGGCAGAGAGGAGCTCCTCGTGGAATCAGGACCTGATTTCCACCATCTGAGGGCAAACAAGGGCGGGGAGGCGGGGCGGGGCGGGACGGCGGGCGGGGGGGTGCGGGGGCGCACAGGTGAGGCCCTCCTGATAATGACACCCGTAATCGGATCAGCGGCCACCAGCTCCCAGGTCAGGCAGCGCCAGGGCAGGGCCGGCTGGGTGGGCTGTGCCGCTCCAGCTCCAGCTCCAGGTAAGCCGACACCCTCTATGGGGCTCCTGGGCCCGCCCCGCCCTGGCTGGTGACAGCTGAGGGTGTGGGGAGCCGGGTGGGTTCAGAGCTTCTCTCAGGAGCGCAGGTGTGACCACCTCACCTGGGAGTCCCTGACCCCCACGAGCCGCGGGAGGGTGTCAGGTGGCTCCACCCCTGGCCCAGCGGAGGGCAAGGAACAAGGTGGGGGTGGGGGTTCTTGGGGCCACTCTTCCAATGGTGCGAGGGGGCTCCTTTCTGAAGAGCCAACATTGACGACAGTCAGTGCAGGTTCAGGTTGGGTTTTACTGTGTTTAAATGGAGGTGTGACCGACTTCAGGGCTCAGAGGGGAACGGGGAGCCGAACTGAGCTTCAGTCCCAGCGGCGGCTGCTGGCACCCAGCTCTCCTGCGGGGCCCCGGCCCCTCCTGGCTGGGCATTCAGGCCGAGGCCTCCGCCCACCTGGGTCCTACCTGCTGGAAAGCACCTGGGCCTCACAGGGCCAAGGCAGCCAGCGGGCCACCCTGTCCCCAGGGCTGGGCGCAGAGGAGGCTGCCCAGGCCCAGGATCGGTCGTCCCCGCGGGGCCTTGCTCCTTGCTCTGCTGGGAAGTGCCCACACCCAGGCCACACTGTCCATTGTGTCACAGCTGAAGGGCGCCCGGCTCTGAGCCAAGGTCCTGAGCACCCAAGGGCTTCAAGGAGCTCTCGTGGGTCGGAGATCTTCCCGGGAGGGGAGGCCAGGCCCAGACCCTCGGCTTTGAGAGGGAGCAGGCCTGTCAGTTACAGAACCCCCAGCTTAGAACTCTGCCCCCGAGTCCATTTGAACGTGAACGCCTGAGTAGGTGGCAGACATGATGTCCCCTTGTGCCCAGTTGTCCCTCCGAAGAGCAAGGACAGCCACCGAAGGAGGCGGGTGGGGCGGTGAGCACAGTACAGGGCACAGTGATGGGCTGTGGCGTGCTCACGGAGACCTATGTGGTTCATTAACCAGTGTCACCTCAGTGCACTCAGGTCTAACAAAGGTGCTGCGTTGAAATGAACAAATTCCAAGTAAGTGGGCACATTGGCTTCAGATCTTGGGCCCTCTTAGGGACCACGACCCTGGTCCACTGTGTAAAAGGGTCCCCGGGAGAAGAGAAAAGGGGTTTGTGAGCTTTTGCTTGATTCCTCTTCTCCTTGAGAAAGGGGAGGGGTGGCGTTTCTTCCTGGGAGTCAGGTTTCCTGGTGGGAGAAGGCGGATATAAAAGACTAGTGGCCCAGTGCACATTAAAAGGGGATTAATTAGAGGAAATAATTTAATATTGCTATTTGCCTTTTCTCTATAATAGAAGTGTCAGAGATGAAAGAAAATTAGTAAAATGTATATGAAAACCTCCTGCCAGAGTCTAGGGCACACCACGGGACCCAGAGTCAAGTCCCCGCCCACCCACATGCGCCTCAAAATCTCGTGAGAGCCCTAGCCGGTTTGGCTCAGTGGATAGAGCATCGGTCTGCGGACTGAAGGGTCCCAGGTTCGATTCCGGCCAAGGGCACATGGCCGGGTTGTGGGCTCAATCCCCAATAGGGGCGTGCAGGAGGCAGCCAATCAATGATTCTCTCTCATCATTGATGTTTCTATCTCTCTATCCCTCTCCCTTCCTCTCTGAAATCAATAAAGAAATATATTTAAAAAAAAAAAATCTCGTGAGACCCAGACCTGGTCGGGTCCCCCCCCCTCATTGGGATAGATCCAGACCTGGCTAGTCCCACCCTTGTCAAGCCCCACCAGGCAGGGAACATAGCCTCAGGCCCCCTGGCCCGGCACCGGGAAGGGGGAACAGCCTCAGGTTCCCTGTCAAGCCCCATCGGCAGGGGGGTGCAGCCTCAGGTCCCCCCTGGGCGGGGGGTGCGGCCTGAGTTCCCCCGACCCAGCACTGGGGGTGCACCTTGAGGTCCCCTGTCAAGCCCTGCCAGACAGGGGGGTGCAGCCTCAGGTCCCCTGGCTCAGTGCTGGGGCAGGGGGTACGGCCTGAGGTCCCCTGTCAAGCCCCACCTGGTGGGGGCGTGGCCTGAGGTCCTCTGTCAAGCCCTGCCAGGTGGGGGGCATGGCCTGAGGTCGCCTGGCGCTGGGCGGGGGAAGCAGCCTGAGGTCCCCTAGCCCAGCACCAGGACGGGAAGCACACCTTGAGGTCTCCTGTCAAGCCCTGCTGGGTGTGGAAGGCGGCCTGAGGTCCCCCGTCAAGCCCCACGGGGGTGGGGGAGGGCGTAGCCTCAGGTTCCTGCTGATTGCTTGTTAAGGCTCCTTATGGGAACTTGGCCTCAGCTGTGGGTGCAGCCATCTTTGTGACGGAGTGCTGGTCAATTAGCATATTCCCTCTTTATGAGATAGGATGGCCCCGCAGAGGATGAGGGAGCCTGGGTTAGGGCAGGGCCCCGGATAGGAGCAGTTTTCCAGAGACGTGAAGCTTACACAACCTGGGAGGGTCTCGTTAAGGAGAATTAGAAACAGGACAGAACGAGGCAGAGCACCTTAGGAGGAGCTCATTATTCCCCAGCAAATCCCACACTGCCCTGGGGGTTGAGCGTGACTTGAAAGGGCAGGTGTGTTTTCTTACTCTGGAATAATAGTTCCCTATAGCAGTGGTCGGCAAACTGCGGCTCGCGAGCCACATGTGGCTCGAGAGCTGCCGTTTGCCGCTCTGTTGACCAATGAGTTTGCCGACCGCTGCCCTATAGCAATGAGCCTCGGGGTTCCTACAGAAACAGCTGAGCCTGGCGGGCATGGCTCAGTGGTTGAGCGTTGACCTATGAACCAGGAGGTCAATAAAATTATATTTTTAAAAAAGAAAAGAAGTAGCTGAGGATAGAATGGGCAGGAAAAATACAAGGATATCCAATGCCAGGCTGGGTCAATGCAAGAGGCGCGCCCGAGTGGGGCTGCATCAAAACAATACAAGAGAGGGGTCTGGGAGCCGTTTGTCCAGCTTGCTAGGAGTGCTCACACACTTACATGCTAACAACGCCGTTGTTCCTAAGCCTTTTTAAAAAATATTTTTTATTGATTTCAGAGAGGAAGGGAGAGGGAGAGGGAGAGAGAAACATCAATGATGAGAGAGAATCATTGATCGGCTGCCTCCTGCACACCCCTCACTGGGGATCGAGCCCACAACCTGGGCATGTGCCCTTCCCGGGAATCGAATAATGACCTGGTTCACAGGTCAACACTCGACCATTGAGCCACACCGGCTGGGCATCTAAGCTGTTTTCAGTTTGTAAGGTTGTGTCAGAGGGAACTGACTCCCTGATCGCCAGCGTGGCTTGGGAGCTGAGCTTGATCAAACGAGGAGGGGGAGGCGCCGAGAAGTTCTCAAGGAGGAATGCTGTGAGGAGGGCCTGAGATGGACGTGCCTAACCCGGCACAGCCGTGACAGGGACAGCTGGTGGCCTGGGCTTCACTGGAAAACTCGCCCTGCTTTCCAGAGGATCTGTAAATTGTGAAGTTGTTTCTTTATGAATATCTTGGTTGGCTCTTGCTTATCCTAGGAAAAACTCCAAAGTTTACTGTTCTCAAATTTTGTGTGTTTTTCCCTTCTCCTCTGTGTTACTATTTCATTAATGAAATTAATCTATTGCTTTCTCTTGTGTAAAATTAAAATAGCATACTCAGTAAAGTATAGAAGGACAGGGACAGTCACTTACTCAACAGACACTTCCCAAAGCGGGAGCTCCCGAGTGGAGAGCTCCACCCCAGCCTCGCTGACAGCTTTGTCTCGGGTCTTCCGTCACCGACCTTCCCAAGGCGCAGGCTCCCGTGCTGGCTGAGTCACTTCTCCTTCACTCAGGGACGGTCCCGAGACCGGCTGACCTTGTTGGCCATGACGGTGGGACTTTGAAGCACCCAGCCGTTGTTTTTAGATTGTCCCTCAGTCCAGATTAGTCCGAAGGTTGCTTCATGATTAGGTTCATGCAGCGCATTTTGGCAGTGATAGTGTTGTAAAATCCGTCTTTTTAAAAATATATTTTTATTGATTTCAGAGAGGAAGGGAGAGGAGAGAGAGATAGAAACTTCAATGAGAGAGAGTCATTGATTGGCTGCCTCCTGCACGCCCACACTGGGGATCGAGCTCACAACCCAGGCATGTGCCCTGACCAGGAATCAAACCATTACCTCCTGGTTCATAGGTGAGCCATGCTGACCGGGCGTGAAATCCCTATTTTATTCCTGACTTTAGCTGTTAGTAGTTGATCTCTTTCTCAATCAATCTGAGTTTTGTCAATTATTTTTGTCTTTCTAAAGAACCAACTTTTGACTTTATTGACATTCAGCATTGTGGTTTTGTATTGTTTCAGTGTTTTTTAAATTGAAGTATAATTGGCATGCATTACATTGGCTTCAGGTGTATAACGATGATTTGATAGTATCTGACACACGCATACCCTGTTTCATTGCGGGCAGCTTCACTTTTTACAAATTGAAGGCAAGACCCTCCACCAGCAAAAGATCTGACCTGGCTTTCTCGGGAGAGCATTGTGGAACAGTCGTCACAATAAGTCTAGTTGACGTTTATCACCAGACATGGCTGCGGGTTTTTTTGTCTTGTGATAACTTTTAAGATCTACTCTCGTAGCAGCTTTGAAATGTGCAGAGCAGTATTATTATAGTTACCATGCTATACATTACAGCCCAGGGCTGTGTTTTTAAAATGAATATGATTTAAAACTTTTGTTTCCTTCTACTATTTTAAAATTCAATTTGCTGTTCTTTTTCCAACTTCCTGGGGTGAATGTTCACTGATTTTTCAGGCTTTTTCCCCCTCATAAATGTATTTAAAGTGATGCATTTCCCTGCGAGCATGGCTCAGCTCCATTTAGTAGATTTTGATATATTGTATGTTTCATTATCACTCAGTTTTCTGAATTCCACTGTGCTCTTCTCCTTTGACATCAGTTATTTAATAGTGTTTGTTTATGAACATGGGATGTACTTGGTATTTTTTGTTACTGAGTTTTAAAAATTGTGGTAAAATGCATCCTATATAATAAAGAGGTAATATGCAAATTGACCCTCACGCCCTTGCACAAGATGGCCACCCCCATGTGGTCAAAGGTGGCCACCACAAGATGGCTGGCAGGGGAGGGTAGTTGTGGGCGATCAGGCCAGCAGGGTAAAGCAGTTAGGGGCAACCAGGCCGGCAGGGGAAGGCAGTTGGGGGGCCAGGTCTGCAGGGGAGGACAGTTGGGGGCGATCGGGCCTGCAAGGGGAGGGCAGTTGGGGGGGGACCAGGCCTGCAGGGGAGGGCAGTTAGGGGTGACCAGGCCTGCAGGGGAGGGCAGTTAGGGGCAACCAGGCCTGCAGGGGAGGGTAGTTGGGGGTACCAGGCTGACAGGGGAGGGCAGTTAGGGGCAACCAGGCCGGCAGGGGAGCAGTTAGGCGTCGATCAGGCTGCCAGAGGAGTGGTTAGGGGGTGATCAGGCTGGCAGGCAGGCGAGCAGTTGGGAGCCAGCAGTCCCGGATTGTGAGAGGGATGTCCGACTGCCGGTTTAGGCCCAATATCTGTGGGATTGGGCCTAAACTGGCAGTCGGACATCCCCCGAGGGGTCCCAGATTGGAAAGGGTGCAGGCTGGGCTGAGGGACCCCCCCCCCCCCCGTGCACAAATTTCGTGCACCAGGCCTCTAGTTTAACATAAAAATTACCATGTCAACCATTTTTCTTGAAGAAAAAAGAGTGTAATTTAGTGGCATTTAGTATTGCAGTGTTGTGCAGTCAGCACCACTATCTAGTTCCTGAATATTTTCATCACCCAAAAAGGAAACTCGATACCCATGTTCAAACCCAGTGCTTGGTTCCGGGTTGTTACAGATGTTTCCTCCCGCTCCCTTCTCCCTTCCCTGCCTGTCAGTCACAGTGAACTGCGAGGTCTCTTCTCATCCTACTTCCCCCACCTGTCTCCACATTCTCCTGGACTCCTTATGTCCTTACTCTATCCAAGATGCTTCACTGGGTCGTTTGCACAGTAAATGCTCTGAGAGCACTCACTGTGGAGGAGTCTGATGTTGACCCTATCTTTTCCTTTTCCATTGTAGTCAACTGCTCTTTTTTTCTCTGAAAAGCTCTACATTGGTTTTCTCTTTACCCTTGATGTTCTTAAGTTTCACCATAACATGTCCAGAGGTGCTATTCTCCTCATTGAGCCTGTTTATCACTCCATGACACTTGGTCTTTCTCTTGCTTTAATTTCGCAACATTCTTGGGTGTTATTTATTGAAATGTTTGCCTTTGGTTTGTGTATTTTTCCTTCTACACACTGTTGTGATGTTGACATTCAATTTCTGGCTTCCATGTGACCTACTTTTTTCTTCTACATCTTCTGTCTTTTTGTTTTCCAGTGCCTTCTGGAGGACCTTCTCAACCCGAACCTTCTATTTGACCATTTCCCCCTCAGTTGTTCAGTTACACTATTTATTCCACCTGTTGTGTTATTTCAACTATTGTATCTTTCCATAGACAGTATTTTCCACTTAGCTCTTGACCAGGACGGCCTGTCCCTGCGTCATGTGACCACTGTCCTTCCTTATCTCTTTGTGGACGTTTGTGGTGTGTATTTTGAGTTCTTGATCTGGTTCATTAATTCTGGGTCATTTGCATAGTTGGTTCAGCTTGTCTCTCTCTTTGTGGTCATGCACACAGGTCTGGTTATTTTGCCTTTGAACCCATCTTCCCAGAGGGTATCAGTGATTGTGACCGAGTGTCTATTGCTGCTGCTGTGTTTAAGCAGGGAGAGAGGTGGGCTACAAGGGGGAAGATGCGCTCAGAGGCACTGCCAACCCCTGAGGAGCCTCGGCCCAAGCAAGCCCAGACAGAGCTGGACCCAGTGTCTGACTGTTCCCTGGGGACTGTACCTCAGTGTCCACCAGTCCCCCAGGGACTGTACCTCAGTGTCCTCCTTCTCCCTGGAGACTGTACCTCAGTGTCCGTCTGTTCCCCGGGGACTGTACCTCAGTGTCCACCAGTCCCCCAGGGACTGTACCTTAGTGTCCGCCTGTCCCCCGGGGACTGTACCTCAGTGTCCGTCTGTTCCCCGGGGACTGTACCTCAGTGTCACCTTCTCCCCGGGGACTGTACCTCAGTGTCACCTTCTCCCCGGGGACTGTACCTCAGTGTCCGCCTTCTCCCCAGGGACTGTACCTCAGTGTCCGCCTTCTCCCCAGGGACTGTACCTCAGTGTCACCTTCTCCCCGGGGACTGTACCTCAGTGCCCGCCTGTCCCCCGGGGACTGTACCTCAGTGTCCGCCTGTTCCCCGGGCACTGTACCTCAGTGTCCGCCCTCTCCCCGGGGACTGTACCTCAGTGTCCGCCCTCTCCCCGGGGACTGTACCTCAGTGTCCGCCCTCTCCCCGGGGACTGTACCTCAGTGTCCGCCTTCTCCCCAGGGACTGTACCTCAGTGTCACCTTCTCCCCGGGGACTGTACCTCAGTGTCTGCCTGTCCCCCAGGGACTGTACCTCAGTGTCCGCCTGTCCCCCGGGGAGTGTACCTCAGTGTCCGCCTGTCCCCCGGGGACTGTACCTCAGTGTCCGCCTGTTCCCCGGGGACTGTACCTCAGTGTCACCTTCTCCCCGGGGACTGTACCTCAGTGTCCGTCTGTCCCCCGGGGACTGTACCTCAGTGTCCGCCTTCTCCCCGGGGACTGTACCTCAGTGTCACCTTCTCCCCGGGGACTGTACCTCAGTGTCACCTTCTCCCCGGGGACTGTACCTCAGTGTCCGCCTTCTCCCCAGGGACTGTACCTCAGTGTCACCTTCTCCCCGGGGACTGTACCTCAGTGTCCGTCTGTTCCCCGGGGACTGTACCTCAGTGTCCGCCTTCTCCCCGGGGACTGTACCTCAGTGCCCGCCTTCTCCCCAGGGACTGTACCTCAGTGTCACCTTCTCCCCGGGGACTGTACCTCAGTGTCCACCTGTCCCCCGGGGACTGTACCTCAGTGTCCACCTGTCCCCCGGGGACTGTACCTCAGTGTCCGCCTTCTCCCCAGGGACTGTACCTCAGTGTCACCTTCTCCCCGGGGACTGTACCTCAGTGTCCGCCTTCTCCCCAGGGACTGTACCTCAGTGTCACCTTCTCCCCGGGGACTGTACCTCAGTGTCCGTCTGTTCCCCGGGGACTGTACCTCAGTGTCCGCCTTCTCCCCGGGGACTGTACCTCAGTGTCACCTTCTCCCCGGGGACTGTACCTCAGTGTCCACCTGTCCCCCGGGGACTGTACCTCAGTGTCCACCTGTCCCCCGGGGACTGTACCTCAGTGTCCGCCTTCTCCCCAGGGACTGTACCTCAGTGTCACCTTCTCCCCGGGGACTGTACCTCAGTGTCCGCCTTCTCCCCGGGGACTGTACCTCAGTGTCACCTTCTCCCCGGGGACTGTACCTCAGTGTCACCTTCTCCCCGGGGACTGTACCTCAGTGTCTGCCTGTCCCCCGGGGACTGTACCTCAGTGTCCGCCTGTCCCCCGGGGACTGTACCTCAGTGTCCGCCTGTCCCCCGGGGACTGTACCTCAGTGTCCGCGTTCTCCCCGGAAACTGTACCTCAGTGTTCGCCTGTCCCCCGGGGACTGTACCTCAGTGTCACCTTCTCCCCGGGGACTGTACCTCAGTGCCCGCCTGTCCCCCGGGGACTGTACCTCAGTGCCCGCCTGTCCCCCGGGGACTGTACCTCAGTGCCCGCCTGTCCCCCGGGGACTGAAGCTGATACTCTGCAAAAGACTGACCAATGAAAAAAGCACAGTCATAAAATGGGGAAGGGGTCCAATTAGAAGAGAGCAGGAAGAGACAGAAAAGAGGAGCGTGGTGGGTTACCCCTTGGGAGCCCCTCCCTACGTGGGAGTCTATTTGCTCCCAATAAATTTCCACCTTTTCCTAACAAGTCCTTTTAGGCCGAGAATTTTATTCTTCAAACTTCATGAGGCAAGAACCCGCAACGGGAGAGCCGCTCCCGAACCATGTTTCACCACCAGCAGTTTCCCTGCATGCTTTTCAACACTTGTCATTTCCTTTGGTTTCTCTTTTCCATAATAACCTTCCAGATGGGTGTGAGCTGCTGATCATACGGTTTGGACTTGCATTTCCTCAGTGACTAAGGGTGTGAGCATCTTCTCTTGTGCTACTGGCCGTTTGCGCATCTTCTTTGGAGAAACGTCTCTTCAGGTCCTCTGCGCAGGCATGAGTTCGGTCGCTTGGTTTTTCTGTTTGTTTTTTATTGAGCTGTAGGAGCTATTTATAAATCCTGGATATTAATCTCTTGCCAGATGTGTGATTGATAAATATTTATTTTCATTCTGTGGTTGCCTTTGCGCTCTGTTGATTAGTTTGCTAATATTTAGTTAGGATTGTTGCATATGTCTTCACAGGTCAGCTGGATCTGTCAAGTTTTCATTTTTTATTCTGTTCTGGTGGCAGGGTTATGCCCTTGAAAAAGGGTCAGGCCATGTCTCATGTTTTGTGTGCTCTGACCTCAGTGTCTGAGAATATATACTACTTTATTTAGCAATGGAATTTTATTTTTTATTTTATTTTTATTTTTTAAAATATATTTCTTTATTGATTTCAGAGAGGAAGGGAGAGGGAGATAGAAACATCAATGATGAGAGAGAATCATTGTTTGGCTGCCTGCCCCCTACTGGGGATCGAGCCCACAACCCGGGCATGTGTCCTTGGCCGGAATCGAACCTGGGACCCTTCAGTCTGAGACAAACCGGCTAGGGCAGCAATAGGATTTTATTTTTTTTTATTTTATTTTTTTTAAAATATATATTTTATTGATGTTTTTACAGAGAGGGAGGGAGAGGGACAGAGAGTTAGAAACATCGATGAGAGAGAAACATCGATCAGCTGCCTCCTGCACACCTCCCACTGGGGATGTGCCTGCAACCAAGGTACATGCCCTTGGCCGGAATCGAACCTGGGACCTTTCAGTCCGCAGGCCGATGCTCTATCCACCGAGCCAAACCAGCTAGGGCAGCAATAGGATTTTAAATAAGAACTCTCAACCATCTGGGCTTGATACCTTATTTTTCCATTAAAAAGAAAAAAGAAAGAGGTGTAGCCAGCACGCTCCACAGAGGACGTGTCCAGCCGGCGAGTTTCCCAGTGGCTGTGCTTGGATACGCGCCACCCAATAAGAATAAAGGACATTTCCAGCCCCACAGGCTCCTTCCCCCTCGCCAGCCGCAGCCCCCACGGTAACCCCGGATTTCTGTTAGTTTTGCCTGCGTTCAAAGTTCATGTGATCCAACAGCAACGCTTTTGAGTCTAATTTTCTTCACTCAACATTATGTCTCTGAGACTTACCCGTGATATTGAATTATGGTCAGTAGTTCATTCCTTCTTTATAGCTGTAGGTTCATGTTCATAATCTATCTACTCATTCCGCTGTGGATGGGTTTGGGTTGTTTCAGTCTTTGCCTGTAAATCAAGCAGATGCCTGACCGGAGCGGCTCAGTGGATAGAACGTCGGCCTGCGGACTGAAAGGTTGCTGGTTTGCCCTAACCGGTTTGGCTCAGTGGATAGAACGTCGGCCTGCGGACTGAAAGGTTGCTGGTTTGATTCCCCGTCAGGGCACCTGCCTGGACTGTGGGTTCGATCTCTGATCAGGTCCCATACAGAAGGCAACCAATCGATATTCTTTCTCACATCGATGTTTCTCTCTGTCTCCCTCCCCTCCCTCTTCCTCTCTCTACGCATGTCCCGGGTAAAGGTAAAATACAATAAAAAAATAAATCAGGCTGATGTGGCCTTGGCCGATGTGACTGTTGGTTGGCCGTCGTCCATGTGCTGACAGGTTGCCGGCAGGCTTTCTGGTCAGGGTACAAGGATGGGCTGTGGGCTCGAGGCAGCTGCTTGATGTTCCGCTCTCACATTGATGTTTCTCTCTCAAAATCAATTTGAAAATCTAAAAAAAAAAAAAAAAAAGAAGAAGAAGCCTTCAAGGCTTAAAAACGCCAGGCGGATGGGCACACCTTGCCCGTGTCGGTGGTGCACACGCACTGCCGTCCTGTGGGGGGTGTCGGGGGTTGCTGGTCACAGGGTATGTGTGTGCTCAGTAGATGTCTTTTTTAAGGATGGGAGGGGGGCAAATAATTTATAAAAATTCAGTTTTAAAACATTATTCAGAAAAACGGGGAAGACAATACAGAGTTACCCCATCCATCCCTTGTCCCCCCACACAGCTCCTCCATTACCCGCATCTCCCACCAGAGGGTACATCGGTTACAGGGAACGAGCCCACGTGGAAGGTGAGTGTCAGCCAAGTCCACGGTTTCCATCAGGGCCGCTCCCGGTGTTGGCGTTCTGTGGGTGTGGACCCCGCTATGCGCTCAGGGCTCTCGCTCAGGGCAGACTACCTGCCTCTCCTATTTGTTCCGGACGCACTGGCCCAGTCTGGCTTCGTGCTGTCCCTGCTGTTGGCTTTTCTGCCTTCTGTCGGGTCAGCTTTGTTAATCCATGTTTTCCTGGGAAACGGACCACGTGCGCAGATCTTACATTTCATCAGCGTAACCCTTACAGGTTTTGGTATGTGATGTTTCACTCTATATCATTCTTTTCCTAATGTAAACTGTGCCAGATTAAATGGTGTTGCAAAACCCTCCATCACCGCCTCACCCTTCTCTCTTCCCCAGGCCCCTCCAGTGTCCGCGTGTCTGTGTCCCTCAAAACGGAGTGGGTGCTGGAGTTCATGTGTGTAGCTGTCTATTCCGTTCCTGGTTTAGGGTGTTGGGTTCTATGTGTTCCGGTCGCTCCCCACCGCCCCCACCTCGCCTCCCTGCACTCTGTCTAGTTACGTTGTGTCACCATTTTTGGCTGGGCCAGTATTTGGTGACTCAGCATTCACATGAGCCCCCACCCCCCAGTGTTGCGTCTTCCTGGAGTGGTAAGTGCCTCGTGTTCTGTTGGCTTAGTTCTGTGTGTCTGTCACTCAGTCCCCGATCTCGCCAACAGACACACACACACCTGATTCTGTTCTCCGCACCTCACACACAGCACATGTCCTGTGAGTGCCATGTTTTCCTTGGCGCCATCCCTTCAGGATGTCCAGGACCTTCCAGAAGCGCTCAAGAGGAGATGAAATGTGCAAGGCTGTGTTTGGGGAAATCACTGCAGGAGAGAGCATGAGGGAGCCGGTGGGGCTTTGCCGGTTGAATGCCATCCGACGCACTGCGCCGAGATGTTGCTGGTTGGATTCTGGTGAGGACGCATGCCCAGGTTTCCAGCTCGGTCCCCAGTAGGGGCCGTGCAGGAGGCAGGCAATCCACGGTTCTCCCTCATGGATGTCTGTCTCTCTCCCTCTCCCTCTCTCTTTCTCTCTCTCAAAAAAAAAAAAAAAAAATCAATAAAAACATATTTAAGAACAAAGAAAATGATGGAGCCAGTCCAGGCTGGGAGGGCCATCAGACTGAACTGCCATCACACGAGGTCAAGAGCAGGTCAGGGTCGGATGGACAGGCCGCCGCCTGCCGCCTGAGGAAGTGTTCGCAAAGCTGTCGGGAACCCTCACGCCGCAGGTGGCTGTCAGAGGAGTCCTGGGTCTCCCAGCAGCCGGTCCGGTCCGTGTCCTTGGCTGGCAGAGGCCCCAGGAGGCACGGGCTCAGCACAGACGGGTGGATTTCAAAGCTCAGCAGCTGGGACTCTCGGCCAATTTGTGCCCCGATGTTGGAGGTGAGCAGGGCACATTTTCAGTTCTGTCTCTCCACACAAGTTTGGGGAGCAGCGATTCTGTGTTGTTGTTTTTCAGTTTTTTAAAAATTTATTTTTAATTGTAGTTGACATACAATATCATATTAGTTTCAGGCGTACAACACAGTGACTCAACGTTTATATTCCTTATGAAGTGCTCCCCCTAATAAGTCTAGCAATCATCTTCTATCCCCGCACATAATTATTATTCATAGTGTTTTAGCTACCGTCGCTTCATAGTAAACTTTTAATTTGGGACGTGTGAGTCTTCCAGCTTCATTGGCCCCTCCCTGTGCGGTTCCTTTGACTCTGAGGGCTGGCTTTCCCATCGCGGCTCTGCCTTACAGCACTGCCAGTGAGCGGCCCGTGCGGGCACCCGCCTCCTTCCTGACCGGGAGGAAAAGTTTCAGCTCTTACCGTTGAGCACCATATTAAGCCACGGGCTCGTCATACATGGCTTTGTTATGTTGAGACACATTCCCTCTATACCACCTTTGTTGAGAGTTTCGGTCATAAATGGATGTTGAATTTTGTCAAATGCTTTTTCTGTATCTATTGAGATGATTATATGATCTTTTCTCTTCAGTGTTGTTAATGTCGCATGTCACATTGATTTATATCTCCGGAATAAATCCCACTTCATCATGGTGTATCACCCTTTCAATGTATTATTTAATTTTGATTTTTGTTGGTCATTTTGCTATTTGTTTCCTATTTGTCCATCTGTGTTTTCTCTGTTTCTTTTCCTGACTTCTTTAAGTTAATTACATATTTTTAAAGTTAATTTTTAGAGGGAGAGAGAGGGGGAAACATTGATTTGTTGTTCCACTTATTTATGTATTCATTGCATGATTTTTGAATGTGCCCTGACCAGAGATTGAACCACTACCTTGTCATACTGGGATGTTGCTGTAACCGACTGAGCTACCCAGGCAGGGCTCAAATTTATATAAATTTCAGAGAGGAAGGAGAGGGGGAGAGAGAGAGAAACACCACCAATGAGAGACTCATTGATCAGCTGCCTCCTGCACACCTCCCACTGGGGATCAGGCCTGCAACCCAGGCATGTGCCCTGTCCTGGAATAGAGCCATAACCTCCTGGTTCATAGCTCAACTCTCAACCCCTGAGCAATGCCAGCCAGGCTCAAATATTTTTTAATATTCCATTTAAATTCTTCTATTGGATTTTTTTAACTATGTATTTTGCATTTTATATTTTTTAAAAGTACTTTCCTTAGATTACAATATACATCCTTAACTTTTTATAGCCTACCTAGAGTTAATATTTTACTGTATCACAAAACTATAGAAACATTGCAACTGTATAAGTCCATTTACCCCCACCCCGTATTTTATTTTGTGCAATATTTGTTATAGGTACAAGCCCCACTATGCAATGTAAAACTTTTGCTCAGTTATATGTATATTAAAGAAATGAAGCCCTAGCTGGTTTGGCTCAGAGGATAGAGCGTCAGCCTGCAACTGAAGGGTCCTGGGTTTGATTCCGGTCAAGGGCACATGCCTGGGTTGTGGGCTTGATCCCCAGTAGGGAACGTGCAAAAGGCAGCCAGTCAATGATTCTGTATTATCATTGATGTTTCCACAAAGATTCATGCAATAGGCCTTCCTTCCCCTGGCTGCTGGCACCAGTTTTCCTCCGGCACCTGGGACTCAGGCCTTCGCTCCGGCCACAGCGGAGAAGCCAAGCTTCTTCAGTCTTCAGTCTTTGCTCCATGCCTGTGTATGCAAATTAACCCGCCATCTTTGTTGGGTTAATTTGCATACTCCTGGTTGGCTGGTGGGCATCGCGGAGGTACGGTCAATTTGCATCTTTCTCTTTTATTAGTGTAGAAGTGAAATCACATGTCATGTGGCCTTTGGTGTCTAGCATCTTTTACTTGGCATAATGTTTTCAAGGTTCAACCGTGTTGTTTCATGTGTCAGTAGTGTTCCTTTACATGGCTGAGGAATATCCCATTGATGGACATTTTGTGTAAACGTTTGTCAGTTGTGTCCATTTGGGGGCTGTGTGCATAGTTGCAGCCATGAACAGCGCACAGGAGTTCCGTGTGGATATGTACTGTGTTTTCCTGTGTGTGTAGCCATGAGGGGATGGTTGAGCCACATGTGACTCTGCTTTCCTTTTTGTGGAGCTGCCCAACTGTTCCAGGGCAGCACCGCTTTATAACCCTGCTAGCAACATGTGGGAGTCCAGTTTCTCTCCATCCCTATTCACCCTAAGTATTGTCTTTTAAAATAGATACATTTTTATTGATTTCAGAGAGGAAGGGAGAGGGAGAGAGAGAGAGAAACATCAGTGATGAGAGAATCATTGATTGGCTGCCTCCTGCACACCCCCTACTGGGGATGTGCCCGCAACCAAGGTACATGCCCTTGACCGGAATCGAACCTGGGACCTTTCAGTCCGCAGGCCGGCGCTCTATCCACTGAGCCAAACAGGTCAGGGCCTAAGTATTGTCTTTTAAAATAAATATATTTTTATTGATTTCAGAGAGGAAGGGAGAGGGAGAGAGAGAGAGAAACATCAGTGATGAGAGAATCATTGATTGGCTGCCTCCTGCATACCTTCTACTGGGGATCAAGCCTGCAACCGGGGCATGTGCCCTTGACCAGAATTGAACCTGGGACCCTTCAGTTCTCAGGCCAATGCTCTATCCACTGAGCAACACCGGCTAGGGCCCTAATTATTATCTTTTCTTTCTTTCTTTCTTTCTTTCTTTCTTTCTTTCTTTCTTTCTTTCTTCCTTCCTTCCTTCCTTCCTTCCTTCCTTTCTTTCTTTCTTTCTTTCTTTCTTTCTTTCTTTCTTTCTTTCTTTCTTCCTTTCTTCCTTTCTTCCTTTCTTCCTTTCTTTCTTTCTTCCTTTCTTCCTTTTTTAATTGTTTGAAGTATTACAAATAGTAGTACATATGTCTCCTTTTTTTTTTCCCCATTGACCTCCCCCCGGCCTCCCCTTCCCCCCAGTACATGCCTTTACCTGCCCCCCCCCAAGTGTCTTTTATCCATTGGTTATGCTTATATGCATGCGTACAAGTCCTTTGGTTGATCTCTTACAGCGCCCCCCCTAACCTCCTCTGCCTTCCCGCTGTAGTTTGATAGTCTGTTCAATGCTTCTTTGCCTCTGTATCTATTTTTTTCCCCATTTCTTTCCTTTAAAAAATCTTGCCTCTGCAGACTAGAAATAAATGTATAATAACAAAAAATGTTTGAGTACCAATTTCAATGTCCAACAGTTCTGAGTCCCCGTTTCAATGTCAAACAGTTCCTTAAGTGTACATGTCAGCAATCATATCTGGATGGTGGGCACATGGTGGCAATGCAGGTCCAACCCTCTCTGGATTGGTCCTAGGCTAATTATTGTCTTTTCATTGTAGTCATCAAATGGGTGTGAAGTGCTGTCTCACTGGTCTAATGCTCTGAGGACTAATGGTGTTAAGCATCTTCTCATGTACTTATTGACCATTTGCATATCTTCTTGGGAAAAATATTCAAATCTTTTGCCTACTTAAATAAGTGAATTATTGTTGATGTATAAAAGTTCTTTATATATTCTGGATATCAAATCCTTATCAGATATATGATTTACAAATAATTTCTCCCATTCTTTGGACTATTTTTTTTACTTTCTTGATTGTGTTCTGTAAATCACAAAAGTTTTCAGTTTTGTTGAAGTCTAGTTATCAATTGTTTCCTTTGGTTGTATGTGCCTTAGGTGTTATAGCTAAGAAACTTCTGCATAATTCAAGGTTATGAAGATTTCACACCTAGCCTGGGAAATTACACACTATCACTTCATATCCTGGTGTCACACAGACCAATTCTGATGCAATGTGGGAGGGACCGTGTACAGAACATAATAAATATCAGGAAGGATTGCTGGGAACCACTTTGAAATTACTACAAAGGTTGTCTTGTCACTTCCTGTAAATCAGAATTTCCACTTACTGCCATTTCCCTTAAGCCAGAAGAACTTTTGGTAATTCTTGTCACTTGGGTCTGTGGGTGATAAATCTTCTTAATTATAGTTTATGTGAAAATGGCAATATTTCACCACTTTTGAAGAATGTTTCACTGGATGTGGAATTCTGGGTTGGCGTGTTTTACTTTCATAGCTTTAAAGATGTCATTACATCGTCTTCTAGTCTCTGCTTCTGATGAGAAGTTTGCACTATTTCACATAATTGTGTTGTCATTCTCCTATGTCATGTGTCATTTTTATCTTGCTACTTTCAAGATTTCCTATTTTTAGTTTCCAGCAGTTTGACTATGAAGTTTCTGGGTGCGGTTTTCTTTGTTTGCTGTGATTCTTGTATTTTCCCCAAATTTGGAAAAATGTGGCCATTACTTTTTCCAAAAAAAAGTGTTCTGCCTAATCCCTTCTCTCCTCTCATTCTAGGACTACAGTTATGTATGTTAGACTGTTTGATATTAGTCCCACAAGTCCATGAGGCTCTAAACTTTTTCTCCATCGTTCTTTCCTCTCCATTCTTCACATTAGATGTCTGTTGCTCTACTTCAGGGCTGGAGAAACTACGGTCAGCCCCAGGCCACCCCATGCATTTACTATGGCTGCTTTCATGCTGCAATGGCAGAGATGAAGAGTTGCATTGGAGACCTTTGACTCATAAAGCAAAAAGTATTGACTATCTGATTCTTTTATTATTATTATTTTTAAAAATATTTTTATTGATTTCAAAGAGGAAGGGAGAGAGAAAGAGGCAGAGAAAAAAAAGAGAGAGAAAGGAAGAGAGAGAGAGAGAAGAAAGGAAGGAAGGAAGGAAGGAAGGAAGGAAGGAAGGAAGGAAGGAAGGAAGGAAGGAAAGGAAAAAAAGGAAGAAAGAAAAGTGTGTGAGAGAAACTTCAATGATGAGGGAAAATCATTGATTGGCTACCTCCTACACGCCTCACACAGGGGATCAGGTCCACAGCCCAGGCACGTGCCCTGACCAGGAATGGAACGGTGACCTCTGGGTTCTTAGGTCAATGCTCAAACACTGAGCCATGCCAGCCGGGCACTATGACTCTTTACAGACAAGGTGTATAACCCCCACTTTTTCGCTTACTCATTTTTAATATGTCAGCTTCAATGTGCTCTCAATCCCATCTGGTGACTTTACTTCAGGTGTTGTATTTTTCAGTTCTAGAATTTTTATTTGGTTCTTTTTGTTACCATTTCTCTGTCGACAACTCCTATTTGTTCATTCATTATAAGCATTTTTTCCTTTACATTCTTAGGCATAATATAATAGTTGCTTTAAAAATCTCGAGTTTTAATTCTAACATCTGGGTCACTTCAAAGTCAGTTTCCGTGAATTGCCTTTTCTTTTGAGTGTGGATCCCATTTTCCTGCAAGCAGTTAATTTGGCTGAACTCAGACTTAAAACGGACTCCCGTGGTGGGCAGCGGCTGAAATGTCTCCTTAGCTCTTTTAGCTGATTGGAGTCTGATGTATGTATTTAGGGATCACAGATTTGGGCAAAGCTCACACACAGAAGGGGGGTTCCCTCTCTCCTTTCTGGGATTTATTCCCTTACTTTCAGGTGCTGGAGTCATTCCAAACCCTTTCCTTTGGTTATTGAAGCCAGTGAGGTTGAGGTTTCTATTTACGTTTTCCCCCTGGCGCCAAGTGGGACCTGTCCTCAGGCCAAAGCCATCAGTCTGGAACTCACCAGTGCCATTCCTCCAACGTCAGCTCCCTGAGTGTCGGGAATTCGTTGGTCTTCCCTACGGTAGCCCAGTTGTTTGACTTGTTTTCTCTCATTGAGAATGTGTAGTTGCCATTTGTGGGAGGGTTGGTTACCATTAGCAGAAGTAGAGCCCTCTCCATGTTTTTCAAAAGATATTTTATCCCCAAAGTTATTGTTAGCAGGGGGATTGGCCTGGCTTACCGCCCACCATTACGGGAGATCAGACAGCAGCTGCGGTTGGTTGGTTTGTTTTTTTAATATACTTTTACTGATTTTTAGAGAGGAAGGGAGAGGAATAGAGAAATAGAAACATCCATGATGAGTCATTGGTCTGCTGCCTCCTGCACGCCCCCTACTTGGGACTGAGCCCGCAACCCGGGCATGTGCCCTGACCGGGGATCAGCCGTGACCTCCTGGTTCCTGGGTTGGAGTTTAGCTACGGAGCGATGCCGGCTGGCATGTTGTTGTTTTTTTCAAATATGTTTTGTTGATTTCAGAGTGAGGACGGGAGAGGGAGAGAGAGAGACATGAATTGGCTGCCTGCTGCACACGCCCCACTGGGGATGGAGCCCGCAACCCGGGCAAGTGCCCTGCCCCGGACTCCAACAGGTGACTTCCTGGTGCACAGGACAGTGCTCACCACTGAGCCACACTGGCTGGGCAGCAGTTGTTTTCGTGGTCGGTGGTTTTATGATAGTCGTCGGGGATTCATGATTTTAGCATTGAAATTGGTTGCTTTGAACACCTCCAAGAGGTTCTATCTGCCAGGTCCCGGCTTGCTCGGAGGCCTGCATCCTGGCCCCTCTCTCCCAATTTGTGGGAGGCAGTACCGCCTTGATGAGCAGACCACGGGCGGCAGCGTCCCTGGGACGAGGTCTCTGCGTGCCCCTCCGCACAGCTGACTCAGCACAGGGCCCAGGACCACCAGCTCTGCCCCCAACAGGGCTGGGGTCCCCCAGTTCCAGGGGAGGTCATTTGCACAGTCTTCCCCTGTTCACAGAAACTCCCTCACTTTTGTTGAAGCCAAACAAGGCGTGTTTTTAAACCTGCGTGTGATCAGCTACTGACAGCCTGGCAGTAAGCTCAGGCCTGGAGGCGGGAAGGCCGGGGGAAATGGCTGACCGTGAGACTGTTCTCTGGCCTATGAAATGGGTGATAAAACCTGCCCCACCCACATCAGGTCAGGAGGTTTTGCTAAGAATCTTAGATGACTGACCCTTTGTCCCGCCATGTGGGATATAGACTGGGTGGAGGATATAGACTGGATGGGGGATATAGACTGGGTGGGGGATATAGACTGGATGTGGGATATAGACTGGGTGGGGGATATAGACTGGGTGGGGGATATAGACTGGATGGGGGATATAGACTGGGTGGGGGATATAGACTGGGTGGGGGATATAGACTGGATGAGGGATATAGACTGGATGAGGGATATAGACTGGATGGGGGATATAGACTGGATATGGGATATAGACTGGATATGGGATATAGACTGGGTGGGGGATATAGACTGGATGGGGATATATAGACTGGGTGGGGGATATAGACTGGATGAGGGATATAGACTGGATGGGGGATATAGACTGGGTGGGGGATATAGACTGGGTGGGGGATATAGACTGGATGAGGGATATAGACTGGATGGGGGATATAGACTGGGTGGGGGATATAGACTGGATGAGGGATATAGACTGGGTGGGGGATATAGACTGGGTGGGGGATATAGACTGGGTGGGGGATATAGACTGGATGTGGGATATAGACTGGGTGGGGGATATAGACTGGATGTAGGATATAGACTGGGTGGGGGATATAGACTGGGTGGGGGATATAGACTGGGTGGGGGATATAGACTGGGTGAGGGATATAGACTGGGTGGGGGATATAGACTGGGTGGGGGATATAACTGGATGTGGGAAGACCAGGCAAAGGCTGTGGCAACAGTTGCTGTTTGCTGTGGGCAGAGGTTGCCTTCAAAATGCTTTGGAGCCAAAAGGCCAGGAAACCATCCTGAAGTGCGCAGTGCCTTGTCTGTGTTCCAAGGGCGAGGTCTGCGGTGACTGTGCTGAGGAGGGAGCACAGCGGTGAAGGTCTGTGGGTGACTGTGGTGAGGAGGGAGCACAGCGGTGAAGGTCTGTGGGTGACTGTGGTGAGGAGGGAGCACAGCGGTGAAGGTCTGTGGGTGACCCTGTGATGAGGGAGCACAGCGGTGAAGGTCTGTGGGTGACTGTGGTGAGGAGGGAGCACAGCGGTGAAGGTCTGTGGGTGACTGTGATGAGGAGGGAGCACAGCGGTGAAGGTCTGTGGGTGACCCTGTGATGAGGGAGCACAGCGGTGAAGGTCTGTGGGTGACTGTGGTGAGGAGGGAGCACAGCGGTGAAGGTCTGTGGGTGACTGTGATGAGGAGGGGGCACAGCGGTGAAGGTCTGTGGGTGACCCTGTGAGGAGGGAGCACAGCGGTGAAGGTCAGAGGTCAGGGTGTAGAGCGCATTCTGCCACTTCCCAGTTGATGTCGCGCCCAGGAGTCGGGGAGCTGTTCTCATGTCTGGCTCACGCGCTGCGCTCCCCATGGATCCCCCATTTGACTCGACCTCCTGTGCTAGCTCTCTGGGGTCCTGGCTGTGGCCTCCTTGCTCACATCCTTCTCACAGTTGCTAAGCCTGGCGCTCATTCCTCAGCCATATTATCATGAGAAGGTTGGACAGGCCCGGCTGAGGACGAAGGCCGTTTCCCAGCTTCCCAGTTCCCTTCAGGCCCTTCCTCCGCGCGCCGGGCTGGGGGCTCAGTCCAGCGTTAGTCACCGACTTCGCAGTGGTCCCGGTGCTGCTGCTCGCCTGCCGGGCTGGGAGAACCTCCGGACGCTCCAGCCGCGCCTGCCCTCTGCCCGCTCTGGCTCCTGTCCCTCCCCGTCTTGTGGACTGACCTGAGCCTAGAGGCCGGGAGGCCCCGCCGGCGGGGCTCAGGGGTTGAGCGTTGACCCATGAACCAGGAGGTCACAGTTTGATTCCCAGTCAGCGCACATGCCCGGGTTGCGGGCTGAATCCCCAGTGGGGGGCGTGCAGGAGGCAGCAGTCAATGATTCTCTCTCATAGCTGATGTTTCTCTCTCTCTCTCCCTCTCCTTTCCTCGTAGTTTAAAAATAAAATGAAACAGGCTGGGAGCCGGCCCGCTGAGTCCTGTGCTCGAGGTGCCGGAGAAGCTCCTGCGGGCTGGGAGCCAGGCAGCCCCAGCTAGAGTCACCTTTCCCCAAACGGGCAGGGCCTCTGAGGCCACGGAAGGAAAAGAGGGCAGAGGTGGCGTTTCTCATGGAAAAAACCAGCGCAGAGAAGAAACGCCATCGCTTGTAGAATCAGGTTAGAGGTGATATTGGTGTGAAGCAACCAAACTGTGAAGGGCCCATTAGGCGGAACCTCTGCCAACGGAGTCACGGCGAGTGCGGCGGGGCCTCTGCGCCCGCCTGGCTCTCCTGCTGCTGCTGCTGCGAGCTTTCTGCCCGAGTCCGCGTTGCAAAACAGCCTTCCTTGGCCTCGGGGACCTGGAACAGTGGCTCAAGGAAGGCCCTGGGGCTCTAGGAGGTGGCTCCCCAACCCCCCTCAGTGCGGCCCTGGCTGGGTCCTCCCCGAGGCCCGGGGCTCCCAGACGTTCTCGGACCCGCAGACGTGGGAAACCTCCACAGACTCGCTCAGCGGCCGCCTGGCACCAAGGGCCTTCGTGTGTAAGGAAAGGCTGCTGGCTCCCCACCCCCACCCCCACCCCCGGGACTGGCCCAGGCTCATGGTAAAGGTCCTGCTATCTCGTTAGATCCTCTTGTTTGCAAGCCTGGACTGGGGTTCAGGGGCCCCCTCCCTCACCCAAGCCGTGTCCGCAGTGAGGCCTGGGGTCGGACAAATGCAGCGGCGGCAGTGCGAGTGTCCCCATGACTGGTAAACGGGGTTTGGATCCCCGGAAACGCAGCAGCCGGATCAGCGGTTAGTGGTGCCTAACGTTCGGTGAAGACTTGAAAGAGGCGCCTTATCCCCCCTCCTGATGAAGGGGCGCCGCGGGGCTGCATGAGGGACGGGCTTCCTGTGCCCCATCTGTTCACCCCCAGGCCTCATGCCATTCCCGTGTGAAGGCTCCTGTGTTGTGCTGGTTTTTTAGTTTTAGCTGCTCTGCTGGCTGACACAGCGTTTCTCACTCTTTTCTCTGTTTGGGCAAGTCATGGTTCAGGTTAAAGCCCTGGCGCCTTCGTCCCCACCGACTGCATCCGGGCGCAGGTCCTGTCAGCCCTCACCTCCTGGCCCAGGCCTCTCACCTGTGGGGCCCCCTCTCACCTCCTGGCCCAGGCCTCTCACCTGCGGGGGCCCCCTCTCACCTCCTGGCCCAGGCCTCTCACCTGCGGGGGCCCCCTCTCACCTGCGGGGCCCCCTCTCACTGGCAGGCGCTGGGAGTACAGTGGTGAAGGCCATGTGTGAGCCGGATGGCAGCAGGTGACATCGGGTGGCACAGGAGTGTGAGTGGCAGGGCCAGGGTGGTGAGTGAGGGGAAAGAGGGTGGGGGAGCGGGGGAGCGGGGGAGCGGGCGGGAGGGTGTTTCTCCATCCGGAGCTCCCAAGTTCACCGCCACGGGAGGGCAGCACGTCTCCCACTGCAGGGCCAGGACCTGCCCGTGGTGCAGGCCGAGGAGCTGGCACCCACTCCTGAGGCTGGAATGCTGGCAAATGGCCACCTTGCTGCCCTCTCTCCGTCTCTTTGTCCTCTGGACACCCACTTCCTGCCTGGCGTTCCTCACAAGGCAAAGCCCAAGGCCCACAGCGCGGCCCATTTCCCGACCCCCAGGCTCCGTCTAGTTCCCTCTGCCTGACTGGTTCCCATCCTTCGCCTTGGGCCGCCCCAGGACGTGGGGCTGGGGCCCGCTCTCGGCTCCTCCATGTCAGGCCTCTGGGTTTCCCGGGTTCATCAAACAGGGAGCAGGCTCATTGGAAATTGAGAAGTGACAGGAGACACCCAGGCTGTCTGCTGGAGGCACACCGACGTCATGTGACCCCGCCACAGAGCGCCTGATAACTCCTGGCTCTGCGGGGTGAGACTTGGGATGTGTTATGTGGGATCAGGGTGCTCGGTCACCTGCTGGTGGCATCCTTCAGGGCCCGACTCTCCTGCCCCGATGGCCCAGGACAAGGAGCTCCCTGTCCTGAGCAGCAGCTCCCCAGCTCTGCTATGTGCCCAGGGCCCAGAACGTGGGAACAAAGCTCTGGGTACGATCTCGGTGTTGTCGCCCAGCAACCTGGTGTGGGGGAAGCTGCCACCTCTTTCCCAGCATGCACGTCCAGCCCCACAGCCCCGCGCGTTAGAGCGCCAGCGTAGGGTCAGGATGGTTGGTTCTGTGGATGGAGCACGCGGCACCCACACAGCTCAGCTGAAACAGCACGGACTGACCTCAATGGGTGGGAAGGGCTTTGAGCTCCATGGCAAAGGTGACACATTATGGCTGTAAAAGAGCGGGAGAAGTGCTGCTCGGGGAGAGGCCCCACGCCCATGAGCAGTCAAGAGATTGCAGGGGTGGGCAAACTTTTTGACTCGAGGGCCACAATGGGTTCTTAAACTGGACCGGAGGGCCGGAACAAAAGCATGGATGGAGTGTTTGTGTGAACTAATATAAATTCAAAGTAAAGGAACGGAGGGGAGAGCAAGAGAACCCTCCGCTCTTTCGGCTCCGCGGGCCGGATGGAACAGCCGAACGGGCCAGATCCGGCCCGCGGGCCGTAGTTTGCCCACAGCTGGATTAGAGTGTTACCCGGCTGGTGCGGCTCAATGGTTGAGCGTCAACCTATGAACCAGGAAGTCACGGTTCGATTCCTGGTCAGGGCACATGCGGGGCGTGTAGGGGACTGCCAATCCATGAATTCTCTCATCATTGATGTTTCTTTCTCCCTCTCCCTTCCTCTCTGAAATCAATATAAAAAAATTTAGTCTTGCAAATAGAAAGCAGTCTGTAAGTTACAAAGAAATAATCATTTCAGATTGAGAAACTCTTACCAGGTGTGGCCCTCCCACATGAGGGCCTGGACGTGCAGCACTTCAGGACAGAGGCCTGCGTTCAGAGCCCTTGCTCCTGAAGCGAGTCACTGCAGACACCACCAAGGAAATGCGGCCAGGAGGCCCGGGGCGGCTGCTCCCTCCTCGGCTGCCCTCGCACACTCATGCCCAGTACACGCCATGGCTGTACAGACTGCTCCATTCCGAGGCCCTGACGCCAATGCTAGACGTCACAAAACACGACGTCTACACCACACCGGGCCTGGTTGGCAGTCAGGTGAGGGCTGCTACGCAGACACAGCAGATTCTATTTTTAACACTTCTTTGGCAAAACAGACTCTCTTCCTCCACCCTCACCTGACTGAGCACAGTCTGTTTTGTGTGCGGCCAACGTACTCACCTGTTTGACGGGCAGCCACCCTCCCCGTGGGCACCGCTCCCACACAGGGCGCTGTGGACTGCCTTCTCCACCGGAGGCCCGAGCTTGGTAACAGCGACGAACAGGTCGCTTTGGATAACTTTGCCGTCTTGTCTTCATTAGCTGTGAGTGCGCGCTCCCACAGGCAGTCACGTGGGAGAACCTCAGAGCAGTGGGGAAGGAAGGGGTAGATGGCGCTGGAACTTTGTACACACACCTTGCCTAATGCAAGTCTTCTTAGAAAACCCCAGACTCAGAGTATCTGAGAAGCCAGAAGGAATACGACGAGGCCATAGCACCCAGGTAGGGAGAGGGGAGGGGCGATGTAGGGAGAGAGAAAAGCATGTGGTTCGCCCTCCCCCCAGGCAAAGGGCGCTGCTTCCAGGGCGTTCTCGTGTTCGCTGTGGTGACTTTAAAACACAGGAACATCTGCAGTTTCTCGGCCCACGTTTTAACCCCTTGTACGCCATAAGCGTCTGTAGAGGCCAGAGGCGGACCTTCCCCATGCGCCACGTGTGTCTATAAAAAAATGTTTTCCCTAAGTGGCAGCCCTGACCAACTTTAAAATCATTTTTCGTGAGAATTTTCAGCTGAAAATATTCAAGAACACCCCAATTGTAATGTATTTATTTTATAATATTCATTGCAAATTGATTTTTTAAATTAAATTCAAAATATCGTGGGGTGTGGGGATGGTTTCCGTTTTGGAGGTGTGGCAGTTTAAGGACTCTGAAGACCAGTAAATGGAATCAAAATTACATTCAGGAGTCCCGTGTCTTCCCCCCCTAAACCTGCACAGAAGTGAGAATGAGAAATTACATTCCTGTCTGGAATTTAGTTCTTGTATGAGAAGTTAGAAAGATTAAAATGACCAGCTGCCAGGATGACCTTTCTAACTATCATTGGCACCTGCCATTCCGGAAGCCACCCCAGCCGCCGCTGGGAGCCCCCAGCCTCCTGGAGTCGAGAAGGGCGCCGGCACCGGCACCTCACACCCGGCGGGTGGCTCCGCGGGCAAGAGGCTGCATTCTCAGTCTCGGCGCCGGAGCAGAGCTGCAGGGGGCCCGTCCGGAGAGGGTCTCCCGGTTCATATTCCGGTGCAGACAGAGCAGGTAGGCGAGGGCGTCTGGTACCAACAACCAAAAGTGAAGAGGAGATGACAAAGTCTAGAAAGGAGTCATTTATTTTTAAAAACAAACATCAAAACTAAAGATGAGGCGGCCTCAGCAGGATTTGAAGACACAGGAATGCACCGCCCTGATGGCTTCCCACTCCCAAGGCCACGGCGCCACCATGCGGATCCACTGGGCCTCCAGGCAGAGGGCCCACAGCGCACGGCGCATCACGCAGGTCAGGGCGGGCAGGCGGGTCCCCTGCTCACGGGAGACCAAGACGCGTGCCCGCTCCAGCCTCCGCTGTCAGGTACGCAGGCCAATTCCAGGCTTCTCTCGGCCTCTGCACACTGGGCACTTCCTTACCAGGCGGGGCTGCTAGACAAAGGCTGGTGCACGTCACTCACACTAGTTACCATGGGAACGCTGCTCTCTGGCAAAGGCTGCAGCACGTGGGCAGATCCTAAGGGGACAGGGCCGCTTGCTCTGCCCACAATTCCTGGAATATCTGGCGCATCCTGGAATGTGGGGAAGGGGGGGCACGTGACATTTGTCCCCAATACCCAGTTGTCACCACAGGTAAACCAAGACCATAATCACAACAGCAAGGAGAGGATTGTGTTGTTTTTTCCTTTTTTTTTCTTAAAGGAGTGAGGGCATGGAAAATACAGCACACCAATGAAACAAAATGCCAAAAAAAAAAAAAAATACAAAAAAAATAGAAAATAGAAAAATGTATTTACAAGTAGTCCATTACTGATCAGAAGCACAAAGACGCCGGCTGCTATAATACATGCATCAGTTCAGGAAGGAAGGACTAAACCCTGCAAGGGAGAAGCCTGCAAGAACAAAAAGGGCCAAAAAGGGTTATCTGTTCATCCCTAATTTGCTATACTGACCACAACCAATGAGATCCCCTAACGCCCATGAGTATATCAGTACAAACACTATACTGGTTTTTAACTGCACGCTCAGTCGTGGAGGGAAAGACAGCAGCTTATCCATGTACAAGAAAGCCAGAGAAAACGGCTCTACATGCTAACAATCACAGCGAGCCCCTGTCTGCTACACAGCATGATCTTAGCAGGTTTTAGGTTTTGTTTATTCATACATATCTATGTGCGTGTGTATGTATAAAAACCGTGCCCCCATTCACTGCCGACACATCTGGGTGGACATGAACCTTTACAATTCATATGTGTATGTTGCAAGAAGTCACTCAATGTCTGTGGATTTAGTAAGTCATTTCACACCACAGAAAATATTTAATAAATCCAAAAAAAGGAAAGAAGAATGTAAGGACAGAAGAGCTTCTGTCTGAGTTCTCTGAAACGGAGTCCCCCATTGGAAACTGATCCCAAAGTTCTTGAGGGTTCACTGAAGAAACTTCACTTTGCTAATGTTTTTCATCCTTTTAGTGTTCAAAAGGTACAGAACGACTCCATGCCGTTGTCAGTTTTAAACAGTCACACCTCCATCTCCCACGGTAACAGTCTACTGCAGGTCCGTAAGAACAGGAGAGGAAGGAGCGCTGGGGAGGGCCTGTCACTTGAGAAGGGACTCCACCTCCACCGCGGCGGGAAGAGAGGATCCACGCAGGACCCCAGCACCTCGCTCCTGCAAACAAGCTCCCCACAAACGCAAAATCCAGTCCCACGTCAGTTCCTTAAACAGGTACATCTCCGAGTACCAGGCCAACTCCAAGAGGAAACGCGTCGACAGAAAAGACTAGGATGGCCATCTGGTCACTCTGCGATCCATCATACTTCCAGGAATCGGGAGCTGCTGGCCTTGGAGTGGAATGGCTCAGACCACATCCGCCGCAGGTCACCCTGGGACAAAGGAACTTGACTAAGTTACAGGTTTACACTGGAGGCACACGAATCTACAGGGCTTTTCTGATTCTCGGTCTCAGGCTGCTTCCATGGAGACTCACTCAACAGTAACCCACCATTCTTTGAAGAACTCACTAGAAGAGCTCTTAGGCCCCTGGGGCAGGGAGGGGCTTTTACCACCTCTATCCTGGTACGAATTCTCACTTATGAGTCAGATGACCTGAACAAGTTAATTTACCTCTGTCTGTTTCCTCATCTGTAAAATGGAGTTAAAACAGAAATCTTGGGAATAAGATAATGCTCTTAGTTATCATTTTCTATTTCTAAATGTCATTCAGTTTTAGATTCCACATCAAAGTGAGATTATATGGTATTTGTTTTATTTCACTTAACACCCTCTAGGCTCATCTATGTTGTGGCAAATGGCAAGATTTCATTATTATGGCTTAATAATATCCATTATTACGCAGATTTATGTATATTGACATACATTTTTTTTTATCATTCATCCATTGATGGACCTGTAGGTTGCTTCCCTATCTTGGCTACAATTAACATAGCAGTGCATATATCTTTCTGAATTAGGGTTTTTGTTTTCAGATAAATGTATAGAAGTGGAATTGTTAGATCATATGGCAGGTCTGTTTGATTTTTTGGGAAATCTGCAGATTGTTTTTGCATAATGGCTGCGCTAACTTACATTCCTATTGATAGTGTCAAGGCTCCTTTCTTCTACATCCTCGCCAGCACTTGGTACTTACTGGTGACAGCCATTCTGACAAGTGTGAGGGGATATACATTGTGGTTTTGTGTTTCCCTGACGATTAGTGATACTGAGCATCTTTTCAGTATCTGCTGACCATCTGTATGTCATTTTGGAAGAAATGTGTATTCAAGTCCTCTGCCCATTTTTAAAATTGCGTTGTTTTTTGGTGTTGAGTTCTTTATATATTTTGGATATTAACCCCATAATTGAGTATATCATTGGTGAGTATCTTCTCCCGTTCAGTAAGTTGTAATTACGTTTTGTTGGTTTCCTTTGTTATTCAAAAACGTTTTAGTTTGATGTAGTCCCATTTGTTTCTTTTGTTCCCCTTGTTCAAGGAGCTATATCAAAAAAGATATTAAGACTAAGGTCAAAGGGTTCACTGCCTATGTTTCTTCTAGGTGTTTCATGGTTTCAAGTCTAACATTTAAGTCTTTAACCCACTTTGGGTTTATGTTTATGTATGGTGTAAGAAAGTGGTCCAGTTTCATTTCGTTGCATTTACCTGCCCAGTTCGCCACATACTGAAGGGACTGTCTTTTCTGTGTTATGTATCCTTGCCTCCTTTGTCACAGATTAATTGAGCATATTAAGTGGGGATTTCTGGGATCTTTATTCTATTCCATTGATCTATTTAAATGCCAGTACTACACTGCTTTATTATAGCTTTGTAATATAATTTGATATCAGGATGCATGATATCAGGACGTGTTCTTCTCAATATTTTTTTTGTCTATTTGGGGTCTTTTGTGGTTCCATATACACTTTAGGATTAGTTGTTCTAATTCTGAGAAGAATGTCTTTGGTATTTTAATAGGGATTGCACTTAATCTATATGCTACATTATAACACTATTAATTCTTCTAATCTATGAGCAAGGTACATCCTTCCATTTATTTGTATCCTGTTCAATTTTTTCTTCAATGTCTTACAGTTTTCCGAGTACAGGTCTTTCACCTCTTTGGTTAAATTTATTCCTAGGTGTTTTCACTTTTTGATGCAACTGTAAATAGACTGTCTTCATTTCTTCTGATTGTTCATTACTGATGTATAGAAATGCAACAATTTCTGAACAGTGACTCCGTCCTGCAACTACATGAAGTCACTTATTCAAGTAATTTACTGGTGCTGTCTTTAGGGTTTTCTGTATGTAGTATCATGCCAGCTGCCAATTCTGAGAGTTGTGTTCCTTCCTTTCTAATGTGGGCACCTTTTGTTTTCTGATTGCTGTGGCGAGGGCTCCCACTACTATGCTGCACAGAAGTAACAATGGGCACCCTTGCCTGTTCCTGGTCTTAGAGGAAAGGCTTTCAGCTTCTCACCACTGAGTGTAACATTACCTGCAGGCTCCATGGCCTTTAACGTATTGAGAGAGAGATATACCGTCTCTACCCGCTTTGTTGAGAGTTTTTATCATTTATTTTGTTAATGTGATGTGATGCATTGATTGATTTATGGATGGTCAACCATCCTTGGGATGAATCCCACTTGGTCATGATGTATATAATCCTTTTAATGTACTGCTAAATCTGATTTGACAATTTTCCTCTCTATGTTTATAGAAGGGTACTGACCTGCCATTCTCTCTTTTTGTAATGTCTTTATCTGGTTTGGGATCAGAGTAACCTGGCTGTAAAATGAGTTTGTAAGCATCCCTAAACTCTTCAATTTTTCTGAAATAGTTTAACAAAGGTAAGTATTAATTTTCTTCTTTGAACACTTGGTAGAATTCACCTGCTCCTGAACTTCTATTTGTTGGGAGTTTTATTATTGCTTCAATTTCATTGCTAATACTTCACAGCTTGTTTAGATTTTGTATTTTTCTTCCTGGTTCAGTCTTAGAAAGTTACATGCTTCTGGAAATTGACCCATTTCCTTTAGATTATCATATTTGCTAGCATATCATTGTTCCTAGTATTCTTTAATGATTCTTTGTATTTCTGTGGTATCAATTATAACTTCTTTTTCATTTGTATTTTATTTATGTGGGCTCTTTTGGCTGATAAGCAGAAACTTAGTTCTATGAGTTCTGGAGGCTGGAAGTCTGAGGCCTACGGTGACAACAGTGTCAAGTTCTGCTGAGAACCCACATCCCGGCTCTCTCTTTTTTTGATGACTTTGGCTAAAGATTTATCTATTTTTTTCAAAGAACCAGCTCTTAGCTTTATCGATCTTTTCTACTGTTTTTGTTTCCTTTCACTCTAAACTATTTCCTTTCTCCTACTTATTTGGGGTTCTGTTTGTTCTTTTTCTAGTTTCTTTAGGTGTAGAGTTGAGAGGATTTGAGAGTTCTCTCATTTCTTGAGGTAGGCCTGTATAGCTATGACCTTCCTAGAACTACTTTTGGTGCATACCATAAATTTTGAAAACTTGTGATGAAATCTACACTCATAAAAGAGAAACATGCAAATGGACTGTACCTCCGCCACGCCCACCAGCCAATCAGGAGCGAGTATACAAATTAACCCAACCAAGATGGCTGCAGTCACAGAGCCAGCAGGAGGCTTGGGTTTCCCCGGCAATGGAGGAAGCCAAGCTTTCCACAGCCCTGGCCTGCCCTGGGTCCGCTCAAGGCTACAAAGTTTCAATTATAGAAGATAAATAAGTCCCAACAAAAATGGTGGCAGCCACAGAGCTGGAGAGAGCAAGAGGCTTGGGTTGCCCCCGGCGATGGAGGAAGCGAAGCTTCTCGCCCAGCCTGGCCTGCCCTGGCCTCTGCTAAAGGCTACAAAGTTTCAATTATAGAAGATAAATAAATCCCAGATACCAGGGCCTCTGCTTGGGTCGCCAGGGGGCGTGGCCAGCCTGCAAACCACCACAGGCCCCTCGCCCAGGCCGCCCCAAGGGAACCCCCACCCTGATCTGGGACACCCTTCAGGGCAAACCAGCCGGCCCCCACCAGTGCACCAGGCCTCTATTCCATCTAATAAAAGAGTAATATGCAAATTGCCAGTCACTCCAACACACAAGATGGCTGCCCCCATGTGGTCAAAGATGGCCACCACAAGATGGCCAGCAGGGGAGGGCAGTTGGGAGGGACCAGGCCTGCAAGGGAGGGAAGTTGGGGGCGAACAAGCCTGCAAGGGAGGGCAGTTGGGGGTACCCAGGCCTGCAGGGAAGGGAAGTTGGGGGTACCCAGGCCTGCAGGGGAGGGCAGTTAGGGGCAATCAGGCTGGCAGGAGAGTGGCTAGGGGGTGATCAGGCTGGCAGGCAGAAGTGGTTAGGGGCAATCAGGAAGGCAGGCAGGCGAGCAGTTGGGAGCCAGCAGTCCCGGACTGGAGAGGGTGCAGGCTGGGCTGAGGGACCAGGCCTCTAGTATTCTATAAGTGTCTATTAGATCAATCTCACCTAATAATGACATTTAAGGTCATTATTTCCTGTCTGGATAATTATCCATTGATGTGAGTTGGTTATTAAAATCCCTACTATTATTATATTACTGTTAATTTCTCCCTTTATGTCCATTAATAATTGCTTTATGTATTTTAGATGCACAGATATTTACAATTATGTCCTCTTCTTGGATTACTCCTTTAAAGTTATGTAATGTCCTTCTTTCTTTTTTTTATCTATTTAATCTGATATAGTTACTTCAGCTTTCTTTTCATTTCTGTTTGCATGGAATATCTTTTTCCATCCCTTTACTTTCAGTCTATTTCTTTCAAATTGTAGTAAGCAGCATTCAGCCACCCTATGTCTTTTTGTTGGAGCATTTAATCCATTTACATTTAAAATTATTGATAAGCATGTACTTAGGCCATTTTGTTCAGTTTTATACTTGGCCTCTATTTCTTTCTTCTCCTGATCTCTTCCCTTGTGTTTCACTGTTTTGTTTAGTTACGGTTTCTTTTTGTATATATCTTTTGTTGGTTTTTGGTTACCATGACATTTATGTATAGCAGTCTATTTTAAACTGATAGGTGTTAAAATAAAAACAGAGGGTGGGGCAAAAGTAGGTTTACAATTGTGGGTATGTGAAAGCATTTATTCTTGTATTATTATGTAATAAATATTTTATTATTCTTATACTAAAGGCCTGGTGCACAGATTCATGTACCGGTGGGGTCCCTTGGCCTGGTCTGCGGAGATCAGGCCGAAACCGGCTCTCCGACATCCCCTAAGGAGTCCCAGACTGCAAGAGAGCAGTTCTTGGGTGACGCATCCTGGAATCAGGCTCCCTCCTCTCTAGTTCCGGTGTATCACCTGAGAACCACAACTGCCAAATCACTGCAGCTTGGCAGCTCCTGCTTCAGCGGAGACCCCTGGTGGTCAGTGTGCATCATAGCTACTGGTTGGCAGGTCGCTTTAGGCTTTTATATATAGAGAGAACAACAGTAAACCTACTTTTGCTCCACCCTATATATATTCTATAAGGACTACATTTTTACACCCCCTCCATGCTTTATGTTCTTGATGCAATATTTTATATTTTTTTGTGTTGTGTATCTCCAAACTATACTTTTTGAAGTTTAATTTTTTTTTTCTTTCAGCCTTGGTCATAGCTTTTGTCTGATTTGCTGTATTTATTGAATATTTGGCTATACTGAGGTTTTTGGTATTTGATATTTCTGGTTATGGTCTTTCCTATTTCATTTATTTTCTGTCTGGATAATTATCCATTGATGTGAATGGGGTATTAAAAGGAGGCCAGGTGCGTGTAATAATGCCCAGTTGATCCTGCCTGCTCCTTTGTTCAGGCAGAAATAGCTCCAGCCATGTGTCCAGGAATACACTGCAGAGACCTTGCAGGCAGGACAGAGCCTTGCCCACCCTATGGAGGTGGAGAGAGGAACCGTCAATGATGGTGCTCACCGCCCCTCTGACCCCGGGGAACTCCTCGGCTCTCTAGTCTTTATCTGGTTTGCTGTACTGAGTGGTTCCCTATAGGAGAGACCTCTGTGCAGGCTTTAAGGGCCCGGTAGTTTTGGAAAGCCATGTGTAGCCAAGCAGGCCTACAGCACCTGGGGCACTAAGCCTGCCTGCAGAGCAGCTCGCTGGAGAAAGGCCAGGTGGGTGTGTTGGCCCTGCTGCTTCTGCTTGTTCCTACTTCAACCCTGAATGCAGAGCATTAAAAGAGCTGTTAGGTGCTGCTTTTAAGAGAAGTCTACAGCGGGCTCTAGGATGCCCGTTAATGACCCAGGAGCAGGGGGCGCAGTGGTCTAACTCAGTGGCTGCCAGAATCTGGAAGATGCTGCAAATACCAGGTTAGTAAAGTGAAAGAACAAGACCCCACTGTCAAGATCAGGGGCTTAGGCAGAACCACCTCCAGCAAGGAGAATACATACCCAAATCCAAGATCAATGCCAAGTTATTGCTCTCACAGGTTTATAGCTGCTTCTCTCACCTTTAAGTAGGCCATCGTGAGGAGTGGCAATAAGGTAAATGGCACCAAATAGAGGAGGGCAGGCTGCGCTGCTCGGTGAATGCGAGATGCCACAGTAGCAGTGAGCAGACCTATGAGGATAGAGAAGCATTCGAGAGTAAGGGCAAGGGGCCAGCCCTGTGAGGAGACTGTCACATTAGATACATACAACCTCTAGTGTCAAGACACATCCATTAACAGGCATATTCCATCCAATGGGTAGGTTATAAAATGTCTAGCTCGAGCAGTTAAAGAAACATGGACAGCCCAGTTTAAAAAGAAATCCTTGAATTCCAAGGACCTGTGACCAACTCCCACTTCAGCCCTGAGTGTGCCTGGCCTCCCTCTCTCTACTGTGGTATGTGATGTTAGACTTGGAGGCAAAAGACCTGGGTTCAAGTTTCAACTCTGCTACTTCCAAAGCTTTGTAACCTTGGTTAAGGCATTTCACCTCTTGGAGCCTCCCAACATTTGTCTGATGGGGGTAACACCTTTGCTCTGTCCCCCTCAGAGTTTGGGACTGAAACGAACCATGTATATGAAAGTGCAATGGAATTAGTGAAGTTGTGCTGTAGGAGGTATTGCAGTGGCAGGCGGGTTACCACTATTCCTACCTGCCTGTAAGTGAGCTGGCTGGAGAAAAGCTAGCCTAGGGAGAGTCCGAAGTGACAGAACAAGTGAAGGGAAATATACATGACTTCAATAAGCTTGAGATTTTTAATTAAGCATAGAGACTGACCCATGATCATTATGTGGTAGGTGTTCTTGGCTTTGAGGCCAAACCGTACTCTTACTACAATGTTCTTAAGACAGCAAACTGGGCGGCCAGTATAGTCAGCACCTATCATCTCATGGGCTTGGGGGTGTTTTCCTGGGTGGTTATCTATGAACAGCAAGCAGCTGCTGCTCTCCTTCTATCCAGGGTCTGCAGCTGGAAGACCTGATTTAATTCCAGGGGGGAGGACAGCCAGAGAGGGGATCCCAATGCAGTGTCCGATTCTCTCTTACCTACAAAGTATCCGATGAGGGTGCAGTGAAAGTAGGAGACCTTCTGCATGCGTCCAGAGATGTTGGCGGGTCCAGAGGCGCCGCAGGAGTCACTGTTGGCTTGTTTTTTGTAGTTGTCATAACGAAGGACAAAGCACAACAGGAGTCCGGGCATCACAATGTCTCCAATGCCCAACATAGAGAAGTGACTGCCAGTGGAGCTGGAAGGCAGTGTCACAGGTCAGGGATGCCACGCTGTGAAATCCTACTCTCCTCCCCTGGGCAGTCTGTCAGCTTTTAAGAAGTCAGAGAACTTATCTGAATGGTAGATGAGAATCTCTACTGGTTGCATGCTAGGTTTTAAGAGTTTAGAGATTAAAAGCCACAAGAGCACTAGCAATAGAAGTCTTCCCCCCGCCCCTCAGTGCTTCGGAGAGCACCTTGTAGATGACTGCAAGTGATCATGTCAGCACTGCCATCTCTAGAAATGCCAAGCAATTCACTCTGTCACACCTTCACTGCTGATTCGTCAAATAAGCACCCAACTACTACCAGACACAGGAGATTAAAGCAACACATTAATTTTTTCAGGATTCTATTACCAGGAACTGTATAATTTAAGCATTAGGACATATTTTTACAAATGTCTTCGAAGTAGAAAGATCCAGAATCCCCTGTTAATATATTTTGAAGTTGGCTGGCGAGAATTAACAGTAGTAACCTATGGTTATTTGGTAACGTTAATCAATAATAAAAAGCAGCACCTGTATTCCTTAGTGATAAACCTTTGCAAGTCAAGTCAACATTCCCTTCCTCATTTGTAAGATGGAGATGCTGACTCACACCCTTCCCAGTCTAGGATTAGAATGTAGATGACAAAGACCAGCTAATGAAGGCACAGGAAGGCCGTGCGCGCACTGTCCTGAGCCTGGCATGTCAGTCCTACCTCGGGAAAACCAGTTTTCCAGGCAGAGACAGGCGAGGAACGTCGCGCCCAACATTGGGCCCCAAGTGCAGCTTCCGGGAAAGCACATCGAGGGGATTGTCAGCTGGCTGGGTGGCTACCTTCACCATGACGTTACTATTGAAGATGTAGGCGGAGAAAAACACCTGCCGAAGGGAGAGTCCCCTTTAAGAGAGGGAGTTAGAAGCAGCCTGCCCTTTTTGTTCCTAAGAGCAGAGCTGCAGAAAACTGACAGCAAGCTTTTGTTTTTGTTAATCCTCACCCGAGGATATTTTTCCATTGATTTTTAGAGAGAAACATCGATGTGAGAGAGACATTGATTGGTTGCCTCCTGCACATCCCCACGATCAGGGCTGACGATGGAGCCTGCAACCAAGGTATGTGCCCTTGACCGGAATCGAACCGGGACCCTTCATTTCTCGGGCTGATGCTCGGTGCACTGAGCCAAATCGGCTAGGGCAGTGGTCGGCAAACTCATTAGTCAACAGAGCCAAATATCAACAGTACAACGACTGAAATTTCTTTTGAGAGCCAAATTTTTTAAACTTAAACTTCTAACGCCACTTCTTCAAAATAGACTCGCCCAGGCCGTGGTATTTTGTGGAAGAGCCACACTCAAGGGGCCAAAGAGCCGCAGTTTGCCGACCACGGGGCTAGGGCCATCAAGCTTTTTTGACTGCATGCTTTGAGGCAGAGAACTTTACCTACTCCCTCTCCCACCATAACTATCACACACGTACTGTCTTCTGTAACACATGTGAATAGCTGCCGGCTCACCTTGTAACACAGACAGCTCAGGACTGGAGGGAGTGGCCTTAGACAGGAGGTACCCCGGCCAGCCAGACTTTAGATGCTTGACTCCAATTACACACAAAGGAGAGCAGCGGCTTCAACACTCACCCAAAAGACATCATAGATTAGGAGCCCTGAGAGAAGCAGGCAGGAGACCTTGAGGCTGGGCAGGCGGACGAAGGCGATCATGGCGACACAGAGACCCATGGCCAGGGCTGGGGAGGAGAGAGCAGTCAGTGTGCAGTACAGGCCCATCCCCTTTCCACAAGCTATTCAGCTTGTAAATCCAACCAAGTTGTAAGCCCCCTCAAAAATCAGGCAGCCTTCAGCTCTGGTCTAAGAATGTACACCCTACAGTGCAAAAGTGCCCGCTTCAGCCCATTGTGACCTGCTGGTATTTGGGGGATCCCTTCTCTCACACAACAGGGAGTGCCCCACTGTGTGAGACTCAGGAGGTTCTCTATTCTGATAAAGCTCCAAGACAGGCTCAGCTCTGGGCCTCTGGCCTCCCCCATTACTGCAGATTCATCATCCTTGCTCCTTGATTTCAAGTTAATTCACCCTCTACGGCATCCCCTTTCGTTTACTCAGGGACACTGTCCCAGCAATTCATGCCTCTCTGTCCTTGCACCTCTCAAAATCTGGTACATGATGTATCCTTTTTAAAATTTCCTCTCCTCACAACTGAAAGGTAAGGTCCTCGAGGGCAAGGCTTCCATCCCATCCCTGGAGTCTATGACGGCCTGGCAGATGAATGGTCTCTCCTTGCCTTCAGCTCTCTCCCTCCAGTCTCCTGAGAACAGGCCTGATTCCCAGACTTCCTGTGGGCTCTCACGGAAGTGGGATGCCAGGAGAGCTGCTCAGCCAGGCCCTGCAGGAAGGAACCGGAGGGCACTCTCCCCTGTGCAGGCCCCGCCCTCAGTGTGCACGTCCTGCTGCTCTGAGGCCACTCACATGTGATCGCACTGTTCAGCACATACCATGTTCTTTCCCGCTCTGCCCAGGGGGCCCTGACCTGGGATTCTTCCCTGGAAAATTCATCCTCGTTCTTAAGAGGCCAGGACAGAAAGCCCTTCCTGACCTGGCCAGAGTAAGCTGCTGTTTTCTTTGCGTCCATTTACAATAGTGTCATTATTTATACACACACAGTTTATTCCCTAAGCTGTGTGCTCCCAGTAAACAGTCCACGGCTTATCTGTTCCTCTGGCCCCCAGCCACTGACATTCAACCAACATTTGCTGAATGAATGAAAAATTATGTTCTGTCACTATCAGCTTCAAATTCCAAATTAGTCTAAGAAAAGCAAGTACAGCCATATTACAGGTGTGCATCCTTTTTAAAATGTTGGTAAATTGTCAATGTCTGTAACAAAGCGGGCAGATACAGGCATATCTGAGAGGCATTATGGGTTAGGTCCCAGACTACCACAATAAAGTGAGTATCGCAATAAAGAGTCATATTCTTTTTGCTAGTGGAGGGTCCTGCCTTCAGTTTGTGAAAAATGCAGTCTCTGTGAAGCCCGATAAAGTGAAGCGTAATAAAACGAGGCATACATGTATAACAGCTGGGCATACCCAGGATGTAGCAATTCAACTAATATTTAATGAGTTCCTACTTTAGGTATGGTGTTGCATAAACAGAAGAGAAAAATAATTCCCATCCCTACATCAGAGAAGGGTTGGAAAAACAGTAAAATTAGGAAGAAAAACTATCTCTATTCCTCCTGTCATTTTTGTTATCAGGCATTCACAGGGCTTCAGTGTGTATTTTGGAGAGCTGTGATAAAGACCTAATGCCTGACTTTATAATAATCTAGGATGCTCATTTTACTAGGGTCTCCTTCAGAACCAAACTGGTAAAATATATGCCAATTCATGCCATTTCAAAGGAATATAACGGTCTGTATTAGTCAATTAGGCTTTGCAAAGATTGAAACTTTTCAAGTTGCAAGCTGAAATCTGTTTAAGGCAGTGGTTGGCAAACTCATTAGTCAACAGAGCCAAATATCAACAGTACAACGATTGAAATTTCTTTTGAGAGCCAAATTTTTTAAACTTCTTCTAATGCCACTTCTTCAAAATAGACTTGCCAAGGCCGTGGTATTTTGTGGAAGAGCCACACTCAAGGGGCCAAAGAGCCACATGCGGTTCGCGAGCCGCAGTTTGCCAACCACGGGTTTAAGGTGTTAAGAAATGTACTTAAGACCCACTTATAATCAACCCACACTCATTTTTTAATAACGAGGTTTCCCAGAAACAAACGTCTGGCTGTGCTGTCAATAAATAATCCGGCAGGTGTAAGCTCTGCTGGCTCGAGGAACAGAGTGGTCAGTGGAGGAAGGGAGCCCCTGGGACAGGCTGGGAACTAATGACCAGAGAACAGACCAAACCAGGAATGCTGGCTGCAGTGACGGTGTGGGGTAGCAAGAGGTGATCTTTTCAGGAACTTACAAGTGAATACACGGAGTGGAAAGCATCAAGGGAACAAAGGAAGAAATGAAGACCTGAGGTGGGCAGTGAGGGTCAGAGGACTGACTGCTGATAACAGAGGGTACAGGAACGCACTAGGCAGACAAGAAAAGGGCAGGCTCCCGAGGTTAAATGCCTATGCCTCTAACACATGCAGCTGACTGGTTCATTCAGAACTTTTCTATTCAATTTACCATTCAATCGCTTAATCCTAAACCAGCAGGAACCTTTACAGGTCTCCAAGCATCACTCAATGCTTAATCACTCATCTTATGCTAAACCTACTTACCTAGGTCAGACCAAGCATTGACAAGACAACTGCTCAGTGACAGAATTTTCCATGACTCTAGACCAGCGATTTTCCAACGTTTCATCTCCTGGCACCCATACACTAATTACTAAAATTCTGCAGCACACCAAAAAATACATTTTTTGCCAATCTGCCAAGAAAAATAGGTATAATTTTGATTCATTCACACTGGACAGCTATTGTTGTGCTGGCTGTTGACATTTTTAAATTTGATAATCTAAGGCAGTGGTCGGCAAACTCATTAGTCAACAGAACCAAATATCAACAGTACAACGATTGAAATTTCTTTTGAGAGCCAAATTTTTTAAACTTAAACTTCTTCTAACGCCACTTCTTCAAAATAGAGTCGCCCAGGCCGTGGTATTTTGTGGAAGAGCCACACTCAAGGGGCCAAAGAGCCGCATGTGGCTCGTGAGCCGCAGTTTGCTGACCACTGATCTAAGGGAAAAGAGGTCAGTGCCCCTGACTAAACAGTCAGGTACTGCATGTTTTAAAAATTCTTGCAGCACACCAGTTGAAAATCGCGGCTCTAGACAATGTCATTCTATCTCTAAGCTTCCAAACAAGAAACTCTGGGTTCATTTTCAATTTATCGTCTTTCATTTATGTACACTCACTTTGTAGCCATTGTGTAGTGTGAGTCCTTACTGTTACTGCAAACCTTGGTCAGCTTCTCCACACTTCCGCTCCCACTTCCTCTTCACTGCCATTGTACAAATCAGTTCACAGCATGTCCTGCCTCAAGGCCACCAGGCTCCCTCCTCTGAGATGGATCAAGTCTATTCCACAGCCACGCACCCGCAGGCACGGCTCACACAGAACAGTGCTGTGCACACAGGCTTGGCCGCAGGGTCCATCTCCCTGTATCTCTATTCTTTACTTTCTTTCCTTTTTTAAATAGATTTCAGAGACAGGAAGGGAGAGGGAGAAACAGAAACATCAATGATGAGAGAATCACTGATTGCTGCCTCCTGCACGCCCCCTACGGGGGATCAAGCATGTGCCCTGACAGGAATCAAACCCTGACCTCCTGGTTCATGGGTTGACGCTCAACCAGAGCCACACCGGCTGGGCTATTTCTATTCTTCAACCTCTCCTCTCCAGTGAGCAATAACCTCTTTCCATGCCAACCAAGTCTCCCTACTGTCCTTGAAGTTCCATGTTTGAAGAGGCAGAAAGCATCCCTTCTGAGCACTTCAGAGAAGGTTCTTAATATGTCTTTTGAATGAATATCACTCCTACACCCAAATGAATATTGCTACAAGCTATGTCTTACCACTGAAACAACTATTCATCTAGTTTGCCTCTCTTTTTCGTCATTCTTTCATTCAAGTAACTCTGAACAATCTTACTTTCTCCTAAGGGCTTTTCCAAGCCCAAATGAAGAGAGATGATCCCTTCCCTTGCTCCATGCTGCTTGAGAAACTCCCAAGACTCTCCCTAATAGCTTGACCGACGAACATACCTTTTGGTTAAGTGTAAATTAAGCAACAGTGTTAGGGAAGTAAATTATTAATCTTAGCTACTTAGCTATAATTACTTCCAATTTATTATTGATATAATCTCTGCTATCACCTTGTCTTCCACAACCAGCAGGGGAAGGACAAAGACAATGACACCAAACGGAGCTTAAATGTTCTTGAAAAGAATTATGTAACCTGTAAGGTCTTAAGCCGTCTTGCTTCTAAGATCTCTAGATAGCTAAGCCCTATGTGGACTAAGTGCCAGAGTCTAGTATTTTAAAACAAAAAAACCGATTTCTAGAGTTCTGACACTAAACATTTTCTAATCATAGCTTAGTAGCAAGTACTGTAGAGTGAAGGGCTGGCTAGACATCTGTGAAGACCCTTCTAGTCTCTGAGCTGGTCAGGGGAGGCAGACTGTGACCCTGGTCAAACGATCCTTGAACACTAGGTATGTGTGCACAAGATTCCCATCAGCTTTTCGCTAACACACCACACCACCTATTGGTCAAATCCTTTAAAGCTTCACCAAATTTAAAAGGTTAATTTACTAGATGAAACAGAGTAGATTAAAAAAAGCTCTAGATTTAGTTCAAGAAAACTGTGAAGTTCCTTTTTTTTTTTTTTAATACATTTTATTGATTTTTTACAGAGAGGAAGGGAGAGGAATAGTGAGTTAGAAACATCGATGAGAGAGAAACATCAATCAGCTGCCTCCTGCACACTCCCCACTGGGGATGTACCCGCAACCAAGGTACATGCCCTTGACCGGAATCGAACCTGGGACCCTTCAGTCCGCAGGCCGACGCTCTATCTACTGAGCCAAACCGGTTAGGGCTGAAGTTCCTTCTTAATATTAATGCTTCTTAGTATAACCCTGAAAATATACATCATGCCTAGCCCTAAAACAACCACATTTGCCATTCTGTTTTCACTCTAAATTAACTGCAAAGAAACACTCATTTTAAAAAAACTCTACTACCAAATCACTGCCCACAAGATGATTTCTGATTCTGCAGAGAAGTCTGGAAAGATAATTTCTACATCAGAGAAAAACGTATTTGAGAATGTTAAAGACCATGGCTAGAAAGCTACATTTTCTATAATAGGAGAAAACAAGTCAGCACACACCAATCATTAATCTGAAAAACAATTAAAAAGGTCAAAGTCTCTCTCCCCGCCCCCCCCTTTTTTTGAGGGAAAACTCTATACTTGTTCACAAGGGTAGTTTAACCAATGCAACCTGGTAGGAAGAAGATATATTTGGAAAAGTAAATATTGGAAATAGCAATAATGACAGAAAATGATGTAAAAATCTCCCAGTTAGGGTTTATGGGAGCCTTGCTGAATAGTCAAATAGGTGTTTTTCTGTTCTATACAACGCTCAGGTAGGGTAAAAATGAGAGTATAAACAACACATGGCTTGCTGTTTTGAGAGATATCTGATCTTTTTTGGGTCAGCACTTAGTAAACTTAAAACCCTTAGCAAAACCTGTAAATATTATCATGTGTGTCTGGACACATGAATAAAGAGTTCCATGAAAACAGAACCACAGAAAGTTAGTAGGGGATTAGAGAAGCTCAGACCACGAGGGTACTTAAAGCATCCTTTGTTATCATATGGATCTGAATCTGCTAGCACAGAGACTAATTAGTCCTGGGTGGGTGATTATTGCTTTACTAGAGGCCCGGTGCACGAAATTTGTGCATGGGGGAGGGGGGTCACCTCAGCCCAGCCTGCACCCTCTCCAATCCAGGACATCCCTCTCACAATCCTGGACCGCTGGCTCCTAATCGCTTGTCTGCCTGCCTGCCTGGTCGCCCCAACTGCCCCCCCCCCCCCCGCTTGCCGGCCTGGTCGCCCCTAACTTCCCGCGCCCCCCTTGCCAGCCTGATCACCCCTAACTGTCCCCTACTGCTGGCCAGGTTGCCCCCAACTGCCCCCCGCCCCCGCACTGGCCTGGTCGCCCCCAACTGCCTCCCCCCGCCGGCCTAGACACCCCGCACTGCCACCCCTGCCAGCCTGGTCACCCCTCACAGTCGTTTGGTCGTCCCTCACTAACCTCCCTGCCAGCCTGGTCGTAGGCAGCCATCTTTGTGAGGGTGTGATGGTCAATTTGCATATTATCACTTTATTCTATAGGCTGTTTACTCTAGTTGAAAAAGTGGCACCTGGAGCTTCATCGTCTCATTTCACATAACATTTGTGTAGGTGGAGTAAAGTAAGTGCTCAATTTATACCTGTGCTATTATTAGTTCAACCATTCTGCTACAGAAATCAAGAATTAATCTCAGGAAAAGTCAAACACACCTGCCACGGCATCACTCTCAACACCTAGTATACTAGTATATAAAACAGGCAACACCCTCCTCCCACAAGCTGGGCGAGCAGCTAGTGTGACTCTTGGATGTAATGTCTGTTTCTCAACCTACTCTTTATCAACCTCCAGAAGCAAAGAAGTACCAAACACCAATTCCTAAGAACACCGAAAGCACTGACACTCAATGTGGAAAATGTAGCAGTTGTGACAACCACTTGAACATTTTAAACCCTGTACTTCAGAATGCTTACATGCACAATGGGCACTAAAGTACTGAAGCAGATGATCACAGTAATTATTTTTATACGGCAATGTATGATGCTAAAATAAGACGAAAGTTGTCAGAAATCAGAAAAGGTAAATCACAGCAGGGAGCAGGCACTGGTGATTTTGACTCGGCCTTCCCACTGAAGACTGAGTCATTAAAGACTGTATGTAAGTCTAACGGTTAACCTGACCTGTAACCTCAGGGAACCACTTTTGACTTTGAATATTTGGTATATGATAGGCACTCAAAAAAAAATTTGAATGACAACAAATATATACAAACATGATATATTTATATAGTTACAAATATGTATGTTTAAAATTTTTAAGGTTATCAAACAGTAAAATTGAGAGTTGTTCTTTAGATGTATGATTCTGTGAATTCTAACAGATTTATAGAACTACCACCACACTCAGTGTATGGAACAGCTGTACCACCCCAATAAAATCCCTGTGCTATTTCTTTATATTCAAACTCTTCTCTCCACAGAACCACTGGCAACCACTGATCTATTCTCCATCACTGTAATCTTATCTTCTTAAGCAAAAAACGTATTTTAAAAAAAGTATATCATGTATTTTGTATGTTTTTTTAAAAAAGTATTTTCTGTAATTATCACCTTTGATTAAAATAACATGCCATTCAAATATAATTTTACAGAGCTTACAATCCACTCTAGTTTCTTCCCTATTAATATGCAGTTTCTTAGAGTTTTTTCACTAATTAATTTCGTACATATAAATTTCAAATCCTTTCACTGGTTAAAATAACTTATGAGAGAAAAATATCTCTTGAAATAGAAGGTAAGATTTTAGTTTCCCTTAGGTTTAAAACTTCTTCTCTATTAAGACTATATTATTGATTCCAGATTACGGGGCGGGGAGGGGGAATAGAGTTTAAAATCCTTTCTGTTAAATTCTATCCAATTTGACCATGAGGAGAAGAACAGCCTTGGTTTTTAACTGTCCAGAAGAGGCAAATTCAGAGACACAAAGTAGTCTAGTGGGTGACTGGGCCTCGGGGGGGGGGGGGGGGGGGGGGGGGAGGGGCGGCGGGCACACGCATGGGGAAATGATTGCTACTGGGTATGTGTTTTAGAGCAGCGGTCGCCAACCTTTTGGACCTCACGGACCACTGGTTGGCAACCGGTTTTAGAGGTTGGGTGATAAAAATGCATTAAAATCGACTGCAGTGATGGTAGTACAACTCTGTGATTATACCAAAAACCAATTGAATCATACACTTTAAATAGGTAAATTGTATGTGGTATGTATGTGAATTATACCTCAAAAAAGCTCTTCTTAAAAAATCTTTAAAATGTGGGTAAAAATAATAAAAAACTCAATGATACATAACACTACCTTTGGATACCTAATATTCATGGTAATCAAAAGTAGTATGACTAATACACAGACAGCAGAGGAAGGGGAACCCAATTTAACTACCTATAAACTATACTGGAATTTTAACTTACCACATGTTAGTTACTCACCATCCATGAGAAGCCAATGGCCAGTGAGAACCCAGATGAGGACAAGCATGACAGACAGAGAGAAGGATAGGAGCTCAGCAGCAGTGAAACGTCCACAGCAACCAAAGGAAATCCTGGAAACACATGACATTAACTGGACTAACGGGCAATACATTTCATTCCCTAACCAAGCTCTCTTCTGGTTCTTCATGATCAGAGTTCACTAGGGCCAGATCAGAGTAGGAGGCAAGTATCTACATACCTGGCTATAAAAATACCCAAACCTCTTAGAGTAAACTACAGAGAGCTCAGAGAATTATATTTCTGAACCCATCTGATAATGTACTTTTAAAAAAAATGTATTTTTTTTTATTGATTTCAGAGAGGAAGGGAGAGGGAGAGAGAGAAACATCAATGATGAGAGAGAATCATTGATTGGCTGTCTCCTGCGTGCCCCCTATGGGGGATCGAGCCCACAGCCCAGGCATGTGCCCTTGACTGGAATCGAAACTGGGACCTTTCAGTCGGCAGGCCAACGCTCTATCCACTGAGCCAAACCAGCTAGGGCAGATAATGTACTTTTTATCCCAAATTATCAACATAGGTTTTTAGAAGTTTAAAGTGACAACATCAATCTTTGAAGATTCTAAGTAGAGGGGAAATTCTATTATATGAGGAAGACATTGAAGAATGTTAATAATTCAATTCATTTAGCAAGGATGAATTAATACTTATAACTAGTGGGCCCTAACTGGTTTGGCTCAGTGGATAGAGCATCGGCCTGTGGACTCAATGGTCACAGGTTCGATTTTGGTCCAGGGCATGTACCTTGGTTGCAGGCACATCCCCAGTAGGAGGTGTGCAGGAGGCAGCTGATTGATGTTTCTCTCTCATCAATGTTTCTAACTCTCTCTCCCTATCCCTTCCTCTCTGTAAAAAATCAATAAAATATATCAACAACAACAACAAGAAAAGATAACTAGTGGCCTGGTGCACAAAATTCATGCGGGGGTGGGGGGAGCAGGGTGTCCCTCAGCCTGGCCTGCACCCTCTCCAAATCTGGGACCCCTCTAAGGATGTCCTACTGCCGGTTTACAGGGAACGGGCCTAAACCAGCAGTTGGGACATCTTCTCTCGCAATCCGGGACTGCTGGCTCCTAACCGCTCACCTGCCTGCCTGCCTGAGTGCCCCTAACCACTCTGCCTACCGGCCTGCTCGCCCCCAACTGCCCCCCGCTGCCGGCCTGCTTGCCCCCAAATGCCCTCCCCCCGCCGGCCTGCTTGCCTCCAACTGCCCCCCCCCATGTTGGCCTGCTCGTCCCCACCTTCCCTCTCCACTGGCCTGCTTGCCCCCAACTGCCCCCCTGCTGGTCTGCTCACTCCAAACTGCCCCCCACCGCTGTCCTGATCACCCCCAACTGACCCCCACTGACGGCCTGCTTGCCCCCAACTGGCCCCCCTGCTGGCCTGCTCACCCCCAACTGCCCGCCCCCCCGCCAGCCTGATCACCCACAACTGCCCTCCCCTCTTGGCCTCTAACCGTCTCTACCTCGGCCCCACCACCATGGCTTTGTGCAGAAGAACATCCAGAAGGTCTCCTGGAAGGTCTCCTAGTCTAATTAGCATATTACCCTTTTATTAGTATAGATAGAGGCCTGGTGCACGGGTGGGGGCTGGCTGGTTTGCCCTGAAGGGTGTCCCGGATCAGGGTGGGGGTTCCCTTGGGGCGTGGGGGTCCCCGCTGGGGGGGCGTGGCCAGCCTGGGTAAGGGGCTAAGGGCTGTTTTCAAGCTGGCCACACCCCCTTCAGGGTGAGGGTTCCCGCTGGGGTGCCTGGCCAATCTGGGTGAGGGGCTGATGGCTGTTTGCAGGCTGGCCACGCCCCCCAGCAGGGACTCGTACTCCATGGGGGCGTGGCCAGCCTGGGTAAGGGACTGAGGGGCGTTTTCAGGCTGGCCACAGCCCCTTCAGGGTGGGGGGTCCCGCTGGGGTTCCTGGCCAGCCTGGGTGAGGGGGCAAGGCCGTTTTCAGGCTGGCCACGCCCCCCAGCAACCCAGGCTCCCAGCCCCTCTTTTTTTCTCCAGCCACTCCTTGAGCAGTGGCCAGGGTGGGCAGGAAGCTTGGCTTCCTCTGTCGCCAGGGGCAACCCAAGCCTCCTGCTAACTCCAGCTCTGTGGCCGCCGCCAGCTTTGTTTGGTTAATTTGCATACTCGCTCCTGACTGGCTGGTGGGTGTAGCAGAGGGAGGGTCAATTTGCATGTTTCTCTTTTATTAGTGTAGATAAATCTATCTGATTATCACTAATTCCTGGGAATATTAGCTGTCCCAAGTGATGGTTTCCTAAGTGCATACAGCATCTCCATCAACAACAGACTTCCGTTTTCATGGAGCAATAGTTGTAGGGGTTAAGGTGTGAACAATGGGATTAAACCTAAGTGATCCTAGGTCACCAAAGATAAAAGGCAAAGAATGTCAGAGTCGACCACTATTTTCAGATTCCACTAACTCACTAGTAAAAGAATGAAAGCATTGCTTTAAAAGGAAAATTCTCATCTTTCAATAAGCTAAGCAGGAAGCATATTACAACGACTCTGACTTCCTAGCATTTGTTTGTATTTCCTCTGCTATGAAAAGGTCGCAAAAGGAAGTGCTACCATCTTCCAATTTTAAAAGTCAAACATCTCACTCCCCAGTTTTCTAGCACGTGTGAGCTCCAGTCAATACAAGAACAAGAAATTTAGACCTGGCCCTGGCCCTGGTCCTGGTCCGGTAGCTCAGTCAGTATCATCCAATATGCAAAGGCTGTGGGTTCTAACCCGGGCAGGGCACATACAAGAAGCAACCAATGAATGAATAAATAAGTGGAACAAATCTCTCTCTCTCTCTCTCAAATCAATCAATTAAAAAAAAAATTTAGATTCCTAATAATGCTAACAAGTGTGAAAAAAAACACATACAAGTTTATAATTTAGAGGAAATTTCCAACTTACTTGTTCTGAGGTGAACAGGGTCTTGTTAAATACTGGCACATCGGGAGAAGAAGAAAAGCAAAAGCTATCGTTGCAAGAACTACAGAGAGAAAATGTACAGTTAAATTTTGTTATGTGTGATTTATTTTTCCATTATAAAAAATGGCATAACTTATGGAAACTTAATCATTTCCCAGAATACTTTTCTCGGCAAGTAGATACAATCAAATTAACCAGAGAAGAAAAGTATTTTCCTTTAGCATCGCACAGATAAGCTCTTTAAAAAAAAAAAGTGCCTGATTTGAATGAAGTAGAAGCATAGGTAGATTTTCTCATTCTCTTCTATCTCAACAAGAAAAGATAAATAGCGGGCCATGGTATTATCCACTCACAAGTCTAGCATTTTGTTCATATATTATACATTTCCATCATTGCTTAGCTTAAAAACTGATCAGAAAGCTGACAGTCAAATTACCTTGATTAGATGTCAATGTTTCTACCTGTGGAAACATCAGTAAGGGTTGCCAATGACCACTGAGCCAAACTGGACTTTCTGGTAACCTATCAGACAAGGGGCCACAGCCAAAGTGATCCTGTTCTGGTGTCATAAAGCTCATGAGGTTTGTTCAGATTATGTTGGCAGGTTTGAAATATGTATCTCAAGTGGCTCAAGGAGGAGTGATGGGAGGAAAAGCCAGACTTATAAAGAAAAACTTGATGAATGGCATAGTGTACACTACTAAATCTTAACTTTTGAATGATGATAAAAAATGGTGAACACATTTCCTTTTAGGTTAATGTTAAGAATAGACAGAAATTAATTTACCTGCTGTACATATTGTAAAAACTACTTGAACTGAGTCAAAGAAGAAGAACATAACTAGGAGAGAGACAGACGCTCCAATTGGAAGGAACAGGGCCTGGGTAGAGTCAATAGTTTGGATACCTAAAAGAGAGAAAAAGGGACATATTAATGTACAGCATGCCATGTACTTTAGATTCATTAACTTATTAGAATGCAGACAGTTCTAGGGACTAGTATATAAGATCTAGATAGGGTGATAGGGTGCCAAGAACAAAAACAGAAGCGAAATCAAGAACATTCAAAGGTAGTAAACATTCAGATTTGTCAATCTGAGTACATTTGGGGTCTTGTGTAAAAGGTAGTTTAAACCCACTGACTAAAATTATTTCTCATCATCTGTGGGTTTAATGTACTGATGTTAATAACTCTTCCTCACTGTTGCTAACAGTTGAGGACTAACTGGGGTGGGGAAAGGGAGAGAACATTAACATCTGAAAACAGCAAATCAGAAAAATTATCTTATGGGAACGTTTTAAGGAACAAATACTAAGTATTTAGCACAGTGGTTCTCTGTTCTTGGCTGATCATCAGAATCACCTCGGGGAGCTTAAAAAAAATTACAATGCCCAGGCCCAAACCCAGGATGAACATAACTAGACACAAAAGGTTGCAATTATCAACCAACATTTAAAAACTGTTCTTCGGTAAACTTACCCATCCCCAGGAACATTATTTAGGGATTTTGGTGAAATAAAATATTTCTACAAAACAAAATTGCTTCTTATTAGCTGGGTAGATGAGTCAAATAATTCACTTAGGAATAGAATAATTCAATATAGGAAGAGTGATCTATATGTCAAGACAAACAGAAGCCCTAGCCGGTTTGGCTTAGTGGATAGAGCATCGGCCTGCAGAATGAAGGTCCTGGGTTCAATTCTAGTCAAGGGCACATGCCAGTGTTGCGGGCTCAATCCCCAGTAGAAGGTGTGCAAGAGGCAGCCGATCAATGATTCTCTCTCATCACTGATCTCTCTCTCTCTCTATCCCTCTCCCTTCCTCTCTGAAATCAATAAAAATATATTAAAAAAAAAAAAAAGACAAACAGAAATGACCTGGAGAAGAGGTCTATGCTGTATCTCAGTATAGCCCATGGATCATTTGGTGGGGCTGGGGGAGGGGGGAGCTTACGGACATTTATAAGACAAAACTCAATGAAATCTCTTAACTATATTTCACTTAGTTTTGTGGGGTTTTTTTAGTGTTCTACAATAGTCCAAAGAACTAGAGGAAACTACAAAATTTTAGGTGCCTTTCACAACAGAAAATAATGGTTTCTCAAATGAGTGATTTTTATTATAAGGTAATAAAAACAAATCTTTTTAAAAAATTTATAAATCTTAAAATACACCCACTTTTCTGTAAAATGAAGCATCATATAGTCTACAGATTAATTATATTCGTTTAAAATATGAACAGAAAAATTAAATGGCTGGCTAGAACAAAGACTATTTAGTAAGTCAAACATGAGAAGTATTTGTTTATAATAAATCTACATTTTAGAAATTCATTCTGCAATTAAAATGCAAAACTGAATACAAAGAACCCTTCTAGAATCAGACTGAACGCGGTTTTTCCTTTTGGAAAGCACAGGTTTTAGCGGGGGATCGGACACTGCTTCCACCGCTGTTTTACAGAAGGGTGCCGAGAGAGCTTCCCCAACAGCAGCGTCCCCGGACAAGCTAAGCCCCTTTGGCTGCCAGCACTAGCGACCTAACACAGTGTGCACAGCTTCGATCGGCACTCTCTGAAGTCTGCAGAAAATGGGCCTGAAGGAAGGAGCTAGTAATTAAACATTTAGCCAAACCAGGGACATCAAAACAAAACAGCAAAGTAAACAGAGCAGCCATAATTGGGAGGACTTAGGTGCAGCTGCATTATATTTGAAGCCAAAATCAACCAAAGAAAAATGCCTGGTATTGGAATTACAGATTTATACAGAGACATTTTTAGCACTCAGTGAACATGGCTATAGGCTAATTATATGTCTGATCATAAAGCGGACATCAAGCAATACACCAATGTATTGCTGATAAGAAAGTTACTGATTTTGTACCTCCAAGAGAGAAGCATGCTTTTAAACAAGTATTTACTGAATACCTATTATATAGTAGGCAACATGAGGATTTTAAAAAGTCATTTCCAGACCTTACAAAGTGTAGAGTGTAGATGGGGAGATAAAGATGTATGTCCCTATTAATGAAGAGAATTCCAAATGTATGTTTCCATCAATCCTCATAGTTAAAATAAATTATATGGGAAACCAAGTAAAGGACTTCACGTTATTAGATAATGGGAAGGGAGGGGCACTTAAAAACCCCCCACTTAATACTAATTAAATGAAGGACTGATGTACCAGGGGTAAAAATCTTTATACAGATTTCTTGGGGCAGGCGTAGTGATGAGAAAGGGCGAGAGGAGGGACAATTAGAGAGGACCTTGAGGGACCCCGCCCTCTCCTTCCTAACTCCTGCCATACGGTAAAACACAGCACCCGCACAGAGAGGAGCATGAAACAAACGAGAGGAGCACAGTGAGTCATCACAGCTCCTTCCTCCCAGGCCAAGAAACAGAACCTGGCCGACCTCAGTTTTTCCTGTGCCTACTCCTCACTAACCTCTCTCTCCCGCCTCCAAAGGGTTAACTGCCTTTCATGATTCTTTCTTCTTTGCTCTACTTTGTTTTCTACCCAAGCATGCACCTTAAAATGCTAATACATATTTATCTTGCCTGTATTTTTAAACTTATTATATACATGGAATTATGTAATATGTATTTTTTTGTGTGTGTCTGGCTTCTTACATTCAACATTGTGAGAAATATCCATGCTGTTATGCCTAGCTGTAGTTCACTCATTTTCATGTCTTGATTCTTATTTATTTTGGGAGTAAGCAAATACAAGCTTTAAGAAACCTCTATCACTCACTTTCTCCTTCAAATGGTTCAGAACATTCTTGCCAAAATCTTTGTTTTTATAAAGATTTTTAAGTTCATTTTTAGAGAGAGAGGAAGGGAGAGGGAAACATCGATATGAGAGCGAAACATCGATCTTGGCTGCCTCCTGCACGCCCCCTACTGGGGATGGAGCCCGAAACCAGGGCATGTGCCCTGGCAGGGAATCAAAGGAGCAATCTTTCACTGCGTGGGACAATGTCCCACCAACTGAGAGGCACTGGCCAAGGCTCTTGCCAAAATTTCAACACTAAATCCATATCTTCCTTTTCTTATAAGCTTCCCCCCAATTCTACACTGCTGCTCATTTGTGACTTCAATCTCTTTAGCACCTACACAATCCCTTCTATTCCTCTGTTCATCTTTCAGGCTATCATTTCTTTGATTTTTTGATAAATGCATGCCATTCTTCCTGCCATCCCTTCAATCTGGAATTGTGTTATGCTCCATATCAAGTACTGGCCTTCTCTGCAATGGTTATTTCTTCCATTATGTGGAGTGTAGACTGCATTCTAGCTTAATCTGTGCTTATCTTTTTGGTATCCATGGCCCAGATTAGGCACTGAAGAAATACATTTGTTGATGATAATTCAGCATAACATAGGAGGTAGACTTAAGAAAATGACCATTTAAACAACCATTTCCTGTTTTTTACATGCTGATTAATAATGAAAAATTAAAAAACTGATGTTGCAGGTATCTTCTTTCCACTGTATGGACTCACTTAACCACTTATTTATTTGAGGATAAAATTGTACTTAATTTTATTTCTCTTAGGTTTCTGTGATGCAATGTAGAACAGATTCATAATCTGGTGTAAGTACATCATTTGCATATATGCTATATAACACAGGATTTTTAAGAGTTTCAAGAGTATAAAGTGATTTGGCTTAAAATGTTGATAGATAGCAAACTGCTAATAATTTAACCTGAAAATTAGATCTTGACACTGGGTTTTACCTGGTTCCTGGTAATTTATTGGTATGGCATTCTACCTCCTACAAGGATCTATGTTATAAGTTTAAGAAAAGACTCATACTTAAATGATTCTACTTACTGCATTTATCATGCCCACTTTATACTACTGGGGACAACACATTTAACTGGGTAAAAATGGGCAAGTATAACTGCACTGGTGGGATATTACAATAACTAGAGAAATTGAAGTAGAGATTAAGTGATCTCCAATTTAACCTCCAAGATCCTCCATATGTCTTTCTAACTTTATGTTAGATCCCTAGTATTTCCTCCTGATTCAGAGGTGATGTTAACCTGTAGGTCATACTCGCTCTCTGTGCCTGCTGTTATGTCCTTCCCACCTGGAACAACGACTTCTCCCCCAATCCAAGTTCACTGTTTCAAGTCAAACTCACCTTTTCCAGGAAAGAGTCCCTCACTAATCTGATTCACTGTTGCTCACCCGGACTTGCCTTTCTCTTTACGCTTTAAAAAATATATTTTTTATTGATTTCAGAGAGGAAGGGAGGAGAGACAGAAACCTCGATGAGAAAGAGTCATCGATTGGCTGCCCTCAGCATGCCCCACACCAGGGACTGAACCCACAACCCATGGGAATAGAACCGGCACCTCTTGGTTCATGGGTCTACACTCAACCACTGAGCAACACCAACTGGGTTCTCTTTACTCTCTTTGTATATAAATGTCAAAATGACTTTAAGTACCTCTAGTACTTCCTCTGATCTGTTGATAGTGCTTGTTCAGAAGGATTCTGAGGCTATGCTAAGGGTCAGAAGTATCTACTGTAGGTATCAGATGGGGAGCAGTGTTTGCTATGTCTGTCTTAGCATTTATCCCCCGTTGGAAATGATTTTGCCCACACTACCCCACCCCTGGGACAGCTTGGGAACCAGCTCTTACACTTTTGCATCTTTCAATATACTTAGCAGAATGCCGAATGCATAGTAGATACCCAATACCAATCTCTTAGTATTATCAAACCTTATCTCCTTATTTCTAATTCCTTTTCTTTTTATAATAAACATTACCAACATTCTATCACTATACTGAGGTACAATTTATAAAATTCACTCGTTTGAGTGTATAATTCATTTTTTGTGGTAAATTTACCAAGTGCGAAACCATCCCCATAAAATAGTTTTAGAACACTTTCATCACCTCAAGATTTCCTCATGCCAGGTTAGTTCATTATTCCCATCCCTAGGCCCAAGCAACTAATCTACTTTGTCTCTATGTATTTGCCTTTTTGGAAATTTCATATAAATGACTCATACAATATGTATTCTTTTCTGTCTGGCTTCTTTTACTTAACACAATGTTTTGAGTTTCATCCATAGTACAGCATGTACTTCATTCTTTTTAATGCTGAACAGCATTGATGTATAGATAAATAGACCATATTCTGTTAATCCATTCACTATCTTATGGATCTTTGAGTTGTTTCTACTTTTTGGCTATTATGAATAATGCTGCTGAGCATTTGCCATATAGCACACTTCTGTGTATTTTTTTAAACAAGTATTCTTATAGAATCTTAAATTCAGAAGAGATACAGTACTTTGTTTTTACAAGTACTTGAAGTAACTATCTTTAAGAGTCACTGAATGAATTTATGATTCACTAACAAAATTATCAGCCTCAACAAAATATTGAAATGAAGTCATAAACAGGCAGATAGTCATCTATCTTGCTTATCTTTGGGAAGATAAAGAACCCCAGCAGCAAGCTTTTAGGCATGAGTTAAAAGCAGCACACAGGAAATCAGTAGCTCAGATTCAAAACCTAATAACCTAACAAATTATACCATACAGATTAGATTTTGTTACAGCAAACGTACATCTTGAACCCAGTGGATCAACTGGGTCAGTGGTCGGCAAACTCATTAGTCAACAGAGCCAAATATCAACAGTACAACAATTGAAGTTTCTTTTGAGAGCCAAATTTTTAAAACTTAAACTTCTTCTAACGCCACTTCTTCAAAATAGACTCGCCCAGGCCGTGGTATTTTGTGGAAGAGCCACACTCAAGGGGCCAAAGAGTCGCATGTGGCTCGCGAGCCGCAGTTTGCCGACCACTGAACTGGGTTATAGAAACAATCAAGTTGAAATGATGACAGGCACGAAAGGTAACTGACATAAGGCGCCTTACTATTATTGCTGCTGTTGCCACTGAAAGACCCCGAAGAACTGCTACTGTCTTTCTCTTTATCTTGATTTTCAAAGTCCATATTAAGGGACCTGTGGAAAAATTGGATAGGCAGTTTTAGTTTTGCTTTAGAAAGAAGTTGTTTTAAAAAGTCAGTAACAAAACAATTTTTAAAAGCTAAGGTGTCAGGAGAGTAAGGAAGGTCTCTTTTGACCAATTCTGCAAAATAGTTCTTGCCACATTTCAAAAACAATCTACATTCCTTCCAATATGTCAGAGTTCAAGAGTTTTAAAAGCGTTCCACTGTGGCTGAATCTTCCAGCACATCCTTAATTACTTCCGTATGTGATAAATACCTAGAGGGAGAAATGTCGGGTCAAAGGGCAAGCACAATTTGAGACTTTTACATACTACACTACTACTTCCAGAATGGTTGGCCCAATTTACACTATACCTTGTCAGCTTTCTCAGCAACACATATCTGAGTTTCTATTATATGTGGGACTGTTCCAGATACTGGAAGGACAATAAATAGTGAGTAAAACAGGCTTTACACGGAAAGAGGGAGAGACTGACAATAAACAAGAGAAGTATGTTAAGCACATGGCCTATTAATGGTAAGAGCTAAGGGAAAAGGGCAGGAAATGGAGAGGTTAGGCTTGAAGTTTTAAATAGGGTGGGCAGGGAAGGCCTCATTGGTGTGACTGCTGAGTCAAGATCTGAAGGAAGTTTGTCAGTATGGGGGACTAAAAATGCTACCTCTGTTTCAATTTAGACTTCTTTAACTCTGAACAATTTTGTGTGTATGAGCTTGCCCACTTATTTCTTTGTGAACGACCTGTTCAAGTGCTGGTTCAGTTTCTATGTTCTTTTAAAGGGATTTGAGGGTGTTTGTGTGTCCAAAAGAACTTCCTGTGCTGATGGAAATGTTTTGCATCGATACTGACCAATGTGGTAACGTTAGCCACATGAGCACCCGAAACGTGGGAGTGCACTGAGGTACTGAATTCTACATGTTATTTTAATTTTAACCAATTTAAATTTAAAGAATTTGAGAGCTAAAACTATAAAACTTTTAGACAAAAACATGGGGGTATATCTTTGTGACCTTGGATTTGTTCAAGCCATTATAGCATTGCTGATTTTCTGACCATTTGTTCTATTCACTATTGGTGGGGCGGGGTGGGGGGGGGGTGTTGAAATCTTCAGCTACATTTATGGATTTCTCTTTGTGGTTCTATAAGCTTTTGCTTTATGTATTTAAGATATTTTAATAGATGTATAAACATTTAGGATTATTACATCTTGTGCATAATTGATCCCCTTTATCATTATTAAACACCTTCTTTGTAGTAACACTTGCTGTGAAAGTTGCTTTGTCTGATACTAATATAGCCACTCCAGCTTCCCTTTGCTGAGTATAAGCAAGGTTATCTTTTCTCAATCTTTCACTCTAAGTATTTTTTCTGGCTTTATATTTATAGCAGTGATTGGATTTTGCTTTTTAATTCAATCTGATAATTCCTACCTTTTAATTGGGGGGTGTTTAGGCCAGTTTCATTTAATGTAATTATTGCTATGATTAAGTTATCATGTTGTGATTTGTTTTCTATTTGTCCTATCTTTTTTTTTTTTGGTTCCCTTTTACCTGCCTTCTTTTGCATTAATACAGTATTTTTTTATGATTCTGTTTTATCTTCTTTGATGTCTTATTAGCTATAACTCTTTGTTCTTTTATTTTAGTGGTTGCTAAAGTTTATGGTATACATTTCTAGCCCACAGTTATAGTATACTACTTCATGTACAGTATAAAATCTTACAGTGGTTACATTTATTTTTCCCCTCCCAACCTTTGTACTATTACTGCCATGCATTTTACATGTTATGCTATAAACTCCACGATATATTTTTGTTTATACACTCAATTACCTTTTAAACAATTTTAGGTTAAAAAAAACCTTTTATGTTTATCAATGTAATTACCATTTCTTGATCTTCATTTCTTTGTGTAGCTCCAGATTTCCAACTGATACCATTTTTAATCTGCTTGAATCCATCCTTTAACATTCCTTGTAGTGCAAGTTGGTAATGAATTCTTCCAGGTTTTGTATATCTGAAAACATCTTACCTTGTCTTCATTTTTAGAAGATATTTTTGCTATAGGATTCTATGTTGACAATTTTTCTTTCTGTACTTCAAAGGTGTTATTCCACTGTCTTCTCACTTGTACTTGAATTCAGTGAGAAATCGGATGTCCATTCTTATTTTTATTCCTATGTACGGAACGTCTCTGCCCCCCTGGCCCTGCTGACTGCTTTTTGGTTTTCAATTTTATCACTGGTTTTGAGCAATTTGATTATGATGTGTCTTTGGTGTAGTTTTCTTCATGTTTCTTATGCCTGGAGTAGGGTTTCTTAGATCTGTGGGTTACAGTTTTTATCAAGTGTGAAAAAATTTTGGCCATTCTTTTTTATAATGTTTTAAAATTGATCTTAGAGAGAGTGGAAGGGAGAGAGAGAAAGAGAACCATCAATGTGAGAGCAAAACATCAACTGGCTGCCTTCCGTACTCATTCTGACCAGGGATGAAACCCGCAACCCAGGCATGTGCCTGACCAGAAACCAAACCCACAACCTTTTTTTAAAAAAATATATTTTATTGATTTTTTAGAGAGGAAGGGAGAGGGATAGAGAGTTAGAAACATCGGTGAGAGAGAAACATCGATTAGCTGCCTCCTGAACGCCCCCCACTGGGGATGTGCCCGCAACCAAGGTACATGCCCTTGACTGGAATCGAACCCGGGACCCTTCAGTCCATAGGCCGATGCTCTATCCACTGAGCCAAACCGGTTAGGGCCCCACGACCTTTTTGATGCATGGTTCGACAGTCCAACCAACTGAGCCACCAGCCAGGGCGTGGCCATTCCTTCTTCAAGTATTTTCCTGTTCCTCCCTTTCTTTTCCTCTCTTTCAGAGACTCCAGTTACTCATACATTAGGCCGCTGGAGGTTGCTGTTGGATGTTCTTTTCATTAATTATTTTTTTCACTTTTTCTCTATTTCACTTTGTAGTTTTTATTGTTGTATCTTCAACTTCATGAATCTTTTCTTCTGCAATGACTAACTGATGTTGATCCCATCCAATGTATTTATCTCAGATATTATTTTCATTTCCAGAAGTTTAATTTGGGTAGTTTAGAATATCTAGCTAACTTTTATACATATGTAATAATTGTACTATCTGTTCTGATGTACTTCTCTGTTAATTCTAACATCTGTGTCAGCTCTGGGTCAGTTTTGATTGATTATTCTCATTATTGGCTATGTTTTCCTTTCTCTTTGCTACCTGGCAATCTTTGCTTGTATGCCAGACTTTGTGAATTTTACCTTACCTCAATATTTTTACATTCCTATTGGCTGCTTGATATTTTTATCCTATATAATAAAGAGGTAATATGCAAATTGACCCTCATGCACTCACAAGATGGCTGCCTATGACCAGGACAGCAGGGGGGGTTAGTGAGGGACGACCAAACGACTGAACAAGCAGGCTGCGTGGGGTGACCAGGCCGGCGGGGGGGGAGGGAGGGGGCAGTTGGGGGCGATTAGGCTGGCGGGGGAGGGGGGGGCAGTGAGGGGCAACTAGGCCAGCAGGGGAGCCAGATAAGGGCGATCAGGCCGGCACGCAGAGGCAGTGAGGGGCGATCAGGCCAGCGGGGGGTGGGCAGTTAGGGGCGACCAGGCAGGCAGGCAGGCAGGCAGGTGAGCAATTAAGAGCAAGTGGTCCAGGATTGTGAGAGGGATGTCCGACTGCCGGTTTAGGCCCAATCACTGGGATCAGGCCTAAACCGGCAATCAGACATCACCCAAGGAGTCCTGGATTGGAGAGGGTGCAGACTGGGCTAAGGGGAACCCCCACTCCCATGCACAAATTTCATGCACCGGGCCTCTGGTTGTACTATAAATCTTCTTAAGCATTATTCTGGGATGCTGTTAGTTACCTGGAAATAGTTTAATTTTGTTCAGGTCCTGCTTTTATGATTAGGCAGGTCTGAAGCAATGTTCAGTCTAGGGTAATTATCTCCTACCACTGAAGCAGGACCTTTCTGAATTCCTTACCTAATGCCACATGAATCATAAGTTTTTTCCAATCTCGCTGGAGGGAACAGGCACTTTTCCTTTTAATTCTTTCACATTGTTCTTTCCTCAGTCTTAGCTCATTTCCTCACATGTAGCATTGACCCACACTGATAAATGCTCAAAGGGTATATATCTGCAGATCTTAAAGTTTCTCTCTTTGTAAGCTTTCTTCTTTTTTGCATTCTGACTTACTAAATCTAGCTGCCTCAGCTCCGCCTCCTCACCTAGGGAATCTTTCTCCCTGTACCACAACCTGGAAACTATCTTTAATTTTTGTTTAAAAGATTATTTTTGACAAAAAATTACGTACAAATGGTTTCCAACTTTATGGTAGTTCAACTTGACAATTTTTCAACTTCACAATGTGCAAAAGTGAAACACATTCAGTAGAAACCAGCTCTTCTCCAGCCTCATGAGAAGAGAAAGATAGCGATGAACCCTGGTGCTGTCACACACCATCACCCAGCAATGCTTCAGCCATCCTTCTGGCCCAGCACGTTTTCAACTATGTGTATTAATGGCGAATACCCATACAACCACTCTGTTTTTACTTTCAGTATAGTATTTAATTACATGAGATATTTAACGCTTTATTATAAAACAGGCTTTGTGTTAGATGATTTTGCCTAACTGTAGGCTATTGTTTAAGTGTTCTGAGCACATTGAAGGTAGGCTAGTAAGCTATGATGTTCAGTAGGTTAGGTGTATTCAATTCCTTTTTGATTTACAATATTTTCAACTTACAATGGGTTTGCAAGGATGTAACCCCATCATAAGTCAAGGAGCATCTGTATATTTAAGGTATACAACATGATGTCTTTTTATATGTATACAATATGAAATAATTACCATAATCAAATGAATTAACATATCTACTACCTCCCATAGTTGCCTTTTTTATTGTGGTCAGAACACTTAAGATCTACTTTCTTAGCAGATTTCAAGTATATAATACATTATTATTAACTACTAGAGGCCCGGTGCACGGAAATGCGTGCACTCTCAGCCCAGCCTGCACGCTCTCACAATCCGGGACCCCTTGGGTAGGGCCCAGTCCCATCACAGCATGGCTCTGGTTCCCTGGGCCTGCAGGCTGGGGGGGAGGGGGAGGGACCCAGAGGCCAGTCCGATGGCAGCATGGCACCGTTCTCACAGCTCCCACCACTGCACCGTGGGCGGCCAGGACCCAGGACCAACTCCCGCCACAGGCCGCCGGGACCCAGGACTGACTCCTGCCATGGGCCCCTGGGACCCAGGACTGACTTCCGCCACGCCAGCCGGGACTCTAGCCTGGTGTTCGGATGTCTGTCCAGACGTTTTGGTCATGACGGACCCTGGCTCTTTATATATTAGGACAGTCACCATGATGTATATCCAGTTATTGTTCTCTCCCTCTCCCTCTCTCAATGCTCTACTGTAGGTCTGTCAAACTCTTTGGGAACTTACTACTAAGATGAGTAATTATGCTATTTTGTTTCTGAGCAGCTGGAAAGGTTAGAGAGAGATGGGTGTCAGCTTTAAGTAATATAGGAAATCTAGCAAAGCTTAGCTAAGGGATGGTAAACATAAGGACTCCTAAATCAAAGATTTGTTTGGCTTTTAGAATCTAGTTTTACTTGATATCATTTTCCCCTCTGTACTTAGAGATGTGAAAGCCTGGTGGGAAATAAGCAGTCTACTTCATAATTTTTTATACAATATTTTATGACCTGCTTTTCTTATGGAGCTTTCTAGCTCAAAAATGGCACCATCTTTGGATCCAGGTATTTAGGCCATAAACCTTGGGAGTCATTCTTGACTCTTCTCTCTCATACATACTATATCCATCCCCTCAGCAATCTCATCCTTAATCTACTGATACCTCATTCCACCCCTATTAGCCTAGTTAAGGCCATCATCAATTGTTGCCTGTACTAGGGCAACAGTCTCTCCCAGGTTTCCTTTTGACACAACAATCTATTTCCCATACACAACCCAGAACAACCTTTCCAAAACACAAACCAGATGATGTCATCCACTGCATTCACCTGTCGAAGGCTGATTTTTCCAACTGCACATGAACAGTCTCCTGGATGGACTGTATGCTAAAACAAGTCTCAACAA